>NC_138047.1:8424311-10826717 GCF_964194185.1 Rhinolophus hipposideros | reverse complement strand
AAATGTTGTCTATGAATATGCTTTTTATGAATTTGTGGTTAGGCCAGTAACAATATAGGTCATAATTGAAGGTATATAAATTATCTGACAGCTCTACATTTCTTTGTTTTTGACAAACTCATTTCAATTTAAGAACTTCTGCGGTTTGTCCCAGTGGTGATTTTAATGGCATATTTAATAGCAATTTTAGCTTTTTCCCCTTTGAATTTAAGTAAAGTAAGTTTTTTAGTTTCGTTATTTTAAATTATTGTTCATAATAACTGTTATCTTTTTTTCTTTTGGAATGTGAGTTCTTTGTGAAAAGCTTTCTATTGGCTGTTTTGGAATTTTAATATGTTCTATCTACATAGCTGTCGATCCAGAAATCATAGCTCGAGGTACTGTTGGCTTTTCTGGAGCAGAGTTGGAGAATCTTGTGAACCAAGCTGCATTAAAGGCAGCTGTTGATGGAAAAGAAATGGTTACTATGAAGGAACTAGAGTTTTCCAAGGATAAAATTCTAATGGGTAGGTTTTCTTTTTTTTTTTTTCCTGTTTTACACTATTCATTATGTTATAGAATAAAGTCTTCACGTAGGGGGAAAGGTTATAAAAAAGAAAGGTGCAGGAACATGAAAATACATACTTAAATATAGCAACATAATTTGGCTTCTTACAAGTATAGCTTACATGATTACACTTTTGGGGGGAATGAGTGCCCATAGTTTTACTTTTGTCTGATATTGCTGATGAAAGAATAGTTAGTTTTACTTTTTTCAGTATTTAATTTTTATTTTAAATGTTGAATTGGTTTCAAAACAGGTTAGTTATGACATTCCTGTCAAATTGGAACCTCATTTCCTAGAAATAGAATTAAGCATTCTCTTTTGCTGTATGGATTAAGATGATAGTTGTAACAATTTTGTATTTCAGTTGATAGATTATATATGTTGTAGAGTCAATTCTACTGAGTTATTAGAACTTTTACTCTGTTTAAACTATTAATGATGATATTAAATCACATTACACTAAGAATACTCTAAGAATGACTTTGAGGCAAATAGGTTTCATTAATTTAAATATGCCTGGAATATTTTATATAATTAAATGTTTGCCTTTAGGGCCTGAACGTAGAAGTGTGGAAATTGATAACAAAAACAAAACCATCACAGCGTATCATGAATCTGGTCATGCTATTATTGCATATTACACTAAAGATGCAATGCCTATCAACAAAGCTACAATCATGCCACGAGGGCCAACACTTGGACATGTAAGTATCTTGTAATTTTTCTTTGCTTCCAAATAGCGCTGCCTGGAAGCTTATGTAGGAAATTGCTGATGAAAACATTTAAAAAGAAAATTCAGCTACATTCTAAGTTTGTTGGTACTTTTTTCTTAATCTCTCTGAATCATCTTGAAATCACAGATACTTGTGAAATTTATGTGCTAATAAAGAATATCCTTAATATTTTGGATATTATATATTTACATTATGAAATTTAGTTCTGGAATGATGGCAAAGAATAATTCTTAAATATATAATTGCTCTCTTCCTCCCAGAAAGTAATTATGACCTGGCTCAATAGTTTTTTAAAGATTTTTCTCTAGTACAAGTTTCATTCTCCTGTCTTTCTAATTGTGCCCCTTTTAAACATTTTTGTGAAATGAAGGATAAAACAGTCATATTGCAGCATAATCTACCTATTATTTATAAAATGAGTTTTTCCTTTGTAAAGAATTTTCCTTATTTTATAAATTGCTGGTTTTGTCATCAATCACCTGATGACCATCTGTACTAAATGTCTTTGAGCTTTCAGCATCGTGGTATTAATAAGGTGTGAGAGCCAAGTGATAATTCTGGTTATTAATTTAAGTGTTTCAAAGTGTGTCTTCATTTTTTCTTTTTCAATTGTCTAGGTGTCCCTATTGCCTGAAAATGACAGATGGAATGAAACCAGATCTCAGCTACTTGCACAAATGGATGTTAGTATGGGAGGAAGAGTGGCAGAGGAGCTTATATTTGGAAGTGACCATATTACAACAGGTTAGCTATAAAGAATGCCTTTAGTTTTAATTGTATTTGCTGGTTTAAAAACATCTTTATAAATTGAATTCTATGTATATTTTAAAATTTTAGGTGCTTCCAGTGATTTTGATAATGCAACTAGAATAGCAAAGCGGATGGTTACCAAATTTGGAATGAGTGAAAAGGTACTGGCTAATTTTAATCCTTCCTCATCTATCAAATGATATGTGCCAGGTGTCTGTGAGAGAGGGTTCTCATTAAAAACGGATAGCATTTACTTATCTTCTGTTTCATTCCAAATGAATTTGTCCCACTTACACTAAACTAAACCTTATTTTTCTGAGTAATCAAATGTAGCACTCTTTCCATTCTAGCTGCTCAAACAGGTAATAGTTTTTACTTAATGAGTTAACCAAATGATAAGACAAACTCTTTAGCTTTTTCTATTCACATGACAAAAACGTACTTATTGAGCTTGCCATACTTTACCCTTCTCACAATTTCACTTTCCTGCATTACCACTGTGGTTCCATGAAGCAATTCTGTTACTTAGAATTGTGGATTTCTGGACTTGGAATAGCTGCCAAGGTTTTTCTAAGAAAGTACTCAGAACCATACTTAGGATTTTAAAATTTCTCTCTTGCTCACACTTAATTTTAGTCTCATACTTTTGGAAGAATGATAAAATTTCTTTGCCCTTAAGGGCATTTTTATATTGAATTTCTTCGTTGTCCCACTGTGAAATGTGTTTCCCTAGGTATAGGGTAGTACTTCCTCTGTTAACATTTATTAGTGTTTTGGGGTTTTTCTGTTCACTTTTTTCCCATTCGTTTTAGCTTGGAGTTATGACCTACAGTGATACAGGGAAACTGAGTCCAGAAACGCAATCTGCTATTGAACAAGAAATCAGAATCCTTCTAAAGGTGATGATCATATTTTTCTGTGCTTCTTTATTTAGTCATACTGTGCCTAAGTAGAAGATCGTAGGTGTACCATTGCAACCATGACTTAAATATGTTGTTAGAGAACCCCTGGTCGTAGACTCGGTCTGTGCTTTATGCTCGCCGTAGGCTAAGAACAGATTATATCAGTGACGATAAATACTCAATTCTGTAGCTGCAAAGCCACAAGACGTATTAGAATGGGGGATATTAATTATTGAGTTTTTATTTTCCCACTCTTGACCTACATTTAGTCAACATATATTATTATTTGCTTGTGCCTAGCAGTGTGCATGTACTGAGAATACAGAGTATGCAAAACAAAGGTCATTTTGAGTGCATTGTCCAATACAGATGAGGGTAAGATAATGTGTAAGAGTAGATTCAGTAAGATCAGTTAGTAGGTACTATGATAATCTAGTGGTAGAATGGATGCTTGGGTTAGGGTGGTCACAGTGGAAATTGAGAAACATGATGGGTTCAAGGGATTCTGATGTAGTGGAATCAAAATGCTTTTGTGATGTTTTTGCTGAGAGAGCTGTTAATTAAATTTAAAATACAATTTTTTAGATTTCTGCCTCATGCAACTATATAGTTATGCCATTTAATGAATAAACACTGGTGATGGCTGGGAAGGGGGCAGATCATGAGTTCAGTTTCATAAATGTTGAATTTCAGGTGGTTTAATGCAGATGTGAGGTTGGGAGAGATTCATGGGTCTGGATATGTGTTCCATTTGGGCGTTCGTGAAGGCAGGTCTTGGAATGGAGAAGGCTGAACTGAGTGCTGGAAGTCTTTAGTGAATGAGGATTGTAATTCGGGTAGTAGATGACACAGTGAAGGATGTTGGGTAGGGCTCTAGTCAAATAGCATGAACTTCAAAGGAATAGTGCTGGATAGAAGAGGGTAGTATAGTAATGGTCTGGAAAGTTGATGGGAAAAAAAGAGCTCGCCTCTTTATCCTGAAGTATCTGGGATAAGAGTGAATAAATAACTGCCACTTGGGGGCTTCGAGAAAGCAGTCTTCCCAGGAGGGTCAGTTTTGGACTAAGAGAGTGGAAGAAATGCTTTAAAGTAGTTAACAATGTGGGAAAGTTTATATAATGGAAAGATTTAGAAGGTGTTTCAGAAGAAATCTCTGCCTTCCCAGAATCTTCTCTCTCTTTCCCTTACTATGTTATTCTAAGTAAATTATCTGTAATACTCCTAGAACATCAGAAATACTTTCTTTTCTGTAATACATTTTTGAAAACTCAGAAAACAGAATAGCAAAACTTGGATCCTTTTCTTACGAAATGATTGGAAAGGCAGTAGGTACTATCTCCACTAGATGGCAAGCTTATGTTGTTACTAAGGAGAAATGATTACTACTTAATAGTATTTTAGGTTCCGATGTATATGAAACTTAAAAGCATAAAAACCTAATAGTAGTCTTAACATGTTACAACATAAGGGTTTCATCCCAAGAAAGTGTTTTAAGTTATTGCTAATTTATCCTTCATTTTCAGCTATAATCTTCTATAACTTATTTCTGATATTTTATATATTTGCTTTGATTATTTTCATTGACGTGAGGGTTTTGTTCAGAAAGTCTTAATGATGTCTATGTTTAATAATTATATTACGTTTATATGATCTATGCTTCTTGGTGTTTGTAAATTCATTTTTATATTTTCCACAGTTTTGTAAGGGAAAAAATATGATTGAATACTCAAATATTGGTAAAAGAATTGTACAGACAGATGTTGAGACACTGCCAAAAATGAACTGTTAGTAGTATGGTTATTCATGAACTGATTAACTTAATCCAAACTCACCTTTAGAAAGACAATTGAAGTTTTAAGTGGGTTGCAATAAAAGTGTGAAAATCAAGGATCAGCTGTAATAACACTATTACAGTTGTCAAGTGTATATACTACCAAGTAACAGAAGGGAAAGGTAGGTCTTTTCCAGTCATTCTAGATTGAATAAATTGGTGAAATCAAGAGGCAAAAGGAGCAAACTTCCTTTCTTTTCTAGCATATATACTGAATAGAGAAATAGATTTCTGTGTTCATAGGCTTTATTTAAAAAGCAGGTAAGTACAGAGTATACTTTAATTTTTTAAAGTAGCTTTTTGTCTAAGGTAATCATTTTTCTGTGTGATAGATTTTGAGGTTAAAAATGGAACGTTTGAAAGTACAAAAGAGTTATCTGTGGGAACCAAACTTTCAAATGCTTTTACATTTTAGTCACTTGCTGCTGGGGCTAGCAGCTCCCAGGATATGGAGCTACAGCTGTGGTGGTGGCCCCTCACCTCCCCGGGACTGGATAGCCCACATCCGCCAGGCCTTGAGTCCCACTCTTCCCCGGCTCTGGAACCCCACAGATAAGGAAACGGAGGCATAGACAGTTTAAGTGACGCGCCCAAAGTCACATGGCTTTTTTCCTTACAAGACTCAGAAAAACAGAAGCCACGTGTCAGTGAGCCAGCAAGATCCAGATGCAGATGATGCTACATACAGTTGTAGAAGACGTTGCGGGTACTGAAGAACTTACTAAAAAATGTGAAGAAATGTGGATAGATATGGAAGAATGTCAGAATAAAGTATTGTTACCAGCAGTGACATTGTTCCTCAGTTCTTGTCTTCTTGAGGGAAAGAATTCAGTCGAGAGACAGAGTTTGTGTAAGCATAGGACAGCAAGAAGTTTATTAATTAATAAAGCGAGTACACTCCAAGACATGGAATGGCTGACCCACGGGAGGGAAGCAGCCTCCTCCCATTATCTCTATAGGTAGAATTCTCTCCCCCTCCCTCGCCAGCAGCTTTCTCCTTTTCTGCTGAGTGTCCTATCCACCCTTCTTGTTCCCAAGGTTTTTCCCCAGGGCGTAAGTGTGAACCTCTCAATTTCCTGTGATTTATTTGAGAAGTCCATTAAAAAGGGGGCTAAACTAAAACGTATGGTTCTGGAAAGCAGGAAGTACATTCTGATTAGTGGGATGTTTCTACTCCCTCTCTGGCATTTTTCCTTCTAATGACCTTGATTTAGGGGCATGTGCGAGCCCACTATCTTCTCATAATTTTTTAGGAAACCCCGCTATGGGAGGCTAAACTGCAATGTCTTGTTCTCAGTATCCTGCTGAGCAAGGTATTTGTTCTCGCCTTGGTTTTTAGTATCCTGCAGAACAGGATATCTGTGACCCAAGTAAGAGCAGCTACACGGGGTCTCCTAACTGATGCTTGTTCCCTCCTGCTCATTTCTACCTTTCTAATTACCCTATTGTTATCACGTGTTGGAACAGAGACACTCCGTGGTTCAAATGTTGAGCTCTCATTATTAATTATGCAAGAGCAGTGTTTAACTGCTGAATTCAGTCAATGGTAGAAACTCCTGAAATAATTCCATTGAATGAAGAAGTTCTGGTAACATTAGGAAAAGAAGAATTCCAAAACTTGAGACATTATCTTGAATTGGTACTATCTACTATTCAGTCAAAGAATAAAAAGTTAAAGGAAGACTTGGAAAGGGAGCAACAGTGGTTGGATAAACAGCAGCAGATACTGGAATCTCTTTGTACCACGCAATGAATTGAAACATCAGGTTGTGACCGTTACTGAATCAAGAATCTTTAGAATACTCATGATACAAAAGAAAATAAGGAGTAACTATTGATCACCTTGAGTGTAGACCACCTTCCTCTGCCTGATAGAAATGTTTAAAAGAAAAAAAATATATTCAGGAATCAACTGCGCAGCTGTTAACACTGCATGTAATGTTAAAGATTATTTTAAATAGATTATTTGTTGTTCCACATGATCCGTATGTCAAAATCAGTGATTCTTTTTGGGCACCTTATATTGAGCTGCTCCTGCTTGAAGGAATTGCTATACAGAAGATCCAACCTGAATAAGATTAGAAGAATTCCACCAGTAAAAGGATGGTCTCTTTTGCACACGAACCTTGTCATTCAAGAATAATGGAAACACTGAGTATTACTTGGATAAAGAACATTATTTGCAAATCAAAGAACATAGTCTTTTTCTGTTATCCTTAAAATGACACATGGTCATCTACTGTTTATTTAAGAACAGTCCTTTCACAGTATGGTCAGTGCTTGTTGTTTTAAACTGGATGGACCATGATGCAAGTAAAAATATTCTAGACTTAATCATTACAAAACATTTAATATACCTTCTGCGGTATTCTTTGGAAAATTCTTTTTTAATTTATGGTATTGTTAATGTAATAGTTTTCTTTTGAAATTTATGACAGTTTCTTTTATGCGTTTTAAGTTCTATTTGGTGCTTACCTGCTTTAAATTTAGGAATTATGAAAAGGCCATTTAATTTGCAGATGGTTTTTAAATTGACCTTGTATCTGATGTAGAAGGAAGCATAATTTAAAAGTATTTAGTAAATCTGTTCCATGTATACTGCCTTATCTCTAGGTTTGTTAAAGATTTAAATATAAAAAGAACTAATGGATAAAGGTAGTAGAAAACTATTTTAATGTGTATCATATATCAAGTGATATATGTTAAATCACTTTAACTGTTAATTACTTCAAAATAGTATTCATAAAATTTTGTTAATCTTTGTGACTGTTTTGTAAATAAAATTCTCTTATCTAAAAATTACAAATGCTTTTATATTTTATAAATAGAAATTATTAAATTGGGCAATTTTAGGGTTCATAAAGCTTTTTCTTTTCTCATTTATGGTTTTTGCTTCTCTTAAGTTTTCTGCCTCTTAACATACCTGCTTTTCTATTTCAGGACTCATATGAACGGGCAAAACATATCTTGAAGACTCATGCAAAAGAGCATAAGAATCTAGCAGAAGCTTTATTGACTTATGAGACTTTGGATGCCAAAGAGATTCAAATTGTTCTTGAGGGGAAGAAATTGGAATTGAGATGATGACTCTTGAAATGGATGCATTGCTGGTTTTACTGCAAGAATATAAGTAGGATTGCAGTAGTCTCCTTTTGCAACGCTTTTCTCCATTCTTAACCTGGGTGTGAAACACTTTGTCACCCTTTTGTCACACTTATCTGATTTTGGTTATTCTCATTACACCTATTGCAAATTAGCAACCCATAGCAAATATGTTAAAAGAAAATAAAGAACTATCAGGATTGAAAACAGCTTGTTTGAGAAATGTCAATCAGTTATTAAGTTGAACATAATGATTTTATGGTGGTTTCTCTACTAGATATGAATAAAATTGTGCCTTTAGCTCCTTGTAAGTATTTTTACATAGCAAAGTAAAATGGTTGGATTTTATTTCTAGATAGTACATTTATGTTTGATAAGGAAATGATGCTGTTTGGCTGTTGGTAAACCATATTTCTGCACACATCGGGAAACGTCATTAAGATGCACTTAATTATGCTCCAGATTGTCCATATATAAAACAGGCATTCTTGACTTGGTATCACTCAAGGGTGTGAAACTCTTTGTCAACCTTTATTTAAAAAAACTCTTGTTTTTAAAAAAATCTTTAAGAGTAGAGAATTGTAAACGTACAGATATAATCAGAATTTACATGATTATAGACTTTTTAAAATGCACCTGTCATTTTCATGGTCTTTTGGGGGAGGGTGAGAGAATTTTAATACATTTACCAAATACAGTGAAGGACAAGAACACTAGACACAACTTAAGATGATTTAGAATCATAAACAAAATGTGAGGTAGACTAGTGAAATTCACCAAATTTTGGTTAAGAAGTTTTATAGCAGTAAAGTAACATAGGTGCCACACCTTTTCTAAAATTCACAAAAAAACAGTTGCATAAATTACAGCCAAAAATGTTGAATACAACATTCTCATTTTAGTTTACATTCAGTATTAACCTGTGTGAATTGTTATGACATGACAAGGTTCAACAGGTCTATAGGTCAATTATTATGGAGGCCGAGAGAACACATTCATACGAGGCTCGAAGTGGAACACACTAAGGTATCTATTAACAAATCATGGCGTCCTGTGCTTGTGCAATTTTATCCTTAAAGAAGAAGGACCTAATATTCTTTAAAGAATTATACTGATAAGGTGATTTTAAGAGTCAAACCTTAGTAAGATGAACGTTGAAAAGAGAGGCAGGTCAGTTTGAATTGTCCATCATTGGGGTGGTGGTCTTTTGGCTTTATTCAGGTATTTCTCTTCCACAGGGTTAAATAGTATTGAAGAGATTATAATCATTTGATTTTTCAGAGTGCAGCCCTAACTAATATGGAGTACCTGCATCTAAAGTAACTATATTAAAAAATGTCCTTCAGACTATGAAGCCATAACGCCAGAAGAAACCCTGCGAGACCATCTGCCCCAGGTACAACTGTTTAGAATTATTTCAAGTATTTTATGTACCCTATGTAGTAAATATTGTTAGAATTTTGCACAAACAGTGGGTTTCTTGATAATGTCTGCATTAGGCCCTTTTCAGCCAAACAGGAACAATTGAAATACATTCATATCTAAACCTGCTTCACAACATACCTCTTTAGCAAAAAATCTACTGTACTAAAATTGAGTATTTTTAGAACATACATAAGGCAGATCCTCTTTGAAGGATAATTAAATTGGCTTTAATGGAATTGTTCATTCAAAATGCATTTAAAACATCATAAGTAACTATATTAAAATCAAGAGATCATCAAACAATTTTCAGATTACTACATTCCATCTTTCACTAGCTGTCAGTCTCCTTGTTATCACAAGCTAATAAAACTGGTCATTTAAGACTGTTTATTTTAAGTAAATGCAGGGTTAGTAGGCCCCCTGTTGGTACTTTCAGGTCACAAATAAGGCATCAATTTAAGTAACAGTGGCCATTTTAAATGGAGATACATTGGTACTTATGGGCTAATGAGAAAGATGTCAAGAGATTCTGTGAAAACGGGAGTAATTTAAGAGCGAACTTCCTATAGGCTTAGTTTCTCTAGTACAAAAATCTGTTCTTGATTAAAATATATGGTGAGATATTCATAGAAACGTATGCTTCCTACTGTTGATACTGCACAGACCACCCCCTGCTTATTTTAATGAGTCAGAGAGACTTAATGGAATGTTCTTCCTTATAAAAGAATCACTGGTATAGGATTAAGTAAAAACAGTTCTGTCTTTTTCTATGGCTCATTTCCTATTTCAGCAATTTTTGTGTTGTGGTCAGCATATGGCAGCTAAAATACCATTCAGTGTATCTTTTAAGTTAGTTTTGCTTGAGTCTCTGAAAGGAAACAAACTAGTTCCATTCCACACAGCACCATGCCCTGACATGTATTAGGTTGGTGTTAAAGTAATTGCGGTTTCTGGAATTTTTAACCTTTTAAACTGCAATTACTTTTGCACCAACCTAATAGCTTTGCTTGTGCCAGCTGCTTAATTCCAGCATCCTAATGTGGGGTGGTATGGGGTGACTGCTGAAAGCTTAATTGGCTCAACTACTGAATCAGGTTCTTGTAGAAGATGAATCCCTGTTCCGTATTCTCATAGACATGGTGTGCTTGGAGAATGGAAACATAAGCAAGCAGAAGCTGCTGAGTGTACACAATGCCTGCTCTGCATTTACTGATTGGTTTGTTCAGGTTAAATACTCAATGTTTAACTCCTGTGGAAATTTTGCCAAAAGTTCAATACGTAAAGATTATAAATCTCTGACACTGCACACAGTAAGGCAAAGCTACTTTTTAAAAAATATAAATACCTTCTACATTCTCTCAGACCCCTAAGTAATAGTGTACTAAAGTACTGATCTGAAGAGAAACTGAGGGTTCAGGTCTCAAGCATTAAGCTTCAGGTAATTCCACACCAAGGGTGTGAGTCACATGTGACATGTTCAGGCTAGCTGGTGCTGACAGCTTTCCCTCTAACATAGCGCAGTAGAAAAAGCAATGCAAACTCCATGTTCCTTCTCCAAAGTATATCCTCGCCAGGCTCCGTGGACAGACCATGTCTCACGTAATTGTATTAACTGTCTAGAGTAGAGTTAACCCGGTTGTAAGGTCCTGAAATTGGAATTGAAGGAGAGTGATGCCCCCAAAGCCCTGGGTCAGATTCGGGGTGTTCTTTGGAGAACAAATGTGTTGCTCTTTGCTCCACGGTGATTGTACTTCAAAGGGGAAAAAATCTCAAATATTTCTGCCCTATCCCACCCAGATACCCCTTTGCTATTTTTGGTCTCTTCAAAAGTTCATACATGACGTCCAGTAAGAAAGTAAAGGGTTTGTCATCACTACTGTTAGCAGTTTGAAACTCCTCCCAGAGGTGGAACTGCCAAGTGTCCTCTAGTTCTAAGCAAACAGTTGTTTGGCATAAGGAGCTTCTGTCTTGGCAGGTGACACACAGGGTAGCACCTTTTAGAAACTTAAATTTCTTAAGATCACCTACAGAAGAGTCACAGAGGTACGAGAGGAGTCTGCTGAAAAACAGCCCTTCACAGTTGACATTGCTGGAATGGCGTCTGGAGCTGATGCAGCACATGGCCACCTCCGGTCCAATGTTCAGGTCGCAGTTAAAGGTCAAGATAAGGCTCTTGTTGAAGTTATGGGTGGCTTTGGGGAAGAGTGTATGAGGAGCGCTGAGGGAACTGGAGAAACTACACAGGGGCTGCAGGAGTGTGTGTTCACTGTTAGGAACCCGGCATGCTGAAGTTCTGACACCATGATCGGTGGTCTAATGATAAAAAGTCCCTGTGCCCTTGATAGTGAACATGTTTCTTCATGAGACCAAAGTTTGAAGTTATTGAAGCGGCAGATGAGCAGATGCAGATGGGCAGATGAGCAGGCCACTACTGTTCTCAGGTGAAAGCGTCTTCACTGAAATACCTGAGGAAGTCTCCAGTACCTTCTGGGTTAAATCTGTGTTAAGGAGATTGAAGTCATGCACGTGGCACCTGGAGAATGGGGCCTGCAGGCTCTGGGATGTCTGCTTGCTGCTCCATTTCTGTATGCCCAGGATTGCGTAGTGGACAGTTTGGTTTTTTAAATTTTTTTATTGGGGGACAGTGTGTTTCTCCAGGGCCCATCAGCTCCAAGTCGTTGTCCTTCAATCTAGTTGTGGAGGGTGCAGCTCAGCTCCAAGTCCAGTCCCCAATTTCTTTGGTTGCAGGGGGTGCCCCCCACAATCCCATGCAGGAATTGAACCTGCAACCTTGTTATTGAGAGCTCACGCTCTAACCAACTGAGCCATCCGGACGCCAGTTTTTGATGTCATTTCAATATGCTGTAAGACTCTTCAAGGACACATTCTTACTGGAACCTCCTGCCTCTATGGGCTGGATGGTCTGTTCCTGAGCACTGTGGATGTTCCACACAACACACGAGTTGTTCATCACAACAATGAATGGCCAGACACTCGGGCGTTTAACCCCCAGCTCTTCCAGGAGGTTCCTCTCCAGAGCCAGGCTGTGATATGACAGCTCCTTAATGAGAGACCTGGCAGCACCCACACCTGTGTTATTGAACAGTGGGAAGCACCAGCATGACATGGTTGGGCCAGTACTGGTGGTACAGGGGCATCTCATGTCCTTTGCCACCAGAACATGCAGGTGGCTGATGCCCTCCATGGAGGGAAAAAGGTTTAGGAGTCCAGGCTTATGGCGACCCCTGGAAGGAGTGCAAATGGGGCTCTTGACCATATTCATATTCTGCTTGTCTGAAACCAGCAGCAGCCGCATGCTCTCCAGGTGTGTGTGCCCTGCTTGCTGGAAGCAAAATGCTGGTCTGGATTTTTAAAAAGTTTTTTAAACATTGCTATCATTCTAACTAATGAAATTTATTTCAGAGTAGCAATATTTTGTTAAACAAGTAACATTTCAGCAGAACTTAAGCTCCTCTTCAAACAGACAAGCAAGTCAATCTCCCAAGATTGATAAGTACTGATGACTAACCCCAGACTCGGGTTTGCTAATTGCCTTTCTCTTAAGCCTTATTTTAGCTCTGGTTTTCCTCTTGTGCCCCACCTGGGCTCACCATTGAATGCTAATTTCATACCATGGCCAGTTATCACCATGATTTTTGTCCTTTTGGCTCTTCCCCAGGCGCCTCCAGGGAAAATGGGAAAATCACTTTATTGTTAATTCTTCTTGGACTGCTAATCTTTGGCTCTTGTCTTTATATTTTGTCAAATTTGTATCTTCTAGGATACAGCAGTTTCACCTCCAGATGGCCATCCGCCAAGGATTCCATCCCATCCTTGCTGAGGATGACAGACCGTGTCACATCTGCTCAACCAAGCGGCCCGGTCTTTTCACTCACAGCTGCCCCTTCCACCATTCCCTAAATCCTCCATTGCCCTCTCCCCACTGTAATAGGATAGCAAGAAACTGGTGCCCACAGGTAGGGACTACGTCCCTGTCCAGCAGGAAGCAGTTTCACAGGATGGACCTTCGACCCAAATCCCTTGTAAGATTGCAAGGGCCCAGATTTCTTGAGTGTGGAAGATTACTATAGGCAGAAAGAACAGGGAGAAAGGGGAGGAAGGGAAGGAGGAAGTGCGGGAGATGGAAGGAAGAGATGAGATCATTCTTAAGGTGCAGCTACAGCTAATTGTAATCGATTATAACACTATTAGCATTGCAGAGTAAAAAAATCTCTACCCCCTTTGTCTCCAGACAGTTCTGACAAGGTCCAAGTAAGAACAAGGGAATCCCACCTCCTGATGGAAAGAAGTGGTCATTGAGGACAGCAGGCCCCACGTGGGAAAGCCTGTGACAGACAGCCCTTCATTTGAATAAAATCCTAAGCTTTGTTCTTTGGTGCAATTACTCCCCCTGGCCTGCCCACTTCCATTGTTTTGGGTGTGTACTCCTTTTCTTTATTTAATCCACTGCTTGTTTTTTTTTTTTAAAAGTAACATCTCCAATTCTGAATACCTACATAATTATGCTTGGTATTGAAAGTAAAATGAAACTTAAAACTCAGCACCCTTCAAAGTGAACTTTTGAATTACCCTGTGTTAGAAATGGAAAGTTATGTTTGGGTTTCCTTCAGATTTTGTGAATATGAATGTGTTGTTACAGGATTTTCAGATGGGTTTATTTCACTCAATAGAAAAATTATTTTAGAGTACATTGCATTGGTTTATTACAACCAAATTATATTCTTGAAGTGATTTTATTAAAATTACCTACAGTTTTCTAGTAACTTTTAAGCTGTATATGGTCTTCATTGAAGTTGAAATGGAGCTTGCTACATATTTCCCTTTTCCTTACACCTTTAAATTTTGATGTAATTTCAGTTAACAGAAATGTTACCAGGTTAATAGAAGGAACTCCCATATGCCTTTGACTCATATTCACCAATTGTTTTCATTTGCTCCATTTTTTTTTTTTATTGCTACCTCCCTATTCCCTTTTTTCTCTGTCTTTTTCTCTCTCTGTACATGTCTTTTTGGGGGGCTGTTTTTCTAATAATTTTTGTTAAACTGTAGCTAACATACAATATTATATTAGTTTCAGGTGTACTAAATAGTTGTTCAACATTTATATACCTAAAGAAGTGATCACAAGTGATCACCTTGATAAGTCCAGCAACCATCTGACACCGTACCGCATTCTATTGACTATATTCCCCATGCTGTACATTACATCCCCATGACTTATTTTTTTATATCTGAAAATCTGAACCTCTTATTCCCTTTCACCTTTTTCCCCCTTTTTTAATTTTTCAGTTACAGTCGACCATCAATATTATATTAATTTCAGGTGTACAGCATAATGGTTAGACATTTACATAATTTTAGGAAGTGATCCCCCTGACTAGTCCCCACCTAGCACTATACATAGTTATTACCATACTATTGACTATATTCCCTATGCTTTACATCCCCGTGACTACTTTGTAACTACCAATTTGTACTTCGTAATGCTTTTTTTACCGTCCCGGAGCCCACCTCCAATCACCGCAATAAATCTAGTACCCATCCATAACCCATAGTTATTACCATATTATTGACTCTATTGATTATGCTATACCCTGCTCCCCAGGACTATGTAACAATCAATCTGTACTTAGTCTCTTTCCCTTTTTTACCCATTCCCAACCCCCTCCCATCTGGCAACCATCAAAATGTTCTCTGTATCTATGAGTATTTTTCCATTTTGTTTATTTAGATTCCACCTATAAGTGAAATCACATTGCGTCTGTTTTTCTCTCTCCAACATACTCCACTCACACAATACCCTTCTGTAATGATGAGCGGGGAAAAGAAAGGGGAGGGACACGCTAGTGTGGGACTAATGAATTTATTTAGCAATATCTAATCAATTTATTTAGCAATATGCAGTAGCAAAAGACAAACGCACTCAAAAGAATGTGGTAATGACAGTAAATGTGGTTATATACATTGATAACAATGTCATGTCAAGGGAGTATACATACATGTAAGTTTAAGAGATCTCAACATATGTTTACTGTTGATCAAAAATCACTTGGCTGAATGCACACATAATATCAATAAGGAGTGTCCAAAAGCAGTAATAAACTATAGGATAGCGACTATTACAGTAGATGCCAAAAGCTCACCAAACCATAGGAAAAACAACAGTGGAAAGGTCAGGAATCAAAACCTTGCTCGGTCTGCAGCTGAGAGAAACTCAGGTGTCTCCCACTGCTGCTTGTTAGTTCCCTAGAATGCTGCTGCTGTTGCTATTGTTCTTACTGCTGGAAGTTAGGGTGTCTTCTGATGCTGCAAGCTGTATACAAGTTTCCAAAATGCTAACAAAGTTCTCAAGAAGGCTAAGCATGGGGAACAACACTGGAGAAGGTTGGGAACCAGCCAGACCTCACCAGGTCCGCGGCTGGAAGTCAGGACGTCTCCAGGTGTAAGCTGCATGTTGTATACGAATCTTCAAAATGTTAGAATGATGAAGAATCACCAATGCAAAATGACAAAATTACACCGCCAACTGAAGTCTGTCATATATTTTTTCAGATGTACCTTAGAGTCAAGCTCCTTGTTTCTGCCTCCCCCTCCGGGAACGGCCAGTTCAGGGAGGGTCTGGCAGTTACTGTGATAAGAATATTGCTTATCTGGCTGAAGGGCCAGTTCATTTGGACAAACAGCACCTGCTGTTCTCACCTGGAACCATCCGCCCAAGGCCTTCCAAAGCCTGGCAACGTGCCTGTCACGTCATCCTGATATAACTTAGTTGCTTTTCCATCTCATCTGCTGATGTGGGCAAAACAGACAAAAGCAACATCCTCCCATATGTCTTCTGCTGGGAAGAAGACCAGGGAGACATTGTCTTAACCCTAAGTTAACTAATACCTCACGTGCAGTCTCTCATGGGAGGGAACCCCACATGCAGTCTCATGCAGGGGAACAAAAAGCTAACTAGCTCCTCACATACAGTCTCTCATGTGAGGGAACCCCACATGCAGTCTCTCATGTGGGGAAACAAAGGAAAAAAAACTAATAGACAAAAGCTCACAGCCAATGAAAGCAAATTTTCCTCAACATCTTCCCTACACCTCCAGGTTCATTTATGCCGCCTCCAATGGCGAGAACCATTCCCTTCCATGGCCAAGCAATATTCCATTGTATATAAGTACCTCCTCTTTATCCATTCATCCATCGACAGACACTCAAGTTTCCTCCACATCTTGGCCATTGCAAATGCTGTAATGAGCATATTGATACACATGTCCTCTTGAGGTAGCGTTTTGGGTTTCTTCAGAAAATTATTCAGAAGTGGGATTACTGGGTCCTTCTTTGTCACTTGTTGTAGATTTTGTTTTAAAGTTTATTTTGTCAGGTATAAATATTGCTACCACAGCTTTTTTTTTTCATTTCCATTTTCATGAAATATTTTCCCTTTACGTTCAGTCTCTGTGTGTCTTTCAATCTGAAGTGAGTCTCTTGTAGGCAGCATATAAAGGGTTTTGTTTTCTTCTCCATTCAGCCCACCTATCTTTCGATCAGTATTTTAATCCATTTAAATTGAAAGTAATTATGGATAGATATGTAGTTGTTGTAATTATATTATTCACTTTTTTTGTCTTGAAGCTCCTTTTACATTTTTTGTAATACTGGTTTGGTGATGACAAATTCCTTTCCTTATTCTTGTCTGGGAAGCTCTTTATCTGTTCTTGGGTTTGAAATGATAGCCTTGCTGGGTAGAGTAATCTTGGTTTGTAGGACCTTGCTTTTCATCACTTTGAATATTTTCTGCCAGTCCCTTCTGGCTTGCATGATTTCTGTTAAAAAATCACCTGATAATCTTATGGGAGCTCCCTTATAGGTAACTAACTGCTTTTCTCTTGCTGCTTTTAGGATTCTGTCTATCTTTAACCTTTGGCATTTTATTTCTGATGTGTCTTGGTGTGGCCCTTTCGGGGTTCATCTTGATTGGAATTCTGCTCTTCCTGGGCTTGCATGTCTATTTCCTTCACCAGGTTAGGGAAGCTTTCAGTCATTATTTCTTCAAATAGGTTTTGAACTCCTTGAGCTCTCTATTCTCCTTTTGGTACCCCTATGATGCGAATGTTGTTACACTTGATATCCCAGAGGCCCCTTACTGTCCTCATGTTTTTGGATTCTATTTTCTTTTTGCTGTTGTGATTTGATGTTTTTTGCTACCTTCTAAATTACTGATTTGATCCTCTGCTTCATCTAATCTTTTGATTTCTTCTAATGTATTCATTGCAGTTATTGCATTCTTTATTTCTGACTGGTTCTTTTTTATGTTTTCTATCTGCACTTTCGTGTTTCCTGTCTCTTTGTTGAAGTTCTCTCTAAGATCATTGAGCATTCTTATAACCAGTATTTGGAACTCTGCATCTGGTAGATTGCTTGTCTCCAATTTGTTTAGTTTTTTTCTGGAGCTTTGTTCTCTTAATTGGGACATGTTTCTTTGTTTCCCAATTTTGGCTGCTTCCCTGTGTTTGTTTCTATGTAGCACTGCTTTGCCTCCCAGTTTTAGTAGAGTGACCTTATGTCGTAGGTGTCCTATGGAACCCAGTGGTGCAACCTTCCTGGTCACCAGAGCCAGGTTCTCCAAGTGTGTCCCTTGTGTGGGTTGTGTGTGCCCTCCTGTTGTAGTTGAGATTTGATTGCTATATGCACGTCAACAAGAGGGATTGACCTTAAGGTTTGGTTGTGAGGACTGCCTCACACCAGTGGAGGAGCTGTGTATGCAACGGCTGACCCTACAGAGCAGGGCTCCTTCTAGCAGGGCTCTAGTACCTGCCCAGTCTTCCCTTTGATTGTATCATCCGTTGAGGTGGCTGGGTGATGTTCCAGCCCAGTTCTGGCCACTGAGACTGCCAGCCCTAGGGCCTCCTGACAGGGCACCCACTGCAGGCCAAGTTCATTTGCAGTCTGCCCTGTCTGGGATGGAATGAACCACAAAGCAATCCAGAAGTGGCTGTTGCCCATGTTGTGCTTGGAGGTGCTTTGAGGGGCCAGGCCACAAATCAAGGTCTGCTGTTGCTAGTGCTGGGCTTAGGGCTGCTCAGTCAGAGGTACCAGAGGTATGAGACATGCCAAATCCAGATGCTGCTTGTTGGGGTCTTGTGATCCTTTGAGAGATTTTAGGAAAGTCCCAGTATGAGCTAAGGCAGGCTGTTTATATGGAAAAGCCACACCCAATAGCTTGGGTGTGCCCAAACTTTGGGTAGGGTATGGTCTCAAGGAATCACTAGGGTGGGGCAAATGAACAGTGTTAGCCAGATTGATGGAGACAGATAAGACATCTGCCTGCACCTGCACACACACACGGGTAGGGCTCAACAAACAATGGCTTCTGCCAGCTCCTCTGGGAGAAAGCTGCCTCTCCAGTCCTTACCCTGAAGTTAGACAATTCAGTTCCTTTCATATGTTCCTGGCACCTTTGGAGCTACTGCCCCAGCGCTGGAGCTCAGAGCAGGTGAGTCCATCAATAAGTTCATGTGCAGTCCGTTTAAGAGGAGCACCTGGGAGTGCAGCCCGTCTTTGGCTCACTTAGCCACACTCTCCACTGGTGAAGTTATGGAGACCTCTCCCCAGAACTGAAACCCTGGGCTGGGGAGGGGTGGGGACCACTCGCTCCTCTAGAGGGGAACCTTTGTAGCTGAGATATCCCCTCCAGTTTTTAATGGTCACACACAGGTCTCACATTTCTGCCCCTCCTACCAATCTCTAGGTGGCTTCTTTTGTATGTCCCTAGATGGAGGGCTTCGATTCAGCTAGACTTAAGGTGATTCTCAATAGTGGTTCTGTGATTTAGATGTAATTGATGTGGTCCTGAGAGGAGGTGAACACGACATTTACCTACTCTACCATCTTGACTGGAAATCTGTGTGTACGTGTCTTTGTATGAATTCTTATGAGAAATTTCATTTCTCTTGGGTAGACTTCAAAGAATGAAATTTATTGGGTCATGTAGTACTTTTCTGTTTGCCTTTTTAAGAATCTGTGGAACTGCTTTCAAAGTAACTAAACAATATTATGTTCCAACCACCAATGTTTTGAGGGTTCCAGTGTCTCCACACCTTCTACAGTTCTTCTTATAGTCTGTCTTTTTGATAAGGCCATTCCGTGGATATGAAGTAGTACCTCATTGTGGATTTAATTTGTATTTCCCTAGTACAAGTGATATTAAGCACCCTCTCCTATGCTATTTGCCATTTGTATACCGTTGGAGAAATATTTTTTCAAATATATTACCTTCTCCCCTTTGGGTTGTTTGTCTTATGTGGTGAGAAATCATATATTCTGAATACAAGTCCTTTATTAGCTGGATTTTGCTTTTTATTTTTTTAAATCTGGTCTGGCAATCTCTGTTATTAGAGTTGGGTGTTCATTCATGTTTAATATTGATATAGTTTTTGTTTTTAAAGATTTTACTGGGGAAGGGGAACAGGACTTTATTGGGGAACAGTGTGTACTTCCAGGATTTTTTCCAAGTCAAGTTGTTCTTTCAATCTTAGTTGTGGAGGGCACAGCTCAGCTCCAGCTCCAGTTGCCGATGTTAGTTGCAGGGGCACAACCCACCATCCCTTGCAGGAGTCGAGGAGTCGAACCAGCAAACTTGTGGTTGGTTGAGAGCCCACTGGCCCATGTGGGAATCAAACTGGCAGCCTTCGGAGTTGGAGCTCCAACCACCTGAGCCACCGGGCTGGTCCCGATATAGTGTTTTTAACATATGCCATTTTGCTATTTGTTTTGTTTTTCTCGTGTCTAAAGAGATCCCTCTGTTTTTTGTTTTTTTTTTTTTTTTAGTTATATCTTAGTGGTTGCTTTAGGGATGACAATATACGTCTTAATTTGCCACAGTCTACTTCAAAATAAGACAAATTTAATTCTGGTAAAATGTGGGAACTTTGTTCCAGTGTATCTTATTTTCTTCACTTCCTTGTGCTAATATTGTCATTTGTTTTATCTGTACACGTTACAATCTAGCAGTACAGTGACAAAACTACTACTTTGTATTAATCTTATGTCCTGAGTCTGTGTGGGAATGTCTTTGACTTTGTTTTTTGAAAAATAGGTTTGCTAGGTATAAAATACATGGTTGAGAGTTTTTTCTTTAATCACTTTGAATGTTATCCCACAACCCCTGAATTCCCATTATTTTTGGTGAGAAGTCAGCTTTTAATCAAAAAGTTGGTCTCCTTTAGCAATCTGTTGTTTATTTCTTGTTTTCAAGATATTTTTGTTATCCTTGTCTTTTAACCATTTGACTGTAATGTATTTAGTTGTGGATCTCCTTGTGTTTTTTCTACTTGGGGTTTTTTGAGATTGCATCTGCAGATAAATGTTTTTCATCAAATTTGAGGGGTTTGGTAATTATTTCTTCAAATATTTTTTTCTGTCCTTTTCTCTCTTTCATCTCCTTCTGGGATTGTCCTTACACACGTGTTAACACACTTTATGTTGGTCTGGTCTCTAGGACTTCATTGTCTTCTCTCCTTCACCTCTTCAGATTGGATAATTTCTGTTGATTCTTCAAAGTCACTGATTTCTTTTTTCTGCCATCTCACATAAACTGAATTTTTCATTTCAGATCATTGTGTTTTTCAGCTCCAAGTTTTTTATGTGGTTCTTTCATATACTTTGTCTTTGTTTCTCTTCATGCATTGGATCATTTTTGTCATAGTCTTTATTAATTCTTTAAACATGACTTCCATTGGTTCTTTGAGCATGTTCATAATAGCTGCTTTTAAGTCTATGATAAAGCCAACATTTGGAGATACACCGTTTCTATTTAGTAATGCTTTTCTTCCTCAGTAAGTGTCACACTTTTTTGTTTCTTTGCTTTTGTAACCTTGTTGAATTTTATATAATGTAGCAATTACAGAGTCTGATTTTCTCCCCAAAAGAATGTTCTTGTTAATAACTTGCCTCCAATAAATTTATGAAGTCTGTCTCTACTACAGTGTCCCGCCACGGATATCTCTGTTCATTTTTAAAAATTTTAAGTCTTGCTTCCTAAGGGTTGTTGCTATGTCTACACAGCTTAACGTTTAGCCAAAGATTGAACAGAGGTTGTGTTCAAACCCCATCAATCAGGTCCTCTACTCTGCTAATGGATTTGTTTATGGGCTGTACATTCAATGTTCAGCTTATTTTAAGTCTGCCCTGGTTTTTGCTTTCTCACAGGGTTTTTTGCTTCTCCTTTATGCATTTTTACAGGCTTTGGTAACCATGGGTGTGTGGGGAGCTTGGACCTGCTTCAGTTTCTGTTTTTCATGCCTCTGGAAAATCTGGAATATATGGAGCACCTAGGAAATCCACTGGGCTGTCTTATCTCCCAGAACTTGCAGTGAAATATCTAGTTACTCTTCTGTTACTTGCTTCAAACAAGGCCATAGCCTCAGGCTAGGGAACTCTGTTTGCTTACTATTGACATCACCACTTTAACTTAGGATGCATCTAGTAAAGTGAGTCCCCTCTGGCAGTGGTAACAAGCCCTGGCATGGGATGTGGGAGCACAGCAGCATAAATTCACACTGTTCTTATCTGAACTTCAGTGGTTTTCATGAATAAACACTTCTTAGTTTGTTGTAGGTCCCCACTTGATTTCTAGAGTGCTAAAAGTTTTGTTTTTTAAACAGTTTTGTGCAAATTTATGTTTCTTTTTGAAATGGTGATGATTTCAACCTCCTTTCCTCATCATGCTGAAAGTGATAATTCCCTGACTTATTTTGAATCACACTCCAGTCATAACAGTTTAATAAGAATGGACTTAGGGAGGAATTGTAAACTTTTCAAAGTGACTAGAATGCAAAACTTTCACTTGGAACTTAAATCTATTAAGTTGATTTCTTTGGTAATTGATAAAATATTTTTAGATATTCTTTATATTTGTTCATATTCATTTTAAATACTAGTTATTTCAATCCAGCTAGTTATGTGCATGTTTCTTAATGTAAGTGAGATAGGATGGGGAGCAGAGCATCCAAGAAAACCATTAACCACCAGTCAAAGGCAAAGGGCCAAAAAATCAAGATGAGACAAGGAAACTAGCCAAACCAGCCAAAACCAAGATGGCAACAAGAGTCACCTCCAAGTAACTTCCAGCCACATTATATGGTCATTGTAGTACATCTCCATTCTAAATGACCCACCCCCTAGTGCCATGACACCTCTGGAGAGGACCATATGAAAACAATAAAAGGGGTATATCTTAAATCTCCTGAAAATCCCACCCTTTCTGAGAACTAGTAAGAATATTCCTCCCCCTTATTCCCATATTAAAAAGCCTACTAATGAAAAACACAGCCGTAAGGATCGGGGCTGTCTCTTGCCTAAGGGCAGCCTCTACTCTGCTTATAGAGGGGGTCACCTCACAATAAACTTTGTCTGGCTCACACTTGAATTCTTTCCCACATTAAGTCAAGAACCCTCTTTCCTGCAACATAGGTATGTAATGTATAATAAATATGTAGGACTATAGATTTGATCTTTGGATTGAAAAAATAACACCTAGTTGACAGAGTAGGCAGGAGGAAGAGGAACTAGCCCTAGGCGAAACTGCCATTGGAGACTGCCCCATTTCCAGACCTCAGAGCATGTGTTCAGGCATAGAGGCCCAGCCTGCAAGTACATCTGCATTGCTGTTTGGCACCCCCTTACTGGGCTTTCAAATGGATTGTGGGAAATGGGCAGGCTCCTGCTTGCACCCTAGAAAGAGGAGACGGGTTTCTTAGGAAAAGGGGAGGTGAAATATCCTATCCACAAGAATAAAAGCCATCACCCAATGTAAGGAGAGGCTGCTACCCATCCTCAGTGTCTGGGAGTGTACTTGCCTCTCTGATAAATCTTTTTGCCGCTGTTGCCTGCCTGACTCTGTCTCTTGACTGAATTCTTTCCTTCAAGAAGACACAAACTGAGGAAAACCGCCTTTCCAGGTAACAGTCATGAGCATAAAAATTTGGAGGGTTGATACTTTGAATCTAAAGATTTTATTTCTCTGCAAATTCGCCCCTGCCCCAATTCTGTCACAGATGAATCCCCATTCTTTCAGGCAAGAATGTGATCCTCCCTCCATTTACAACAGAAACTTAACTTACTCATAGTTACATATAAATGCTATGTTGTTTTTAGTCTTGCATCATATGGTAATGTAATAACAGCTGATTGGTTAGGAATTTGTATAAATTTAAGAATGTGTTTCATGAAAAAAAATTATACAAACCTTCCAAAGGGGGAGAGTGCTTATTTCTCATAAAGCCTAGTTTGGAGAGCGTGATGTGAATCTGCAGTTCTGGAAAGAGGTGTTTGACTCACACTCAGGAATCGTGTAACCTGAGGGGACTGGTAAATTGCTGTGGTAATGAAGGGAGAAGAATTACCAATGGGTTTAGACTGTTCTGTACTCTCAGTATTTGTTTTGACAAAAACTACTTGAGAGTTTATGAAGGACCCGATGTCCGGATGTCCGTCAAGCGTGAAAGAGTGAGATATCCTGGAGGATGCATTTTAGACACTGCACCAAAGGGCTGCTTAGAAGTGTGAGGAGGCACTCTAAAGTGGATCTCTGGATTCCCTAAGAGCTAAGAAGAAAGAAAGGCCAACAGAATGGATTGCATTCACTCGGGTCAAGGGGGTTTCAGATGGGAACAGCTGTGAGTAAAGAAGTGCCCCTGAGAAAGAGAGCTTTAAAATAATGTCCAGAGAACATTATGTTAAGTGAAATAAGTCAGAAAGAGAAAGACAAGTACCATATGATCTCACTTATATATGGATTCTAAAGAAAAGACTATGTGAATGAACTAATCAGAGACAGTTTTGGGGACGCAGAGAAAAAACCGAGAGTGGTTAGATGGGTGTGTGGGAGGGGGTTGGGGATAAGGGGAAAGGTGAAGGGATTTGGAAGCAGCTGGTAACCACAAGATGGCCTCAGGGTTTTTTTTTTGAAAATTAATTTGGGGAAGGTATTCTATAATGTTGTAAAGATTTTGTTGGGTATCCGATGGACATGCGTCCTATTTGGGAGACCACCTCAGGGATACTGTGGATACCTGATCATGGCATTGTACATCAGAAGCTAAACATTAATGAATGCCAACTATAATTTTATATATATAATGTGATGGTTCAGTGTGAGGTCGGAGGGATAGTGGATGGGGGGAGGGGGGTTCACAGTGTGAGGGATATAAATGATGAACGTCTAAGTATTACCTTGTTTTGTACACCTGAAACTAATAAATAAATTAATTAATTAAAAAAAATGTCCAGATCTAGACTGCTCAAAACCATATCATAATAGTACCAGCCAGATAAGAACTCCACCACTCCCTACAGTTTGGACCCTGGCAAGTTCAGCGGAGGAAGCAGGGATGGAATTAGGAAAGAAGAAAAGTACTTTGCCCGCCTTCCACTCTATGCAAGTGGCCATGTAGCCTGCCATAGCTGATTAACTCTGACTTTTGGCATTCTTGTAGTTATGGGGGGCTGGACATTCTGTTTCAGTGCTTTGTGAGTAAAAGCAACTCTACGGACTTTTTAATTACTTGAAAGTAAGTAAGGTTTTTCAACCTTGTTTAGGAGAAAAATAATCTGAATATTTAAAAGTGTAGTAGGAGATGATGTTGCTTTCTGATTATATCTCATGAGGCAAGAATAGTGGTTACGTATATTAACAGATTTTTCAAAAAAGTGTTTGAACACTTTTTTTGGTGATATAAATCCATATGATTTTTCAAAATCTGAAATATTTGTGTAATTTTTCACAGTCATGTATGGGATATGTGTATGAATCTCACTTTTAAATTAACTTTTTAAACAAAGCTATTGTCTTGGTATCCCATGATTTTTTATTATACTATATTATGGCTTAGTATTCTTTTTCCTTAAAATTACAGTGAAATGGAGTCATGTTATTTTTACATAATTATCAAAATTAATAGAGTTAATACCAAAAGAGCAAATCCAGGGATCTAGTAGCATTATCTATTTATACTGTTGCTAAATTAATAGAAACAAGAGAAACCCTTTCTAATGACTGCTTTAGGTAGTTACACATCTTATTTCCCCCTTTATTCTGTTATAACAATTCTATGATCATATAAAAGTTAGTAATTATCATGTGGGTCTTTATTCTTCACTCTCCCTGTTATGTTGGTAAACTCTAAGATTGTATCATTGGTCCTTTCAGCTTCTCTCCATATCTTCCTACCATCTGTATGCTGGTGACTTCTTAGTTTTTCTCTCCAGCCCTTTTCTATTTAGGTTGTATACCCACCTGCTTTCTCTGTTTCTCTGTAGCATTTGATTTGTACTTCTGTAATAAACTGTTTTCTAATTTATTGTTCTCCCTCCTGATGGTGAGTTCTAGGAAGCAATCTTAACACTTTTGTGTCTCTAGGCTAAATGGAGTGCTTTATAGGTAGTCAGCTAATACATTTTCAGTGAATGAAAGAATAGTAGGTATTAGTAGATTGATTATCCTAATTCCCTCACCAACAGGCAGAGCATGGAATAGATGAATCAGACTCTACATAGAGGGTTAAACAATGCTACAGAGAATATGAGTATTAAGTGACTTTCATCTCTGAAAGTATCCCAGTGAGTATAACAGTAAAGGAGATATTTTAAATGACTGGGATGTTTTCTTGTAGAGGAAAATCTGATTTTATTTATTTTTTATTGGGGAAGGGAAACAGGACTTTATTGGGGAACTGTGTGTACTTCCAGGACTTTTTTCCAAGTCAAGTTGTTGTCCTTTCAGTCTTAGTCGTGGAGGGCGCAGCTCAGCTCCAGGTCCAGTTGCCATTGCTAGTTGCAGGGGGGCACATCCCACCATCCCTTGCGGGAGTCGAGGAATCGAACTGGCAACCTGGTGGTTGAGAAGACGCGCTCCAACAAACTGAGCCATCTGGGAGCTCAGTGGCAGCTCAGCTCAAGGTGCTGTGTTCAATCTTAGTTGCAGGGGGCGGAGCCCACCATCCCTTGCGGGATTTGAGGAATTGAACTGGCAACCCTGTGGTTGAGAGCCCACTGGCCCATGTGGGAATCGAACCGGCAGCCTTCAGAGTTAGGAGCATGGAGCTCTAACCGCCTGAGCCACTGGGTCAGCCCTGATTTCTTTTTTGGAAGATAAAAAACGCAAGGTAGGATTGTGTGCCGGTTAACTATGAGTGGATATGTTTCATTTAAAGGTGTATTTTTCATGTTTCCTCCTTTTTGCTTGGCACAAATGATTTTAGGCTCTCACCTCAAATGTCACTATTCTTGAAGCATGTTAAGGACCAGTTGTTTTTAAACCTGAGATGTTAGTTACATCTGCATAACTCTCCTAGGAGATTAAAAGAGACAGAGATATGAAAAAATGGAGGAAAAAGAGACAAATATAAAGGCAGTTGGAGAAGTTGGTTGCGAGAGGATTTCCAGGAAGAACAAAAGAGAGACTCTGTTTTTATATTATTTTGAAATAATCATTTCAGTTTTCCTTAGTAGATACAGCAGAATGCCTGGGAAGACACATCCCATAGAATAAATGAACCAGTTGTAGAAAATTGTTCGATGACTTTTTGGTAACTCTTACAAGGAGAAAACATTGACAGCCTTTGAACTGGAATTGGAAATACTTTTCCTAAGAGATTTGTTAAAGCCTCCATATTTCAGTTGTTTTTCATCATAAAACAAATATTACTCTAACACATTATTAATTCCATTAGCATAACTATTAAATGAGTGTGGAGGAAAGCTGAAGCAGGGTATTATTTGAGTCTCAGATAGGCATTGAGTTCTACAGGGCATCTGCTCTGGATCCAAAATTAATTTTCATAGAAGTTCGGGAATGGGAAATTGTAAGTTCCAACTTCTTTTAAGAAACTCTGGGGATTCAGATAGCATTTGACCAAGGAACACAGAAGCTCAGAGTTGGCCTACTATATACTCCTTGAGTATATTTGGTCCATTCAAAAACACTAGGGTCAACCAAATCTCTACAACTGGCCTAGAGTCCTGGTGTGTGTTTCCTATCTCCCTATAGCCTGGTAATGTCTTTGATTCTCATTACAGGCTGCATCACGAAATGTCAGATTCTTCTCTTCAGATGTCACTAGAGAGCCTTTACTGGTCTCATAGGTCACACTGAGGAATACTGAAGAGACAAATAGGGCACAAAAGATAATTTTCTAGTTGGACAACTGTGAGAGGCAAATGCTTGGTGATTGTAGTTGAAACTATTCACACCCACTAAAACCATCTGGTCAAGCTAATCTGGATAGGCCTGAGAAAATTTGTCGTTTTGATTTTGAAGATGCCCAATCCTCAGCAGGAGCCCCAGCACTCTCCAGAGCCCTGTAGGTACATGCCAGCAGCAATTTCTGCTAAAGGTCCAGACACTCGGCTTCTGAGTTGCTAATTCCAAACAATTTGTTTTCAAATTATTCAACTGACAAAAACAAAATGGCATTAAATGACCTTTGAAGAATAAGTACCTAAATGCATATCTATGCATTTGTCTTGCTGTAAAATATGGCTGCCAAACATTCAAATTTGGCTGGTTCATCTTGTGCAATGGTGGTTTCTGTTACTTTTTATTTTGGTCAGCTCTTGAAATAATTAGCAAATGCAATAGGAACCTGGTGAGTTCTGGGTTGGTTGGTTTTGCATTAGCTGTTGTTGTAAGTCGCCTCCTGCTCCTGTCTCCTCTTCACCTATTGTATCAGGTAATTGGAATGACTGGATCAAGTACTACATTAAAAGGAGCTGCTGGGGCGGTTGGATGGCTGGTTAGAGCACATGCTCTGAACAACAGGGTTGCCAGTTTGATTCCCACATGGGCCAGTGAGCTGCGCCCTCCACAACTAGATTGGAGACAACAAGCTGCCGCTGAGCTTCCAGAGGGGCAGCAGGATGGCTCAGTTGGTTAGAGCCCAAGCTCTCAACAACACGGTTGCTAGTTCAATTCCCACTGGGATGGTGGGCTGCGCCCCCTGCAACTATAGATTGAAAATGGCAACTGTAATTGGAGCTGAGCTGTGCCCTCCACAACTAGATGGAAGGACAATGACTTGGAGCAGATGGGCCCTGGAGAAACACACTGTTCCTAAATATTCCCCAATAAAATTTAAAAAAAACCCAAAAAACCAAAAAAGAATTAAAAGGAACTTTTTTATTCACTCAGCTATTTATACTAGTTTCTATGGAGTATGGAGGCAACATATTTTGTTTTCCTAAGAAACGGAATAAAGATGGAAATACAGGAGTTGCTGATAGAGAAATATGGAAGCAAGAGGAAGGAAATGAGTATTTAGATTTTAAGTTTGTAAGATCTTAAGGAATATGGGACAAGTGTGGAGCACAAGAGGCTTCATAACAATGAAGATGACAAGATTACACAAGATGAGTAAGATCGCTAGGTATAAGAGTGGGGAGTAGATTTGGGTAGAGAAAGCAATGGAACAGAGAATATTAAAAGGACACAAAAAAGTTAGATGTCCTTTCAGTTAGCTAATTACTGAAAAATTTGGCTAATGTGATTTGAGGAAAAATAGCTGTATTATGTTAAAAAAAATTTTTTAAAGCAATTTCTTACCGTTCAATAAAAACAGCCTCTCTTGCTTGCATTTTACTTGTTTTTTTTCCCCCTCTGCATCATAGCATACTTCAATATTCCATCTTTCTGGTGAAATTTTTACCCTCCAGTTTGTGCCTTCCCTAAGAATCTTCCAGAAACTGTCAACTCCTTCTGTTACAAAATTATAACTTTAAAAATTCTTCACTCTGGTTTTCAAATACACAGATATCAAAATAATCATCACTTACAAATTATAATGGAAAAAATATACTATCACAATAAAAATAGAAATCCGACATATATAATAAATATATCAAGAAGTGGGCAGGATTTACATAAGGAAAAAACTACCAAAAGCTAATGAGGTACATAAAATAGGCTGAAATTAAGAGACATACCTTGTATCTGGACACAATGATGCAAGAGATTGATTCTCAGTTAAAATTAGTTTTTGACAGAATTAAAATAAAAATCTCACTAAGATTTTTTTTTAATAATTTGGAATACTGATGAAAAATTCATCTTAAATAACTTCTAGGTAAACATTGCCCAAAGAATACTGAAAAAGAAGAGTAAGGAGGGGGAACTTTGGAACTGTAATGGATATTAAAATATATTTTATAAAGAAGTTAAAATAGTGGAGTGTTGATACAAGAAGCAGATCATTCAATGGAACAGACGGACAAACCCAGAAGGAGAAAAAACATACCTGAGAATTTAATGCACAATAAAGTGGCATTTTAAAGTAGGTGAGAAAAAATGGTTTGCGACGTGTGAATAGCCATTTTTTAAGAAGTTCTTAAATGTTACACCATGTTCCAAAACAAATCTTGGATTAAGGATTTAATTGGGGAAAATAATAGTAAAGAAAATGTAAACATAAGGCTGGGCCAAAGGAGAGGGTTAAGAGGCATACAGAAATGCATTTTCACTTTACTTGAAGAATGTTTATTGGTTTCTCATAAGTGTGCATGTGTACTGCCACGATCTCTGAAACCACAAAAACATGTTTCTGTTGTTGCATTCGCTTTAGCCCGTCTCCAGATTGGCTGGGACCCAGAGGGATGTGGAAAAGGCCTAAGCTGAGGGACAAGGAGATTCAGAGATTTATTTATTTTTTTTAGGGGAGTTTTCTGGGGGAATGAGTCCTTCAGCACCCTTAAGTTCCACACCACTCTAGCCCAAGGCGGAGGCAAAGACCCCTTTTCCACTGGGCGAATCTAACTTTCGCAAAAATCTGGAAACACTGGGCCAAATGCCACCAAGTTTAGAAAGGAACTCAGCACTGCCCGCAAGGAACCGCTGAGATTTGAGCCTCCTGGGCCTGCACATGCGCTCTGGGTACTCTTGAGTTTAGTTGCGTGCCTCTGTGCGCTTGCGCAGAGACACAAGCCTCGGAGGCACGCAGGCGCACTGGTGTTTAGTGGCATTCCTTGGTTACAATTATTTTGGATTGAAAGATTCCGAACTCTGGCGCTGCCCCGTTGGGATGTTGTGGCGGGAGGCGGTTTGTTTACCTAGAGCGCTAGTGGTGGGCTCAAGAGGAGGTGAGAATCCGAGGGGGTGCTGAGGCGTCTCTGAAGCCGGTGGGCTCTGCGATGAAGAAGATTTTTGGCTTCGGGAATCGGAAGGGCAAGTCGCCCTTGGGCTCGTTAGCTAGCCCGCGGAGCAAAGGCGTCGGCATGATGGCTGAGACTGGGAATACAGTCCCCTTGGGGCCTGGGTACCACATCCGAGACAAAGATCTGGGTAAGGTCCACAAAGCTGCCAGCGTGGGCGACGTAGCGAAAGTGCAGCAGCTTCTATTGCTCCGGATAAACGGCTTGAATGACAGAGACAGGATGAACAGGTAATAGGGACTTCGAGGCTGGTTGCCAGGGCTGGGAAGAGGCTGGGGGCAGCTGTGGGCAGCTGGGAGAAGGGCTCACCTGCCCGGGCGCACCCAGGTGGAGCCCGGCCCTCCTGTCACCGAGGATGCTGGGCTCTTCCCTTCGTTGAGGGGACCCTACCTGGTGGCCGGGGTCCAGGGCCCAGGCCGACTTCGTGAGCAGCAGAAATGAAAACTTAAGGACCCGTTCATCATTCCCCTTGATGAATTTGCCAGAGCACTTTCCTGGCAATTTTAAAGCGATTTAACTGAATATCAATAATAAAAATGAAAATAAGTATATACAGCATTTTATTTTTGATAGTCACAATTTTATACCGTAATGTTATATACTGTAGAAAAGTGCATAACGAGCAAAATAGTTCCCATAATAGAGCAACTGGTGGGCTAAAAATTCCTCGGATATAATCCAGTATCCCTTTTATGTCAGTGTACACCTAAGTATATGGTCTTTATTGAGGTACCTTAGAAGGGAACCTTGAAGTGGAAAGATGGCTGTGGTCTTAAATAGGAAGACTCATTTTTTCTCAAAATGTGTGCTCTTCCTCTATTTGTCATTTTTACGTAAACCAAACAAAAATACGGTTTAAAAATTTTTGAGTTACATATGCCGTCCCTTATTGTGATGAAGTAAAGGGAATTTTTGTGTAGTAGACAAAGATTTGCCATTCTAGATACTAACATGTGCTATAAATTTCCACGAATTGTTTACTAATAACTGAGAAGAAAGATAAATGATTCGAACAGAATAGAAAATGCTCAAAGACCCAAATATGTGTAAAAGTTTAGAATTTGATATTGGTGACATTTTATGTTAGTAGAAAAGGTGAATTACTGATAAATGGTGGAGGCATACCTGTTAAGTATTTGGAGAAAATTAGTTAGATTTTTAAATCACAAATTTAAGTTCCTGATGGAATATAGATTAAAAAATTTAAAATATACAAAATGAGAAAAGTATCCGAAGAAAACACAAATGTCTATTTATACATTTTTTTATGTTGACAAAGACTTCAAAAGCAAGAATTTGGAGCAAAAGCAAAAAAAGCGAAAAACAAAAAAGTTAGATGTCCTTTCAGTTAGCTAATTACTGAAAAATTTGGCTAATGTGATTTGAGGAAAAATAGCTGTATTATGTTAAAAACATTTTTTTGTTTTTTCTTTTTTTATGTTGGCGAAGACTTCAAAAGCAAGAATTTTGGAGACTGAGCAATATAAAAAAACTATAACCCTCTGTATATCAGAAAATAATATTAACAAAATAAAAGAAAATGTACTTCCAAAATATTTACAAGATGTATGTATATGAGAGAAAAAGTATATTTTCCTTTTACTGAGAAGTTTTTGAAATCAACAAGAAAACAACTCTAACTGGACAAAGTCCTTTCAGTTGATCTACAAGTGACCAACAGACATAGGAAAATTATTTAGTGTTCCTGGTGAGAAAAGGGATTTAAGTTAAAAGAGAAATGAAATTCCCTTTTCCAACCACAAAGTGTGTGAAGGTGAGGAGCTACGGCACTTACACTGTTGTTTCAAGTTCAAATAGCTTCTGACTTTTCAGATAGGCAATTTGGTGATAAGGACCACATTTAAAATATATATATTCCCTTTACCCATCAATTCAATTTATACTAAAATATCTTTACAAAATAATAGATAAATTACAATTTGTTTTTCTCAGCACTGCTTAAAATAGCAATGTATTAAGCAAAATGAATAGATTTTATAAATAAATTGCAGTGCATTCATAGGATGGAATAAATAATATAGACCACTGAAGGTGGCATGGATAATTGATGTATGTTGACATGCGAAGATGTACTTTGGTAGATTGAAAAGGGAGAAAAAAATCAGTTTGATTGTACACACAAACAGACTATGATGTTCTGTTAGCCAAAAACATGTGCAAAATGGGATAAAATTGATATCTGATCATTTCTATTATAAGTGAAATTTTCTTTTCCTTGTTTAAAAATCTGATTTCTATTTGTATAGAAATGAAGTTGTATAGAAATGCTAGCAAAAGTTTATTATTAATGAAATATTCCTGGGGAAGAGCAGGAATATGAATCTTGCAGATAAAAATAATTTCTCACTTTCATTTATTTAAAACATTTTTTGAGGATTGGTATCTTCTGACAACATTTAGCCTTCTCAGAAGTACAGGGAATCTTTTTATCTGTGCCTGTAGTTTATGTACATACGAGTATATAGTTATACACATGTTTTTTGTTATATATAGCTTTATTACATAAAATATGTAAAAGATTATCATTTCAGTTGTGTCCTAATGACAATGAAAAAATAAAAATAGCAATATAAGTGATTGTTACTATCGCAGAAATATTGCTTTACTTTATAAAACTTTCCGTGAAAATTACTGAACTCTCCACCTATAGTTATCCATTGTTTCAATCCATTTATTCATCAAATATAATCTGAATACCTATTATGTAGCAAATATAGTCCACTCAGGACCTTTTCATCCCTAAACCTTCATGTTGCCCATTATAAGCAAATGAGAAATTTAAAATTGAAGTATTAGGACCTTATGTCAATTGAAGATTTTTCTTTCTTCTTTCAAACAAAAGTATTTCTGAAGGTAGGAAATTGTAGATGATAACCTCTACCTGCCCTTTTGAAAGTGTATATTAGAGTTAAATACCAGTACTGATCATTGGAAATACCCGATTTTCATATAATCGCTAAATCTAAACAATGAATAAAATGAACCATCCCTAGTCATTTGAATGCTGAATTTTCTTTCACTTAAAGTTTCTTGAAAATCAAAGTAAGATTTTTTTAAAAAAATTATTTTCTTGTTTTGTTTTGTTGTATTAGTCCTCTTCCCCATAATGCTTTTAAGAAGTAAAATTTATTTATATGCCAACCATGTGCCTAGACCTGCAGTCGGTCTGATTCAAATATCATTGTCGCACTTGTAAGGCAGCACGGAGGGCAGGGTGCCCACTACTTTATGATCCAGTGAGAAAGGTTTAAAAATGCTGCCGATCATAGTGATAAGACATTTTGAATTATAAATTGAATTCCAATGTCAGAGATGTTAACGTGAGAAAATAAGCATCTTAGAAATATTGAAATACAGTGTCCTTTCTAATCCTTAAAATATATCTGCAAAGTAGGTAGAGTGATATCATTTTACTTAATGTTATCTTTGTGAAGTAGTAGTGATAGTAACCTCTATAATATTATCTAACAATTAATTATTCAGCTGTGTTTTGTGGTAGGAAGTGTAGTAAACTCTTTGCACAGATGTCAGTTAAGCAGTCCTGTGTCCTGCGAGGTAACTACTGTTTTTATGCCCATTTTGTTGCTGAGGAAATCGAGGCCCACAAAGGCTAAGGGATAGCTAACAAGTGACAGAGTTGAAGTGGGATCAAACCCATGTTGAGCTGAATCCCCAGGTCATGTCCTCTCTACTCACATAGGCTGTTCTTTCATTCATGTGGTGAGTGACAAGAGCTAGTAAATACCGTCCTTTGCCCAGAAACAAACTCCACATTGGTTTAGAAGGCCTAGGAATAGCATCTCACGTTCACAGTTACGTGAGGAATTGCATGTTTGAGACAGTGCCCTGTAATGTCCTAAAAAAACCTTGTCACCCTCGTAGGACCGCTCTGCATCTGGCCTGTGCCTGTGGTCACCTGGGAGTGGTGACTCTGCTAACAGACAGGAAATGTGAGCTGAACCTCCGTGACAATGAGAACAGGACAGCTCTGATGAAGGTACGTGGTAGCCAGCTATGTCAACACCAGATGGATTTCATTATTTAGGATAAAAATGAATGTATCTCGATTAACTAGAACCGATTGGGGAAAGTTGTGGAATGCCTACTTTGAATTCCCAGAATTTACCATCTATTTCTGGGCATAATCCACAGGCCGTACAGTGTCAAGAAGAGGAGTGTGTGAGTCTCCTGCTGGAATGTGGTGCTGATCCAAATATAATGGACATCCATGGCAACACCGCTCTCCACTACGCAGCCCTGGGTTGGAACATCGCAATAGCCGCAAAGCTGCTGCAACACCAGGCAGATATGGAAGCAAGGAACAAGGTATAGATCAATGGATTATTTACACAACATTTGCAATACGCGTCTCTGTAGCCCCAAGCGTTGTATTTCTAGCAGATATGTATTGCATATTGTACATCAGGCCCGGTCACCACGAAAACAACTCCAAAGCCAAGTCAGGGAGGCTGGAAATGAGGTGTCCACAGAAAGGGCCCAGCTCTGCCTCCCAGCTCCCAGAAGGAAGCACTTGCTTTTCTGTGTGGGAGAGGGTGCCAGGCTCAGAGACCACCAAGCACTGAAGGTCTTGGGGGAGGGAAGTCATGTGGGTAGGGGTGGCTCTGTGCAGGCAGGGCCTTAGGACATGGGCGCTGCTGGGGACGGGTGGGAGGAGGAATGGAGACCTGGTACCCGGCAGGGGGAGCTGGGGGTGTGTGTGTGGGGAGGAGAAGCAGCAGGCCGCAGGCCCCGGGCACCCCAGGACCCCGGGGTTCTGAAGACTGGGCAGGAGGGTCAGTCACGTCTGGGCACCCAGCAAGGACACCTGCCTGTGCTCGGCACCCCTCTGCCAGCCACGGCCTCCCTCGGGGTCTCCCCCTCAGAGTGAGGCTCCTGCTCAGCCTCGCGCAGGTCCTGGGGGGTTGTAGGTGTACAGAGGGAGCAGGTGATGGGGACGCGTTCACACGCTTTTGCTCCTGGATGTACATCCTCTCGTCACTGCAACCCCGGCAGGAATGCTCTCGGGTGGCACCGGTAGGGTCAATTTTACATGTTTGCAAGTCAGACAGTTCCCTGAATGAAAACATTTTGAACTTAATTGTTGAAGATTGCACTTTATATAATGATACTTCTGAAGAAGTAGTAGAAGGCACAGCTGTCTTTTATACATTTACAGCAAATATTTGTGAAAACACAATTAGTCAAAGGCAAAACTTTCTTTTTCAAATATTTTTTTCCCGTCCAAGTTTTTTCCCAATTCATGGAAAGTAACACAGAAAACCAAATTTTCCTTGGAAATAGGCTTGATCTTAAAACTCAAACAAAACAAAAGGTTTTTACAGTATCATAGAAATCTTCCTGCTGTTAACAAGTTCCTGTGTTATAAAAAGGTGATTTATATAAAAGTGATTTAGCTCCCATTGGCCAAAGCTTAAGAGGGAAAAAAGAAAGGGAAAAGGAAAGAGCTATCTGAACTATGCAGGCCTATTTGGGAATTTGGCCACTGAGGGGAAATAATAAGAAGAGGTTTTTATTTTTGCTTTTCCTTTAGTTGATATGGTTAGGCATGGTGCTCTCCAGTTTTCAGGGATAATAATCCTTAGTTTGGGAGGGAGAGTTAGTGAGTTGGAAACTTGCCTGGAGATCAGTTCTTAGAGGGCTCTGAAGCCACCAGATTGGCAGTGAACAGGTGGTGATTAAGTGAGAAACAGGAGAGAAGGACAAATAATTAACTGACATATTATCCTGTTTTGGCAGAAACAGCCACTTAGATAAAAGTCTAAACTCTCGTGTGAAATCTAGAATGTCTTGATGGGAAGTAGGGAGTTTACAAATCAAGTTGTATTTTAAGTTCATTAGTCTTGTTTCCACACCTACCCAGGAAAATAAGTGCAGTTTTGATAAGTGACATATCTCTTCCACTTTTGACGAATCCTCAAATGACAGGGAATTGGCCATGTAGGTGAGAAAAGAGAGACTGAAGTGATTGTCTGCTGCACTAGTTCTCAGCTAGAATTGTGCTGGCGAATCACAATCACCTGAGGAACTTTAAAAAATTTACGAGCCGAGGCTCTTTCCTGAAGATTTTGATTGAGTAAATCTAATAAGGCCTGCACGTGTGTATTTAGAAATATTTCCTTGAGATTCTGATACAACTCTTGGTTGTATTAAGAACTCCTGCATGGATAAGTATAATGTATCAATTCACATCTCAAAAACTGAAGAAATCTCTAGAAGAGGTGGCGTTTGAGAGGTGATACTTTCGTCAACTCTCTCCTTTTCAACAGTCTTAGCCTGACTTTGAACTATCTGTACCTCTGGGCTCGAGAAGTGAAAGGGAATATCACTGGCGGTATCTACTAGATTAAAGAACACCTACCTGTTTCCTTTCAGCCATCATTCATTCACTGGCACTCAGAGAATCTTTAGAAATTTGTTGATAGGTAATCTACTAATAAGTAGAATTTGACCCTTTAAGAATTTTACATCTTTTGTTCATGCTCAGGTTAGTAGATGAATAAATGTTTACTGCAAGCAGGGTTTTCCTTCAGTAATAGAAAATCATGAACCTTCCTTTTAGTTGAAGCTGCATGACAGACTGTCTCAGTATGTCTGTTAAATTCGTGGAGTCCTGGCATAATCAGGATGACAGTTTTAAACATCAAATTATCAAAAACCATGAAGTTAGTACCAATAAAGATGGGAACTGTTTTAATAATTTCGTTTCAGCAGTCCTATGATGTAATTACCCATTTGATTAACAATCTGTGAAAAATAAATATAAATAGAGTGTGATTTGAATAAATATTGGAAAAATTCTTGAAGTGGGTATAATGAGTTTAAATAACAATTTTTATTACATGTTGGGGCCCATTTTTTTGATAAAGCATGTGATACTAAAGAAAGATTTTACATACAAATATTCACATTATACACAACCATTTGGAAACAGCAAATATATAAAATCCCAAGTGGGCAATAGACTAAATGTGGCCCCTGGGTATGTTTAGTTTGCCTCCATATATTGAGTCAACACTGACAATTTTGGAGACTCAGTAGAAATCTGGATGTCAAGCTTCTCTAAAGAATCAAACCTGGTCCCCTTCAGCCCTGACTACAGTGGGTGTGCTGTGGCAAGGCTGTGCCTCTTACATGGGACGTGTGTTCTCTAGTTTCCTAATGTCCCCACCTGGGTTCTTCACTTACTTTGGTCACCTTCTTTGCCTCCGTAAGTACTGGAGGTTACGATTCCTGTTTTACAGTATATTTTGATAAACATTTCAAGATTTCAAGACATATAATAAATCTATGTTGATTTATTATATGTATTTTATATTTGATATTAATCTCTTTACAATGAGATTGAATTTTTCAAGTTAGAATTTGTTTTTTTTTAAAAACTCTTCTTTATATGTTCTATAATCATATTTCCATTGAAATGTCTCTAAGTCTTACGAGGTTTATGGTTATAGTTGGAGAGGTTATGCATATTCCAGACAATGTTATATCTTTCCCCTCAGCATTGTTTCTTAAAAATGTCAGTGATTTAGTAGCTTTCATTATGCTAAAAATAATCTATATAGATGAGTATTAAAATGTTTATTGATAAGCCATGATATTTTTGTTTCTAATTTATATTTTGCCTAAACTATAAAATAATTTTAAGTAGCAATTAAATGGAACTAGAATAAAAACAGACTTTTAAAAAAATAGATATGCATTAGGGTCCCAAGATTATCACTATAATTGAGAATAAAATTTCATATTGAGCTTTCTAACAGCTAAGATAAAAATCGGTGTTCTTATAATAGGAGAAAACCCATGGACCATTTATTCATAAGCAATCAAAGTTCATGTGAAGCCTATCTCTTTATAACGTAGAGTCCATTTCCTTAGTGATCCTTTTGGAGCAGGAGAGCCTGAAGTTGACATCTGGGATCCTGAGATCCTGGGATCCTGATAGAAGAGAAGCAAGCAAGTTTGTATAAGTTGGAGAAAGTCTTCACCCTGTTGAAAAGCTCTCAAAACTGTATCCCTGAAACTCTGTAACTTCTCAAATGTAAATGTTTGCCACAGAAAAGCATTATCAAATGGGGATTAAGCAAAGTGAAACATTTCTTTAGTAATAGGCATATACAGCACAGTTTTCTCAAAAACAGGTGATCTTTCTGGAATCTTCCTGTTGGGACACAGTACTTAACTTCCAATAAAGTACATATTCTTTGGAATATAATTTTAGAAACACTACTCAGAGATAATCATTTTGGTGATTAAGTCAATAAAAATACTGAACGCACTTACTACTATGTTTTAGAGTTTGGAGTTACAGAGATGAAACATAGCCCCTGCCCTCAAAGGCTCTCGGTTCAGACGGGGAATAATAAAATCACTGCAGTTATACTACGATAGAGGCTGTGATAGGCCCAAAGATTCCTGAAACCAGGACTGCCAGTGTTTGAAGGGAGTTCTGGAGAATGAGCTTGCAGTTCATCTGCTGGAGACGTAGAAGGAGGGTATTTTAAAGGGAAGGAGCAGCAGATCACAGCACAGGGGGCTGCTTTTTATTTATTATATGTTTAAGTGCAGAGGATCTTTTATGAGTCTTAAAATTCAGTTTAGAAATATATAATTTTATAGGTTATAAATTGTTTTCTCTGTTTTACAGGATGATCTCACACCCCTTTTACTTGCTGTACGTGAAAATAATCAACAAATGGTGGAATTTTTAGTAAAAAGAAATGCAAACGTACATGCGGTTGATAAGATGAAAAGGTACAGTTGTTCATTCTTTTTTTGTTTAACCTTAGTATTCTGAAGTGGTAACAATCAAGTCAGAAAATAAATGAATAAGAAGAAGATTAACTTACAATTATATACTGGAAAACATCAACGCATTATCATTTAGGTAGAAAAGCAATTGTTCTGACTGGGCAAAGGAAGAACAGTATACGCGGTCTGACAATTAAGTTCACGAACTTGCCATCATGTGCTTACATTAGCAAGTAAGGTTACATTGGTACGGTTTCACAACCTTGCTATATCAGTGTCTCACAGCTGTGTTCGTGTCAACATGTGGCGGTGTCTTGCTGAGTGGCGTTCATTATTGTGTGTTTTTGTGTGCGGTTGTGAGAATGTCTGTGCTTGAATTAGAGCAATGAACAAACATTAAATTTCTTGTTAAACTTGGCAAGAGTGGAAATGAAATCAGGGACATGTTAGTCCAAGTTTATGGGGATAAGGCCATGCAGAAAACGGCAGTGTACAAATGGGTTAAATGTTTTTCTGAGGGGTGAGAACGCATCACTGATGAAGAGAGGTCAGGGTGGCCAATTACGAGCAGAACTGACGAAAACATTTCAAAATTGGTCAAATTGTATGTCAAAATCGTTGGCTTACTGTGAGAAGCACAGCAGACCAAGTAAACATAGAGAAACAGGAAAATCTTAACTGAAAATCTTGGCATGAGAAAGGTGTGTGCAAAAATGGTCCTGAAAGAACTCACCAATGAACAAAAGCAAAGGAGAGTCAAAAGTTTGCCAAGACCTTTTGGAGAAGCAAGACGATGTTTTGGGCCATGTTATCACTGGTGATGAAACATAGGTGTACCAATACAACCCTGAAACAAAGCGTCAAAGTGCACAACGGAAGTCAGACAATTCTCTACGACCAAAAAATTTCAGTCAGTCCAAATCATGAGTCAAAACGATGTTGCTAATGTTTTTTTGATATCAGAGGGATCATTCATTATGAATTTGTACTAACTGTACAAACAGTTAACCATGTGTACTATTTGGAAGTGCTGAAAAGGCTGCATGAGAAAGTTAGATAAAAACGACCTGAACTTTTTGTCAACAATTCATGGCTCTTGCATCACGACAATGCACCAGCTCACACAGCACTGTCTGTGAGGGGGTTTTTAGTTAGTAAACAAATCACTGTATTGGAACACCCTCCCTACTCACCTAATCTGGCCCCCAATGACTTCTTTCTTTACCCAAAGAGAAAGGAAATATTCAAAGAAAGACATTTTGATGACATTCAGGACATCAAGGGTAATACGACGACAGAGCTGATGGCCATTCCAGAAGGAGTTCCGAAACTGCTTTGAAGCGTAGACTAGGTGCTCGCATTAGTGCATGGCTTCCCAAGGGGAGTACTTGGAAGGTAACCCTAGTGATATTCAGCAATGAGGTGGGTAGGATGAGTTCGCGAACTTTATTGCCTGACCTTGTAGTCATGACTGACCTTTGCTCCCAGGTTGCCCTTGCTGATCCAGAATCCTCCGTGTTCATGGTTTTCCACACTTGGACTTAAAAGTTACAACATTCCTTAGTTTACCTACAGGTGTTTGTGTGCTCAGCCCCTATTCCAAAGCACCAGCACCCTGGCCTAGGAGTTGGGCCTCCCAGCTTTAGCCACACATATCTCCCCCCCACACACACTGGAAACCTACACTGGGCCACAGCTCAGCCCAGACCTTCACAATGAGGTACCCTTTGAGCGAGTTATCCTTTGAGCGTCTTGTTTGTGTCTTGAGCGTCTTGTGTGTTCTGCTAGCAGATGTCAGTTGGCACCATTCTGAGCTGTCAGAAAGGGTCAAATAATGCTGCAGGAAAAGATCAGACTTTCCTTTCTCCTTTGTTACCAGATATGCACCCCACGGCTGCTTGATATCCCCTAGAGCTCCTTCCCTTAGGTCCTGGAAGGTCCCATATCGCCCTTCCCAGAGTAGGAGGCACCAAGATGCCTGAGGTTCCATAATTAAGGTTGACCTCTCAAGTGATCTCTTTTTCATAATAACGACTCTTTGAAGTGACTTGAATCTCCCTCAGGTTTCAAAATGGTTTCCCTTGTGCTTCACAGGGAAGCCAGTCAACAGAGAGCCCTGAAACTGAATCTAAAGTAGGTTATTTAACACTAGAATATCTGAGCCCACCCATGACTCATCAGTATGTATGTGTAAAAGGAAGGCGATATGTTCCCAGTCAATGGGGATGGACAGGGAGGTTAAGCATCATTCTAATAAGGCCTGCGGGTTCAGAGTTTGAGGAGGTACAGACCAGACGGTAGCAGTCCAAGCCAAGTTTTACTTCTGTTACTTCTCTGCAGTCAGTGGGATTAGCTACAAGAATAGGGGACCATTATGTTATCTGATTTAATGAGGTAATATATTTATAAATAAATTTAGTTACAAATTTTATAATAGCTGAGATGCCCTGAATTACAAACCACAAAAAAGAGTAGCTAATAACCAAAATTAATAACATTTCCTAAAAACTGCAACATTTGAATGTCAGAACCTATGTAAAACACACATTAGGGTTTATTTGGGAGTCCAAAATAGTTTCTACAAATAAAGTTTAAGAGCAATTCATTTCATTGCCTTATTATTTCTCTGAGCACTGTTTTGGTATATTATCTCATTTCCTCTAACAACCTGGTAAAATAAGGCAGTGAGATGCTTGTTTTATAGAGGAGGACTTTGAGCCAGAGAGAAGCAACTTGTCTTAGAACTATGAATAGCTATTACAGAGCTACCGTGTTTCCCCGAAAATAAGACCTAGCCGGACTATCAGCTCTAATGCGTCTTTTGGAGCAAAAATTAATATAATGGTATTATATTATAATTAATATAATATATCATATTTGTATTGTATTATATTATAATGTAATATTATTATATTACATAAGACCCGGTATATTATATTATATTATATTATATCATATTATAATTTATACCTGGTCTTATATTATAGTAAAATAAGACTGGGTCTTATATTAATTTTTTCTCCAAAAGATGCATTACAGCTGATTGTCCGGCTAGATCTTATTTTTGGGGAAACATGGTAGGACTTCTGAGTTCAAGACACTTGCTTTTATGTCAAGCTAACTATAATTAATTGGCTGAACTATACTGCCCGCAATTCATGACTGGTTCACCTTCCTTTTTTTTCTTCTTTAAGAACATGCTTTATAAAAAGTTTGTTGAACTTATAAATTTGAACTGTATGGGATAATTGAAGTTTTAATATTAGCTCTGATATTATCTGAAATACGCTAAGAAATTAATATATTTGATAAATTTTTTATATCAGTTTTAAGATAATAATACTATTTATCACCTTTTTTATATACAGCAATCACAAACTAATTTTTGAATCTAAAGAAGAAGGGAGATGTAAAATATCTTCTGAGAACAGCAATCTAGGTAAGACTTCTGATTGTGAATTACTCTTGGTGGTTCTACTATGGATAAAGTAAGAGTAAGGAAATTTTGTTAATGAAAGAGCAGTGAAAAAAACAATGTGTAAATTGTATGTATATATTTTCTTTCTTAATTAATTTCATTCTTACTAGTCTAGTATTCAAAATTATTATACAAGTTAATTGTAGGTAATTTAAAATCTGAGACAGTATTACGTGAGAAGAAATTTGTTTATTTAGTCATGATCCCTAAAATGCCATACATCTTTGCATAAATAAGAAAAAAGATTTTTAATTTAGTATGTTGTATGTTTCCTCTATAATCATCTTGTATTAAAAACGGATCTTTTGTGTAATATTTATAGCGAATGGATTACATCTAGCAAATGAATACTTGTTATTACATAGTGATTGGTCTCACTAAAAATGTAACAAAAACTAGGAACTCCGTAATACCTTCCTGGTGCTATAAACAAATGGCAAACAATAAGAACTACAAAACTAGCCACTGTGCAGCAATCCCAATGATATTGTTTTATAAAGATATCTACTGGTACTATGCAAGTCAGAAAAGCAATGTCTTGTTGAGAAGCATAGGTTATTTTCCATACAGATATACTAACAAGGTTTCACTATTATCACCTTCGTTCCTCATAAGTTACAACAGAATGAGACACGTTGACTTCATTAGAAGATGTTTCCTTATATTTGTTGGATAATTGTCATGACATTGTAATTTCTTTAGAACAAGATATTCTGTTGCCATTAGTCAAAAGATAATCATAATAAATATTCACATGGCCATCCTTGGGTCTCAAAACATTATGATAAAAGTAGAAAAAGCTTCACAATGGCAAAAATGCTGCTGTACTCACTGGATGTGGCACCTTGTGCGTTTTGCAATCTGAATGCATGAGGACCCCTTTCACTTAGTAGCCCTCTATCAAGAACTTCCGTAGGTTGGTTTTGTAAGTTATCGGAAACATGAAGATGACATGGAGTTTGGTCTTTAAGGTGCTCATAATATAGACCTGTCCCTGGTTTATTTCTGTGGTTTTTAATGAAAAGGAAACCTTTTTATTCATTTATTCATTTGTCCGTGTAATGGTTTGCTGTGTGACCCTCTAGTGTCTTTCAGGTACTAAGTGTTACTCTGATGCTGCAGAACACAAGTGTTTTAAAAGCACCGGCCCTGCTCTCCAAGAGCTCAATATTGTCATTTTTAGTCTTTACTATACTTTATACGGTGCTTACTAGGCATCAGAACCCATGGAGAGCTTATGATTATCATTATTTATTGTTTTTATTGGTGGGTGGTATGTGCCAGACACTTTCAGTCCATATGAGGAATCAGAGTTGTAAAAATCTGGGTAGGATGAAGGGAAGCATGCAGAGCGAGTGAAGGGGGCCAGGTAAAGAGGCAGAAGGACCGGTTGGGCAGGAGGGACAACTCTCAAGGTTACAGGGTTGCAGAAGGAGCCACAGGCATAGGCTCCAATGTCCAAGTGAACTCTGCAGGATGTCTGAGCAGCTCAGTTTTGATGGTGCCAAAAGTGTGCTGAGGGGATGGTTGCCAAGGAGGTGAATACCTAGGTAAGGCAAGCTCCAGAAAGTCTTTAGTACTAGAGGTAGGAGTCGCTCTGATCCTGTAGGCCTTGGGAAATGATTCCGATAGAATGCTTTTAGCTGCAGATAACAGGTGACCTAGTTAACAGAGACTAAAACTACAGGAACCAGGGTGGTGTTGGGGTTCAGTGATGCCATCCGGACCCCGGTGGTGGCCCTTTTCAGCTGTGAGGCTGTCAGTGTTTTGTTTAAGTCTCGTTTCCTGGTCAGCTAATTAGCAATGCCTCCAAGCATCATATTCTCACCACAATGTCCAAAGGCTGAAAGGACTGCTTTTCTTTACATGTTTCTCTTTTTAAATTTTTCTTTAAAATATAGTTGGCATGAGATATAATATTAGTTTCAGGAGTACAACATAGTGATTTGCCATTTTTATACCTTACGAGGTGATCACCACGATACGTCTAGTCACCAACTATCACCATGCAAAGTTACTACAATATTATTGACATATTGCCTCTCCTGTACGCGATCCCTGTGGCTTATTTTATAACTGGAAGTTTGTATTTCTCATTCACCTTCTTTTTCATCCATCCCCTCAACTCTCTGTCGTCTGGCAAACATCAGGTTGTTCTTTGTAGCTATGAGTTTGTTTCTATTTTGTTTGTCTTGCTTTTTTAGATTCCACATATAAGCAAGGTCTTACGGTATTTGTCTTCCTCTATCTTACTTCACTTAGCATAATACCCTCTAGGAACATCCATGTTGTTGCAAATGGCAAGTTTATGGATGAGTAATATCCCTTGTGTATATATGGTATATTCAGCACACCTTTATCCGTTCATCTACCGAAGGACACCTATGATACTTCTGTATCGTGGCTATTGTAAATAATGCTACAGTGAACCTAGGGGTGCAGATATCATTTTGAATTAGTATTTTTGTTTTCTTTGAACAAATAACCAGAAGTGGAATTGCTGGGTCATATGGTAGTTCAAGTTTTAATTTTATGAGGAATCTCTATGCTGTTTTCCATAGTGACTGCACCGATTTACAACACCACCAACAGTGCACAAGGGTTCCCTTTTCTCCACATCCCTGTCAGCACTTGTTATTTGTTCCCATTTTGATGATAACCATCTGACAGGTGTGAGGTGGTATCTCATTGTGGTTTTGATTTGAATTTCTCTGATGATTAGTGATGTTGAGCTATGTGTTTCTTTTAAACAGGAAGAAAACAGAGGCTTTCAGTAGACTCCCCGTGACATTTATAGGCTGGAGTACATCACATGCTCATTCCTATACCAGTTAGTGGTGAAACTAGTCACTGTGGTTAGCTTAGTATAATATTTCCTTTTCTGGAGCTGAGGAGAAGCCACCTTCTTTATGTATTGGGACAATAAATATCCACACAGAGTTGTGGTTCTCCAGCGAGAATGAAGACTAAGGAATGGCTAGTGGGCAGGGAGCCATCAGTGGTTACTGCAGGGGCTCATGGGAGAGTTTTGTGCAGAAGAGGAACAAGAGTAGATTCGGACACTCTGGTTGTGGTATAAAGCAGGGACCAGCAAGCTTTTTCTGTAAAGGGCCTGATTTTAGGCCATTTGGTCTCTGTCACAGCTACTCAAATCTGCCATTATGGTGTGAAAGCAGTCATGGCTGTACGTAAGTGAACAGGCAAGACTGCTCCAGTAAAACTTTATATACAAAACCAGATGGCGGGGTGGAGTTGCCCTGTGGACCATAGTTGACTGTCCCCTCATATAGAGGATAGGTTGGAGGAAACCACATAAAGAGGCTGGCAGACAAAGGAAGCTTTTCCTTCCTTGGACTATTATCAGTTCACCAAGACATTTTTACCCATCCATGCTGAAAGAAACAAAAGTGAGGAAGCTCAATTTATTCAATTTAAAATGTTGGTCTTTTTCTAGACTGTCTCTTTCTCATTTGTTTTGCTGGAAAAAAATCTTATTCATTTAAGAAATAACCATAATCAGTGGTGTTTTGTTTTTGTTTTTTCCCTTGTGAAAGCCATCTGTTAAGAGCCCATGTTTGACTAGGGCAGTGGCTGTGGTAAAATAAAGCAGAGACAGAAAAGAGGTACAGTTAACATGATTTAGTGATGGTTGAATATAAAACTTTAGTGGGGAGAGAGAAATCTGAGATGATTCATAGGTTTCCATATTGTGCACCAGCATTTAATTGGACGTGAGGAGTGAATAGGACTCTATCAGATGCATGGAGAAGAGCAGCAGGGAAGACCACTTTTATTTTATACATGTTGAATTTGATGGAATATCCATGGATAAGTCATTGTACATTTTGGTTATACTGTATTTTGCTATGTATATTGCGTATTTCTTTTCCTAAACTTGTGACGGAAAAATAAGGATACACATTGTACATGGGTAGTACTAATAATGTATCTATATAAAAGTTTTTAATTTTTTTAGTTATGCTTATGAGTTAAAAGTGTTAACTCCAGAAATCAATAACAATATCTGTATGCAAAATAATACCCTGGAATACGATAATCGGTTTTGTTGAACTTAAGACGAACTTGCAACGTCGAAGAGTTCTTGACCTTCTATGATGCGTAAATATTGTAAATTTGTTACAGGTACATAAAATCTCTTGTACCTTGTATGTGTTCTTGTGTTTTGTAATTATTTGTTGCATAAAATTTCTTGTACCATAATATGTTAAAAAATAAATGCTAAAATTCCTTTCTAATAAAAAAAAACAAGTACCTAAATGTAAACAAATAAAAATTTGAATTAAAATGGAAGATTTTTTTTTCCCCTGAAAGTTTGGGCCAAAAATGTGGGTGCGCATCATACATGGCAAAATACAGTAATTTTTTGGCTTGTTCTGTCAACCACTGCCTTAATAGGTGAGAAATTAAGAAAAAGATTAGAAACAATACGAACTCTATCATCAGTAGTACATTATTGTATTATGGATGATAATTATATGTTTTTCTATATTTATTCCAGTTACTTGATTGATAACTATTATAAAAAGGAATTAAACCTTCCTTAGTTGGAGAAAATTGACAGTGTGATCTCTTCATTTTCTTTATAGGAACTTTCATACTGTAGAACATATTGTCATTAAGGTTTTCCATTTTTTATTCTGATTAAAATAGGATTGTTACTTATTTCACATTATTTTCTGACATCGTTGTTTAATTTTCCCTTTTATGCCTTTATTAAATAGATATAGATCTACAGGAATCTCCAAAACAAGTATCAAGAAAAACAAATTCAAGCACAGGTATTCTGTGAAATAACCTTTTGATTATAATCATGTAAAACATCAACCCAAATAATAAAATTTCATATAATGCAATTTGTTAGAGGTTCCTAAAACCACATTGAGGTTTGCTTACTCACCAGAAAACTTTACACGACTCAGCATGTAATTGTACTCATGCCTGTAATTTATTACAGTGAAAGGGTCAAAGCAAAATCATCAAAGAGAAAAGGTGTATGGGCCAGAATCTGGAGGATACCAGGCACAAACTTCCAAGAGTCATCTCCCTGTTGAGTTACCAGGATGTGCCAATTCCTCCTCTGTCAAAATCTGGCACCACATGTGAAATGCTGTCTAGCAGAAGCAGAGTCTCCTTAGACACAGCGCCGAATGCTTTTATGGCACACCAGTCACGTAGGCAAGCTCCCCCAGCACGTACCAGATTCCCAGAAGGAAAGCAAGTGTTTAGCACGAACCATCTTGTACAAACACCTTAGGTCCTGGGAGCCACGTTTGGTTAGGGAATGGTGGGAATCCAGGTTTCCAGACACCGGCCAAGGGTGAGCCATTCAAGTAGGACTTTCGAAGGATAGCAGTTAGGCCTGCTGTATGCAATCTTCCTGCACAGCAGTTATAGCCCTGACTTAAATTTTTGGCACTGTCTTAACATTTTATTTTAATAGCAAGTAATATGTTGACATGCCATGGTACTGGTTTCAGTTGTATCATCCATGGTAAATTTCAGTGCTGGTTATTTTTTTGCCTTTTTAAACTATTTAACAGGTATTTGTACATAAATTACTATGGTACTTATAATGTTTCCTTTTTACCTGATTAATCTTTCCATGTAATTTTTAGATAAAATCAGCATAATGATTTCTAATTTAAAATTAGAATAAAATTGCCTTTTAAGTCTAGGAATGATTCAGTTTTGATTCACTTTGCAGTACATCCCTTTCGTCATGATAAAGCAAGATGTTCAATCATATTTATCAATTATTTTCTTGCCTAAGTATGCAACTAAAATGATTTGCTTTATTTATGGATTTTCGTATACTTCATTCAGTTGGGTGGATAATACCCATATTCTGATACTTAGATCTTTATCTTAATTTTCAAGGTGACTGTGTCTTGAAAATAGCATTAATATATTAATATATGGTAATAGCAGGTTCAGTGGATACCTTTTTTTAAAAAATTAATAATTATTTATTAGAGCAGTTTTAGGTTCATAGCACAATTGAGCAGAAAGTACAGAAAGTTCCCACAAAGCACATATCCCTGTACACATAGAGCCTCCTTCATTGTTGACACCCTGCACCAGAGTGGTACATTTATTCCGATCAATGAACTGCACTAAGTTCCTGTTATCACTCAGAGTCCGTAGTTTACATTAGGGTCACTCTTGGTGTTATACAATCTGTGGGTTCTGACAAATGTCTAATGACGTCTCCACCATCCCAGTACCATACAGAATAGATTCACTCCTAGATATCCTCTGTGCTCTGTTTACTCAGCCCTCCCTTTTCCTTGACTGCTGGAAACCATCTTTTTACTACCTCCATAGTTTTCCTGAATGTCATATAGTTGGAATCATACAGTGGGTATCTTTTTGAATGTTAAAAAAAATTAAAATTCCAAGGTCATTGCATGTAGTTGTTCAAGATAACCTCTTTGTCTTTTGTGAGTTTTTGTTTCTTTGGTTGTTTGTTGCTGTTGTTCAGTGGCATAGGATCTGATGACATATGCCTTACAAGCTGAAAAAGCATGATTTCTATAGACATTTGCCTCATAATGGGGAGGGTTGAGAAAAATGGCATCACGTGCTATTGCACAGCACTGTTTGGATCTTCCTGCTCTATGAGGTGGGTCCAGATAGACTCTCTAGCAATGGAAGGAAACAGTCTCAGGGGTTATACTTGATAAAACTGCAATCACAAAGTCTTTCATACTTACCTTGTAATGATGGCAGAAAGAGTCTGCTTCCTGTGTTGTGCGGTGCTGCAAAGCACAGGGCCCATCGACCCAGCTTCCTAATGACAGGGTGTTTCATCCCAAAGTGAACACTCTTGACGGAAGAGCTGGACATGTTGTACTGCGTAACAGCAAAATAAGTGTACACTGTTATAACTTGGCTTCATGATAGAAGTCAGAAAAATCATGCGATTTACATTTGACATCGTCAGTTTATGATACTGATTTTACTAAAGATACCATTTTCTTTCAGTTTGACGGGGTTTGGTTAGGATTATGATCATTATAAATAACAGTTAACTTGTATGTATCAAATTTTGATAAATACCTTTCTTTTTATTGTGTTTCACACATAGAAAGGAGGGGAAGTAAAAGTTCTTCATGTGTTATCTACCAATAGTATCCTTAATATTCATTCTAGATAGTCTTTAGGCGTTGTCCCAAAGGAATACTTTTTAATACAGCATCAGTCTGATACTTTTAAAGTTCTGTATTTTTCTATTGTGGATTTAAAATGTATTTTATGTTTTTCTTTAATAGTGGATGAGTGTTCTGAAGAAGACTCTGTAAGCAGGTAGGATTTTAAAAAAATCATGTGTTAACTAAGGGACTGCAGAGAAGAGAAACCAACATTTATTGAGTGTTCCACTTTCGGCTAGACCCTATATTAGACCCAATATCGACTAGACCCAATATCGGCTAGACCCTATATTGTCATTAGAACTAGACAATCAGTTGTAATGCATCCTTTGGAGCAAAAATTAATATAAGACCCAGTATTATATTATATTATGTTATGTTATGTTATGTCATGTTATGTTATGTTATATTAATTATATTCTATTCTATTATATTTATTATATTGTATTGTATTGTATTATATTATTATATTATAGACTGGGTCTTATAGCAAACTAAGACCAGGTTTTATATCAATTTTTGCTCCAAAAGACTCATTATAGCTGATTGTCCGGCTTTGTCTTGTTTTTGAGGAAACACAGTTTGTGCTTAACATTTGTTATATAGTCATCACAATAGCTGTGCTGTTCAGGCTACTTTTTATTAATTACACATTGTGGTTCCGCGAGGTTGATTGATTGACCCATTGTTCCATAGTTACTGGAACATAGTGGCTGACCCGTAATTTGACCTTCAGCCTGCCTGGCTTCCCAAAGCCATTCTCTTGTCCCTCAGCCTGTACTGAGAAGTTCCTGGGCAGCTCTGGAGTCAGGATTCAGATGCAGGTCAGATGAGCTCAGAGAGTCCAATTTAGTTATGAGTTAATGCTGATTTAGAGTTTTCCTAAGAAGCCCGGAGTAGGGAAATAAAGAGCTCCTACTGCGGGTCATTTGAGCCTGTCCTTGTGTCAGGAGTCTGTGCCTTCGTAGGCTGAAGATTTCAAGGTTGGAGATTGCCAGGGAGCCCTGAGGATGAGAGACCTGGGAGTGGGAAGGCTAACAACATATAACTTTGTTCTTTGACTTGTGCTTGTAACTTGCAAACATTTCAAACATTTCAGGAAACTCACTGTACTATTTTAGGATAAAAGGAAAGAATGGGGTCACCTTAGTTAGTGGTTTCCATGCTGAAAACGAAGACAGCCATTTTTGACAGACACAGATTAGTTTCTGAAGCAGGACAATGGAGAAGGGTCAGTGTATTTTTCTACCTTGATTTAGGTCATCAGATTTGGCCCAGTTTAGATTACAGAAGTTATGTCAGCCATTAATTGGATTTTCAATCCATCCTGCATGACTTCTGGTGAAAACAAAGTAATTTAAGGCTTTGCCGATATATTGGTTGTCACTGTTTGTGATGGAAATTTAAAGACTGTATCTTCATTGAATATGTCATAGGTTGGGAGAGGTGAAGGCAGAACTAGATAACTGAAAACTTTTTAAAAACAAGCCAAATTTTAATTATATCAAGAAACTTCATTTAATATGCAGATCGCTGAACTACCACTCTGGTTTTGCTTTTTTAAAGAAATGAACTCACTTGTTTTTGTTGTATGTCTTTACCCTAAAGTCTTTCCAAAAAACCTGGCGTTGATGATTCATGGCCTACATCAGATGATGAAGACTTTGATTTTGATACCAAGGTACAGTGCTCCTTTGTAAAATTAATTTTCCTGCTCTGAACTTAGTTTTGAGTTGTTCTTACTCTTAAAATTTAGTAGGGGTCCACCTATCATTGTTTTATGTTTGTAATGGAAAAGTCATCAGAGCACACTTTTATAGAAATATGACTAGTTGAGGTTTTTTTCCTTTTTCTTTCTTTTTTTAAAATTTTAGTAAGTACTGAAAGTGGCGGCTGAAAAAAAGAATGGGCTGGTAAATATATAGTAATAGGAAAATTATATTGGGAAAAGGTTTCCCACAATAGAACAGATATGAAATTTGGTCAAGGGTAAGGATTATAAATGAAATCTTTAATGGATCAGATTACTTATTGTAATAATCACAATATCTTCCTGGTACCCTTTCAGTTCCAAAACTAAATAGCATAATAATATATAGTATTTTAAAATTTATTTTTTAATTTTTAAAAAAATTTTGGTATCATACAGTTGTTCAGAGGGAATTTTTTCTGTTTCTATCCTGGGTTCCACATTTAGACTAAAATAGTAGAAACTGTAGAAATTTAGAAATTTAAATTATCTTTCTCAAAACCCATATTACAAAGGGATTCCACTGTGTTCTAAATCATTGCACTAAGAGTATATTTAAAAGTCTTCATCTATTGAAGAATACATGTTTTGCCTAAAACAATAACCAGTTCTAGAATCAGAGATTCTTAATAACCATATGGTAAAATTCAGAGATTTTGTTGTTTTTCAAAATTTTAATTTCAATTATAGTTGACATTCAATATTATGTTAGCTTCAGGTGTATAGCGAAGTGGTTAGACATTTATATAATTTACAATGTGATGCTCGATAAGTCTATTATTCCACCACCATACTCTGTTATTACAATATTTGGACTATATTCCCTATGCTGTACTTTACATCCCCATGACTATTTTTGTAACTACCAATTTGTACTTCTTAATGCTGTCACCTTTTTCAACTAGCCCCCAAACCCCCTCCCACCTGGCAACTGTCAGATTGTTCTCTGTATCTATGAGTCTGTCTTTTGTTTATTCATTTATTTTGCTTTTTAGATCCCACATATAAGTGAAATCATATGGTATTTGTCTTTCTGTATTTGACTTACTTCACTTAGCATAATACCCTCTAAGTCCACCCATGTTGGCACAAATGATAAGATTTTATTTTTTATTATGGCAAAGTAATATTCCATAGTACGTATGTACCACCTCTTCTTTATCTAGTTGTCTATTGATGAACACTTAGTTTGCTTCCATATGTTGGCTATTGTAAATAATGCTGTGATGAACATAGAGGTGCGCATATCTTTTTGAATTAGTGTTTTGGATTTCTTTGAACAAATACCCAGAAGCTGGGTCATATGGTAGTTCTAGTTTTAATTTTTGGAGGAAACCTCCATACTATTTTCCAGACTGGCTGCAACAATTTGCAACCCCACCAAGATTGCACGAGAGTTCCCTTTTCTCCACATCCTCACCAACACTTGTTTGTTTTTATTTGATCTTTTTTTTTTTTTTTTTTTTTAGTTTCAGGTGCACAAAACAATGCAATAGACAGACATTTCACCCCCCACAAAGTGACAGTCCCCCTCCCCCAATCTATTGCCCCCCCGACATCGTACATATCTATTAAAATGCCATTGACTTTATTCCCTATGCTGAATTCTATATCCTGTGAATATATATATATATAATACATATATAATATATATAAATATATATATAAAAATACATATATATATAAAATATATATATAAAATTATAGTTGGCATACAATATTACTTGTTTGGTGATTTATTAATGATTTATTAATGATGGCCATTCTGCCAGGTGTGAGGTGATATCTCATTGTAGTTTTAATTTGCATTTCTTGATGATTAATAACATTGAGCATCTTTTCATATGTGAATTGGCCATCTCTATTTTTTTTTGGAGAAATGTCTATTCAGGTCCTCTGCCCATTTTTTAATTGGATTGTCTTTTTGGTGTTAAGTTGTATGAGTTCTTATAAATTTTTTATATTAACCCCTTGGATATGTCATTGGTGAATATCTTCCCCCATTTATTAGGTTGTCTTTGTTTTGTTGATGGTTTCCTCTGCTGTACAAAACCTTTTTAGTTTGATGTAATAGATATGGGTGTTGTTTTTTTAATCCGTTCAGCCACTCTATGGCTTTTGATTGGAGCATTTAATCCATTTACATTTAAAGTGGTTATTGATAGGTATGTAGTTATTTCCATTTTATTATTCACATTTTTTACCTTTCCTCCTCCTCCTCCTCCTCTTTTTTCTTCTCTTTCTCCTCCTCCTCTTTCTTTTCCTTTTCCTCCTCCCCCCCTTCTTCTTCTTCATTCCTCTAAGATTCCTTGTAATACTGATTTGGTGGTGATGAACTCCTTTAGCTTTCTCTTGTCTGGGAAACTCTTTATCTATCCTTGATTCTAAATGATAGCCTTGCTGTGTAGAGTAGTCTTGGTTGTAGGTCCTTGGTTTTCTTCACTTTGAATATTTTGTGCCTTTCTTCACTTTGAAATTTTCATGCCAATCCCCTCTAGACTGAAAAGTTTCTGTTGAGAAATCATCTGACAGTCTTATGGGAGCTCCCTTGTAGGTAACAAACTGCTTTTTGTGTTGCTGTTTTTAAGATTCTCTCTGTCTTTAACCTTTAGCATTTTAATTATAATGTGCCTTGGTGTGGGCCTCTTTGGGTTCATCTTGTTTGGGACTCTGGGCTTCCTGGGCTTGTATGTACATTTCCTTTGCCATGATAGGTAAGTTTTTAGTTATTATTTCTTCAAATTGGTTTTCAATCTTTTGCTCTTTCTCTTCTGCCTAGTACCCCTATCATATGAATGTTGTTCCAAAGGTCCCTTAAACTATAGTTATATTTTCTTTAATTCTGTTTTCTTTTTGCTGTTCCAAATGGGTGTCTTTTCCACTACCTGGTCTTCCAAATCACAGGTTTGATCCTCTGCTTTATCTAATCTGCTGTTGATGCCATCTAATATATTCTTCATTTCTGACTGGCTCTTTTTTATGGTTTCTATGTTCTTTTTTATGTTTACTATCTCTTTATTGTAAAGTTCCAACTAAATTAATCTATTCTTTCCTGAAGTTCATTGAGCATCCTTATAACTAATTTTTTGAACTCTTTTTTAGGTTGATTGATTGCCTCCATTTTGTTTAGTTCTTTTTCAGGAGTTTTTTCCTGTTCTTTCATTTGAGACATATTGCTTTATCTCCTCATTTTGGCTGCCTCTCCATATTTGTTTCTTTGTATTAGGTAGATCTGCTAAGTCTCCCACTTCTGGCAACGTGGCCTTATGTAGTTGGTGTCCTGTGGGACTCAGTAGCCCATTCTCCCTGGTCACATTAGCCAGATTCTCCACGAGTCTCCCGTGTGTGGGTTGTACGTGCCCTCCTATTGTTGAGACTTGATTACTGTTGACATGTCAATGTGTGGAATTGACCCTTAGTCTGACTGCATGTGAGGACTATCTATGACTACTGCAGATGAACTGTTGTGCGTGGGCTAACCCCACGGAGGGGGATTCACTGTTGCAGGCCTCTGGTGTCTGCTGAGTCCACCCTTTGGGTGTGTCGTTTGTGGAGCTAATTGGGTGATGCTGTGGTATGGTCTCAAGCCCGTCTCTGGGTCTGTTGGTTCTTGGATTTCTTGGGAGCAGCTCTGGTGTAGGCCTAGGTCTTCTGCTGCTTGTGGTTGGCCCAGGGCTACCTAGTAGGAATTACAAAGTGATCTGCTGTGGGTAACTGCCTGTGTCGGGCTTGGAGGCACCTGGGAGAGGCTATCCTATGAATGGAAGCCAGCTCCCACTAGTACTGGGCTAAGGTCCACTTAGTCAGAAGTACAGGCATGCTTTTTTGGGGTTTGTGGACCTTTAAGAGATTTCAAGGAAGGCCACAGTGTGGGCCGAGACCAGCTGCTTGTGAGTAGTATCTGCTGAGAGATGTTCAGGCCTGTGCATGAGTTGGGTGGGGCAAGTTCTGAGTGAATCACCAAGGTGAGGCGAGTTTAATGGAGAGTCAGATTTGGAGCCCACCTGCAACTGACAGCTGTGTGGGGCAAGGGCTCAACAAATGACCAAAATGGAAGATAGTGCTGCCCCTCAGTGCCCCTATCTTGCACTGAAGTCAGACAGTTCACTTCTTCCCTATATGTCTCTGGTGCTTTTCAAGTTTCTGCCCAGTGCTGGAGCTGAAAGAAAGTGTGTCGTTCAGTGAGTAAGTCCATTCTCCTTTTAAGAACATCTGGGAGTCCGGCAGCCCTACATCACACCTGGACGGAATCTCTGCCGATTTTCACAGCTAGGTACTGTGGAGACTCCTTTGGCCAGCGCTGGGGCTCCTGCTGGGGAGTCCAGTGTGGGACTGGCACTCCTCGCTCCTCAGGGGCGACCTCCGCAACCAAGATATCCCTTCTGATTCTTAACTACTCACATATGGCTGTGGGACCAGGTTTCAAATCTCCACCCTTTCTACCAGTCTTGATGTGGTTTCTTCTGTATATCTTTAGTTATAAGAGTTCTGTTCTGCTAGTTTTCAGGTGGTTCTCAAAGGTGGTTGTACTATAATTTAGTTTTAATTTTAATGTGGTCATGGGAGGAGGCAAGCATAGCATTTACCTATTCCACATTCTTGACCAAAACTAGAAACTTTTGTATAATAGCTTTTAAAAATATCTACCCAGAGTCCTTGTATCACAGTCTCAAATTTCAAATTTCAGATGTTTTGTTATTATAATGATTTAAACATTCATTCTAAAGCCCCTGCATCCTATAAGGTACTGGACATTAGAAAACATAATTGTGCATATTCTGGAGCAGCTAGAATAAGGACTTGCATGTAAGAAGCTCTTCAATATTTTTTTGAATGTGAATAAATGAACAAAGACAAATAGCGTTTTGTGTAATGAAATGTTACAAGTAATACATTAGACATAATATATCAAAGTTAAATCTTTTTGAATTTCTAGAAATATGACTTAAATTTATATTCCCTTTTAATGTTTAGGATATATAATTTCAGTTGACTTATATTGAGGAAATCTGTCACAAGTAAGAAGGAAATAAATAAGAAATATGTGTTAAGAAAGTAGATTATAGTATATTTTTTAGTATCCTTCAATTGTGAGCTTAGGAGTTTAGATTAAAAATTTTCAAACTTTCTTAGCCCAATCTCATGTTCCATTAAATATATCCTTTAAAAAAATTTTTTTAATTAAATTTATTTGGGTGACATTGGTTAATAAAATTATGTGGCTTTCAAGTGTACAGTCCTATAAGGCATCATCTAAAATACGTTTTCAAGCCACACATTCCTTTTTAGAATTCTGATTACCAATTCTCTCTCCAAGTGGAAAGCAGATGTGTTAGGAACATTTCTTTCTCTATTTTTTTCTCTCTCTAGTTATTTATAGCTTTCGTGTCATCATAGATGCCCATGTTCAAATAATTGTATGACTAAGTCTATACTGACAAATTAAACTTTTTATTACAGTAGAATTTGTAAACAAATAATTATAGAGTAATGCAAATCAGTATTATTAGGATGTACTATGAACCAAATACTCTGTTTTATATATTTTTTATGTATTTATATATTTTTATAAAATGTTATATATTTTAATATATAATAAATAAGTAAAGCAGATATTTTTTCCAGTGTATTCCTACTAATACTGATGATTACTAAAGTCTTTTAAATATATTTATATATAGTGAAATTATATATATATATTTATCCACATATCTTGTACTTATGCTTTGCTTTTTATCCTTGTCTTAAGCTTGTACCTTGTTTAACTGGTCATGTCTCATTTATTTCCTTTCTTTCTCCTCTCCCACCTCCTTTTTGTTTTTATTCCTAGCCTAATTTTTTCCTTGCAGAAAACATTGCTTCAGTGTGTTTTTTTCAGTCCATCTCTCTGTCTCCATTGTCAACATATCTCGTCATGGCTTTCTATTTAGTATGTATGTAGCTCTTATTCATGAATTATTGCCCCTCAGGTTTATTGTTTTTTTTTTTTTTTTCTCTTTCTTGGAAGCAGCTGAATTGAAACAATCATTTGTTTTTAGCCTTTTGACAAACAGAATAGAAGCCACTTTATACTGTTTGCAATTCCAACCTATCTACAGCTAAAAACTATACTCTCATATTTTCTCCCACAAGAGATAATTCATGTAACTATAAATCATGCAAACACATTTCAAAATATAACAAATAATTTAAATGTCTTTATGTTAGCTTTTGCAGTAGTACTCTAAACTACATAGAGTTAAATTTTATAATCTAATGGATATCATAGTATTTGGATAATAATCTTAGGGATGATGATAGTAACTTTTTGGGGCTTACTTTGTCTTCTCTACCAATTTTTACCCTATAGGAATATGTAGTTAGTACATGGCAGAGCTGGGATACAGCTCTACATCTGAATGATTCCAAAGACTGTGCTCTTTGTGTGAGATCACATATTAATGGTGAATATTATCATTATTATCAAATTTGATACTTAAAGCTATAATTTTTTCCCTAGAATGTCGTGAAACCAAGCTTAGCAAAGCTAATGACTGCTGTTCAACAATCCCAGAAAAACAGTAAGCTATTTGAAGACTCTGTTCTTATGTTATGAACTGATTTGAAGTCACAGATATTTTCATGTACTCTTTACTTTGTTTTTACTGTAGTAGAAGCAAAATATGCCATTGTGAGACCTGAAAATAAGATCTTCTATGAGGACAATAAATCTCATAGTGAGAATGAAGATCTGGCTGAGACCCTTCCCAAACTGTCAAAAACAGTCCAGGGCCTTTCTCATCCTGATTTTCCATCACCTGAACCTCCTGTAAAACCTCCTTTCATGCCTTTAACAGTCGCTGGTCTTACAAAGGTAAGTTGTTTTGTTTTAAGTTTTTTCCCCATTCTTTTTCATATACCATCCCCCTGATCCTAGTAATGAAAAGGATCCTAGAAAGAAATGGAGGTCCTGAAGATCAGAATAGAAAATAAGTTAAGTAACAAGAGATATATATGTACAGGACTGGGTTTTATAAAGGTTAGTGGGAATAAACAATTCTTAGGTATGCCTTTATGGAAGGAAAGAATTAAAAGGCAACTAGAAAGAATAGCTAGATGAAAGTGAAGATGAGGGTGAAGGGGAAATATTCTTTTAAGAAAGGTAAGATGAAAATAAAGATTTAATAAGAGAGTCAAGATTAGGAGATTATTATAAAGAAACAGTAGAAATGAGGTTAAGGGAGAGCAGACACTTGCTATATTATATGATAGAAATTATGTTAAATGCAAATTAAGAAAAGAAAGCCAGGTAATGAAAAAAATGTTCAAAATCAGTTTATAGCTGATTTTTATGAAAAACTGAAGGAAAATTTAGTTCTCAAGTATTTTTTGTTCATTGAAGTATTTATTTGAAGTTTTTTTTTTTTTTTTTTTTTTTGGTAATCCTCACTTTTAAGCTTAATAAAGTGACATCTTGTATTTAATCTAGCAAAACCTGTGTTCATAGATAATGTAAAGTGAAGTCTGTTATAGGATTTATCAGATTTATTATGAATTATGAATTTTTGGCCCTTTTTTCTTGTGTTTTCTAATTTATCTTACTGTTTGGTATATACTTAACTTGCTTTTTTCTAAAGGTTTTTATTAAAATATAGCTAACATACAATGTTATATTAGTTTCAGGTGTACACCATAATTATTCAATATTTAAATACCTAAAGAAGTGATCGCCATACGTCCAGCAACCATCTGACACTATACCACACTATCACAATATTATTGACTATATTCCCAATGCTGTACATTACATCCCCATGACTTATTTGTTTTATACCTGGAAATTTGAACCTTTTATTCCCCTTCACCTTTCCCTGCCTTTTAAATTTTTCAATTGCAGTTAACATTCAATAGTATTTTATATTGATTTCAGGTGTACAGCACCTGAAATTAGACTTTTGTATAATTTAAGTAGTGATCCCCCTGACTAGTCTAGTACTTTTAGTTATTTAAAGTGGTGAGCCATGTGGAAGGAGGTATCAACACAGGAAAGATGGCATCCACCCACTGGCCACACGGGAGGAGGGCTCAGCACAGGGACTATGGCGGCTTTCTCTCCAGCCCTCATCCTGAAGCCGCACGACTCAGTCCCTCCCTGCATGTCTCTGGCACCTCCTGAGCCACAGTCCCTCCACCAGAGTCCAGGGTGAGGGCCTGGGAGTGAGTGGAGCTCTGTGTGGGTGGTGGGGGGTGCCCCGTAAGTGCACACCTGGCTTTCCAGCCACCTTCTGTTTCAATTGGGTGGACAGAATCAATTCCTCCTGATTTTTCACAGCCAGGTATTGAGGGGCCTTCTCTTTCTGGCACTTGTGGTCTGCTTTGGGGAGCCTGGTGTGGGCCTGGGACCCCTCGCTCCTCAGGGGAGAACTTTGCAGCTGAGATATTCCTCCCAATTCCTGACTGCCACATGTAGGTGTGGGAACAGCCTTTTTATGTCTCCACCCCTCCTACTAGTCTCAAGGTGGCTTCGTCGTTATATCCTTAGTTATAGGACTTCTGTTCAGCTAGTCTTCAGAGTGTTCTCCAGTTTGATTGTTCTATAATTTAGTTTTAATTTGGTCACAGGAAGAGGCAAGCACAGCATTTACCTGCTCTGCCATCTTGTCTGAAACTCTTAACTTGCTTAATTAACTGATCTTATTGTTTGGTAAAATCTTGGTAGGTGTTTTAGAGTTTTAGAAAACAAAGAGAAGGAAATAAATAGCACTTTGTTTTTTTCATTAATTAAAATTAAACTTTCTGGTTATGTAAATGAGGTACTTAATCTATATTCATTGAATGAGAAAATAAATCTTAAGCTATAACACTCTAAAAGAAAAAAACAAATTTTTTTTTTCTGTAAAGATTCTTTGAAAAAAAATTTTTTTATTGTGTAATTCTTTTTATATGAAATATTCAGAATAAGTTAATCCATAGAGACAGAAAGCAGATTAGTGGTTGACAGGGGCGAGGGGTGAGGGAATTGGGAGTGACTCTTTAATGAGAATGGGATTTCCTTTTGGGGTGATGAAAATGTTTTGAAATTAGGGGTGATCGTTGTATAACATTGTGAATGTACTAAATGATACTGAATTTTTCATTTTATTTTTTTTATTTTTATTTTAAATTTTTAAAGATTTTTTAATTGGGGAAGGGGTACAGGAGTTTATTGGGGAACAGTGTGTATTCCCAGGGCTTTTTCCAAGTCAGTTTGTTGTCCTTTCACTCTTAGTTGTGGAATGCACAGCTCACCTCCAGGTCCGGTTGCCGGGACTCGAGGAATCGAACCGGCAACCTTGTGGTTGAGAGCCCACTGGCCCATGTGGGAATCGAACCGGCAGCCTTCGGCATTAGGAACATGGAGCTCCAACCACCTGAGCCACTGGGCCGGCCCCTGAATTTTTCATTTTAAAATGGTTAATTTTATGTTTTGTGAACTTTTACCTCACTAAAAGAACACTGTCACAGCAATAATCAGTCAATGAAATTAAGATCATGTAATACATTTTAGAACAATCAAATGGACTCATTTAAAGCATGTCTTCTGTTGTTGCTTTTTTAACTTAATGATATTTCTTAGATATTGCTCTCTAAGGGGCTATTTTTTTTCTTTGCAATGACTGCAGAGATGTCCATTGTGCACAAGTCACATGAATTTTTTATTCGGTCCCCTGTGGATAGGCAGCCAGTTGTTTTGCCATTATAAACAATTATACATAGAACATCTCTGAGTGCCAGCCTGTGGCATCCTCCAGGGCAGGGTCAGACTGAGCAGGTCTGCGAGGGCGCACAGACTTCTGCAGGCCCCCTCTCTGTGTTCTCTGTGTGCCTAGGACAGTGCTTCACTTTAAGGCTTGTTCGGGAAGGGGGGACAAAAGGAAGAAACAAACCAGAAGAAGGCGTGAAATGGGAGCTGCGGGGGAAAGGAAGGGCTGAGCAGAATGTGGTCCCAGCACGAGCTTGGGAGACAGGCTTGAGCCCACTCTACCATTTCTTAGCTTCAAGAATGTGGGAAACTCACTTAGCCTCTTAGCCTCTAAGGATTCTGATTTATTTTTTCCCAATAATATCTTCAATTAATGGACACATATGCACATCAAATGCATGAAACCACAATTTATGATTTTTTCTAATATAAAATGCTTAGTGAAGGAAAGATTATCAACAGAGTGTACAAAATTATTGCTAAAAGATGATTTTTTTACTTTTTAAAATATCTCCAGCAGTGGGTACATTTCTTATTATACTTAACAAGCTTTATTAACTTCAACATTCATAGTTAAACTTAACATGAAAATTCTTTCATATCTAAAACTCGGACATCCCGGTGATTTGATTTTTTAGTACCTTTCTTCATTCAGTCCTACTTGATGATCACAGATGTATTTAAAGACTTTTAAATCTTCAACTTGGATAATCACAGTTTTATCAGTTTTTTTATAGTAGTTTTTTTCTGCAATCTTTAACTATTAGGGTATGTAGAATAGCTAGGATATTAGAGCTATTAGTGTGCTGTTCACAGGAAAATAAGGAAACCATGTGAATTTTAAAATAAGGCTTTATATTTCTTTCATACATGATACTAGTACTTAAAAATGCTTTGTACTTCTATAATCACATAAGCATTTGTCTTTCATAGTTTAAAACTTGTCTTTTAACATTAATTGTTAAAAAGGAGTCTTCTTGTAACATTGTGAATTGGTGTTTGACAATTAATTTTTTTCATTAAAGTGCTTATTACTATAATATTCTAGAAATAATATTTGCATATATCCATCAAAGGGTATTTTATGTTGTTGAAACAGATTTCGAAATATACTTGTATAACTGAAAAATTGAATCCTGTTGTTTTTTCACCTGCTCTTGTTTTTATTTTCAAAATTTCACAAATTCTGTGTAGGTTTGCATTATTTAATTATATCAGGTTAGTGCAGTTTATAGATACTTATCTTCTTAACATCATATGCTTTTCCTGAGTAAAGTCATCTGTTTCTACTCCACATGTATTTATCCAGATTGTCCTTCTAAGTCCCCGTAGTGCCTCAAATTTGATATGTCCCAAACTAAAGACATTGCCCCAGACCCTTTCTTTTTTCCTGACTCTCTGTAATTTACTCTGTCATCTGTTTTCCCCATCCTAGTAAATAGCACCATTGAAACACTGAAGCATGAAAAATCATGGACTCCCACCCTCCTGAAATCACCACTTCCAGTCAATCATCAAGTTTCATATTTTCTACCTGCTTATCATTTCTTTATGAATGATAATTCAGTTTCTCACCTCCAATTTTGAAATACTCTTGTAGTTTGCTCCCCTTATGTTCATGTTTACATTGTTGCCAGTGCGACTGTTCTAAAACATACTTGTGATGACTCAACACCTCTGCTTATTGAGTGGCTCCCCATCACGTGAGGGTAAAATTCACATGCCAGCGTAACACTTGCCTTCTTTGGCTTGGTTCTGGTCCTGTAGTTTTATCTCTCCATCCTATTCTCAGTGTTCCAGGTTTACCTCATTTCTTTGGTGCCCTCACTTACAATATGTTGCCTCAGGTTTTTGCTCCTTCTGCCCTTTCTAGAATTCCCTTCTCACCTTTCCTCTGCACTTAAGATATCTTTCATGATGCAGCCTTATCTCTGCAGCATCTCCTGAGTTTCCCAGGTACTGACTGTTGACTCCTCTGTGCCCTTACTGTACTTTATTCACTTCAGGTGTAGAACTAGCGAGTGATACTTTTCAGTTCTTGTTGTTTTCATGTATCTCTACCCCTACTGAAATATAGGACAAAATCTTTTATTTATATTTTTAGCTTCTCCTGGGGCAGTGCCTATGATTTGATGGATACAGTAGACGTTTGTTGTCTTGCTGACTGAGGGACTAAGTGAGCGAGTGAGCAAGTAAATAAATATGATGTTTTCTGAAGTTGGGTTTTTGTTTTGTTTTGTCTTTATAGGAAGAAGTAACAAAGCCGGCAATCGGAAAAAAAGAAAATGGTGTGGATATTATTGAAAGTGCTCCACAAGAGCAAACCAATAATGACAATTTGACTTATGTTGATGGAGCACACAAAAGTAATAGAAGTGGTAAGTTAGTGACTATCTTTGGTTTTTTTCTGTGCTTAAATGCTTATAAAGAAATCTAATGTGTCGATTCAAATATGATACCCTTTTCTTTTAAGTATTTTTTTCTTTCTTGAAAAGTATCCCAACTATTACCAACTTATTCTTCTTGCAAATACTTCATTCCTCTGAATTTTTTTTCTGCTATTGCTTTTATTTTATTGCAATTCTCATGAATGGAAATAGACTTGTATATGTATTTAAAATCCATATAAAACATTTACATTAATGTATCTGTGACTACGTTTTATAGATAAAATGTCAGCATTAGGATTAGAAGAAGAAGACATAGAATCACCTTGGGATTCTGAGGTACTGTCTTTTATTATTATTGTTATTATTTTAGATATTAGCATTGACTATTCTTAAAATATAAACAGTATGCTTTGACTTTACTTTCTCACCTCTGCATTTTCCCATAAAAATTATTTTCTTATGTTTTTTAAGCTATAGTTAATAAAATAACTGTGCTAAATATAATAATACTGCATAGTAAATTCTGCTAATTTGCAAGATTCGCTTAATGAAATCAGTGTCGTATCGTATAAAAAACTAAGGCTTCAAAACCGTAAGGAATCAGTTTGGGTTCTGAAGTTAAGTTTACCTAAAAACTAAAGAATTATTCCAGATCAGCCAATGGCCAAATGTATTATTCTATAGCATATATGGATGTGTAAAACTACTAATGAGATTCAGAGAGTAGCAATTTGCATTGTAGTTTTTTTATCACTTGGAACTTGAAAGATAATGCCTGAGATTGCAAAGTTTTATTATATTTGGATTGTCAAGCAGCTCTGAAAGGAACTTTTCCAGAGAAGGAAGAGCATGGTGGATAGTAATAAATACGTAGGATTACATTAACAACAATTTGGCTTAGTGGTGTTTTGATAAGTAACAACTGTTTTTGATAGTTAAAATAGCATGCATTAAGTAACTTATAGCAACCATACTTGTAGTAATATAAGTACAAAGTGGTGATGAGCTAATCTGAAGTGACAGCTGTGGAAAGAGATAGGCAGAGTGTGATTTTGATATAGGCATCTGCTGCCTAATGGTACAAGCAGTGTATTTGAAGTCTAAGAACAAGCTAGCATCCTGGATTAGTCACTTACTAACTATGGGATCTTGGAAAACTTTTTAACCTGCCCATGTCAGTGATCTGATTCATAACGATGGTAGTCATACCTACCTTTTAGGTATGTGTAACGAACAGATGTAATAGCAAATGTGGAAACACTTTGTAAACTGTAAAGGGTGCTGTGGAAATATAAGACACAGTGATCACAGTGGCTTGTAGTGACTTATTAATATCAGGACACTTTCTGTAACCTGAAGGACAAGGAATGGCAGTGGTGACAAGAACAGAACGGGAAAGTTAGAAGGGGCATGTGGATTTCTAATTTGGGGGTGTTAAGATTCAGGATGCTGTGATTGACCATGTCCCAAAGGTCTGTAGTGGTTTGGGACGTGAGACCTTCTTGATGAAATCTTAAATGTTTTGACCTAAAGCAAATGTCTGTTATTAGATACCAACCGTGTGCCAGGCAGTTTGGCACTGAATGTAGAAGTTGAGGGGTTAAGCTGTAGTCGTAGGAACAGGAAAACAAGTAAACAACACATGCTTCCTATAAAGGAAATGGAGAATGTTAGGTTAGAGAATAAGGGGGGGTTACAGTTGAAATGGGAGTGGGAGTAGAATTTAGGTGGTCAGAAAACCTGAGTGTGACAAAAGCTGCCAAGTGAAGCATGAGAGGTAGCCAGTCATGTGAACGTCTAGAAGCAAAACCTGTTAGACAGAGAAAACAGTGGATCGCACTGCTCATCAGTTACTCCGATGTCTTAGAAAGGCTGGGAAGCAGCCTGTACGGTAGCCATCATCAAACCATCTTTATATCCCTTGTTTTGTGTAGAAGAGAAATAAAATGTGCATGATAAGTGCGTGGCTCATTTTAGATGGTTAATAAGTAAATGTTTATATTTTTTCCTACTGAGAGCTTACTATAATTTTTCTGAAGAGTTGCATAGCTATGTAAAATTTTTGACTATTATTTAAACATAATTTTAAAAAGTTTTTCTTAGTACCTTGTCATTTCATTCCATGATTTTTCCTATTAAAACTTTTATCAAATAATAGTTAGCTTTCTCCAAGTCCTTGTTTACCTAAATTTAGTAGGTTCTAAACTGTTCTGTTTAGATGTAACACTATATACATCAAGGTTTCTTATCATGTCAGCTATCTTGTTTGAACAGAAAACAATTGTCAGTAGAAATATTTAAAATTCATATCAAGTACACGTCTTAGAGGATTGGCTTAAATGCGTAGTTTTCCGTGTGTCCAGTGACCTTGATGGAGATGTAGAGTCAATGGAGGTGATTGGAGTCAGTTCCTGGTGAGATGTGCACAGACATCAGGACGGGCTCTCTGAAGCGCTCACTCAGCTTCAGACTCCATGACAGTCAGGCAGGAGCCACATGACAGGCCTGAGCTCCACAGCGTGTATGTGGCTCTCTGCTTACATGGTTCAGTTTTCAGTATGTGCTGGCCTGATTGTTCACTCTAATTGCATTAAAAGTGGGAAATGCAGATATTTTCTTACAAGGGACTAGAAATCTTTATACAACTCATTATTGACATAAATTTTAACAGAGTTTCTCTGCAAGCCTTCCACAGAAGTATGTTGATCAATTCTCTGGTGCTGCAGATCAAAGAGGAAAAAATATACTTACTGGACAAGTAGAAGGTAAGACCTGTATTTCATTTAAAAAGTCATTAACAGAATGTTGATTTAAAGCATCAATACACTAGCCGACCCGGTGACTCAGGTGGTTGGAGCACCGTACTCCTAACGCCCAGGTCACCAGTTTGATTCCCACATGAGCCAATGAGCTGCGCCCTCTACAGCTAAGATTGTGAACAACAGCTCTCCCTGGAGTTGGGCTGCTGTGAGCAGCTGGAGGTTGCCGTGAGGGGCTGTGGGCCAACTGACGACTGATCACTGAGTGCCTCAGCCGAGGGGAGCTCAAGGCTTATAGTACCAGCAGGGCCAGGGAGCTGTGTCCTACACAACTAGACTGAGAAACAATGGCTTGAACTGGAGTAGGGGTTGAACTGGAGTGGGGGGAGTGAGAAGAAAGGGGAAAAAATAAATAAACAAAGCATGAATACTGATACAGTCTAATAGCCAAAGAAAATCACCTATTAAATGCCTAGCGAGGAAAAGGAAGTGAAAAGGAGACAAGTTGTATATCTTATCAGGTACCAACAACAAATTGGGAGTGCCAGAACAGGAGCTCAATTATTTGTTCCATTTCAAGACACTCTAAGACCTAAGGAGAGTCAGGAAATAAAGAAGAGGAAAAGAATAAAAGAGGGAATGAAGAACAAGAGAGGCAGAAGTTGTAGGGAGTAAGTGAAGGAAAATGAAGTGAAAGGTGGTAAAATAATTCTTTAGAAAAAAGAAGAGCAGAGTTTTTGAAATGTGGGAAAAATAGAAAGTGAGCTTCTACTGGTAGTACCAAAACTTGTCAGACAAGTACAGTAAAATGTCCCTGCTCGTCCTCTTTTCCTCACGGTTGGGACGGCATTACAGATTGAGGTACCTGACCATGTAGAGCTCTATTTTATCTACCAGGGATGAACTTAAGCCTATGTGGTCCGCTGTAAATGTATAGTCTTTAATGCCATATAAAACGCTGTTACGTCACAGGGTAGTATCATATAGAGCAAGATAAGAGCATTAGAATGAAGCAGAGAGTAAAATTGGTTATGGGATTATCAGGGAAGCAATAACCTGATCAAAAGTCCATGAAAAGTCCATGAAGACTCCGAATGCAGTTGCATTTTGGGAGGAAATGATAGCAGCGGGTCTTGTATCTGCTTGTCTCACAAGGAATGAGGGGCACCAAGGTGCTGGTCCACAGGCCATGCTCTGTGCAGAGAGGGTGCTGACTTCTGGAAGAGGAGGCATCGGATAGTTGGAGAATTCTGGAAGAGGAGGCATCGGATAGTTGGAGACATAAAAAGATCCAGGAACAGCATTATTTTGTTTTTCTTTCTGACCATATTTATAACCAAAGGGAAGGAAAGAGATGAAGAAACAGAGATTATAGCTGTAAGATACTACTACTAAACAGAGAGGAAAGAAAAAGTGGTGGGGATAATCCACAAAAAGAATGGAAAGGGGGAAGTATCCAGACCACAGGTCTAAAAATTACTTTTGAAGAGGAAGCAGGGTAGTGAAGAGAAGGAGGGAGGAAAGAAAGGCTTCAGCTAGGTAATTTTGGAGTCGATGAGGAAATGTGAGAGACCTCACGTTTCATGGCTTCAGTATATTTGCACTGAAACAGAAGATGAGATCATTGCTGCTCCAAGGAGGGAGTGCTGCTCCAAGCAGGAGGCAGTGCTAGAATGGGGTAAACTGCACCCACTCACTTATCCTCCTCAGGATTCTCAGGCATCAAAAAGATACATATGCTACACTGGTATTTGTTATTCAAATGAGATTAATTTGAATATAAAAGCATTGTCTGTTTTATTAAGGTAGCTAAGTTTTTTATAAGACAACTGTTTCATAAAAATCCTTTAAAGACTAGCATGACATACCAAACCAAAGTAATTTTGGAAACCAAAGAAATTATATAGAGTTTATTCCCTAAATGCCAAAATTGTTATTTTCGGTAAATATTACACTGATTTTAAATATAAAAGATCTTTAATATTTAATATTTCTGTGGCAATTAAATTATTTCCTTTTAATAACCATATTTCAATATTGAAAGCTCATTCTACATTATTTCTTAGATGTGTTTTATATCCCTTCTTGCATGAGCGGATCAAGAAACTGTAAGATGGCTAAACTAGAGGATACAAGAAGTGTAGGCATACCAGTAGCCCACATTGGTATGGAAAAAAAAGAATATTTTTATTAACTATTATTCTACAAGTGTATGTCCAAGTTGATCAATTTATAACACTTCCTCTGTTGAGAAATGAATTATGCATTCAACTGAACTGTCCTCACAACTGCGTACTTCCTAAATTCCAGAACATGATAAATGTAGCATAATGGTATAAATGTTTCTGATGTATTATTGCATTAAAGATAAGCTGTTGCATTCTATCATCATCTTTCACATTGAGCCTGTCTGGATCATGGTTTGTCCCTCTGATGAAGGATCACATTTTTCTCCATCAATCAGCATGTTCACATTGGTTATGCACACTTTTGTATTTTAGTTATAGTCATTGGAAACATACTTTTGAAATCTCATCTGCATGTTTTGTTAAACCTATATTCCTGTTTTTTCTTCGGTATTTAGAGTGGATTCATATTTCTATCTTGCTGCTGTCCAAACAGTTCCCTCTCTCCCTGAAAAACCACTAACACCTAATGTAGTCATTTCCAAAGCCACGCATGAGGATTCAGCTCCATACTAACTCTGCATGAATATAGTTAGCTTTCATGTTTACATATGATTGAGTATATGTCCCTTTGCTTTTTAGATTCTCCTGAAAAATATCCTCACTTGAAGGTATTAACTTTTATATTTTTATTTTGATTTATTAACTATAGATTACATGAAATGTACATTATTTATTACTCACCTTGTTTCCAAATCCATTCAGCTTACTGTTGAAGCCAAAGATCCTGAGCCTAACAAAGCTGTAGGAATGGAGGCTGTGCAAACACCCACATCAGGTATGTTTTGTAATACCAGTTTTTCTCTGGAAAGGAGTGCACGAAAATATTTGACATGTGCATAATCTTCTCATTCCTAATTCCTGTTTGTTTGGTGTTTTTTGTAAATTTAATTGAAGGATTTGACATAAATAATGCAGATGTCGTTGGTATCCATGTTTGAGAAAAAAGACATTTGCAAGAATAAGAAAAAGAGATTTTAAAAACGTGCGCTTTAACTAAGATGTTTCTATTTTTGTTTCAATACCCTAAATTTCCCAGTTTGGGATGCCAGAGGTTAATTTTCACACACGAAGATTTTTCCAGTGTTTTAAAATGCTTCTTTGAATTTTGACCTTTATCTAGAGTAAAGCCTCAGTTGCTAATGTGTCAACTGTTAATTTTTGTGTTTTAATTTTACTTCTTCTTAGTGTCATTACACCGATGATCTTAAGCCAACCAGATGTTCTGATTAGCAGACTGTGTGTGTGTGTGTGTGTGTGTGTGTGTGTGTGTGTGATGTCTTTGATTATTAAAAATGGTAGAAGTAATTAATCATAATATTTGGTAGACAGTCTTTGAAACAGTAATTCTGAAACTTTTTGGCCTTAGGATCTTTTTATACTATTAAAACGCATTGAGAATTCCAAAGAATTTTGTTTAAGTACATAGCATCTATTGATATTTACAATATTAGGAATTAAAACTGAAAAATATCAAATACAAGCACCCATATTAGCTATTAGAGCTATGACCCAGAGACCATTAGAACTGATACCGTGTTGAGTTCCAGCTGCCTGCCGCTTGAAAAAGTTAAAAATTGAGAGCTGTGGTTGGTGGAAAGAAAAGCAGGTTTATTTAGAATGCTGGCATTCTGGGAGGATAGCAGACTCCTGTCCAAAGCCCATCTCCTCATTTCTAGAATGGGGAGAAGGTTTTGTAGGTACACAAGAAGAACAAAGGAAAGGGGGAGTTGGTCAGGCAGGTCCTAGGGCTGACATCACTTTCTGGGGTCTTGTCTGTTTTAAGATAATGTTATCTCCATACTCTTAAGACCTGGGGCTTTATGTGTCATCAATAAAAACTGCAAGGGAATTATAGATTGGATTCCAGTGTCTCGGTGCCTGAGGATTAAGAAGTTGCCCTTTTCAGGTTAGGATTCTGTTGATTGAATGGATTAACGAGGTACGTGTAGCCTTGAAAAAGGGAAGAAAACAGTTCTTAAGTCAATCAGTGAGGGGAGAAACAAAAACAGCTGAATATCAGGGTGGATCAAACTGACAAGTGGCTAGATAGTGAGTTATGTGGTAAGTCAAACTGCAAACTAGCTAAGTCTAATTACATTATTGATTTACCGAATTTCACCTTTACATTGCCCCCCGTCACATGTTCACTTTATTGCTATAAAATCAGTAAGGTTAGATTAGAAAGGAAACAAAACAGCCATATTATTTAAGAGAATTTCTAAATCCAGGGATACTAGTGGGGACCGCTCTTGCTACTTCCGTGTTTCCCCGAAAATAAGACCTAGCTGGACCATCAGCTCTAATGTGTCTTTTGGAGCAAAAATTAATATAACACTCAGTCTTATTTTAATATAAGACTGGGTCTTATATAAGACTGGGTATAATATAATATAATAATATAATACTAAGTCTTATATTAATTTTTGCTCCAAAAGACTCATCCTTACTCCAGTGGTCTTCCACATCCAAAGCAGGCTTGTTTACCTGGCGTACTTCTTCTGGGGCTGCCAAGATTGTTACGGATACCAGGACCGGAAAGAACCCAAGTGGCACTCAGAGTTAGGAGAAACAGCTTTATTACCCCCAGCGGGCTCAGTGGGATCCTTCCCAAAAGACTGAGCTCCTAGCAAGGTTGTGAGCAGGTTTTTATGGGTTGGGGACTTCCTTGAGTTGGGAAAAGAGTAGGTGTCGTCTGGTGATTGGCTCGGGGTGTGGCTTGGAGGGGGTTATGCGGAAGTGGGCTGGGGCTTAGGCTGGGGACTTCTCTCTCTGCTTGGGTCACCATCTTAGGTCAGTTCCACGTGGCAGGGAACCATCTTAGGTCAGTTTCTCCATCAGGATGACCCTGAGGTGGCCCTGGACTTGTCTATTAACTGCAACCAAGAATCTGACCTGGCTCTGGCCTTGTCCTCCGGTCTCACTGTTTCTTTATTCCTCGTTTTCCCTATCTCAGTTGTTTAAGACACTTGAACAAATTCCCTGGCCTTCTTTTAGGGTCTGAGCCTCTTTATCAGGGATGTAATAGTGGCATTATAACAGCCTATTAGATTAGGGAAAAACATCAGGCCAAGCTTCCTTACACTGGCCTACATTCTGACACTGAGGAGGGCACGAACTCTAGCAGTCCTAAAATACAAAAGTTTACATATTAGCAAAACTTAGTTCTTAGATTTATTTTTTCATTTTTTTAAGTAACCAAGGACCTGATTAAGACAATATAAATTATTATTATTATTTTTTAAACTTTTATTTATTTTAAGTGTATTTTTCCAGGACTTATCAGCTCTAAGTCAAGTAGTTGTTTCAATCTAGTTGTGGAGGGCGCAGCTCACAGTGGCCCATGTGGGGATCGAACTGGCAACCTTGTTATTAAGAGCACTGCTCTCTAACCAACTGAGCTAATTGGCCGCCCCAATATAAATTATTTTGATGACACATAATCTTTGCTTTTCAGGCAGAACATTTTTCATGTCAGTAGCAGACCAATAGTCTAACAAATTTTGTCTTATTTAGCAGAGAGAGAAAACCTAACTAATGTTGTACTAGCTTACTTTTGAAATTTAAATATACCTAATTAATTGCATTTTGCTGAACCATATATAAAATTCTTTTAAGATTTTTCTTCACAAACCTTCTATAACTTTCCCAGTCCCTCTTAGTTTGTCTCCTCTCACACATTCAGAAATAACCATCCTCAAGGCAAACTACTTTCTTTCAATTCCTTCAGAAATATATTTCCATACCTTATACCTTCCTTGAAAACACACATCATTTTCTTTCATATTAATTAGAATCTATAACCTTCAGAATTATTATAGAATCTATAACCTTAATTTTTACTGACAACTAAAAGCAAGCAGTTAGCATTTCCATTGGCAAATCCAGGAACCTATTTTGTGACCTTCAAAAGTATAAGCTTTTGTAATAAATTATAAGATACATTTATTAACAGACCTTAATCTATTTTTTAACATTCTTGTGACAAGAAGCCAGAAATAGATGAACTGAAACTCATCCAAAAATCAATATTTCAGCATTTTGTTATTTTGAAATACCTAGATATTCAGTAATTTTTATCATGTAGCACAACTAAGTAAACCTGAAGTAAACATCTTAGTAACTCATATTAGTCAACATATGCTGAGAAACCACTTCCAGATATCCACACTGTATAATTATTAGTGAAAAGTTTCATCTAAAACCTTATTTCAGTTAACATTTTGTTAGTTTTTAACTCTGTGAGATTTCAAAGTTAATTATCACCCATTATTTTCTTGACAAATTTTGTAAGAGATAACATGAATTTATTTTTGTAAACCCAGGTAAAAAGATACCATATTTAATGTTAATAACCTGAAAAGATACATCTATTCAACCAAAAGTTAAACCAGCCTTAGTATCAAATATTTTCTTAGATCATGTGATCCTGAAAAGTACTTGGGTTAGTTTTTTATTATTTAAAATTTATATAGGCACTTAATCTTTTTTCTTTAAGCCAATCAAACATTATAATCTGGTAATATCATCTGGAGACAAAACATTATATTATATATAAAACAGGCCAACACAGATACCAGAGATCATAGACATATATCAGAACTACCGTGTTTCCCCGAAAATAAGACCTAGCTGGACAATAGCTCTAATGTGTCTTTTGGAGCAAAAATTAATATAAGACCCAGTCTTATTTTACTATAAGACCTGGTATAATATATAATATGTAATATAATATAATATAATGTAATGTAATGTAATGTAATGTAATATAATATAATATAATATATAATGTAATATAATATAATATAATATAATATAATATAATATAATATAACATAATACCGGATCTTATATTAGATTTTGCTCCAAAAGATTCATTCGAGCTGATTGTCCAGCTAGGTCTTATTTTTGGGGAAACTTGGTATTAACAATTGCAGAGAGGACCTAAGATCTTACAATTGTCCCTTCAATTTCAAAGACTCTGGAACAAAGGGGTTGGGGGGTCTGGCTTGAGAATTAGCCACTTGGTTTTAAAAGCGTCTCTTCTTTTTTTCCTTCAGTTACCTCAGCCTCAGGCATTCCTGGTTATAAGTGGATTAGGAGATGGGTGGAGTCCCCTTTTCTCTGAACTATCAGTTTGGTTCCCTTCCTTTCAGAATCTATCATAAAGGCTTTTATATACGCAATTTCAAACTGTTTCCCAGACCTGTAACAGAACAATTCCATTTGCAAAATAGTATAATAGTTCAATGAACTACTGAGTGACCAGCATTCCCCAGAATCTAGTATATACATTAGCCAAGCAGAATTGCAATAGAATACTGATTTCTTTGTGGTCAGAGGCTTATAGCTGTAATCTTGCCAATGGCCCTAATATTCTGCCCAGTGGGCTCCCGCCTGGCTTGAAACCTTAGATCCCAGTATTGAGCTGGAACAAAGGCAGTCACACTTGACACACAGACCTGAATATTCCCTGGGTCAGACAGACAAAACCCAGACAGATACCACACAAACAAAAACGAAACCAGATTTGAATCTGAAGTTACAAAAACCAGACCTAGACAGGTGACAGCTTTGGATGCCACGTCGTCTTACTCCATATACAGGGTCTGTTGATCATCAGATAGTTGGCCAGTGGGCTGAAAACCAGAAACCAGATGTGGCCTTAAGACCACCAGATGCCCAAAGATTAAGACCAGGAGTGGTGGCTTTTACAGTGCGGCAGCTGGGCCTCGCTTCCTGGGGAACAATGTGGCTAACCACGAGCATGCTTCCAGAACCAGAGCAAGCTTGCAACCAAAGCCTCCTACTAGTGGGGGTATTATGCCCTGTTGGATATTGCCCGAGAGCAAGCCCTTCTCGGTGCCATGTCTAGGTTCTTGGCATCTTGAGCAAAGAATTGAACAAGACACAGAAATATAGTGGTGAAAGAGCAGTTTATTAGAAGTGAAAGTACACTCCAAAGAGGTAGGAGCGGGCTGAGCACAAAGAAGTGGCTCAAATGGCTCAAAGGGCTCAAGGGCTCATTATTAGAAGAAAAAGGACACTCCAAAGGGTTTGGAGCGGGGCCCCCCAGCAAAGCAAGACTCAAAAGGCCCTGACTGCCAAGGACTTGGAGTTTTTATTTCCTTCTCTTCTAGAATGGGCTACTCCTCTCTATTTGTGGGGCTGCTTGATTGATACCTGTGATTGATAATGGCTAATGGTTATGGTAAACAAGGGCAAGTTTGGGCGGAGAGGGGAGGTTTTTTGGGTGGTCATTTCCCATAGACTATGTTGGACGTGTAGGAATGTTACCTGACGTATCCAGGCATCTCAGAGACCAATTCCTGTCTCTAACTGCCTGCCTCATGTCCCCCTTGAGAGACGTGATCCCTATAAATCTCTATGGGAAGTTGAGGGACAAGAGATCTCTTCTGTATCTGCTTCCTGCTGAGTGTGGCCGTTGTCCCTGCCTATTGGGGATTCACGGGACTCTCACCCTGTCTGATCTTAGATGAGGGAAGGGGTCTCATGATCCGCCTGGAGGACCATGTTGACCTCTTTGGTCGGGAGGTACTGAAGTCTTGGTGGGGCATCACTTGTATCCTAATAGGCCGCAGATGAGGAGAGATAGATTTTAGTTAATAGAGTTAAAAGTGTTGGCCCAAGAAGCAGGACTCAAAGCCATTGACACAGGGTCACCACATGATGAAAAATTTGTTCACCTTCATAGAGTTTGGCCTTTCTTCTGGTTTAACTGGTCATTCATTTATTGTTCACCTGGGAGCTAGGCCTGGAAAGAATGCTGTGATATAATGACCATAGTCAACAGACATTAATCACAAGCTTTAGGGTAATTATTTAAAGCAGAGGGTAGGAGATTTCTATGATTCAGGCTAAAAACAATCTGTTATTTATGATTAAGAAACTGATTTGAAAAATGATTATAACCATGGGCTACGAAGCCAAAACACTAGGGAAAAGAAAACTTAAAGTTTCTATAGTGAGGAGCCCTTTCGTTTGGCCCATATCAGTGTCACCTATTTGACGCCAGTGGGTCAGTACGACCCCCAGATAGCCCTCAGAGAGGAGCTCCAGGCAGTGAGTGCAGAATCCTTGGACTGTGCATGCTGGGGGCCACTTCATTCTCTCAACCAGTAACTGGAAGCAGGAAAACAGAACAATCGCTTATTCTATCCCAACTGAGCAGAAAAGCGTCCATGACAAGTGGACCCTGGTGCAAGACACCCCCATCCCCAGCAAAATCGCTCAGCAGCTACTTCCAGAGGTTGGTCCTGCACCAAGGAATCTGCCAGTCCTAGGCAGCCTCCGAGACCCTCTGCAAGCTGAAAGACTTACTGGAGAAATCCTGAGGCAATCCCTTTGTGGTTGCCAGAAACTGTAACTGGAAGCCCAATGAGTCAGACTCATGCTGACTTGTGCTGCTCAGCCAGTACTGTAGACCGACACAGGAGTTGGGTCATAGAATAAGTGTTTATTATCAGAGGACTGGTGGTCTGAGAAGGCAGTGGGTTAACACCTCCAAAAACTGCCTTAACATTCTCAGACCTGCTTAAGGTATTTAAAGGAAAATCAGGGCACTCTCCCAGAGATTGCATGATGGTTCTGAAAGTCTGTTGTTCTTTCATGATGCCCACCTCTGTCATCGTATCTCTTGTGGTGCCAGTGATCCGGGATGGTGAGGGGAGTAACCTGGGAAGAATGCTGAGCAATAGTTTGTGATTAGAGAGCATCTCCAGGGTGAGAGCTGGAACAGGGGCAAGGTATCCCGTAGGCATTCTGAGCTCACACTGCTCAGATTTACTGTTTAAATAAAAAGGGAAGTCAGCTGGATGGGGTAGGGGTCCGACTACAGGGGGCCCAGCTGGGTCCTGCTGCAGAGCTGTGATGTTATCACACATCATGTCTGTGGAAAGCTCCACTGTAAACATATAAGAGAATGAGAGTGAAAATGGCAAATGACATTCAGTATTACTGTGAAAATAGTTATGGACAGCTGAACTGATGGATTTTAGTATGCCAGGGATATGTATAGGGTTCATGGATGCAAAATGATAAAGGGAGCTTCGTGATGAAATAGGCTTTAAAGCTTCACTTCTACATTTGTTGCTTTTTTCTTTCACTTCTCTTAAAAAGTTGTGTTGTTTTTTTTAATGTTTAAATCTGACAATTTTGTTTAAAAAAAGGAAAACATTTGTGTTATATATTCATTTCCTATACTCTTTGGATCTAGCGTAGACATACATTGATCCTATTTTTATATGAGAATAATAAGGTCACCCAAGAATGTCATTTCTCATATGAATTTCTGTTTATCAAAGGCTTGAAAAATGAATTCTAAAGATATTGGTACATTTAGAAAGACAATCTCATTGTAATTAAGTATTTTCTTATTTGAAGAAGTACCATTCATTAAATGTTTTTTAAAACCCATGTTTTACCATGCATATGAGGTCCGACAAGATTGCAAACTCATCCTAGAAAAAGTGCTATATACCTCATTGCTGAATATCACTACAGTCACCTTTGAAGTACTCCCTTTGGGAAGCTATGCACTGACGCCAGTGCCTAGTCCACCCTTCAAAGCAATTTTGGAATTCTTTCTGGAATGGCCATCAGAGCTGTCGCCATATTACCCTTAAGTTCTGAATGTCATCAAAATGTCTTCTTTTCAATATTTCCTTTATCTTTGGGTCAAGAAAGAAGTCACTGGGGGCCAGATCAGGTGAGTAGGGAGGGTGTTCCAATACAGTTATTTGTTTACTGGCTAAAAATTCCCTCGCAGACAGTGCCGTGCGAGCTGGTGCATTGTCATGGTGCAAGAACCATGAATTGTTGGCGAAAAGGTCAGGTCATCTAACTTTATCATGCAGCCTTTTCAGCACTTCCAAATAGTGAACTTTGTTAACTGTTTGTTCAGTGGTTACAATTTCATAATGAGTAATCCCTCTGATATCAAAAAAGTTTAGCAACATCATTGCAACAAGTTCGCGAACTTAATTGTCAGACCTCGTATTTAAACTTAAGTGGATAGACATAAATTCTGATAATGACAAAAGCATTCATACCCTGAAGAATTTTAACTGTTAATAAGCATAGCTTTTATGGAAAATAGATTATGTAATAGAAATTGCTGAGTGAATGAAAGTAATAAAAAATAAAAAAGTACAGAGTTGAGAGACAGTAGTTAAATTATCTATGTACATGGCAGGTATAGGACACCTAAAATAAAATGGACTATGAAGGAGTAGTGTGTTTTAGGGGAGAAGAAGACTTGGGACTGCTTCTTTGAAGGAAGAATGTTTACAAGTTAGTCAAATTTATATTATTTACATTCTAATAAATGAAAATTTTAGTTTTGGATTCTTCTGGTTGGGATTCTGCTAGTTTATCCCTCAATCATTATACTCGTCAAACATCCAGGAATTTGAAACTTGATGATAAATGTCCATTTGTATCACAAACAATGATCAAAGATTAGTCAGCATCCACAGACTTTGGACAGATGACCTTAACAGATAAAGAAAATACTAATATTGCAGTTGTATTTCTATTAGGAAATTATAGGCTTCATGACCTGTGTGAATCACAGCTACCAGAAAATAGAGAACAAAGAAGGTAATGAAAAACAGAGTTCAACCCTTCACCACCTCTTTGTGGTTTCACCATAGTTCTGACTTTTCAAATCATTTTGTGGCAAAATCTACTTTATGTTGACACCATTTATGCAACCCACAACCAAACAGAATACCTGTTAGCAAGACATTTACATGCTTCCTCTAACCAAAGTAGCATACACACACACACATACACACACACACACACACACACATACACACACACACACATGAAAGAAAATGAGAAAGGGTAATTTCCCTTAGACTAGTACTGAGCGTTCCCTTGGAAGTGGGTAGCAGCATTATTTTTTATTATAGGTAGAATGTTGGGAATATGCCGTGGGCTGCTGTGCTGCCAGGAGCGGCCCGTGGCCAGCCTGAGTGGCTGGCAGCCAGTGTGAGTGGCCGTGGGCTGCTGCGATCTGCTGTGAGCTGCCCGAGCAGCCAACCAACCAACCAACGACCCGTGACCACCTGCCTCAGCTGGGGGGCGGGGGGGGGCGGGGGGGGGACACGCAAGGCTCAAAATACCAGCATGGGCCAGGGAGCTGTGTCCTGCACAACTAGACTGAGAAACAATGGCTTGAACTGGAATGGGGTGGGGGTGAGGGTGGGGGGAGGGAAGGCAGAAGAAGGGGGGAAAAATGTTGGGACTAGATGGGAAATCTAGGTAGAGATCTAAAGATTGCCTCCTGAAACAAAACGTGGTTTCTTAGCTTTAGTTTTATAGCTCTGAATTCACAAATATTAGTTATAATTCTATTTAGTGTAGTGAAAACGCACCTGCTGAAACCAAATATTAAAATATTTCTTGTATTTTCTATGGCTTTATATATTTTAGAGTTGACTTTTCCAGCAGTAATGGGAGTTGTTGAGAATTGTCTACCTGGTACTTCCTTCTCAGCGGGATCCACATAGTCTGTCACTTTCTAAAATTTTTTTAATGAATACATAGTTCGCAATTGATTTTAAGAAGTGCTGTTTTATTTAAAACCAATATATGGAAAACCAATTTTAATTCTACTAGGATACTCATTCTATTGACTAACTCCATCTGATACCTGTTCTACTTTATGTACCATTAATTTTGTGCCCTTTATCAGGGCTGTAGGAATAAAACATACAGTATTTTTTCACTCCTATAGTTTTATCTTCTTTTCTTAATCCTTACTTCTAGAATTAACATTGTGTTTACCAAAGATTTTCAGTTGTCTCCTAGAGTAGTGATTGCAAGCTATAAATCCAAGGTTGTTTATCTATCTATACAAGTGTCTTATTTCTTCATGAGCCTGTTAGATCCAAGAAGCAGGAGATTTTTTTTTTTTTTTAATTAATTTTATTGGGGTGACAGTTGTTAGTAAATTTACATAGATTTCAGGTGTACAATTCTGTATTACATCGTCTATAAATCCCATTGTGTGTTCACCACCCAGAGTCAGTTCTCCTTCCATCACCATATATTTGATCCCCTTTACCCTCATCACCCACCCCCCACCCCCTTACCCTCTGGTAACCACTAAATTATTGTCTGTGTCTATGAGTTTTTGTTTCTCATTTGTTTGTCTTGTTCTTTTTGGTTTATATACCACATATCAGTGAAATCATAGGGTTCTCTGCTTTTTCTGTCTGACTTGTTTCACTTAGCATTATTCTCTCGAGATCCATCCATGTTGTCACAAATGTTCCTATATCATCTTTCCTTAACGCCGAATAGTATTCCATTGTGTATATGTACCACAACTTCTTTATCCATTCATCTATCGAAGGACATTTTGGTTGTTTCCATGTCTTGGCCACCGTAAACAAAGCTGCAATGAACATTGGCGTACACGTGTCTCTATAGAGAAATGAGAAGCAGGAGATTTTAAACACCTACACAAGCTCCCTCAACACAGGAACATGTGAAACAGAAAAACTACAAAATAAATTCAAGCGACTTAAAACAGATCAAGTAATTCATTTCACTTCTTCGTTGATAACTTTTATACAATAATGAGCAGAGTCTAGTTTTTGCATTTATTCATTGAATAAAGATTTATTCTGTACTGATTATTGTATATCTTAAATATTTCTGGAAACATTTCCTCAGTTCGGGCCTGTGTCATCTTTATTTTGAATTACTGCCTTCTAATTCGTCTCTTTTCATTTATTAGTATGCCCCTCAAATTCATCACTACCACAGCATTTAGAGTGATTTACCTCAAATGAAAATATGACCATGAACCACTCTTTAAAACAGATTAATGTCCAGGCATCTTAAAATTACATATAAGGCTTTTATAATCTGACTTCTGCCTAACTCTTCATCTTTAGCTCTTTCTACTATCCGCCCTTTCTACAGTCCGTTACTGAACTGCTGGTGATGCCCTTCTCACCATCCATGTGTTTTAGACAGAATGTACCCAATTGTATGCTTCTCTCCCTGTCTTCATACAGCCTGGCATGCTCTCCCCCTTTCCTGCCCTCTATCCCTTTGATTCTAGATAACCTCACTGTTTAAATCTTAGCTCGGGCATATCTCTAAGAAAACCATTCCTGACACCTCTTATCTATGTTCTTTAAATCCCAGTGCTAGGTCTTAAAAGATGAAAATAAATTTGTTAGAATGGTAGAGGAAAATTTCAGCTATAAGGAAGGGTGTACACTGATCAAGGCATAAAACGTAACAGTTTTGGAAACTGAATAATGTTACAGTTGATTCTTGGGGTGTTATTCAAAAGGTACTATTATGAGGTAGGGAATAGAGTATAGTGGGACTTGATACGTTTGTTCTGTATTTCTAAATTTTCTTTTGTTTCTGATTGTTTTTTCATTGATGTTGGGTGAATGTATTTGTGAATGAAATTTTGAGATGTTTGTATGCCTTGAACTTTGTGACATCTATTTTTTACCAAATGCTTTGTTGAAGTTTTAGATAATTGAAAGTATTTCTTAAATAAATATCAGCTAAAGGTTAAGCTTAATTTAAATTCTCAATTGATACAATGTTATTTTCTGTTTTTACAAAGATTATATAGTTTTATCTAACTGTTCTAATCTGTAGTTTTATCTAACAATTCATTTTAATATATAGATTTGTCAGCAGAACTAGACTTAGAAATGACATCAGAAGAAGGGCAAGAAAGCCTTGATGGAAGTGAAAATAATTACCCACAGGTATGTAAAAATTTAAATTTCTAGTATAATACCATTTTCTATGCTTTAATAACATAACACAGTCCCACTGAAATTACCTTTCTCTAGATGAGTTTTCTTTTATACCCACATTGTTGAGAGTTTTTATCATAAATAGATGTTGAATTTTGTCAAATGGTTTTTCTGCATCTATTGAGCTAATGATATGATTTTTTTCTAAATCATATGATTTTTATCTTTGGTTTTGTTGATGTGATGAATCACATTAATTATTTTGTGGATGTTGAGCCACCCTTGTATCCCTGGTATAAATCCCACTTGATCTTGGTGTATGATCTTTTTAATGTGCTGTTGAATTCAGTTTGCTAGTAGTTTGTTGAAAATTTTGGCATCCATGTTTATCAGGGATATTGGCTTGTAATTCTTTTTCTTTGTAGGGTCTTTGTCTGGTTTTGGTAACCAGGATTACACTGGCCTCTTAGAATGAGTTTAGAAATGTTCTTTTCTCTTCAATTTTTTTTTTTTTTTTTGAATTGTTTGAAAAGAACAAAATAAGCAAAACAACAAAAACAGACTGATAGAAACAGAGACCAAAGGGACAGTTACTAGAAGGGAGGTGGTTGGGGGGATTGGTGTAAAGGGGAAGGGGAATATAATCAATGATATTGTGATATGTTTGCATGGTGACAGATGATTACTAGAATTAGTGGGGTGATCACATTGTAAGGTATAAAATTATCAAATCACTATATTGTACTCCTGCAACTAATATAACCAATATAAGATTGTATACCAACTATACTTATATACTTAAATTTAAAAAAGGAAAAAAACCAGAAATTACTTTTCGAGCTAGGCTTTTAGAGTTAATAGAGCATAATTGAGTCTAGTTTTTATAATATTTGAACTAATTACAAAAATTGAAAATAGTGTTAGAATCTGTAGTAACTTACAGCTATATCTTATCTTTGGAATTGAAGCACAAAACAACAACAACAAAAAACTGTCCTGAATATTGTTTGCTCCTTTCATTTTTATAACTTCCTTTCATAATAAAGAAGGTAACATCAAATATTGAATCACATGATTAAACAGTTGAAATTATGGACAATGTAAAAATGATGATCACTGAGTCGGACTCATGTGAAAGGAGCCATCACTGTCAGAGGTTCAAAATTTGCAGTTTCATATGGCAAGTTACTTAGGCCAGGTTCCAGATGGATTCTGCCTTGTGAACTCTATGTATAATAATTGACCTCTGAGTCTACAGGGAGAGAATGGGGTCATGAAATCAACTCAACCGCTTGTTAAGGGAATCACACCTTGCAGGATGGGACCTTTTGTTGTTAGGGTACAAACAATAACTTTCTAGTTTCTTTCATTTTGGTGTAGGAAATCAATAAATATTCATTTTTTTATACATGCTCATTAGTGGATATTAGAATATATTATAATTGGATGCAACTGGTAACTATATCAATGTACAACACTACCATAGTATATAATGTGAATTCAAATTAGGAATTTGATTGATGTTAATGATTTTGACTCCTAATAATTTAAAGTTTGCCTCTTCTCCAGTTATTAATCTTTAAATTAATAAATCTTTAAATTAGTTTTAAAATTAATAAAGTTATTTAATTTTAAGCTGTTAGGAGCCAAAATCATTAACATCGAAGAAAAACAAGTTCCTAACTTTAATTCACGTTATATACTATAATAGTGATATACGTTGATATTATTATGCCAAGCGAAATAAGACAGAAAAAGTAGAAAACCATATGACTTCACTGATATGTGGCATATAAAACTGAAAACAACAAAGGAACAAGACAAACAAACGAAGAAACAAAAACACGTAGACACAGACAATAGTTTAGTGGTTACCAGAGGGTAAGGGGGGCGGTGGTAGATGAGAGTAAAAGGGATCAAATATATGGTGATGGAAGGAGAACTGACTCTGAGTGGTGAACACACAATGTAATATATAGATGATGTATTACAGAATTGTACACCTGAAATCTATGTAACTTTACTAACAATTGTCACCCCAATAAACTAATTTAAAATAAAATAATAAAATAGAATAAAAAGAATGTTCTTAAATGCATTGTAGGGGCTCGCTAATATATGGGGAGGTGAAATACTTTAAGTGAGGAAGCCTTTGTAACATTAAAAATCATCTACTAATTAATTTTTGGTGGATTTAACATTTAACAAATTGTTTAGTTCAAACAGAAGCAAAATTAGGTGTGCAGATTCGTGTTTTTCTCCTTATTTAGTCTAAGGCAAGTTATTTTTTACTTCTTAGTTACAATCTAGAGATTTGGGAGTAGCTAAACATAGATTAAGTTTGACAGGTAAATTTTAATTATATTCTAATTTTTCTTTGTCCATACTTGATTCCTTCAGCATCAAGTTATTTCACAAACATGTACCCCGACAGAAAAGACATCTGAAAATCAAACTAAACAAATTAATCTTCCACTTTTGCATCTGCAAAAAATGTCTCAAGATAGAGAGAATATATCTGTATATCCAGGACGTCCTTGTGTGCAAAAGTATGAGAAAATTTGGACCAAGCAAGGCAAATTAGAGTGGAGAAATGATTTAAAACTCATCATAAACGAGTTAAAGCAGAAGTTTGGTGAGTTTTGTGAAAAATACAAAATCACTGCTTGTTCTGAGGAAGAGCCACTACCTGATAACTCTAAAGAAGGATCAAACTTAAGAGAAATACCTTCTAATTTGTCAAATAATATACTTGATTGTGAGGAAAAAGATACATTTGGAGTTTTTATCTCTGCAGTATTCCAGGCACTTCCTGAACAAAAAGAACCCACTCCCGAAAATGTCTTTCCATCTCATTCATACTCTGGGTTTCCGGAATATTCTTGCCAGTCACTTTCTAAGCTTTGTTTAAATGAAGGTAAATTACACCATGAAAATGATAACAAACCAGATTCTGAACATGTTTTTAACAAAAATGCTGAGAGTTTTTATAGTGATATAGAAAATAGAAAAGTAAGGAACTCCGTAGTTCCATTTGAAGTGAAAGAAGACCAATAGTTTAATATGCAGGTGACAAAAAATAGGAACCCAAATACCACTAATTGGAAATTAGGTATTGGACATACATCTCAGTGTAATGATCCAAAAACTCTTTTTGATTTGTGTCTTGCCCGCTCCAATGAAATGCAATTCATGATTCAAATAAAAAGCCACGATTTTTCTGCTGTTACAAATACTTATAAGGAAACAAAACCAAATCAGGACTTGTTCTAGAAGCCATTACATGCAGATAATTGTATTGCTAATAACTGTAAAAGCATGGAAACTGAATTAGAAAATGTAAGTTCTTCTCCCCTGTATAGTGACAGAACATCTAAAGTATATCTAAATGTAGAATTACAGCAAGCTATGTGAAGGTTTAAGAATGAGATAGGCATGTTAAAAGTAGAGTTCCTGGCTTTGGAAAAAGAGAAAATTCAAAAAGAGGTAGAGGTTCACTTGTTGCTACTCTGTTTTTTTCTCTATCAGTTACCTGATCCATTCTGATTTTTCACTTTGAAAAGAGTTGTGTATAACATAGGGTTGCCTTAATATGTAATTGTGTTTTCAAATAGATTATTTCTGCTATCTAAATAATAGGAGTTCAAGAAAACATTTTCATAATTGTTCCTTAATCAACTTAAGTGTCTCTGTCAGTCTTCTGTATGAACTGGGAAATTAATTTAGCTATGTACCATGTGACTTTCTGCATCAGAAAAAAATATAAAGGAGACTGCTTAAAAAAATGTAATAAGCTTTGGATTGTTTTTTAATGTATTGGCTTAAATATAAATTGCATTCTATAAACAATAAAATGGAAAGGAACCAATGACTGAGAGAAGGGATATAAACAAATATTCCCAGCTATACTAATGTGTTTTATACTCTAGTGTATGCAATCTTTTATATGCTTTACTTTAAAAAGTAAGACACTTAGAATTCCAACATGACCACTTTGAGATTTTTTAATAACAAACATATTTAAATATATTTAAATATATATATTTTATCACCACTCTCACATGTTTTTGTTGATTCATACCTTTATATTATGTTGTTTAATAAAGTATGGTACATTTTGACATGCATGATTTTATCATATAGGTAATGTAAACCCTTTGCAAAATATTCCGTATTTAACTCTAAAGGAGAAAACAGTTTTCAGGTGCATTGACTTTTAAATATAGACAAAATTGATATATTCTTTTTCAAAAGAAAAAGTGGATGAGTCCTCCCCCCAAACTAAAGCATTTAAATCACTTTTTTAAAGTCATACTTTTAATTGATCTGATCAGTTTGACGAATTTATCTGGTAATTTTTCTGATCCAGCATTCTAGAATTCTATAATCTCTTTTGGTGCCATAGAATGCTAGGTAATGCATCTTTGGGAGCTTTGGAAAAATTATCTACCCTTTGGTGTTATTTTAATTTTCAGTAAATATGGGGCTAACGTATTAGATAATTACTTCCATATGCTCTAGCTATAAAATTCTATGGTTATTGAATGTGAAGTTCGGGGAGCATTACTCATTTTCTAGAATTCTACATTAACTAACAGTTGGTCAGTTTCACTGTGCTCCTGTGTTGTGTAGACTTTGGTTCCTATATTTCATGAATACCATTATGATTTTGATATCCCCAAGATCTAAAGGAAAAAAAGAGTTGTAAAAGGCAAGAGGGGAAGAATAGCTTAGTGCAAAAAGAAGACTTCCTATTATTAACCACATTCCTAAGCTCTATGTCACACCCTCTAAGTCTGGCTGTGTGGTGCAAAATCCAGGTGGTAAAGACAGAAGACAACAAATTTTGTGTCTTGGTCTTTTTATTTCTCTGTCTCTGCTAGTTAGATGGGGGATGGTGTTAGGTAGCAAAGAGTGGATGTGAATAAGAGCACCACATTAAGAAAGCCCTTTGTGAAACAGAAATGAAACAGAATTTACAAAAATTTCAGTGACCTATCATGATACAGTAAGCACAAAAATATTTTTATTGGTGAAAGACATGACATTTAAACTCAGAGCCTAATGATAAAATCAATGAAAATACAAAAGTTCTTTTTAATGAATAAATTAATTATTAAATTATCCTTAGTATCAAGCTTTTGTTGACTGGACAAGATAATTCTCCAGGTAGTCCACTAAAAGAGCAGTTTATTTGGAAAAAGAAAAAGAAACAAAACCACCACAGCAATGTGAGGACTCACACCTCTGGCCAGAGCTCCAACCGGCTGCAAATGTGCAAAAAGAAAAGGAGAGCTCTTCCGCAAATGGCTCCCTATGTGAGTCCTTCTCCCGGAAGTTAGAACTATCAAGTTTTAACTGGAAGTCAGGACTAGAGAGTAACAGGGAGCCCAGCTCTGCCCTTAGACCTCCTAGCTCTGTGGTTAGTCATCTTAAGATGCCAGTTCACTTTTATCACTTTCATTAAAGATTGAAGAAGAAAAGAAGCACAAAAGTAGTGAAATGGAAGTAACAGAACACATACATAATGCTGCTGCTGCTGACAGCCATGGATTAATTCAAGAAAGAAAGAGTAGAAAAACTGATGACCAGCAATTTCCTATTATGGAGAATGAAGATTCTGATAGGTAAGCCCATAGCAATATTTAACAGTAGTTCATTGTTATTTTCCTATCCAGCAAATTCTAATTTGAGCAAATATTCATGATTAACAAACTTTGTATTTTTACCAGGGATTTTCAGCCTTGCCCGGTAATCTGAAAATGCAAATTAACCAAATTAACAAAAAAAAAAAAAACTAACAATAAGATACCATTTTTTGAAGTCATAATGATAAATAATTTATTTAAAAAAATAACAACCAGGGTTGGCAAATGGGAAGAAAAAGGCATTCTCATACACTATTGGTAGACATAATTTCTTAGACCTCGTTTTGTTACCGGAGAGTGGGCCCTCCTCAGCGTGGTGTACAGGTTCTTGGCGTCTTGAGCAAAGAACTGAATGAGATACCGAGATAAAGTAGTGAAAGAGCAGTTTATTCAAAGAGATAGAAGTGGCCCCAGCAGAAAGCAGTGGCTCAAGGGCCATTGTTAGAAGAGAGTACACTCCAAAGGGATTGTAGCGGGCCTGAGCAGAACAATGGGCTCGAAAGGCTCAAAGGCTTAAAGGCACTGACTGGCAAGAACTTGGGGTTTTTATCCCTTTTTTTCACTAGAATGGGCTGTTCCTTTCCAGACATGGGACCACTTGATTGACACCTGTGATTGACAAGAGGATATTACCTCATCTTATTAGACTGCGCATGTTCCTTCCCAGAATTCAGTCTGTTATAATGATATGAATGAACTTCCGGGCATATGCATGGTATTATAATGATAGTATAATGAGGCCCAGGTGAAATGAAGGTGGTTGTGGCCTTTACTGCACAGGTGTGAGTGACTGGTTTAATCTAGTTGGGTATTTTGTACCCATTTGTTTCCTCATAGGGGTAGATAATTACAGTGAAAAGGGGAAGTGTTGGGCGGAGGGGGAGGTCTTTTGGGCAGTCGCATTCTGTGGGTTGGGTTGGATGTGCAGGAATGCAGAGACCTGATGCCTATCTCTAACTGCCTGCCTTGTTTTCTCCTTGAGAGACGTGATCCCCATAAAATCTCTGTGAGGGACAGGAGGTCCTTTCTTCTGTATCTGCTTCCTGCTGGGCAGGGGTGTAGAGCTGTCCCTACCTATTGGGGGATTCACAGAACTCTCGTCATATCTGATCCTAGGTGAGAGGAAAGGGACCCGAGATCCACCTGGAACACCGTGTTGGCTTCTCTGGTTGGGACTAGTAATCTTGCTGGGGTATCATCTGTATCCCCAAGGCCCCTGAATGAGGAAAAATAGATTTTAATTAATACATTTAAAAGTGTTGGCTTAAAGAGCAGAACTCAAAGCTATTGATGCTACCGTGTTTCCCCGAAAATAAGACCTAGCCAGACCATCAGTTTTAATGTGTCTTTTGGAGCAAAAATTAATATAAGACCTGGTCTTATTTTAATATAAGACTGGGTATAATATAATATAATATAGTATAGTATAATATAATATAATATATAATATAATACCAGGTATAATATAGTATAATATAATATAATACCAGATATAATATAATGTAATATAATATAATATAATACAATATAATACTGGGTATAATATAATATCATATCATATAATACTGGATCTTATATTAATTTTTACTCCAAAAGATGCATTTGAGCTGATGGTCCAGCTAGGTCTTATTTTGGGTGAAACATGGTATGTGATGGAAAATCCATCTGCTCTATGGAGCCTGTGGCTACTTAACTGGTTATTCAGGTGATGTTAATTGTCCAGGAGCTGGGCCCAGAATGGGTTGGAAAGAACATTTGGCTTCAATGATTACAATCAACAAGTATAAATCACAAGCCTTAGGGTAATTATCTAAAACAGGGGGTAGGAGCTACAAAACTGGGAAAAAAGAAACATTAAGGAGAAGGAAACTTAAAATTTCTGTAGGAAAGAAAACTTAAAAGTTTTTCCGGGGGTGGGGGCACTCATTGGCCCGTATCAGTTTTACTAAATCTATCAGCAATATTTGACCCAATGAAAACTCTGTCCAAAGTCTTTTCTTGATTTGGCTTTCAGGACTTTTAGTTTTCCCGGGGAAAAACACCTACTTGGTTCCCCTTGCTTGTCTAGTCCGTCCATTTTGGATTGTTTTCCTTGTTTCTCCTCATCTCCCACCTTTTACACATTCAAGTGGCCCCAGGATTCAGTCCTTGATCTTTTTCTCATGACTTTTACTACCTTGTTTATGCTAATGTTCCCCAAAGTTATATCTCCAGCGCAGATCTCTCCTTAATTGCAAACCTATATATCAAACTGCCTACTTGATATCTCTTTTTGGATAGCTATCGGGTATTGCAAACTTAAGATGTCCAAAATCGAACTACAGTACTGATGTTGTTTCTCTTACCTGCCCCTAATGTAGTTTTCCCTGTTTGAGTTAATGACAACTCTTCCAATTGCTCTGCCCAAAACTTGGTGTCATCTTCAACTCCTGCCTTTCTCTTTTCTCTTACACTTCACATCTGATCTATCAGCAAATCTTGTCAGCTTGCCTTCAGAATACATCCAGAGCCAATCACATCTTCCAGGCCCAAACCTGTCTCATTGGCTGTCTAGATTAGTGTAATAGTCAACTAATTGTTTTTTTTTGTTTCTTTCTTCCATTCATTCATTCCTCCTTCATTCTTTTTTCTTTCTCTTCCTTCCTTCCTTCCTTCCTTTTTTCCTTCCTTCTTTCCTTCCTTCCTTCCTTTTTTTCTTTCTCTCTCTCTTTCTCTCTCTTTCATCTGACTATCCCCCCTCCCTCCCACCCACCTTCTCTCTCTCCCTTTTTTCCTTCCTTCCTTCCTTTCTTCCTTTCTTCCTTCCATCCACCCTCCCTTTCCATCAATTCTAAGCACAGTGGATCTATTAAAGATAAGTCAGATTATGTCATTCCTGTGCTCAAAACCTTCTAATCGCCTCCCATTTTCACTCAGAGTATATGCCAAAGTTTTTCCTAATATTCCCTTAGGAATAGACCTTATATAGTCTGTTCATCTCAGCTCTCTGTCCCTGTCTCTGACTTGAACTTCTATTTATTAACCTTTTCACTCTGTTCCAACCACACTGAATCTCTCACTATTCCTTAAACACTCCAGGCATACCTGCGTACTTGCTGCTGATTCTCTCTGGAATGCTTTTCCCTCAGATTCCTCATGGCATGCTCTTCCCATTCTTCAGTTCTTTACTTAAAAGGCACTTTCTTAGCAAGACCTTTCTTGGCTTGCCTAATATTTTGACCACTTCTGCCCCTACAGCACATCAAAGTTTTATTTTCTGTTTTAGTTTTTCTCCCCTAACATACTGCATATTTTGCCTGTCTAGTTATTGTGTGTTTACTTCACTCTCATGACCAGGATTTTTGTCTATTCACTGCCATATCCTCAGTATCTAGAAAAGGGCCTAGCAAACAGTACTACTCAAATATTTACTGAATGAATGGAGCTTAACATATGTGTATTGTTTTAAACATTATGCTAATTCTCACTTACACAAGAAACAAGTTTGAGGTAGGTTCATTCTGACAATTTTACCTGTCAATTATATGCATTTAAAAAATTCTTTTTGGCTTTTTTTAATAAGCTACATTCTCTCCATGAATGTTTTTCCATTTAGGGAGAAAAGTCCAATACTGTGGTTACTCACCATTGATTTTTTTTACTGGTATTTATAGTAGTTTTAATTAAGGTAAAATGAATCAAACAGATAGCAAACTTCATTTCTATTTTATAAAGAAAAATGAAATGTAGTACTGGTAAATTATTCTAGGACTATAAAAAATACTTGCCAAAGGATTATAAGCCTTCAATATCCAAAATAAAAAGGTGAAGTTGGAATTTGTTGCTCACTATAGAAAGAGAGCTATGCTGGTCAGGTGCAATATTTTCTACCAGAATAACAGGCTGTTTTTATATATAGTTTTTAGAATAGTAGGGTTTAAGGATTAGTGGACTTTCAGAGGCATGAGTTGTTTGACATCATCTGAAGCAGCATGGCTATTTGGGTGAGACAGTTGTTGATTGTTTGGCATTCTGAGGCATGTTTATTTGAGTAAGTTTGTCTCTGATTGGCTTTCTTTCAGAAGGGAGTGACTGACGTTGATAGGTTGGTGAGTGAGGCCAGTGGTCATTGATTAAACACATTGAAAACTGGTTCTGCAGGCCTCTTGTTACCATGACTACATGTTAATTTCTCCCCCCCCCCAAGTTTTGAACGACTTTAACCAAATGTTTTCTGTTTAAAAGTTGCCTTCTGTCAACTATGTTCAAGATGAAAACTTATTTCATATTGTATAATTACAGACTTATTTTTGAAGTTTGGGTCAAGAGGAATTGTTTAATAATTACTCTCAGTAAGACCCCCCTCCCCCTTTTAGATGGTTAGTGTTAACCAGAAGAATTATCTGCCTAACTATATTTTCAAAATATAATTGTTAGCTTGCTTTTGTTTTTGGTACTTATAGGGGATCATGCTCAACTCCTAAAATAATAATTTCTCATGGGAAATTTCAGTCTTTTAGTGAATTTATATAGCTGTATGATCATGATTATTCTTATGCATGCATTTACTACATAAAAAAGTAATTATAATTTTCTGTTGGTAAATCTAGCTTTTTATAATAGGATTAGATACTAGGCTAAAAGTATACAAAAGTTACCAAATAATTTTATTGTCAACAAAATCATAACTAATTGGATTATTGCTATTTTTGTACTGCGTATAATGACAGATGGATATTTTATTTCTTTGAATTCTTATCTTTTTTCCAGCTTTATTGAGATATAATTGACATGTAACATTGTATATGTTTAAGGTATACAGTGTGTTCATTTGATACACTTCTGTTGTTCAATGATTACCACAGTAGTGTTAGTTAACTTCCATCATCTCACATAATTACCATTTCTTTTTTATGTGAGTACATTTAGATCTACCCTGTCAAGTTAAGAAACGTCCAAACCTGTGGAGAAGTTTAATGAGTTTCTGTGAGCCAAACTGATGACAATTGCCAGGATTAAGAAAATGCTTTGGAAAATGACAGTTTCACAGTTTACTTTATACATTAGAATCAAAGGTGGAGACGTAAGGAGGGTTACATGAAGCCCATCCGTGGTCGATTAAGGAGGTGGGAGAAAGCAAAATGGGAAAATATCTGGGATTAGATAAAAAGTAAAATGGAGGGGCACATTTCTTTTACATTGGTGAGTACAGGATAGTTAACATTTCCTAGCACATAGAAATGGTATTGGGGAACAAGATAACAATGAGGGCTTCTGTATATGCTCCAGTGTGGAGGGTTGTTGCCGAGGGGTCTGGAAAAAGGGATGACTCTGACATTCCAAGTGTAGGTTGTCTTCGATGCAAAAAGACAATAGACAAGCTCACTTAAGGTAAAGACTGACCTTTGTCAAGGAAGCTGTAGGCCAAGGATGTGACTACCTGCCATGACCCACTTTTAGTTAGGGATTTTTATGTTCAGACCACTCTGTGGTTAATTTCAGTCTCTAAGTTTGTAGGGCCTGCTATACTCGGCCTCCCCTGAGCTTGTCAGGTTTAGTGTGTAGCCCCTTTTTCATCCACAACCCTCATAGCCCCCTTCAAGTATATGTGAGTAATACAGTATTGTTAAGTATAGTCACCATGCCGTACATTACATCCCCAGAACTTAGCATCTTATAACATCCCCACATTTCCCCCACACCCCCAGTCCCTGGCTACCACCACTCGACTCTCTGATTATATGAATTTGGTTTTTTTCTTTTCGTTTTTGTTTAGTTGCTTTTATTTTTATTTATTTTTTAAGCTTTTTATTAAAAACATTGCTAACATATATTATTTAGTTTCAAGAGTATACGGTAGTGACTCAACATTCATATAACTAAAGAAGTGATCACCATGATAAGTCCAGCAACCATCTGACACCGTACCACGCTATCACCATATTATTCACTATATTTCCTATGCTGTATATTGCATCCCCATGGCTTATTTGTTTCATACTGGAAATTTGGACCTCTTATTTCTCTTCACCTTTCCTTCCCCTTTAAAAATTTTTCAATTATAGTTGATGAGTCTGGCTTTTTCAATTCCACATATAAGTGAGATGATACAGTATTTGTTGTTCTCTGTGTGACTTATTTCACTTAGCATGATGCTCATGTTCATCCACATTGTTGCAAATGGCAGGATTTGCTTCTTTCTCATGGCTGAAAAAGATTCCATTATGTGTGTGTGTGTGTGTGTGTATGTACACACTTATATACGTACGTACATACATACATACATACATACATACCACATCTTCTTTAGTCATACATCTATTGATGAATACTTAATTTGTTTACATATTTTGGCTTGTGAATAATGATGCAGTGAACTTGAGAGTGCAGATATCCCTTTGACATTTTTATAAGGGGTGGATGCAATGTTCTATAAATGTTTGTTAGGTCCATTTGGTCTAATGTATGGTCAAGTTTAACATTGTGCTTGTTGATTTTTTCTGTCTGGATGATTTATCCATTGCTGAAAGTAGGGTACTGATGCCCTTTACTATTGTATTGTTATCTATTTCTACCTTTAGATCTGTTACTATTTGCTGAATATTTTAGGTTCTCCAATGTTGGGTGCATACAGTATATTTATAATTGTTATATCTTCTTTATGAATTGATCCTTTGTCATTATATAAAGGCCTTCTTTGTCTTGTGTTACAGTTTTTGGCTTACAGTCTGTTTTGTCTGATATAAGTCTAGCTACCTCAGTTCTCTTTTGGCTTTCACTTGCATGGAAAGAATGAATTGAGTGTCCTGTTGGCAGTATGTAGTTGGGTCTTACTATTGAATCCATCAAGTCATTCCATGCCTTTTGATTGGATAATTTAATCCATTTACAAAGTAATTATTGACAGGTAAGGACTTACTAATGCTATCTTATTTTTTTCTGGCTGTTTTGTTGTTCCATTGTTCCTTTCTTTCTCCCTTGCTGCCTTCCTTTGTGAATTGATTGTTTTCCATAGTGGTATCTATGGTATCTATGGCATCTATGTTTTCCTACAGTGGAATCTACTGTAGGTTTTTGCTTTGTGGTTACCATGGGGTGTACATAAAACATCATATAAACATTAAAAGTCTCTTTTATGTTGATCACAACTTGAATTGCATACAGTCTACCCATTTACTCCCCTTTTATGTTTTTAATGTCATAATTTCCCTCTTTTTACATGATATATTCATTAACAAATTTTTTCAGCTGCAATTATTTACAATACTCTTTTAGCCTTAATACTAGAGTTAATTGGTGAACACACCATCATATTGCAGTATTAGTGTATTCTAAATATGCCTGTATACTTCCTTTTACCACAGTGTTGCATATTTTCATGTTTTATGTTATTAGTTAGTGTCCTTTCATTTCAGCTTGAAAACGCCTTTCAGCATTTCTTGTAAGGCAGGTCTAGTGGTGATGAACTCTCTCAGCGGTGGTTTGTCTGGGAAGGTCTTTCTCTCTCCTTCATTTCTGAAGGACAGCTTTGCTAGATTGAGTATTCTTGGGTGGCAGTTTTCTTCTTTCAGCACTTGGAATATATCATCCTACTCTCTCCTGGCTTGCAAGGTCTCTGCTGAGAAATTCACCAATAGTCTCATGGGGGTTCCCTTATAAGTTACACGCCTTTTTTCTTTTGCTGCTTTTAAGGTTCACTGTTTGTGTTTGATTTTTGATAGTTTTATTATAATAAAACTGTCTTGGAGAGCATCTCTTTGAGTTTGTTTGGTGGCCTATGAGCTGTAGGAAGTTGGATGTCCAAATCTCTCCGCAAGTTTGGGAAGTTCTCAACCACTTCCTTTAATAAGCTTTCTAACCTTTTCTCACTCTCTTCTTCTTCTGGAACTGCACGAATTCACAAATTGTTTCTTTGGACAGCATCCCATAATTCAAATAGGCTTTCTTCACTCTTTTTCATCCTTTTTCTTCTCCCATGATTGCATAATTTCAAAGCTCTTGTCCTCTAATTCACAGAATCTTCTGCTTGATTAATTCTGCTGTTGATGTTCTCTTTTGCATTATTCATTTAATTCATTGTAGTCCTCAATTCCAGAATTTCTGTTTGGTTATTTTTTATTTTCTTTCTCATTGTTAAGCTTCTCATTTGTTTCTGTATTGTTTTTCTAATTTTGTTGAATTGTTTCCTGTGTTTTCTTGTACTTCACTGAGTTTTCTTAAAACTGCTATTTTGAATACTTTATCAGGTAAATTGCATATCTCCATGTCTTTCAGTAATCTTACTGGAAGATTATTTTGATCCTTTTCTGGTGTTGTGTTTCCTTGATTTTTAAATGTTCCTTAAAGTTTTGCATTGCCGTCTTTACATTTGAAGTAACAGTCACCTCTTCCAGTCTTTAATCACTGCCCTCTCCTCTGCACCCAGACTTGTATATTATTTTGCTCCAATGGTGTGCTATAACTTCCTGCTGAGAACTGGATTTCCACAAAGGCTGTCTTGTCTGTGGGTGATTATCTAAAACAGGGCTTTCAAGGGGTTGCAGACACGCTGAGAGAGGCTGGAGCTGGCTCATGGGCCATGTCGGGTCCACCACCAAGACTGTGGTCTGTGTGCCTGTTACCTGATGCACAGCTGAGACTCCTCCCAGATTCCTGGGTGTGTGGTGCTGCTTCCACAGCTCCCACAAAGGTACTTTTGTCTGTGGATTGATGCCGAATTGTTGTCAGCAGTGGGGACATGATGAGGGACGGCTCATTCAGTGATGATGCTGACTTCCCTCCAACAAAAGTAAAGATTTTCTTCCTAAGATATTTCTCTGATATTTTTCTTCATCTTATATGTGCCTGATGCTACTTTAAAAATCATTTATAGCAGAAATCTAATTGTCACTCCCATGTCTAGGAGTCATTGCTTTTAGGCAGTGAAGTCCAAATTTTATTGTGGCATTCAAGGTTCTTCAAAATTTCTTTCCTGACTTATCTCTCACTACTTGCTTCCATTATTGTATACTTTTGTTTCAAGTTCCTAGGAAACACCTAGATTCTATGTGCCTAATCTTTGTGCTCACATTCTCTAAGTAGAATGACTTCCTCCCATTTCTTTTCCTGCCGACTTCCTCTGTTTATTTTACCTCTTCTGTAAAGCCTTCCTTGCATTCACTTACAGCTTTTCATATGTCTACTCTTAAATATCACATTGTATTATACTTTTATATCTGTCCTCAAAACAAGGACTGTGTATTCCCTTCAAGATGGTGGGTACTTAATAGCTGTTTTGTGAATTAATAAATAAATTAAGATGGTAAGAGTTGGAATTTTACAAAAATTGTTTTGTTATTCTTTGTCAGCATAGTTATTAGAAAACATTGGCTTTTTCATGGATTTTTTTTAAAGAAGCCATCCTGACTTACATGTGAAGGAAATTAAGAAAAATGAAAATGAAAACTGTACATAAAAAATGTGTGATTACACCAATGCTTGAGAAGGTTGATTCACTAACTGATGGTCAACTTCAAGTGAATGACAACAGCTGTTTACGTGAAATAGATCAGGATGATAGAAGGTGAAATCTAGAAATTCTTTATTTCTAGGTGAAAGAATATTAACATTGATTTCTATTTTGTTTCCAGAATGTAGTATACAGACCAAGGCAGAGAATTCTCAACTATATCAAGTGCTGTTGAAAGGTTAAGATGAGGACAAGTGATTCTGACAAGGAGCAGTTTCAATAAATAGTTGCCATAGAAGCCAGACTATAATAAATAAGTGTAAGCAACTCCTTAGGGGATTTTTACGGTGAAAGGCAATTGAGAAATGGATGGTGACTGAAATAGAATGTGGAGTTCAAGATGTTTTTTTTCTTTTTTTCTTTCAAGATGAGAGCTTTTAGAGTATGTTTGTGTATTGTTGGAAATGATCCAGTAGAGAAGGACATGTTTATTAAATTTAATTTTGTTTGTAATTCCAAGTATTAGAAAGCTTGTTGATGGGATTACATTACCTTTTAATGGTAAAATGGTAAACTAATCATCCATAGTACATCTATTCCTGTGTAGTTTCATGGTAAGAGGTTGTTCATTTAGAATTGTTTCCATAGTGGAATATTCTCATATATTGAATATGCAGATGATTACTTAAAAGTTAAACTATCATACACAGATTTTTAAAAATTATAAACTAATAAGTATATAAAAATGGAAACCATACCGAATAGAATTTAATTATTCCTTAATGATTCTAGATATTGTAGTGCCTTTGTCAGTATTGTCATGAATAGCTATGATTTTGCAAGGTATTCTAAAGTATTAGGTTATATTAACTCAAAGGTTTTTTAGATTCTGGGGAAAAGGGGAAGATTTTATTTATGTACAATAGAAAAATAAACTATTAACAATATCACAGGTTACTGCTTTTGGATTATAAAGTTCTAAAGTATAAAAACCATGCTTTCTGTATCAACAGTGTCATTGACACATACTGTGTGCTGAGTAAGTATATGTTGAATGCGTGAATAAACAGCGGAGTGGATGAATAAGCAGCCTGTTGATTAACTTGTTTAGAAAAAGCAAATCTTTAATATACTGAAAGAATATTTCTAATATTGCCTAGATATATAGTCTCTTCATTTAAAAAAAGTGTAATATTCAGAAATTATTATTTATAATTATAGCTAGAAATGGAATAATAATATAGATTCATTTGCTATCATAGTACTTAAAGCACTTAAAAATAAATATTGCTTTCCCAGCAGCGTGTGAAACATATGTTTGCAAGCCAGATGTCATAGGTTTGAATTGTGGGTCTGCTATTGACCAGCTGTACGGGCTTGGGCAAGTTACTTAGCCTTTCTGAGCTTCATTTTCTTCCTTTAAAAATACCTAATATACTGCCTACCTCCCATAATTTTTGTGAGGATTCAAATGCCCATAAGACATGTAAAGTGCTTATAATAATGCTTAGTAGTTACATGGTAAGTCCTCACAAAACTAATATCATGATTAATTTAAAAAGGGTTTCCTTCATATAAGGACTTAAGTAATGCTTTCCAAATAGGTCTTAGTGCCAATAAAAGTTTGTTTTTATTAAAAATGTATAAAAACCCTGATATGTTATTTCTTTCTATCAAATAATGCAAGTAACAACCATTGTGTGGTTTTTCGGTGTGTTTGTTTTGACTGTAAGCTTGATCTGAATCAATACTTTGTGTTAATATTATTAGTAGTGTATTTTCTTTGTCCCATAATGTTATTCTTTCTATTTATTGTTTAATCCCCCTTATAGAAAATTAATTAAAAATGCACATATTTTATATAAGAAACAATTAGGTTTAGATATTCTTTATATTTTAAATATTTGATATTTACCTGAAAAGAATTTTTTTTTTCAGATCAGCAAAAAGAACATCTAATGAAGAGACCAAGGTATTGTGAAAAATAAATTATCAAAAATGTCATCTGTCGTAAAAAATATGTTATAAAATATATAATGAAAAAATAGAAAATCTTCCCTTGTTCTAGAGACATTTACTTTGAAAAAGTCATTTAGAAACACTAGTTATTGAGAAAAGTAACTTTTTGATGAAAACCAATTCTTTGAAGAATACCTATGTTTTTGCTTTTATGAAAAGGTAAAAATTTATCTCCTCTGTACACTCAGTATATTTTATAAATATTGTGGGGACATTTTGAATAGCAGTGTCATTTATTTGTAGGTCAAAGAACAAATGAATTCGGTAGATGACCTTGATGACTTAACTCAATCTTCTGAAACAGTTTCAGAACATTGGGAGTTGCCTTACTCCAATTATCAGAATTCCATGTTGATAATTGAACAACTTGGCATGAATTGTAAAGGTAGGATCATTGTAAAACTATAAAGCCTTTGTATGTATACTGTAGTAATATATGCACACTTTGTATAGTACTGCTCTGTTGAGTACTGATGTGTTCCAGAGCTATTTATCTGAGATCTGTTTTATATTTAAAATAAAATGAGAGCATTTGTATACCCTCAGTCAAAGAGCTATGGTAATTACCACTGTGCTTTTCTTAGTGTGAATGGCAACACCTAGTGTAGTTGTTGACTCTGCCTCTCTCCTATGCCATCACCCACGGTCAGGTTACCATGATTTCCCTGATAGAATACTGACATAACCTCAGTACTGTTCTCCCTGCCATTCCACCTCCTGGAAACTTGGTGTACATTGCAACCAGAATTATTATATATTTTTAAGATCTCATCATGTTACCCCCTTGCTTAAAACCCAGCTATTACTTCTCATTGCTATGAACAAGGTTAAAGACCACAATCCTCTAGCTTTCTTTGATATAATTTCATATCCTTTCTGTCTCTGTCATGGCCACTGCCTGATATATTTTTTTTGTTGTAATAGAGCTTTTTGTTTCCAACAGTGGCGTTTAGGTAAACTATACACGTATGAAGCATATAATTTGATAGTTTTGATGTCCGTATACACATATGAATCCATCACCACAATCCAGAGAGTTAACATATCCATCACCCCTAAAAGTCTCCTTCATGCCCCTTTTATCCCTTATTAAGAGACTGCCAAATTGTTTTGTAAAGTAGTGGCACCATTTTCCATTCCCACCAGCAGCATATTAGAATTCCAGTTCCTCCATATCTTCATGGACATTTAGTATTGTCAGTTTTTAAAATCTTAGCCATTCTGATGGATGTGTAATGTATACATTATTGTGATTTTGATATGTATTTCCCTAATAACGAATAGTGTTGAGCATCTTTTCATGTGCTTATTTGCCATCTGTATATCTTCTCTGAACTTTGCCTAGATCTTTTGTCATTTTAAAAATTAGACTTTGTTTTCTTATTTGTCGAGTTTTGAGAATTCTTTACATATCCTGGATACAATACCTTTATCAGCTATATTTTTTGCAAGGATTTTTTTCCTAGTCTTTTTATTCTCTTAACGTCTTTCAAATAGTGGAAGCTTTTCTTTTTGATGAAATCCAGTTTATCCATTTGTTCATTCATGGATTTTGCTTTTGGTGTTCATATTAAGACATCTTTGCCTAGCACAAGGTCACAAAGATTTTCTCCTATGTTTTCTTTCAGAAGTTTTATAGTTTTACGTCTCTAAGTTCATTCTTTTGTATATGGATATCCAGTTATTGTAGCACCATTTGTTGAAGGGGCTCTATTTTTTTTCCATTTCATGCCATTGTGCCTTTGTCTAAATCAGTTGGCCATATACGTGTGGGTTTATTCCTGGACTCTGTTCTGCCCCATTGACCTATATGGCCATCTTTACACCAATTACATGCTTTCTTAATTACTTTAGATTTATAATAGTTCTTGAAATTAGATAGTGTTAGTCTTAAACAACAGTTTTACTAAAGGTAGTAAATATATAAGTCTTGTGGCCAATACTTTCTCTGTCACAACTAATCAGCTCTGCCATTGTACCATGAGAATAGGCATAGACAATACACAGATTAATGGACATAACTGTACTGCAGTAAAATTTTATTTACTAAAACAAGTTACTTGGCTCACAGATTGGAGTTTGCTGATTCCTATTATGTGATCATATTGTTTGCTAATAAAGACAATTTTACTTTGTCCTTTCCCAGATGGATGCCCTTTGTTTCTTTATCTTGCCTAATTGCACAGGCTAGAACCTCTTAGTATAGTGTTGAGCAGGAGTAAAAGCAGTCATCCCTGTCTTGTTCCTGATCCTTTGGGGAAAGAATTCAATTTTTCACCATTACATATGATGTTAGCTATAGAGTTATCATAGATCTTCTTTATCTTACTGAAGAATTTTCCTTGTATTCCTAGTTTGCTGGAAGTTTTTATCAGGGATAGATGTTGAATTTTGTCAAGTGCCTTTGTTTTCCCCTACTGATAAGGTTATATGGTTTGTTTTTCTTAGTCTGTTAATATGGTGAGTAATACTAATACATTTTTTTACTTTTAAAAAAATAACACCTTTATTGAGATATAATTCACATACCATACAATTAATCAATTTAAAGTGCGCAATTCAATAGTATTTAGTGTTTTCACAGAGTTGTACAACCATCACCACAATCAATGTTAGAACATTTTTATCACCCCCAAAAGAAACTATCCACTAATAAGTACCTGTTTAGATAAATTTAGGACTACACCATTCAGAAAAAAGTATGTTTTTTCCTCACTTGGTAAAAGGCTGAAGTCTTACAGATCTAGTTTGAAAGAGTCTGCCTTAAACATAACAAAAAAACCCTTCATTTGTTGTAGTCTTTGAATGAGTGTTTAGCTAAATTTGACTTTCCAGTGGTAAATTGGTCACACTGGGAGCCAGAAACATATCTATCTAGTTGTAATCTTACTGAAACAATGAACAAAGTTAATAATCTTTTATAATGGAATGTGAGTGATATTACAAATATATGAGGCAGTTAAAGGCACTCCCTCACCCCCCTGGAAAAATTTTGCTTCCTGTGATTATAAGATTTGTTTTTATCTTTTAGTTAAAAATTTGTACTTGAGCTGATGTGGAAAGAGATTTTTTTTAAAATTAAATTTATTGGGGTAACATTTGTTAGTAACCTCATATAAAGTTCAGGTGTATAAGCATCTGCATACTCTATTGTGTGCTCACCACTGACGTCTACTCTCCTTCTGTAAGCATGTATTTGACTCTCTTTACTCTTAACTGATTTTTGAATGTTAAACGAAACCTGCAATCCTGGGATAAACCCCATTTTGTCATGACAAGTTGTCCTTTTAATGTATTTGATTTGCTAATATTTTGTTTAGAATTTTTACTTCCCTGCTCTTGCCACAGTTTTCTTTCTTATAATATTTTCGTCTAGTTTTAGTTTCAGGGTAATACTAGCCTTATAGAATGAGTTGGGAAATATTTCTCAAACTCTTCATTTTTTGAGACAGGATTTGTATAGAATTGGTGTTATTTCTTCCTCCTAAAATGTTTGGTATAATTCACCAGTATAGACATTTGGGCCTGGAATTTTCTTTGTGGGAAGGTCTTTATCTAGGACTTCAACATCTCTTATAGATACAGGGCTGTTTAGTTTATCTGTTCTTTCTTGATAGAGCCTTTGTAATTTCCGTCTTTCAAAGAATTTACCCACTTCATCTGAGTTGTCAAATTTATTTACATAGTTTATTATATTACTCTGTTTTCTTTTTAATATCTGTAGAATCTGTAGTAATGTCACATTACTCATTTCTCATATTGGTAATGTGTGCCTTCTCTCTTTTCTTTCTTATCAGCCTGGCTAGAGGTTTATCACTTTAATTGATCTCCTGAAAGCATTTGGTTTCAGTGGTTTTTCTCTATAGTTTTTTTTTAATTAATTTTCTCTCACGGATTTTATTTTTGATGTTTATTGTTTTCTTCTATTTGCTGTGGGTTTAATTTACTCTTCTTTTCCTAGTTTTGTAAGGTGGAAGCCAAGGTCATTGATTTGAGACCTTTCTCTTTTCTAATATAGACATTCAGTGCTATACAGTTCCATGTAAGTACTGCATACTGACTGTAGCATCATTCCACAAAATCTAACGTGTTGTTTTTATTTTCATTCAATTCAAAATACTTTCTATTTTCTTTTTTCATTACTTCTTTGACCCAGGGGTTATTTAGATGTGTGTTATTTAGTTTCCAAATATTTGAGTATTTTCCAGAGGTATTTTTGTTCTTGATTTCCAGTTTGATTGTCAGGGAACATACTTTGTATGACTTAAATCCTTTTGACTGACTCCTTTTATTAAGGTTTATTTTATGACTCATAATATATAGTCTTTTTGGTAAGTGTTCCATGGGAACTTGAGAAGAACAGTGGTGTTATGTCCTTTCTGCCTTTCTGCCTTTCTGCCTACTTGTTGTATTACTTATGGACTGAGTGGTATTGAAATCCCAGACTGTAATTGTGAATTTATCAATTTCTCTTTGCAGTTCTATCAATTTTTGTGGCATGTATTTTGAAGCTGTTATTAGGTGCATAATCACTTAGGATTGTTATGCTTCTTATTAATTTATCATTGGGAAATGACCTGGTTAATTGCTGGTAATATATTTTGCTCTGAAATCTACTTTGTTTGGTATTATAGCTACTTTAGCTCAGCCTTCTTTTGTTAAGTGTTAGTGTAGTCTATCTTATTTCTATCCTTTTTAAAAATTTGTGTCTTTATATTTAAAGTGTTTTTCTTGGAGTTGGCCTATATTTGGGTCTTGCTTTTTTATCCAGCCAGACAATGTTTTTATTGAGGTTTTTAGACCATTTCCATTTAGTGTGATCATTGATACAGTGGATTTGAATCTGTCATCATGTGGTTTGATTTCTGTTTGTCTCATTTGCTCTTTGTTCCCGTTTTCTTCTTTTTCTGTCTTCTTTTAGATTAATTGAGTAATTTTTATGATTTAGTACTCTTTCTTTTTTTTGGCTTATTTGCTATAACTTTTGCTATTTTAGTGGCTGCATTAGGGTTGGTTCATGTCAAATGACTAAGTTATGACAGTCCACCTTCAAATAATATTTTATCACATCATATATAGTATAAAAAATTACAGTAGTTTACTTTTATTGCTGGATCTGTGGAATTATAGTTTTCATTAAGTTTAGAAAGTTTGGGCCATTTTTTCTTCAAATGTTTTTCTGTCCCTCCCCCTGCTTCTTTGGGGAATTATGTGATAGACATTTGATGTTTTCTCACTATTCACTGATGTCAAACTTCCTAATCTTTTATTTTGTGATGTCTAATATGTGTTTGTTTTTACCGAGTGTATTTTTCATCTCTGACATTATAATTTCTATTGATATAAGTAAGTGCTATTTGCTTTGTAAAAAAATAACTTCCATGCCTCTACTTAACTTTTTGAGCTTTTGTTTTGAGAGGCAGTTAAGTTGCCTGCAAATAGTTTGATCCTTTCTGGTGTTGCTCTTATGATTTGTTAGGTGAATCCAGAGCTTGGCCAAAAGCCAATTACTCCCCACTAGTCAGAGGCAAGACCTTTCTTACTAACCTGGTCATTGTCCTGTGAATTATGAGTTTCTTCAGCCTGGCTAATGGGAGTAGACAGTATACCTGGTGCTGCGTAAGCACTAGGCACTGTTTCCTCTACTGTTTTCAGATGTTGTTTTTTCCCCTGGTCTTGGGTGATTTCCTCACATGTATGCATGGTTCCTTTCTCAACTGAATGCCCTCTGCAGGTCTCCAGGGTCCTTTTTCTGTTTTGCTATCTTCTCTCCAGTGTTCTGACCTGTGATCTCTCTCTGCCTTGGTTTCACCAGACCCTCATCAGCTTCATCACCTAATGTAGGGAGTCTGGTGGACTCTACCTCAGTTTCTCCTCCCTGTGGAGTTGCCTGGAAATTCTCTCGAGGCAGTGAGCTGAGACATTCATTAGGGTAACTTCATTGGTTTCAGGAATCATTGTCCTTCATTCTCTGAAATCCAGTCTTGAAAATAATTTTTAAATGTAATTTGTTTGTATTGTTTTTGCTTGTTTCATATAGGAAGGTAAATCAGTACCTCTTACTCCTTCTTGGTAGAAGCCGATTGCATTACAACTTTGGCACATGCTGTAGACTGTTTAGAATGCTCTTCTTTCTCCTTTGTCTCACTGCTTCCCACTCACCCTGCATTTCTCAGTATAGCCATGTCTTCCTTAGGGAAATCTTCCCTGGATCCAGTCTAGATCAAGTTCTGTTATGTGATCATAGAACTGTAGAATATCTGTCTGAATTTATAATTATTTTATTTGTCACTTTCCTCTACTAGACTTTGAGCTAAACAAGTCTTGTCTCTTTCATCTGCAGAGCTTAGTGTAATGTCTTCCACATTGTAGGTACTCAATGTATATTTGTTCAATGTATGAAAGACTGAGTGTGAAAATGCAGTCCTTTATTTGCAAAAAGTACTCATATATTTTATTTCTATTTTTGCTTTCTCTCTGATGTAGATTCTGTTAGCTTGTTGAAAATTCAAGATGCCATTATTTCATATGAAAGATTAATAGAACTTAGAAAAAATCACTGTGAGTTACTTACAGGAAAAATAAAAAAAATGGAAAATAAGGTTAGTGGACTACAAAAGGAGCTATCAGAAACAAAAGAAATGAAATCACAGTTAGAGCATCAAAAAGTGGAATGGGAACAAGAACTCTGCAATTTGAGGTATTAAAACATCTTGGTTTTAAAGAAATATTGGAATATTTGCTTTCATACTACAGATATATAGGATAAGTTTTATAATTGCTAACTTACCTCCTGGTATTTTATAGGGAAAAAAACTTCTTTAGTATTGTGGAATATAAAATTCTTGGAAATAATATAGCAAGTTCTTAACAGTGCATACTTCTAGTAATAAGTTAATGTGTATGTGTAGTCTTTCAAATCATTATTTGAATGACCATATAGAAATCCACCATATGGAAACCTCATAATTTATTTAACAAATTGAATTTTGGTTGTTTTTTTCTATATTATAGTTAATGCTATAAGGAATATCTCGTATATAAACCTTTTCCTACATTTCTGATTGTGTACTTTGAATAAATTCTTTAATAGGGTATTATTTGGTTAACATAAAAGAACTTTTGAAAAAAATCTTTGATTCATATTTCTAAATTGTTCTCAAGAAAGTTCATATTAATTTACCTTCCCATCAACGTAGTCTAAAATGGCCATTTTTCTCAAGACAGAAAAAATTTCTCAAAAAAATTTATGCAGTTTTAGTCTTATTTTTAAAAAACTTTTATATATTTAAGTGGGTTTTTGCAGGACCCATCAGCTCCAACTCAAGTAGTTGTTTCAATCTAGTTGTGGAGGGCACAGCTCATAGTGGCCCATCAGGGGATCGAACCGGCAACCTTGTTAAGAACACTGCGTTCTAACCAACTCAGCTATCCTGTTGCCCCACACTTTTAGTCTTAATATATGCATAGTGTGAAAAGTGATGTTATGGAAAGTGATGACTAATTAATTTATATATATATAATAAAATCTTATATATAATAAATCTTATATATATGATATATATAATAAAATTAATTCAGCATCTTATATATAATAAAATTAATTCAAAGTCCACACTGAAAGCACATATTACTCTTCCTTGTTGACTCAGTTAGTATGGATCCTGTCTTGTTCCAAAAGGGATTTTAAAGTGATTAATAAAATAGATAACAATCAACAAGATAATCTGAAAGTGTTACAAAAGAAGAAACATAAAAAGTGTAGAGCAATAGATATTAGACTCTCTAGTGTAGTCTTGGATTACAGTAGTCAGCAGATATGAGTTGTATATGAGACATCTGCAGATGCTGCCTTACACTGTAAATCATTTTCAGGGTTACCTGTCATATTTTACATATGAAAAAGCTGAAATTTTATTTTTAGTGAATTTATAAACTTGTTTATAAACAACGACTTCTCTTTTCAATTAGTAACTAGATTATCTGTCCTAATGGAGGAGTAAGTATGACTATGAATAAAAGGATAACTCTCAGCTCTACCTTTACCAAAGAATTTCAAAATTCCTTTCCTACGATATTTTTCATTGCTACCTTTTAGGTATATATATGTTTTGGAAGAGATTGAAGTGTGAAATAAAAAAACATGAGACCGAGATTGGAAAAAAATTTGAGAACTTAGAAATTTCTTTAGGAGAGTAAACCAACCTATGTAGAACCAGATCATAAAATGAGCTTTTTATTTTCTAATCAAATGAAATTTAAGATAAGTGTATTTAACTGCAGATTTACCTTACAACAAGAAAAAGAGAAAAGAAGAAATACTGATATGTTATATAAAAAAATTAAGGAGCAGTTAAGAAAAAAAGAAGAGCAATATAGTAAAGAAGTGGACATGAAACAACAACTTGAAATCACTCTTCGAACACTAGATATGGAATTGAAGACTGTAAGAAATAATTTCAATCAGGTAAATTCATCTTTAGTAAAAATTTCATAATTCTAATAGTATTTCATCCATATTTATAATATTCCTCCGATTTGATGTATATTATTTAGGTTTAAAACAAACCAAAATGTTATTTTGTTCAAAATATGAACTGTGACATTTATAACTATAATTTTAATTTATTTCAATTTTGGGCATCTAATAGATGCTCTGTATATGTTTTCTAAATGAAGCAGTAAAAGGTAAATGGAGCTTAATCATCAACACAAATGTTAATTTTGGCTTTCTTAAATGTTAACGTACAGGCTAAATTGCCTTGAGACTGTGATGAAACTAGTCAAATGTTTTGTAAAGAAATTTTATTTCACAATATTATAGCTGCCTGTATTTTTGCTGTGTGACAAATTTAGCTCTCATTTAAATTCAAATTTGAATTTTTCATGGAGGATAACGATCCTTGTGTTCAGAAAAGCTACGTTCTTTTAACATTTTTTTAAAAGGTTTTTGACTTTTTTTTTTTTTTTTTTTAAATAGTATGAGACCAAAAACCTAATGAAATGTATCCCTAGGTTGTGGAAGAGCTAAATGACTCTCAGAGGCAACTTTCTCGAGAACAAAATGCCAGAATATTACAAGATGGAATTCTGACCAATCTCCTTTGCAAACAAAAGGAGGTAGAAACAGCTCATAAGAAAATGAATTCTGAGGTATTCTTTTAGTCATTTTCAAATGTGTGTATGTATGTATTTGTGTATATATTTTAAAAACCAACACTATCGATATGGAATGTATAAAAGATTTTAAAAGCCCATATAGACACACACACACACACACACACACACACACACGTATATATCGTGTGTGTGTGTGTGTGTGTGTGTGTGTGTGTGTGTGTGTGTATGAATTTTTAGGATGTGGCATTTTTGGTCCATTGCAAAAAATGATATTCTTAATTCAAATCCATTTGTCTTCAACAGTGAAGTAGTGACATTCACAGTGGCCTCATCCAAAGGGTTTTTAAAAAATATTTTCCATAGGAAGTAATGAGCTTTCCATAATACAGAGGTTAGTTTTCACTTCCACTGATGGCAAGGAGGAAAAGCAGAGCCAATTCGAGACCATATTTTAGATGTCATTCTCCTACTTTTGAGAAAAGTAACAATTTTCTCCAAGTAGTATTTTATTTCAGTACAAGGACTTTTTGAAGACAATGATATACTGTGATATATACTTAATGATAATTTATTGACAAGTATTTTATTTAGTTAAATAGTAAAATGTATTTTACTTTATTTCACATTTGATACTACTTTAAACATTATCAAAAGGAAATAAAAGTTATTGCAGCAGCAAATAATCTCATGATTTTCTAAGAAGAGCTCTATAAATTTTACCGTACTTACCATGAGTTTTTTTAAATATGTCTTTTTTTTATATTTATATATTTCTACTGCAGAAGTAACTGTGGTTTGGTGTAGAAGCACTAATTGTAGTCAGAAGACCTGGGGAAAATTCTGAACTTGCTTATCTTTTTAACCTCTCCATTCCAGACGGCAATAACTAAATGAATTCATTGATGTATACAGAAGTGTTTAATACAATGCCAGTTATTAGTATAGATATAATTTTTATAACTTACTATGAAAATATTAGAAAAGTAGAATATCTATAGAATATTCTCAGGAAATAAGAATTTTAGGAAATTTAATCTACCAAATATATGCAGAGTTAATACTCTTACTGGGGGGTAGCTGTATGTATATTCAGACTATAAGCTAAATTTTAAGTGTAGTGAGATTTATTAATCTTTTATTTTAATCTTTTATTTTATGCCTTTGGGTTTGCCTTTCCAATTCTGAGACTCTTAAAAAATCTCTTATGATTTCTTTTTTTACTTTTATTAATTCAGCATCTTATATTAAATATTCGAACTTTTGGGAATTTTTCCTTGTATAAAGTTGGAGATTTGGGTCCAACTTTATATTTTGTCAGTGGGATTCCCACTCATTACAACCTTTTCATTACATAACATATAGGTTCTTCTTTAATTTCAGAGGATATCATGATATATACACATTTCATCGAGTGCTAATGACAAGTCTTTATTGTTTTACTTAGGTTTCTGAGAGTCCTGAAAAAGATCTGTTGCATGAAAACTGCATGTTGCAGGATGAAATTGCCATGTTGAAACTGGAAATAGATACCATGAAAAATCAGAAGCAGGAAATGGAAAAAAAATATTTTGAGGACATTACAATTGTAAAAGAAAAGAATGACCACCTTCAAAAGACGATAAAACTAAATGAGGAAACACTAACAAAAACAATATTTCAATATAATGGACAGTTGAACGTTCTGACAGCTGAGAATACAATGCTAAACTCTAAACTGGAGAGTGAAAAACAAAACAAAGAAAGACTGGAAACAGAAGTTGAGTCGTACCGTTCTAGACTGGCTGCTGCGATCCACGATCACGAGCAAAGTCAGACATCAAGAAGAGACCTAGAACTTGCTTTCCAGAGAGCAAGAGATGAATGGTTTCGTTTACGGGACAAAATGAATTTTGATATGTCTAACCTAAAAGATAACAATGAGGTTCTTTCTCAACAACTCTCTAAAGCTGAGAGTAAATTCAATAGCCTAGAAATTGAGCTCCACCACACGAGAGACGCTCTCAGAGAAAGGACTTCAGTTTTAGAACATGTACAAAGAGACCTAAGCCAAACACAAAGTAAAAAGAAGGAAATTGAACACATGTATCAAAATGAACAAGATAAAGTGAATAAATACATTGGAAAGCAGGAATCCTTAGAGGAGAGATTTTCTCACCTACAAAGTGAAAATATGTTGCTACGACAGCAACTGGATGATGCTCGCAACAAAAGTGACAATAAAGAAAAGACAGTAATTAATATCCAAGACCAGTTTCAGGATATCATAAAAATACTTCGAGCTGAAAGTGAAAAACAAGGTCGTATGCTAGAAGAAAGAAATAAAGAGTTAATCAAAGAATGTAATCATTTAAAAGAAAAAATCAGTCAATATGAAACTGATAAAGCAGAAAGAGAGGTAAATATCCAGAAAGAAATAATTTTCAAATTTCCTGAAAGAAAATTCAAAGTAATATTTGATGTTGGCCGAATGTTGAATCTCGTTGAATATTAAAAATATATAGACTATAAATGTATTTGCTTTATCAGCTTAAAAGCAGATATTGGGTCCAAATAAAAATTAGACCTGAATGCTGCTTAACTTTGAGTAAAGATGTTGTGTTGCCTATGAAATTTTAAGTTAGTAGATATAGATTGATAATAATTTAGTCTTATACTGCTAAAATAATAATTTTAATCTTTCTGTCACCACATTGTAATACTGTGTTTCCCAAAAATAAGACCTAGCCTGACCATCAGCTCTAATGTGTCTTTTGGAGCAAAAATTAACATAAGACCGGTCTTGTATTAAGATAAGATCTGGTCTCATATTTTTGCTCCAAAAGACACATCAGAGCTGATGGTCTGGCTAGGTCTTATTTTTGGGGAAACATGGTATCATTATGAAGCAGATAAATGGAAATGCTCATACCTAAAATGAATGTTTTGAAATTAAGATTCAATTAAGTGGATTACCCAGACAGTTAATTCTAGGTTTTCCAGAAGAACCGAAGTATAGATACTGTCCCTCAATAGCACCTTTCTTTCAGTAGCTTCATATACATTTTTGTTGGTATAATTTTTTTTTTATTCATGCCAATTTGATTTAAATTGGAAATATTTCAGTCTCAGATAATGTATTCTTATGGCCTCTCAACTCTTTAAAGACAGCTAACTTTTCATGAAATCATAATTTGGAACAAATGTGATGAGTTTTAACAAAATTATATTTGATTTAATCTTCCCACCACTACATACAATTTTCTTTGACTATTTTTACAAATAACTTGTTCATATTTCTCATTAGAAGGCCCAATCACTGTCATTTGGACACAGGTCTGTCCAGTTCAAAGAGACTTGTAGCTGTCTGCAGTTTATTAATTTGGCATTGGATCTCCATTTTCCGACGAGTGAGGGGAGGCAGGATTCATGTGTAACCGGCAGGAAGGTCGAGGCCAGGTTACCTGAGGCCCTGAAGGCCGTTGGAATTAGTTCACTTTTCTTCTAAGATACAGGAATCTTTAGGAAGGTTGTGAGCAGAGGACTGCATACGTGAGGACCTCTGAGGTCAATCTAAGCCTGAGATAAAAAAGAGGGAAACGTTACACAATGTAGATTGTGCTACCACTGGTCCCACCGACATGCCCATTTCCCTTTGAGACGTCAGTAGATTGTAAAGCTCTACAGGTTCATCAGGGGAACATGGAGAGTGAGGCTGCATCCGTCGTTGAAGTAACCTAATGGTGATTGGGGATAAGACCTTCTGTGTCTTTACCTGGATTCAGTAAACAGGAGTGTGTCCTGTTTGTCCTTTATTGTGTCCAGTAAACAGAAGTGAGAGGAAAAGATGGTGAATTGATGCATGTGGTGATCTCTTTCAAATTTACATATTATATTAATGTTAGAGTTATAGATTATTAACATAATGTAATAATAATGTGATTTATATAAGATCAGTAACAAAAATATCTTACCTAGGTAGTTATTAGACAACTTCAACAAGAATTGGCTGATACCCTAAAAAAACAATCTATGTCAGAGGCTTCACTGGAGGTTATATCACATTATCGTATGAATTTAGAAGATGAGACACAGGATTTAAAGAAGAAATTAAATGAAATCAGAAATCAAGTATGTATAAAATTTAACATATCAATAGTTAATCTATAACTGGTTAAATAAAGTGTTTGGGGATACTAATTTTCATGGGTAGCTTTATTTTCATTAAAATTAATTTATTATAATTTTATTATCTTTATAATGCACTTATTTCTTAAACTCTGACTTTCATTCTGCCATTTCTATTATGTATTTTTTCTTACAATATTTACTCTTGGGAAAGTTGAGAAATACGCAGCATCCCTCATAGAAGTTTAGAGAATTTCTACTAAACAATATTTTGTGGTGATATCTCCATTACCACGATGAGGCAGCCATTTAAAATCAGAGGATAATGTTTAATGGAACGTTCCAGAAAATTATTTCTTATCTTCACTTTTGTGAATGGATACAGAATCTGCACATATTTCATGGTTTTCAGACTCACTTGTACAGAAAGGTCATTATGAAAACCAATCGAAGTAGGCATTTCCTTCATTTTCTTTTCATTTTAGAATTATTGTAAAAGTATGGAAATATGTAGAGCATTATAGTATTCACACCCACAATAGAGAATTAAGAAAATTATCTAGATCCACAATTGGATTTAAAAAAATAATGTTTATTGGGATGTAATTCACATATCATATAATTCTCCCGTTTAACATGTACAATTCAATATCTCTCAGTACATTCAGAGAGTTGTGTAACTATCACCACAGTCAGTTGTAGAACATTTCTTTCACCCCAAAAAGGAACCCCATTTTACTTAGCTGTCGCTCCCAGCTTCCCGTCTCTCCCAGCCCTGGGCAACCACTAATCTACTTTCTGTCTCTATAGATTTGCCTATTCTGGATATTTCATGTAAATGAAATCACACAATATGAGTTCCTCTATGACTTGCTTCTTTCACTTAACGTTTCACGTTTCCAGGGCTCAACCTTGTTAAAGCCCATGTCAGTATGTTATTTCTGCTTATTGCCCAACATTACTTCACTTTGTGGATAAAATACGTATCCATTCATCAGTTGATGGAACTTTGAGTTGTTTCCACTTTTTGGCTATTAATAATTCTGCTGTGAATATTAGTTTACAAGTTACGGTGGGCGCCTGTGTTTTATTTCCCTGCCCCTGGACCCCCGGCTCCCATGTTCTCCTCTCTGCGAAGCTTTCTTTGGCTGCTCGAACTCTCACTGAGCTCCTTCTCCTCAGCACTTGTCAGCCAGTCAGTGCAGAGCAATCTAGCCCTGAAGTTTAAATTGTTAAAATTTTCTTCAAGAGCGATATTTTGTCTTTCTAAGTATGAAATTGTTTAAGGGGAAATGGTGCTTGGTATGATGGCTCCTATCCTTGTATAAATTGAAAATATTTTGCTGAACAGTTGTTTGGATAAAATTAAATATTTTATACCACTTCCATACTTTCTTCTTGGAGACATTGATATAATTAAGCTTTTATTCTAAAAGTATTTTAAACAATTAAATATAAAATTGAAAGCATTTAATCTAATAGAGAATTGTTCAATCAAATGCTCAGTTTTCTCCCTCTGTGAAAAAACAAAAAGACAAAAAAAGGAAACCAGCCTCCCTTCACTCCTCAGCCACACTGGAATGTGCAGAGATTTTTTTTTTTTAATTAAATTTATTGGGGTGACAATTGTTAGTAAATTTACATAGATTTCAGGTGTACAATTCTGTATTACATCGTCTATAAATCCCATTGTGTGCACCCAGAGTCAGTTCTCCTTCCATCACCATATATTTGATCCCCTTACTAACTGTGAAACTCTGGGGATGGCTTTTCTGATTCGCCAAAGCACGTCTCCTCATCTGCTCATCAGAGGACTTGGTAACATTTGCTGGGAATGAAGTGATCTGGGAAGTGGATTTAGCACTAGAGTCCATGCTTTCCATGTCAGTGGCTTACCCTGCCTCTCATGGTCATGTGCATTGTATGCTCAGTCCCGAGGTGGTTTGTGCATTACACTCCATGGTCTTTGCCCACTGAGTAGTACAGAGATGAAGCAACTTATAAATTATTAACGTACTACTGGCTAGTGGAATTAGTAAAAGTTTTCTGAAGCATTGGGGCTATATTCTGGGCCTCATGCTCCTCATTTCCTGCCATTGTCAATGGTATGAAGAATGATTTCAGTGTAACTTGTGTAAGAGACAACTTCCATTGGTATGCTACCTGCCTAAAATATCAAATTTTATTAGAACATAAGATACAGTGACAATAATAATGCTAATTGCAAACCCTTACTATGCATCAAGTACGCTTCCCAGCACCCCAGTGAGGTAGATGCCATCATTTTGTCCATTTTACACATGAAGAAACTGAGACTCAGGAACTTTAAGTACTTTGCTCAAGGTCACACAGCTAAGAACTGGTAGACTTGGGATTCAAACCTAGGCATTGTGGCTCCTAGGTACATACTGCCCCTAAACTAATCCAGGAAACATCTGGTCGTCACTGAGAGATGCCTGTTCACTTTCATAATCACTGGCATAGCTATGGTCATTCTCATATGTTAATTTTTATCTTTAATGTGGTTCTTGGAATACAAAAATGTAAGTATCATAATGTAATTTCCTTTTTTCCCCATTTGACCAATTTAGAAAGTTGTATATTTATTTGATAAAATACACTTTTAAAACATTAATAACGTTTTTGTTTGGGTACTAGAGGAGAGGTTGGTAAGCTTTTCTGTAGGGCCAGATAGTAAATATGTTCGGCTTTACGGGCCATAAGGTCTCTGTTGTCATAACTCAGCTCTGCTGTTATGGCAGGAAGTAGCCTAAGCAAAATGCAGATGCAGGAGTGTGGCTGTGTGCCAATCCAATTTTAGTTACACAAACAGGTAGATTTGTACTAGATTATCAGTAGTTAAAAAGTATTTTTTTTTCTTTATTTTAGTTGCTTGAAGCAAACGATCGACATACAGAGGCCGTAAGATATGCTGAGAAGACGCAAGATCACATGCAAAAGTATAACTTAAAGCAGCACAGAAAATAACTTGAGTATTTATAAAGCAGATGTGTAGTGTAGTGTGAGAATTAGATCAGTTGTGATAATAAATACATCAGTGTTAAGCTGGATAAAAATTTCAGCTTTGAGCTACTTTGAAATGCATATTTATTTACATTGTCTCTAAATTTTGCACATTATCCACAAAACCCAACTAGAAAAATGGCATACTTGTCATATCATGTGCTTTTCAAATTGTAAGATTTTATGGAATTGCACCTTCAGATGTTTGTTCAGAGATTATGAGGTATGTTTTAAATCATTGTGTGAGAAAAATTATTTCAAAATATACATTGTAGGCTTGAAACTGAAAATGCTGAGTTAAAAGTGACAATTGAAAAGCAAGCGGGAAGAATTGAACAGCTTCAGAGAAACCTCTTATGTACAAGTTCGGTAAGTCAGTCTCCTAATTTCTGTCATATTAAAGGAATTTTCATGTCTATAGTAGTAGCATATAAGAATATTTTGGACAATAAGGAGTCTCATGGATAAAAGTAGTGTATTCATCTTGATAGTATTTGCAAATAGGAAATGTAATTCCTCTTTATAGAGGAAGGTGTCTGAATTCATAAAATTACTAAATTTTGTAGTAAGATTTTAATAAAAAAAGATGGTGATTGTCTAAAAATATTTGATATATACCACATTTTATTTATCCATTTGTCTGTTCAACATTTGGGTTTTTCCAGCTTTTGGCTTTTTTTTTTTTGTGGCTATTGTTAATGCTGCAATAAACATTGGACTACACATATTTGAGTGCAGAAGTTTGAGTAATGATTTGATCTAGAATTCTGAATTTCTCTTGTAATCTAAACCCTTTGGTGAGATTTTTAGAATGAATTCCTTTTAATGTTGTAATTTGTTTCCTTCATCCAGAATGAATGCAAGGTCATTATGCAAGTGTTTCCTGAAAAGTACATTTCTCTTTGTTGGATTTTCAAAAAGAAAAGAGATGCCAGTGAGAAAGTAGACATGGCTATTCAAGCGGGGCCTTACACAGTAACATAATGCTCCTAGCATTGCAAGTTTAGCAACTAAGATTTTCATTCACTTGCGTTATCAGACTTTCAAAGATGTAACAATCTGGTCTCAGGAAAGAGTGACGTGTCATCCAGGATGACGATTTCCTGACAGACAGTGAAATCCATACCACTGTTTCCTAAGCAGAGCGACATTCCCCTACCATCCTCCTGTGCCCTGTAGGAGAGGCAGCCTAGGATTTCCAATCAGAAGATTGTACTGTGAATCCTGAGGTGGAACGCTGAGGTGGACACACCTATCAGCTGGTGTCTTTCAGTCACAGTGGCCGGGTCTGTGCAAGTGCTTATGACAGACATGCCTATCGAGGGAAAGAGAAAATTATGTTCATGGGTCTGCCTGTGGCTGAAGAAACTTTGAAAAAAAATTTTTGTCTAGACTTCATATACATTCGTTACATTGTGTTAGTGTACTTTTCATACAAGTGACATGTTGATAAGTTGATAAGGAGTCTTCTGTGAACGCGAGTACCAGGAGTTGTCACCTTACAGTTTCCTACAGAAATCTATTAGGGTATCAAAAATTAAAAAAAAAATTGTAAGAATACTCAAAACTGATTAAGCTTACACAAAAATAAAAAAAATAATGAGGGATTCTCTGTAGATTCCTATAGAAATGAGTTAGGATCTTGACAGAATTATTAGCCACCTTAAGGTCTACCCTGTGAGTCAAAAATTTAATAATGACAGCTTTCAACCCATTCAATCAATAGTCCCCACTTCTCTTAGAAGGCTCTCATCTCATGATTCCCCTCCGGTGAGATATTACCTGGGTTAAGATATTTGATCTGCACAATGTTGAGGGGAAGAATCTGGATTGGGAAGAAGGGATAACTCTAGCTGACTCAAGCCTTCAAATAAGGTAGTCGAGTATGTATGTGAAAGCAACTTCAGAAGAAGACTTCCATAGGTCAGGTCAGGTCTCTAAGGAACAGGAAATTGTTCAAAAACAACAAAAACAAAAAAACCAAAGGCAAGTAATTGGTAATCTAATGCTTCTGAAAAACTTTTATATTCTAAGAGAAAACCAAGACAAAGTATGCTGTTCAACATCCTAACAGTGAAGGTGTTCGTAAGATCAGAAAATCGCACTACACTTAAAGTAACACTAATAAGAATCAACATAAAATGTTCAAGATGAGCTAATCCACAGCAAGTAATGGTTTATGAGTGTGTGGTTGAGGACACTGTCTATGAGGAACTAGAAGGAAGAAGGCAAAGTGCAGAGGACCTCAGTAATTGGGTTAAGGCTGGAAATGTAGATGAGGGAATCTGGTTTGAAGCATTGAGATTTAAGGAACTCTGAGAGAATTTAAAAAGAGAAAGGTGAAGGATGAACATCAGGGTTGCTGTTTAGAAATGAATCGGGCTTAGAAGACCATAGAAAGGGTGTGGGCATTCTTCTCATTTGTTACTGAGAAATAAAGCAGAATAAGGACTAACGACAAAGATGACACTAAAAAATTTTTAGTGCAATTATAGGATTGAAAGTCAGATTCTTATGTGAAAGAAGAGAATAAGTGGAGAAAATATGAATAAGTGGATGAGACTATTCATTAACGAATGTTGAAGTTCAATGGAAGGGGAGAAACTGATAGAAAAGGGTACAAGAATCAACAAAAAGTTATATTTTTATATAATCTAGAGAAAACCTAAACTTTATTTATAGGGAAAACTGTGTAATAGAAAAGGAGAAATTGAAACTATGGAGGAATGCTTACAAATGAGTCTTTATTTCATCCTAAAGTCAGATTATCATCATAATATAATGGGGACTGCATGGGAACTTTTCAAAGATGTGATTTAATAAAATCTGGAATATTTTGCACTGTTGATGAAATGTTTCTAGGGCATCTTTAGAAACTAAAATGTAAATATGAGGTGTGATCAAACAATATGGTGAATGTTTAAATAAAAAAAAATTCATTACAGTAAAAGACACATTGCCATTAATCCCTCTTGCTTCGAACCCACATATCCCATCATTCTTGCCACTTTTTGAAGCAGTTCTGGAAGTCTCCTTTCATGAGTGTCTTTAGTTGCGCTGTCATGGTTGCCTCGATGTCCTGAATCAATTCAAAATGTTTACCTTTCATGGTCAGTTTGACTTTGGGGAAGGGCCAGAAGTCACACGGTGCCAGATCCGGTGAATAAGGTGGACGAGGACACACTGTAATGTTTTTATTTGACAGAAATTGCCGTACCAGAAGTGATGTGTGACACGGAGCCTTTCCGTTGTGGATATTGTCTATGAGGAACTAGAAGGAAGAAGGCAGAGTACAGATACAGTGAAAGGCAGGGATCTTCAATACAGGAAGTGGCACTTGGAACCTTAGTAACAGTGTGTGACAAGTTTCGACTTGTTCGGTGCAGTCAGTTGGGTGTGAGCTACAGCTCAGAAAAAATGTGTTTTAAAGTGTGCTGTAAAATGTCCTCCATCGTGACAATGCTTTGTGTCACATATCACTTCTGGTACGGCAATTTCTTTTAAGTAAAAGCATTATGGTTTTCATCCACCTTATTCAATGTTGTGGCGCCATGAGACTTCTGGCTCCTCCCCAAAGTCAAACTGACTCAGAACATCAAGCAGCCACGACAGCGCAACTAGACACTCTCGAAAGAGGACTTCCAGAACTGCTTCAGAAAGTGGCAAGAATGATGTGAAAAGTATATTAGAAGCAAGAGGGAGTGTTTTTTGAGGGGGATTAATGGCAGTTGTCTTTTACTGTAATAATTTTTTATTTAAACATTCACCATATTGTTTGATCACACCTCGTATAGCCACTCTTCTAAAAAGTTCTTTAACACTTCCTATTTTACATGTAAAAAACCCTCTGTTTTTAACAATGGCAATTTAAACTCTAGAAAAAAAATGATGATAGTGTAAAATTAATTTAGCTGTTTTAAGAAAAGTCACTGTTTTTGAAATCTATCCTTATTGGCATTAGTTTATAAACTGTATTTTATAAACCTGTCTACACATGTCACTCATGAACTGATGAGGAATAATATTTTAGAGAAAGAAGAGTCTCTAGATTTTTAAAACTAATTTTTGTTCAAAATATTTTTCAAAGTCTGAGAATGAAAAGGAACAATTAAAGAAATATATTGAGTTAAAACAATCTCTGGAATATAGTTTGGATGAAGAAATGAAGAAAAATGGTGAATTAGAAAAAGAGATTACCAGGTAAGATTTTAATAGTTCAGATCATTTCAACCACTAATTAAGATTTAAGTATAATTTTACTTTATAAAAACCAAAATACTGTATTTTTGTATCTGTATTTTGTATCTGTAATTTTCATAAACAAATTAACTTATTTAAAGATTTACTTCAGCAACTAACTGTACAAGCATACTCTTTAGTGATTCCTAAAATAATAATGACAATGCCGTTTGCATATACTGTCAACTGCACTCTTAATTATCTACCTTCAATTTTTATTTCTGTAAGATGTCTTTGCTGTTTTTGGTAATCTTTTCTTTTACTAGTGTCTTCTCCTTTGGCATTCTAGTAGTTTAATGTCTAAAAACCTATCTGTGTTCATATGCTATTAAACCTATTGTTTAATAGCATCAAAAATTATCTTGATTTGGCTTATGTTCTCTTTTGCTTTTTTCAGTTGTAAAATATATCATATATTCAAAAATATGTGTATGGCTTAAAGAAGAATGAGCTGAGTGATCATGTTTTACCACTCAGATGAAATAATAATGGAATCTTTCCCGAACATCTGGGAAGCTCCCCACATGGCTTCCATTTTGTTTATTTGCTGAGTATTTAAATTTGTTCTCTGATTCTCATCAATGTTTCTCTCTCATTTAACTATTTTTCTCCACATTGTGTTGTATCCCTTTCGTTATGTTAACATTGTGCTAGCAAAGACCTCTTCCCTAAAACAGTCTTGAAGAAACTATTACACATTATCTCTCTGATTTCCTTTTTTCTAAAGTCCTGCTGGTTTCCTTTTCCCCTCCAGTCAGACTTCAAAGATTTTTCTTTTTGCTTCTCTTTCTATTTTGAATGATTTCTCGTTAGTACTTTCTTTTCTTCTTGTAGACTGTCGTCAGTGGGTACCAAATGATATTTTTTTGTCTTTTCAAAACATTCATGTATAATTATGCTTTTCTTCTTCAATTTGGATACTGATGTCTGGTGTAGAGCTGATATTTAATAATTAATGTTTTATATTAACATATGGAAATGGATATTAATAATAACTTATTTATAAGAACTCTATAGTTACAATATTAACTTTCATATATGTCATAAAAATTTTTCATATTATTTACCTAAGATTATAATTTAGTTATTATGCTTTCAAAAAGTATTAGATTAGAACAAATAACAGAGGATTGTAATTTATAGATTTGATTATTTTGTATGATAGAACATAATATCTCTTTAAATGATTATTAAATATTTACTCTTTAAGCGTTTGACTTATCATTCTACATTTCTACAGATTTAAGAAACTCTTAAAAATTGCAAGAAGGAAGTTAAATGAATATGAAAATGGAGAGCTTAGTTTCCCTGGAGATTTGAAACCCAATCAAATTGAAGTGGATATTCAGATTAATATGTTAAAACAGAAGGTAAGTTATAATCAGTTTTGGGAACCCAAATCACTTAATTTGGGAAAATATAAATCATTCAATACTTTGAGAAGTGAAATATTGATTTTTCTGTTAATTTGACAGACTAAATGTCACTGAAAAAGACATCTTTGTTCCATATCATTTTTCTATAAAAAGGACGTACTGTTAACTCTCCTATGTCTTGAACTCCGGCCAGCGAGCTAATGGCAGGAAGCACACCATTCCACCACTCCAAAGCACTGAATCATTTTTTTTTTTTTTTGGAAACAGCTTTATTGAGATATGAGGAATATAGCATGCACTTCACTCATTTAAAGTGTACAATTCAGTGGCTTTTAGTGTAGTCAAAGCTTTATACAGTCAACATCACAATCCATTTTAGAACATTTTCGTCATCCTAAAAAGTATCCCTGTACCTGGCGAATGAGTTATGTTTCTTATCTCTGTTTAATCCAGAAGGTTTATCTGTTTTTCCCTAATGAACTCACCCAAGTGTAGTGGCTTAAATAATAAACAACCTTTATTTTGTTCACAAATCAACACTTAGGAAAAGTATGGCTAGGACCATCTGGCTCTGTTCCCCTCAGCTTCCACTGGGGCAGCTCAATGGCGGGTGGCTGGAATCATTTGAAAGTTTGTTCACCGACATGTCTGGCTGTTGATCCTACCTGTTGGTTGGGGCAGACAGCTGGAACACCTACACTAGAACATATAGGCTGTCACTGTGACCAAACTTCCTCATAACACAGGGTCTGGGCTCCAGGGTTAAGCAACCTGAGATACAGAGCCAGGCAGAAGCTGTGTTGCCTTTTCCAAACCAGCCTTGGAATTCACACAGCATCACTTTCTGTTTATTAGGAGTGAGTAACTAAGGTTGACTCATATTCTACCTTTCTTGTGGAATGAATATTTCAAAATATATGGATACGTTTTAAAAACCAGCTTAACCTCCCCACTGGCCACAATTTTTTATATTCCTCCCACATGGAAAATACACTCATCCCTACACAATACCCCCCACAAGTCTCAGTTATTATGGCATCAGGCTCAGGCTCGAGTCCAAGGTTTTACCATCTTAGGCTGGTGTAGGTGGAGATGGAGGTGCCTGGGTTGTGGATTCTGGAGTAAAGCCCCTTGAGAACAGTTCCCTTCAATATGAAGACATGAGACCAAAGAGACAAGTTATCTACCACCCACACACCCAACATTCTGCAAAACTGCTCAAGTTTCCCTTTCAGAAAAATGGGGGGCATGCTAGTCCACAGTTATTCTGAAATACAGCCTGATGCGTGCTGCCCATTCTTTGATTAGGAAGGCTTCTCCATGGCCCTTTGCTCTTCCCTCTGAGCTCTTTGTTCTGTCCTTGTTCTGTCCTTTGTTTTTACCTGTATGTGCAGCTTTTTCTCAGCATTGTTGACATAAGAAACATTCAAACCTGTAGAGAAGTTTAATGAGTTTTTTTGAGCCAAACTGATGATGGTTGCCAGGAAGCAAAATCTCAACAAATTAAGAAAATGTTTTGGAAAATGGCAGTTTTGCAGCTTACTTTATAATTAGAATCAAAGGAGGAGACGTAAGGAGGGTTACATGAAATCCATTGCTGATAGATAAAGGGGGTGGGAGAAAGCAAAGTGGGGAAATCTCTGGGATTGCATGAAAAGTAAAATGGAGATACAGATACTTCTTTTACATTGGTGGGTACAGAATAGTTAGCAATTAACGTTTCCTAGCACATAGAGATGGTATTGGGAACAAGATAACAATTAGGGGTTCTGTAGTCTAGTGCTCTTGAGTAGTGGGTTGTGCCCTGAGGGGTCTGGAGAAAAGGAATACTCTGACATTCCGAGGGTATGTTATCTTAGATGCAAAAAGACAATAGACAGCCTCACTTAAGGTAAAGATTGATTTTTGTCAAGGAAGTTACAGGCCAAGGATGTGACTACCGGCCATGACCCGCTTTTAGTTAGGAGATTTTGTGTTTAGACCATGCAGGCCTCTCCTGAGCTCATCAGATTTAGCTAGTATGTGGCCCCTTTTTTGTTCAGAGCGTGAGTCCTCCCCCAAAATGTCTAAGACCCATGGGCTTTCTTATATTTTGTAGTGTCTTGGTTAAGCAGGATTTTTGCTACTATGATTCTCTTAAAAACTTTGAGTTGCATGTGAGATTTACTGGAGTTCATGCATTTAGAAAAGCCACCCTCACAAAGCGTTTTGAGATAAGCTCTGCACCGTGGGCTTCCTGTAGCTGTTGTAGGACCATGGCTTTAAAATTCTTATACTCTTAAGATCCTTAACAGAATCGGAGGCCCCACCTTAACTCTTTCGAGGTCTTGACGAAGGATTTTACAGCCTTGTCTTCATCTTTAGATCATGTCTTCCTGGGAGCACAGTGAATTTGATCTTCTCCCAGAAGCCATTTCTTCATTTTAGCGTGATTTGACAACTGGACACGTGGGAGAGGCTGTAAATGGGAAACAGATATTTGAACCCAATAAATACTCATTCCTTTGTAGTTCATACTCATTCTTTAGCTTATGTTTCTTGTGGATTTTACTTTCAGTTACTTCATAGCAAGAGTCCCCTTTCATCCATATTTTAATGTCATTTTCTTTACTCACTGAGAAGCCCTTGCTGTCAGCCCCTTCAGGGGCCGCGAAGCGTCTCTTGGAGGCCATTTTGGTTTTCCTTCTCACTCTTCTCTACATTCTTTCAGGTCCCATCTACCTCCTGGTTGAAAAGCAGTCCTACAGGTTTTAGTTTTTTTTCTTTGTGACCACACACTATTTTGAATATCAGTATCTGTGCCAGCTATTTAGTGCTGCTCAAAAAACCACCTCAGAAGCTAGTGGCTCAAAACAGCATTCATTTTGTTCACAAATATGCAGTTGGGCCAAGCTCAGTGAGACCAGTGAGACCAGCTCAGTTCTTTTCCGCTTGGCATCAGCTGGGTTGCCATGAAGCTGTGAATGAGAATCATCTGAAGGCTGTTACACACACGTGTAGCAGTTGAAGCGGGCTTTTGACCGGGATGCCCGCTGGGGCCGTCTCAGTGCGAACATCTGTAGGAGGCCTCACTGTGTGTCCTGGGCTTCTTCATTCTGCATAACATGGTGGCTAGGTTCCCAGGGCGAGCTTCCCGAGAGAAAGTCAGATGGAAGCTGTATCACATTTTCTGCCTCAGACATAGCATTCTCACAGAAGTTCCGCCCTATTCCATGCACTAGAATCCAGTTACTTCCCAAGGCCAGCACATATTAAAAGGGAGGGAATTTCATGGAGAAATGTCAAGAATTTGTAGCCACGTTTTAAAAACACTACATCCATTCACCTTGTCTTACCAAATAAGCCTTGTATCTAAAGTAGTTCTACCCATCTCAGTATCACTGAAATTCCAGCAAGTTTGTTGTTGTTATTATTGATGTTTTTGTTATTTAGTATGTTCTCTTATTTTGTGGAAAGTAACAAGGGATTACAAGATAGCACTATTGAATTAAGGCATTTTTTTCGTTGTTATTCAAAAAATTGTAGACATCATCTCACTAAACTTTAACACTGAGAGAAGTGATTTCCTTTTACCCTGGGGAATCATTTCTTCTTGGAATGCAATTCAAATTGCCATAAAACATTTGTAGTTCAGTAAAAGGCTGATGGCATTATAATTTGTTCTTATAAAATGAGTTAATTACAGTCTTATTTCCAAAGTCTTATTTTGGGAAGGCCTTTATTGACTGATGCCTAAGTAACACACTATGACATCCCCAAAACATCTTTAAAAATGATGGAGCACTAAGATGGGGGAAGCGTTAAGAGACTTCTAAGAGGTGATTACTTGTCATTTTATGGAGGAAAGACATGAAGCAGTCATACAAGAAATAGTATAAAATCAAGTGCAGATGTAGTGTGGCAAAGATGATAGCAGTAAAGAATGTATTTTTGAGACTACTGATGGTTTTATCTTTGTTGTTGATTCTGAGTAATTGAAGACTCGACATTCTAAGACTGTACTACAGTTGATGGCAACTGAATTTATTTCCAAATTAATACTGGTTTTGGGTTAAACTATTCTCAGTCAACTTCCTTTATAACCAAACAATATTATCTTATTTATGCAGATTGATGATCTCACAGCAAAACTGGGAATTACATCTTCAGAACATCTACGTCTGGATGAAAAAAATCAATTTCTTCAACAGGAGTTATTATCTATGAAAGGAATACAAAAGAAATGTGAAAAACTAGAGAATAAAAATATGGAGTTGAAACAAGAATTATTTAACCTCAAAAGTCATATAGAAATGAATATGATAGAATACAGTGAAGTAGAACTGTATAAACGGAAGATTGAAGAACGAGCAAGACAGGAAGTAGTAGAAAAATTAAAAGAAGTCAATCTATTTTTACAGGTTAATTTATTGATCATTAAGGTGCTTTTATTCATTTCACTGCAAATTACATTTTGGATATATACATTGTATGTGTTTCCTCCACTTCGCTTAATGGCAATGTACCATATTCTTGAATTAGTAAGTTATATTGTTCAATTTTTAAATTTTTTAATTGATTCTATTATTTGCATTATCAGATTACATGAGTACTAATAGAAGAATGATTCCACTTTATTTTCATAATTCAGATTTAATTTAGTTGACATTGTTGAGAAATATTTCAAATGTCAGCTTTTTTTCATAAAGTTGCTCTCTGAAATCATTGACTCAATATTAAAGGAAGGAACTATGTTATAATTATTCCAGTTGTAATTATTTTTAAAATGTATCTTTTCTGTTTGCTCTAGGCACAAGCAGCATCTCAAGAAAACTTAGAACAGTTAAGAGAGAACAATTATGTTTCAATGAAAAGCCAAATGGAACTCAGAATTAAAGATCTGGAATCTGAACTCTCTAAAATGAAAACTACTCAAGAAGATTCTAATAAAATAGAATTGGAAAAATATAAGCTACTCTATCTAGAGGAATTAAAAGTTAGAAAGTCATTGGCAACTAAACTAAACAAGTAAGTCAAAATAGAATCAGAAAATAAATTTAGTCATTAATTTGCTTCTGATATAATTTGTATCTAGCCAGGTTCATGAGATTAGTAGGAAGTGAAAGCGAACTAAATAGTATAAGTTTGGAAAATGATGTTAGGAAATGAATTTAACCTCTAAAATGTTAGTCTAGAACATTTGCATTTCTCCCCCATTTTTAGTTTTATATGACTGTTAAGAGTTAACCTGATCCAGACTTGAAGCTAAGTGTTTTTGAAGCTTTATAATTTAGACCGATATTATTATCAAATTTCTTGCCAGAATTCCCCAAAGTAGTTTTTAATGAGTTTAACTATTTTTTTGGAAGAGAACATTAAATCCAAACGGTTGAGTACTCTGCACATTCCAGCATTTGGTAAATGTATTTTCTTGATTGTGATCTGAGTTATTATCACTAGGGGGTGCTTTGAGACAAACTATTTTTTTATGGTTTTCTACTCGACACAAAGGCATACAGGTAAAATAGGGAAAGATTAACATAGGGGTGAACAGCAGTATAATTGACAAGTTAGCTTAAAATAATAAGGGTGTCGGCCTGCCTTGGAGTGTGTGGAAGACAGAAAGGGCAGGTCCCACCTCCAAAGCCTTGGTAACACTGTTATAAGCTAAAGCCTGTGGAGCTGTTTCAGTTCATTTTTTTTTAGATTTTATTGGGGAAGGGGAACAGGACTTTATTGGGGAGCAGTGTGTACTTCCAGGCCTTTTTTCCAAGTTGTTGTCCTTTCAGTCTTAGTTGTGGAGGGTGCTGTTCAGCTTCAAGTTGTTGTCCTTTCAGTCTTAGTTGTGGAGGGCGCAGCTCAGCTCCAGGTCCAGTTGCCGTTGTTAGTTGCAGGGGGCACAGCCCACCGTCCCTTGCGGGAGTCGAACCAGCAACCTTGTGGTTGAGAGGATGCGCTCCAACCAACTGAGCCATCGGGAGCTCAGTGGCAGCTCAGCTCGAGGTACCGTGTTCAATCTTAGTTGCAGGGGGCAGAGCCCACCATCCCTTTTGGGAGTCAAGGAATTGAACTGGCAACCTTGTGGTTGAGAGCCCACTGGCCCATGTGGGAATCAAACCGGCAGCCTTCGGAGTTAGGAGCAGGGAGCTCTAACCGCCTGAGCCACCGGGCTGGCCCGTCAGTTCGTTTTTGATCACCAACCAGGTTACCTTGTACTTCCCAGAGGGCATTGCTCTAAATTATGCCTCAGTGCCAAATGCTTAATTTCTCCAAGGTAATGAGTGTATTGTCCAAGGGTGATGAAAGCAAATCCTTGAAAATATCTTTGAGGGATTTTCTCTTTTAATCTCTAAACCGGTGTACTAAATATATCTAATGGCATCTTCAAGAATCTTGTTAGTTCTGCCGTTCCAAAAGGCAGCCATCTATATCCCTCATAGGCCTTTATCTCCCCTCCCTACTTTGGATTACTTGTTAGTTAGGAGTTCCCATGGAAACTATGTATATACTTCTTTAGAACAATTTTAAACCTGTACTTGTATATAGTAGGTCTTCTTCAACACAATTTCAGTGTTAAAATGTTGTGTAATGGGAAATTTCATTTACATTATGGCAGCTTTAAAAAATGCAAGTCATTAAGGAAAAATAAAATACTAAGCATTTGTTTCTTACAATCTTCGCAGGACTAATGATAGGCTGGTAGAGATCAGTACCCAGCTTCTCGTGAAGGAAAGGCAGAACACTTTACTCAGCACTGCTCTTACGAGGCCAGTCCTGGAGCTGCCTTGTGTTGGAAGTTTTAATACGAGGTTACTCCTTAGTAGAAATCCTGCTCCAAGAGAAAACTTGGTGATTAGTACCTCACAGACTTCAAATGATAGTATGGAGGCTTACTTGACCAAGGTTAGTCATATTATCTTTTTTCCCTTGGGTTTCACATTTCTGATATAATTCTCTTTTTTAATTTGGTGAAATTCTGAGTTGTTTCATTGACTAATGCTCACGAAGTAAAAGTTGTAAATATTTGTGCTAATATAGAGAGGAGACAGAAATTTTACAATCTTTTTTAAGTCCCTAGATCTCTCATATTTTAAGAGATGCTGTATTCAATAATGTTAACTGTATTCAATAAATGTAACTAAACTGATACATTTTAAATCTCTTGAAAAACTGCCTTCAAATTCAATTCTAGACATTAAATGTTATTGCCTAATAATCAATGGTATATTGGAGATGTTTTGGCTTATTATTTTTTTTTAAATTAAATTTATTGGGGTGACAATTGTTAGTAAATTTACATAGATTTCAGGTGTACAATTCTGTATTACATCATCTGTAAATCCCATTGTGTGTTCACCACCCAGAGTCAGTTCTCCTTCCATCACCATATATTTGATCCCCCTTACCCTCATCTCCCATCCCCCACCCTCTTTACCCTCTGGTAACCACTAAACTATTGTCTGTGTCTATGAGTTTTTCTTTCTCATTTGTTTGTCTTGTTCTTTTGTTGTTTTTGGTTGGCTTATTTTCTAATTGGTTTTAATTTGAAAATGGCTCATAACACTTAAAATTTTGCTGCACTCCAGTTTTTCTACCCCTAAGCATAAGTGAATGAATGACATACAAACACTTAACCATATAAGGATGTTGATAATTTAAACGAAACTGAGATAAATCCTTTTTATGAATTAAGTAAACTTGTAACACTAAAAAGATTAATTTCTGTTTTTAAGTTAAAAGTTGTCATCTTATTTGCGAGTACATTCTTATTTGCTATTTTACTTACAGCAATTTTATTTCAGTTTTTATAATATGTCTTGCTGAGCAATTGTATGTTTTCTAAAACAGTCGGTAACCACAAGATGGCCTCGGGTTTTTGAAAATTAATTTGGGGAACGTAATCAATAATGTTGTAAAGATTTTGTAGGGTATCTGATGGTCACAGGTCCCATTTGGGAGACCACCTCAGGGCTGATGTAGATGCCTGATCACTGCATTGTACACCTGAAGCTGAACAATAATGAATGCCAACTATAATTTTATATATATAATGTGATGGCTCGGTGCGAGGTCGGAGGGATAGTGGATGGGGGGATGGGGACAGGGGGGTCCACAGTGTGAGGGATATAAGTGATGAACGTCTACGTATTACCTTGTCTTGTGCACCTGAAACTAATAAAAAGAAAAAAAAATAGTTAAATAAGCAAATATTCGAATTTTTAAAATGAGGTTCACTTATGTCTATATATCTTGACATCACTTGAATAATTGATGCTAAGATGGCAATGCTAGGGAGTCTTTAAATAGCAAGTTGTTTTTTGTGTGTGACACTGTTATTAAAATATCCATTCTTGAATTTTTCATCTCTAGGATTTCTGTTTGGTCCTTTTTTATACTTTTCATCTCATTGATAAAGTCCTCCTTCCGGTAATTAGTTTTACTCCTGAACTCATTGAACTGCCTTGTGAGTGTTCTTGTATCTCAGTGAGATTCTTCATGGCTGCTGTATTGACATCTTGGTCATGTAGATGACAATCTTCTGTGACTTAGGCTTGGTTTCTGGAGAAGTGTCATCTTCCCTCAGTGTCATCGCATCACCTTGCTTGTTCATGCTGCTGGATGGCTTGTTCCTCTGCAGGCGCATTTGAAGTAGTGAACACTTTCTTATTTAGGTACATTTCGGTTTGTACAAGTCAGCAGGTAGATCATTAGAGGTCTTTCTTTTGTTTTCCAGTAGATGGTGCAATCGTGTAGCCTCTGTTTCTCCCACAGGTGCTCCTTGAGTGTGGGAGGTCCATGGTTCGGGGCTTAGCTGTGGTGTGGGAGTCCCGACCTGGGTGATTAGGGAGGTGGGTGTCACTGCTGTATCCAGGTCTCCAGGGTCTCTGGTCACCACCACCACTCAGGTGAGAGAAGTGAGTGGTTGAGGGGAGCCTGTTCTTGAGCCCGCTGAGCGGCTACCTGGTTCCCTATGTCTACTTGGTAGCACTGTGTGTGGTCTGGATGCCGAGAATTGTTTCTGCTGCTGCTACTGGTCCCTGGTGGTGCCAGCACTGCTGCACCTGGGGAGGGGTCGGGATGCTTGGGGAGGTGGGAGGATGCTATTGCTGCCCCTCTTACGCTCCCCTGGGCTGGGATATGGGGGCTGCACCCCGACCCCTCTACCACTACTGCCTTTGCTGGGGCTTCAGGCTCAGCCTTGTCCACCTGGAACTGCAGCTGTGGGCCTGTCCCTGTCCTTCCCCCCATCCTGCCTCCCTCTCACATCCAGTGCACCCTGCTTCCCTTTTCCCTGTGTTTGGTCTTTTAAGGAATTCCTAGAGTGTTGAGCAGAGGAACCTTTGTTGGGCTATAGATGCCCCACTAGTAGATATTAATGGCGATAGAAAGGGTTGTCTCTCTTGCCAAGATATTGACATCACTTCCTAAAATATCCATTTCAATCAATGCACTGTGATTTGTGCTTTTGATGGTATTTTATGGTCTTCTTAATGCAGAGAAAATAGCGTAGGCCTGTGCTAAATGGGCCTTCCACCTTGTGTTTTCATTTGACTTCCTCCTAATAAATCACAGGAGAACAAAGCCAAGGATTTTCAGACAGCCCTTCAGCCAAGTGGAGTCCAAGTCCTTCAAAGTGGTGAACCTGGAGTACTGGGTACAAGAAGAAAGTGAATGGCCAATGCTTCTGTAAATTGTTACGCGTGATACACACTGAAAATGTTCTCATTAGTTGTCACCAGAGAAATCAGAAGATGAAAGAGTGTAAATGCAGAAGCAATGTGAGAAAATATGCTTGTGGACAGTTTTTCTTTAATGTACTTTTGGTAGGAAAGAGGTGTGTGGTTTTCAGTATTTCTGGATAAATTGAAAAATGGTTTATGTGAAATTCAATGCCCTTGTTCCAAGGCAGACATTGATCCCACGGGAGGCATTGGGTTGCCCAATCATGCAAGGCTGAATAAGAGATGAAAAAGCACCACCCTGTCAAAATCCAGAGATAAGTGTCCCGAATCACTACGGAATTCCTGGAAAGACTTATGATATAGGTGTGATGATGTGAGGTTGGACACAAGTGCGCTACATGGTAAAGAGAAATCTGTTTTGTGTTTTAAATTTCCCTACAGTTCACTCCCAACACGGACAATACTTGTGCTGGGTGACATTGGTCAACCAAGTTCATGTGGAGGAATGGAAAAGTTCTTTTAAGGAAGAATTTCCTCAATTTCAGCTTGCTCACTTAACTAAAGATTTTCTCCTTCAAGTTTCCTGTCCTGTGGTTAAAAAAATTTGTGCCTTATGTATTGAGTGTGTTGGCTGCTACTAATAGGAGTTATGTTGTGATGTTAATTTCTGTTCCTTTATTTTTATTAATGACTTTCAAGTTGATAATTTAGTTAGAAAGCTACCATTTCGTGTCTTCTGGCTAAATATTATTGAGCTACATGACAGTTTTACATTTCATTTTCTCTGAGTTATATTTAGAAGTTGATGTAATTTTCCTGAATGTGAGGAAGTAGTTGGCATGGAACTCTAGGTTCAGTAGGAAGCCTGAAAGCCCATTCCTTGCCCGCAGCTCATTGGTTTTTGTGACCTCAGACGACCTATAATCTCTATGAGCCTTGGAATTTACATACATTTATTGAGCACCTTCCTTACATCTTGTTCTAGGCAATGTGCTTACGATACATAATCAAATAAAACATGATATCTGCCCTTACGGCCTAATGAAGGAGACGAATTTATCAAAAACCATATATGTAAGAATTTTGTAAACATCTAAGTCTTCAAGTCTTCATCTAAGTCATCTAAGTTTTCAAGTCTGTTCCTTGTTTATTTGTCCAACGGAGTTAGCAGTAAAATACAGTTGTAATGGTCTCTGCTTATTTTTGGTCCCACACCAATGCTTAAGATGTACATCTTAGAGGAGACCAGATATCTAGACCAGTACACTGGCATTCTGTTACTTCCATGAATATGCCAAGCTCATTTATGCTCTAAGGCTTTCAAAAAAAAAAAAAGATTTTTATTAAAACATATAGCTAACACACAACATTATATCAGTTTCAGGTGTACACCATAGTTGTTCAACATTTATATACCTAACGAAGTGATCACTGTAAGTCCAACAACCATCTGACACTGTACCATGCTGTCACAATATTATTGACTATATTCCCCATGCTGTACATTACATCTCCATGACTTATTTATTTTATGTCTGGAAGTTTGAACCTCTTATTCCCCTTCACCTTTTCCTTCCTTTTTGAATTTTTCAATTGCAATTAACATTCAATATTATTTTATATTAATTTCAGGTGTACAGCAGAGTGGTTAGACATTTGTATAATTTAAGAAGTGATCCCCCTGACTAGTCTAGTACCTACTTGGCACTGTGCATAGTTATTACCATATTATTGACTATATTCCCTATGCTTGGCTTTATATTCCCATGACTATTTTGTAACTACCAATTTGTTCTTAATCAATCCCCCTCCCATCTGGCAAACATCAAAATGTTCTCTATCTATGAGTGTGTTTGTGTTTTGTTTGTTAGTTTATTTCATTCTTTAGATTTTACATATATATGAAATCACATTGCATCTGTCTTTCTTTGTCTGATATACTCCTCTCACCACAATACTCTCCATTCATGTCACTGCAGATGGCGACAACCCTTTTCCTTCCATGGCCGAGCAATATTTCATTGTATATATGTACCACCTTCTTTTTATCGATTCATCCATCAATGGACACCCAGGCTGCCTCCATATTTTGGCTATTGTAAACAATGCTGCAATGAACATATGGATACACACATTCCCTCGAAGTAGTGTTTTGAGTTTCTTCAGATAAATACCCAAAAGTGGGATTACTGGCTCCTTCTTTGTCTCTTGTTACAGCCTTTCTTTTAAAGTCTCTTTTGTCTAGTATAAATATTGCTACCCCAGCTTTTTTACCCCCATTTTCATGAAATAACTTTTTCCATGCCTTTATTTTCAGTCTGTGTGTGTCTTTCAATCTGAAGTGAGTCTTTTATAGGCAGCATATGTAAGGGTTTTGTTTCCTTATCCATTCAGCCACCCTATGTTTTTGATCAGAGAATTTAATCCATTTACCCTGAAAGCAATTGTTGATAGATATGTAGTTATTGCCATTTAGTTATTTATATTTTTTATTTGTGTGTGTGTGTGTGTGTGTGTGTGTCTTAAAGAAGTCCCTCTAATTCTGGTTTCATGGTGATGCATTCCTTTAGATTTTTCTTGTCTAGGAAACTCTTTATCTGTCCTTCGATTTTAATTGATAGTCTTGCTGAGTAGAGTAGTCTTGGGTATACGCATAGATCCTTGCTTTTCATTACTTTGAATATTTCTTGCCAATTCCTTTGGCCTGCAAAGTTTCTGTTGGGAAATCAGCTGATAGTCTTATGGGGGCTCCCTTATAAGCAACTAACTGCTTTTCTCTTGCTGCATTTAAGATTCTCTCTTTGTCTTTAAACTTTGCCATTTTAATTATAAGGTGTCTTGGTGTGGGCCTGTTTGGGTTCATCTTGTTTGGGACTCTCTGCACTTCCTGGGCTTGTATGTTGGTTTCCTTCACCAGGTTAGGGAAGTGTTCAGTCATTATTTCTTCAAATACATTCTCAGTCTTTTGCTGTCTCTCTTCTCCTTCTGGTACCCGTATGATGTGAATATTGTTATGCTTGATGCTGTCCCAGAGGTCTCTTAAACTATCCTCATTTTAAATTAATTATACTTTCCCATATGCTGTTCTGATTGGGTGTTTTCTACTGCCTTGTCCTCCCAGTCTCTGATTCGAGACTCTTCTTCACTGTCTGCCGGTGACTCCTTCTAGTGCTTTCTTCCTTTTAGTGATTGTATTCTTCCCTTCTGACTGGTTCTGTTTTGTGGTTTCTATACCATTTTTTTAATGCTTGCTATTTGAAGTTCTCACTAAGTTCCTTGAGCATCCTTATAACCATTGTTTTGAACTCTGTCTCTGGTAGATTGCTTGCTTCAATTTCGTTTAGTTCTTTTTGTGGAGTTTTCTCCTGTTCCTTTATTAGGGATGTATTTCTTTGTTTCCTCATGTTGGCTGCCTCTCTGTGTTTGTTTCTATGTATTAGCTAGACTGTTAGGTGTCCCAGTAATGCCAGGTGGCCTTATGTGGTAGGTGCTCTGTGGAGCCCTGGCAGTCTCCCTGATCACCTGTGCTGGGTACTCCAGGAGTGTCCCTTATGTGGGTCGTGTGTGCCCTCCTGTTATATTTGAGCCTTGATTGCTATTGGCATGTCAGTGGGTGGGATTGACCCTAAGCCTGACTGGCTGAGGGATTTGGCTATATCCATAACTTACGGGTTGCTGTACAGAGGGCTTACCACATGGAGTGCGATTTGCCCAAATGGCTCTGGTGCATGTTGAGACATCCCTTTTTGTGTGCCACTTGTGGGACTAATTGGGTGGTGGTCTGCTGTGGTGTGAAGCCAACCTTCAAGTATGTTGGTTCTGGGGGCTCTTGGCGGGGGGACTCTGGGGCAGGCCCAGGTCAGCCACTGCCTGTGACTGGCTGGGGGCTACCTGGTAGGAGCTACAGAGCAATCCGTGGTTGGTCTCTGCCTGGGCTGTACCTGGAGGCACATGGGAGAGGCCACACTGTGAACTGTGGACCACAGCAACCAGTATCGGGCTGGGGTAGCACCACAAAAAGCCAGGATACTCCGAGGCCTGCAGCCAGCTGCTCCCACAAGGTTCAGCCACTGATAAAGCATTGTGCAGTATGGAGTGGGTGTGGTGGGGTCTCAGTGAGTCACCACGGTGGGGTAAGCAGAGTTCACCATACCAGATTCACATTTGGCCAAGGGTGTGCTCAACAGAAAAAATGGCCCCCACCTGCCGGCTGCATGGCAGAAGGACCCCACGTAGGGAATATGGCAACTGTCCCTCTAGTCCTCACCCTGACACCACACAACTCAATCTTTCCCTATATGTCTCCGGGGCCCCCGTGAATCACTGTTCCTCCTCTAGAGCCCAGGGTGAGTGCCTGTGAGTGAGTCTGTGCTTGGGCCCTTTAAGGGGACATCTGAATTTCCTGCAGCCTTCCATCCCACCTGGACATTTGGAATCCCCACTGTTCTTCACAGCCAGATGTTGTGGGGGCTCCTCTTCCCAGTACCAGTACTCCTGGCTGGGGAGCCAGTTGTGAGGTTGGGTTCCCTAGCTCCTCTGTGGCCAAGATATCTCTCCCAAGTTTCATCCTCCCCATGGAGGTTTGAGGCCAGCCCATTTCACTTCTCCACCTCCCCTACTAGTCTCAGCGTGGTAGGAGACCACGATCTTCTTTATATCCTTAGTTATAAAACATCTGTTCATCTATACTTCAGATGGTTCTCCAGGTAGATTGTTCTGTAATTTAATTGTTATTTTGAAGTGTTCATGGGATGAGGCAATCAGCATTTATCTACTTTGCCATCTTGGATCCCACCACCTAATTCTTCACACCTTTCTATATTTTTTTGTTAATGGAAAAGTATAAATAATATTGCAGATGTATTATCCTTATTAATGTTGGACTTCAAGCTACTTCTACCATCTGAACACAGTTCTCACCTACAAATAAACAGAAAAATCATGGAAATAAACGTTTAGGAAAGAGCGTTTGGGGCGAAAGATGATAATGTTACATAGGTAATTCCTTAATTCAAGTCATATAAAAATGTGATTTACATTTTATATTGTTGATTAATGGTAACATAAAACTGTTTCATGAAAGGTCTCTCCCTTCATCTGGTATTGAGTTATTGATTTTATAAGGCCTGTCTGGTAATGTTGTTGTCACATTATTCATTTTATAAGTTCTGTCAATCATGCTGTTGTCTAAAAAGTATTATGGAAAACAGTCTCTGAAAATATTGGAAAACATGATCAGCAACAAATTTGTCTTCAAACACCTAAAATTTGAGAAGCATTGGATAGCACCTATTGTCACCACAGTGTTTATTATGTTCAGTATACTATTAGGTCGATGCAAAAGTCATTGTGATTTAACACATTAAAAGTAATTACAAAAGCCTCAATGACTTTTGCATCAACCTAGTATTTTAAGCCCTGTTTCAGGAATTTAGAGAGTAGATAACTTTTATAAGAAAGATTTAAATGAGAACATTCTAGATGGGACACTTGTAATATAGTTTGAAATATTCCTACACATTTCATAATTAAGTAGACTATAACTGCAATTACTTGAATATTTCAAAAATTGGCCCTAATTTCTAGAAGGGAAACAAAGTTAAAATTAAAGAATTATATACTGTTTTTGTTGTTTCTAATTCTCGAAAGGCATGAATCAGAAACTAAGTTTGCAAACTGGCTGTAGGCCACACTTCTCCTTTCTTCAAGCAGATTTTCTAAAATCTTTGTACCATTTGAATAAAGAAATGTTTCAGTCATAATACAGATAACAAAATATTTTTGCTTACTGTTTTTGCCAGTAGAATTTTCACATGACATGACAGTACCTTTTTCATCATTTTATGTATTGAAGGTTCTGTGCTGAAAAAATTAATAGCTTAGAACATACCTTAAGATGTTAATTTTCTAAAAGTACAAGAAAGGAAAGCTCATTTTAAGGAAAAAGCCATTAAAATAAAAAACAACCCACAAAAAACTGAGTAAATTTTTATAAAGCTGTTTTTTCTAAGAATTGCAAAGTAATGCATTAGTGTAAAATATAAGTTGACTTTTTAAACTTCTTTGTACCAATCCAATCAAACATGACCCTTCTGAAATTACTTGTATTCACTAGACCGATATCAATTGTACTTTTTATCAGATTAATCTAAATAGCATCACATATATATGTTTTCTATTATCTAAAATTAAAATAAGTAGAAATTTATTTTATTTTATTTATGTGATTTATTTTGTATTTACACAATCCCCAAGTTAGGTCTAGTCTCTAAAGGTATTATTTAAAGGCCACATTTCATAAGATATATGTCATTCCTACAAAATGTCTCCAATTAACTTAAATACTATAAATAATATTTGATTTATTTCAGATGCAGCAGGAGTTGGAAAAAAATATAACTAGAGAACTAAAAGAAGGTATGTTGCCAGAATGTATGAATTCAAGTTAGATATCATTGATTTCTGGAATAAACTATGAATAGTAAATGGCATCCCTTTCTATGTTCAGATAATAGATACTACATTAAGTATTTTCTTGGGCTGGCCCGGTGACTTAGGTGGTTGGAGTGCCGTGCTCCTAACTCCGAGGTGGTGGGTTCAATTCCCACATGGGCCAGTGAGCTGTGCCCTCTACAGCTTAGACTGTGAACAGCAGCTCTCCCTGGAGCTGGACTGCCGAGAGCAACTGGAGTTTGGCGTAATCTGCCCCTGGCTGCTGAGTGCTGCCATGGGCTACCATGTGCTGCTGTGAGCAGCCGGCATGAGTGGCTGGCAGCCAGCAAGAGCTGCCATGAGCTGACTAGCAAATGATTGCCACACCTCGGGTAGCACAAGGCTCATAATACCAGCATGGGCCATGGAACTGTGTTCTACACAACTAGACTGAGAGACAACGGCTTGAACCGGAGAGGGGAGGGGAGAGGTGAAGAAGGGAGGGGAAATTTTCTTACGCATAGCAAATGAAAAAGGTTGAAATCATAAACATTGTAATGAAGAATACATTTATTCCTGATTACTTATCATGCACTGTAGCTTTTTAAAAATCTCAAAAGTCCTTGTATCTCTGTATTTATGGCTGTCTCCTTCCTTTCCTCTGCCATCTCTACGGAACTGTCCACCTGCACGTTGAAAACTGGGCTTCATGGGGCGGATGGATGGCTCAGTTGGTTAGAGTGCGAGCTCTGAGCAGCAGAGTTGCCGGTTGGATTCCCACATGGGCCAGTGAGCTGCACCCTCCACAACTAGATTGAAGGACGACTTGGAGCTGGTGGGCCCTGGAGAAAGACACTGTTCCCAAATATTTCCCAGTAAAAAAACAAAACAAAACAACTGGGCTTCATCAACTTGTCATGTTTTTGCCAGTGATATGAGGTCCAATAACCAGACTCATCTAGTGATACTTAGGCAATTCCAGTTCATATAACTGTCACCTGCTGGGTGACATTTAAATTTCTAGTCATTGAGTTTGTCATTGGTTTACCGTGTACCCTCAGGAGAAACTCCAAATTCCTTTGCATGGAATAAAACACCCACATCAATTTAGTTCTTGCCAAATAATTCAGCCTTCTGTCTTCCTATGAACCCTAGTCTGCCCCTTTGCTCTAGCATCTGGCTGAAGTAGACAACTTCTCATTCCACAAGTGTTCTCCCCCACTCTCTTTGCATCTGCTTCTTCCCTCTATCTGGCATCCTCTGTCCTTGTCCTTCAGGCATATCACCTCCTCCAAAGAGTGGACAATATTGACACAAAACAGGGATGTCCCTTCTGTGTGTTCCAGTCGTGTCCTGCTTTGTATTTGTGTGGTATATGTGACTCTGAGTGGAAATTGCCTGTTCATTGTTCCTTCAGTTTATAGTAGATGATGGGTCAGGGCTGGACCATGTCATCTTCATCTTGTAACTTCAGTGCTTGTCATATTACCTTGTTAATAAATGAATGAAGGATGAGACAACCAGAAGCTCTGATACTTAGCCACAATAGCAGTTAAGTCAGTGTGCACCAGGGGCAAATTATATTGAATGGTCATCTCCCGTTGTGTACTGTTGTCTCATGTAGGTTTTTTCATTCTTCTTAACACTTATGCTTGGTTGTATTTTAGATAAACAACATAATTCTTTCTTTTTCTTTCTAGCTGCTGCTGAATTTGAAAATGAATCCTATAGACTTTTTCCTCCAGTATCTACTGATGATCTAGTTTTGAAAGCATCACAAGAATATGTACAGATTTTAAATAAAAAGTATATGATCTGAAACATAAATAGTACAAATTTATTTACTGGACTGTTTATATAACACTTTGTTTCCAATGTAACATATGACGTGAAAATCTTTATTAAAAATATTTTTGTATCATGTATAATGAAAATTTATGTAGTATTTTAAATTATATTTCTTGGCATCAAACTAACTTGTAAGCAGATTTGTGAATAAAAAAAAAGAATTGAGTTTTACCTACTCATACTGCTCGAATACCAGCTGTTTGAGCAAAACCCAAACAACCAAGTTGTAATTAATACTTCAGTGATGTTAATTGATAACTTCCTTGTGTTTTCCAATTTTTGTCACTACCATTTTTCCTCGAAAACAAGACCAGGTCTTATATTAATTTTTGCTCCAAAAGACGCATTAGGGCTTATTTTCAGGGGATGTCTTATTTTTTCATATACAACAATCTACATTTATTTATGTACAGCAATTGCATTTATTCATTTATTCACGTACAAAAATCTACATTTATTCAAATGTAGTCATGTCATTTTCTGGACCATCAGGCCAGGTACCCGTGATCCAGTGATAGCTACCACTTTCATATCACTTTATATTTTATAGAAACATTTTTACAAATTTCTAAATAACTTTTTTACTAAGACCATCTTAAGCAGAAAAATCAACAACAAGAATCACATAAGTGAGAAGCACTTGTAATAAATAGATGGTGTAAGCGACATGTGTCTGTAGTGGGAGCTGAAAGAAGGCACAGAATTGCCTCATTCCACCTATTTTTTTTTTTCTGTGCATGTCTGAGAATCATCAGGAAAGCGCGAGAACATTGATTTTGGTATTACAAATACATTTTAGCCAAGAGGCAGCTACTCAAATATGGAACCCTGAGTAATGAATGTATCCTCTGCATTTAAAGATTTATTTCCCGGCCCACTCAGAGCTGTTAGCTAAATCTGCCACCAGGTGGCACCAAGAGATCGACTAACGACCAAGCTCATTGTGTCTCTGAGGACAGAAGGTGCCTTTGCAAAGTCTGTTAGATTTTAAGGGTTTTTGGTTTCTTTTTGGTGTGCTTTGTTGTTTGGGTTCTTTTTTTTTTTTTTTTTATATGCTTTGTGAGTTACTGTGAGGAAAGGAAAGAGAAGGTAGCAAAAATAAGCAAATACTGGGAAATTATAAAGTTTATGAAGTTTCACAGCAGTTCTGCGGTCATATTCTCTATCAGTTTTTTAAATCTTGCTCTCACGACGGTACTTGAAAGCTCTGTGCAGCTTCTGTCTCACAAGCCCTCCTCTCCTGGGACTTCGCTTTTCCCTGAACGACGTGACTTCTGTGAAAGTTCTTACCCAGCCCAGGGCCTGCGGTCACAGGCTCCGGGAGGAAAGGTGGATACTTGTGTCAGATGGCTGCTTTGTGTTTCTGATGACTTTGGGACAGAGAATGCTCATCACCATAGATACTCATCCCAATAAGCATTTTCTGCTTTCATTTGAGTGGAAAACCCAAGGATACGTCAGAAATTAAAAGCATACAGAGCAAGGAAGAAAACAGCGTCAGCAAGTCGGGAGATATGCCTGGTTGTGAACAGACATTAAGGACGAACGGCAGAGAAGATGAAGCAGGAGATTATGGAGGAAACAGGAAAGACAGAGGGCCTTTTCCTCAACCACATTAGGAGACTGCCTCGATTTTCTGACAGCCCAGGATCTACAGCAGATGTAGGGGTCACTGTGGCGGCTTCCTGCACCTTAATTTATCACAGTCTTCTTTGAAGTGAAACTTGACCACCTGGAGTATGAGGTAAGCACCTGGCAGCAGTGCCCTTCCAGTACTCTCCTGTCCTTTGTTATATTGTTTCCTCCTCCAGATGTGACACATGACACAATGTTATTAGCTTTTCTTCAAATAGTTTTCTCTTAAAATAATTTAAGCTGCGAGGAAAACATCTTGTCCTTCCTCCGCTGTGTGTACCATTTCCTGGGCTCTCCCCTCCTTGCTGCCCATCTGGGTTTCCATCAGCTCCATTTCTCCTCAGCTTGAAGAAATTCCTTTGGACTTCCTTTGTTGACACTTCCTCTTTTTTCATGGTTCCAACCGTGTTTCTAATTGCTTGTTGACACACTTTATGATGGCTGCTTTAAAACCTCTGTCTGATGACTCTCATACCTGAGTCATGGTGGTGTAGGCAGCTGTTGCTTGTCTTTCGTTCGGCATGATACCTTCCTTGTTCTTGGAATTATGACTAATTCTCACTGGAAATCTGGACATTGGGGGTATTTGGTATTAAGCTTTAGAACCCCTTAAAAAGTCTGATACAATTTCATAGTGTGGCAAATTCACAAAAGAGAGAAAAAGAAAAACCAAGAACTACAGACAAGAGAGAGAGTGGACTGTGAACATTTGAAAGTGTAGTAAGTGTTTAGCTGCTTTGAGAGGTTGTCTCCCTGTGATCACTTCCTGGGATGTCAGTATTTCAACAGCGGTGACACAGGAGAAAAAGAAAACAAACAAAAAAGCCAAAGCAGCAGTAGGTTAGGTTGTTTGGAAGTATATCTTAATTTACTTTGGGGGCAGGGGGGGCGGACGACTGGGTTTAGAGACTTTTATTTTCTGATCCAGGGACTCGAGCCACATTGCAACTGATCAGGCCAAGAGACGTTGACTAAACCAGCCAGCTTCTCCTCCTTGAGATGTTCTCCAGTCATCAACTGGAATAAAAAAACAGCAGTGACCACAGACACCTTGTTAATATTCATCCCCAAGTGGGTGGTCTGGATGATCAGCAAATCTAGAAGATAGAGGGGGCCTTAGTCAAGTGACTTCCTGGGCTGGGTAAAGGGAGCTTCCTTTTTAAATGGCTTAAGTATATAATAGCCATGTACTATGGCATTACACTGTTATACACGGTAAGAAATAAATATACTTACATGCACTTGGGCACCTACACAAAAATAAACCAACATATTCTATTTTTGCAGGTATACTGTTCTACACCTTATGGAGATAAACTATTTGTGTTGATATTTTAAACTCCCAACAGAGCAGAAATGAATTCTGCCTCTTTGAAAATAATGCCAATCTGGTTTAATATATAAAGTTAACATATATTTCAAGGTGATGATGAGGAAGGTGAGATAAATGTCCCTATCATTTAATTTCTTTCAAGTACTCAGAAATAATTTATGACTTTACTGGGTGAAAAATTGTACATCAGACCTAGAGATGGATAAATGATAAAAGTCACGTCAGCAGAGGGCTTCCATTTTAGCAAGGGAAGTAAATTCTCTTGATATATAATCATTTTTCTAATAGGAAATGCTAAATCACTGAATAATTATTATTGATTAAAGTTACTGATATTAACTCTTAATGATTCCTGCCTTCTCCTCTATTTTCCCTTCCTTTTGTCAGTCTTTCATTTTGTTATTCATTCAACCAATATGTGTTAATTACTCGGAGAAAGAGTAGCTTCTTAAAAAACCTGCCCTACGAATGTAACATTCTGTGGGAAACAGAAAATAAACCAAATAAGTCAGTGAACTCTATGGTATGTTATTTAGGGATGCGTGCCAGGAGCAAAGGAAGTCAGGGTGGAGGGAAAGTGCTGGGAGTGTTGCATTTTTTGATATAGTAACAGAGAAGGGATGACATCTGAGTTAAGACTTAAGGAGGTGGAGGAGAGAGCATCCAGCTACCTGGCGAGGAGCATTCTAGCAGAGAACAGCCAGTGCAAAGGCCCTGAGACAGGCCTGGCATATGTGGGAAACAGCAAAGGGGCCATTGGGCTGCACTGGAGTCAGAGGGCAGAGTCGTGGGACATGGAGACAGAGACGTAGGAAGGGGGCACTCGTTGGCCCTTGCAGCTTTTGTCAGGAATATGGCCTTTGCTCTGAGTGAGATGGCCAGCCATCAGACGGCCAGAGGAGGACTACCTGATTAGATCTGCTTTTTCACCCACTGGCTCTGGCTACTACGTATGAGGATGGAGTACAGAGCAGCCAGTGGCTGAAGGTTAATAAGCATACTGGGTGTGGGCGGGGGTCTGCAGATACCACCACGACCCATACGTTTGAGATGCTTCTGGGACATCCAAGTGGAGCTGAGTAAATGGATCTATACATCTGTCCAGGGCCCAGCTCTGGGCTGAGGATGATTTGGGGATCCTGTATTTAGACGGTGTTTAATGCATGAGACTAGATGAAATCACCGAGGATGTGGGTGTGGATAGAAAACAGAAGAGGCCCAGGACTGAAGTCACGCCACAGTGAAGTTGAGGAAGGCCCTGCAGAGGACATGAGATGGAATGGTGAGTGCGGTGACGGGGAAACAGAAAGCCCGCTCAGAAAGCGTTGCTAGGAGAGTGACCCACTGGGACAAGGAGAGTGAATGAGACTCTCTGCTGGTTTCAGCAAAGATGGTCATGGTTGACCCGATAAGGGTTTGGGCAAAGTGGGGAGCAGAGGCCTGATTTGCGTGGGCTTGAAAGACAGTGAGAAGAAAGACGCTGACTTCAAGGAGTTTATGTATAAAAGGAGAAGGGGTGTAGCTGGACAATGAGTTCAGCTCGAGAGAGGATTTCTTTGCATAAGATGAGAGCACATTCAAACGTTTCTAGGAATCATCTTGTGCGGAAGGGAAATCTGACGATGTGGCCAGAGGATGGGACTACCCAGGTTTTATTTAGATCAAGGAGTAAGGCAAGAAGAGAAGGGCATGTGCTTTGGATGTTACTATATTGACGGATCCTAAAATGTAAGCAGGGTAAGGACCAAGGGGACACTAGAGTGACAGTGAAAAGGTGGTCTGAGGACGTGAAGGAAAAATGACTTCCAGCAACTTGCTTAAAAGAAGAGGGAGGACAAGAGTGCCCTTTGTGGACTGGACTAAGCTGAATCCCATCATTCTCCTGCTCCCCAGTGTCTTCAAGGGAACAAGCCACTTACAAAGTGTCCTCATGAGAGCCAGTGTTCCTCTTGAGGCCATCCAGAATTTCCATGTCCTCTGGTGCCAACTGGAAGTCAAACCCCTCAGAAATGTGAGAAGATCAATTCAACTTCCCTGAGGCAATGTCTCCTCCCACCCCCACACAGACACACAAATGGATGTAAGAATTTACGTAGGTTTTCTGAGATGGTTGTCAGGAACCTGGGTCTTTCCCTGGCAAAGTCATGGCAATCTGTCAGATCATTGAGGCTGGCAATTCAGATCACCCTCAGAGACTTCTCCTGGGGGGCTGTGGTCGTAGCAAAGGAATCCTAGACATTTTTGAGTCCAAATTTCCTCTCCTCTAACGGCTTCATTTTGCAGCTGAAGAAATCAAGAGATGACTTACCCAGGAGCATCTTGTTGGGTTAGAGACCAGGATTGGGACTAAAACCTGACCGTCTGTTTAGTGTTCTTTCCATCCCCGCCCTGCTCTCCACCTTGCAGCAGCTAGGGGCTGGACCAGTTAAATACAGCACTTGAGTGCACAAAGTACACAAGGGCACGAGCTCTGCCCCATACACACCAACAGCCTCTCCAGTAGCCCATACCAGGGCACATGCTGTTCCTCTGTCAGCCCCTCCTGCCCACAGCCTGCAGCGCCGGGCCACCTGGGCTGGGGTTCACAGGTGCTTTCAGCCAATGGCATTAAGGACCGGGTCCTCCAGGAGAACTGGCTTGTTCTTGCTCACCCTGGGAGGGAGGCAGAGATGCTGTGTGTTTGAGGCTGCATATCCATCTCACCAGGGCTGCCAGTTCAGGCTAGGGTGGCTAATTTTCTAGAATCTTCCTTATTACTTTCTGGCTGTCCTGAGGTCTGGTGTCGCTTCTTTTGGTAAATCCAAAGAAGAAGGACGAGAGAAAGTGGGGCAGGAAGGGAAACTTGGGTACTTCTTCATTTTCAAACATTTCTGAGAAATTCAATAAAAGATTGAATAAGTCAAGAAGACAAAATTGTTGTCCAAGCTAAGACCCAATAACCCCAATCATAATCAATAACCAGCTATTTTATAAGAATTTGCTATTTCAAAAAATGCTTTCAATTAATTGTCAGTTTTATTCGTCTTGAAGAGATAAGGAAGTGAAAACTTACAGACGTGGTTACTTGTCTCACATCACTCAACTATTAAGTGTCAGAATCGTGGCTCAGGCTCACTTTGTCACTCTTCAAAGCTAAAGTTCCTGAATTGTATGCACATTTGAATCAGTAATGTTATTATTCCATAATGCTTTACTGAGTCTTTACAATGTGGGCTAGGGAAAGAGTTGACAGAGATGAACTATTCCTGCTGTCTATCCTTGATTCCTCCCCCCGACAGTTGGGAAAAGACCCCAGAAGTCACAGCATCTATGACGAGAATAACTTCCCAGAGACCATTACCACTCATTCCTGGAGTCAGTGCCCAGGGCGGTGTACGAGATCAGGACAATGTCCTTAGACTTGCAGAATGCCAGGAGCTCGCTGTGGTTGAGGTACGGGTGACATTCCAACTGCAGAATGCTAAGCAGCCCTGTTGGGCTGTAGGAACACCAATACCGGATATACAGGGAACGTACAGTGCTGTGTGGCACACTGTCAAAAATAGTTGGGAATACCAGTCACATGGGTCAACAGGTGATCGTCACCCTCAGCTGTGCTGGGGGAGCTCCCAGAGGCTTAGCTCTGCTTACTGCTCAGAGAAAGACAGCATCGCGGCATTGGTTAACAAGCTCAGATGACGAGGTCAGCAGACCTTCTCAGTCTCTCAGGCTGGAAACCATGTGATTGGATCTGCCTCAAGTGTTGAAGCTTTCCGTGCCCGTGTGAACACCCGCTGCCCCCCTGCAACCGATCAGCCTCCACTTGGCCAAATTCCAGTCCCCCCTGAGAGCTCAGGGAACCTCCAGCTTCTCCCTTCATTCTTCACCAATGACTCCAGTCAAAACCAACTTTCTTTCCTTTCTCTAAATTGGTGATCTCCTAAAGTGGAGGGAAAACTCCCACAGGGCAGAAAATATAACTGTAACTTTCATCTAAAAATAAGAGAAGAAAAGATGACTTACTAATGTTTAACCCCTGGATTGACTATCATCCTCTCAATCTGCATGGAAGGAGTTTAAAAGTAGTGCTGAGCTGTGCCAGTCATCTCCACGCTCCCGGGTTCTTTCATGATTCTCCAAGCTAAGGAAGTGTACATGTTCCTCCTTAAAGTGGATGTATCTTAACAAGTAACCTTCTTAATTAAAAAAAAACCTAACATTCTATTGTGGTAAAATATACATAATATAAATTTACCATCTTAACCATTTTTAAGTGTAAAGTTCATTGGTATTAGGTACATTCACAATGTTTGGGACTGATTTTGTGCCATCGAGAGGCTCAGTGGTTCTCACGGTGCAGAACTCAAGAATTGTTGGACTTAAAGATGAATCGCCCACTTTCTTTTACACACGAGTGTCCCAATTTTACTGACCTTTTGTAAGATAAGTCAGTAGTCTGCTACCTCTGTATTTCTAGGACCAACCACCATAATGCCTAATAGATTATACTCCAACCTGACCCTTAGATGTTTTTTTATAAAGTGACATAGCCTTGGGGACTGTCTTCAACAACTTGAAACACATATTGAAGCAACCGATGTCCAAAGGTACAACACAGAGAGGGAGTGCCATTGGTGACTTATTGAAATGAGGAAAGAGTAGCTGAAGAGGAGGGAGAAGAGGTCGGGGCGGGTTGCTCACGGGCTTGTACTTGAGCCCTGGCTTTTCAAGATCATCTCCAGCTGCCTTCAGTTAAAGCTGGACATGCCAATGGATTTGGCCAATCCTGACTCCTTACACTTTACCAGGGCTTGGAGAGGAAGAGGCTATGGGGGGTTATCTGTGTAACTGGCTGGAGAAGTGTAATAAATGGAAGCATGCAAAAATTGGAGGTTCGGGATGGGAGAGAAAACAAGACAGAGCAGGAGAGAGAAAGTTCGGAAAGATGCAGATGTCAATAAACAAGACAGAAATTGACCCAGTAAGAGGAGAATGAAGAAGGAATAGAAAAAAATGGGTAAGAAGCTCAGAATAAGAGAAGAATGCAAGTAGCCAGGACAGAGGTGAAGCAGCCAGCAAGATCTTCAGCTGGACACCTAGAAAAATGAGATTGAGTGACCGTGTAACAGGCTCCCAGAAAATAGGAAGTGGCGCTAGGTGGAACGTGGGAAACCGGAAGGTGGCTCCGTGTTTTCTCTTTGACCTCATTTCCTATTATTGGCCACCAAACTCCTTCAGCTCTAGTCACATGTGCCCCCTTGCTGATTCTCCAACAGGTTCTCTCCTACCTCATTCAACCAGATGGCCTTGGCCATCTTCCTGCCTGTGTCACTCTTCTCCAAATGTCCACACCACCAATTTCCTCATTTCCTGCCAAATGTCGCCCTCTCAAGGAGGCCCAGCCCACTCATTCTGTTTTCAGTTGCCTACCTGTGTCCCCAGCCACCCCACCCCTCAGTTTCCTTAATCATCTTTACTTTGCCTGTATCACTACCCTCCCATTCCCACCCCCGCAGCACCTATACTCCGGGGAGCAGAGACCTTGGTTTTATTCACTGATGTTGAGTAGTGAGTACATCACAGGCACTTAGTATTTATTGAATTATTAAGTGGATGAATTGTGAAAACTGAGGCAGAGGGACATTCAGGGACTTGCCTCAGTCTACACAGGTGGCAGAATTGGACTCGATCCACCTTTCCTGAATTCCTGTCCATCCTCTCTCCCCCAAGCAGAAGCCGTACTCACTGCTCACGTGGCACAGAGACCCACTGTGTCGAAAATGAGCTTTCCACGTGTGTCCTGTGGCAAAGCCTCCTCCCCAGGCTGGAACACAGAAAAGGAGGAGAGGTTGTACAAAGCTGTATCTGGCACCAGCCAGGTCATTTGGAGCCTGTAGACCTTGAGGCTAATGGAACAATCTATGCTTGAAACTAAACCATGGAAACAGAAAAGCCTGGAGACGCTGTCTAGCTCAGCCTCCTCTTTCGTCTTCATTTGGCTTCAGTCTGACTCTAAAGTGCACATGGAACCAGAGCACAGGCTTTCACAGACACGACACTGCTGACCATGCTCACTTCATCAAGGAACTAACTTCAAACACCGAAATCTGCTTTGCATCCCACCAGCATGGGAGGACACTTTGAAAATAAGTATGTACACATAAACGTTAAGAAGTGCACTTAGTCCAAGGTTTAAATAGTCCAACGGACAGAACTGCTTTGGTGCCAAAATAAGAGGGTTGACAGGGGTAAGAAACGGTGGTGGACATCGCGTTGCGGGTAAACAGAACTATTGAGAACCTACTTCATTTTGGTAAACAAGGGCTTGGAAAAAGCAAACTATTATTTCATAAAATATTTTGATAGAAAAAGTGGTTGAATGAAATGGCAAGGAAGTCAGAAAAATATTTCTTTATCTTTAAATAATAGCCAAAAATTTGTCATGTTTATGCAACTCTTCAAAAATACTATAGTTTAAGTTTTCATTAGGGAAAAAAAGAAGAACATATATTTATTAACCATCTAAAGTGGCCAGGCAGTTATCATGCATGTTTTATTTCTCTTCTACACAAAACAACAGATATAGAGATGGTTTCGTGATAGTTACTGCACAGGCTGCTTCCTGGCCTTTCTAAGACATCGGAGTAACTGATGAGCAGTGCGATCCACTGTTGTCTCTGTCTAGCGGGTTTTGCTTCTAGACCCTCACATGACTGGCTACCTCTCTTGCTTCACTTGGCAGCTTTTGTCACACTCAGAAAGGTCTTTTCTGACCACTTAAATTCTACTTCCACTCCCTTTCCAACTGTAACCCCCCCCTCTTATTCTCTAATTTAACATTCTCCATTTCCTTTATAGGAAGCATGTATTGGGTACTTGTTTTTCTACTCCTACCACTGTAGCTTAACGCCTCAACTTCAACACTCACTTCCAAACAGCCCGGCACACAACTGGTATCTAATAACAGACCTTTGGTTCAGGTCAAAACATAACATCTCATCAAGAAGGCCTCACACTCCAAACCACATCAGACCTTTGGGACATGGCCAGTCACAGTCTCCTGAACCTTAACACCCCCAAATTAGAAATCCACATGCCCCTTCTAACTTTCCCGTTCTGTTCTTGTCACCACTGCCATTCCTTGTCCTTCAGGTTACGGTATTAATATTAATACCGATATTAATAAGTCACTACAAGCCACTGTGATCACTGCGTCTTACATTTCCACAGCACCCTTCACAGTTTACAAAGTGTTTCCACATTTGCTATCACATCTGTTCATTACACAATGCTGAAAGGTAGGTATCACTCCATCGTTATGAATCAGATCACTGACGTGGGCAGGGTAAAAACTTTTCCAAGATCCCATAGCCAGTAAGGGACCAATCCAGGGTGCTAACACATTCCCAGACTTCAAATACACTGCTTGTATCGTTAGGCCGCAGACACATGTATCAAAATCATTGCCTTCCTATCTCCACAGCTGTCACCTCAGATTTGCTCATCATTACTTTGTACTTATATTACCACAAGTTGGTTGGCAGAAAGTTACTCAATGCATGCTATTTTACCTGAGCAACACTGCGAAGAAGGCAAGAGTCAATGCTTTCCCATACACAATACGGATGTATGTGCACATTAAACCAGCGCTCAGCCAAGTGCTGTTAGAAGAATCCTATCTGCTTATGACTATGCACCATGCTCTTCCTTCCCTGGAAAAGCTCCTTGCAGATCTACTTGACAATACAAATATAATAATAATTTGAAGTACCACGCATTATCTTGTCACGTTCCCAGTTATAAAAAAAACCATACTCCAAACGCTTTCTTTCTGAATCTCATTAGGACATTTACACGCCCACAAAAACCATGGTCAGATATCTGGCCATAGGTCGTTTTGGGACAATTCTTGAGTTTCTGGGAAAGTTAACTTCAGAACCCAAACTGATTCCTTATGATCTTGACGACTTCAGTGTTTTTCATTATACTACACTGCCTTCTTTCAGGGAATGTTGCAAGTTAGCAGAATTGTGCTAGGCAGTCTTATTATATTCAGCACATACGTCTTGAATTAATAATAGGTTAAACCATGAGAAAACAATTTGTATGTGGAAATGCAGCAGTGAGAAAGTACAGTCAAAGCATACCTTCTATGTTTCAACATCACAGAATGCTGATATTTAAATCATAACGATAATAATCATAATAATGAAAGACAGTACCTCAGAATCCCCAGGTGAGTTTACGTCTTCTTCTTCTCCTAATCCTGATGCTGTCATTTTGACTATAAAATGTAGTCACAGAAACATTATTGTGAATATTCATTACTATGCATTTTAAATACACATTCAAGTCCATCTCCATTTTTGAAAATAAGATAAAAGTAATAGTAGAGAAGAATTACAGAGGTTGATATATTTGTAAGAAAAAATGTTGGTAGTAGTCGTGATATATTTGAAGAAACTTAGCAAAAACAAAAGTACTTAATAGAAATGAATATCACATTTGGATCTACACAGGTTATGTTTTTTCTACCAGCATTGAAGCTATTAAAATTTCATAGGTGGTCACTAAAATTCCACGTCTATTATTTTTGTGAACTCCATTAACGGGAGTCAAATTATCGTTATTGGTGTCCTCTGGGGAAGCACTTTGAATAATATCCATACCATTTTCTTGTTTTCTAATTGGCGGTTTGTTGGTTTGTTCTAAAAACCCAAAATAAAACAAAAACCCAACTTAATAAAAGAGCACATTCATTTACTTGCTGACTGACTCACTCATTCCATTAGTTTTTAAGACCATAAATATTAACTGTATTCATCTAAACATAGGAATTAACCCCAGAGAACCTGAAAATATAAATAACAGATGTTGTCCTAATTCTAGTCTGGGTAAAGATACATGAGAACCGTTAGAAAAGTATCACTGGCTCTATGGACACTTGAACTGAATAAAGCACAGTAAATGCAGCTCAGCAGATGCAGCAAAGTTAGGGCTGCACCTGGAAAGTTATGCTAAGTACAGAGGGAAGGCCAGAGGAGGGTTCTAGAAAGGGCAGCAGGAACAAAAACATGAGGTATGAGTCGATATAGGAAGGGAGGGTACCAAAGGAATGAGGTAAACCAGAACCCCTGAGAATAGTATGGAGAGACAAAAGTGCAAGATCAGAACCAAGCCAGAGAAGGCAAGTGTCAGGTAGCATGTGAATTGTACCCTCATGTAATTGAGAGCCATTCATTAAGCAGAGGTGCTGCATCACTGGAAATATATGTTAGAACAGTGATTGCAGCGCAATTGAAACGGGAACATCGGGGATGCAATGCTCCAAAAGAGTACCTCAAAATAAAATGGAGAAAGTGAATTACGGTCATAACTTCTAAAACATGGTAGACACGTAGAAAATATGAAAGGTGGTGAGTCACTGGATGTGGTGATTCCAGGGAGAGTTACGGTCCAGCATTTTTCTTGCTTCAGTATTTCAATGGTGCTATTTGCCAGGTTGGGGAAAACATATGACAGAGTAGAATAGAGACAGTCAGGAAAAAAGAAAGGTTGGAGGCACTGAGTTCACTTGGAGACATGTCAAATTTGAGTCACCCAGGGGACTTAGAAGGAAAATCTGGGTAGATACATTTAAGTAAACACAGATGACTTTACTCAGAAAATGCGTGTGATTTAAGAAGATAGATGTTTATAAAACATACTCAGCTGATATCTTTCAATAATGTAAACCCTACACAGATCTTGTGAAACTTTAAAAATAAAACAAGAGCAGAGCTATAGAAACGTGGGATTCAATTCTTCAATGACATATTTCAAAATCTAAAATATAAAATACCCTTTTTTGGATATACGTAACTTCTTATTTCTGGGATATCATCATAATAAACACTTAAACTTTAATGAAAAAATTGTCAATCACCAATTCATGATGTTATTACAAGACAAGTATTTAAAAATAATTTTTGAAAGATAAGTTTAAAATAGTAGAAGAGAAATGCTTACGTGATTACAGAATCACGAGTCATTTTAGAGCACTGCTATATGTATGAAAGACATACAAAACCCCGTTTTAAAATTCATGTTGGTTTCCTTATTTCCCTGAGAACAAACACTACAATAAAAGTCTAATTACCTATCTACTGCATATGGCCTGGTAGTTGAATACTGCAGGGAAAATCTAGTGTAAATACAGTAATAAAACGAGGATTATCCAAGTTGAAGATTTAAAAGTCTTCATATACATCTCCGATTGTCATGCAGGACTGAAAGAAGAAAGGGACTAAGAAATCAAGTGATGAGGACGTCTGAGATTGAGATATGAAAGAATTTTCAACTTAGCTTTAACAACTAAGGACACCAAGTTAATGAAGTTTCTTAAGAATAATATGAAATGAACCGATTGCTGAAGAGGATTTGAAAAGTGAAAAAAAATCATCTCAGAGAGATGTTGTATACTCTGTTGGTAATGTTTTCTTCCTTATGACTTTATGAGTTTTTATATTAGTAAAATATCCTGAATTGTGATTTCATCCTTTGAGGTATGCATATGTGTCCACTAATGTGTCCACAGATATTATTATGAAAAGATCACTCAGCATCTCTAGCCCCCAAAGATCGGTGAGCTGCCCATCGTCTCACAGCTGGGAAATGGTGCAGTGTGGGCTCAAGCCCAGGTCGCCTGTCTCCCAAGCCAGAGACCATGTTCTGCTCAATCTGTTTTCTCCGCACCCAGCTCCCATGTCATTACGTCCTCTGTTTTGTTCCTCCCTTTTGTCCCCCCTTCCCAAACAAGGTCTGCAGGGAAGCCCTGTGCTAGACACACAGAGAACAGAGAGCAGGGGCCTGCTGAAGTCTGTGCGCCCTCGCAGCCCGGCTCAGTCCGATCCTCCCCCCCCCCCCCGAGCACGCTGCAGACTAGAGCCTGGAGAGGTTCCCAGCATCAGTGTTGCCAGTTGCAAATCAGTTGGCTGTTCTTCCATAGGGGACCGAATAAATAAGTCATGTGACTTCTGCACAGTGCAAATCTCTGCAGCCACTGCAAGGAACAAAGTAGCCCCTTCAAGAGCAACATATATACATGTTGTTAAGTGAGGAAGGCAAGAAACGTAATACTGACCATTTTAAAGGGAAAAATTGAGTAGAGTTTTGTACATTCACAATTTTGTACAACGATCATCTCTAGTTCTGAAACATTTCATGAAACCAAAAAAAAAACCCATTCCAGTTACACAGTCACTCCCCATTCCTGCCACCACCAGCCCCAAGAACTACTAATCTGTCTTCTGTTGGTATGGACTTACCATATTCTGTACATTTCAGATAGAAGGACTCATATAGTTAAAAACTTTTAAAAATAAGTTCTACTGAAAAAATAATTCATGTACTTTTTTTTCTTTTAGAGTATTACAGCTTCCATTTATTTTCTCATTCAACGAATAGTGATTAAGAATCTCATTTACCTAATCAGAAATTTTAATTAATGAGAAGTGGTATTATGCTGTGGTGACAGAAAGATTCAATTATTATTTTAGCAGTAGAAGACTAAATTGCTAGTATCAATCTATATCTATTAACAAATTCTGCTTTAGTATTTTAAGGGCAACACAATGTCTTTCCTCAAAGTGAAGCACTTCACAGGTATAATTTTTATTTGCTGGATACAATGTATGCTTTTAAGCTGCTACAGCAAATACTTTTGTAGTATACATAGTTTTAATATTCAAGTACATTCAACATTTCACTGTCATCAAAGATCTGAACAATGAATTTTCTTTCAGGAAATTTGAAAACTATTTATCTCTGTGGATACTTCTGTGGCTGCTTCAATGTTTTCAAGCTGAGGCAGTCTTTCGATTAAGTGAGTGCATTCATTGCTTACCACCTTATTGGTCTCCTTCATCATAAGGGCTACTTTCTCTGTTTGAGATTGAAATAATTTTAGGATATCCTGAATCTGGTCTTGGATATTAATTACTCTCTTTGCATTGTGACTTTTGTTGCCAGCATCGTCCAGTTGCTGTCCAAGCAACATATTCTCACTTTTTAGGTAAGAATACCTCTCCTCTAGGCATTCCAGCTTTGCAACGTATGTATTCACTTTTCTTCGTTCACATTGATACATGTGTTCAATTTCCGTTTTTGACACTCTCTTTGGTCTAGGTCTCTCTGAACGCGTTCTATCAGCAAATTAGCTTCTCTAAGAACTTCTCTTCTGTGATGGTAGGCAGTTTCTAGGCTACGGAATTTACTTTCAGTATTAGAAGGTTGTTGAGAAAGAATCTCATTGTTATGTGCGAGGTTAGATAGATCGAAACTCAGTTTTTCCCGTAAAGCAAACAGTTCCTCTCCTACTCTCTGGAAAGTAAGCTGTATGCCTCTTTTCGATTCCTGACTCTGCTCAAAATCTTGGATAGCAGTAGCCAGTCTACAACGGTAGAATTCAACTTTTGTTTCCAGTCTTTCTCTGTTTTTTATTTCACTTCCCAGTTCAGAGGTTAGTCTTTTATTCTCAGCTGTCAGAACATTCAGCTGTCGATGATACTGAAATCTGGTTTCTGTTAGCGTTTCCTCAAGCATTTTTATTGTGTTTTGAGATTGGTCGATCTTTCCTTCTACAATTGGAATATGCTCAAAACACATTTTTTCCATTTCCCGTTGCTTATTTTTAGCTGTGTTTAGTTTCAGTCTTGATGTGGCAATTTCATGCCACAGATCTTATTGTATTTCATGACTCTCAGAAACCTAAGTAAAAGAAAAAAAGACTTGTAGCTAGCCCTTAATGAAATGACATATTGTGATATCCTCTCAAATTAAAGAAGAACCTATATGTTTATATAATGAAAAACTTGCAATAAATGGCTATCCCACTGATTGCAGTAAGTGGATATCCCAAATCTCCAACTTTATACGAGCATAAATTCATCAACGTTCAAAAATTTAATATAAGATGCTGAATCCATGGAAGTGAAAACAGAATTTTCAAATCCTAAGAGAAGTTTATGTCTCAGATTTGGAAAAGATACACAATGAGAAGGCATACATGATTAAGAAATCTCAACACACTTTAAAATAGAGTTTACAGTTTGAGAATATAGCAAATCCACAGTAAAAGTATAAACTCTGCATATATTCGGATACATTACATTTCCTAAAATATTTCACTCCACCATATCTTAATTAGTGAGTACCTACAGGGAACGTAACAACTTTTTTAAAGATTAATACCTGGAGAAGAGGCAAACTTTAAATTATTAGGAGCCAAAATCATTGACATGAAACAGAAAGAAAAACAAATTCATAAACAATCATTCAAAGTATATACTGTGGATGGGTTATGCATTCATAGAGTTACCTGGTGCCTCCTGTTCCAATTGATTCTAATACCCGCTGAGGTGAGCGGAGAGAAACAATGAGTACTACGGACTGATTTCCTACACCAAAATGAAAGGAACTACAAACTGAATGCTTGTACGCCACCCGGAAGTTCTCATCGTGCAGGGTGTGATTCTCTTAATTGGCAGGTGAGTTGATTTCATGACCCCATCCTCTCCCTGAATGTAGACTTGGAAGTCAATTACACAGAGGTCCCAAGGCAGAGTCCATCTCTAACCTCGGCCTTAGTGAGTTGCCATACAAAACTCCCAATTTTGAACTACTGAGAATGATGACTCCTTTCACACGAGTCCGACTCGGTGGTCAGCATTTGCACAGTGTCCATAATTTCAACCACTTAATCGTCTGATTCAATAGTCGATGGTACCTTCTTTGTCATGTAAGAAACTGATAACAATGAAGAACCAAAATATATTCAGGACTTTTTGTTTTGTTTTGTTTTGTTTTTTGCTTTTTGCCTCAATTCCAGGAATAAAATTGATTTACAAGTAACTATAGATTCTAACAATATTTCAAGTTTTGTGAGCAGTTCAAATGTGATGAAAATAATATTCAATTATGACCTATTGACTCTTAAAAGGCTACCTGGAAAGTGAATTTCAATGGCCGTGTTACACTATTGATGCATAAAAAATGACATTGTACTAGAAATTTAAAAGAAAATTTTCACGTACATGATAGTGGTTATTTTCACTTCCATCAAGCCTCACTTGCTCTTGCTCTGATTCCATGCTTACGTGTATTTCTGCAGATAAATCTATACGTTAGTTATAATGAACTACTCAGGACACTGATAAAAAGTATAATCTCTATAAAAACAGAAAATAACATGTTATCAATAGAGAGTTTAAATTAAGCTTAGTCTTTCACTGAACACTGACTGAAAAATACTTCTGATTATCTAAAACTGCAACAAACTATTTGGGAAATAACTGATGTCAAAAAGTTGAAGGCATACAAACATGTCAAAATCCACGTATCAAGTCGCCATGTACTCTGTTCTCTACCTCCTAAGAGTAACTTCAGATAAGCAGCCCTATATCCTCCCTTTCCCCAAACACGCTACTCATTCATAGTACACGTTACTTTATGTGTCCTATACCTGCCATTCACACAGATGCAGTCCATGAAGTGTTGCCATTCAGCAATTTCTGTTACATAATGTGTTTCCGATCACAGCTTTGGTTCTTAATAGTTAAGATTGTTCAGGCTATGGATGCCTATCTTATTATCAAAAGTTATATCCAACCACCTATTTTAACTTATAAATAGACATGTAAAATGTGGGTTTCAAAACTTTTCGTGAATGGTACTACGTCAAATAAGAGACCACTTATTCCAAGGAAATGGTCTTTTCTAAATGCACCAATATCTACAGAATTCATCCTTTATGCCTTACATAAACAGAACTTCATACGACAAATGACAGCCTTGGGTGACCTTATGTCTTCCAGCAAAGATAGGATCAGATTAGGTCTGATCTGGCTACCTCCAAAGGGTACAGAGTGTCACAACACAGAATGGAATATAGAACAAAATTATTTTCCTTTTTTAATTAAGAAAATTCTGCGATTGAGAGTTTTTAAGACAGGGGCAACAGAAAAGAAACGACTCTAGAGGTGAAGCTTTAACCTGTTACAACACGAGGAGTAGCTTTGTCATGTCACATCCATGATCCCCGTATGGGGTTTCAAAAGGTAGCTCTCAATGTAATGTGAGAGTCCCTGAAGTCCCAAGATGTATCAGTTCAGGGGCCCGAAGAGGTCAAAACTATCTTCTCAGGAATACTAAATATCATTTGCCATTTTCACTCTCATTCTCTTATAAGTGTCCCGAGAGTGATCGACAACCACAATATGTGGTAACATCATATTTCTCGTGGTGACTGGGTCATATCTCTAAGGGCTGATGGAATATATGACTACATGTTCTAGTACTTTAAATTTCTCTGTTTTAATTTCTAATATTGCAAACATCAACAGATACTCCTGACTAACACAAAACTCTTTGGAATCTCAACAATTCTTTCTGTCTTTTTTTTTTTTTAATTCTTAATGGCGAAAAGGATCCTAAGACCCCAAAGTTTCCAAAGATTGTGTGTATCAAATATTCATTATGATTAATTCTTCCGTGCACTTTAAATAATCAAACACACCATAAGCTCACCAGCCCCCCCCACCCCCCACACACACAGAATCTGCTAATCAGAACATCAGGTTAGCCTAAGATCATTGGTATAACAACACTAAGAGACGTAAAGTAAAAACATACATTGACATGTTAGCAACTGGAGGCTCCTTTAGGTAAAGGTCAACATTCAAATGAGCATTTTAGGATACTGGAAAAAAGTTCGTATATGATAATAAACTTCGGGGAACCCCTATTAAATACATGAATTCCAAATTGGGAAATTTAGAGTTCAAAACACAAGTTGAAACGTGTGCTTAGTTAAAGAGCACATGTTTTAAATCTCTTTTTCTTATTCTTGTAAATATCTTTTTTCTCAAACATGGATACCAGCAATGACATCTATATTATTTACGTGAAATCAATCAATTACATTTGTAAAACGGAAACTAAAAGGTATGAGTAAGAAGAAGACTGTGAGCACGTAAAAGATAATATTTTTTATCTGAAGACTGGGTCAATAGGAAAGCTGAGGATAGAATCCACAGCATATCTTGACTGCAATGCATCAGAAACATTGATACCATCAGACTACAAGTATTTATCATGTTCTTCAATTTGACTGTAATTGAACAAGCACACAGTTGTCATAAGAGTTCTGTTGAATGCATAATTCATTTGTCAAAGGACAGAGTGTCATGAATCCATCAGCTGGGATATACAATTATAGAATACCAGTTTATAAAAATATTCATTTCTTTTCAAACCAATGTGGGCTACTAGTGTGCCTACACTTCTTATATCATCTACTTTACAGCCATCGAGCAGTTTCTCAATCTGCTCGTGCAAAAAGGTGTATCAAACTTCTCTAAGAAATGATGTAGGATGAGCTATCAACATGAAATATGATATCGAAAGAGGGAAAATTGATTCAACAACACAGAAATATTAGATATAAAAAGACTTCTACATTTCAAAATCGGTGTAACATTTACTGAAAACAAAATCTTAGCCCTTAGGGAATGAAATCTATAATTTCTTTTTTTTCCAATCTTACTTTCCTTTGGTATCTCATGCTATACACTAAGTGGTTTTATAAAACAGCCATTTTATCAAAGAATCAACCCCTAAAAAAACACAGCCATGTGCTCTATTCAAACTCATCTCTTTGGAATTACAAATACCAGAGTAACCTATGTATCTTGGCTGCCTGAGAATCCTGAGGAGTTAAATGAGTGGCTACAGTTTATCCCATTCCAGCACTTCCTCCTGCTTCCAGGATTCTCTGGAGCAGCAATGATCTCAACTTCTGTTTCAGAGCAAATACACTGAAGCCATTCAAACGAGGTCTCTCACATTTCCTCATCAAGTCCAAAATTACCTAGATGAAGCCATTTTCATTCTTTCTGTGGATTATCCCCACAACTTTTTCTTTCCTCTCTGTTTAGTGCTAGTATCTTATAAGTATCACTTCTATTTCTTCATTTTCTTGCTTCCCTTTGGTCATAAATAAGGTCAGAAAAACACACACAAAATAATGCTGTTTCTCGATCCTGTTATGTCTTCACTATCCGATGCCTCCTCTTCCGAATTCTCTGAAAAGAAGTCACCACCCTCTCTGCACAGAGCATGGTCTGTGGACGAGCACCTTGGTGCCCCCTCATTCCTTGTGAGACATGCAGATACGAGACCTGCTGCCATCATTTCTCCCAAAAATGCAACTGCATTTGGAGTCACGGACTCTCTCATGGACGTTTGGTCAGGTTATTGCCACCCGGAATATCCCATAACTGATCCTGCTCTCTGCTTCCTTCCAATGCTCTTCTTTTGCTCTGTACGATACTACCCTATGAAGTCACAGCGTTTTATATGGCATTAAGTTATATACATTTACAGCTGACCACGTAGACTTAAGGTGATCAATGGTGGATAAATAGAGTTCTACGTGGCCACGTATCTCACTCCGCAAACTAGTCCCAATGTGAGAAAAAGCTCGGACACATTTTGGCACTGGAAGCTCTCTTTCTATTCTTCCCACATTTCAAAAATTCTGCTCCTCCTTTTTCAAAACGATTATTTACTCTCTTATACTCTATATACCTGATTCATTTTTTTTCATTGACTCCCCATAAATTCTGCCTTTGTCATTCTTCATTCCTCTTTTATTCTTTTCCTCTTCTTTATTTCCTGACTCTCCATAGGTGACAGAATGTCTTGAAATGGAACAAATAATTGAGCTCCTCTGGTTGCACTCCCACTTGAATCGGTTACTGATTCCTGAGCACTATACAAGTTTTGTCCTTTTCACATAATTTTCCTCAGTAGGCATCTAATAGGTGATTGTCTTTCGCTCTTAGACTATGTCATATTCATGTTTTAAGTCAACAATCAGGTGAAAGACTTTTTTGCAAAATCCAGGTCTTACCTTCTTCTTCTGTAGGAAGTATAGATTTTCCCCTTTGATTGGCAGCAAACAGGAAAGGAGCAACGTATTTCCGTGGACGTCTTTCAGGAATACTCTGTTAAAATTTATATCAATCATGAGTTGTATACTGATTTCTAATCCCTTCTAAGAATATATCTGAATTGCCCCCTTTAAAAAGAATTAGACTGAACAATAAGACAAGCATGTCTTGAAAACCAACCCATCGAAACAGAAAAGCCTGGAGACGCTGTCTAGCTCAGCCTCGTTTTCCGTCTTCATTTGGCTCCTGTCTGACTCTAAAGTGCACATGGAACCAGAGCAAAGGCTTTCACAGACACGACACTGCTGACCATGCTCACTTCATCAAGGAACTAACTTCAAACACCGAAATCTGCTTTGCATCCCACCAGCATGGGAGGACACTTTGAAAATAAGTATGTACACATAAACGTTAAGAAGTGCACTTAGTCCAAGGTTTAAATAGTCCAACGGACAGAACTGCTTTGGTGCCAAAATAAGAGGGTTGACAGGGTAAGAAACGGTGGTGGACATCGCGTTGCGGGTAAAAAGAACTATGGAGAACCTACTTCATTTTGGTAAACAAGGGCTTGGGAAAAGCAAACTATTACTTGATAAAATATTTTGATAGGAAAAGTGGTTGAATGAAATGGCAAGGAAGTCAGAAAAATATTTCTTTAAATTATCTTTAAATAATAGCCAAAAATTTGACATGGTTATGCAACTCTTCAAAAATAACTATTGTTTAAGTTTTCATTAGGGAAAAAAATAAGAACATATATTTATTAACCATCTAAAGTGGCTAGGCATTTATCATTCATGTTTTATTTCTCTTCTACACAAAACAACAGATATAGAGATGGTTTCTTGATAGTTACCGCACAGGCTGCTTCCTGGCCTTTCTAAGACATCGGAGTAACTGATGAGCAGTGCGATCCACTGTTGTCTCTGTCTAGCAGGGTTTGCTTCTAGACCTTCACATGACTGGCTACCTCTCATGCTTCACTTGGCAGCTTTTGTCACACTCAGAAAGGTCTTTTCTGACCATTTAAATTCTACTCCCACTCCCATTCCAACTGTAATACCCCCTTATTCTCTAACCTAACATTCTCCATTTCCTTTACAGGAAACATGCATTGTGAACTTGTTTTTCTGATCCTACAACTGTAGCTTAACCTTTCAACTTCAACACTCAGTGCCAAACTGCCCGGCACACAACTGGTATCTAATAACAGACCTTTGCTTCAGGTCAAAACATAAGATCTCATCAAGAAGGCCTCATGCCCCAAACCACTTCAGACCTTTGGGACATGGCCAGTCACAGTCTCCTGAACCTTAACACCCCCAAATTAGCAATCCACATGCCCCTTCTAACTTTCCCGTTCTGTTCTTGTCACCACTGCCATTCTTTGTCCTTCAGGTTAAGGAAAGTCCCGCTATTAATAATTCACCACAAGCCACTGTGATCCTTGTGTCTTACATTTCCACAGCACCCGTTACAGTTTACAAGTGTTTCCACATTTGCTATCACATCTGTTCATTACACAACCCTGAAAGGTAGGTATGACTCCATCGTTACGAATCAGATCACTGACATGGGCAGGGTAAAAAGTTTTCCAAGATCCCAGAGCCAGTAAGTGACCAATCCAGGATGCTAACACGTTCCCAGCCTTCAAATACACTGCTTGTATCGTTAGTCAGAGAACGCATGTATCAAAATCACTGCCTTCCTATCTCTTTCCACAGCTTTCACCTCAGATTAGCTCATCACCACTTTGTACTTATATTAACACAGGTTGGTTGGCAGAAAGTTACTCAATGCATGCTGTTTTAACTGAACAAGACTGTATGGAAGGAGCGAGTAAATGGTTTCCCAGACACAATACTGATGTATGTGCACATGAAACCAGCGCTCAGCCAAGTGCTGTTAGAAGAATCCTATCTGCTTATGACTATGCACCATGCTCTTCCTTCCCTGGAAAAGCTCCTTGCAGATCTACTTGACAATACAAATATAATAATACTTTGAAATACCACGCATTATCTTGTCACGTTCCCAGTTATAAAAAAAACTACACTCCAAACGCTCTTTCTGAATCTCATTAGGACATTTACACGCCCACAAAAACCATGATCATATATCTGGCCATAGGTCGACTTGGGACAATTGTTGAATTTCGGGGAAAGTTAACTTCAGAACCCAAACTGAATTTTTATGATCTTGACGGCTTCAGTGTTTTTCATTATACTACACTGCCTTCTTTCAGGGAATGTTGCAAGTTAGCAGAATTGTGCTAGGCTGTCTTATTATATTCAGCACATAGGTCTTGTATTAATAATAGGTTAAACCATGAGAAAACAATTTGTATGTGGAAATGCAGCAGTGAGAAAGTACAGTCAAAGCATACCTTCTATGTTTCAACATCACAGAATGCTGATTTTAAATCATAACGATAATAATCATAATAATGAAAGACAGTACCTCAGAATCCCCAGGTGAGTTTACGTCTTCTTCTTCTCCTAATCCTGATGCTGTCATTTTGACTATAAAATGTAGTCACAGAAACATTACTGTGAATATTTATTACTATGCATTTTAAATACACATTCAAGTCATCTCCATTTTTGAATATCATATAAAAGTAATAGGAGAGAAGAACTACAGAGGTTGACATATTTGTAAGAAGTAATGTTGGTAGTAGTCGTGATACATTTGAAGAAACTTAGCAAAAACAAAAGTACTTAATAGAAATGAATATCACATTTGGATCTACACAGGTTATATTTTTCTACCATCATTGAAGCTATTAAAAATTCATAGGTAGTCACTAAAACACCACTTCTATTATTTTGGTGAACTCCATCAATGGGAGTCAAATTATAATTATTGGTGAGCTCTTGGGAAGCACTTTGAATAATATACATACCATTTTCTTGTTTTCTAATTGCCGGTTTTGTTGGTTTGTCCTATAATCACAAAACAAAACAAAACCCAACTTAATAAAGGTGCACATTCATTTACTTGCTCATTGACTCACTCATTCCATCAGTTTTTAAGACCCCAAATATTAACTGTATTCATCGAATCATAGGAACTAACCCCAGAGAAGCTGAAAATATAAATAACAGATGTTGTCCTAATTCTAGTCTGGGTAAAGATACATGAGAACCGTTAGAAAAGTATCACTGGCTCTTTGGACACTTGAACTGAATAAAGCACAGTAAATGCAGCTCAGCAGATGCAGCAAAGTTAGGGCTGCACCTTGAAAGTTATGCTAAGTACAGAGGAAGGCGAGAGAAAGGATTCTAGAAAGGGCATCAGGAACAAAAACATGAGGTATGAGTCGATATAGGAAGGGAGGGTACCAAAGGAATGAGGTAAAGCGGAACCACTGAGAATAGGATGGAGAGATAAAAGTGCAAGATCAGAACCAAGCTAAAGAAGGCACGTGTTAGGTAGCACATGAATTGTACCCTCATGTAATGGAGTGCCATACATTAAGCAGAGTTGGTGCATGTAGGGACAAAGCCCAGAAAGCAGTTTCCAGAAAGCAGTTTCCATGCTCTCGACCTCACATAGAATGGTGCTGGCTCAGGTAGTAACTGACCATCAACTGTGATTGGATGTCCATCAGCTGTGGCTAGCTGGCCATCAGCTGTAACCAGTGAGCAATTGGCCACTAATATAACTGCTGTGGCTACGCTGGCAGAGAAAATGGGGCCTAGCAAGAAGATGGTGTCTGGCAAGCTCTGACTGCTGTTAGGATGGCGGGTTGCAGATTATGTAGATCCTGCTTCCTGTGACTCCAGCCCAGTCGCCAGCGAGAATATATTGGTTTGACTCCCCAATCTATGGCTCCATGGGTGTTCCTTTTGGCCTCACCAAGCCCTGTGTTCTTATGTGGGGAGCATGAGCTGAGACCCCGCCGGACGCTCCGCACGGCACTGCATCGTTGGAATTATAATTTAGAAAAGTGATTCCAGCTCAATTGAAACGGGAACATCAGGGATGCAAAGCTCCAAAAGAGAACCTCAAAATCAAATGTGAGAAAGTGAATTACGGTCATAACTTCTAAAATATGGTAGGCACGTAGAAAATATAAAAGGTGGTGAGTCACTGGATGTGGTGATTCCATGGAGAGTTACGGTCCAGCATTTATCTTGCTTCAGTATTTCAATGGTGCTATTTGCAAGGTTGGGGAAAACAGATGACAGAGTAGAATAGAGATAGTCAGGAAAAAAGAAAGGTTCGGGCACTGAGTTCACTTTGGGACATGTCAAATTTGAGTCACCCAGGGGACTTAGAAGAAAAATCTGGGTAGATACATTTAAGTAAACACAGATGACTTTACTCAGAAAATGCGTGTGATTTAAGAAGATAGATGTTTATAAAACATTCTCAGCTGATATCTTTCAATAATGTAAAGCCTACACAGATTTTGTGAAACTTTAATAATAAAACAAGAGCAGAGCTATAGAAAGGTGGGATTCAATTCTTCAATTACATACTTCAAAATCTAAAATATAAAATACCATTTTATGGATATACGTAACTTCTAATTTCTGGGACATCGTCATAATAAACACTTAAAGTTTAATGAAAAAATTATCAATCACCAATTCATGATGTTACTACAAGACAACTATTTAAAAATAATTTTTGAAAGATAAGTTTAAAATAGAAGAGGAGAAATGCTTAAGTGATGACAGAATCACGAGTCATTTTGAAGCACTGCTATATATATGAAAGACATACAAAACCCTGTTTTAAAATTCACGTGGTTTCCTATTTCCCTGAGAACAAACACTACAATAAAAGTCTAATTAGCTATCTACTGCATATGGCCTGGTAGTTAAATATTGCAGGGAAAATCTAGTGTAAATACAATAATAAAACGAGGATTATCCAAGTTGAAGATTTAAAAGTCTTCAAATACATCTATGATTGCCATGCAGGACTGAAAGAAGAAAGGGACTAGAATATCAAGTGACGAGGACGTCTGAGATTGAGATATGAAAGAATTTTCAACTTAGCTTTAACAACTATGGACACCAAGTTAATAAAGTTTCTTAAGAATAATATGAAATGAACCAATTGCTGAAGAGGATTTGAAAAGTAAAAAAAATCATCTCAGAGAGAATGTTGTATACTCTGTTGGTAATGTTTTCTTCCTTATGACTTTACAACAACGTGTATTTTATATTAGAAAAATATCGTGAATTGTGATTTCATCCTTTGATGTGTGCATATGTGTACACTAATGTGTCCACACATAATATTATGAAAAGATCACTCAGAATCTCTAGCCCCCAAAGCTCGGTGAGCTGCCCATCGTCTCATAGCTGGGAAATGGTCCAGTGTGGGCTCAAGCCCAGGTCACCTGTCTCCCAAATCAGAGACCATGTTTTGCTCAACCCGTTTTCTCCCCACCCAGCTCCCATGTCATGACATCCTCTGTTTGTTCCTCCCTTTTGTCTCCCCTTCCCAAACAAGGTCAGAAGTGAAGCCCTGTGCTAGACACACAGAGAACAGAGAGCAGGGCCCTGCTGAAGTCTGTGCGCCCTCGCAGCCCGGCTCAGTCCGATCCTCCCCCCAAGCACGCTGCAGACTAGAGCCGGGAGAGGTTCCCTGCATCAGTGTTGACAGTGGCAAATCAGCTGGCTGTCCATCCATAGGGGACCGAATAAATAAGTCATGTGACTTCTGCACAGTGGAAATTTCTGCCGCCACTGCAAAGAACAAAGGAGCCCCTTCAAGAGCAACATCTAGACATGTTGTTATGTGAGGAAGGCAAGAGCAGAAGACATGTTTTAAATGAGCCATTTGATTGTTTTTAAATATGTACCATGATGTTAATGTCATCGACTGAATAGTGTTATGATAATATTCTTCTTTTAGTGAGGTCACAGTTTACAAAACGTAATATTGACCATTTTAAAGGGAAAAATTAAGTAGAGTTTTGTACATTCACAATTTTGTACAACGATCAGGTCTAGTTCAGGAATATTTCATGATACCAGAAAAGAACCCATTCCAATTAAACAGTCACTCCCCATTCCACCACCACCAGCCCCAAGAACTACTAATCTGCCTTCTGTTGGTATGTATTACCTTATTCTGCACATTTCAGATAAAAGGACTCATATATTTAAAACCTTTTAAAAATAAGTTCTACTGAAAAAATGATTCATGTACTTTTTTCTTTTAGAGTATTGCAGCTTAAATTTATTTTCTTATTCAATGAATAGAGATTAAGAACCTTATTTACCTAATCAGAAATTTTAATTAATGAGAAATGGAATAACACTGTGGTGACAGAAAGATTCAATTGTTATTTTAGCAGTACAAGACTAAATTGCTAGTATCAATCTATATCTATTAACAAATTCTGCTTTAGTATTTTAGGGCAACACAATGTCTTTCTTCAAAGTGAAGCACCTCGCAGGTCTAATTTTTATTTGCTGGATACAATGTATACTTTTAAGCTGCTACAGAAAATACCTTTGTAGCATATATAGTTTTAATATTCAACTACATTCAACATTTCACCATCATCAAAGATCTGAACATTGAATTTTCTTTCAGGAAATTTGAAAACTATTTATCTCTGTGGATACTTACTTCTCTTTCTGCTTCAATATTTTCAAGCTGACGCAGTCTTTCGTATAAGTGAGTGCATTCATTGCTCACCACTTTATTGGTCTCCTTCACCATAAGGGCTACTTTCTCTGTTTGAGCTTGAAATAATTTTAGGATATCCTGAATCTGGTCTTGGATATTAATTACTCTCTTTTCATTGTGACTTTTGTTGCGAGCATCGTCCAGTTGCTGTCGAAGCAACATATTCTCACTTTTTAGGTTAGAATACCTCTCCTCTAGGCATTCCAGCTTTGCAACGTATGTATTCATTTTTTCTCGTTCACTTTGATACATGTGTTCAATTTCCGTTTTATGACATTGTCTTTGGCTTAAGTCTCTCTGAACACATTCTAAAACCAAACAAGCTTCTCTAAGAACATCTCTTGTGTGATGGAACTCAGCTTGTAGGCTACGGAATTTACTTTCCGCATTAGAAAGTCGTTGATAAAGAATCTCATTGTTATGTGCGAGGTTAGATAGATCGAAACTCAGTTTTTCCCGTAAAGCAAACAGTTCCTCTCCTACTCTCTGGAAAGTAAGCTGTATGCCTCTTTTCGATTCCTGACTCTGCTCAAAATCTTGGATAGCAGTAGCCAGTCTACAACGGTAGAATTCAACTTTTGTTTCCAGTCTCTCTCTGTTTTTTATTTCACTTCCCAGTTCAGAGGTTAGTCTTTTATTCTCAGCTGTCAGAACATTCAGCTGTCGATGATACTGAAATCTGGTTTCTGTTAGCGTTTCCTCAAGCATTTTTATTGTGTTTTGAGATTGGTCGATCTTTCCTTCTACAATTGGAATGTGCTCAAAACACATTTTTTCCATTTCCCGTTGCTTATTTTTAGCTGTGTTTAGTTTCAGTCTTGATGTGGCAATATCATGCCACAGATCATTTTGTATTTCATGACTCTCAGAAACCTAAGTAAAAGAAAAAAAGACTTGTAGCTAGTCCTTAATGAAATGACATATTGTGATATCCTCTCAAATTAAAGAAGAACCTATATGTTTATATAATGAAAAACTTGCAATAAATGGCTATCCCACTGATTGCAGTAAGTGGATATCCCAAATCTCCAACTTTATACGAGCATAAATTCATCAACGTTCAAAAATTTAATATAAGATGCTGAATCCATGGAAGTGAAAACAGAATTTTCAAATCCTAAGAGAAGTTTATGTCTCAGATTTGGAAAAGATACACAATGAGAAGGCATACATGATTAAGAAATCTCAACACACTTTAAAATAGAGTTTACAGTTTGAGAATATAGCAAATCCACAGTAAAAGTATAAACTCTGCATATATTCGGATACATTACATTTCCTAAAATATTTCACTCCACCATATCTTAATTAGTGAGTACCTACAGGGAACGTAACAACTTTTTTAAAGATTAATACCTGGAGAAGAGGCAAACTTTAAATTATTAGGAGCCAAAATCATTGACATGAAACAGAAAGAAAAACAAATTCATAAACAATCATTCAAAGTATATACTGTGGATGGGTTATGCATTCATAGAGTTACCTGGTGCCTCCTGTTCCAATTGATTCTAATACCCGCTGAGGTGAGCGGAGAGAAACAATGAGTACTACGGACTGATTTCCTACACCAAAATGAAAGGAACTACAAACTGAATGCTTGTACGCCACCCGGAAGTTCTCATCGTGCAGGGTGTGATTCTCTTAATTGGCAGGTGAGTTGATTTCATGACCCCATCCTCTCCCTGAATGTAGACTTGGAAGTCAATTACACAGAGGTCCCAAGGCAGAGTCCATCTCTAACCTCGGCCTTAGTGAGTTGCCATACAAAACTCCCAATTTTGAACTACTGAGAATGATGACTCCTTTCACACGAGTCCGACTCGGTGGTCAGCATTTGCACAGTGTCCATAATTTCAACCACTTAATCGTCTGATTCAATAGTCGATGGTACCTTCTTTGTCATGTAAGAAACTGATAACAATGAAGAACCAAAATATATTCAGGACTTTTTGTTTTGTTTTGTTTTGTTTTTTGCTTTTTGCCTCAATTCCAGGAATAAAATTGATTTACAAGTAACTATAGATTCTAACAATATTTCAAGTTTTGTGAGCAGTTCAAATGTGATGAAAATAATATTCAATTATGACCTATTGACTCTTAAAAGGCTACCTGGAAAGTGAATTTCAATGGCCGTGTTACACTATTGATGCATAAAAAATGACATTGTACTAGAAATTTAAAAGAAAATTTTCACGTACATGATAGTGGTTATTTTCACTTCCATCAAGCCTCACTTGCTCTTGCTCTGATTCCATGCTTACGTGTATTTCTGCAGATAAATCTATACGTTAGTTATAATGAACTACTCAGGACACTGATAAAAAGTATAATCTCTATAAAAACAGAAAATAACATGTTATCAATAGAGAGTTTAAATTAAGCTTAGTCTTTCACTGAACACTGACTGAAAAATACTTCTGATTATCTAAAACTGCAACAAACTATTTGGGAAATAACTGATGTCAAAAAGTTGAAGGCATACAAACATGTCAAAATCCACGTATCAAGTCGCCATGTACTCTGTTCTCTACCTCCTAAGAGTAACTTCAGATAAGCAGCCCTATATCCTCCCTTTCCCCAAACACGCTACTCATTCATAGTACACGTTACTTTATGTGTCCTATACCTGCCATTCACACAGATGCAGTCCATGAAGTGTTGCCATTCAGCAATTTCTGTTACATAATGTGTTTCCGATCACAGCTTTGGTTCTTAATAGTTAAGATTGTTCAGGCTATGGATGCCTATCTTATTATCAAAAGTTATATCCAACCACCTATTTTAACTTATAAATAGACATGTAAAATGTGGGTTTCAAAACTTTTCGTGAATGGTACTACGTCAAATAAGAGACCACTTATTCCAAGGAAATGGTCTTTTCTAAATGCACCAATATCTACAGAATTCATCCTTTATGCCTTACATAAACAGAACTTCATACGACAAATGACAGCCTTGGGTGACCTTATGTCTTCCAGCAAAGATAGGATCAGATTAGGTCTGATCTGGCTACCTCCAAAGGGTACAGAGTGTCACAACACAGAATGGAATATAGAACAAAATTATTTTCCTTTTTTAATTAAGAAAATTCTGCGATTGAGAGTTTTTAAGACAGGGGCAACAGAAAAGAAACGACTCTAGAGGTGAAGCTTTAACCTGTTACAACACGAGGAGTAGCTTTGTCATGTCACATCCATGATCCCCGTATGGGGTTTCAAAAGGTAGCTCTCAATGTAATGTGAGAGTCCCTGAAGTCCCAAGATGTATCAGTTCAGGGGCCCGAAGAGGTCAAAACTATCTTCTCAGGAATACTAAATATCATTTGCCATTTTCACTCTCATTCTCTTATAAGTGTCCCGAGAGTGATCGACAACCACAATATGTGGTAACATCATATTTCTCGTGGTGACTGGGTCATATCTCTAAGGGCTGATGGAATATATGACTACATGTTCTAGTACTTTAAATTTCTCTGTTTTAATTTCTAATATTGCAAACATCAACAGATACTCCTGACTAACACAAAACTCTTTGGAATCTCAACAATTCTTTCTGTCTTTTTTTTTTTTAATTCTTAATGGCGAAAAGGATCCTAAGACCCCAAAGTTTCCAAAGATTGTGTGTATCAAATATTCATTATGATTAATTCTTCCGTGCACTTTAAATAATCAAACACACCATAAGCTCACCAGCCCCCCCCACCCCCCACACACACAGAATCTGCTAATCAGAACATCAGGTTAGCCTAAGATCATTGGTGTAACAACACTAAGAGACGTAAAGTAAAAACATACATTGACATGTTAGCAACTGGAGGCTCCTTTAGGTAAAGGTCAACATTCAAATGAGCATTTTAGGATACTGGAAAAAAGTTCGTATATGATAATAAACTTCGGGGAACCCCTATTAAATACATGAATTCCAAATTGAGAAATTTAGAGTTCAAAACACAAGTTGAAACGTGTGCTTAGTTAAAGAGCACATGTTTTAAATCTCTTTTTCTTATTCTTGTAAATATCTTTTTTCTCAAACATGGATACCAGCAATGACATCTATATTATTTACGTGAAATCAATCAAGTACATTTGTAAAACGGAAACTAAAAGGTATGAGTAAGAAGAAGACTGTGAGCACGTAAAAGATAATATTTTTTATCTGAAGACTGGGTCAATAGGAAAGCTGAGGATAGAATCCACAGCATATCTTGACTGCAATGCATCAGAAACATTGATACCATCAGACTACAAGTATTTATCATGTTCTTCAATTTGACTGTAATTGAACAAGCACACAGTTGTCATAAGAGTTCTGTTGAATGCATAATTCATTTGTCAAAGGACAGAGTGTCATGAATCCATCAGCTGGGATATACAATTATAGAATACCAGTTTATAAAAATATTCATTTCTTTTCAAACCAATGTGGGCTACTAGTGTGCCTACACTTCTTATATCATCTACTTTACAGCCATCGAGCAGTTTCTCAATCTGCTCGTGCAAAAAGGTGTATCAAACTTCTCTAAGAAATGATGTAGGATGAGCTATCAACATGAAATATGATATCGAAAGAGGGAAAATTGATTCAACAACACAGAAATATTAGATATAAAAAGACTTCTACATTTCAAAATCGGTGTAACATTTACTGAAAACAAAATCTTAGCCCTTAGGGAATGAAATCTATAATTTCTTTTTTTTCCAATCTTACTTTCCTTTGGTATCTCATGCTATACACTAAGTGGTTTTATAAAACAGCCATTTTATCAAAGAATCAACCCCTAAAAAAACACAGCCATGTGCTCTATTCAAACTCATCTCTTTGGAATTACAAATACCAGAGTAACCTATATATCTTGGCTGCCTGAGAATCCTGAGGAGTTAAATGAGTGGCTACAGTTTATCCCATTCCAGCACTTCCTCCTGCTTCCAGGATTCTCTGGAGCAGAAATGATCTCAACTTCTGTTTCAGAGCAAATACACTGAAGCCATTCAAACGAGGTCTCTCACATTTCTTCATCAAGTCCAAAATTACCTAGATGAAGCCATTTTCATTCTTTCTGTGGATTATCCCCACAACTTTTTCTTTCCTCTCTGTTTAGTGCTAGTATCTTATAAGTATCACTTCTATTTCTTCATTTTCTTGCTTCCCTTTGGTCATAAATAAGGTCAGAAAAACACACACAAAATAATGCTGTTTCTCGATCCTGTTATGTCTTCACTATCCGATGCCTCCTCTTCCAGAATTCTCTGAAAAGAAGTCACCACCCTCTCTGCACAGAGCATGGTCTGTGGACAAGCACCTTGGTGCCCCCTCATTCCTTGTGAGACATGCAGATACGAGACCTGCTGCCATCATTTCTCCCAAAAATGCAACTGCATTTGGAGTCATGGACTCTCTCATGGACGTTTGGTCAGGTTATTGCCACCCGGAATATCCCATAACTGATCCTGCTCTCTGCTTCCGTCCAATGCTCTTCTTTTGCTCTGTACGATACTACCCTATGAAGTCACAGCGTTTTATATGGCATTAAGTTATATACATTTACAGCTGACCACGTAGACTTAAGGTGATCGATGGTGGATAAATAGAGTTCTACGTGGCCACGTATCTCACTCCGCAAACTAGTCCCAATGTGAGAAAAAGCTCAGACACGTTTTGGCACTGGAAGCTCTCTTTCTATTCTTCCCACATTTCAAAAATTCTGCTCCTCCTTTTTCAAAACGATTATTTACTACCTTATACTCTATATACCTGATTCATTTTTTTTCATTGACTCCCCATAAATTCTGCCTTTGTCATTCTTCATTCCTCTTTTATTCTTTTCCTCTTCTTTATTTCCTGACTATCCATAGGTGACAGAATATCTTGAAATGGAACAAATAATTGAGCTCCTCTGGTTGCACTCCCACTTGAATCGGTTACTGATTCCTGAGCACTATACAAGTTTTGTCCTTTTCACATAATTTTCCTCAGTAAGCATCTAATAGGTGATTGTCTTTCGCTCTTAGACTATGTCATATTCATGTTTTAAGTCAACAATCAGGTGAAAGACTTTTTTGCAAAATCCAGGTCTTACCTTCTTCTTCTGTAGGAAGTATAGATTTTCCCCTTTGATTGGCAGCAAACAGGAAAGGAGCAACGTATTTCCGTGGACGTCTTTCAGGAATAGTCTGTTAAAATTTATATCAATCATGAGTTGTATACTGATTTCTAATCCCTTCTAAGAATATATCTGAACTATCCCCTTTAAAAGGAATTAGACTGAACAATAAGACAAGCATGTCTTGAAATCCAAACCATCTAAACAGAAAAGCCTGGAGGTGCTCTCTAGCTCAGCTTCCTCTTCCATCTTCATTGGGCTCCTGTCTGACTCTAAAGTGCACATGTAACCAGAGCAAAACCTTCCACAGACACAAAACTTCTGACCATGCTCACTTCTCCAAGGAACTAACTTCAAACACCGAAAATTACTTTGCATCCCACCAGCATGGGAGGACACTTTGAAAATAAGTATGTACACATAAACGTTAAGAAGTGCACTAATTCCAAGTTTTAAATATTTCAACAGACAGTCCTGCCTTAGGGCCAAAAAGAGATGGTTAACAGGGTAAGAAACGTTGCTGTACATCGCGTTGAGGGTAAACGGAACTATTGAGAACCTACTTCATTTTCATAAACAAGGGATTGGAAAAAGCAAACTATTATTTGATAAAATATTTTGATTGGAAAAGTGGTTGAATGAAATGGCAAGGAAGTCAGAAAAATATTTCTTTAAATTATCTTTAAATAATAGCCAAAAATTAGACATAGTTATGCAACTCTTCAAAAATATTATAGATTAAGTTTTCATTACGGAAAAAAATAATAACATGTTTAATAACCATTTAAAATGGGCCAGGCACTTATCATGCACATTTTATTTCTCTTCTACACAAAACAACCAATATAAAGATGGTTTCGTGATGCTTACCGCACTGCCTGCTTCCTGGCCTTTCTAAGACATCAGAGTAACTGATGAGCAGTGCGATCCACTGTTGTCTCTGTCTAGCGGGTTTTGCTTCTAGACCTTCACATGACTGGCTACCTCTCATGCTTCACTTGGCAGCTTTTGTCACACTCAGAAAGGTCTTTTCTGACCATTTAAATTCTACTCCCACTCCCATTCCAACTGTAATACCCCCTTATTCTCTAACCTAACATTCTCCATTTCCTTTATAGAAAGCATGTATTGTGTACTTGTTTTTCTGCTCCTACCACTGTAGCTTAACCCCTCAATTTCTACACTCAGTGCCAAACAGACCAGCACACAACTGGTATCTAATAACAGACATTTGCTTCAGGTCAAAATATGAGATCTCATCAAGAAGGCCTCACGCTCCAAACCACTTCAGACCTTTGGGACATGGCCAGTCACAGTCCCCTGAACCTTAACATCCCCAAATTAACAATCCACATGCCCCTTCTAACTTTTCTGTTCTGTTCTTGTCACCACTGCCATTCCTTGTCCTTCAGGTTACAGATAGTCCCGATATTAATAAGTCACTACAAGCCAATGTGATCATTGTGTCTTACATTTCCACAGCACCCGTTACAGTTTACAAAGTGTTTCCACATTTGCTATCACATCTGTTCATTACACAATGCTGAAAGGTAGGTATCACTCCATCGTTATGAATTAGATCACTGACGTGGGCAGGGTAAAAACTTTTCCAAGATCCTACAGCCAGTAAGTGACCAATCCAGGATACTAGCACGTTCCCCGCCTTCAAATATACTGCTTGTATCGTTAGGCCGCAGACGCATGTATAAAAATCACTGCCTTCCTAGCTCTTTCCACAGCTTTCATCTCAGATTTGTTCATCATTACTTTGTACTTATATTACGACAGGTTGGTTGGCTGAAAGTTACTCAACGCATGCTGTTTTAACTGAACAAGACTCCATGGAAGGAGCGAGTAAATGGTTTCCCAGATACAATACAGATGTATGTGCACATTAAACCAGCGCTCAGCCAAGTGCTGTTAGAAGAATCCTATCTGCTATGACTATTCACCATGCTCTTCCTTCCCTGGAAAGCTCCTTGCAGATCTACTTGACAATACAAATATAATAATACTTTGAAGTACCATACATTATCTTGTCACGTTACCAGTTATAAAAAAACTACACTCCAAACACTTTCTTTCTGAATCTCATTAGGACATTTACACGCCCACAACCCACGATCAGATATCTGGCCATAGGTCGACTTGGGACAATTCTTGAGTTTCGGGGAAAGTTAACTTCAGAACCCAAACTGATTCCTTATGATCTTAAAGGCTTCAGGGTTTTGCATTATACGACACTGCCTTCTTTCAGGGAATGTTGCAAGTTAGCAGAATTGTGTTAGGCAGTCTTATTACATATAGCACATAGCTCTTGTATTAATAATTGGTTAAAGCGTGAGAAAACAATTTGTATAGTCAAATTCAGCGGTGAAAAAGTACAGTCAAAGCATACCTCCTATGTTTCAACATCACTGAATGCTGATATTTAAATAATAACGATAATAATCATAATAATGAAAGACAGTACCTCAGAATGCTCGGGTGATTTTACGTCTTCTTCTTCTCCTAATCCTGATGCTGACATTTTGACTATAAAATGTAGTCACAGAAACATTACTGTGAATATTTATTACTATGCATTTTTAAAACACATTCAAGTATATCTCCATTTTTGAATATCAGATAAAAGTAACAGGAGAGAAGAATTACAGAGGTTGATATATTTGTAAGAAGAAATGGTGGTAGTAGTCGTGATACATTTGAAGAAACTTAGCAAAAACAAAAGTACTTAATAGAAATACATATCACATTTGGATCTACACAGGTTATATTTTTCTACCATCATTGAAGCTATTAAAAATTCATAGATAGTCACTAAAATACCACTTCTATTATTTTGGTGAACTCTATCAATGTGAGTCAAATGATCGTTATTGGTGTGTTCTTGGGAAGCACTTTGAATAATATCCATACCATTTTCTTTTTTTGTAATTGCCGGTTTTGTTGGTTTGTCCTATAAACGCAAAACAAAACAAAAACCAAACTTAATGTAGGAGCACCTTCATTTACTTGCACATTGACTCACTCATTCTATCAGTTTTTAAGACCAAAAATAAACCAGAACCACTGAGAATAGGATGGAGAGATAAAAGTGCAAGATCAGAACCAAGCCAGAGAAGGCAAGTGTCAGGTAGCACATGAATTGTACCCTCATGTAATGGCGAGCCATTCATTAAGCAGAGGTGCTGCATCATTGGAAATATATGTTAGAACAGTGATTCCAGCTGCAATTGAAACGGGAACATCAGGAATGCAATGCTCCAAAAGAGTACTTCAAAATCAAATGTAGAAAGTGAATTACGGTCATAACTTCTAAAACATGGTAGGCACGTAGAAAATATGAAAGGTGGTGAGTCACTGGATGTGCAGGGAGATGTTGGGGTCCAGGATTTTTCTTGCTTCAGTATTTCAATGGTGCTATTTGCAAGGTTGGGGAAAACATGAAAAAGTAGGATAGAGACAGTCAGGAAAAAAGAAAGTTTCGGGGCACTGAGTTCACTTTGGGACATGTCAAATTTGAGTCACCCAGGGGACTTAGAAGGAAAACCTGGGTAGATACATTTAAGTAAACACAGATGACTTTACTCAGAAAAAGCGTGTGATTTAAGGAGATAGATGTCTATAAAACATTCTCAGCTGGTATCTTTGAATAATGTAAAGCCTACACAGGTCTTGTGAAACTTTAAAAATAAAACAAGAGCAGAGCTATAGAAACGTGGCATTCAATTCTTCAATGACATATTTCAAAATCTAAAACATAAAATACCCTTTTATTGATATATGTCACTTCTTATTTCCTGGATATCATCATAATAAACACAAATTTAAATGAAAAAAATGTCAATCACCAATTCATGATGTTACTACAAGACAACTATTTAAAAATAATTTTTGAAAGATAAGTTTAAATAATAGAGGAGAAATACTTATGTGATGACAGAATCACGAGTCTTTTTGAAGCACTGCTATATATATGAAAGATATACAAAACCCCGTTTTAAAATACACGTGGTTGCCTTATTTCCCTGAGAACAAACACTACAATAAAACTCTAATTACCTATCTACTGCATATGGCCTGGTAGTTGAATACTGCAGGGAAAATCTAGTGTAAATACAATAATAAAACGAGGATTATCCGAGTTGAAGATTTAAAATTCTTCAAATACATCTACGATTGTCATGCAGGACTGAAAGAAGATAGGGACTAAGAAATCAAGTGACCAGGATGTCTGTGAGTTTGAGATATGAAAGAATATTCAACTTAGCTTTAACAACTAGGGACACCAAGTTAATAAAGTTTCTTAAGAATAATATGAAAAGAACCGATTGCTGAAGAGGATTGTAAAGTAAAAAATCATCTCAGAGAGAAAGTTGCATCCTCTGTTGGTAATGTTTTCTTCCTTATGACTTTACAACGAGTATTTTATCTTAGAAAAATATCCTGAATTGTGATTTCATCCTTTGATGTGTGCATATGTGTCCACTAATGTGTCCACAGATATTATTATGAAAAGATCACTCAGAATCTCTAGCCCCAGAGCTAGAGAAATGGTCCAGGGTGGGCTCAAGCCAGGGTCTCTCAAGGCAGAGACCACATTCTGCTCAACCCGTTTTCTCTGCACCCAGCTCCCATGTCATGACGTCCTCTGTTTTGTTCCTCCCTTTTGTCCCCCCTTCCCAAACAAGGTCTGAAGTGAAGCTCTGTGCTAGACACACAGAGAACAGAGAGCGAGGGCCTGCTGAACTCCGTGTGCCCTCGCAGCCCGGCTCAGTCCTATCCTCCCCCGAGCACGCTGCAGACTAGAGCTGGGAGAGGTTCCCCGCATCAGTATTGACAGTGGCAAATCAGCTGGCTGTCCATCCATAGGGGACCGAATAAATAAGTCATGTGACTTCTGCACAGTGGAAATTTCTGCAGACACTGCAAAGAACAAAAGAGCCCCTTCAAGAGCAACATCTAGACATGTTGTTAAGTGAGGAAGGCAAGAGCAGAAGACATGTTTTAAATGAGCCATTTGATTGTTTTACAATATGTACCATGATCTTAATGTCATCGACTGAATAGGTTTCGATAGAATTCTTCTTTTAGTGAGATCATAGTCCACAAAACATAAAATTGACCATTTTAAAGGGAAACATTGAGTAGAGTTTTGGCCATTCAGAATTTTGTACAACGATCATTCTAGTTCCGAAACATTTCATGACACCAAAAAGAACCCCATTCCAGTTCAACAGTCACTCCCCATTGCTGCCACCACCAGCCCCAAGAATTACTAATCTGTTGGTATGGATTCTGTTGGTATGGATTACCTTATGCTGCACATTTAGATAAAAGGACTCATATAATTAAAAACTTTTAAAATAAGTTCTACTGAAAAAATAATTAATGTACTGTTTTTCTTTTAGTGTATTGCAGCTTAAATTTATTTTCTCCTTCAATGAATAGAGATTAAGAACCTCATTTACATAATCAGAAATTTTAATTAATGAGAAACTGTACAAAACTCTCATTTATTTGTGCTGTGTTTATCTTCAAAAAACTCCAAAACTCCTGCCAAATTTATACCAATCGGTAAGACAAGTTAATTAAGCAAGTGTAGTGTATGTCAAACAGTAAGATGATTTAGCAACCACAAGACGGCCAAAATTTCATAATAATCTGATAAGCCCTAAAATAGATTTTACTTTGAATTATAAATGAACACAGGTTTTGCTATATTGAGTACTGGAAGTCATTGTATTGACTTTAAAAGTAAGGATTACAAAAAATATTAATAGAGAATTCAATAACCAAAGAATAAGTGAGAAACTTTCCTTGAGTCCTTCATGAAATCAGCAATAAGAAGTTCAGAAAATTGAGCATTATTTTCATGACTTGGATTTTTTGTCTTAATTTGTACAAAAAATACTTCTGGCACATTTTATAATACAGCGAGCTACTGCTCTCATTTAACCAACCTATTTAGGTTGGGTCATTATAATAATCTCATCTTGACTCTTATTAAATCTTAGCAGAAATCGTCAAAGTATGGAAAGCAATAACCTACGACCAAGATTACCGTGTGCAGCAAAGCTATCATTTAGAATCGAAGGAGAGATAAAGAGCTTGCCAGAAAAGAAAAAGATGGACAAGTTTATACCAACAAACCAGTATTATAAGAAAGATAAAAGGTATGTTTCAAAGAAAGAGAAAAAGAAGGAAGAAGAAGGAGAAGGAGGAGAAAATGAATGAACGAACGAATGACTAATAAAATGGCAATAACCACATACTTATAAGTAATTACTTTAAATGTAAATGATTAAATGCTCCAAAAAAGACATAAGGTGGCTGAATGGATAAGAAAACAAGACCCATACATATATGACATCAAATTAAAGAGTTTTGCACAGCAAAGGAAACCTTCAACAAAATGAAAACACAACCAAATGAATAGAAGGTATTTGGAAATAATACATCTAATAAAGGGTTAATATCCAAAATGTATAAGGAACTCATAAAACGTAACACCAAAAACACAACAATGAATGAAAAAATGGGAAGAGAACCTGAATGGATTTTTCTCCAAAGAAGTCACACTGGTGGCCAAGAGACATAATGAAAAGTTGTTCAATGATACTTATCATGAGAGCAATGAAAAGTAAAAACACAATGAGCTATCACTTCACACAGTCAGAATAGCCATCATCGATAAATCAACAAACAAGTGTTGGTGAAGATGTGAAGAAAAGGGATCCCTCGTGTGCTGTTGGTGAAACTGCAAGTCAGTGCAGCTGCAATGGAAAACAATATGCAGGTCCCTCAAAAATTTTAAACTGGAGACACCGTGAGACCCAGCATTCCTGCATCCAGCTATTTATCCAAAGAAATGCAAAACATTAATCCGAGAAGATGCTTGAAACCATAGGTTTGTTGAGCATTATTAGCAATAATCAAGATACGGAAGTAAGCTAAGTGTCCACTGAGAAACATTGGATAGAGAAGAGTGGTACCTATGAGAGGTCTCACAATTAAGTTTGTGAACTTCCCACCTAGCTCTTACATAGGCAGCACTGTACCAACAGTTCCGTAAGGTTTCATAACCTTGGTATATCAGTGTCTCACAGCTGTGTTTGTGTCGATGGGGTGGAATCTGGCTGAGTGGTAGTCATCATTGTTGTTGCGTGTTTTTCTGTGCTGTCGCGAGAATGTCTGGGCTTGAATCAGAACAATGAAGAAATATTAAATTTCTTGTTAAACGTGACAAGAATTGAAGTGAAATCTGGGACATTTTAGTCCAAGCTCATGGGAATAATGCCATGAAGAGAAAGACCGTGCCTGAAAGGATGAAACGTCTTACTGACGGGACAGAATGCGCCAAGATGAGGACAGGTCAGGGTGGCCAGTAACAAGCAGAGCTGATGACATAAACATCGCAAAATTCATTGAACTGTGAGTGAGAATCGTGGTTCTGATTGTGACTTTTTTCTTCTGTACCAAACTAAACATCGATACAGACACAGTTAGGAAAATCTGAACTGAAAATCTTGGCATGAGAAAGGTGTGTGCAAAAATATTCCCAAAGTAGCGTGAAGTTTGCCAACACTGTTTGGGGAGGCAGGACGATGTCTTGGGCCATGTTGTCACTGATGATGAAACATGGGTGCACCAATACAACCCTGAAACAGAGCGTCAAGGTGAACATTGGATGTCAGCCAATGCACCACGACCAAAATTTCCGTCAGCCCAAACCAAGAGTCTAAACAAGTTGCTAACCGTTTTTGATATCAGTGGGATTATTCATTATGAATCTGTACAACTGGACAAACAGTTAACCAAGTTGATTGTCAGGAAGTGCTGAAAAGGCTGCGTGAAAAAGTTAGATAAAAACGACCTGAATTTTTTTGAGAAAGATTCATGGCTCTTGCATCACGACAATGCACCATATTACACGATACTGTGTCTCAGGGACTTTTTAGCCAGTAAACAAATAAATATTTCGCAATACCCTCCCTAATCACCTGATCTGGCCCCTAGTGATTTCTTCTTTACCGAAAGATGAAGAAAATATTGAGAGGTAGACATTTTAATGGCATTCATTACATCAAGGCTAATATGACAACTGCTCTGATGGCCATTACAGGAAGAGTTCCACAATTGCTTCGGAGGGTGAACTAGGCGCTGGCTTAAGTACATGGCTTCCCAAGGGGAATACTTCGAAGGTGATGATACTGATATTCATCAATGAGGTATGCAGCATTCAGTCAAGGATGAGTTCGCGAACTTAACTGTCAAGCGTCGTATACACTAAAATATTACTTGGACACTTAAAAATATTTGAAATCTTACCACTGGCAACAACATGGGTACACCTAGCTGGTCTTTATCTAAGTCACATAAATCACATAGAGAAAGACAAATACCATATGATTTCACGTATTTGTGGAATCCAAAACACAATAAATGAACAAAGAAAGAGAAAAAATCATGAATACAGACAACAAACCGATGAAGGCCCGCCGTGAGGTCTTTTGGGGTTCGGGTAAAAAAGTTAAAAGGATTAAGATTCCAAATAGGCAGTTACAAAAAGGTCATGAGGCTGAGAAGTACTGCAAAAATAGTATAGTTAATACTATTGTAATAACTACGTATGGGGGCCGGGGTACCACACTCATAGGGGATCACTTTGTAACGTACATAAATGACGGACCTCTGTGGTGTACACCTGAAGCTAACATAATACTCAATGTCAACAGAAACGGAAATAAAAAAAATTAAAAACAACAAGAAAAAATTTCTGAAAACTGACATTTTACCATACGGTTATTAAGAAGCACTGCTTCTAGAATCATCATTTTAGGCAGAACATGTACTTTTCCATTAGATGAAGACATTGAAATATGTTCATAATACAATGATCTAGCATACAGTGGAATCCCTTTTAATATGGGTTTTGAGATAAAGAACTTCAGTTGTACTTTCAACAATTTCTACTGTTGTTTTAATCTAAATGATGGATCAGCACACATGCAACTAATATAAAATAATATCAAATGTTAATGAATGTAACTGAAGAAACAAGTAACAAGAGAGAAACAAGAAAACATTTCCTCCTGACAACTATATGATACCAAAATAAAAAGTGTAAAAAAAATGAACCTACATATTATATGCTATATACTTTTAAAACTGCAAGGCTTCAGGAGAATTCCTGACTACTTTTTTTTGATTTTTTAAATGTATTGGGGTGACAATTGTTAGTAAATTTACATAGATTTCAGGTGTACAATTCTGTATTACATCATCTATAAAGATTTCATGACTATTACAATAAGTCACTGGATCCACTAAAGACTTCATTTAGGCAAGTGTATAAAGGTCATGTTGGTGTAAATAAATGTCACATTAAGAATCTTTCCCTTTCATCCAATATCATATCTCCTCTACTGTGGGAAGCTTCCCAATATAATTGTCCTATCACTGTATGTTTTCCAGCCCATTCTGTTTTTTTCGTCCCCATCTTCAGTACTTACAAGAGTTTAAAACAAAGAAACAAACAAACAAACAAAGAACACCTCAACTGGTCCTATCTTATAAACTGGTTTACTGCACCCGACTTTCTATTACGAACATAAACCAATGCTAGGTGGACCCCTACTACACTGTAAGAGAAAGTACTACACAAAACCAAATCCAGAGCAGGAAACTTAATTTCACACCGGCGCACTTTACCTTGGGAACAACATTGCAGACTTTATCCTGTGATGTAGACGGTGACTCCTCAATGCCAGGTTTGCAGGGAAGACTGTGGGGTAAAGAAAAAAAATAAGCGAGTTGCTTCCTTTACAAAAGCAACAACAACAAAAATGGTGTGGTAGTTCAGCTATCTGCGTATCAAATGAAGGGTCTGGATAGAATTAAAATTTGGCCTGTTTTAAAACAGTTTTCCGTGCTCTATTGCTGCCTCCAACTCTCCCAACCTCTGAAATAGTGTGAAGATACACTCCAAGTTGCCATAGCAAACAGTCACAGCGAATGTATTGGCAAAGGCCGAGATTACTTTGTGTTCACCGGAAGTCCTGAAGGCTGAACTGAAAATCCAATTAATGGCTGACATAACTTTTGTAACCTGAACTGTCAGGAATCTGATGACCTAAATCGTGGTGGAAAGACACGCTGGCACTTCTCCAGTGTCTGCCCCTGCTTCAAAGACTAATCTTTGTGACTCAGAAATGGCAGTCTTGGTTCTTTAACAGGGAAAACACTGAGTACGACGACCCCATTCTGTCCTCGTACCCTAAAACAGTACAGTGAGTTCCCTGAAATGTTTGCAAGTTACAAGCACAAAAGTCAAAGAACGAAGGTGTATGTTGTTAGCCTTGCCACTACCAGATCTCTCATCCTCAGGGCTCCCTGGAAACCTTCAACCTTGAAATCTTCAGCCTGTGAAGGCACAGACTCCTGCAACAAGGACGACCTCAAATGACCCACTATTTCCCTGCTCCTGGGAAGCAGGGTAAATGGAGATTCAGTCGTCCACTCCTAAAACACGCATGTTACCAAATGCCCAACTCCATCACTGATCTGACAGTCAGTCCTTCCTCTGCCCAACCCTCCATGCACCTGGGAAGGACATGAGTGAGTTGGGAAAAGCGGTGGAGGTCATGAGACACCTGCCTAGGGCCACAGATCTCTGTAGTTTCACGATCTCTCCAGTAACCTAGGTCTGAAAGGGATCTAAGGCCCCTCTGTAAGCTGGGGTGCAGGTAGGTGGTACCACAGTCCTACTGGTCTAAAGAGAATCTTTCCAGTGGCCCAAATTATTTTAATATTTCAGATAGAAACCTTGAATTTTCCTGTTTCCCCCATTCAACGATAAAGCAGCAACCTGAGCAGTACACCCTTGAAAACCTTATTTTAATCTACTTTCCTAGACAACTGCCAACATCCTGTGTCAGTCTTATTTCGATTTGTGTTAACTTGTCACAAACCCCACTATTCTGATCTCTTGAGCCTGATGGGATTTGTGATCTCTACTCTAAAACCCGTATTTCTATTGCGAAACACTGGTGTCTTGAAACTAGAATTTTCCTGCTAATTCCATTCTGATCATCTTCCACTGCGTTCATTAGACCTTTCTATTAGTAAAACAATCACCAACAGGATGATCAAGCAGGAAAGGCATGGGCTTAGAAATCTGAACTCAAATCTCATTTCCATCACTCATTTAGAATCAAATAAGTGACTTTAATCTCTTTGAGTCACAAACTCTCCATGTGAACAAACACTTGACCAAAACGTTAATCACAGCATAAATTACTAGAGGGTGTTTTAAATAATTAACTCCTAAGCTTCCTTAAAGTCCTGAAATTCTAGATGCTTTTGCTTCTACCAAATAATGGACGACGAAGCTGGCAGGAATGGAAAAAACATAACACAACAAGAGAAACACCAAAAAGAAGCATGTAAGAAAGTAAAAAATCAAGAAAACTCATGGAAGAAGAAGAAAGCCTTTAGGGAAAAAAGGAAAAAAAAACTTGATAGAACCAGGTAAAGGAACCACCATGAAGGAAAACCCAACTGGGAAGTCTGTTAGTAGAGCTATCAATTAAAAATATCCTCTAATTTGATGCCGAATTTCATTAACCCAACATGGCCAATACATAGGTATTTTTCACACACAGAAAAGTAATTCATCTCCAGAAGGGTAGACGGCATCACACCCAAAACCACCTGACTGATCAGGTCTTGCTTAGGTAAAGGCTGTGGTTCTGTGACCACAGCTAACTCACATCTGGGCTAAATTCTGATGCTGAAAACAAGGTTCTCATTACTGCTACAACTGTCCAGTATATGAAGACAAATGCTTGGACTAACCGGCTTTCTTAGGAACAACTCTAAATCAGCATTAACATATGACTAAATTGGACTCTCTGAGCTCCTCTGACCTGCGTCTGAATCCTGACTCCAGAGTTGCCCAGGAACTTCTCAGTACAGGCTGAGGGACAAGAGAATGGCTTTGGGAAGCCAGGCAGGCTGAAGGTCAAATCACAGGTCAGCCACTTGGTAACTGTGGAACCATGGGTCAATTAATGAACCTCCTGGACCACAATGTGTAATTAATAAAAAGTAGCCTGAACAGCACAGCTACTTTGCAAAGCTATTATGATGACAAATGAGCTAACAACTGTGACGTAGATAAGGCAGGGTCTCGCCCAGAGCAGAACACTCAATCACTGTTGGGTTCTGGTATCTGCAGTCCTTTAGTGAACATGCCAATTTTAGAAATCCACAAAATCATACCTGCTTGCAGGGTCCTCCTTAGAACACTTGCCCACTATTAAAGAAAAGAATTAAAACATGTTTTAAATCCACAATAGAAAAATGCAGAACTTTAACTTATCAGACGGATATTGTGATTAAAAGGATTTTTGGAGAGTACAGTAGAGTGCATATTAATCATACTATGGTTAGGCAATTGATACATTATGAATTTTTACTTCTCTTAGATATACATAATATATACGTGAGTAACATCAAATGAGATCAAACATAAACGGCGTGTACCAAGGTTTGACACCTAAAAGTCAACTACTACTGCACTGATTATAAAACTCAGCAGCACTCATCAGACGGAGAAAAAATGGTTCAATTAGTAAAATGAGTATCCTCCACTGACATTGGCAAATGGAAATCGCGTGATGTTCCTCATTCCATCACCACGCCCACTTGCAGCAGTGTACACTTATTTTCCTGTTACGCAGTTCAACGTGCCCAGCTCTTCAGCCTAGAGTGTTCACTTTGGGATGAAGCACCCTCTCATTAGGAAGCTGGGTCGATGGGCACTGTGCTTTGCAACACCGCACAACACAGGAAGCAGACTCTTTCTGCCGTATGTCCATCGCAACATAATATAAAAGACTTTGTGAGTCCAGTGTTATCTGTACACCCCCTGCTACGGTTTCCTTCCACGGTAGAGAGTCTGCCTGACTGCACTGCAGTCACCGCTGCTGGCTCCCTGCCCACTAGCCACTCCTTAGTCTTCATTCTTTCTGGAGAACCATGACTCTGTGTGGATATTTACTGTCCCAATACATAGAGAAGGTGGCCTCTGCCCAGCTCCAGAAAGAAAATGATTGTACTAAGATAATCACAGTGATTGGTTTACCACTAAGTGTTGTAGGAATGAGCGTGTGACGTACTCCACCTGTAAATGTTATGGGGGGGGGTGTAATGCGAGCCTTTCTGTTTTCACCCTAATTAAAGAAACGCAGAGCTCAACCTCACTAACCATCAAAGAAACGCAAAGCAAAACACAGTGACATACGACCTCAGAGCTGTTAGATGGCTATGATCAAGTTGACAAGAAATAACAAATGTGGCCGCGGAAACAGAAAACAAGTTTTGTGCACTGTTTATGGGGTTATATATTGGTACAGGCACTGTGGAAAACAGTATAAAGATTCCTCAAAAAATTGAAAACACATCTGCCACGAGATCCAGCAATTCCACCTCTCATTATTTATCGACAGAAAACAAAAACACGAGTTTGAAAAACAGTGTGCACCCCTATCTTCACTGCAAGATTATTTGCAATAGTAAAGATGTGGAAACAACACAGGTGTCCTTCGATATGTGAATGGATAAAGACGATGTGTGTGTGTGTGTGTGTGTGTGTGTGTGTGTGTGTACCTTTATATACAGTATTACTCATCCACAAAAAAAGAAGCAAATCTTTCCTTTTGCAACAACGTGGATGTTCCTACAGGGTATTATGTGAAGTGAAAGAAGACAGAGAAAGATAAATACCGTGTGATCTCTCTTCCATGTGGAATCTAAAAGTACAAAAACAAACAAACACACCAAACAGACCCTCAGCTACCAAGAACAACCTGATGGACGCCAGGGGAGAGGGAGAGGCGGGGATGGATGACAAAGAAGGTGAACAAGAAGGACAAACTTCCAGGTACAAACTACCTCAGCCACAGGGATGTAGTGTACAGCACAGGGAGTGTGTCCACAATACCCTTGTAACTTTGCTGGCTGATAGACAGTACTACGTGCAACATGGTGATCACCTCGTAAGGTACAAATGGCCAAGCACTGTGTTGTCCACGTCAAATTAACATATATCGTATGCCAACTATAATGAAAATTTATAAAGTAAAGATGACCACGTACAGAAACACGGTCCTTCCAGTCTTTGGATATTGTCCTGAAAACATGTTTGGCACAGTTGCTGATTAGCTGACAAGCAAACAAAACTTAAAACATTGACAGTCTCACAGCTGAAAAGGGCCAATATCGGGTGTCCTGATGGCGTCACTGAACCCCAACACCACCCTGGATCCTTCTTGCAGCCACTGTTAACTAGGTCACCTGTTATTTGCAGTAAAAATGAGCTGGGATATACAATTATGGAATACCAGTTCATAAAAAAAGTCATTTCTCTCCATACCAACGTGGGCTACTAGTATGCCTGCATTCCTTGTACCCTCTACTTTACAACCATTGTAAAGTGTCTTGATCGCCTCATGCAAGAAGTTTCAACAATGACTCCTTCTACATCTAAAAGTGATGTACATGAGCTTTCTTTTAAAAATTATTAAAAATATTTCATTATTATAAATTCCATTGTGTGTTTAAAATATCAGATTTAGTGAATCAGGTTAAATATGTCACTAGCTGATAAGCCTTTTAAATATGTTTGATTAACAGATTCCATTTTTTCTCTTTTATTCTCTCTTTTTTTGTTGTTTTATAGAAAACTAAGTCATGTGTTCTATAGCATTTCTTGCAATGTTTTGCATTTTGCTGACTGAATATGGTCGTTTCGATTATCATGTCCTTCTGTTCCTACATTTCCTGTAAATTGATAATCAGACCTGGAGTTTTGATGAGGGACTACGTTCAATTATTATTATTTTTTCTTGTGAAGGCTGCTTCACAGCAGCGTTGCGTTTTTCTTGCATCAAAAACACATGTCTGATCTTCCCTCTTTTGTGATGTTATTAGACACTGATGAGCATTGGCAAACAGTGGGCTGTGGTCATATTGATTCCCTGTCTGTAATTATAAATAAAGTTTTATGGGAACACAGTCACATCTACTCATTTACATATTTCTTATGGCTGCTTTGCACCACAACAACAGTCTTTGACAGCAGACTTTAAGGTCTCCAACCCTGAAATATTTACCATATGGCCCTTTACTGTTTTCACTATACATTAACTTTGCCTTATCTAGAACTTCTTACAAATAGAATTACACAGTATGCACTCTTTTGCACAGACTTGTTTCATTCGCCATAATGGATTTTGATATTTATCAACGCTGCATGTTTTTTTCCTTCTCAATTGTGTAGTATTTCCTTGTGGAAATATAACTTTTATGTCCATCCGTTCTCTTGTTGATGGACACTGAATCACTTTCAGGTTTATGGCTATTACAAGTAAACATGATATATTCTTGTATAAGCGTTAGTTCTAAGAGTCACTTCTAAATTCTGAACTGACCTGGGAAGTGTTTGAAAATTGTTTATCCCTAGGATTTCTGCCTATGTGCCATCTCCATAGAATCCTATAGTGACCATCTAAGGGAATCCTGTCTTTATCCACCGTTGTTTTTCCCCTCTCTTAACACCCTTTTATTTGCCATATAGAATTTATATGAACTTATAATTACTTGTTTACTTGTCGGTCCCTCTCCTTGCATTGTAAATTCTCGTATTAGACCAGAATAAGCTCCAAGAGAATAGGCAATGTTTGGTGTATTCATAGCCCCTAGTAAAGTGTTATACACAGTAGTTGCTCAATAAATAGTTGAAACAATAATTCATTCTAAAAACATAAAATCACAGGTTGACAAGCTCACCAATTATCACGAAATGGCTGAGTTCATAATATTCTCAACCAAACACATAGTCAGATAACACATCACAAGCACTTCCCCAAACCGAACCTAAATTTTAGCAAATGATTGCCTTAATTCTGGCGATATTCCCAAGCCTGATACTGGAAGGCCAGGTTTTGGGGGTGGGAGACTCTTTCGAATTATGCAGGTCAAATACCGTTATATAGCTTATACACTTCATTGTGACCAATAAAGGTAAATACATACAAAAAGTGTGGTCAGGAGGTACAAGTCCCAAGGCGAACTGCAGGAAACAAACTATAAAAGAGAAATCATCCCAGCAAGTGGAATCCACCTAGAGCAGCTAATAGAGCAGGCTCCGGGCATGCCCGGGGTGGGTGGGGGAGCTCTGGCTGTGAACCCGGATAGGGTGCACTCGGGCAAGTGGGGTACCGGGGACTTAGCCGGGGAAGAACATGTTAGATGCAAAACTCAAACTGCAGAAGAAAGCCAAGACCCCACAGGATGTCTGTCACCTACCCCCCAATGGACCTCTTTCCGGAAACTAGATGAGCTTTCAACGTGAAATATGGTATTTGAAAAGAAAAAAAAAAATAATTTAACAGCCACAGAAATATTACATATAAGAAACTTTACATTTGAAAATCAGTGTAATATTTCTTGAAAAACAACAATTTTATCACTTGGGGAATGAACTCTCTAATTTCTTTTGTTTGCAATCTTATTTTCCTTCCGTATCTCATGCTAGACTTTAAAGGACTTTTATGACACAGCCATCTTATCAAAGAATTAACTCCTAAACAAAGAACAGCCATGTGCTCTATTCAAACTTCTCTCCCTGGAATAACAAATACCACTGTAACCTATGTATCTTGGCTGCCTGAGAGTCCTGAGGAGATAAAGCAGTGGCTGCAGTTTATCCCATTCCAGCACTTCCTCCTCCTTCCAGGGTTCCCTGGAGCAGCAATGTTCTCACCTTCTGTTTCAGTGCAAATACACTGAAGGCATCCAAACGAGTTGTCTCACATTTCCTCATCAACTTCAAAATGACCTAGATGAAGCCATTTTCATTCTTTCTGTTTATTATCCCCACCACTTTTTCTTTCCTCTCTGTTTAGTGCTAGTATCTTACAGCTATCAGTCCTATTTCTTCATTTTCTTGCTTCCCTTTGGTCATAAACATGGCCACAAAGAAAAACAAAATAATGCTGTTCCGTGATCCTCGTATGTCTACAACTATCCGATGCCTCCTCTTGCCGATTTCTCTGTAGAGAAGTCAGCACCCTCTCTGCACAGAGCATGGTCTGTGGACAAGCACCTTCGTGCCCCCTCATTCCTTGTGAGACATACAGATACCAGACCTGCTGCCATCATTTCTCCCTGAAATGCAACTGCATTTGGAGTCACGGACTCTCTCATGGACGTTTGGTCAGGTTATTGCCACCCTGAATATCCCATAACTGGTCCTGCCCTCCGTCTCATTCCAATGCTCTTCTTTTGCTCTGTACGATACTACCCTATGAAGTCACAGCGTTTTATATGGCATTAAGTTATATACATTTACAGCTGAGCACATAGGCTTAAGTTCATCGATGGCAGATAAAACAGATTTACGTGGCCATGTACCTCAATCCGCAGTGCCGTCCCTACTATGAGGAAAAGAGGAAGCGCTCGGACACGTTTTGATACTGGAAGCTCACTTTCTCTTCTTCCTACATTTCCAAAACTCTGCTCTTCCTTTTTCTAAACAATTATTTACTGCCTTACACTCTATATACCTGCTTCATCTTCCAGCATTGACTCCCTCAATCTCTGCCTTTGTCATTCTTCATTCCCTCTTTTACTGTTTGCTTCTTCTTTATTTCCTGACTCTCCTCAGTTGTCAGAATATCTTCAAATGGAAGAAATAATTCATCTCCTGGGATTGCACGCCTACTTGAATCTGTTGCTGATACTGGAGCACTACACAACACTTGTCCTTTTCACTTCTCTTTTCCACACTAGGCATCTAATAGGAGATTTCCTCTGGCTATTACACTACATCATTTGCATGTTTTAAGTCAAAATTCAGGTGAATGACTTTTTTGCACAAACCAGGTCTTACCTTCTTCTTGTGTAGGAAGTACATGTTTTCCTCTTCGTTTGGCACCAAACAGGAAACGATCAACATATTTCTGTGGACGTCTTTCAGGAACAGTCTGTTAAAATTTATATCAATCATGAGTTGTAGATTATAAGTCACTACAAGCCACTGTGATCACTGTGTCTTATATTTCCACAGCACCCTTCACAGTTTACAAAGTGTTTCTACATTTGTTATCACATCTGTTCATTACACAACCCTGAAAAGTAGGTATGACTCCATCGTTATGAATTAGATCACTGACATGGGCAGGGTAAAAAGTTTTCCATGATCCCAGAGCCAGGAAGTGACCAATCCAGGATGCTAGCACGTTCCCCGCCTTCAAATACACTGCTTGTACCGTTAGGCCGCAGACACGTGTATCTAAATCACTGCCTTCCTATCTCTTTCCACAGCTGTCACCTCAGATTTGCTCATCATTACTTTGTACTTATATTACCACAAGTTGGTTGGCAGAAATTTACTCAATGCATGCTGTTTTAATTGAACAAGACTGCGAAGAATGTGAGAGTCAATGCTTTCACAGACACAATTGTGATGTATGTGCACATTAAACCAGCGCTCAGCCAAAATGCTGTAGTAGAATCCTATCTGCTTATTATTATGCACCACGCTCTTCCTTCCCTGGAAAGCTCCTTGCAGATCTACTTGACAATACAAATATAATAATACTTTGTAGTATCACGCATTATATTTTCAAGTTCCAAGTTATAAAAAAACTACATTCCAAACATTTTCTTTCTGAATCTCATTAGGACATTTACACACTGACAAAAACCACACTCAGATATCTGGCCATAGGTCGATCTGTAACAATTCTTGAGTTCAGGGAAACAACTTCAGAACCCAAACTAATTCCCTATGACTTTGAAGGCTTCAGTGTTTTGTATTATACTACACTGACTTAATTCAGGAATCTTGCAAGTTAGCAGAATTGTGCTATGTAGTCTTACTATATTCAGCACATAGCTCTTTTATTAATTGTAGGTTAACCATGAGAGTAATTTGTATAGTGAAATGCAGAGGTGAGAAAGTACAGTCAAAGCATTCCTCTTATGTTTCAACATCACTGAATGCTGATGTTTAAATAATAACGATGATAATAATAATAATAGTAATAATAATAAAGACAGTACCTCAGAATCCCCAGGTGATTTTACGTCTTCTTCTCCTAATCCAGATGCTGACATTTTGACTATAAAATGTAGTCACAGAAACATTACTGTGAATATTTATTACTATGCATTTTAAATACACATTCAAGTCTATCTCCATTTTTGAATATCAGATAAAAGTAATAGAAGAGAAGAATTACACAGGTTGAAAACCATAATTTTAGCACTTAGGGAATGAAGTCTCTAATTTCTTTTGTTTGCAATCTTAGTTTCCTTCCGAATCTCATGCTAGACTTTAAAGGACTTTTATGACACAGCCATCTTATCAAAGAATTAAGTCCTAAGCAAAGAGTAGCCATGTGCTCTATTCAAACTTCTCTCCCTGGAATAACAAATACCACTGTAACCTATGTATCTTGGCTGCCTGAGAGTCCTGAGGAGATAAAGCAGTGGCTGCAGTTTATCCCATTCCAGCACTTCCTCCTCCTTCCAGGATTCTCTGGAGCAGCAATGTTCTCACCTTCTGTTTCAGTGCAAATACACTGAAGGCATCCAAACCAGGTCTCTCACATTTCCTCATCAACTTCAAAATGACTTAGATGAAGCCATTTTCATTCTTTCTGTTTATTATCCCCACCACTTTTTCTTTCCTCTCTGTTTAGTGCTAGTATCTTACAGCTATCAGTCCTATTTCTTCATTTTCTTGCTTCCCTTTGGTCATAAACATGGCCACAAAGAAAAACAAAATAATGCTGTTCCGTGATCCTCGTATGTCTACAACTATCCGATGCCTCCTCTTGCAGATTTCTCTGTAGAGAAGTCAGCACCCTCTCTGCACAGAGCATGGTCTGTGGACAAGCACCTTCGTGCCCCCTCATTCCTTGTGAGACATACAGATACCAGACCTGCTGCCATCATTTCTCCCCGAAATGCAACTGCATTTGGAGTCATGGACTCTCTCATGGACGCTTGGTCAGGTTATTGCCACCCTGAATATCCCATAACTGGTCCTGCCCTCCGTCTCATTCCAATGCTCTTCTTTTGCTCTGTACGATACTACCCTATGAAGTCACAGCCTTTTATATGGCATTAAGTTATATACATTTAGAGCTGAGCACATAGGCTTAAGTTCATCGATGGCAGATAAAACAGATTTACGTGGCCGTGTACCTCAATCCGCAGTGCCGCCCGTACTATGAACAAAAGAGGAAGCGCTCGGACACGTTTTGATACTGGAAGCTCACTTTCTTTTCTTCCTACATTTCCAAAACTCTGCTCTTCTTTTTTCTAAACAATTATTGACTACCTTACACTCGATATACCTGCTTCATCTTCCATCATTGACTCCCTAAATCTCTGCCTTTCTCATTCTTCATTCCCTCTTTTATTGTTTTCTTCTTCTTCATTTCCTGACACTCCTCAGTTGTCAGAATATCTTGAAATGGAAGAAATAATTCATCTCCTGTGATTGCACGCCCACTTGAATCTGTTGCTTATACAACACTTGTCCTTTTCACTTCTCTTTTCCACACTAGGCATCTAAGTGGAGATTTCCTCTGGCTATTACACTACATCATTTATGTTTTAAGTCAACATTCAGGTGAATGACTTTTTTGCAAAATCCAGGTCTTACCTTCTTCTTCTGTAGAAAGTACATGTTTTCCTCTTCGTTTGGCAACAAACAAGAAACGGTCAACATATTTCCGTGGACATCTTTCAGGCAGACTCTGTTAAAATTTATATCAATCATGAGTTGTATACTGATTTCTAATCCCTTCTAAGAATATATCTGAATTTCCCCCCTTTGAAAGGAATTAGTTTGAACAATAAGACAAGCATGTCTTGAAAACCAACCCATCGAAACAGAAAAGCCTGGAGACACTGTCTAGCTTAGCCTCCTTTTCCGTCTTCATTTGGCTCCTGTCTGACTCTAAAGTGCACATGGAACCAGAGCAAAGGCTTTCACAGACACGACACTGCTGTCCACGCTCACTTCACCAAGGAACTAACTTCAAACACCGAAAACTACTTTGCATCCCACCAGCATGGGAGGACACTTTGAAAATAAGTATGTACACATAAACGTTAAGAAGTGCACTTAATCCAAGATTTAAATATTTCAACTGACAGAACTGCTTTAGTGCCAAAATAAGATGGTTGACATGATAAGAAACCTTGGTGTACGTCTCATTGCATCGGAACCGATCAATTTAGAACCTACTTCGTTTTGCTAAACAAGGTTTCCGAGAAAGCTACTAGTTAATTAAAAATTTTGATAGGAAATGTGGTTCAATGAAATAGTAAGGAAGTAAGAAAAATATTTCATTAAATTTACATCATCTTTAAATAATAGCCCAAAACTTTACATAGTAATGCAGGTCTTAAAAAAAATTATACTAAGTTTTCTTTGGGGAAAAATAAGACCATATGTTTACTAACCATCCAAAATGGGCCAGGCACTTATCATGCACATTTTATTTCTCTTCTACACAAAACAACAGATATAAGAATGGTTTCATGATGGTTACCGCACTGCCTGCTTCCCGGCCTTTCTAAGACATCAGAGTAAATGATGAGCAGAGCGATCCACTGTTGTCTCTGTCTAGCGGGTTTTGCATCTAGACCCTCACATGACTGGCTACCTCTCATGCTTCCCTTGGCAGCTTTTGTCATACTCAGAAAGGTCTTTTCTGACCACTTAAATTCTACTCCCACTTCCATTCCTATTGTAACCCCCACTTATTCTCTAACCTAACATTCTCCGTTTCCTTTATAGGAAGCATGTATTGTGTACTTGTTTTCCTGCTACCACTACAGCTTAACCCTCAACTTCTACATTCAGTGCCAAACTGCCCGGAACACGGTTGGCATCTAATAACAGGCATTTGCTTCAAGAATGGCCAACCACTACAGACCTTTGGGACATGGCCTATCACAGTCTCCTGAACCTTAACACCCCTAAGTTAGAAATTCACATACCCCTTCTAAATTCCCCGGTCTCTTCTTGTCACCACTGCCATTCCTTGTCCTTCAGGTTACGGAAAGTCCCGCTATTAATAATTCACCACAAGCCACTGTGATCATTGCGTCTTACATTTCCACAGCACCCTCTACAGTATACAAGTGTTTCCACATTTGCTATCACATCTGTTCATTACACAACCCTGAAAGGTCAGTATGACTCCATCGTTACGAATCAGATCACTGACATGGGCACGGTAAAAAGTTTTCCAAGATCCCAGAGCCAGTAAGTGACCAATCCAGGATGCTAGCACGTTCCCCGCCTTCAAATACACTGCTTGTACCATTAGGCCGCAGACGCATGTGTCAAAATCACTGCCTTCCTAGCTCTTTCCCCAGATGTCACCTCAGATTTGCTCATCATTACTTTGTACTTATATTACCACAGGTTGGTTGGCAGAAAGTTACTCAATGCATGCTGTTTTAACTGAACAAGACGGCAAAGAAGGCGAGAGTCAATTGTTTCACAGACACAATACGGATGTATGTGCACATTAAACCAGCGCTCAGCCAAGTGCTGTTAGAAGAATCCTATCTGCTTATGACTATTCACCATGCTCTTCCTTCCCTGGAAAGCTCCTTGCAGATCTACTTGACAATACAAATATAATAATACTTTGACGTACCACGCATTATATTTTCAAGTTCCAAGTTATAAAAAACTACATTCCAAACATTTTCTTTCTGAATCTCATTAGGACATTTACACGCTGACAAAAACCACACTCAGATATCTGGCCATAGGTCGATCTCTAACAATTCTTGAGTTCAGGGAAACAACTTCAGAACCCAAACTAATTCCCTATGACTTTGAAGCCTTCAGTGTTTTGTATTATACTACACTGACTTAATTCAGGGAATCTTGCAAGTTAGCAGAATTGTGCTATGTAGTCTTACTATACTCAGCACATAGCTCTTTTTGTAATTATAGGTCAAACCATGAGAAAGTAATTTGTATAGTAAAATGCAGAGGTGAGAAAGCACAGTCAAAGCATTCCTCTTATGTTTCAACATCACTGAATGCTGATATTTAAATCATAACGATAATAATCATAATAATGAAAGACAGTACCTCAGAATGCTCGGGTGATTTTACGTCTTCTTCTTCTCCTAATCCTGATGCTGACATTTTGACTATAAAATGTAGTCACAGAAACATTACTGTGAATATTTATTGCTATGCATTTTTAATACACATTCAAGTCTAGCTCCATTTTTGAATATCAAATGGAAGTAATAGTAGAGAAGAATTACAGAGGTTGATATATTTGTAAGAGTAACGTTGGTAGTAGTCGTAATACATTTGAAGAAACTTAGCAAAAACAAAAGTACTTAATAGAAATGAATATCACATTTGGATCTACACAGGTTATATTTTTTCTACCAGCATTGAAGCTATTAAAAATTCATAGGTAGTCACTAAAATACCACTTCTATTATTTTGGTGAACTCCATCAACGTGAGTCAAATGATCGTTATTGGTGTGCTCTTGGGAAGCACTTTGAATAATATCCATACCATTTTCTTGTTTTCTAATTGCCGGTTTTGTTGGTTTGTCCTATAAACACAAAAAAACCAAAAACCAAACTTAATAAAAGAGCACATTTATTTAATTGCACATTGACTCACTCATTCCATCAGTTTTTAAGACCACAAATATTAACTGTATTCATCGAATCATAGGAACTAACCCCACAGAAGCTGGAAATATAAAAACAGATGTTGTCCTAATTCTAGTCTGGGTAGAGATACATAAGAACCGTTAGAAAAGTATCAGTGGCTCTTTGGACACTTGAACCGAATAAAGCACAGTAAATGCAGCTCAGCAGATGCAGCAAAGTTAGGGCTGTACCTTGAAAGTTATGCTAGGTACAGAGGAAGGCGAGAGAAGGGATTCTAGAAAGGGCATCAGGAACAAAAACATGAGGTATGAGTTGATATAGGAAGGGAGGGTACCAAAGGAATGAGGTAAACCAGAACCACTGAGATTAGGATGGAGAGATAAAAGTGCAAGATCAGAACCAAGCCAGAGAAGGCAAGTGTCAGGCAGCACATGAATTGTACCCTCATGTAATGGCGAGCCATTCATTAAGCAGAGGTGCTGCATCATTGGAAATATATGTTAGAACAGTGATTCCAGCTGCAATTGAAACGGGAACATCAGGGATGCAATGCTCCAAAAGAGTACCTCAAAATCAAATGGGAGAAAGTGAATTACGGTCATAACTTCTAAAACATGGTAGGCACGTAGAAAATATGAAAGGTGATGAGTCACTGGATGTGGTGATTCCAGGGAGAGTTGGGGTCCAGGATTTTTCTTGCTTTGCTATTTCAATGGTGCTATTTGCAAGGTTGGGGAAAACATGAAAAAGTAGGATAGAGACAGTCAGGAAAAAAGAAAGTTTCGGGGCACTGAGTTCACTTTGGGACATGTCAAATTTGAGTCACCCAGGGGACTTAGTAGGAAAACTTGGGTAGATACATTTAAGTAAACACAGATGACTTTACGCAGAAAAAGCGTGTGATTTAAGGAGATAGATGTCTATAAAACATTCTCAGCTGATATCTTTGAATAATGTAAAACCTACACAGATCTTGTGAAACTTTAAAAATAAAACAAGAGCAGAGCTATAGAAACGTGGCATTCAATTCTTCAATGACATATTTCAAAATCTAAAATATAAAATACCCTTTTATGGATATATGTCACTTCTTATTTCCTGGATATCATCATAATAAACACAAATTTAAATGAAAAAAATGTCAATCACCAATTCATGATGTTACTACAAGACAACTATTTAAAAATAATTTTTGAAAGATAAGTTTAAATAATAGAGGAGAAATACTTATGTGATGACAGAATCACGAGTCTTTTTGAAGCACTGCTATATGTATGAAAGATATACAAAACCCCGTTTTAAAATACACGTGGTTGCCTTAAAATACACGGTTTGTTCCCTGAGAACAAACACTACAATAAAACTCTAATTACCTATCTACTGCATATGGCCTGGTAGTTGAATACTGCAGGGAAAATCTAGTGTAAATACACTAATAAAACGAGGATTATCCGAGTTGAAGATTTAAAATTCTTCAAATACATCTACGATTGTCATGCAGGACTGAAAGAAGAAAGGGACTAAGAAATCAAGTGACCAGGATGTCTGTGAGTTTGAGATATGAAAGAATTTTCAACATAGCTTTAACAACTATGGACACCAAGTTAATAAAGTTTCTTAAGAATAATATGAAAAGAACCGATTGCTGAAGAGGATTGTAAAGTAAAAAATCATCTCAGAGAGAAAGTTGCATCCTCTGTTGGTAATGTTTTCTTCCTTATGACTTTACAACGAGTATTTTATCTTAGAAAAATATCCTGAATTGTGATTTCATCCTTTGATGTGTGCATATGTGTCCACTAATGTGTCCACAGATATTATTATGAAAAGATCACTCAGAATCTCTAGCCCCAGAGCTAGAGAAATGGTCCAGGGTGGGCTCAAGCCAGGGTCTCTCAAGGCAGAGACCACATTCTGCTCAACACGTTTTCTCTGCACCCAGCTCCCATGTCATGACGTCCTCTGTTTTGTTCCTCCCTTTTGTCCCCCCTTCCCAAACAAGGTCTGAAGTGAAGCCCTGTGCTAGACACACAGAGAACAGAGAGCGAGGGCCTGCTGAACTCCGTGTGCCCTCGCAGCCCGGCTAAGTCCGATCCTCCCCCGAGCACGCTGCAGACTAGAGCTGGGAGAGGTTCCCCGCATCAGTATTGACAGTGGCAAATCAGCTGGCTGTCCATCCATAGGGGACCAAATAAATAAGTCATGTGACTTCTGCACAGTGGAAATTTCTGCAGCCACTGCAAAGAACAAAGGAGCCCCTTCAAGAGCAACATCTAGACATTTTGTTAAGTGAGGAAGGCAAGAGCAGAAGACATGTTTTAAATGAGCCATTTGATTGTTTTACAATATGTACCATGATCTTAATGTCATCGACTGAATAGGTTTCGATAGAATTCTTCTTTTAGTGAGATCACAGTCCACAAAACATAAAATTGACCATTTTAAAGGGAAACATTGAGTAGAGTTTTGGCCATTCAGAATTTTGTACAACGATCATTCTAGTTCCGAAACATTTCATGACACCAAAAAGAACCCCATTCCAGTTCAACAGTCACTCCCCATTGCTGCCACCACCAGCCCCAAGAATTACTAATCTGTTGGTATGGATTCTGTTGGTATGGATTACCTTATGCTGCACATTTAGATAAAAGGACTCATATAATTAAAAACTTTTAAAATAAGTTCTACTGAAAAAATAATTAATGTACTGTTTTTCTTTTAGTGTATTGCAGCTTAAATTTATTTTCTCCTTCAATGAATAGAGATTAAGAACCTCATTTACATAATCAGAAATTTTAATTAATGAGAAACTGTACAAAACTCTCATTTATTTGTGCTGTGTTTATCTTCAAAAAACTCCAAAACTTCTGCCAAATTTATACCAATCGGTAAGACAAGTTAATTAAGCAAGTGTAGTGTATGTCAAACAGTAAGATGATTTAGCAACCACAAGACGGCCAAAATTTCATAATAATCTGATAAGCCCTAAAATAGATTTTACTTTGAATTATAAATGAACACAGGTTTTGCTATATTGAGTACTGGAAGTCATTGTATTGACTTTAAAAGTAAGGATTACAAAAAATATTAATAGAGAATTAAATAACCAAAGAATAAGTGAGAAACTTCCCTTGAGTCCTTCATGAAATCAGCAATAAGAAGTTCAGAAAATTGAGCATTATTTTCATGACTTGGATTTTTTGTCTTAATTTGTACAAAAAATACTTCTGGCACATTTTATAATACAGCGAGCTACTGCTCTCATTTAACCAACCTATTTAGGTTGGGTCATTATAATAATCTCATCTTGACTCTTATTAAATCTTAGCAGAAATCGTCAAAGTATGGAAAGCAATAACCTACGACCAAGATTACCGTGTGCAGCAAAGCTATCATTTAGAATCGAAGGAGAGATAAAGAGCTTGCCAGAAAAGAAAAAGATGGACAAGTTTATACCAACAAACCAGTATTATAAGAAAGATAAAAGGTATGTTTCAAAGAAGGAGAAAAAGAAGGAAGAAGAAGGAGAAGGAGGAGAAAATGAATGAACGAACGAATGACTAATAAAATGGCAATAACCACATACCTATAAGTAATTACTTTAAATGTAAATGATTAAATGCTCCAAAAAAGACATAAGGTGGCTGAATGGATAAGAAAACAAGACCCATACATATATGACAGCAAATTAAAGAGTTTTGCACAGCAAAGGAAACCTTCAACAAAATGAAAACACAACCAAATGAATAGAAGGTATTTGGAAATAATACATCTAATAAAGGGTTAATATCCAAAATGTATAAGGAACTCATAAAACGTAACACCAAAAACACAACAATGAATGAAAAAATGGGAAGAGAACCTGAATGGATTTTTCTCCAAAGAAGTCACACTGGTGGCCAAGAGACATAATGAAAAGTTGTTCAATGATACTTATCATGAGAGCAATGAAAAGTAAAAACACAATGAGCTATCACTTCACACAGTCAGAATAGCCATCATCGATAAATCAACAAACAAGTGTTGGTGAAGATGTGAAGAAAAGGGATCCCTCGTGTGCTGTTGGTGAAACTGCAAGTCAGTGCAGCTGCAATGGAAAACAATATGCAGGTCCCTCAAAAATTTTAAACTGGAGACACCGTGAGACCCAGCATTCCTGCATCCAGCTATTTATCCAAAGAAATGCAAAACATTAATCCGAGAAGATGCTTGAAACCATAGGTTTGTTGAGCATTATTAGCAATAATCAAGATACGGAAGTAAGCTAAGTGTCCACTGAGAAACATTGGATAGAGAAGAGTGGTACCTATGAGAGGTCTCACAATTAAGTTTGTGAACTTCCCACCTAGCTCTTACATAGGCAGCACTGTACCAACAGTTCCGTAAGGTTTCATAACCTTGGTATATCAGTGTCTCACAGCTGTGTTTGTGTCGATGGGGTGGAATCTGGCTGAGTGGTAGTCATCATTGTTGCTGCGTGTTTTTCTGTGCTGTCGCGAGAATGTCTGGGCTTGAATCAGAACAACGAAGAAATATTAAATTTCTTGTTAAACGTGACAAGAATTGAAGTGAAATCTGGGACATTTTAGTCCAAGCTCATGGGAATAATGCCATGAAGAGAAAGACCGTGCCTGAAAGGATGAAACGTCTTACTGACGGGACAGAATGCGCCAAGATGAGGACAGGTCAGGGTGGCCAGTAACAAGCAGAGCTGATGACATAAACATCGCAAAATTCATTGAACTGTGAGTGAGAATCGTGGTTCTGATTGTGACTTTTTTCTTCTGTACCAAACTAAACATCGATACAGACACAGTTAGGAAAATCTGAACTGAAAATCTTGGCATGAGAAAGGTGTGTGCAAAAATATTCCCAAAGTAGCGTGAAGTTTGACAACACTGTTTGGGGAGGCAGGACGATGTCTTGGGCCATGTTGTCACTGATGATGAAACATGGGTGCACCAATACAACCCTGAAACAGAGCGTCAAGGTGAACATTGGATGTCAGCCAATGCACCACGACCAAAATTTCCGTCAGCCCAAACCAAGAGTCTAAACAAGTTGCTAACCGTTTTTGATATCAGTGGGATTATTCATTATGAATCTGTACAACTGGACAAACAGTTAACCAAGTTGATTGTCAGGAAGTGCTGAAAAGGCTGCGTGAAAAAGTTAGATAAAAACGACCTGAATTTTTTTGAGAAAGATTCATGGCTCTTGCATCACGACAATGCACCATATTACACGATACTGTGTCTCAGGGACTTTTTAGCCAGTAAACAAATAAATATTTCGCAATACCCTCCCTAATCACCTGATCTGGCCCCTAGTGATTTCTTCTTTACCCAAAGATGAAGAAAATATTGAGAGGTAGACATTTTAATGGCATTCATTACATCAAGGCTAATATGACAACTGCTCTGATGGCCATTCCAGGAAGAGTTCCACAATTGCTTCGGAGGGTGAACTAGGCGCTGGCTTAAGTACATGGCTTCCCAAGGGGAATACTTCGAAGGTGATGATACTGATATTCATCAATGAGGGATGTAGCATTCAGTCAAGGATGAGTTCGCGAACTTAACTGTCAAGCGTCGTATACACTAAAATATTACTTGGACACTTAAAAATATTTGAAATCTTACCACTGGCAACAACATGGGTACACCTAGCTGGTCTTTATCTAAGTCACATAAATCACATAGAGAAAGACAAATACCATATGATTTCACTTATTGTGGAATCCAAAACACAATAAATGAACAAAGAAAGAGAAAAAATCACGAATACAGACAACAAACCGATGAAGGCCCGCCGTGAGGTCTTTTGGGGTTCGGGTAAAAAAGTTAAAAGGATTAAGATTCCAAATAGGCAGTTACAAAAAGGTCATGAGGCTGAGAAGTACTGCAAAAATAGTATAGTTAATACTATTGTAATAACTACGTATGGGGGCCGGGGTACCACACTCATAGGGGATCACTTTGTAACGTACATAAATGACGGACCTCTGTGGTGTACACCTGAAGCTAACATAATACTCAATGTCAACAGAAACGGAAATAAAAAAAATTAAAAACAACAAGAAAAAATTTCTGAAAACTGACATTTTACCATACGGTTATTAAGAAGCACTGCTTCTAGAATCATCATTTTAGGCAGAACATGTACTTTTCCATTAGATGAAGACATTGAAATATGTTCATAATACAATGATCTAGCATACAGTGGAATCCCTTTTAATATGGGTTTTGAGATAAAGAACTTCAGTTGTACTTTCAACAATTTCTACTGTTGTTTTAATCTAAATGATGGATCAGCACACATGCAACTAATATAAAATAATATCAAATGTTAATGAATGTAACTGAAGAAACAAGTAACAAGAGAGAAACAAGAAAACATTTCCTCCTGACAACTATATGATACCAAAATAAAAAGTGTAAAAAAAATGAACCTACATATTATATGCTATATACTTTTAAAACTGCAAGGCTTCAGGAGAATTCCTGACTACTTTTTTTTGATTTTTTAAATGTATTGGGGTGACAATTGTTAGTAAATTTACATAGATTTCAGGTGTACAATTCTGTATTACATCATCTATAAAGATTTCATGACTATTACAATAAGTCACTGGATCCACTAAAGACTTCATTTAGGCAAGTGTATAAAGGTCATGTTGGTGTAAATAAATGTCACATTAAGAATCTTTCCCTTTCATCCAATATCATATCTCCTCTACTGTGGGAAGCTTCCCAATATAATTGTCCTATCACTGTATGTTTTCCAGCCCATTCTGTTTTTTTCGTCCCCATCTTCAGTACTTACAAGAGTTTAAAACAAAGAAACAAACAAACAAACAAAGAACACCTCAACTGGTCCTATCTTATAAACTGGTTTACTGCACCCGACTTTCTATTACGAACATAAACCAATGCTAGGTGGACCCCTACTACACTGTAAGAGAAAGTACTACACAAAACCAAATCCAGAGCAGGAAACTTAATTTCACACCGGCGCACTTTACCTTGGGAACAACATTGCAGACTTTATCCTGTGATGTAGACGGTGACTCCTCAATGCCAGGTTTGCAGGGAAGACTGTGGGGTAAAGAAAAAAAATAAGCGAGTTGCTTCCTTTACAAAAGCAACAACAACAAAAATGGTGTGGTAGTTCAGCTATCTGCGTATCAAATGAAGGGTCTGGATAGAATTAAAATTTGGCCTGTTTTAAAACAGTTTTCCGTGCTCTATTGCTGCCTCCAACTCTCCCAACCTCTGAAATAGTGTGAAGATACACTCCAAGTTGCCATAGCAAACAGTCACAGCGAATGTATTGGCAAAGGCCGAGATTACTTTGTGTTCACCGGAAGTCCTGAAGGCTGAACTGAAAATCCAATTAATGGCTGACATAACTTTTGTAACCTGAACTGTCAGGAATCTGATGACCTAAATCGTGGTGGAAAGACACGCTGGCACTTCTCCAGTGTCTGCCCCTGCTTCAAAGACTAATCTTTGTGACTCAGAAATGGCAGTCTTGATTCTTTAACAGGGAAAACACTGAGTACGACGACCCCATTCTGTCCTCGTACCCTAAAACAGTACAGTGAGTTCCCTGAAATGTTTGCAAGTTACAAGCACAAAAGTCAAAGAACGAAGGTGTATGTTGTTAGCCTTGCCACTACCAGATCTCTCATCGGCAGGGCTCCCTGGAAACCTCCAACCTTGAAATCTTCAGCCTGTGAAGGCACAGACTCCTGAAACAAGGACGACCTCAAATGACCCACTATTTCCCTGCTCCTGGGAAGCAGGGTAAATGGAGATTCAGTCGTCCACTCCTAAAACACGCATGTTACCAAATGCCCAACTCCATCACTGATCTGACAGTCAGTCCTTCCTCTGCCCAACCCTCCATGCACCTGGGAAGGACATGAGCGAGTTGGGAAAAGCGGTGGAGGTCATGAGACACCTGCCTAGGGCCACAGATCTCTGTATTTTCACGATCTCTCCAGTAACCTAGGTCTGAAAGGGATCTAAGGCCCCTCTGTAAGCTGGGGTGCAGGTAGGTGGTACCACAGTCCTACTGGTCTAAAGAGAATCTTTCCAGTGGCCCAAATTATTTTAATATTTCAGATAGAAACCTTGAATTTTCCTGTTTCCCCCATTCAACGATAAAGCAGCAACCTGAGCAGTACACCCTTGAAACCCTTATTTTAATCTACTTTCCTAGACAACTGCCAACATCCTGTGTCAGTCTTATTTCGATTTGTGTTAACTTGTCACAAACCCCACTATTCTGATCTCTTGAGCCTGATGGGATTTGTGATCTCTACTCTAAAACCCGTATTTCTATTGCGAACCACTGGTGTCTTGAAACTAGAATTCTCCTGCTAATTCCATTCTGATCATCTTCCACTGCGTTCATTAGACCTTTCTATTAGTAAAACAATCACCAACAGGATGATCAAGCAGGAAAGGCATGGGCTTAGAAATCTGAACTCAAATCTCATTTCCATCACTCATTTAGAATCAAATAAGTGACTTTAATCTCTTTGAGTCACAAACTCTCCATGTGAACAAACACTTGACCAAAACGTTAATCACAGCATAAATTACTAGAGGGTGTTTTAAATAATTAACTCCAAAGCTTCCTTAAAGTCCTGAAATTCTAGATGCTTTTGCTTCTACCAAATAATGGATGCCTAAGCTGGCAGGAATGGAAAAAACATAACACAACAAGAGAAACACCAAAAAGAAGCATGTAAGAAAGTAAAAAATCAAGATAACTCATGGAAGAAGAAGAAAGCCTTTAGGGAAAAAAGGAAAAAAAAACTTGATAGAACCAGGTAAAGGAACCACCATGAAGGAAAACCCAACTGGGAAGTCTGTTAGTAGAGCTATCAATTAAAAATATCCTCTAATTTGATGCCGAATTTCATTAACGCAACATGGCCAATACATAGGTATTTTTCACACACAGAAAAGTAATTCATCTCCAGAAGGGTAGACGGCATCACACCCAAAACCACCTGACTGATCAGGTCTTGCTTAGGTAAAGGCTGTGGTTCTGTGACCACAGCTAACTCACATCTGGGCTAAATTCTGATGCTGAAAACAAGGTTCTCATTACTGCTACAACTGTCCAGTATATGAAGACAAATGCTTGGACTAACCGGCTTTCTTAAGAACAACTCTAAATCAGCATTAACATATGACTAAATTGGACTCTCTGAGCTCCTCTGACCTGCGTCTGAATCCTGACTCCAGAGTTGCCCAGGAACTTCTCAGTACAGGCTGAGGGACAAGAGAATGGCTTTGGGAAGCCAGGCAGGCTGAAGGTCAAATCACAGGTCAGCCACTTGGTAACTGTGGAACCATGGGTCAATTAATGAACCTCCTGGACCACAATGTGTAATTAATAAAAAGTAGCCTGAACAGCACAGCTACTTTGCAAAGCTATTATGATGACAAATGAGCTAACAACTGTGACGTAGATAAGGCAGGGTCTCGCCCAGAGCAGAACACTCAATCACTGTTGGGTTCTGGTATCTGCAGTCCTTTAGTGAACATGCCAATTTTAGAAATCCACAAAATCGTACCTGCTTGCAGGGTCCTCCTTAGAACACTTTCCCACTATTAAAGAAAAGAATTAAAACATGTTTTAAATCCACAATAGAAAAATGCAGAACTTTAACTTATCAGACTGATATTGTGATAAAAAGGATTTTTGGAGAGTACAGTAGAGTGCATATTAATCATACTATGGGTAGGCAATTCATACATTATGAATTTTTACTTCTCTTAGATATACATAATATATACGTGAGTAACATCAAATGAGATCAAACATAAACGGCGTGTACCAAGGTTTGACACCTAAAAGTCAACTACTACTGCACTGATTATAAAACTCAGCAGCACTCATCAGACGGAGAAAAAATGGTTCAATTAGTAAAATGAGTGTCCTCCACTGACATTGGCAAATGGAAATCGCGTGATGTTCCTCATTCCATCACCACGCCCACTTGAAGCAGAGTACACTTATTTTCCTGTTACGCAGTTCAACGTGCCCAGCTCTTCAGCCTAGAGTGTTCACTTTGGGATGAAGCACCCTCTCATTAGGAAGCTGGGTCGATGGGTACTGTGCTTTGCAACACCGCACAACACAGGAAGCAGACTCTTTCTGCCGTATGTCCATCGCAACATAATATAAAAGACTTTGTGAGTCCAGTGTTATCTGTACACCCCCTGCTACGGTTTCCTTCTCCGGTAGAGAGTCTGCCTGACTGCACTGCAGTCACCGCTGCTGGCTCCCTGCCCACTAGCCACTCCCTAGTCTTCATTCTTTCTGGAGAACCATGACTCTGTGTGGATATTTACTGTCCCAATACATAGAGAAGGTGGCCTCTGCCCAGCTCCAGAAAGAAAATGATTGTACTAAGATAATCACAGTGATTGGTTTACCACTAAGTGTTGTAGGAATGAGCGTGTGACGTACTCCACCTGTAAATGTTATGGGGGGGGGGTGTAATGCGAGCCCCTCTGTTTTCACCCTAATTAAAGAAACGCAGAGCTCAACCTCACTAACCATCAAAGAAACGCAAAGCAAAACACAGTGACATATGACCTCAGAGCTGTTAGATGGCTATGATCAAGTTGACAAGAAATAACAAATATGGCCGCGGAAACAGAAAACAAGTTTTGTGCACTGTTTATGGGGTTATATATTGGTACAGGCACTGTGGAAAACAGTATAAAGATTCCTCAAAAAATTGAAAACACAACTGCCACGAGATCCAGCAATTCCACCTCTCATTATTTATCGACAGAAAACAAAAACACGAGTTTGAAAAACAGTGTGCACCCCTATCTTCACTGCAAGATTATTTGCAATAGTAAAGATGTGGAAACAACACAGGTGTCCTTCGATATGTGAATGGATAAAGACGATGTGTGTGTGTGTGTGTGTGTGTGTGTGTGTGTGTACCTTTATATACAGTATTACTCATCCACAAAAAAAGAAGCAAATCTTTCCTTTTGCAACAACGTGGATGTTCCTACAGGGTATTATGTGAAGTGAAAGAAGACAAAGATAAATATCGTGTGATCTCTCTTACATGTGGAATCTAAAACTACAAAAACAAACAAACACACCAAACAGACCCTCAGCTACCAAGAACAACCTGATGGACGCCAGGGGAGAGGGAGAGGCGGGGATGGATGACAAAGAAGGTGAACAAGAAGGACAAACTTCCAGGTACAAACTACCTCAGCCACAGGGATGTAGTGTACAGCACAGGGAATGTGTCCACAATATCCTTCTAACTTTGCTGGCTGATAGACAGTACTACGTGCAACATGGTGATCACCTCGTAAGGTACAAATGGCCAAGCACTGTGTTGTCCACGTCAAATTAACATATATCGTATGCCAACTATAATGAAAATTTATAAAGTAAAGATGACCACGTACAGAAACACGGTCCTTCCAGTCTTTGGATATTGTCCTGAAAACATGTTTGGCACAGTTGCTGATTAGCTGACAAGCAAACAAAACTTAAAACATTGACAGTCTCACAGCTGAAAAGGGCCAATATCGGGTGTCCTGATGGCGTCACTGAACCCCAACACCACCCTGGATCCTTCTTGCAGCCACTGTTAACTAGGTCACCTGTTATTTGCAGTAAAAATGAGCTGGGATATACAATTATGGAATACCAGTTCATAAAAAAAGTCATTTCTCTCCATACCAACGTGGGCTACTAGTATGCCTGCATTCCTTGTACCCTCTTCCTTACAACCATTGTAAAGTGTCTTGATCGCCTCATGCAAGAAGTTTCAACAATGACTCCTTCTACATCTAAAAGTGATGTACATGAGCTTTCTTTTAAAAATTATTAAAAATATTTCTTTATTATAAATTCCATTGTGTGTTTAAAATATCAGATTTAGTGAATCAGGATAAATATGTCACTAGCTGATAAGCCTTTTAAATATGTTTGATTAACAGATTCCATTTTTTCTCTTTTATTCTCTCTTTTTTTGTTGTTTTATAGAAAACTAAGTCATGTGTTCTATAGCATTTCTTGCAATGTTTTGCATTTTGCTGACTGAATATGGTCGTTTCGTTTATCATGTCCTTCTGTTCCTACATTTCCTGTAAATTGATAATCAGACCTGGAGTTTTGATGAGGGACTACGTTCGATTATTATTATTTTTTCTTGGGAAGGCTGCTTCACAGCAGCGTTGTGTTTTTCTTGCATCAAAAACACATGTCTGATCTTCCCTCTTTTGTGATGTTATTAGACACTGATGAGCATTGGCAAACTGTGGGCTGTGGTCATATTGATTCCCTGTCTGTAATTATAAATAAAGTTTTATGGGAACACAGTCACATCTACTCATTTACATATTTCTTATGGCTGCTTTGCACCACAACAACAGTCTTTGACAGCAGACTTTAAGGTCTCCAACCCTGAAATATTTACCATATGGCCCTTTACTGTTTTCACTATACATTAACTTTGCCTTATCTAGAACTTCTTACAAATACAATTACACAGTATGCACTCTTTTGCACAGACTTCTTTCATTCGCCATAATGGATTTTGATATTTATCAACGCTGCATGTTTTTTTCCCTCTCAATTGTGTAGTATTTCCTTGTGGAAATATAACTTTTATGTCCATCCGTTCTCTTGTTGATGGACACTGAATCACTTTCAGGTTTATGGCTATTACAAGTAAACATGATATATTCTTGTATAAGCGTTAGTTCTAAGAGTCACTTCTAAATTCTGAACTGACCTGGGAAGTGTTTGAAAATTCTTTATCCCTAGGATTTCTGCCTATGTGCCATCTCCATAGAATCCTATAGTGACCATCTAAGGGAATCCTGTCTTTATCCACCGTTGTTTTTCCCCTCTCTTAACACCCTTTTATTTGCCATATAGAATTTAAATGAACTTATAATTACTTGTTTACTTGTCGGTCCCTCTCCTTGCATTGTAAATTCTCGTATTAGACTATAATAAGCTCCAAGAGAATAGGCAATGTTTGGTGTATTCATAGCCCCTAGTAAAGTGTTATACACAGTAGTTGCTCAATAAATAGTTGAAACAATAATTCATTCTAAAAACATAAAATCACAGGTTGACAAGCTCACCAATTATCACGAAATGGCTGAGTTCATAATATTCTCAACCAAACACATAGTCAGATAACACATTACAAGCACTTCCCCAAACCGAACCTAAATTTTAGCAAATGATTGCCTTAATTCTGGCGATATTCCCAAGCCTGATACTGGAAGGCCAGGTTTTTGGGGTGGGAGACTCTTTCGAATTATGTAGGTCAAATACCGTTATATAGCTTATACACTTCATTGTGACCAATAAAGGTAAATACATACAAAAAGAGTGGTCAGGAGGTACAAGTCCCAAGGCGAACTGCAGGAAACAAACTATAAAAGAGAAATCATCCCAGCAAGTGGAATCCACCTAGAGCAGCTAATAGAGCAGGCTCCGGACATGCCCGGGGTGGGTGGGGGAGCTCTGGCTGTGAACCCGGATAGGGTGCACTCGGGCAAGTGGGGTACCGGGGACTCAGCCGGGGAAGAACATGTTAGATGCAAAACTCAAACTGCAGAAGAAAGCCAAGACCCCACAGGATGTCTGTCACCTACCCCCCAATGGACCTCTTTCCGGAAACTAGATGAGCTTTCAACGTGAAATATGGTATTTGAAAAGAAAAAAAAAATAATTTAACAGCCACAGAAATATTACATATAAGAAACTTTTACATTTGAAAATCAGTGTAATATTTCTTGAAAAACAACAATTTTATCACTTAGGGAATGAACTCTCTAATTTCTTTTGTTTGCAATCTTATTTTCCTTCCGTATCTCATGCTAGACTTTAAAGGACTTTTATGACACAGCCATCTTATCAAAGAATTAACTCCTAAACAAAGAACAGCCATGTGCTCTATTCAAACTTCTCTCCCTGGAATAACAAATACCACTGTAACCTATGTATCTTGGCTGCCTGAGAGTCCTGAGGAGATAAAGCAGTGGCTGCAGTTTATCCCATTCCAGCACTTCCTCCTCCTTCCAGGATTCTCTGGAGCAGCAATGTTCTCACCTTCTGTTTCAGTGCAAATACACTGAAGGCATCCAAACGAGTTGTCTCACATTTCCTCATCAACTTCAAAATGACCCAGATGAAGCCATTTTCATTCTTTCTGTGAATTATCCCCACCACATTTTCTTTCCTCTCTGTTTAGTGCTAGTATCTTACAGCTATCAGTCCTATTTCTTCATTTTCTTGCTTCCCTTTGGTCATAAACATGGCCACAAAGAAAAACAAAATAATGCTGTTCCGTGATCCTCGTATGTCTACAACTATCCGATGCCTCCTCTTGCCGATTTCTCTGTAGAGAAGTCAGCACCCTCTCTGCACAGAGCATGGTCTGTGGACAAGCACCTTCGTGCCCCCTCATTCCTTGTGAGACATACAGATACCAGACCTGCTGCCATCATTTCTCCCCGAAATGCAACTGCATTTGGAGTCACGGACTCTCTCATGGACGTTTGGTCAGGTTATTGCCACCCTGAATATCCCATAACTGATCCTGCCCTCCGTCTCATTCCAATGCTCTTCTTTTGCTCTGTACGATACTACCCTATGAAGTCACAGCGTTTTATGTGGCATTAAGTTATATACATTTACAGCTGAGCACATAGGCTTAAGTTCATCGATGGCAAATAAAACAGATTTACGTGGCCATGTACCTCAATCCGCAGTGCCGTCCCTACTATGAGGAAAAGAGGAAGCGCTCGGACACGTTTTGATACTGGAAGCTCACTTTCTCTTCTTCCTACATTTCCAAAACTCTGCTCTTCCTTTTTCTAAACAATTATTTACTGCCTTACACTCTATATACCTGCTTCATCTTCCAGCATTGACTCCCTCAATCTCTGCCTTTGTCATTCTTCATTCCCTCTTTTACTGTTTGCTTCTTCTTTATTTCCTGACTCTCCTCAGTTGTCAGAATATCTTCAAATGGAAGAAATAATTCATCTCCTGTGATTGCACGCCTACTTGAATCTGTTGCTGATACTGGAGTACTACACAACACTTGTCCTTTTCACTTCTCTTTTCCACACTAGGCATCTAATAGGAGATTTCCTCTGGCTATTACACTACATCATTTGCATGTTTTAAGTCAAAATTCAGGTGAATGACTTTTTTGCACAAACCAGGTCTTACCTTCTTCTTGTGTAGGAAGTACATGTTTTCCTCTTCGTTTGGCACCAAACAGGAAACGATCAACATATTTCTGTGGACGTCTTTCAGGAACAGTCTGTTAAAATTTATATCAATCATGAGTTGTAGATTATAAGTCACTACAAGCCACTGTGATCACTGTGTCTTATATTTCCACAGCACCCTTCACAGTTTACAAAGTGTTTCTACATTTGTTATCACATCTGTTCATTACACAACCCTGAAAAGTAGGTATGACTCCATCGTTATGAATTAGATCACTGACATGGGCAGGGTAAAAAGTTTTCCATGATCCCAGAGCCAGGAAGTGACCAATCCAGGATGCTAGCACGTTCCCCGCCTTCAAATACACTGCTTGTACCGTTAGGCCGCAGACACGTGTATCTAAATCACTGCCTTCCTATCTCTTTCCACAGCTGTCACCTCAGATTTGCTCATCATTACTTTGTACTTATATTACCACAAGTTGGTTGGCAGAAATTTACTCAATGCATGCTGTTTTAATTGAACAAGACTGCGAAGAATGTGAGAGTCAATGCTTTCACAGACACAATAGTGATGTATGTGCACATTAAACCAGCGCTCAGCCAAAATGCTGTAGTAGAATCCTATCTGCTTATTATTATGCACCACGCTCTTCCTTCCCTGGAAAGCTCCTTGCAGACCTACTTGACAATACAAATATAATAATACTTTGTAGTATCACGCATTATATTTTCAAGTTCCAAGTTATAAAAAAACTACATTCCAAACATTTTCTTTCTGAATCTCATTAGGACATTTACACACTGACAAAAACCACACTCAGATATCTGGCCATGGGTCGATCTGTAACAATTCTTGAGTTCAGGGAAACAACTTCAGAACCCAAACTAATTCCCTATGACTTTGAAGGCTTCAGTGTTTTGTATTATACTACACTGACTTAATTCAGGAATCTTGCAAGTTAGCAGAATTGTGCTATGTAGTCTTACTATACTCAGCACATAGCTCTTTTATTAATTGTAGGTTAACCATGAGAGTAATTTGTATAGTGAAATGCAGAGGTGAGAAAGTACAGTCAAAGCATTCCTCTTATGTTTCAACATCACTGAATGCTGATGTTTAAATAATAACGATGATAATAATAATAATAGTAATAATAATAAAGACAGTACCTCAGAATCCCCAGGTGATTTTACGTCTTCTTCTCCTAATCCTGATGCTGACATTTTGACTATAAAATGTAGTCACAGAAACATTACTGTGAATATTTATTACTATGCATTTTAAATATACATTCAAGTCTATCTCCATTTTTGAATATCAGATAAAAGTAATAGAAGAGAAGAATTACACAGGTTGATATATTTGTAAGAAGAAATGTTGGTAAAAGTTGTAATATATTTGAAGAAACTTAGCAAAAACAAAAGTACTTAATAGAAATGAATATGACATTTGGATCTACACAGGTTATATATTTTCTACCAGCATTGAAGCTATTAAAAATTCATAGGTAGTCACTAAAATACCACTTCTATTATTTTGGTGAACTCCATCAATGTGAGTCAAATGATCGTTATTGGTGTGCTCTTGGGAAGCACTTTGAATAATATCCATACCATTTTCTTTTTTTCTAATTGCCGGTTTTGTGGGTTTGTCCTATAAACAAAAACAAAACAAAAACCCAACTTAATAAAGGAGCACATTCATTTACTTGCTGACTGACTCATTCATTCCATGAGTTTTTAAGACCACAAATATTAAGTGTATTCATCGAATCATAGGAACTAACTCCAGAGAAGCTGAAAATATAAATAACAGATGTTGTCCTAAATCTAGTCTGGGTAGAGATAGATGAGAACCGTTAGAAAAGTATCAGTGGCTCTTTGGACACTTGAACTGAATAAAGCACAGTAAATGCAGCTCAGCAGATGCAGCAAAGTTAGGGCTGCACCTTGAAAGTTATGCTAAGTACAGAGGGAAGGCGAGAGAAGGGATTCTAGAAAGGGCAGCAGGAACAAAAACATGAGGTATGAGTCGATATAGGAAGGGAGGGTACCAAAGGAATAAGGTAAACTGGAACCACTGAGAATAGGATGGAGAGATAAAAGTGCAAGATCAGAACCAAGCCAAAGAAGGCAAGTGTCAGGTAGCACATGAATTGGACCCTCATGTAATGGAGAGCCATTCATTAAGCAGAGTTGCTGCATCATTGGAAATATATGTTAGAACAGTGATTCCAACTGCAACTGAAACGGGAACATCAGGGATGCAATGCTCCAAAAGAGTACCTCAAAATCAAATGTAGAAAGTGAATTACGGTCATAACTTCTAAAACATGGTAGGCACGTAGAAAATATGAAAGGTGATGAGTCACTGGATGTGGTGATTCCAGGGAGAGTTGGGGTCCAGGATTTTTCTTGCTTTGCTATTTCAATGGTGCTATTTTCCAGTTTGGGGAAAACGGATGACAGAGTAGAATAGAGACAGTCAGGAAAAAGAAAGTTTCGGGCACTGAGTTCCCTGTGGGACATGTCAAATTTGAGTCACCCAGGGGACTTCGAAGGAAAACCTGGGTAGATACATTTAAGTAAACACAGATGACTTTACGCAGAAAAAGCGTGTGATTTAATGAGATAGATGTTTATAAAACATTCTCAGCTGATGTCTTTGAATAATGTAAAGGCTACAAGATCTTGTGAAACTTTAAAAATAAAACAAGAGCACAGCTATAGAAACGTGGGATTCAATTCTTCAATTACATATTTCAAAATCCAAAATATAAATACCCTTTTATGGATATATGTAACGTCTTATTTATGAAATATCATCATAATAAACACTTAAAGTTTAATTGAAAAAATTGTCAATCTCCAATTCATGATGTTACTACAAGACAACTATTTAAAAATAATTTTCGAAAGATAAGTTTAAAATAGTAGAAGAGAAATGCTGAGTGATGACAGAATCACGAGTCATTTGAAGCACTGCTATATGTATGAAAGATATACAAAACCCCGTTTTAAAATTCACCTGGTTTCCTTATTTCCTTGAGAACAAATACTATAATAAATGTCTAATTACCTATCTACTGCATATGGCCTGGTAGTTAAATACTGCTAGGTAAAAATCTAGTGTAAATACAGTAATAAAACGAGGATTATCCAAGTTGAAGATTTAAAAGTCTTCAAATACATCTACGATTGTCATGCAAGACTGAAAGAAGAAAGCGACTAAGAAATCAAGCGACCAGGATGTCTGAGTTTGAGATATGAAGGAATTTTCAACATAGCTTTAACAACTATGCACACCAAAGTTAATAAAGTTTCTTAAGAATAATATGAAATGAACTGATTGCTGAAGAGGATTTGAAAACTAAAAAAAATCATCTCAGAGAGAAAGTTGTATACTCTGTTGGTAATGTTTTCTTCCTCATGACTTTACAACAATGAGTATTTTATATGAGAAAAATATCATGATTGTGATTTCATCCTTTGATGTGTCCAGTAATGTGTCCACAGATATTATTATGAAAAGATCACTCAGAAACTCTAGCCCCCAAAGCTAGAGAAATGGTCCCATGTGGGCTCACGGCCAGGACGCCTGTCTCCCAAGCCAGAGACCACGTTCTGCTCAACCCGTTTTCTCTGAACCCAGCTCCCATGTCATGACGTCCTCTGTTTTGTTCCTCCCTTTTGTCCCCCCTTCCCTAAAAAGGTCAGAAGTGAAGCCCTGTGCTAGACACACAGAGAACAGAGAGCAGGGCCCTGCTGAACTCCGTGCGCCCTCGCAGCCCGGCTCAGTCCGATCCTCCCCCCGAGCACGCTGCAGACTAGAGCCGGGAGAGGTTCCCCGCATCAGTGTTGACAGTGGCAAATCAGCTGGCTGTCCATCCATAGGGGACCGAATAAATAAGTCATGTGACTTCTGCACAGTGGAAATTTCTGCAGCCACTGCAAAGAACAAAGGAGCCCCTTCAAGAGCAACATCTAGACATGTTGTTAAGTGAGGAAGGCAAGAGCAGAAGACATGTTTTAAATGAGCCATTGATTGATTTTAAATATGTACCATGATCTTAATGTCACGGACTCAATCGTGTTATGATAGTTTTCTTCTTTTAGTGAGGACACAGTACACAAAACATAAAATTGACCATTTTAACCATTTTGACCATTTAGGGCTGATAAGCCCTAAAATAGATTTTACTTCGAATTGTAAATGAACACAGGTTTTGCTAGATTGAATACAAGAAATCATTGTATAACTTTATAAGTAAGGATTACATAAAAAATCAATAAAGAATTCAATAAGCAATGAATAAGTCAGAAACTTTCCTTGAGTTCTTCATGAAATCAGCTATAAAAAGTTCAGAGAACTGAGCATTTTTTTCATGACGGGTTTTTCGTCTTAATCTGTATATAAAATAATTCTCTCACATTTTATAATATAGCGAGCTCCTGCTCTCATTTAACCCACCTATTTAGGTTGTGTCATTATAATAATGTCATCTTGACTCTTATTAAATTTTAGCAGAAATAGTCAAGGTATGGAAAGCAATAACCCACGACCAAGATTACTGTATGCAGCAAGGCTATCGTTTAGAATCAAAAGAGAGGTAAAGAGCTTGCCAGAAAAGAAAAAGGTGGACGAGTTTATATCAACAAACCAATATTACAAGAAAGATAAAATGTATGTTTCAAAGAAAGAAAAAAAGAAGTAAGGAGAAGGAAGAGAAAATGAATGAATGAACAATGACTAATAAAATGGCAATAACCACATACCTATAAGTAATTACTTTAAATGTAAATGACTAAATGCTCCAATAAAGACATAAGGTGTCTGAATGGATAAGAAAACAAGACCCATTCATGTATGACATCAGATTAAAAAGTTTTGCACAGGAAAGGAAACCTTCAACAAAATGAAAACACAACCAAATGAAAAGAAGATATTTGGATAATACATCTACTAATGGGTTTATATCCAACATGTATAAGGAACTTATGAAACGTAACACCAAAAACACAACAATGAACGAAAAAATGGGAAGAAAACCTGAATGGATTTTTCTCCAAAGAAGTCGCACTGGTGGCCAAGAGACATAATGAAAAGTTGTTCAATGATACTTATCATGAGAGCAATGCAAATAAAAACACAATGAGCTATCACTTCACACAGTCAGAATAGCCATCATCGATAAATCAACAAACAAGTGTTGGTGAAGATGTGAAGAAAAGGGATCCCTGGTGTGCTGTTGGTGAGACTGCAAAGCAGTGCAGCTGCAATGGAAAGCAATATGAAGGTCCCTCAAAAATTTACTACTGGCGCCACCGTGAGACCCAGCATACCTGCATCCAGGTATTTATCCAAAGAAATGCAAAACATTAATTCGAGAAGATACATGGAGCCATAGGTTTGATGAGCATTATTAGCAATAATCAAGATACGGAAGTAAGCTCAGTTTCCACTGAGAAATATTGGATAGAGAAGAGTGGTACCTATGAGAGGTCTCACAATTAAGTTTGTGAACTTCCCACCTAGCTCTTACATAGGCAGCACTGTACAAACAGCTCGGTAAGGTTTCATAATCTTGGCATATCAGTGTCTCACAGCTGTGTTTGTTTCGATGGGGTGGAATCTGGCTGAGTGGTGCTCATCTTTGTTGCTGCACGTTTTTCTGTGCTGTCGCGAGAATGTCTGGGCTTGAATCAGAACAACGAAGAAATATTAAATTTCTTGTGAAACGTGGCAAGAATTGAAGTGAAATCTGGGACATTTTAGTTCAAGCTCATGGGAATAATGCCATGAAGAGAAAGACCATGTCCGAATGGATGAAACGTTTTACTGATGGGACAGAATGCCCATGATGAGGACAGGTCTGGGTGGCCAGTAACAAGCAGAGATGATGACATAAACATCGCAAAATTCATTGAACTGTGCGTGAGAATCGTGGTTCTGATTGTGACTTTTTTCTCCTGTACCAAACTAAACATCGATACAGACACAGTTAGGAAAATCTGAACTGAAAATCTTGCCATGAGAAAGGTGTGTGCAAAAATATTCCCGAAGTAGCGTGAAGTTTGCCAACACCTTTTGGGGAGGCAGGACGATGTCTTGCGCCATGTTGTCACTGATGATGAAACATGGGTGCACCAATACAACCCTGAAACAGAGCGTCAAAGTGAACATTGGATGTCAGCCAATGCACCACGACCAAAATTTCCGTCAGCCCAAACCAACAGTCTAAACAAGTTGCTAACCGTTTTTGATATCAGTGGGATTATTCATTTTGAATCTGTACAACTGGACAAACAGTTAACCAAGTTAATTGTCTGGAAGTGCTGAAAAGGCTGCGTGAAAAAGTTAGATAAAAACGACCTGAATTTTTTTGAGAAAGATTCATGGCTCTTGCATCATGACGATGCACCATATTACACGATACTGTGTCTCAGGAACTTTTTAGCCAGTAAACAAATAAATGTTTCGCAATACCCTCCCTAATCACCTGATCTGGCCCCTAGTGATTTCTTCTTTACCCAAAGATGAAGAAAATATTGAGAGGTAGACATTTTAATGGCATTCATTACATCAAGGCTAATATGACAACTGCTCTGATGGCCATTCCAGGAAGAGTTCCACAATTGCTTCGGAGGGTGAACTAGGCGCTGGCTTAAGTACATGGCTTCCCAAGGGGAATACTTCGAAGGTGATGATACTGATATTCATCAATGAGGTATGCAGCATTCAGTCAAGGATGAGTTCGCGAACTTAACTGTCAAGCGTCGTATACACTAAAATATTACTTGGACACTTAAAAATATTTGAAATCTTACCACTGGCAACAACATGGGTACACCTAGCTGGTCTTTATCTAAGTCACATAAATCACATAGAGAAAGACAAATACCATATGATTTCACGTATTTGTGGAATCCAAAACACAATAAATGAACAAAGAAAGAGAAAAAATCACGAATACAGACAACAAACCGATCAAGGCCCGCCGTGAGGTCTTTTGGGGTTTGGGTAAAAAAGTTAAAAGGATTAAGATTCCAAATAGGCAGTTACAAAAAGGTCATGAGGCTGAGAAGTACTGCAAAAATAGTATAGTTAATACTATTGTAATAACTACATATGGGGGCCGGGGTACCACACTCATAGGGGATCACTTTGTAACGTACATAAATGACGGACCTCTGTGGTGTACACCTGAAGCTAACATAATACTGAATGTCAACAGAAACGGAAATAAAAAAAATTTAAAACAACAAGAAAAAATTTCTGAAAACTGACATTTTACCATACGGTTATTAAGAAGCACTGCTTCTAGAATCATCATTTTAGGCAGAACATGTACTTTTCCATTAGATGAAGACATTTAAATATGTTCATAATACAGTGATCTGGCATACAGTGGAATCCCTTTCAATATGGGTTTTGAGATAAAGAACTTCAGTTGTACTTTCAACAATTTCTACTGTTGTTTTAATCTAAATGATGGATCAGCACACATGCAACTAATATAAAATAATATCAAATGTTAATGAATGTAACTGAAGAAACAAGTAACAAGAGAGAAACAAGAAAACATTTCCTCCTGACAACTATATGATACCAAAATAAAAAGTGTAAAAAAAATGAACCTACATATTATATGCTATATACTTTTAAAACTGCAAGCCTTCAGGAGAATTCCTGACTTTTTTTTTTTTGATTTTTTAAATGTATTGGGGTGACAATTGTTAGTAAATTTACATAGATTTCAGGTGTACAATTCTGTATTACATCATCTATAAAGATTTCATGACTATTACAATAAGTCACTGGATCCACTAAAGACTTCATTTAGGCAAGTGTATAAAGGTCATGTTGGTGTAAATAAATGTCACATTAAGAATCTTTCCCTTTCATCCAATATCATATCTCCTCTACTGTGGGAAGCTTCCCAATATAATTGTCCTATCACTGTATGTTTTCCAGCCCATTCTGTTTTTTTGTCCCCATCTTCAGTACTTACAAGAGTTTAAAACAAAGAAACAAACAAACAAACAAAGAACACCTCAACTGGTCCTATCTTATAAACTGGTTTACTGCACCCGACTTTCTATTACGAACATAAACCAATGCTAGGTGGACCCCTACTACACTGTAAGAGAAAGTACTACACAAAACCAAATCCAGAGCAGGAAACTTAATTTCACACCGGCGCACTTTACCTTGGGATCAACATTGCAGACTTTATCCTGTGATGTAGACGGTGACTCCTCAATGCCAGGTTTGCAGGGAAGACTGTGGGGTAAAGAAAAAAAATAAGCGAGTTGCTTCCTTTACAAAACCAACAACAACAAAAATGGTGTGGTAGTTCAGCTATCTGCGTATCAAATGAAGGGTCTGGATAGAATTAAAATTTGGCCTGTTTTAAAACAGTTTTCCGTGCTCTATTGCTGCCTCCAACTCTCCCAACCTCTGAAATAGTGTGAAGATACACTCTAAGTTGCCATAGCAAACAGTCACAGCGAATGTATTGGCAAAGGCCGAGATTACTTTGTGTTCACCGGAAGTCCTGAAGGCTGAACTGAAAATCCAATTAATGGCTGACATAACTTTTGTAACCTGAACTGTCAGGAATCTGATGACCTAAATCGTGGTGGAAAGACACGCTGGCACTTCTCCAGTGTCTGCCCCTGCTTCAAAGACTAATCTTTGTGACTCAGAAATGGCAGTCTTGGTTCTTTAACAGGGAAAACACTGAGTACGACGACCCCATTCTGTCCTCGTACCCTAAAACAGTACAGTGAGTTCCCTGAAATGTTTGCAAGTTACAAGCACAAAAGTCAAAGAACAAAGGTGTATGTTGTTAGCCTTGCCACTACCAGATCTCTCATCGGCAGAGCTCTCTGGAAACCTTCAACCTTGAAATCTTCAGCCTGTGAAGGCACAGACTCCTGAAACAAGGACGACCTCAAATGACCCACTATTTCCCTGCTCCTGGGAAGCAGGGTAAATGGAGATTCAGTCGTCCACTCCTAAAACACGCGTGTTACCAAATGCCCAACTCCATCACTGATCTGACAGTCAGTCCTTCCTCTGCCCAACCCTCCATGCACCTGGGAAGGACATGAGCGAGTTGGGAAAAGCGGTGGAGGTCATGAGACACCTGCCTAGGGCCACAGATCTCTGTAGTTTCACGATCTCTCCAGTAACCTAGGTCTGAAAGGGATCTAAGGCCCCTCTGTAAGCTGGGGTGCAGGTAGGTGGTACCACAGTCCTACTGGTCTAAAGAGAATCTTTCCATTGGCCCAAATTATTTTAATATTTCAGATAGAAACCTTGAATTTTCCTGTTTCCCCCATTCAACGATAAAGCAGCAACCTGAGCAGTACACCCTTGAAACCCTTATTTTAATCTACTTTCCTAGACAACTGCCAACATCCTGTGTCAGTCTTATTTCGATTTGTGTTAACTTGTCACAAACCCCACTATTCTGATCTCTTGAGCCTGATGGGATTTGTGATCTCTACTCTAAAACCCGTATTTCTATTGCGAACCACTGGTGTCTTGAAACTAGAATTCTCCTGCTAATTCCATTCTGATCATCTTCCACTGCGTTCATTAGACCTTTCTATTAGTAAAACAATCACCAACAGGATGATCAAGCAGGAAAGGCATGGGCTTAGAAATCTGAACTCAAATCTCATTTCCATCACTCATTTAGAATCAAATAAGTGACTTTAATCTCTTTGAGTCACAAACTCTCCATGTGAACAAACACTTGACCAAAACGTTAATCACAGCATAAATTACTAGAGGGTGTTTTAAATAATTAACTCCTAAGCTTCCTTAAAGTCCTGAAATTCTAGATGCTTTTGCTTCTACCAAATAATGGACGACTAAGCTGGCAGGAATGGAAAAAACATAACACAACAAGAGAAACACCAAAAAGAAGCATGTAAGAAAGTAAAAAATCAAGATAACTCATGGAAGAAGAAGAAAGCCTTTAGGGAAAAAAGGAAAAAAAAACTTGATAGAACCAGGTAAAGGAACCACCATGAAGGAAAACCCAACTGGGAAGTCTGTTAGTAGAGCTATCAATTAAAAATATCCTCTAATTTGATGCCGAATTTCATTAACGCAACATGGCCAATACATAGGTATTTTTCACACACAGAAAAGTAATTCATCTCCAGAAGGGTAGATGGCATCACACCCAAAACCACCTGACTGATCAGGTCTTGCTTAGGTAAAGGCTGTGGTTCTGTGACCACAGCTAACTCACATCTGGGCTAAATTCTGATGCTGAAAACAAGGTTCCCATTACTGCTACAACTGTCCAGTATATGAAGACAAATGCTTGGACTAACCGGCTTTCTTAGGAACAACTCTAAATCAGCATTAACATATGACTAAATTGGACTCTCTGAGCTCCTCTGACCTGCGTCTGAATCCTGACTCCAGACTTGCCCAGGAACTTCTCAGTACAGGCTGAGGGACAAGAGAATGGCTTTGGGAAGCCAGGCAGGCTGAAGGTCAAATCACAGGTCAGCCACTTGGTAATTGTGGAACCATGGGTCAATTAATGAACCTCCTGGACCACAATGTGTAATTAATAAAAAGTAGCCTGAACAGCACAGGTACTTTGCAAAGCTATTATGATGACAAATGAGTTAACAACTGTGACGTAGATAAGGCAGGGTCTCGCCCAGAGCAGAACACTCAATCACTGTTGGGTTCTGGTATCTGCAGTCCTTTAGTGAACATGCCAATTTTAGAAATCCACAAAATCGTACCTGCTTGCAGGGTCCTTCTTAGAACACTTTCCCACTATTAAAGAAAAGAATTAAAACATGTTTTAAATCCACAATAGAAAAATGCAGAACTTTAACTTATCAGACTGATATTGTGATAAAAAGGATTTTTGGAGAGTACAGTAGAGTGCATATTAATCATACTATGGGTACGCAATTCATACATTATGAATTTTTACTTCTCTTAGATATACATAATATATACGTGAGTAACATCAAATGAGAGCAAACATAAACGGCGTGTACCAAGGTTTGACACCTAAAAGTCAACTACTACTGCACTGATTATAAAACTCAGCAGCACTCATCAGACGGAGAGAAAATGGTTCAATTAGTAAAATGAGTATCCTCCACTGACATTGGCAAATGGAAATCGCGTGATGTTCCTCATTCCATCACCACGCCCACTTGCAGCAGTGTACACTTATTTTCCTGTTACGCAGTACAATGTGCCCAGCTCTTCAGCCTAGAGTGTTCACTTTGGGATGAAGCACCCTCTCATTAGGAAGCTGGGTCGATGGGCACTGTGCTTTGCAACACTGCACAACACAGGAAGCAGACTCTTTCTGCCCTATGTCCATCGCAACATAATATAAAAGACTTTGTGAGTCCAGTGTTATCTGTTCACCCCCTGCTACGGTTTCCTTCCACGGTAGAGAGTCTGCCTGACTGCACTGCAGTCACCGCTGCTGGCTCCCTGCCCACTAGCCACTCCCAAGTCTTCATTCTTTCTGGAGAACCATGACTCTGTGTGGATATTTACTGTCCCAATACATAGAGAAGGTGGCCTCTGCCCAGCTCCAGAAAGAAAATGATTGTACTAAGATAATCACAGTGATTGGTTTACCACTAAGTGTTGTAGGAATGAGCGTGTGACGTACTCCACCTGTAAATGTTATGGGGGGGGGTGTAATGCGAGCCCCTCTGTTTTCACCCTAATTAAAGAAACGCAGAGCTCAACCTCACTACCCAGCAAAGAAACGCAAAGCAAAACACAGTGACATATGACCTCAGAGCTGTTAGATGGCTATGATCAAGTTGACAAGAAATAACAAATGTGGCCGCGGAAACAGAAAACAAGTTTTGTGCACTGTTTATGGGGTTATATATTGGTACAGGCACTGTGGAAAACAGTATAAAGATTCCTCAAAAAATTGAAAACACATCTGCCATGAGATCCAGCAATTCCACCTCTCATTATTTATCCACAGAAAACAAAAACACGAGTTTGAAAAACAGTGTGCACCCCTATCTTCACTGCAAGATTATTTGCAATAGTAAAGATGTGGAAGCAACACAGGTGTCCTTCGATATGTGAATGGATAAAGACGATGTCTGTGTGTGTGTGTGTGTGTGTGTGTGTACCTTTATATACAGTATTACTCATCCACAAAAAAAGAAGCAAATCTTTCCTTTTGCAACAACGTGGATGTTCCTACAGGGTATTATGTGAAGTGAAAGAAGACAGAGAAAGATAAATACCGTGTGATCTCTCTTCCATGTGGAATCTAAAAGTACAAAAACAAACAAACACACCAAACAGACCCTCAGCTACCAAGAACAACCTGATGGACGCCAGGGGAGAGGGAGAGGCGGGGATGGATGACAAAGAAGGAGAACAAGAAGGACAAACTTCCAGGTATAAACTATCTCAGCCACAGGGATGTAGTGTACAGCACAGGGAGTGTGTCCACAATACCCTTGTAACTTTGCTGGCTGATAGACAGTACTACGTGCAACATGGTGATCACCTCGTAAGGTACAAATGGCCAAGCACTGTGTTGTCCACGTCAAATTAACATATATCGTATGCCAACTATAATGAAAATTTATAAAGTAAAGATGACCACGTACAGAAACACGGTCCTTCCAGTCTTTGGATATTGTCCTGAAAACATGTTTGGCACAGTTGCTGATTAGCTGACAAGCAAACAAAACTTAAAACATTGACAGTCTCACAGCTGAAAAGGGCCAATATCGGGTGTCCTGATGGCGTCACTGAACCCCAACACCACCCTGGATCCTTCTTGCAGCCACTGTTAACTAGGTCACCTGTTATTTGCAGTAAAAATGAGCTGGGATATACAATTATGGAATACCAGTTCATAAAAAAAGTCATTTCTCTCCATACCAACGTGGGCTACTAGTATGCCTGCATTCCTTGTACCCTCTTCCTTACAACCATTGTGAAGTGTCTTGATCGCCTCATGCAAGAAGTTTCAACAATGACTCCTTCTACATCTAAAAGTGATGTACATGAGCTTTCTTTTAAAAATTATTAAAAATATTTCTTTATTATAAATTCCATTGTGTGTTTAAAATATCAGATTTAGTGAATCAGGATAAATATGTCACTAGCTGATAAGCCTTTTAAATATGTTTGATTAACAGATTCCATTTTTTCTCTTTTATTCTCTCTGTTTTTGTTGTTTTATAGAAAACTAAGTCATGTGTTCTATAGCATTTCTTGCAATGTTTTGCATTTTGCTGACTGAATATGGTCGTTTCGATTATCATGTCCTTCTGTTCCTACATTTCCTGTAAATTGACAATCAGACCTGGAGTTTTGATGAGGGACTACGTTCGATTATTATTATTTTTTCTTGTGAAGGCTGCTTCACAGCAGCGTTGCGTTTTTCTTGCATCAAAAACACATGTCTGATCTTCCCTCTTTTGTGAGGTTATTAGACACTGATGAGCATTGGCAAACTGTGGGCTGTGGTCATATTGATTCCCTGTCTGTAATTATAAATAAAGTTTTATGGGAACACAGTCACATCTACTCATTTACATATTTCTTATGGCTGCTTTGCACCACAACAGCAGACTTTGACAGCAGACTTTAAGGTCTCCAACCCTGAAATATTTACCATATGGCCCTTTACTGTTTTCACTATACATTAACTTTGCCTTATCTAGAACTTCTTACAAATAGAATTACACAGTATGCACTCTTTTGCACAGACTTGTTTCATTCGCCATAATGGATTTTGATATTTATCAACGCTGCATGTTTTTTTCCTTCTCAATTGTGTAGTATTTCCTTGTGGAAATATAACTTTTATGTCCATCCGTTCTCTTGTTGATGGACACTGAATCACTTTCAGGTTTATGGCTATTACAAGTAAACATGATAGATTCTTGTATAAGCGTTAGTTCTAAGAGTCACTTCTAAATTCTGAACTGACCTGGGAAGTGTTTGAAAATTGTTTATCCCTAGGATTTCTGCCTATGTGCCATCTCCATAGAATCCTATAGTGACCATCTAAGGGAATCCTGTCTTTATCCACCGTTGTTTTTCCCCTCTCTTAACACCCTTTTATTTGCCATATAGAATTTATATGAACTTATAATTACTTGTTTACTTGTCGGTCCCTCTCCTTGCATTGTAAATTCTCGTATTAGACCAGAATAAGCTCCAAGAGAATAGGCAATGTTTGGTGTATTCATAGCCCCTAGTAAAGTGTTATACACAGTAGTTGCTCAATAAATAGTTGAAACAATAATTCATTCTAAAAACATAAAATCACAGGTTGACAAGCTCACCAATTATCACGAAATGGCTGAGTTCATAATATTCTCAACCAAACACATAGTCAGATAACACATCACAAGCACTTCCCCAAACCGAACCTAAATTTTAGCAAATGATTGCCTTAATTCTGGCGATATTCCCAAGCCTGATACTGGAAGGCCAGGTTTTGGGGGTGGGAGACTCTTTCGAATTATGCAGGTCAAATACCGTTATATAGCTTATACACTTCATTGTGACCAATAAAGGTAAATACATACAAAAAGTGTGGTCAGGAGGTACAAGTCCCAAGGCGAACTGCAGGAAACAAACTATAAAAGAGAAATCATCCCAGCAAGTGGAATCCACCTAGAGCAGCTAATAGAGCAGGCTCCGGGCATGCCCGGGGTGGGTGGGGGAGCTCTGGCTGTGAACCCGGATAGGGTGCACTCGGGCAAGTGGGGTACCGGGGACTCAGCCGGGGAAGAACATGTTAGATGCAAAACTCAAACTGCAGAAGAAAGCCAAGACCCCACAGGATGTCTGTCACCTACCCCCCAATGGACCTCTTTCTGGAAACTAGATGAGCTTTCAACATGAAATATGGTATTTGAAAAGAAAAATATTTAATTTAACAGCCACAGAAATATTCCATATAAGAAACTTTTACATTTGAAAATCAGTGTAACATTTACTGAAAACCATAATTTTAGCACTTAGGGAATGAAGTCTCCAATTTCTTTTGTTTGCAATCTTAGTTTCCTTCCGAATCTCATGCTAGACTTTAAAGGACTTTTATGACACAGCCATCTTATCAAAGAATTAACTGCTAAGCAAAGAACAGCCATGTGCTCTATTCAAACTTCTCTCCCTGGAATAACAAATACCACTGTAACCTATGTATCTTGGCTGCCTGAGAGTCCTGAGGAGATAAAGCAGTGGCTGCAGTTTATCCCATTCCAGCACTTCCTCCTCCTTCCAGGATTCTCTGGAGCAGCAATGTTCTCACCTTCTGTTTCAGTGCAAATACACTGAAGGCATCCAAACGAGTTGTCTCACATTTCCTCATCAACTTCAAAATGACCTAGATGAAGCCATTTTCATTCTTTCTGTGAATTATCCCCACCATATTTTCTTTCCTCTCTGTTTAGTGCTAGTATCTTACAGCTATCAGTCCTATTTCTTCATTTTCTTGCTTCCCTTTGGTCATAAACATGGCCACAAAGAAAAACAAAATAATGCTGTTCCTCGATCCTCGTATGTCTACAACTATCCGATGCCTCCTCTTGCAGATTTCTCTGTAGAGAAGTCAGCACCCTCTCTGCACAGAGCATGGTCTGTGGACAAGCACCTTCGTGCCCCCTCATTCCTTGTGAGACATACAGATACCAGACCTGCTGCCATCATTTCTCCCTGAAATGCAACTGCATTTGGAGTCACGGACTCTCTCATGGACGTTTGGTCAGGTTATTGCCACCCTGAATATCCCATAACTGATCCTGCCCTCCGTCTCATTCCAATGCTCTTCTTTTGCTCTGTACGATACTACCCTATGAAGTCACAGCGTTTTATGTGGCATTAAGTTATATACATTTACAGCTGAGCACATAGGCTTAAGTTCATCGATGGCAGATAAAACAGATTTACGTGGCCATGTACCTCAATCCGCAGTGCCGTCCCTACTATGAGGAAAAGAGGAAGCGCTCGGACACGTTTTGATACTGGAAGCTCACTTTCTCTTCTTCCTACATTTCCAAAACTCTGCTCTTCCTTTTTCTAAACAATTATTTACTGCCTTACACTCGATATACCTGCTTCATCTTCCAGCATTGACTCCCTCAATCTCTGCCTTTGTCATTCTTCATTCCCTCTTTTACTGTTTGCTTCTTCTTTATTTCCTGACTTTCCTCAGTTGTCAGAATATCTTCAAATGGAAGAAATAATTCATCTCCTGTGATTGCACGCCTACTTGAATCTGTTGCTGATACTGGAGCACTACACAACACTTGTCCTTTTCACTTCTCTTTTCCACACTAGGCATCTAATAGGAGATTTCCTCTGGCTATTACACTACATCATTTGCATGTTTTAAGTCAAAATTCAGGTGAATGACTTTTTTGCACAAACCAGGTCTTACCTTCTTCTTGTGTAGGAAGTACATGTTTTCCTCTTCGTTTGGCACCAAACAGGAAACGATCAACATATTTCTGTGGACGTCTTTCAGGAACAGTCTGTTAAAATTTATATCAATCATGAGTTGTAGATTATAAGTCACTACAAGCCACTGTGATCACTGTGTCTTATATTTCCACAGCACCCTTCACAGTTTCCAAAGTGTTTCTACATTTGTTATCACATCTGTTCATTACACAACCCTGAAAAGTAGGTATGACTCCATCGTTATGAATCAGATCACTGACATGGGCAGGGTAAAAAGTTTTCCATGATCCCAGAGCCAGGAAGTGACCAATCCAGGATGCTAGCACGTTCCCCGCCTTCAAATACACTGCTTGTACCGTTAGGCCGCAGACACGTGTATCTAAATCACTGCCTTCCTATCTCTTTCCACAGCTGTCACCTCAGATTTGGTCATCATTACTTTGTACTTATATTACCACAAGTTGGTTGGCAGAAATTTACTCAATGCATGCTGTTTTAATTGAACAAGACTGCGAAGAATGTGAGAGTCAATGCTTTCACAGACACAATAGTGATGTATGTGCACATTAAACCAGCGCTCAGCCAAAATGCTGTAGTAGAATCCTATCTGCTTATTATTATGCACCACGCTCTTCCTTCCCTGGAAAGCTCCTTGCAGATCTACTTGACAATACAAATATAATAATACTTTGTAGTATCACGCATTATATTTTCAAGTTCCAAGTTATAAAAAAACTACATTCCAAACATTTTCTTTCTGAATCTCATTAGGACATTTACACACTGACAAAAACCACACTCAGATATCTGGCCATAGGTCGATCTGTAACAATTCTTGAGTTCAGGGAAACAACTTCAGAACCCAAACTAATTCCCTATGACTTTGAAGGCTTCAGTGTTTTGTATTATACTACACTGACTTAATTCAGGAATCTTGCAAGTTAGCAGAATTGTGCTATGTAGTCTTACTATATTCAGCACATAGCTCTTTTATTAATTGTAGGTTAACCATGAGAGTAATTTGTATAGTGAAATGCAGAGGTGAGAAAGTACAGTCAAAGCATTCCTCTTATGTTTCAACATCACTGAATGCTGATGTTTAAATAATAATGATGATAATAATAATTATAGTAATAATAATAAAGACAGTACCTCAGAATCCCCAGGTGATTTTACGTCTTCTTCTCCTAATCCAGATGCTGACATTTTGACTATAAAATGTAGTCACAGAAACATTACTGTGAATATTTATTACTATGCATTTTAAATACACATTCAAGTCTATCTCCATTTTTGAATATCAGATAAAAGTAATAGAAGAGAAGAATTACACAGGTTGAAAACCATAATTTTAGCACTTAGGGAATGAAGTCTCTAATTTCTTTTGTTTGCAATCTTAGTTTCCTTCCGAATCTCATGCTAGACTTTAAAGGACTTTTATGACACAGCCATCTTATCAAAGAATTAACTCCTAAGCAAAGAGTAGCCATGTGCTCTATTCAAACTTCTCTCCCTGGAATAACAAATACCACTGTAACCTATGTATCTTGGCTGCCTGAGAGTCCTGAGGAGATAAACCAGTGGCTGCAGTTTATCCCATTCCAGCACTTCCTCCTCCTTCCAGGGTTCCCTGGAGCAGCAATGTTCTCACCTTCTGTTTCAGTGCAAATACACTGAAGGCATCCAAACAAGTTCTCTCACATTTCCTCATCAACTTCAAAATGACCTAGATGAAGCCATTTTCCTTCTTTCTGTGAATTATCCCCACCACATTTTCTTTCCTCTCTGTTTAGTGCTAGTATCTTACAGCTATCAGTCCTATTTCTTCATTTTCTTGCTTCCCTTTGGTCATAAACATGGCCACAAAGAAAAACAAAATAATGCTGTTCCGTGATCCTCGTATGTCTACAACTATCCGATGCCTCCTCTTGCCGATTTCTCTGTAGAGAAGTCAGCACCCTCTCTGCACAGAGCATGGTCTGTGGACAAGCACCTTCGTGCCCCCTCATTCCTTGTGAGACATACAGATACCAGACCTGCTGCCATCATTTCTCCCCGAAATGCAACTGCATTTGGAGTCATGGACTCTCTCATGGACGCTTGGTCAGGTTATTGCCACCCTGAATATCCCATAACTGATCCTGCCCTCCGTCTCATTCCAATGCTCTTCTTTTGCTCTGTACGATACTACCCTATGAAGTCACAGCCTTTTATATGGCATTAAGTTATATACATTTAGAGCTGAGCACACTGGCTTAAGTTCATCGATGGCAGATAAAACAGCTCTACGTGGCCGTGTACCTCAATCCGCAGTGCCGCCCGTACTATGAGCAAAAGAGGAAGCGCTCGCACACGTTTTGATACCGGAAGCTCACTTTCTCTTCTTCCTACATTTCCAAAACTCTGCTCTTCTTTTTTCTAAACAATTATTGACTACCTTACACTCGATATACCTGCTTCATCTTCCATCATTGACTCCCTAAATCTCTGCCTTTCTCATTCTTCATTCCCTCTTTTATTGTTTTCTTCTTCTTCATTTCCTGACTCTCCTCAGTTGTCAGAATATCTTGAAATGGAAGAAATAATTCATCTCCTGTGATTGCACGCCCACTTGAATCTGTTGCTGATACAACACTTGTCCTTTTCACTTCTCTTTTCCACACTAGGCATGTAAGTGGAGATTTCCTCTGGCTATTACACTAGATCATTTGCATGTTTTAAGTCAACATTCAGGTGAATGACTTTTTTGCAAAATCCAGGTCTTACCTTCTTCTTCTGTAGAAAGTACATGTTTTCCTCTTCGTTTGGCAACAAACAAGAAACGGTCAACATATTTCCGTGGACATCTTTCAGGCAGACTCTGTTAAAATTTATATCAATCATGAGTTGTATACTGATTTCTAATCCCTTCTAAGAATATATCTGAATTTCCCCCCTTCAAAAGGAATTAGTTTGAACAATAAGACAAGCATGTCTTGAAAACCAACCCATCGAAACAGAAAAGCCTGGAGACACTGTCTAGCTTAGCCTCCTTTTCCGTCTTCATTTGGCTCCTGTCTGACTCTAAAGTGCCCATGGAACCAGAGCAAAGGCTTTCACAGACACGACACTGCTGTCCACGCTCACTTCACCAAGGAACTAACTTCAAACACCGAAAACTACTTTGCATCCCACCAGCATGGGAGGACACTTTGAAAATAAGTATGTACACATAAACGTTAAGAAGTGCACTTAATCCAAGATTTAAATATTTCAACTGACAGAACTGCTTTAGTGCCAAAATAAGATGGTTGACATGATAAGAAACCTTGGTGTACGTCTCATTGCATCGGAACCGATCAATTTAGAACCTACTTCGTTTTGCTAAACAAGGTTTCCGAGAAAGCTACTAGTTAATTAAAAATTTTGATAGGAAATGTGGTTCAATGAAATAGTAAGGAAGTAAGAAAAATATTTCATTAAATTTACATCATCTTTAAATAATAGCCCAAAACTTTACATAGTAATGCAGGTCTTCAAAAAAAATTATACTAAGTTTTCTTTGGGGAAAAATAAGACCATATGTTTACTAACCATCCAAAATGGGCCAGGCACTTATCATGCACATTTTATTTCTCTTCTACACAAAACAACAGATATAAGAATGGTTTCATGATGGTTACCGCACTGCCTGCTTCTCGGCCTTTCTAAGACATCAGAGTAAATGATGAGCAGAGCGATCCACTGTTGTCTCTGTCTAGCGGGTTTTGCATCTAGACCCTCACATGACTGGCTACCTCTCATGCTTCCCTTGGCAGCTTTTGTCATACTCAGAAAGGTCTTTTCTGACCACTTAAATTCTACTCCCACTTCCATTCCTATTGTAACCCCCACTTATTCTCTAACCTAACATTCTCCGTTTCCTTTATAGGAAGCATGTATTGTGTACTTGTTTTCCTGCTACCACTACAGCTTAACCCTCAACTTCTACATTCAGTGCCAAACTGCCCGGAACACGGTTGGCATCTAATAACAAGCATTTGCTTCAAGAATGGCCAACCACTACAGACCTTTGGGACATGGCCTATCACAGTCTCCTGAACCTTAACACCCCTAAGTTAGAAATTCACATACCCCTTCTAAATTCCCCGGTCTCTTCTTGTCACCACTGCCATTCCTTGTCCTTCAGGTTACGGAAAGTCCCGCTATTAATAATTCACCACAAGCCACTGTGATCATTGCGTCTTACATTTCCACAGCACCCTCTACAGTATACAAGTGTTTCCACTTTTGCTATCACATCTGTTCATTACACAACCCTGAAAGGTCAGTATGACTCCATCGTTACGAATCAGATCACTGACATGGGCACGGTAAAAAGTTTTCCAAGATCCCAGAGCCAGTAAGTGACCAATCCAGGATGCTAGCACGTTCCCCGCCTTCAAATACACTGCTTGTACCATTAGGCCGCAGACGCATGTGTCAAAATCACTGCCTTCCTAGCTCTTTCCCCAGATGTCACCTCAGATTTGCTCATCATTACTTTGTACTTATATTACCACAGGTTGGTTGGCAGAAAGTTACTCAATGCATGCTGTTTTAACTGAACAAGACGGCAAAGAAGGCGAGAGTCAATTGTTTCACAGACACAATACGGATGTATGTGCACATTAAACCAGCGCTCAGCCAAGTGCTGTTAGAAGAATCCTATCTGCTTATGACTATTCACCATGCTCTTCCTTCCCTGGAAAGCTCCTTGCAGATCTACTTGACAATACAAATATAATAATACTTTGACGTACCACGCATTATATTTTCAAGTTCCAAGTTATAAAAAACTACATTCCAAACATTTTCTTTCTGAATCTCATTAGGACATTTACACGCTGACAAAAACCACACTCAGATATCTGGCCATAGGTCGATCTCTAACAATTCTTGAGTTCAGGGAAACAACTTCAGAACCCAAACTAATTCCCTATGACTTTGAAGCCTTCAGTGTTTTGTATTATACTACACTGACTTAATTCAGGGAATCTTGCAAGTTAGCAGAATTGTGCTATGTAGTCTTACTATACTCAGCACATACCTCTTTTTGTAATTATAGGTCAAACCATGAGAAAGTAATTTGTATAGTAAAATGCAGAGGTGAGAAAGCACAGTCAAAGCATTCCTCTTATGTTTCAACATCACTGAATGCTGATATTTAAATCATAACGATAATAATCATAATAATGAAAGACAGTACCTCAGAATGCTCGGGTGATTTTACGTCTTCTTCTTCTCCTAATCCTGATGCTGACATTTTGACTATAAAATGTAGTCACAGAAACATTACTGTGAATATTTATTGCTATGCATTTTTAATACACATTCAAGTCTAGCTCCATTTTTGAATATCAAATGGAAGTAATAGTAGAGAAGAATTACAGAGGTTGATATATTTGTAAGAGTAACGTTGGTAGTAGTCGTAATACATTTGAAGAAACTTAGCAAAAACAAAAGTACTTAATAGAAATGAATATCACATTTGGATCTACACAGGTTATATTTTTTCTACCAGCATTGAAGCTATTAAAAATTCATAGGTAGTCACTAAAATACCACTTCTATTATTTTGGTGAACTCCATCAACGTGAGTCAAATGATCGTTATTGGTGTGCTCTTGGGAAGCACTTTGAATAATATCCATACCATTTCCTTTTTTTCTATTTGCCGGTTTTGTTGGTTTGTCCTATAAACACAAAAAAAACAAAAACCAAACTTAATAAAAGAGCACATTTATTTAATTGCACATTGACTCACTCATTCCATCAGTTTTTAAGACCACAAATATTAACTGTATTCATCGAATCATAGGAACTAACCCCACAGAAGCTGGAAATATAAAAACAGATGTTGTCCTAATTCTAGTCTGGGTAGAGATACATAAGAACCGTTAGAAAAGTATCAGTGGCTCTTTGGACACTTGAACCGAATAAAGCACAGTAAATGCAGCTCAGCAGATGCAGCAAAGTTAGGGCTGCACCTTGAAAGTTATGCTAGGTACAGAGGAAGGCGAGAGAAGGGATTCTAGAAAGGGCAGCAGGAACAAAAACATGAGGTATGAGTTGATATAGGAAGGGAGGGTACCAAAGGAATGAGGTAAACCAGAACCACTGAGATTAGGATGGAGAGATAAAAGTGCAAGATCAGAACCAAGCCAGAGAAGGCAAGTGTCAGGCAGCACATGAATTGTACCCTCATGTAATGGCGAGCCATTCATTAAGCAGAGGTGCTGCATCATTGGAAATATATGTTAGAACAGTGATTCCAGCTGCAATTGAAACGGGAACATCAGGGATGCAATGCTCCAAAAGAGTACCTCAAAATCAAATGGGAGAAAGTGAATTACGGTCATAACTTCTAAAACATGGTAGGCACGTAGAAAATATGAAAGGTGATGAGTCACTGGATGTGGTGATTCCAGGGAGAGTTGGGGTCCAGGATTTTTCTTGCTTTGCTATTTCAATGGTGCTATTTGCAAGGTTGGGGAAAACATGAAAAAGTAGGATAGAGACAGTCAGGAAAAAAGAAAGTTTCGGGGCACTGAGTTCACTTTGGGACATGTCAAATTTGAGTCACCCAGGGGACTTAGTAGGAAAACCTGGGTAGATACATTTAAGTAAACACAGATGACTTTACGCAGAAAAAGCGTGTGATTTAAGGAGATAGATGTCTATAAAACATTCTCAGCTGATATCTTTGAATAATGTAAAACCTACACAGATCTTGTGAAACTTTAAAAATAAAACAAGAGCAGAGCTATAGAAACGTGGGATTCAATTCTTCAATGACATATTTCAAAATCTAAAATATAAAATACCCTTTTATGGATATATGTCACTTCTTATTTCCTGGATATCATCATAATAAACACAAATTTAAATGAAAAAAATGTCAATCACCAATTCATGATGTTACTACAAGACAACTATTTAAAAATAATTTTTGAAAGATAAGTTTAAATAATAGAGGAGAAATACTTATGTGATGACAGAATCACGAGTCTTTTTGAAGCACTGCTATATGTATGAAAGATATACAAAACCCCGTTTTAAAATACACGTGGTTGCCTTAAAATACACGGTTTGTTCCCTGAGAACAAACACTACAATAAAACTCTAATTACCTATCTACTGCATATGGCCTGGTAGTTGAATACTGCAGGGAAAATCTAGTGTAAATACACTAATAAAATGAGGATTATCCGAGTTGAAGATTTAAAATTCTTCAAATACATCTACGATTGTCATGCAGGACTGAAAGAAGAAAGGGACTAAGAAATCAAGTGACCAGGATGTCTGTGAGTTTGAGATATGAAAGAATTTTCAACATAGCTTTAACAACTATGGACACCAAGTTAATAAAGTTTCTTAAGAATAATATGAAAAGAACCGATTGCTGAAGAGGATTGTAAAGTAAAAAATCATCTCAGAGAGAAAGTTGCATCCTCTGTTGGTAATGTTTTCTTCCTTATGACTTTACAACGAGTATTTTATCTTAGAAAAATATCCTGAATTGTGATTTCATCCTTTGATGTGTGCATATGTGTCCACTAATGTGTCCACAGATATTATTATGAAAAGATCACTCAGAATCTCTAGCCCCAGAGCTAGAGAAATGGTCCAGGGTGGGCTCAAGCCAGGGTCTCTCAAGGCAGAGACCACATTCTGCTCAACCCGTTTTCTCTGCACCCAGCTCCCATGTCATGACGTCCTCTGTTTTGTTCCTCCCTTTTGTCCCCCCTTCCCAAACAAGGTCTGAAGTGAAGCCCTGTGCTAGACACACAGAGAACAGAGAGCGAGGGCCTGCTGAACTCCGTGTGCCCTCGCAGCCCGGCTAAGTCCGATCCTCCCCCGAGCACGCTGCAAACTAGAGCTGGGAGAGGTTCCCCGCATCAGTATTGACAGTGGCAAATCAGCTGGCTGTCCATCCATAGGGGACCAAATAAATAAGTCATGTGACTTCTGCACAGTGGAAATTTCTGCAGCCACTGCAAAGAACAAAGGAGCCCCTTCAAGAGCAACATCTAGACATTTTGTTAAGTGAGGAAGGCAAGAGCAGAAGACATGTTTTAAATGAGCCATTTGATTGTTTTACAATATGTACCATGATCTTAATGTCATCGACTGAATAGGTTTCGATAGAATTCTTCTTTTAGTGAGATCACAGTCCACAAAACATAAAATTGACCATTTTAAAGGGAAACATTGAGTAGAGTTTTGGCCATTCAGAATTTTGTACAACGATCATTCTAGTTCCGAAACATTTCATGACACCAAAAAGAACCCCATTCCAGTTCAACAGTCACTCCCCATTGCTGCCACCACCAGCCCCAAGAATTACTAATCTGTTGGTATGGATTCTGTTGGTATGGATTACCTTATGCTGCACATTTAGATAAAAGGACTCATATAATTAAAAACTTTTAAAATAAGTTCTACTGAAAAAATAATTAATGTACTTTTTTCTTTTAGTGTATTGCAGCTTAAATTTATTTTCTCCTTCAATGAATAGAGATTAAGAACCTCATTTACATAATCAGAAATTTTAATTAATGAGAAACTGTACAAAACTCTCATTTATTTGTGCTGTGTTTATCTTCAAAAAACTCCAAAACTTCTGCCAAATTTATACCAATCGGTAAGACAAGTTAATTAGGCAAGAGTAGTGTACGTCAAACAGTAAGATGATTTAGCAACCACAAGACGGCCAAAATTTCATAATAATCTGATAAGCCCTAAAATAGATTTTACTTTGAATTATAAATGAACACAGGTTTTGCTATATTGAGTACTGGAAGTCATTGTATTGACTTTAAAAGTAAGGATTACAAAAAATATTAATAGAGAATTCAATAACCAAAGAATAAGTGAGAAACTTTCCTTGAGTCCTTCATGAAATCAGCAATAAGAAGTTCAGAAAATTGAGCATTATTTTCATGACTTGGATTTTTTGTCTTAATTTGTACAAAAAATACTTCTGGCACATTTTATAATACAGCGAGCTACTGCTCTCATTTAACCAACCTATTTAGGTTGGGTCATTATAATAATCTCATCTTGACTCTTATTAAATCTTAGCAGAAATCGTCAAAGTATGGAAAGCAATAACCTACGACCAAGATTACCGTGTGCAGCAAAGCTATCATTTAGAATCGAAGGAGAGATAAAGAGCTTGCCAGAAAAGAAAAAGATGGACAAGTTTATACCAACAAACCAGTATTATAAGAAAGATAAAAGGTATGTTTCAAAGAAAGAGAAAAAGAAGGAAGAAGAAGGAGAAGGAGGAGAAAATGAATGAACGAACGAATGACTAATAAAATGGCAATAACCACATACCTATAAGTAATTACTTTAAATGTAAATGATTAAATGCTCCAAAAAAGACATAAGGTGGCTGAATGGATAAGAAAACAAGACCCATACATATATGACATCAAATTAAAGAGTTTTGCACAGCAAAGGAAACCTTCAACAAAATGAAAACACAACCAAATGAATAGAAGGTATTTGGAAATAATACATCTAATAAAGGGTTAATATCCAAAATGTATAAGGAACTCATAAAACGTAACACCAAAAACACAACAATGAATGAAAAAATGGGAAGAGAACCTGAATGGATTTTTCTCCAAAGAAGTCACACTGGTGGCCAAGAGACATAATGAAAAGTTGTTCAATGATACTTATCATGAGAGCAATGAAAAGTAAAAACACAATGAGCTATCACTTCACACAGTCAGAATAGCCATCATCGATAAATCAACAAACAAGTGTTGGTGAAGATGTGAAGAAAAGGGATCCCTCGTGTGCTGTTGGTGAAACTGCAAGTCAGTGCAGCTGCAATGGAAAACAATATGCAGGTCCCTCAAAAATTTTAAACTGGAGACACCGTGAGACCCAGCATTCCTGCATCCAGCTATTTATCCAAAGAAATGCAAAACATTAATCCGAGAAGATGCTTGAAACCATAGGTTTGTTGAGCATTATTAGCAATAATCAAGATACGGAAGTAAGCTAAGTGTCCACTGAGAAACATTGAATAGAGAAGAGTGGTACCTATGAGAGGTCTCACAATTAAGTTTGTGAACTTCCCACCTAGCTCTTACATAGGCAGCACTGTACCAACAGTTCCGTAAGGTTTCATAACCTTGGTATATCAGTGTCTCACAGCTGTGTTTGTGTCGATGGGGTGCAATCTGGCTGAGTGGTAGTCATCATTGTTGCTGCGTGTTTTTCTGTGCTGTCGCGAGAATGTCTGGGCTTGAATCAGAACAACGAAGAAATATTAAATTTCTTGTTAAACGTGGCAAGAATTGAAGTGAAATCTGGGACATTTTAGTCCAAGCTCATGGGAATAATGCCATGAAGAGAAAGACCGTGTCTGAAAGGATGAAACGTCTTACTGATGGGACAGAATGCGCCAAGATGAGGACAGGTCAGGGTGGCCAGTAACAAGCAGAGCTGATGACATAAACATCGCAAAATTCATTGAACTGTGAGTGAGAATCGTGGTTCTGATTGTGACTTTTTTCTTCTGTACCAAACTAAACATCGATACAGACACAGTTAGGAAAATCTGAACTGAAAATCTTGGCATGAGAAAGGTGTGTGCAAAAATATTCCCAAAGTAGCGTGAAGTTTGCCAACACTGTTTGGGGAGGCAGGACGATGTCTTGGGCCATGTTGTCACTGATGATGAAACATGGTGCACCAATACAACCCTGAAACAGAGCGTCAAAGTGAACATTGGATGTCAGCCAATGCACCACGACCAAAATTTCCGTCAGCCCAAACCAAGAGTCTAAACAAGTTGCTAACCGTTTTTGATATCAGTGGGATTATTCATTATGAATCTGTACAACTGGACAAACAGTTAACCAAGTTGATTGTCTGGAAGTGCTGAAAAGGCTGCGTGAAAAAGTTAGATAAAAACGACCTGAATTTTTTTGAGAAAGATTCATGGCTCTTGCATCACGACAATGCACCATATTACACGATACTGTGTCTCAGGGACTTTTTAGCCAGTAAACAAATAAATATTTTGCAATACCCTCCCTAATCACCTGATCTGGGCCCTAGTGATTTCTTCTTTACCCAAAGATGAAGAAAATATTGAGAGGTAGACATTTTAATGGCATTCATTACATCAAGGCTAATATGACAACTGCTCTGATGGCCATTCCAGGAAGAGTTCCACAATTGCTTCGGAGGGTGAACTAGGCGCTGGCTTAAGTACATGGCTTCCCAAGGGGAATACTTCGAAGGTGATGATACTGATATTCATCAATGAGGTATGCAGCATTCAGTCAAGGATGAGTTCGCGAACTTAACTGTCAAGCGTCGTATACACTAAAATATTACTTGGACACTTCAAAATATTTGAAATCTTACCACTGGCAACAACATGGGTACACCTAGCTGGTCTTTATCTAAGTCACATAAATCACATAGAGAAAGACAAATACCATATGATTTCACTTATTTGTGGAATCCAAAACACAATAAATGAACAAAGAAAGAGAAAAAATCATGAATACAGACAACAAACCGATCAAGGCCCGCCGTGAGGTCTTTTGGGGTTCGGGTAAAAAAGTTAAAAGGATTAAGATTCCAAATAGGCAGTTACAAAAAGGTCATGAGGCTGAGAAGTACTGCAAAAATAGTATAGTTAATACTATTGTAATAACTACGTATGGGGGCCGGGGCACCACACTCATAGGGGATCACTTTGTAACGTACATAAATGACGGACCTCTGTGGTGTACACCTGAAGCTAACATAATACTGAATGTCAACAGAAACGGAAATAAAAAAAATTAAAAACAACAAGAAAAAATTTCTGAAAACTGACATTTTACCATACGGTTATTAAGAAGCACTGCTTCTAGAATCATCATTTTAGGCAGAACATGTACTTTTCCATTAGATGAAGACATTTAAATATGTTCATAATACAATGATCTAGCATACAGTGGAATCCCTTTCAATATGGGTTTTGAGATAAAGAACTTCAGTTGTACTTTCAACAATTTCTACTGTTGTTTTAATCTCAATGATGGATCAGCACACATGCAACTAATATAAAATAATATCAAATGTTAATGAATGTAACTGAAGAAACATGTAACAAGAGAGAAACAAGAAAACATTTCCTCCTGACAACTATATGATACCAAAATAAAAAGTGTAAAAAAAAAATGAACCTACATATTATATGCTATATACTTTTAAAACTGCAAGGCTTCAGGAGAATTCATGACTATTTTTTTTGATTTTATTAAATGTATTGGGGTGACAATTGTTAGTAAATTTACATACATTTCAGGTGTACAATTCTGTATTACATCATCTATAAAGATTTCATGACTATTACAATAAGTCACTGGATCCACTAAAGACTTCATTTAGGCAAGTGTATAAAGGTCATGTTGGTGTAAATAAATGTCACATTAAGAATCTTTCCCTTTCATCCAATATCATATCTCCTCTACTGTGGGAAGCTTCCCAATATAATTGTCCTATCACTGTATATTTTCCAGCCCATTCTGTTTTTTCGTCCCTATCTTCAGTCCTTACAAGGGTTTAAAACAAAGAAACAAACAAACAAACAAAGAACACCTCAACTGGTCCTATCTTATAAACTGGTTTACTGCACCCAATTTTCTATTACGAACATAAACCAATGCTAGGTGGACCCCTACTACACTGTAAGAGAAAGTACTACACAAAACCAAATCCAGAGCAGGAAACTTAATTTCACACCGGCGCACTTTACCTTGGAATCAACATTGCAGACTTTATCCTGTGATGTAGACGGTGACTCCTCAATGCCAGGTTTGCAGGGAAGACTGTGGGGTAAAGAAAAAAAATAAGCGAGTTGCTTCCTTTACAAAAGCAACAACAACAAAAATGGTGTGGTAGTTCAGCTATCTGCGTATCAAATGAAGGGTCTGGATAGAATTAAAATTTGGCCTGTTTTAAAACAGTTTTCCGTGCTCTATTGCTGCCTCCAACTCTCCCAACCTCTGAAATAATGTGAAGATACACTCTAAGTTGCCATAGCAAACAGTCACAGCGAATGTATTGCCAAAGGCCGAGATTACTTTGTGTTCACCGGAAGTCCTGAAGGCTGAACTGAAAATCCAATTAATGGCTGACATAACTTTTGTAACCTGAACTGTGAGGAATCTCATGACCTAAATCGTGGTGGAAAGATATGCTGGCACTTCTCCAGTGTCTGCCCCTGCTTCAAAGACTAATCTTTGTGACTCAGAAATGGCAGTCTTGGTTCTTTAACAGGAAAAACACTGACTAAGACGACCCCATTCTTTCCTTGAACGCTAAAACAATACAGTGAGTTCCCTGAAATGTTTGCAAGTTACAAGCACAAAAGTCAAAGAACAAATGTGTATGTTGTTAGCCTTCCCACTACCAGATCTCTCATCCTCAGGGCTCCCTGGCAACCTCCAACCTTGAAATCTTCAGCCTGTGAAGGCACAGACTCCTGAAACAAGGACGACCTCAAATGACCCACTATTTCCCTGCTCCTGGGAAGCAGGCTAAATGGAGATTGTGTCGTCCACTCCCAACGCACGCATGTTACCAACTCCCCAACTCCATCACTGATCTGACAGTCCGTCATTCCTCTGCCCAACCCTCCATGCAGCTGGGAAGGACATGAGCAAGTTGGGAAAAGCGGTGCAGGTGACGAGACACCTGCCTAGGGCCACAGATCTCTGTAGTTTCACGATCTCTCCAGTAACCTAGGTCTGAAAGGGATCTAAGGCCCCTCTGTAAGCTGGGGTGCAGGTAGGTGGTACCACATTCCTAGTGGCTCTAAAGAGAATCTTTCCAGTGACCCAAATTATTTTAATATTTCAGATAGAAACCTTGAATTTTCCTGTTTCCACCATTCAATGAAAAAGCAGCAACCTGAGCAGTACGCCCTTGAAACCCTTATTTTAATCTACTTTCCTAGACAACTGCCAACATCCTGTGTCAACCATATTTCGATTTGTGTTAACTTGTCACAAACCCCACTATTCTGATTACTTGTGCCTGATCGGATTTGTGATCTCTACTCTAAAATCCGTATTTCTATTGCGAAACACTGGTGTCTCGAAACTTGAATTCTGCTACTAATTCCATTCTGATCATCTTCCACTGCGTTCATTAGACCTTTCTATTAGTAAAACAATCACCAACAGGATGATCAAGTAGGAAAGGCATGGGCTTAGAAATCTGAACTCAAATCTCATTTCCATCACTCATTTAGAATCAAATAAGTCACTTTAATCTCTTTGAGTTACAAACTCTCCAGGTGAACAAACACTTGACCAAAACGTTAATCATAGCATAAATTAGTAGAGGGTGTTTTAAATAATTAACTCCTAAGCTTTCTTAAAGCCCTGATATTCTAGGTGCTTTTGCTTCTACCAAATAATGGACGACTTAGCTGGTAGGAATGGAAAACATAACAGAACAAGAGAAACAGCAAAAAAAAGCAGGTAAGAAAGTAAAAAATGAAGAAAACTCATGGAAGAAGAAGAAAGCCTTTAAGGAAAAAGAAAAAAAAATTGGATAAAACCAGGTAAAGGAACCACCATGAAAGGAAACCCAACTGGGAAGTATGTTAGTAGAGATATCAATTAGAAATATCCTCTAATTTGATGCTGAATTTCATTAACCCAACATGGCCAATACATAGGTATTTTTCTCGTACAGAGAAGTAATTCATCTCCAGAAGGACAGATGGCATCACACCCAAAACCACCTGACTGATCAGGTCTTGCTTAGGTAAAGGCTGTGGTTCTGTGGCCACAGCTAACTCGCATCTGGGCTAAATTCTGATGCTGAAAACAAGGTTCCCATTACTGCTACAACTGTCCAGTATATGAAGACAAATGCTTGGACTAACCGGCTTTCTTAGGAACAACTCTAAATCAGCATTAACATATGACTAAATTGGACTCTCTGAGCTCCTCTGACCTGCGTCTGAATCCTGACTCCAGAGTTGCCCAGGAACTTCTCAGTACAGGCTGAGGGACAAGAGAATGGCTTTGGGAAGCCAGGCAGGCTGAAGGTCAAATCACAGGTCAGCCACTTGGTAACTGTGGAACCATGGGTCAATTAATGAACCTCCTGGACCACAATGTGTAACTAATAAAAAGTAGCCTGAACAGCACAGCTACTTTGCAAAGCTATTGTGATGACAAATGAGCTAACAACTGTGACACAGATAAGGCAGGGTCTCGCCCAGATCAGAACACTCAATCACTGCGGGGTTCTGGTATCTGCAGTCCCTCAGGGAACATGCCATGTTTAGAAATCCACAAAATCGTACCTGCTTGCAGGGTCCTTCTTAGAACACTTGCCCACTATTAAAGAAAAGAATTAAAACATGTTTTAAATCCACAATAGAAAAATGCAGAACTTTAACTTATCAGACTGGTATTGTGATAAAAAGGATTTCTGGAGAGTACAGTAGAGTGCATATTAATCATACTATGGGTAGGCAATTCACACATTATGAATTTTTACTTCTCTTAGATATACATAATATATACGTGAGTAACATCAAATGATATAAAACATAAACGGCATGTACCAAGGTTTGACACCTAAAAGTCAACTACTACTGCACTGATTATAAAACTCAGCAGCACTCATCAGATGGAGAGAAAATGGTTCAATTAGTAGAATGAGTATCCTACACTGACATTGGCAAATGGAAATCGCGTGATGTTCCTCATTCCATCACCACGCCCACTTGCAGCAGTGTACACTTATTTTCCTGTTACGCAGTACAACGTGCCCAGCTCTTCAGCCTAGAGTGTTCACTTTGGGATGAAGCACCCTCTCATTAGGAAGCTGGGTAGATGGGCACTGTGCTTTAGAACACCACACAGCACAGGAAGCAGACTCTTTGTGCTGTATGTCCATCGCAAGATAATATAAAAGACTTTGTGATTCCAGTGTTATCTGTACACCCCCTGTTGCGGTTTCCTTCCACGGTACAGGGTCTGCCTGGCTCCACTGCAGTCACCGCTGCTGGCTCCCTGCCCACTAGCCACTCCTTAATCTTCATTCCCTTGAGAACCACGACTCTGTGTGGATATTTACTGTCCCAATACACAGAGAAGGTGGCCTCTGCCCAGCTCCAGAGAGAAAATGATTGTACTAAGCTAATCACAGTGACTGGTTTACCACTAAGTGTTGTAGGAAAGAGCATGTGGCGTACTCCACCTGTAAATGTTATGGGGGGGGGGTGTAATGTGAGCCCCTCAGTTTTCACCCTAATTAAAGAAACGCAGAGCTCAACATCACTACCCATCAAAGAAACGCAAAGCAAAACACAGTGACATATGACCTCAGAGCTGTTAGATGGCTATGATCAAGTTGACAAGAAATAACAAATGTGGCCGCGGAAACAGAAAACAAGTTTTGTGCACTGTTTATGGGGTTATATATTGGTACAGGCACTGTGGAAAACAGTATAAAGATTCCTCAAAAAATTGAAAACACATCTGCCATGAGATCCAGCAATTCCACCTCTCATTATTTATCCACAGAAAACAAAAACACGAGTTTGAAAAACAGTGTGCACCCCTATCTTCACTGCAAGATTATTTGCAATAGTAAAGATGTGGAAGCAACACAGGTGTCCTTCGATATGTGAATGGATAAAGACGATGTGTGTGTGTGTGTGTGTGTGTGTGTGTGTGTGTGTGTGTGTACCTTTATATACAGTATTACTCATCCACAAAAAAAGAAGCAAATCTTTCCTTTTGCAACAACGTGGATGTTCCTACAGGGTATTATGTGAAGTGAAAGAAGACAGAGAAAGATAAATACCGTGTGATCTCTCTTACATGTGGAATCTAAAAGTACAAAAACAAACAAACACACCAAACAGACCCTCAGCTACCAAGAACAACCTGATGGACGCCAGGGGAGAGGGAGTGGCGGGGATGGATGACAAAGAAGGTGAACAAGAAGGACAAACTTCCAGGTATAAACTACCTCAGCCACAGGGATGTAGTGTACAGCACAGGGAGTGTGTCCACAATACCCTTGTAACTTTGCTGGCTGATAGACAGTACTACGTGCAACATGGTGATCACCTCGTAAGGTACAAATGGCCAAGCACTGTGTTGTCCACGTCAAATTAACATATATCGTATGCCAACTATAATGAAAATTTATAAAGTAAAGATGACCACGTACAGAAACACGGTCCTTCCAGTCTTTGGATATTGTCCTGAAAACATGTTTGGCACAGTTGCTGATTAGCTGACAAGCAAACAAAACTTAAAACATTGACAGTCTCACAGCTGAAAAGGGCCAATATCGGGTGTCCTGATGGCGTCACTGAACCCCAACACCACCCTGGATCCTTCTTGCAGCCACTGTTAACTAGGTCACCTGTTATTTGCAGTAAAAATGAGCTGGGATATACAATTATGGAATACCAGTTCATAAAAAAAGTCATTTCTCTCCATACCAACGTGGGCTACTAGTATGCCTGCATTCCTTGTACCCTCTTCCTTACAACCATTGTGAAGTGTCTTGATCGCCTCATGCAAGAAGTTTCAACAATGACTCCTTCTACATCTAAAAGTGATGTACATGAGCTTTCTTTTAAAAATTATTAAAAATATTTCTTTATTATAAATTCCATTGTGTGTTTAAAATATCAGATTTAGTGAATCAGGATAAATATGTCACTAGCTGATAAGCCTTTTAAATATGTTTGATTAACAGATTCCATTTTTTCTCTTTTATTCTCTCTGTTTTTGTTGTTTTATAGAAAACTAAGTCATGTGTTCTATAGCATTTCTTGCAATGTTTTGCATTTTGCTGACTGAATATGGTCGTTTCGATTATCATGTCCTTCTGTTCCTACATTTCCTGTAAATTGACAATCAGACCTGGAGTTTTGATGAGGGACTACGTTCGATTATTATTATTTTTTCTTGTGAAGGCTGCTTCACAGCAGCGTTGCGTTTTTCTTGCATCAAAAACACATGTCTGATCTTCCCTCTTTTGTGAGGTTATTAGACACTGATGAGCATTGGCAAACTGTGGGCTGTGGTCATATTGATTCCCTGTCTGTAATTATAAATAAAGTTTTATGGGAACACAGTCACATCTACTCATTTACATATTTCTTATGGCTGCTTTGCACCACAACAGCAGTCTTTGACAGCAGACTTTAAGGTCTCCAACCCTGAAATATTTACCATGTGGCCCTTTACTGTTTTCACTATACATTAACTTTGCCTTATCTAGAACTTCTTACAAATAGAATTACACAGTATGCACTCTTTTGCACAGACTTGTTTCATTCGCCATAATGGATTTTGATATTTATCAACGCTGCATGTTTTTTTCCTTCTCAATTGTGTAGTATTTCCTTGTGGAAATATAACTTTTATGTCCATCCGTTCTCTTGTTGATGGACACTGAATCACTTTCAGGTTTATGGCTATTACAAGTAAACATGATAGATTCTTGTATAAGCGTTAGTTCTAAGAGTCACTTCTAAATTCTGAACTGACCTGGGAAGTGTTTGAAAATTGTTTATCCCTAGGATTTCTGCCTATGTGCCATCTCCATAGAATCCTATAGTGACCATCTAAGGGAATCCTGTCTTTATCCACCGTTGTTTTTCCCCTCTCTTAACACCCTTTTATTTGCCATATAGAATTTATATGAACTTATAATTACTTGTTTACTTGTCGGTCCCTCTCCTTGCATTGTAAATTCTCGTATTAGACCAGAATAAGCTCCAAGAGAATAGGCAATGTTTGGTGTATTCATAGCCCCTAGTAAAGTGTTATACACAGTAGTTGCTCAATAAATAGTTGAAACAATAATTCATTCTAAAAACATAAAATCACAGGTTGACAAGCTCACCAATTATCACGAAATGGCTGAGTTCATAATATTCTCAACCAAACACATAGTCAGATAACACATCACAAGCACTTCCCCAAACCGAACCTAAATTTTAGCAAATGATTGCCTTAATTCTGGCGATATTCCCAAGCCTGATACTGGAAGGCCAGGTTTTGGGGGTGGGAGACTCTTTCGAATTATGCAGGTCAAATACCGTTATATAGCTTATACACTTCATTGTGACCAATAAAGGTAAATACATACAAAAAGTGTGGTCAGGAGGTACAAGTCCCAAGGCGAACTGCAGGAAACAAACTATAAAAGAGAAATCATCCCAGCAAGTGGAATCCACCTAGAGCAGCTAATAGAGCAGGCTCCGGGCATGCCCGGGGTGGGTGGGGGAGCTCTGGCTGTGAACCCGGATAGGGTGCACTCGGGCAAGTGGGGTACCGGGGACTCAGCCGGGGAAGAACATGTTAGATGCAAAACTCAAACTGCAGAAGAAAGCCAAGACCCCACAGGATGTCTGTCACCTACCCCCCAATGGACCTCTTTCTGGAAACTAGATGAGCTTTCAACATGAAATATGGTATTTGAAAAGAAAAATATTTAATTTAACAGCCACAGAAATATTCCATATAAGAAACTTTTACATTTGAAAATCAGTGTAACATTTACTGAAAACCATAATTTTAGCACTTAGGGAATGAAGTCTCCAATTTCTTTTGTTTGCAATCTTAGTTTCCTTCCGAATCTCATGCTAGACTTTAAAGGACTTTTATGACACAGCCATCTTATCAAAGAATTAACTGCTAAGCAAAGAACAGCCATGTGCTCTATTCAAACTTCTCTCCCTGGAATAACAAATACCACTGTAACCTATGTATCTTGGCTGCCTGAGAGTCCTGAGGAGATAAAGCAGTGGCTGCAGTTTATCCCATTCCAGCACTTCCTCCTCCTTCCAGGATTCTCTGGAGCAGCAATGTTCTCACCTTCTGTTTCAGTGCAAATACACTGAAGGCATCCAAACCAGGTCTCTCACATTTCCTCATCAACTTCAAAATGACCTAGATGAAGCCATTTTCATTCTTTCTGTGAATTATCCCCACCATATTTTCTTTCCTCTCTGTTTAGTGCTAGTATCTTACAGCTATCAGTCCTATTTCTTCATTTTCTTGCTTCCCTTTGGTCATAAACATGGCCACAAAGAAAAACAAAATAATGCTGTTCCTCGATCCTCGTATGTCTACAACTATCCGATGCCTCCTCTTGCAGATTTCTCTGTAGAGAAGTCAGCACCCTCTCTGCACAGAGCATGGTCTGTGGACAAGCACCTTCGTGCCCCCTCATTCCTTGTGAGACATACAGATACCAGACCTGCTGCCATCATTTCTCCCTGAAATGCAACTGCATTTGGAGTCACGGACTCTCTCATGGACGTTTGGTCAGGTTATTGCCACCCTGAATATCCCATAACTGATCCTGCCCTCCGTCTCATTCCAATGCTCTTCTTTTGCTCTGTACGATACTACCCTATGAAGTCACAGCGTTTTATGTGGCATTAAGTTATATACATTTACAGCTGAGCACATAGGCTTAAGTTCATCGATGGCAGATAAAACAGATTTACGTGGCCATGTACCTCAATCCGCAGTGCCGTCCCTACTATGAGGAAAAGAGGAAGCGCTCGGACACGTTTTGATACTGGAAGCTCACTTTCTCTTCTTCCTACATTTCCAAAACTCTGCTCTTCCTTTTTCTAAACAATTATTTACTGCCTTACACTCGATATACCTGCTTCATCTTCCAGCATTGACTCCCTCAATCTCTGCCTTTGTCATTCTTCATTCCCTCTTTTACTGTTTGCTTCTTCTTTATTTCCTGACTCTCCTCAGTTGTCAGAATATCTTCAAATGGAAGAAATAATTCATCTCCTGTGATTGCACGCCTACTTGAATCTGTTGCTGATACTGGAGCACTACACAACACTTGTCCTTTTCACTTCTCTTTTCCACACTAGGCATCTAATAGGAGATTTCCTCTGGCTATTACACTACATCATTTGCATGTTTTAAGTCAAAATTCAGGTGAATGACTTTTTTGCACAAACCAGGTCTTACCTTCTTCTTGTGTAGGAAGTACATGTTTTCCTCTTCGTTTGGCACCAAACAGGAAACGATCAACATATTTCTGTGGACGTCTTTCAGGAACAGTCTGTTAAAATTTATATCAATCATGAGTTGTAGATTATAAGTCACTACAAGCCACTGTGATCACTGTGTCTTATATTTCCACAGCACCCTTCACAGTTTCCAAAGTGTTTCTACATTTGTTATCACATCTGTTCATTACACAACCCTGAAAAGTAGGTATGACTCCATCGTTATGAATCAGATCACTGACATGGGCAGGGTAAAAAGTTTTCCATGATCCCAGAGCCAGGAAGTGACCAATCCAGGATGCTAGCACGTTCCCCGCCTTCAAATACACTGCTTGTACCGTTAGGCCGCAGACACGTGTATCTAAATCACTGCCTTCCTATCTCTTTCCACAGCTGTCACCTCAGATTTGCTCATCATTACTTTGTACTTATATTACCACAAGTTGGTTGGCAGAAATTTACTCAATGCATGCTGTTTTAATTGAACAAGACTGCGAAGAATGTGAGAGTCAATGCTTTCACAGACACAATAGTGATGTATGTGCACATTAAACCAGCGCTCAGCCAAAATGCTGTAGTAGAATCCTATCTGCTTATTATTATGCACCACGCTCTTCCTTCCCTGGAAAGCTCCTTGCAGATCTACTTGACAATACAAATATAATAATACTTTGTAGTATCACGCATTATATTTTCAAGTTCCAAGTTATAAAAAAACTACATTCCAAACATTTTCTTTCTGAATCTCATTAGGACATTTACACACTGACAAAAACCACACTCAGATATCTGGCCATAGGTCGATCTGTAACAATTCTTGAGTTCAGGGAAACAACTTCAGAACCCAAACTAATTCCCTATGACTTTGAAGGCTTCAGTGTTTTGTATTATACTACACTGACTTAATTCAGGAATCTTGCAAGTTAGCAGAATTGTGCTATGTAGTCTTACTATATTCAGCACATAGCTCTTTTATTAATTGTAGGTTAACCATGAGAGTAATTTGTATAGTGAAATGCAGAGGTGAGAAAGTACAGTCAAAGCATTCCTCTTATGTTTCAACATCACTGAATGCTGATGTTTAAATAATAATGATGATAATAATAATTATAGTAATAATAATAAAGACAGTACCTCAGAATCCCCAGGTGATTTTACGTCTTCTTCTCCTAATCCAGATGCTGACATTTTGACTATAAAATGTAGTCACAGAAACATTACTGTGAATATTTATTACTATGCATTTTAAATACACATTCAAGTCTATCTCCATTTTTGAATATCAGATAAAAGTAATAGAAGAGAAGAATTACACAGGTTGAAAACCATAATTTTAGCACTTAGGGAATGAAGTCTCTAATTTCTTTTGTTTGCAATCTTAGTTTCCTTCCGAATCTCATGCTAGACTTTAAAGGACTTTTATGACACAGCCATCTTATCAAAGAATTAACTCCTAAGCAAAGAGTAGCCATGTGCTCTATTCAAACTTCTCTCCCTGGAATAACAAATACCACTGTAACCTATGTATCTTGGCTGCCTGAGAGTCCTGAGGAGATAAAGCAGTGGCTGCAGTTTATCCCATTCCAGCACTTCCTCCTCCTTCCAGGGTTCCCTGGAGCAGCAATGTTCTCACCTTCTGTTTCAGTGCAAATACACTGAAGGCATCCAAACAAGTTCTCTCACATTTCCTCATCAACTTCAAAATGACCTAGATGAAGCCATTTTCCTTCTTTCTGTGAATTATCCCCACCACATTTTCTTTCCTCTCTGTTTAGTGCTAGTATCTTACAGCTATCAGTCCTATTTCTTCATTTTCTTGCTTCCCTTTGGTCATAAACATGGCCACAAAGAAAAACAAAATAATGCTGTTCCGTGATCCTCGTATGTCTACAACTATCCGATGCCTCCTCTTGCCGATTTCTCTGTAGAGAAGTCAGCACCCTCTCTGCACAGAGCATGGTCTGTGGACAAGCACCTTCGTGCCCCCTCATTCCTTGTGAGACATACAGATACCAGACCTGCTGCCATCATTTCTCCCCGAAATGCAACTGCATTTGGAGTCATGGACTCTCTCATGGACGCTTGGTCAGGTTATTGCCACCCTGAATATCCCATAACTGATCCTGCCCTCCGTCTCATTCCAATGCTCTTCTTTTGCTCTGTACGATACTACCCTATGAAGTCACAGCCTTTTATATGGCATTAAGTTATATACATTTAGAGCTGAGCACACTGGCTTAAGTTCATCGATGGCAGATAAAACAGCTCTACGTGGCCGTGTACCTCAATCCGCAGTGCCGCCCGTACTATGAGCAAAAGAGGAAGCGCTCGCACACGTTTTGATACCGGAAGCTCACTTTCTCTTCTTCCTACATTTCCAAAACTCTGCTCTTCTTTTTTCTAAACAATTATTGACTACCTTACACTCGATATACCTGCTTCATCTTCCATCATTGACTCCCTAAATCTCTGCCTTTCTCATTCTTCATTCCCTCTTTTATTGTTTTCTTCTTCTTCATTTCCTGACTCTCCTCAGTTGTCAGAATATCTTGAAATGGAAGAAATAATTCATCTCCTGTGATTGCACGCCCACTTGAATCTGTTGCTGATACAACACTTGTCCTTTTCACTTCTCTTTTCCACACTAGGCATGTAAGTGGAGATTTCCTCTGGCTATTACACTAGATCATTTGCATGTTTTAAGTCAACATTCAGGTGAATGACTTTTTTGCAAAATCCAGGTCTTACCTTCTTCTTCTGTAGAAAGTACATGTTTTCCTCTTCGTTTGGCAACAAACAAGAAACGGTCAACATATTTCCGTGGACATCTTTCAGGCAGACTCTGTTAAAATTTATATCAATCATGAGTTGTATACTGATTTCTAATCCCTTCTAAGAATATATCTGAATTTCCCCCCTTCAAAAGGAATTAGTTTGAACAATAAGACAAGCATGTCTTGAAAACCAACCCATCGAAACAGAAAAGCCTGGAGACACTGTCTAGCTTAGCCTCCTTTTCCGTCTTCATTTGGCTCCTGTCTGACTCTAAAGTGCCCATGGAACCAGAGCAAAGGCTTTCACAGACACGACACTGCTGTCCACGCTCACTTCACCAAGGAACTAACTTCAAACACCGAAAACTACTTTGCATCCCACCAGCATGGGAGGACACTTTGAAAATAAGTATGTACACATAAACGTTAAGAAGTGCACTTAATCCAAGATTTAAATATTTCAACTGACAGAACTGCTTTAGTGCCAAAATAAGATGGTTGACATGATAAGAAACCTTGGTGTACGTCTCATTGCATCGGAACCGATCAATTTAGAACCTACTTCGTTTTGCTAAACAAGGTTTCCGAGAAAGCTACTAGTTAATTAAAAATTTTGATAGGAAATGTGGTTCAATGAAATAGTAAGGAAGTAAGAAAAATATTTCATTAAATTTACATCATCTTTAAATAATAGCCCAAAACTTTACATAGTAATGCAGGTCTTCAAAAAAAATTATACTAAGTTTTCTTTGGGGAAAAATAAGACCATATGTTTACTAACCATCCAAAATGGGCCAGGCACTTATCATGCACATTTTATTTCTCTTCTACACAAAACAACAGATATAAGAATGGTTTCATGATGGTTACCGCACTGCCTGCTTCTCGGCCTTTCTAAGACATCAGAGTAAATGATGAGCAGAGCGATCCACTGTTGTCTCTGTCTAGCGGGTTTTGCATCTAGACCCTCACATGACTGGCTACCTCTCATGCTTCCCTTGGCAGCTTTTGTCATACTCAGAAAGGTCTTTTCTGACCACTTAAATTCTACTCCCACTTCCATTCCTATTGTAACCCCCACTTATTCTCTAACCTAACATTCTCCGTTTCCTTTATAGGAAGCATGTATTGTGTACTTGTTTTCCTGCTACCACTACAGCTTAACCCTCAACTTCTACATTCAGTGCCAAACTGCCCGGAACACGGTTGGCATCTAATAACAAGCATTTGCTTCAAGAATGGCCAACCACTACAGACCTTTGGGACATGGCCTATCACAGTCTCCTGAACCTTAACACCCCTAAGTTAGAAATTCACATACCCCTTCTAAATTCCCCGGTCTCTTCTTGTCACCACTGCCATTCCTTGTCCTTCAGGTTACGGAAAGTCCCGCTATTAATAATTCACCACAAGCCACTGTGATCATTGCGTCTTACATTTCCACAGCACCCTCTACAGTATACAAGTGTTTCCACTTTTGCTATCACATCTGTTCATTACACAACCCTGAAAGGTCAGTATGACTCCATCGTTACGAATCAGATCACTGACATGGGCACGGTAAAAAGTTTTCCAAGATCCCAGAGCCAGTAAGTGACCAATCCAGGATGCTAGCACGTTCCCCGCCTTCAAATACACTGCTTGTACCATTAGGCCGCAGACGCATGTGTCAAAATCACTGCCTTCCTAGCTCTTTCCCCAGATGTCACCTCAGATTTGCTCATCATTACTTTGTACTTATATTACCACAGGTTGGTTGGCAGAAAGTTACTCAATGCATGCTGTTTTAACTGAACAAGACGGCAAAGAAGGCGAGAGTCAATTGTTTCACAGACACAATACGGATGTATGTGCACATTAAACCAGCGCTCAGCCAAGTGCTGTTAGAAGAATCCTATCTGCTTATGACTATTCACCATGCTCTTCCTTCCCTGGAAAGCTCCTTGCAGATCTACTTGACAATACAAATATAATAATACTTTGACGTACCACGCATTATATTTTCAAGTTCCAAGTTATAAAAAACTACATTCCAAACATTTTCTTTCTGAATCTCATTAGGACATTTACACGCTGACAAAAACCACACTCAGATATCTGGCCATAGGTCGATCTCTAACAATTCTTGAGTTCAGGGAAACAACTTCAGAACCCAAACTAATTCCCTATGACTTTGAAGCCTTCAGTGTTTTGTATTATACTACACTGACTTAATTCAGGGAATCTTGCAAGTTAGCAGAATTGTGCTATGTAGTCTTACTATACTCAGCACATACCTCTTTTTGTAATTATAGGTCAAACCATGAGAAAGTAATTTGTATAGTAAAATGCAGAGGTGAGAAAGCACAGTCAAAGCATTCCTCTTATGTTTCAACATCACTGAATGCTGATATTTAAATCATAACGATAATAATCATAATAATGAAAGACAGTACCTCAGAATGCTCGGGTGATTTTACGTCTTCTTCTTCTCCTAATCCTGATGCTGACATTTTGACTATAAAATGTAGTCACAGAAACATTACTGTGAATATTTATTGCTATGCATTTTTAATACACATTCAAGTCTAGCTCCATTTTTGAATATCAAATGGAAGTAATAGTAGAGAAGAATTACAGAGGTTGATATATTTGTAAGAGTAACGTTGGTAGTAGTCGTAATACATTTGAAGAAACTTAGCAAAAACAAAAGTACTTAATAGAAATGAATATCACATTTGGATCTACACAGGTTATATTTTTTCTACCAGCATTGAAGCTATTAAAAATTCATAGGTAGTCACTAAAATACCACTTCTATTATTTTGGTGAACTCCATCAACGTGAGTCAAATGATCGTTATTGGTGTGCTCTTGGGAAGCACTTTGAATAATATCCATACCATTTCCTTTTTTTCTATTTGCCGGTTTTGTTGGTTTGTCCTATAAACACAAAAAAAACAAAAACCAAACTTAATAAAAGAGCACATTTATTTAATTGCACATTGACTCACTCATTCCATCAGTTTTTAAGACCACAAATATTAACTGTATTCATCGAATCATAGGAACTAACCCCACAGAAGCTGGAAATATAAAAACAGATGTTGTCCTAATTCTAGTCTGGGTAGAGATACATAAGAACCGTTAGAAAAGTATCAGTGGCTCTTTGGACACTTGAACCGAATAAAGCACAGTAAATGCAGCTCAGCAGATGCAGCAAAGTTAGGGCTGCACCTTGAAAGTTATGCTAGGTACAGAGGAAGGCGAGAGAAGGGATTCTAGAAAGGGCATCAGGAACAAAAACATGAGGTATGAGTTGATATAGGAAGGGAGGGTACCAAAGGAATGAGGTAAACCAGAACCACTGAGATTAGGATGGAGAGATAAAAGTGCAAGATCAGAACCAAGCCAGAGAAGGCAAGTGTCAGGCAGCACATGAATTGTACCCTCATGTAATGGCGAGCCATTCATTAAGCAGAGGTGCTGCATCATTGGAAATATATGTTAGAACAGTGATTCCAGCTGCAATTGAAACGGGAACATCAGGGATGCAATGCTCCAAAAGAGTACCTCAAAATCAAATGGGAGAAAGTGAATTACGGTCATAACTTCTAAAACATGGTAGGCACGTAGAAAATATGAAAGGTGATGAGTCACTGGATGTGGTGATTCCAGGGAGAGTTGGGGTCCAGGATTTTTCTTGCTTTGCTATTTCAATGGTGCTATTTGCAAGGTTGGGGAAAACATGAAAAAGTAGGATAGAGACAGTCAGGAAAAAAGAAAGTTTCGGGGCACTGAGTTCACTTTGGGACATGTCAAATTTGAGTCACCCAGGGGACTTAGTAGGAAAACCTGGGTAGATACATTTAAGTAAACACAGATGACTTTACGCAGAAAAAGCGTGTGATTTAAGGAGATAGATGTCTATAAAACATTCTCAGCTGATATCTTTGAATAATGTAAAACCTACACAGATCTTGTGAAACTTTAAAAATAAAACAAGAGCAGAGCTATAGAAACGTGGGATTCAATTCTTCAATGACATATTTCAAAATCTAAAATATAAAATACCCTTTTATGGATATATGTCACTTCTTATTTCCTGGATATCATCATAATAAACACAAATTTAAATGAAAAAAATGTCAATCACCAATTCATGATGTTACTACAAGACAACTATTTAAAAATAATTTTTGAAAGATAAGTTTAAATAATAGAGGAGAAATACTTATGTGATGACAGAATCACGAGTCTTTTTGAAGCACTGCTATATGTATGAAAGATATACAAAACCCCGTTTTAAAATACACGTGGTTGCCTTAAAATACACGGTTTGTTCCCTGAGAACAAACACTACAATAAAACTCTAATTACCTATCTACTGCATATGGCCTGGTAGTTGAATACTGCAGGGAAAATCTAGTGTAAATACACTAATAAAATGAGGATTATCCGAGTTGAAGATTTAAAATTCTTCAAATACATCTACGATTGTCATGCAGGACTGAAAGAAGAAAGGGACTAAGAAATCAAGTGACCAGGATGTCTGTGAGTTTGAGATATGAAAGAATTTTCAACATAGCTTTAACAACTATGGACACCAAGTTAATAAAGTTTCTTAAGAATAATATGAAAAGAACCGATTGCTGAAGAGGATTGTAAAGTAAAAAATCATCTCAGAGAGAAAGTTGCATCCTCTGTTGGTAATGTTTTCTTCCTTATGACTTTACAACGAGTATTTTATCTTAGAAAAATATCCTGAATTGTGATTTCATCCTTTGATGTGTGCATATGTGTCCACTAATGTGTCCACAGATATTATTATGAAAAGATCACTCAGAATCTCTAGCCCCAGAGCTAGAGAAATGGTCCAGGGTGGGCTCAAGCCAGGGTCTCTCAAGGCAGAGACCACATTCTGCTCAACCCGTTTTCTCTGCACCCAGCTCCCATGTCATGACGTCCTCTGTTTTGTTCCTCCCTTTTGTCCCCCCTTCCCAAACAAGGTCTGAAGTGAAGCCCTGTGCTAGACACACAGAGAACAGAGAGCGAGGGCCTGCTGAACTCCGTGTGCCCTCGCAGCCCGGCTAAGTCCGATCCTCCCCCGAGCACGCTGCAAACTAGAGCTGGGAGAGGTTCCCCGCATCAGTATTGACAGTGGCAAATCAGCTGGCTGTCCATCCATAGGGGACCAAATAAATAAGTCATGTGACTTCTGCACAGTGGAAATTTCTGCAGCCACTGCAAAGAACAAAGGAGCCCCTTCAAGAGCAACATCTAGACATTTTGTTAAGTGAGGAAGGCAAGAGCAGAAGACATGTTTTAAATGAGCCATTTGATTGTTTTACAATATGTACCATGATCTTAATGTCATCGACTGAATAGGTTTCGATAGAATTCTTCTTTTAGTGAGATCACAGTCCACAAAACATAAAATTGACCATTTTAAAGGGAAACATTGAGTAGAGTTTTGGCCATTCAGAATTTTGTACAACGATCATTCTAGTTCCGAAACATTTCATGACACCAAAAAGAACCCCATTCCAGTTCAACAGTCACTCCCCATTGCTGCCACCACCAGCCCCAAGAATTACTAATCTGTTGGTATGGATTCTGTTGGTATGGATTACCTTATGCTGCACATTTAGATAAAAGGACTCATATAATTAAAAACTTTTAAAATAAGTTCTACTGAAAAAATAATTAATGTACTTTTTTCTTTTAGTGTATTGCAGCTTAAATTTATTTTCTCCTTCAATGAATAGAGATTAAGAACCTCATTTACATAATCAGAAATTTTAATTAATGAGAAACTGTACAAAACTCTCATTTATTTGTGCTGTGTTTATCTTCAAAAAACTCCAAAACTTCTGCCAAATTTATACCAATCGGTAAGACAAGTTAATTAGGCAAGAGTAGTGTACGTCAAACAGTAAGATGATTTAGCAACCACAAGACGGCCAAAATTTCATAATAATCTGATAAGCCCTAAAATAGATTTTACTTTGAATTATAAATGAACACAGGTTTTGCTATATTGAGTACTGGAAGTCATTGTATTGACTTTAAAAGTAAGGATTACAAAAAATATTAATAGAGAATTCAATAACCAAAGAATAAGTGAGAAACTTTCCTTGAGTCCTTCATGAAATCAGCAATAAGAAGTTCAGAAAATTGAGCATTATTTTCATGACTTGGATTTTTTGTCTTAATTTGTACAAAAAATACTTCTGGCACATTTTATAATACAGCGAGCTACTGCTCTCATTTAACCAACCTATTTAGGTTGGGTCATTATAATAATCTCATCTTGACTCTTATTAAATCTTAGCAGAAATCGTCAAAGTATGGAAAGCAATAACCTACGACCAAGATTACCGTGTGCAGCAAAGCTATCATTTAGAATCGAAGGAGAGATAAAGAGCTTGCCAGAAAAGAAAAAGATGGACAAGTTTATACCAACAAACCAGTATTATAAGAAAGATAAAAGGTATGTTTCAAAGAAAGAGAAAAAGAAGGAAGAAGAAGGAGAAGGAGGAGAAAATGAATGAACGAACGAATGACTAATAAAATGGCAATAACCACATACCTATAAGTAATTACTTTAAATGTAAATGATTAAATGCTCCAAAAAAGACATAAGGTGGCTGAATGGATAAGAAAACAAGACCCATACATATATGACATCAAATTAAAGAGTTTTGCACAGCAAAGGAAACCTTCAACAAAATGAAAACACAACCAAATGAATAGAAGGTATTTGGAAATAATACATCTAATAAAGGGTTAATATCCAAAATGTATAAGGAACTCATAAAACGTAACACCAAAAACACAACAATGAATGAAAAAATGGGAAGAGAACCTGAATGGATTTTTCTCCAAAGAAGTCACACTGGTGGCCAAGAGACATAATGAAAAGTTGTTCAATGATACTTATCATGAGAGCAATGAAAAGTAAAAACACAATGAGCTATCACTTCACACAGTCAGAATAGCCATCATCGATAAATCAACAAACAAGTGTTGGTGAAGATGTGAAGAAAAGGGATCCCTCGTGTGCTGTTGGTGAAACTGCAAGTCAGTGCAGCTGCAATGGAAAACAATATGCAGGTCCCTCAAAAATTTTAAACTGGAGACACCGTGAGACCCAGCATTCCTGCATCCAGCTATTTATCCAAAGAAATGCAAAACATTAATCCGAGAAGATGCTTGAAACCATAGGTTTGTTGAGCATTATTAGCAATAATCAAGATACGGAAGTAAGCTAAGTGTCCACTGAGAAACATTGAATAGAGAAGAGTGGTACCTATGAGAGGTCTCACAATTAAGTTTGTGAACTTCCCACCTAGCTCTTACATAGGCAGCACTGTACCAACAGTTCCGTAAGGTTTCATAACCTTGGTATATCAGTGTCTCACAGCTGTGTTTGTGTCGATGGGGTGCAATCTGGCTGAGTGGTAGTCATCATTGTTGCTGCGTGTTTTTCTGTGCTGTCGCGAGAATGTCTGGGCTTGAATCAGAACAACGAAGAAATATTAAATTTCTTGTTAAACGTGGCAAGAATTGAAGTGAAATCTGGGACATTTTAGTCCAAGCTCATGGGAATAATGCCATGAAGAGAAAGACCGTGTCTGAAAGGATGAAACGTCTTACTGATGGGACAGAATGCGCCAAGATGAGGACAGGTCAGGGTGGCCAGTAACAAGCAGAGCTGATGACATAAACATCGCAAAATTCATTGAACTGTGAGTGAGAATCGTGGTTCTGATTGTGACTTTTTTCTTCTGTACCAAACTAAACATCGATACAGACACAGTTAGGAAAATCTGAACTGAAAATCTTGGCATGAGAAAGGTGTGTGCAAAAATATTCCCAAAGTAGCGTGAAGTTTGCCAACACTGTTTGGGGAGGCAGGACGATGTCTTGGGCCATGTTGTCACTGATGATGAAACATGGTGCACCAATACAACCCTGAAACAGAGCGTCAAAGTGAACATTGGATGTCAGCCAATGCACCACGACCAAAATTTCCGTCAGCCCAAACCAAGAGTCTAAACAAGTTGCTAACCGTTTTTGATATCAGTGGGATTATTCATTATGAATCTGTACAACTGGACAAACAGTTAACCAAGTTGATTGTCTGGAAGTGCTGAAAAGGCTGCGTGAAAAAGTTAGATAAAAACGACCTGAATTTTTTTGAGAAAGATTCATGGCTCTTGCATCACGACAATGCACCATATTACACGATACTGTGTCTCAGGGACTTTTTAGCCAGTAAACAAATAAATATTTTGCAATACCCTCCCTAATCACCTGATCTGGCCCCTAGTGATTTCTTCTTTACCCAAAGATGAAGAAAATATTGAGAGGTAGACATTTTAATGGCATTCATTACATCAAGGCTAATATGACAACTGCTCTGATGGCCATTCCAGGAAGAGTTCCACAATTGCTTCGGAGGGTGAACTAGGCGCTGGCTTAAGTACATGGCTTCCCAAGGGGAATACTTCGAAGGTGATGATACTGATATTCATCAATGAGGTATGCAGCATTCAGTCAAGGATGAGTTCGCGAACTTAACTGTCAAGCGTCGTATACACTAAAATATTACTTGGACACTTAAAAATATTTGAAATCTTACCACTGGCAACAACATGGGTACACCTAGCTGGTCTTTATCTAAGTCACATAAATCACATAGAGAAAGACAAATACCATATGATTTCACTTATTGTGGAATCCAAAACACAATAAATGAACAAAGAAAGAGAAAAAATCACGAATACAGACAACAAACCGATGAAGGCCCGCCGTGAGGTCTTTTGGGGTTCGGGTAAAAAAGTTAAAAGGATTAAGATTCCAAATAGGCAGTTACAAAAAGGTCATGAGGCTGAGAAGTACTGCAAAAATAGTATAGTTAATACTATTGTAATAACTACGTATGGGGGCCGGGGTACCACACTCATAGGGGATCACTTTGTAAGGTACATAAATGACTGACCTCTGTGGTGTACACCTGAAGCTAACATAATACTCAATGTCAACAGAAACGGAAATAAAAAAAATTAAAAACAACAAGAAAAAATTTCTGAAAACTGACATTTTACCATACGGTTATTACGAAGCACTGCTTCTAGAATCATCATTTTAGGCAGAACATGTACTTTTCCATTAGATGAAGACATTGAAATATGTTCATAATACAATGATCTAGCATACAGTGGAATCCCTTTTAATATGGGTTTTGAGATAAAGAACTTCAGTTGTACTTTCAACAATTTCTACTGTTGTTTTAATCTAAATGATGGATCAGCACACATGCAACTAATATAAAATAATATCAAATGTTAATGAATGTAACTGAAGAAACAAGTAACAAGAGAGAAACAAGAAAACATTTCCTCCTGACAACTATATGATACCAAAATAAAAAGTGTAAAAAAAATGAACCTACATATTATATGCTATATACATTTAAAACTGCAAGGCTTCAGGAGAATTCCTGACTACTTTTTTTTGATTTTTTAAATGTATTGGGGTGACAATTGTTAGTAAATTTACATAGATTTCAATTCTGTATTACATCATCTGTAATTCTGTATTACATCATCTGTAGTACAATTCTGTATTACATCATCTATAAAGATTTCATGACTATTACAATAAGTCACTGGATCCACTAAAGACTTCATTTAGGCAAGTGTATAAAGGTCATGTTGGTGTAAATAAAAGTCACATTAAGAATCTTTCCCTTTCATCCAATATCATATCTCCTCTACTGTGGGAAGCTTCCCAATATAATTGTCCTATCACTGTATGTTTTCCAGCCCATTCTGTTTTTTTCGTCCCCATCTTCAGTACTTACAAGAGTTTAAAACAAAGAAACAAACAAACAAACAAAGAACACCTCAACTGGTCCTATCTTATAAACTGGTTTACTGCACCCGATTTTCTATTACGAACATAAACCAATGCTAGATGGACCCCTACTACACTGTAAGAGAAAGTACTACACAAAACCAAATCCAGAGCAGGAAACTTAATTTCACACCGGCGCACTTTACCTTGGGAACAACATTGCAGACTTTATCCTGTGATGTAGACGGTGACTCCTCAATGCCAGGTTTGCAGGGAAGACTGTGGGGTAAAGAAAAAAAATAAGCGAGTTGCTTCCTTTACAAAAGCAACAACAACAAAAATGGTGTGGTAGTTCAGCTATCTGCGTATCAAATGAAGGGTCTGGATAGAATTAAAATTTGGCCTGTTTTAAAACAGTTTTCCGTGCTCTATTGCTGCCTCCAACTCTCCCAACCTCTGAAATAGTGTGAAGATACACTCTAAGTTGCCATAGCAAACAGTCACAGCGAATGTATTGGCAAAGGCCGAGATTACTTTGTGTTCACCGGAAGTCCTGAAGGCTGAACTGAAAATCCAATTAATGGCTGACATAACTTTTGTAACCTGAACTGTCAGGAATCTGATGACCTAAATCGTGGTGGAAAGACACGCTGGCACTTCTCCAGTGTCTGCCCCTGCTTCAAAGACTAATCTTTGTGACTCAGAAATGGCAGTCTTGATTCTTTAACAGGGAAAACACTGAGTACGACGACCCCATTCTGTCCTCGTACCCTAAAACAGTACAGTGAGTTCCCTGAAATGTTTGCAAGTTACAAGCACAAAAGTCAAAGAACGAAGGTGTATGTTGTTAGCCTTGCCACTACCAGATCTCTCATCGGCAGGGCTCCCTGGAAACCTCCAACCTTGAAATCTTCAGCCTGTGAAGGCACAGACTCCTGAAACAAGGAAGACCTCAAATGACCCACTATTTCCCTGCTCCTGGGAAGCAGGGTAAATGGAGATTCAGTCGTCCACTCCTAAAACACGCATGTTACCAAATGCCCAACTCCATCACTGATCTGACAGTCAGTCCTTCCTCTGCCCAACCCTCCATGCACCTGGGAAGGACATGAGCGAGTTGGGAAAAGCGGTGGAGGTCATGAGACACCTGCCTAGGGCCACAGATCTCTGTATTTTCACGATCTCTCCAGTAACCTAGGTCTGAAAGGGATCTAAGGCCCCTCTGTAAGCTGGGGTGCAGGTAGGTGGTACCACAGTCCTACTGGTCTAAAGAGAATCTTTCCAGTAGCCCAAATTATTTTAATATTTCAGATAGAAACCTTGAATTTTCCTGTTTCCCCCATTCAACGATAAAGCAGCAACCTGAGCAGTACACCGTTGAAACCCTTATTTTAATCTACTTTCCTAGACAACTGCCAACATCCTGTGTCAGTCTTATTTCGATTTGTGTTAACTTGTCACAAACCCCACTATTCTGATCTCTTGAGCCTGATGGGATTTGTGATCTCTACTCTAAAACCCGTATTTCTATTGCGAACCACTGGTGTCTTGAAACTAGAATTCTCCTGCTAATTCCATTCTGATCATCTTCCACTGCGTTCATTAGACCTTTCTATTAGTAAAACAATCACCAACAGGATGATCAAGCAGGAAAGGCATGGGCTTAGAAATCTGAACTCAAATCTCATTTCCATCACTCATTTAGAATCAAATAAGTGACTTTAATCTCTTTGAGTCACAAACTCTCCATGTGAACAAACACTTGACCAAAACGTTAATCACAGCATAAATTACTAGAGGGTGTTTTAAATAGTTAACTCCTAAGGTTCCTTAAAGTCCTGAAATTCTAGATGCTTTTGCTTCTACCAAATAATGGATGCCTAAGCTGGCAGGAATGGAAAAAACATAACACAACAAGAGAAACACCAAAAAGAAGCATGTAAGAAAGTAAAAAATCAAGATAACTCATGGAAGAAGAAGAAAGCCTTTAGGGAAAAAAGGAAAAAAAAACTTGATAGAACCAGGTAAAGGAACCACCATGAAGGAAAACCCAACTGGGAAGTCTGTTAGTAGAGCTATCAACTAAAAATATCCTCTAATTTGATGCCAAATTTCATTAACGCAACATGGCCAATACATAGGTATTTTTCACACACAGAAAAGTAATTCATCTCCAGAAGGGTAGACGGCATCACACCCAAAACCACCTGACTGATCAGGTCTTGCTTAGGTAAAGGCTGTGGTTCTGTGACCACAGCTAACTCACATCTGGGCTAAATTCTGATGCTGAAAACAAGGTTCTCATTACTGCTACAACTGTCCAGTATATGAAGACAAATGCTTGGACTAACCGGCTTTCTTAAGAACAACTCTAAATCAGCATTAACATATGACTAAATTGGACTCTCTGAGCTCCTCTGACCTGCGTCTGAATCCTGACTCCAGAGTTGCCCAGGAACTTCTCAGTACAGGCTGAGGGACAAGAGAATGGCTTTGGGAAGCCAGGCAGGCTGAAGGTCAAATCACAGGTCAGCCACTTGGTAACTGTGGAACCATGGGTCAATTAATGAACCTCCTGGACCACAATGTGTAATTAATAAAAAGTAGCCTGAACAGCACAGCTACTTTACAAAGCTATTGTGATGACAAATGAGCTAACAACTGTGACGTAGATAAGGCAGGGTCTCGCCCAGAGCAGAACACTCAATCACTGTTGGGTTCTGGTATCTGCAGTCCTTTAGTGAACATGCCAATTTTAGAAATCCACAAAATCGTACCTGCTTGCAGGGTCCTTCTTAGAACACTTTCCCACTATTAAAGAAAAGAATTAAAACATGTTTTAAATCCACAATAGAAAAATGCAGAACTTTAACTTATCAGACTGATATTGTGATAAAAAGGATTTTTGGAGAGTACAGTAGAGTGCATATTAATCATACTATGGTTAGGCAATTCACACATTATGAATTTTTACTTCTCTTAGATATACATAATATATACGTGAGTAACATCAAATGAGATCAAACATAAACGGCGTGTACCAAGGTTTGACACCTAAAAGTCAACTACTACTGCACTGATTATAAAACCCAGCAGCACTCATCAGACGGAGAGAAAATGGTTCAATTAGTAAAATGAGTATCCTCCACTGACATTGGCAAATGGAAATCGCGTGATGGTCCTCATTCCATCACCACGCCCACTTGCAGCAGTGTACACTTATTTTCCTGTTACGCAGTTCAACGTGCCCAGCTCTTCAGCCTAGAGTGTTCACTTTGGGATGAAGCACCCTCTCATTAGGAAGCTGGGTCGATGGGCACTGTGCTTTGCAACACTGCACAACACAGGAAGCAGACTCTTTCTGCCGTATGTCCATCGCAACATAATATAAAAGACTTTGTGAGTCCAGTGTTATCTGTACACCCCCTGCTACGGTTTCCTTCCACGGTAGAGAGTCTGCCTGACTGCACTGCAGTCACCGCTGCTGGCTCCCTGCCCACTAGCCACTCCCTAGTCTTCATTCTTTCTGGAGAACCATGACTCTGTGTGGATATTTACTGTCCCAATACATAGAGAAGGTGGCCTCTGCCCAGCTCCAGAAAGAAAATGATTGTACTAAGATAATCACAGTGATTGGTTTACCACTAAGTGTTGTAGGAATGAGCGTGTGACGTACTCCACCTGTAAATGTTATGGGGGGGGGTGTAATGCGAGCCTCTCTGTTTTCACCCTAATTAAAGAAACGCAGAGCTCAACCTCACTAACCATCAAAGAAACGAAAAGCAAAACACAGTGACATATGACCTCAGAGCTGTTAGATGGCTATGATCAAGTTGACAAGAAATAACAAATGTGGCCGCGGAAACAGAAAACAAGTTTTGTGCACTGTTTATGGGGTTATATATTGGTACAGGCACTGTGGAAAACAGTATAAAGATTCCTCAAAAAATTGAAAACACAACTGCCACGAGATCCAGCAATTCCACCTCTCATTATTTATCGACAGAAAACAAAAACACGAGTTTGAAAAACAGTGTGCACCCCTATCTTCACTGCAAGATTATTTGCAATAGTAAAGATGTGGAAACAACACAGGTGTCCTTCGATATGTGAATGGATAAAGACGATGTGTGTGTGTGTGTGTGTGTGTGTGTGTGTGTACCTTTATATACAGTATTACTCATCCACAAAAAAAGAAGCAAATCTTTCCTTTTGCAACAACGTGGATGTTCCTACAGGGTATTATGTGAAGTGAAAGAAGACAGAGAAAGATAAATACCGTGTGATCTCTCTTACATGTGGAATCTAAAAGTACAAAAACAAACAAACACACCAAACAGACCCTCAGCTACCAAGAACAACCTGATGGACGCCAGGGGAGAGGGAGAGGCGGGGATGGATGACAAAGAAGGTGAACAAGAAGGACAAACTTCCAGGTACAAACTACCTCAGCCACAGGGATGTAGTGTACAGCACAGGGAGTGTGTCCACAATATCCTTCTAACTTTGCTGGCTGATAGACAGTACTACGTGCAACATGGTGATCACCTCGTAAGGTACAAATGGCCAAGCACTGTGTTGTCCACGTCAAATTAACATATATCGTATGCCAACTATAATGAAAATTTATAAAGTAAAGATGACCACGTACAGAAACACGGTCCTTCCAGTCTTTGGATATTGTCCTGAAAACATGTTTGGCACAGTTGCTGATTAGCTGACAAGCAAACAAAACTTAAAACATTGACAGTCTCACAGCTGAAAAGGGCCAATATCGGGTGTCCTGATGGCGTCACTGAACCCCAACACCACCCTGGATCCTTCTTGCAGCCACTGTTAACTAGGTCACCTGTTATTTGCAGTAAAAATGAGCTGGGATATACAATTATGGAATACCAGTTCATAAAAAAAGTCATTTCTCTCCATACCAACGTGGGCTACTAGTATGCCTGCATTCCTTGTACCCTCTTCCTTACAACCATTGTGAAGTGTCTTGATCGCCTCATGCAAGAAGTTTCAACAATGACTCCTTCTACATCTAAAAGTGATGTACATGAGCTTTCTTTTAAAAATTATTAAAAATATTTCTTTATTATAAATTCCATTGTGTGTTTAAAATATCAGATTTAGTGAATCAGGATAAATATGTCACTAGCTGATAAGCCTTTTAAATATGTTTGATTAACAGATTCCATTTTTTCTCTTTTATTCTCTCTGTTTTTGTTGTTTTATAGAAAACTAAGTCATGTGTTCTATAGCATTTCTTGCAATGTTTTGCATTTTGCTGACTGAATATGGTCGTTTCGATTATCATGTCCTTCTGTTCCTACATTTCCTGTAAATTGATAATCAGACCTGGAGTTTTGATGAGGGACTACGTTCGATTATTATTATTTTTTCTTGTGAAGGCTGCTTCACAGCAGCGTTGCGTTTTTCTTGCATCAAAAACACATGTCTGATCTTCCCTCTTTTGTGAGGTTATTAGACACTGATGAGCATTGGCAAACTGTGGGCTGTGGTCATATTGATTCCCTGTCTGTAATTATAAATAAAGTTTTATGGGAACACAGTCACATCTACTCATTTACATATTTCTTATGGCTGCTTTGCACCACAACAACAGTCTTTGACAGCAGACTTTAAGGTCTCCAACCCTGAAATATTTACCATATGGCCCTTTACTGTTTTCACTATACATTAACTTTGCCTTATCTAGAACTTCTTACAAATAGAATTACACAGTATGCACTCTTTTGCACAGACTTGTTTCATTCGCCATAATGTATTTTAATATTTATCAACGCTGCATGTTTTTTTCCCTCTCAATTGTGTAGTATTTCCTTGTGGAAATATAACTTTTATGTCCATCCGTTCTCTTGTTGATGGACACTGAATCACTTTCAGGTTTATGGCTATTACAAGTAAACATGATAGATTCTTGTATAAGCGTTAGTTCTAAGAGTCACTTCTAAATTCTGAACTGACCTGGGAAGTGTTTGAAAATTGTTTATCCCTAGGATTTCTGCCTATGTGCCATCTCCATAGAATCCTATAGTGACCATCTAAGGGAATCCTGTCTTTATCCACCGTTGTTTTTCCCCTCTCTTAACACCCTTTTATTTGCCATATAGAATTTATATGAACTTATAATTACTTGTTTACTTGTCGGTCCCTCTCCTTGCATTGTAAATTCTCGTATTAGACCACAATAAGCTCCAAGAGAATAGGCAATGTTTGGTGTATTCATAGCCCCTAGTAAAGTGTTATACACAGTAGTTGCTCAATAAATAGTTGAAACAATAATTCATTCTAAAAACATAAAATCACAGGTTGACAAGCTCACCAATTATCACGAAATGGCTGAGTTCATAATATTCTCAACCAAACACATAGTCAGATAACACATCACAAGCACTTCCCCAAACCGAACCTAAATTTTAGCAAATGATTGCCTTAATTCTGGCGATATTCCCAAGCCTGATACTGGAAGGCCAGGTTTTGGGGGTGGGAGACTCTTTCGAATTATGCAGGTCAAATACCGTTATATAGCTTATACACTTCATTGTGACCAATAAAGGTAAATACATACAAAAAGTGTGGTCAGGAGGTACAAGTCCCAAGGCGAACTGCAGGAAACAAACTATAAAAGAGAAATCATCCCAGCAAGTGGAATCCACCTAGAGCAGCTAATAGAGCAGGCTCCGGGCATGCCCGGGGTGGGTGGGGGAGCTCTGGCTGTGAACCCGGATAGGGTGCACTCGGGCAAGTGGGGTACCGGGGACTCAGCCGGGGAAGAACATGTTAGATGCAAAACTCAAACTGCAGAAGAAAGCCAAGACCCCACAGGATGTCTGTCACCTACCCCCCAATGGACCTCTTTCTGGAAACTAGATGAGCTTTCAACATGAAATATGGTATTTGAAAAGAAAAATATTTAATTTAACAGCCACAGAAATATTCCATATAAGAAACTTTTACATTTGAAAATCAGTGTAACATTTACTGAAAACCATAATTTTAGCACTTAGGGAATGAAGTCTCCAATTTCTTTTGTTTGCAATCTTAGTTTCCTTCCGAATCTCATGCTAGACTTTAAAGGACTTTTATGACACAGCCATCTTATCAAAGAATTAACTCCTAAACAAAGAACAGCCATGTGCTCTATTCAAACTTCTCTCCCTGGAATAACAAATACCACTGTAACCTATGTATCTTGGCTGCCTGAGAGTCCTGAGGAGATAAAGCAGTGGCTGCAGTTTATCCCATTCCAGCACTTCCTCCTCCTTCCAGGATTCTCTGGAGCAGCAATGTTCTCACCTTCTGTTTCAGTGCAAATACACTGAAGGCATCCAAACGAGTTGTCTCACATTTCCTCATCAACTTCAAAATTACCTAGATGAAGCCATTTTCATTCTTTCTGTGAATTATCCCCACCATATTTTCTTTCCTCTCTGTTTAGTGCTAGTATCTTACAGCTATCAGTCCTATTTCTTCATTTTCTTGCTTCCCTTTGGTCATAAACATGGCCACAAAGAAAAACAAAATAATGCTGTTCCTCGATCCTCGTATGTCTACAACTATCCGATGCCTCCTCTTGCAGATTTCTCTGTAGAGAAGTCAGCACCCTCTCTGCACAGAGCATGGTCTGTGGACAAGCACCTTCGTGCCCCCTCATTCCTTGTGAGACATACAGATACCAGACCTGCTGCCATCATTTCTCCCTGAAATGCAACTGCATTTGGAGTCACGGACTCTCTCATGGACGTTTGGTCAGGTTATTGCCACCCTGAATATCCCATAACTGATCCTGCCCTCCGTCTCATTCCAATGCTCTTCTTTTGCTCTGTACGATACTACCCTATGAAGTCACAGCGTTTTATGTGGCATTAAGTTATATACATTTACAGCTGAGCACATAGGCTTAAGTTCATCGATGGCAGATAAAACAGATCTACGTGGCCATGTACCTCAATCCGCAGTGCCGTCCCTACTATGAGGAAAAGAGGAAGCGCTCGGACACGTTTTGATACTGGAAGCTCACTTTCTCTTCTTCCTACATTTCCAAAACTCTGCTCTTCCTTTTTCTAAACAATTATTTACTGCCTTACACTCTATATACCTGCTTCATCTTCCAGCATTGACTCCCTCAATCTCTGCCTTTGTCATTCTTCATTCCCTCTTTTACTGTTTGCTTCGTCTTTATTTCCTGACTCTTCTCAGTTGTCAGAATATCTTCAAATGGAAGAAATAATTCATCTCCTGGGATTGCACGCCTACTTGAATCTGTTGCTGATACTGGAGCACTACACAACACTTGTCCTTTTCACTTCTCTTTTCCACACGAGGCATCTAATAGGAGATTTCCTCTGGCTATTACACTACATCATTTGCATGTTTTAAGTCAAAATTCAGGTGAATGACTTTTTTGCACAAACCAGGTCTTACCTTCTTCTTGTGTAGGAAGTACATGTTTTCCTCTTCGTTTGGCACCAAACAGGAAACGATCAACATATTTCTGTGGATGTCTTTCAGGAACAGTCTGTTAAAATTTATATCAATCATGAGTTGTAGATTATAAGTCACTACAAGCCACTGTGATCACTGTGTCTTATATTTCCACAGCACCCTTCACAGTTTACAAAGTGTTTCTACATTTGTTATCACATCTGTTCATTACACAAGCCTGAAAAGTAGGTATGACTCCATCGTTATGAATCAGATCACTGACATGGGCAGGTTAAAAAGTTTTCCATGATCCCAGAGCCAGGAAGTGACCAATCCAGGATGCTAGCACGTTCCCCGCCTTCAAATACACTGCTTGTACCGTTAGGCCGCAGACGCGTGTATCAAAATCACTGCCTTCCTATCTCTTTCCACAGCTGTCACCTCAGATTTGCTCATCATTACTTTGTACTTATATTACCACAAGTTGGTTGGCAGAAATTTACTCAATGCATGCTGTTTTAATTGAACAAGACTGCGAAGAATGTGAGAGTCAATGCTTTCACAGACACAATAGTGATGTATGTGCACATTAAACCAGCGCTCAGCCAAGTGCTGTTAGAAGAATCCTATCTGCTTATTATTATGCACCACGCTCTTCCTTCCCTGGAAAGCTCCTTGCAGATCTACTTGACAATACAAATATAATAATACTTTGTAGTATCACGCATTATATTTTCAAGTCCCAAGTCATAAAAAAACTACATTCCAAACATTTTCTTTCTGAATCTCATTAGGACATTTACACGCTGACAAAAACCACACTCAGATATCTGGCCATAGGTCGATCTGTAACAATTCTTGAGTTCAGGGAAACAACTTCAGAACCCAAACTAATTCCCTATGACTTTGAAGGCTTCAGTGTTTTGTATTATACTACACTGACTTAATTCAGGAATCTTGCAAGTTAGCAGAATTGTGCTATGTAGTCTTACTATACTCAGCACATAGCTCTTTTATTAATTGTAGGTTAACCATGAGAGTAATTTGTATAGTGAAATGCAGAGGTGAGAAAGTACAGTCAAACCATTCCTCCTATGTTTCAACATCACTGAATGCTGATGTTTAAATAATAACGATGATAATAATAATAATAGTAATAATAATAAAGACAGTACCTCAGAATCCCCAGGTGATTTTACGTCTTCTTCTCCTAATCCTGATGCTGACATTTTGACTATAAAATGTAGTCACAGAAACATTACTGTGAATATTTATTACTATGCATTTTAAATACACATTCAAGTCTATCTCCATTTTTGAATATCAGATAAAAGTAATAGAAGAGAAGAATTACACAGGTTGATATATTTGTAAGAAGAAATGTTGGTAAAAGTTGTAATATATTTGAAGAAACTTAGCAAAAACAAAAGTACTTAATAGAAATGAATATCACATTTGGATCTACACAGGTTATATTTTTTCTACCAGCATTGAAGCTATTAAAAATTCATAGGTAGTCACTAAAATACCACTTCTATTATTTTGGTGAACTCCATCAATGTGAGTCAAATGATCGTTATTGGTGAGCTCTTGGGAAGCACTTTGAATAATATCCATACCATTTTCTTTTTTTCTAATTGCCGGTTTTGTGGGTTTGTCCTATAAACAAAAACAAAACAAAAACCCAACTTAATAAAGGAGCACATTCATTTACTTGCTGACTGACTCATTCATTCCATGAGTTTTTAAGACCACAAATATTAAGTGTATTCATCGAATCATAGGAACTAACTCCAGAGAAGCTGAAAATATAAATAACAGATGTTGTCCTAAATCTAGTCTGGGTAGAGATAGATGAGAACCGTTAGAAAAGTATCAGTGGCTCTTTGGACACTTGAACTGAATAAAGCACAGTAAATGCAGCTCAGCAGATGCAGCAAAGTTAGGGCTGCACCTTGAAAGTTATGCTAAGTACAGAGGGAAGGCGAGAGAAGGGATTCTAGAAAGGGCAGCAGGAACAAAAACATGAGGTATGAGTCGATATAGGAAGGGAGGGTACCAAAGGAATAAGGTAAACTGGAACCACTGAGAATAGGATGGAGAGATAAAAGTGCAAGATCAGAACCAAGCCAAAGAAGGCAAGTGTCAGGTAGCACATGAATTGGACCCTCATGTAATGGAGAGCCATTCATTAAGCAGAGTTGCTGCATCATTGGAAATATATGTTAGAACAGTGATTCCAACTGCAACTGAAACGGGAACATCAGGGATGCAATGCTCCAAAAGAGTACCTCAAAATCAAATGTAGAAAGTGAATTACGGTCATAACTTCTAAAACATGGTAGGCACGTAGAAAATATGAAAGGTGATGAGTCACTGGATGTGGTGATTCCAGGGAGAGTTGGGGTCCAGGATTTTTCTTGCTTTGCTATTTCAATGGTGCTATTTTCCAGTTTGGGGAAAACGGATGACAGAGTAGAATAGAGACAGTCAGGAAAAAAGAAAGTTTCGGGCACTGAGTTCACTGTGGGACATGTCAAATTTGAGTCACCCAGGGGACTTAGAAGGAAAACCTGGGTAGATACATTTAAGTAAACACAGATGACTTTACTCAGAAAAAGCGTGTGATTTAATGAGATAGATGTTTATAAAACATTCTCAGCTGATGTCTTTGAATAATGTAAAGGCTACAAGATCTTGTGAAACTTTAAAAATAAAACAAGAGCACAGCTATAGAAACGTGGGATTCAATTCTTCAATTACATATTTCAAAATCCAAAATATAAATACCCTTTTATGGATATATGTAACGTCTTATTTCTGAAATATCATCATAATAAACACTTAAAGTTTAATTGAAAAAATTGTCAATCTCCAATTCATGATGTTACTACAAGACAACTATTTAAAAATAATTTTCGAAAGATAAGTTTAAAATAGTAGAAGAGAAATGCTGTGTGATGACAGAATCACGAGTCATTTGAAGCACTGCTATATGTATGAAAGATATACAAAAACCCATTTTAAAATTCACCTGGTTTCCTTATTTCCTTGAGAACAAATACTATAATAAATGTCTAATTACCTATCTACTGCATATGGTCTGGTAGTGAAATACTGCAAGGTAAAAATCTAGTGTAAATACAGTAATAAAACGAGGATTATCCAAGTTGAAGATTTAAAAGTCTTCAAATACATCTACGATTGTCATGCAGGACTGAAAGAAGAAAGGGACTAAGAAATCAAGCGACCAGGATGTCTGAGTTTGAGATATGAAGGAATTTTCAACATAGCTTTAACAACTATGGACACCAAAGTTAATAAAGTTTCTTAAGAATAATATGAAATGAACTGATTGCTGAAGAGGATTTGAAAACTAAAAAAAATCATCTCAGAGAGAAAGTTGTATACTCTGTTGGTAATGTTTTCTTCCTCATGACTTTACAACAATGAGTATTTTATATTAGAAAAATATCATGATTGTGATTTCATCCTTTGATGTGTCCAGTAATGTGTCCACAGATATTATTATGAAAAGATCACTCAGAAACTCTAGCCCCCAAAGCTAGAGAAATGGTCCCATGTGGGCTCACGGCCAGGACGCCTGTCTCCCAAGCCAGAGACCACGTTCTGCTCAACCCGTTTTCTCTGAACCCAGCTCCCATGTCATGACGTCCTCTGTTTTGTTCCTCCCTTTTGTCCCCCCTTCCCTAAAAAGGTCAGAAGTGAAGCCCTGTGCTAGACACACAGAGAACAGTGAGCAGGGCCCTGCTGAACTCCGTGTGCCCTCGCAGCCCGGCTCAGTCCGATCCTCCCCCCGAGCACGCTGCAGACTAGAGCCGGGAGAGGTTCCCCGCATCAGTGTTGACAGTGGCAAATCAGCAGGCTGTCCATCCATAGGGGACCGAATAAATAAGTTTTGTGATTTGTGCACAGTGGAAATTTCTGCAGCCACTGCAAAGAACAAAGGAGCCCCTTCAAGAGCAACATCTAGACATGTTGCTAAGTGAGGAAGGCAAGAGCAGAAGATATGTTTTAAATGCGCCATTTGCTTGTTTTTAAATCTATACCACTATCTTAATGTCATCGACTGAATAGTGTTATGATAGTTTTCTTCTTTTAGTGAGGACACAGTATACAAAACATAAAATTGACCATTTTAACCATTTTGACCATTTAGGGCTGATAAGCCCTAAAATAGATTTTACTTTGAATTGTAAATGAACACAGGTTTTGCTAGATTGAATACAAGAAATCATTGTATTAACTTTATAAGTAAGGATTACATAAAAAATCAATAAAGAATTCAATAAGCAATGAATAAGTCAGAAACTTTCCTTGAGTTCTTCATGAAATCAGCTATAAAAAGTTCAGAGAACTGAGCATTTTTTTCATGACGGGTTTTTCGTCTTAATCTGTATATAAAATAATTCTCTCACATTTTATAATACAGCGAGCTCCTGCTCTCATTTAACCCACCTATTTAGGTTGTGTCATTATAATAATGTCATCTTGACTCTTATTAAATTTTAGCAGAAATAGTCAAGGTATGGAAAGCAATAACCTATGACCAAGATTACTGTATGCAGCAAGGCTATCGTTTAGAATCTAAAGAGAGGTAAAGAGCTTGCCAGAAAAGAAAAAGGTGGACGACTTTATATCAACAACCCAGTATTACAAGAAAGATAAAATGTATGTTTCAAAGAAAGAAAAAAAGAAGTAAGGAGAAGGAAGAGAAAATGAATGAATGAACGAATGACTAATAAAATGGCAATAACCACATACCTATAAGTAATTACTTTAAATCTAAATGACTAAATGCTCCAATAAAGACATAAGTTGTCTGAATGGATAAGAAAACAAGACCCATTCATGTATGACATCAAATTAAAAAGTTTCGCACAGCAAAGGAAACCTTCAACAAAATGAAAACACAACCAAATGAAAAGAAGATATTTGGATAATACATCTACTAATGGGTTTATATCCAACATGTATAAGGAACTCATGAAACGTAACACCAAAAACACAACAATGAATGAAAAAATGGGAAGAAAACCTGAATGGATTTTTCTCCAAAGAAGTCGCACTGGTGGCCAAGAGACATAATGAAAAGTTGTTCAATGATACTTATCATGAGAGCAATGCAAATAAAAACACAATGAGCTATCACTTCACACAGTCAGAATAGCCATCATCAATAAATCAACAAACAAGTGTTGGTGAAGATGTGAAGAAAAGGGATCCCTGGTGTGCTGTTGGTGAGACTGCAAAGCAGTGCAGCTGCAATGGAAAGCAATATGAAGGTCCCTCAAAAATTTACTACTGGCGCCACCGTGAGACCCAGCATACCTGCATCCAGGTATTTATCCAAAGAAATGCAAAACATTAATTCGAGAAGATACATGGAGCCATAGGTCTGATGAGCATTATTAGCAATAATCAAGATACGGAAGTAAGCTAAGTTTCCACTGAGAAATATTGGATAGAGAAGAGTGGTACCTATGAGAGGTCTCACAATTAAGTTTGTGAACTTCCCACCTAGCTCTTACATAGGCAGCACTGTACAAACAGCTCGGTAAGGTTTCATAACCTTGGTATATCAGTGTCTCACAGCTGTGTTTGTTTCGATGGGGTGGAATCTGGCTGAGTGGTGCTCATCTTTGTTGCTGCACGTTTTTCTGTGCTGTCGCGAGAATGTCTGGACTTGAATCAGAACAACGAAGAAATATTAAATTTCTTGTGAAACGTGGCAAGAGTTGAAGTGAAATCTGGGACATTTTAGTCCAAGCTCATGGGAATAATGCCATGAAGAGAAAGACCATGTCCGAATGGATGAAACGTCTTACTGATGAGACAGAATGCGCCATGATGAGGACAGGTCAGGGTGGCCAGTAACAAGCAGAGCTGATGACATAAACATCGCAAAATTCATTGAACTGTGCGTGAGAATCGTGGTTCTGATTGTGACTTTTTTCTTCTGTACCAAACTAAACATCGATAGAGACACAGTTAGGAAAATCTGAACTGAAAATATTGGCATGAGAAAGGTGTGTGCAAAAATATTCCCGAAGTAGCGTGAAGTTTGCCAGCACCTTTTGGGGAGGCAGGACGATGTCTTGGGCCATGTTGTCACTGATGATGAAACATGGGTGCACCAATACAACCCTGAAACAGAGCGTCAAAGTGAACATTGGATGTCAGCCAATGCACCACGACCAAAATTTCCGTCAGCCCAAACCAACAGTCTAAACAAGTTGCTAACCGTTTTTGATATCAGAGGGATTATTCATTATGAATCTGTACAACTGGACAAACAGTTAACCAAGTTGATTGTCTGGAAGTGCTGAAAAGGCTGCGTGAAAAAGTTAGATAAAAACGACCTGAATTTTTTTGAGAAAGATTCATGGCTCTTGCATCACGACAATGCACCATATTACACGATACTGTGTCTCAGGGACTTTTTAGCCAGTAAACAAATAAATGTTTCGCAATACCCTCCCTAATCACCTGATCTGGCCCCTAGTGATTTCTTCTTTACCCAAAGATGAAGAAAATATTGAGAGGTAGACATTTTAATGGCATTCATTACATCAAGGCTAATATGACAACTGCTCTGATGGCCATTCCAGGAAGAGTTCCACAATTGCTTCGGAGGGTGAACTAGGCGCTGGCTTAAGTACATGGCTTCCCAAGGGGAATACATCGAAGGTGATGATACTGATATTCATCAATGAAGTATGCAGCATTCAGTCAAGGATGAGTTCGCGAACTTAACTGTCAAGCGTCGTATACACTAAAATATTACTTGGACACTTAAAAATATTTGAAATCTTACCACTGGCAACAACATGGGTACACCTAGCTGGTCTTTATCTAAGTCACATAAATCACATAGAGAAAGACAAATACCATATGATTTCACTTATTTGTGGAATCCAAAACACAATAAATGAACAAAGAAAGAGAAAAAATCATGAATACAGACAACAAACCGATCAAGGCCCGCCGTGAGGTCTTTTGGGGTACGGGTAAAAAAGTTAAAAGGATTAAGATTCCAAATAGGCAGTTACAAAAAGGTCATGAGGCTGAGAAGTACTGCAAAAATAGTATAGTTAATACTATTGTAATAACTACGTATGGGGGCCGGGGCACCACACTCATAGGGGATCACTTTGTAACGTACATAAATGACGGACCTCTGTGGTGTACACCTGAAGCTAACATAATACTGAATGTCAACAGAAACGGAAATAAAAAAAATTAAAAACAACAAGAAAAAATTTCTGAAAACTGACATTTTACCATACGGTTATTAAGAAGCACTGCTTCTAGAATCATCATTTTAGGCAGAACATGTACTTTTCCATTAGATGAAGACATTTAAATATGTTCATAATACAATGATCTAGCATACAGTGGAATCCCTTTCAATATGGGTTTTGAGATAAAGAACTTCAGTTGTACTTTCAACAATTTCTACTGTTGTTTCAATCTCAATGATGGATCAGCACACATGCAACTAATATAAAATAATATCAAATGTTAATGAATGTAACTGAAGAAACATGTAACAAGAGAGAAACAAGAAAACATTTCCTCCTGACAACTATATGATACCAAAATAAAAAGTGTAAAAAAAAAATGAACCTACATATTATATGCTATATACTTTTAAAACTGCAAGGCTTCAGGAGAATTCATGACTATTTTTTTTGATTTTATTAAATGTATTGGGGTGACAATTGTTAGTAAATTTACATACATTTCAGGTGTACAATTCTGTATTACATCATCTATAAAGATTTCATGACTATTACAATAAGTCACTGGATCCACTAAAGACTTCATTTAGGCAAGTGTATAAAGGTCATGTTGGTGTAAATAAAAGTCACATTAAGAATCTTTCCCTTTCATCCAATATCATATCTCCTCTACTGTGGGAAGCTTCCCAATATAATTGTCCTATCACTGTATATTTTCCAGCCCATTCTGTTTTTTCGTCCCTATCTTCAGTCCTTACAAGGGTTTAAAACAAAGAAACAAATAAACAAACAAAGAACACCTCAACTGGTCCTATCTTATAAACTGGTTTACTGCACCCGATTTTCTATTACGAACATAAACCAATGCTAGATGGACCCCTACTACACTGTAAGAGAAAGTACTACACAAAACCAAATCCAGAGCAGGAAACTTAATTTCACACCGGCGCACTTTACCTTGGAATCAACATTGCAGACTTTATCCTGTGATGTAGACGGTGACTCCTCAATGCCAGGTTTGCAGGGAAGACTGTGGGGTAAAGAAAAAAAATAAGCGAGTTGCTTCCTTTACAAAAGCAACAACAACAAAAATGGTGTGGTAGTTCAGCTATCTGCGTATCAAATGAAGGGTCTGGATAGAATTAAAATTTGGCCTGTTTTAAAACAGTTTTCCGTACTCTATTGCTGCCTCCAACTCTCCCAACCTCTGAAATAATGTGAAGATACACTCTAAGTTGCCATAGCAAACAGTCACAGCGAATGTATTGCCAAAGGCCGAGATTACTTTGTGTTCACCGGAAGTCCTGAAGGCTGAACTGAAAATCCAATTAATGGCTGACATAACTTTTGTAACCTGAACTGTGAGGAATCTCATGACCTAAATCGTGGTGGAAAGATATGCTGGCACTTCTCCAGTGTCTGCCCCTGCTTCAAAGACTAATCTTTGTGACTCAGAAATGGCAGTCTTGGTTCTTTAACAGGAAAAACACTGACTAAGACGACCCCATTCTTTCCTCGAACGCTAAAACAATACAGTGAGTTCCCTGAAATGTTTGCAAGTTACAAGCACAAAAGTCAAAGAACAAATGTGTATGTTGTTAGCCTTCCCACTACCAGATCTCTCATCCTCAGGGCTCCCTGGCAACCTCCAACCTTGAAATCTTCAGCCTGTGAAGGCACAGACTCCTGAAACAAGGACGACCTCAAATGACCCACTATTTCCCTGCTCCTGGGAAGCAGGCTAAATGGAGATTGTGTCGTCCACTCCCAACGCACGCATGTTACCAACTCCCCAACTCCATCACTGATCTGACAGTCCGTCATTCCCCTGCCCAACCCTCCATGCAGCTGGGAAGGACATGAGCGAGTTGGGAAAAGAGGTGCAGGTGACGAGACACCTGCCTAGGGCCACAGATCTCTGTAGTTTCACGATCTCTCCAGTAACCTAGGTCTGAAAGAGATCTAAGGCCCCTCTGTAAGCTGGGGTGCAGGTAGGTGGTACCACATTCTTACTGGCTCTAAAGAGAATCTTTCCAGTGACCCAAATTATTTTAATATTTCAGATAGAAACCTTGAATTTTCCTGTTTCCACCATTCAATGAAAAAGCAGCAACCTGAGCAGTACGCCCTTGAAACCCTTATTTTAATCTACTTTCCTAGACAACTGCCAACATCCTGTGTCAATCATATTTCGATTTGTGTTAACTTGTCACAAACCCCACTATTCTGATTACTTGTGCCTGATCGGATTTGTGATCTCTACTCTAAAATCCGTATTTCTATTGCGAAACACTGGTGTCTCGAAACTTGAATTCTGCTACCAAATCCATTCTGATCATCTTCCACTGCGTTCATTAGACCTTTCTATTAGTAAAACAATCACCAACAGGATGATCAAGTAGGAAAGGCATGGGCTTAGAAATCTGAACTCAAATCTCATTTCCATTACTCATTTAGAATCAAATAAGTCACTTTAATCTCTTTGAGTTACAAACTCTCCAGGTGAACAAACACTTGACCAAAACGTTAATCATAGCATAAATTAGTAGAGGGTGTTTTAAATAATTAACTCCTAAGCTTTCTTAAAGCCCTGATATTCTAGGTGCTTTTGCTTCTACCAAATAATGGACGACTTAGCTGGTAGGAATGGAAAACATAACAGAACAAGAGAAACAGCAAAAAAAAGCAGGTAAGAAAGTAAAAAATGAAGAAAACTCACGGAAGAAGAAGAAAGCCTTTAGGGAAAAAGAAAAAAAAATTGGATAAAACCAGGTAAAGGAACCACCATGAAGGGAAACCCAACTGGGAAGTCTGTTAGTAGAGATATCAATTAGAAATATCCTCTAATTTGATGCTGAATTTCATTAACCCAACATGGCCAATACATAGGTATTTTTCTCGTACAGAGAAGTAATTCATCTCCAGAAAAACAGATGGCATTACACCCAAAACCACCTGACTGATCAGGTCTTGCTTAGGTAATGGCTGTGGTTCTGTGGCCACAGCTAACTCGCATCTGGGCTAAATTCTGATGCTGAAAACAAGGTTCCCATTACTGCTACAACTGTCCAGTATATGAAGACAAATGCTTGGACTAACCGGCTTTCTTAGGAACAACTCTAAATCAGCATTAACATATGACTAAATTGGACTCTCTGAGCTCCTCTGACCTGCGTCTGAATCCTGACTCCAGAGTTGCCCAGGAACTTCTCAGTACAGGCTGAGGGACAACAGAATGGCTTTGGGAAGCCAGGCAGGCTGAAGGTCAAATCACAGGTCAGCCACTTGGTAACTGTGGAACCATGGGTCAATTAATGAACCTCCTGGACCACAATGTGTAACTAATAAAAAGTAGCCTGAACAGCACAGCTACTTTGCAAAGCTATTGTGATGACAAATGAGCTAACAACTGTGACGCAGATAAGGCAGGGTCTCGCCCAGAGCAGAACACTCAATCACTGCGGGGTTCTGGTATCTGCAGTCCCTCAGGGAACATGCCATGTTTAGAAATCCACAAAATCGTACCTGCTTGCAGGGTCCTTCTTAGAACTCTTGCCCACTATTAAAGAAAAGAATTAAAACATGTTTTAAATCCACAATAGAAAAATGCAGAACTTTAACTTATCAGACTGGTATTGTGATAAAAAGGATTTCTGGAGAGTACAGTAGAGTGCATATTAATCATACTATGGGTAGGCAATTCATACATTATGAATTTTTACTTGTCTTAGATATACATAATATATACGTGAGTAACATCAAATGAGATCAAACATAAACGGCGTGTACCAAGGTTTGACACCTAAAAGTCAACTAGTACTGCACTTATTATAAAACTCAGCAGCACTCATCAGATGGAGAGAAAATGGTTCAATTAGTAGAATGAGTATCCTACACTGACATTGGCAAATGGAAATCACGTGATGTTCCTCATTCCATCACCACGCCCACTTGCAGCAGTGTACACTTATTTTCCTGTTACGCAGTACAACGTGCCCAGCTCTTCAGCCTAGAGTGTTCACTTTGGGATGAAGCATCCTCTCATTAGGAAGCTGGGTCAATGGGCACTGTGCTTTAGAACACCACACAGCACAGGAAGCAGACTCTTTGTGCTGTATGTCCATCGCAAGATAATATAAAAGACTTTGTGATTCCAGTGTTATCTGTACACCCCCTGTTGCGGTTTCCTTCCACGGTACAGGGTCTGCCTGGCTCAACTGCAGTCACCGCTGCTGGCTCCCTGCCCACTAGCCACTCCTTAATCTTCATTCCCTTGAGAACCACGACTCTGTGTGGATATTTACTGTCCCAATACACAGAGAAGGTGGCCTCTGCCCAGCTCCAGAGAGAAAATGATTGTACTAAGTAATCACAGTGTCTGGTTTACCACTAAGTGTAGTAGGAAAGAGCATGTGGCGTACTCCACCTGTAAATGTTATGGGGGGGGGTGTAATGCGAGCCCCTCAGTTTTCACCCCAATTAAAGAAACGCAGAGCTCAACCTCACTACCCAGCAAAGAAACGCAAAGCAAAACACAGTGACATATGACCTCAGAGCTGTTAGATGGCTATGATCAAGTTGACAAGAAATAACAAATGTTGCCGCGGAAACAGAAAACAAGTTTTGTGCACTGTTTATGGGGTTATATATTGGTACAGGCACTGTGGAAAACAGTATAAAGATTCCTCAAAAAATTGAAAACACATCTGCCATGAGATCCAGCAATTCCACCTCTCATTATTTATCCACAGAAAACAAAAACACGAGTTTGAAAAACAGTGTGCACCCCTATCTTCACTGCAAGATTATTTGCAATAGTAAAGATGTGGAAGCAACACAGGTGTCCTTCGATATGTGAATGGATAAAGACGATGTCTGTGTGTGTGTGTGTGTGTGTGTGTGTGTACCTTTATATACAGTATTACTCATCCACAAAAAAAGAAGCAAATCTTTCCTTTTGCAACAACGTGGATGTTCCTACAGGGTATTATGTGAAGTGAAAGAAGACAGAGAAAGATACCGTGTGATCTCTCTTCCATGTGGAATCTAAAACTACAAAAACAAACAAACATACCAAACAGACCCTCAGCTACCAAGAACAACCTGATGGACGCCAGGGGAGAGGGAGAGGCGGGGATGGATGACAAAGAAGGTGAACAAGAAGGACGAACTTCCAGGTATAAACTACCTCAGCCACAGGGATGTAGTGTACAGCACAGGGAGTGTGTCCACAATACCCTTGTAACTTTGCTGGCTGATAGACAGTACTACGTGCAACATGGTGATCACCTCGTAAGGTACAAATGGCCAAGCACTGTGTTGTCCACGTCAAATTAACATATATCGTATGCCAACTATAATGAAAATTTATAAAGTAAAGATGACCACGTACAGAAACACGGTCCTTCCAGTCTTTGGATATTGTCCTGAAAACATGTTTGGCACAGTTGCTGATTAGCTGACAAGCAAACAAAACTTAAAACATTGACAGTCTCACAGCTGAAAAGGGCCAATATCGGGTGTCCTGATGGCGTCACTGAACCCCAACACCACCCTGGATCCTTCTTGCAGCCACTGTTAACTAGGTCACCTGTTATTTGCAGTAAAAATGAGCTGGGATATACAATTATGGAATACCAGTTCATAAAAAAAGTCATTTCTCTCCATACCAATGTGGGCTACTAGTATGCCTGCATTCCTTGTACCCTCTTCCTTACAACCATTGTGAAGTGTCTTGATCGCCTCATGCAAGAAGTTTCAACAATGACTCCTACTACATCTAAAAGTGATGTACATGAGCTTTCTTTTAAAAATTATTAAAAATATTTCTTTATTATAAATTCCATTGTGTGTTTAAAATATCAGATTTAGTGAATCAGGTTAAATATGTCACTAGCTGATAAGCTTTTTAAATATGTTTGATTCATAGATTCCCTTTTTCCTGTTTTCTTCTCATTTTTTTTGTTGCTTTTTTAGAAAACTAAGTCACGTCTTCTGTAGCATTTCTTGCAATGTACATTTGGCTGAGTGAATACGGTCGTTTCGTTTATCATGTCCTTCTGTTCCTATATTTCCTGTAAATTGACAATCAGACCTGGAGTTTTGATGAGGGACTACGTTCGATTATTATTATTTTTTCTTGTCAAGGCTGCTTCACAGCAGCGTTGTTTTTCTTACATCGAAAAGACATGTCTGATCTTTCCTCTTTTGTGAGGTTATTAGACACTGATGAGCATTGGCAAACTCTGGCCTGTGGTCAAATTGACTCCCTGTCTGTAATTATAAATAAAGTTTTATGGGAACACAGTCACATCTACTCATTTACATATTTCTTATGGCTGCTTTGCACCACAACAGCAGACTTTGACAGCAGACTTTAAGGTCTCCAACCCTGAAATATTTACCATATGGCCCTTTACTGTTTTCACTATACATTAACTTTGCCTTATCTAGAACTTCTTACAAATAGAATTACACAGTATGCACTCTTTTGCACAGACTTCTTTCATTCGCCATAATGTGTTTTGATATTTATCAACGCTGCAGGTTTTTTTCCCTCTCAATTGTGTAGTATTTCCTTGTGGAAATATAACTTTTATGTCCATCCGTTCTCTTGTTGATGGACACTGAATCACTTTCAGGTTTATGGCTATTACAAGTAAACATGATATATTCTTGTATAAGCGTTAGTTCTAAGAGTCACTTCTAAATTCTGAACTGACCTGGGAAGTGTTTGAAAATTCTTTATCCCTAGGATTTCTGCCTATGTGCCATCTCCTTAGAATCCTATAGTGACCATCTAAGGGAATCCTGTCTTTATCCACCGTTGTTTTTCCCCTCTCTTAACACCCTTTTATTTGCCATATAGAATTTATATGAACTTATAATTACTTGTTTACTTGTCGGTCCCTCTCCTTGCATTGTAAATTCTCGTATTAGACCAGAATAAGCTCCAAGAGAATAGGCAATGTTTGGTGTATTCATAGCCCCTAGTAAAGTGTTATACACAGTAGTTGCTCAATAAATAGTTGAAACAATAATTCATTCTAAAAACATAAAATCACAGGTTGACAAGCTCACCAATTATCACGAAATGCCTGAGTTCATAATATTCTCAACAAAATACATAGTCAGATAACACATTACAAGCACTTCCTCAAACCGAACCTAAATTTTAGCAAATGATTGCCTTAATTCTGGCGATATTCCCAAGCCTGATACTGGAAGGCCAGGTTTTGGGGGTGGGAGACTCTTTCGAATTATGCAGGTCAAATACCGTTATATAGCTTATACACTTCATTGTGACCAATAAAGGTAAATACATACAAAAAGTGTCGTCAGGAGGTCCAAGTCCCAAGGCGAACTGCAGGAAACAAACTATAAAAGAGAAATCATCCCAGCAAGTGCAATCCACCTAGAGCAGCTAATAGAGCAGGCTCCGGGCATGCCCGGGATGGGTGGGGGAGCTCTGGCTGTGAACCCCGATAGGGTGCACTCGGGCAAGTGGGGTACCGGGGACTCAGCCGGGGAAGAACATGTTAGATGCAAAACTCAAACTGCAGAAGAAAGCCAAGACCCCACAGGATGTCTGTCACCTACCCCCCAATGGACCTCTTTCCGGAAACTAGATGAGCTTTCAACATGAAATATGGTATTTGAAAAGAAAAATATTTAATTTAACAGCCACAGAAATATTCCATATAAGAAACTTTTACATTTGAAAATCAGTGTAACATTTACTGAAAACCATAATTTTAGCACTTAGGGAATGAAGTCTCCAATTTCTTTTGTTTGCAATCTTAGTTTCCTTCCGAATCTCATGCTAGACTTTAAAGGACTTTTATGACACAGACATCTTAGCAAAGAATTAACTCCTAAGCAAAGAATAGCCATGTGCTCTATTCAAACTTCTCTCCCTGGAATAACAAATACCACTGTAACCTATGTATCTTGGCTGCCTGAGAGTCCTGAGGAGATAAAGCAGTGGCTGCAGTTTATCCCATTCCAGCACTTCCTCCTCCTTCCAGGATTCTCTGGAGCAGCAATGTTCTCACCTTCTGTTTCAGTGCAAATACACTGAAGGCATCCAAACCAGGTCTCTCACATTTCCTCATCAACTTCAAAATGACCTAGATGAAGCCATTTTCATTCTTTCTGTGAATTATCCCCACCACTTTTTCTTTCCTCTCTGTTTAGTGCTAGTATCTTACAGCTATCAGTCCTATTTCTTCATTTTCTTGCTTCCCTTTGGTCATAAACATGGCCACAAAGAAAAACAAAATAATGCTGTTCCTCGATCCTCGTATGTCTACAACTATCCGATGCCTCCTCTTGCAGATTTCTCTGTAGAGAAGTCAGCACCCTCTCTGCACAGAGCATGGTCTGTGGACAAGCACCTTCGTGCCCCCTCATTCCTTGTGAGACATACAGATACCAGACCTGCTGCCATCATTTCTCCCTGAAATGCAACTGCATTTGGAGTCACGGACTCTCTCATGGACGCTTGGTCAGGTTATTGCCACCCTGAATATCCCATAACTGATCCTGCCCTCCGTCTCATTCCAATGCTCTTCTTTTGCTCTGTACGATACTACCCTATGAAGTCACAGCGTTTTATATGGCATTAAGTTATATACATTTACAGCTGAGCACATAGGCTTAAGTTCATCGATGGCAGATAAAACAGATCTACGTGGCCATGTACCTCAATCCGCAGTGCCGTCCCTACTATGAGGAAAAGAGGAAGCGCTCGGACACGTTTTGATACTGGAAGCTCACTTTCTCTTCTTCCTACATTTCCAAAACTCTGCTCTTCCTTTTTCTAAACAATTATTTACTGCCTTACACTCTATATACCTGCTTCATCTTCCAGCATTGACTCCCTCAATCTCTGCCTTTGTCATTCTTCATTCCCTCTTTTACTGTTTGCTTCTTCTTTATTTCCTGACTCTCCTCAGTTGTCAGAATATCTTCAAATGGAAGAAATAATTCATCTCCTGGGATTGCACGCCTACTTGAATCTGTTGCTGATACTGGAGCACTACACAACACTTGTCCTTTTCACTTCTCTTTTCCACACGAGACATCTAATAGGAGATTTCCTCTGGCTATTACACTACATCATTTGCATGTTTTAAGTCAAAATTCAGGTGAATGACTTTTTTGCACAAACCAGGTCTTACCTTCTTCTTGTGTAGGAAGTACATGTTTTCCTCTTCGTTTGGCACCAAACAGGAAACGATCAACATATTTCTGTGGACGTCTTTCAGGAACAGTCTGTTAAAATTTATATCAATCATGAGTTGTATATTATAAGTCACTACAAGCCACTGTGATCACTGTGTCTTATATTTCCACAGCACCCTTCACAGTTTACAAAGTGTTTCTACATTTGTTATCACATCTGTTCATTACACAACCCTGAAAAGTAGGTATGACTCCATCGTTATGAATCAGATCACTGACATGGGCAGGGTAAAAAGTTTTCCATGATCCCAGAGCCAGGAAGTGACCAATCCAGGATGCTAGCACGTTCCCCGCCTTCAAATACACTGCTTGTACCGTTAGGCCACAGACGCGTGTATCAAAATCACTGCCTTCCTATCTCTTTCCACAGCTGTCACCTCAGATTTGCTCATCATTACTTTGTACTTATATTACCACAAGTTGGTTGGCAGAAATTTACTCAATGCATGCTGTTTTAATTGAACAAGACTGCGAAGAATGTGAGAGTCAATGCTTTCACAGACACAATAGTGATGTATGTGCACATTAAACCAGCGCTCAGCCAAAATGCTGTAGTAGAATCCTATCTGCTTATTATTATGCACCACGCTCTTCCTTCCCTGGAAAGCTCCTTGCAGATCTACTTAACAATACAAATATAATAATACTTTGTAGTATCACGCATTATATTTTCAAGTTCCAAGTTATAAAAAAACTACATTCCAAACATTTTCTTTCTGAATCTCATTAGGACATTTACACGCTGACAAAAACCACACTCAGATATCTGGCCATAGGTCGATCTGTAACAATTCTTGAGTTCAGGGAAACAACTTCAGAACCCAAACTAATTCCCTATGACTTTGAAGGCTTCAGTGTTTTGTATTATACTACACTGACTTAATTCAGGAATCTTGCAAGTTAGCAGAATTGTGCTATGTAGTCTTACTATACTCAGCACATAGCTCTTTTATTAATTGTAGGTTAACCATGAGAGTAATTTGTATAGTGAAATGCAGAGGTGAGAAAGTACAGTCAAAGCATTCCTCCTATGTTTCAACATCACTGAATGCTGATGTTTAAATAATAACGATGATAATAATAATAATAGTAATAATAATAAAGACAGTACCTCAGAATCCCCAGGTGATTTTACGTCTTCTTCTCCTAATCCTGATGCTGACATTTTGACTATAAAATGTAGTCACAGAAACATTACTGTGAATATTTATTACTATGCATTTTAAATACACATTCAAGTCTATCTCCATTTTTGAATATCAGATAAAAGTAATAGAAGAGAAGAATTACACAGGTTGATATATTTGTAAGAAGAAATGTTGGTAAAAGTTGTAATACATTTGAAGAAACTTAGCAAAAACAAAAGTACTTAATAGTAATGAATATCACATTTGGATCTACACAGGTTATATATTTTCTACCAGCATTGAAGCTATTAAAAATTCATAGGTAGTCACTAAAATACCACTTCTATTATTTTGGTGAACTCCATCAACGTGAGTCAAATGATCGTTATTGGTGTTCTCTTGGGAAGCACTTTGAATAATATCCATACCATTTTCTTTTTTTCTAATTGCCGGTTTTGTGGGTTTGTCCTATAAACATAAACAAAACAAAAACCCAACTTAATAAAGGAGCACATTCATTTACTTGCTGACTGACTCATTCATTCCATGAGTTTTTAAGACAACAAATATTAAGTGTATTCATCGAATCATAGGAACTAACTCCAGAGAAGCTGAAAATATAAATAACAGATGTTGTCCTAAATCTAGTCTGGGTAGAGATAGATGAGAACCGTTAGAAAAGTATCAGTGGCTCTTTGGACACTTGAACTGAATAAAGCACAGTAAATGCAGCTCAGCAGATGCAGCAAAGTTAGGGCTGCACCTTGAAAGTTATGCTAAGTACAGAGGGAAGGCGAGAGAAGGGATTCTAGAAAGGGCAGCAGGAACAAAAACATGAGGTATGAGTCGATATAGGAAGGGAGGGTACCAAAGGAATAAGGTAAACTGGAACCACTGAGAATAGGATGGAGAGATAAAAGTGCAAGATCAGAACCAAGCCAAAGAAGGCAAGTGTCAGGTAGCACATGAATTGGACCCTCATGTAATGGAGAGCCATTCATTAAGCAGAGTTGCTGCATCATTGGAAATATATGTTAGAACAGTGATTCCAACTGCAACTGAAACGGGAACATCAGGGATGCAATGCTCCAAAAGAGTACCTCAAAATCAAATGTAGAAAGTGAATTACGGTCATAACTTCTAAAACATGGTAGGCACGTAGAAAATATGAAAGGTGATGAGTCACTGGATGTGGTGATTCCAGGGAGAGTTGGGGTCCAGGATTTTTCTTGCTTTGCTATTTCAATGGTGCTATTTTCCAGTTTGGAGAAAACGGATGACAGAGTAGAATAGAGACAGTCAGGAAAAAAGAAAGTTTCGGGCACTGAGTTCACTGTGGGACATGTCAAATTTGAGTCACCCAGGGGACTTAGAAGGAAAACCTGGGTAGATACATTTAAGTAAACACAGATGACTTTACTCAGAAAAAGCGTGTGATTTAATGAGATAGATGTTTATAAAACATTCTCAGCTGATGTCTTTGAATAATGTAAAGGCTACAAGATCTTGTGAAACTTTAAAAATAAAACAAGAGCACAGCTATAGAAACGTGGGATTCAATTCTTCAATTACATATTTCAAAATCCAAAATATAAATACCCTTTTATGGATATACGTAACATCTTATTTCTGAAATATCATCATAATAAACACTTAAAGTTTAATTGAAAAAATTGTCAATCTCCAATTCATGATGTTACTACAAGACAACTATTTAAAAATAATTTTCGAAAGATAAGTTTAAAATAGTAGAAGAGAAATGCTGTGTGATGACAGAATCACGAGTCATTTGAAGCACTGCTATATGTATGAAAGATATACAAAAACCCATTTTAAAATTCACCTGGTTTCCTTATTTCCTTGAGAACAAATACTATAATAAATGTCTAATTACCTATCTACTGCATATGGTCTGGTAGTGAAATACTGCAAGGTAAAAATCTAGTGTAAATACAGTAATAAAACGAGGATTATCCAAGTTGAAGATTTAAAAGTCTTCAAATACATCTACGATTGTCATGCAGGACTGAAAGAAGAAAGGGACTAAGAAATCAAGCGACCAGGATGTCTGAGTTTGAGATATGAAGGAATTTTCAACATAGCTTTAACAACTATGGACACCAAAGTTAATAAAGTTTCTTAAGAATAATATGAAATGAACTGATTGCTGAAGAGGATTTGAAAACTAAAAAAAATCATCTCAGAGAGAAAGTTGTATACTCTGTTGGTAATGTTTTCTTCCTCATGACTTTACAACAATGAGTATTTTATATTAGAAAAATATCATGATTGTGATTTCATCCTTTGATGTGTCCAGCAATGTGTCCACAGATATTATTATGAAAAGATCACTCAGAAACTCTAGCCCCCAAAGCTAGAGAAATGGTCCCATGTGGGCTCACGGCCAGGACGCCTGTCTCCCAAGCCAGAGACCACGTTCTGCTCAACCCGTTTTCTCTGAACCCAGCTCCCATGTCATGACGTCCTCTGTTTTGTTCCTCCCTTTTGTCCCCCCTTCCCTAAAAAGGTCAGAAGTGAAGCCCTGTGCTAGACACACAGAGAACAGTGAGCAGGGCCCTGCTGAACTCCGTGTGCCCTCGCAGCCCGGCTCAGTCCGATCCTCCCCCCGAGCACGCTGCAGACTAGAGCCGGGAGAGGTTCCCCGCATCAGTGTTGACAGTGGCAAATCAGCTGGCTGTCCATCCATAGGGGACCGAATAAATAAGTTTTGTGATTTGTGCACAGTGGAAATTTCTGCAGCCACTGCAAAGAACAAAGGAGCCCCTTCAAGAGCAACATCTAGACATGTTGCTAAGTGAGGAAGGCAAGAGCAGAAGATATGTTTTAAATGCGCCATTTGATTGTTTTTAAATCTATACCACTATCTTAATGTCATCGACTGAATAGTGTTATGATAGTTTTCTTCTTTTAGTGAGGACACAGTATACAAAACACAAAATTGACCATTTTAACCATTTTGACCATTTAGGGCTGATAAGCCCTAAAATAGATTTTACTTTGAATTGTAAATGAACACAGGTTTTGCTAGATTGAATACAAGAAATCATTGTATTAACTTTATAAGTAAGGATTACATAAAAAATCAATAAAGAATTCAATAAGCAATGAATAAGTCAGAAACTTTCCTTGAGTTCTTCATGAAATCAGCTATAAAAAGTTCAGAGAACTGAGCATTTTTTTCATGACGGGTTTTTCGTCTTAATCTGTATATAAAATAATTCTCTCACATTTTATAATACAGCGAGCTCCTGCTCTCATTTAACCCACCTATTTAGGTTGTGTCATTATAATAATGTCATCTTGACTCTTATTAAATTTTAGCAGAAATAGTCAAGGTATGGAAAGCAATAACCTATGACCAAGATTACTGTATGCAGCAAGGCTATCGTTTAGAATCTAAAGAGAGGTAAAGAGCTTGCCAGAAAAGAAAAAGGTGGACGACTTTATATCAACAACCCAGTATTACAAGAAAGATAAAATGTATGTTTCAAAGAAAGAAAAAAAGAAGTAAGGAGAAGGAAGAGAAAATGAATGAATGAACGAATGACTAATAAAATGGCAATAACCACATACCTATAAGTAATTACTTTAAATCTAAATGACTAAATGCTCCAATAAAGACATAAGGTGTCTGAATGGATAAGAAAACAAGACCCATTCATGTATGACATCAAATTAAAAAGTTTCGCACAGCAAAGGAAACCTTCAACAAAATGAAAACACAACCAAATGAAAAGAAGATATTTGGATAATACATCTACTAATGGGTTTATATCCAACATGTATAAGGAACTCATGAAACGTAACACCAAAAACACAACAATGAATGAAAAAATGGGAAGAAAACCTGAATGGATTTTTCTCCAAAGAAGTCGCACTGGTGGCCAAGAGACATAATGAAAAGTTGTTCAATGATACTTATCATGAGAGCAATGCAAATAAAAACACAATGAGCTATCACTTCACACAGTCAGAATAGCCATCATCAATAAATCAACAAACAAGTGTTGGTGAAGATGTGAAGAAAAGGGATCCCTGGTGTGCTGTTGGTGAGACTGCAAAGCAGTGCAGCTGCAATGGAAAGCAATATGAAGGTCCCTCAAAAATTTACTACTGGCGCCACCGTGAGACCCAGCATACCTGCATCCAGGTATTTATCCAAAGAAATGCAAAACATTAATTCGAGAAGATACATGGAGCCATAGGTCTGATGAGCATTATTAGCAATAATCAAGATACGGAAGTAAGCTAAGTTTCCACTGAGAAATATTGGATAGAGAAGAGTGGTACCTATGAGAGGTCTCACAATTAAGTTTGTGAACTTCCCACCTAGCTCTGACCTAGGCAGCACTGTACAAACAGCTCGGTAAGGTTTCATAACCTTGGTATATCAGTGTCTCACAGCTGTGTTTGTTTCGATGGGGTGGAATCTGGCTGAGTGGTGCTCATCTTTGTTGCTGCACGTTTTTCTGTGCTGTCGCGAGAATGTCTGGACTTGAATCAGAACAACGAAGAAATATTAAATTTCTTGTGAAACGTGGCAAGAGTTGAAGTGAAATCTGGGACATTTTAGTCCAAGCTCATGGGAATAATGCCATGAAGAGAAAGACCATGTCCGAATGGATGAAACATCTTACTGATGAGACAGAATGCGCCATGATGAGGACAGGTCAGGGTGGCCAGTAACAAGCAGAGCTGATGACATAAACATCGCAAAATTCATTGAACTGTGCGTGAGAATCGTGGTTCTGATTGTGACTTTTTTCTTCTGTACCAAACTAAACATCGATAGAGACACAGTTAGGAAAATCTGAACTGAAAATATTGGCATGAGAAAGGTGTGTGCAAAAATATTCCCGAAGTAGCGTGAAGTTTGCCAGCACCTTTTGGGGAGGCAGGACGATGTCTTGGGCCATGTTGTCACTGATGATGAAACATGGGTGCACCAATACAACCCTGAAACAGAGCGTCAAAGTGAACATTGGATGTCAGCCAATGCACCACGACCAAAATTTCCGTCAGCCCAAACCAACAGTCTAAACAAGTTGCTAACCGTTTTTGATATCAGAGGGATTATTCATTATGAATCTGTACAACTGGACAAACAGTTAACCAAGTTGATTGTCTGGAAGTGCTGAAAAGGCTGCGTGAAAAAGTTAGATAAAAACGACCTGAATTTTTTTGAGAAAGATTCATGGCTCTTGCATCACGACGATGCACCATATTACACGATACTGTGTCTCAGGGACTTTTTAGCCAGTAAACAAATAAATGTTTCGCAATACCCTCCCTAATCACCTGATCTGGCCCCTAGTGATTTCTTCTTTACCCAAAGATGAAGAAAATATTGAGAGGTAGACATTTTAATGGCATTCATTACATCAAGGCTAATATGACAACTGCTCTGATGGCCATTCCAGGAAGAGTTCCACAATTGCTTCGGAGGGTGAACTAGGCGCTGGCTTAAGTACATGGCTTCCCAAGGGGAATACATCGAAGGTGATGATACTGATATTCATCAATGAGGTATGCAGCATTCAGTCAAGGATGAGTTCGCGAACTTAACTGTCAAGCGTCGTATACACTAAAATATTACTTGGACACTTAAAAATATTTGAAATCTTACCACTGGCAACAACATGGGTACACCTAGCTGGTCTTTATCTAAGTCACATAAATCACATAGAGAAAGACAAATACCATATGATTTCACTTATTTGTGGAATCCAAAACACAATAAATGAACAAAGAAAGAGAAAAAATCATGAATACAGACAACAAACCGATCAAGGCCCGCCGTGAGGTCTTTTGGGGTTCGGGTAAAAAAGTTAAAAGGATTAAGATTCCAAATAGGCAGTTACAAAAAGGTCATGAGGCTGAGAAGTACTGCAAAAATAGTATAGTTAATACTATTGTAATAACTACGTATGGGGGCCGGGGCACCACACTCATAGGGGATCACTTTGTAACGTACATAAATGACGGACCTCTGTGGTGTACACCTGAAGCTAACATAATACTGAATGTCAACAGAAACGGAAATAAAAAAAATTAAAAACAACAAGAAAAAATTTCTGAAAACTGACATTTTACCATACGGTTATTAAGAAGCACTGCTTCTAGAATCATCATTTTAGGCAGAACATGTACTTTTCCATTAGATGAAGACATTTAAATATGTTCATAATACAATGATCTAGCATACAGTGGAATCCCTTTCAATATGGGTTTTGAGATAAAGAACTTCAGTTGTACTTTCAACAATTTCTACTGTTGTTTTAATCTCAATGATGGATCAGCACACATGCAACTAATATAAAATAATATCAAATGTTAATGAATGTAACTGAAGAAACATGTAACAAGAGAGAAACAAGAAAACATTTCCTCCTGACAACTATATGATACCAAAATAAAAAGTGTAAAAAAAAAATGAACCTACATATTATATGCTATATACTTTTAAAACTGCAAGGCTTCAGGAGAATTCATGACTATTTTTTTTGATTTTATTAAATGTATTGGGGTGACAATTGTTAGTAAATTTACATACATTTCAGGTGTACAATTCTGTATTACATCATCTATAAAGATTTCATGACTATTACAATAAGTCACTGGATCCACTAAAGACTTCATTTAGGCAAGTGTATAAAGGTCATGTTGGTGTAAATAAATGTCACATTAAGAATCTTTCCCTTTCATCCAATATCATATCTCCTCTACTGTGGGAAGCTTCCCAATATAATTGTCCTATCACTGTATATTTTCCAGCCCATTCTGTTTTTTCGTCCCTATCTTCAGTCCTTACAAGGGTTTAAAACAAAGAAACAAACAAACAAACAAAGAACACCTCAACTGGTCCTATCTTATAAACTGGTTTACTGCACCCAATTTTCTATTACGAACATAAACCAATGCTAGGTGGACCCCTACTACACTGTAAGAGAAAGTACTACACAAAACCAAATCCAGAGCAGGAAACTTAATTTCACACCGGCGCACTTTACCTTGGAATCAACATTGCAGACTTTATCCTGTGATGTAGACGGTGACTCCTCAATGCCAGGTTTGCAGGGAAGACTGTGGGGTAAAGAAAAAAAATAAGCGAGTTGCTTCCTTTACAAAAGCAACAACAACAAAAATGGTGTGGTAGTTCAGCTATCTGCGTATCAAATGAAGGGTCTGGATAGAATTAAAATTTGGCCTGTTTTAAAACAGTTTTCCGTGCTCTATTGCTGCCTCCAACTCTCCCAACCTCTGAAATAATGTGAAGATACACTCTAAGTTGCCATAGCAAATAGTCACAGCGAATGTATTGCCAAAGGCCGAGATTACTTTGTGTTCACCGGAAGTCCTGAAGGCTGAACTGAAAATCCAATTAATGGCTGACATAACTTTTGTAACCTGAACTGTGAGGAATCTCATGACCTAAATCGTGGTGGAAAGATATGCTGGCACTTCTCCAGTGTCTGCCCCTGCTTCAAAGACTAATCTTTGTGACTCAGAAATGGCAGTCTTGGTTCTTTAACAGGAAAAACACTGACTAAGACGACCCCATTCTTTCCTTGAACGCTAAAACAATACAGTGAGTTCCCTGAAATGTTTGCAAGTTACAAGCACAAAAGTCAAAGAACAAATGTGTATGTTGTTAGCCTTCCCACTACCAGATCTCTCATCCTCAGGGCTCCCTGGCAACCTCCAACCTTGAAATCTTCAGCCTGTGAAGGCACAGACTCCTGAAACAAGGACGACCTCAAATGACCCACTATTTCCCTGCTCCTGGGAAGCAGGCTAAATGGAGATTGTGTCGTCCACTCCCAACGCACGCATGTTACCAACTCCCCAACTCCATCACTGATCTGACAGTCCGTCATTCCTCTGCCCAACCCTCCATGCAGCTGGGAAGGACATGAGCAAGTTGGGAAAAGCGGTGCAGGTGACGAGACACCTGCCTAGTGCCACAGATCTCTGTAGTTTCACGATCTCTCCAGTAACCTAGGTCTGAAAGGGATCTAAGGCCCCTCTGTAAGCTGGGGTGCAGGTAGGTGGTACCACATTCCTAGTGGCTCTAAAGAGAATCTTTCCAGTGACCCAAATTATTTTAATATTTCAGATAGAAACCTTGAATTTTCCTGTTTCCACCATTCAATGAAAAAGCAGCAACCTGAGCAGTACGCCCTTGAAACCCTTATTTTAATCTACTTTCCTAGACAACTGCCAACATCCTGTGTCAACCATATTTCGATTTGTGTTAACTTGTCACAAACCCCACTATTCTGATTACTTGTGCCTGATCGGATTTGTGATCTCTACTCTAAAATCCGTATTTCTATTGCGAAACACTGGTGTCTCGAAACTTGAATTCTGCTACTAATTCCATTCTGATCATCTTCCACTGCGTTCATTAGACCTTTCTATTAGTAAAACAATCACCAACAGGATGATCAAGTAGGAAAGGCATGGGCTTAGAAATCTGAACTCAAATCTCATTTCCATCACTCATTTAGAATCAAATAAGTCACTTTAATCTCTTTGAGTTACAAACTCTCCAGGTGAACAAACACTTGACCAAAACGTTAATCATAGCATAAATTAGTAGAGGGTGTTTTAAATAATTAACTCCTAAGCTTTCTTAAAGCCCTGATATTCTAGGTGCTTTTGCTTCTACCAAATAATGGACGACTTAGCTGGTAGGAATGGAAAACATAACAGAACAAGAGAAACAGCAAAAAAAAGCAGGTAAGAAAGTAAAAAATGAAGAAAACTCATGGAAGAAGAAGAAAGCCTTTAGGGAAAAAGAAAAAAAAATTGGATAAAACCAGGTAAAGGAACCACCATGAAGGGAAACCCAACTGGGAAGTCTGTTAGTAGAGATATCAATTAGAAATATCCTCTAATTTGATGCTGAATTTCATTAACCCAACATGGCCAATACATAGGTATTTTTCTCGTACAGAGAAGTAATTCATCTCCAGAAGGACAGATGGCATCACACCCAAAACCACCTGACTGATCAGGTCTTGCTTAGGTAAAGGCTGTGGTTCTGTGGCCACAGCTAACTCGCATCTGGGCTAAATTCTGATGCTGAAAACAAGGTTCCCATTACTGCTACAACTGTCCAGTATATGAAGACAAATGCTTGGACTAACCGGCTTTCTTAGGAACAACTCTAAATCAGCATTAACATATGACTAAATTGGACTCTCTGAGCTCCTCTGACCTGCGTCTGAATCCTGACTCCAGAGTTGCCCAGGAACTTCTCAGTACAGGCTGAGGGACAAGAGAATGGCTTTGGGAAGCCAGGCAGGCTGAAGGTCAAATCACAGGTCAGCCACTTGGTAACTGTGGAACCATGGGTCAATTAATGAACCTCCTGGACCACAATGTGTAACTAATAAAAAGTAGCCTGAACAGCACAGCTACTTTGCAAAGCTATTGTGATGACAAATGAGCTAACAACTGTGACACAGATAAGGCAGGGTCTCGCCCAGATCAGAACACTCAATCACTGCGGGGTTCTGGTATCTGCAGTCCCTCAGGGAACATGCCATGTTTAGAAATCCACAAAATCGTACCTGCTTGCAGGGTCCTTCTTAGAACTCTTGCCCACTATTAAAGAAAAGAATTAAAACATGTTTTAAATCCACAATAGAAAAATGCAGAACTTTAACTTATCAGACTGGTATTGTGATAAAAAGGATTTCTGGAGAGTACAGTAGAGTGCATATTAATCATACTATGGGTAGGCAATTCACACATTATGAATTTTTACTTCTCTTAGATATTCATAATATATACGTGAGTAACATCAAATGATATAAAACATAAACGGCATGTACCAAGGTTTGACACCTAAAAGTCAACTACTACTGCACTGATTATAAAACTCAGCAGCACTCATCAGATGGAGAGAAAATGGTTCAGTTAGTAGAATGAGTATCCTACACTGACATTGGCAAATGGAAATCGCGTGATGTTCCTCATTCCATCACCACGCCCACTTGCAGCAGTGTACACTTATTTTCCTGTTACGCAGTACAACGTGCCCAGCTCTTCAGCCTAGAGTGTTCACTTTGGGATGAAGCACCCTCTCATTAGGAAGCTGGGTAGATGGGCACTGTGCTTTAGAACACCACACAGCACAGGAAGCAGACTCTTTGTGCTGTATGTCCATCGCAAGATAATATAAAAGACTTTGTGATTCCAGTGTTATCTGTACACCCCCTGTTGCGGTTTCCTTCCACGGTACAGGGTCTGCCTGGCTCCACTGCAGTCACCGCTGCTGGCTCCCTGCCCACTAGCCACTCCTTAATCTTCATTCCCTTGAGAACCACGACTCTGTGTGGATATTTACTGTCCCAATACACAGAGAAGGTGGCCTCTGCCCAGCTCCAGAGAGAAAATGATTGTACTAAGCTAATCACAGTGACTGGTTTACCACTAAGTGTTGTAGGAAAGAGCATGTGGCGTACTCCACCTGTAAATGTTATGGGGGGGGGGTGTAATGCGAGCCCCTCAGTTTTCACCCTAATTAAAGAAACGCAGAGCTCAACATCACTACCCATCAAAGAAACGCAAAGCAAAACACAGTGACATATGACCTCAGAGCTGTTAGATGGCTATGATCAAGTTGACAAGAAATAACAAATGTGGCCGCGGAAACAGAAAACAAGTTTTGTGCACTGTTTATGGGGTTATATATTGGTACAGGCACTGTGGAAAACAGTATAAAGATTCCTCAAAAAATTGAAAACACAACTGCCACGAGATCCAGCAATTCCACCTCTCATTATTTATCCACAGAAAACAAAAACACGAGTTTGAAAAACAGTGTGAACCCCTATCTTCACTGCAAGATTATTTGCAATAGTAAAGATGTGGAAGCAACACAGGTGTCCTTCGATATGTGAATGGATAAAGACGATGTGTGTGTGTGTGTGTGTGTGTGTGTGTGTGTGTGTACCTTTATATACAGTATTACTCATCCACAAAAAAAGAAGCAAATCTTTCCTTTTGCAACAACGTGGATGTTCCTACAGGGTATTATGTGAAGTGAAAGAAGACAAAGATAAATACCGTGTGATCTCTCTTCCATGTGGAATCTAAAAGTACAAAAACAAACAAACACACCAAACAGACCCTCAGCTACCAAGAACAACCTGATGGACGCCAGGGGAGAGGGAGTGGCGGGGATGGATGACAAAGAAGGTGAACAAGAAGGACAAACTTCCAGGTACAAACTACCTCAGCCACAGGGAGGTAGTGTACAGCACAGGGAGTGTGTCCACAATACCCTTGTAACTTTGCTGGCTGATAGACAGTACTACGTGCAACATGGTGATCACCTCGTAAGGTACAAATGGCCAAGCACTGTGTTGTCCACGTCAAATTAACATAGATCGTATGCCAACTATAATGAAAATTTATAAAGTAAAGATGACCACGTACAGAAACACGGTCCTTCCAGTCTTTGGATATTGTCCTGAAAACATGTTTGGCACAGTTGCTGATTAGCTGACAAGCAAACAAAACTTAAAACATTGACAGTCTCACAGCTGAAAAGGGCCAATATCGGGTGTCCTGATGGCGTCACTGAACCCCAACACCACCCTGGATCCTTCTTGCAGCCACTGTTAACTAGGTCACCTGTTATTTGCAGTAAAAATGAGCTGGGATATACAATTATGGAATACCAGTTCATAAAAAAAGTCATTTCTCTCCATACCAACGTGGGCTACTAGTATGCCTGCATTCCTTGTACCCTCTACTTTACAACCATTGTGAAGTGTCTTGATCGCCTCATGCAAGAAGTTTCAACAATGACTCCTTCTACATCTAAAAGTGATGTACATGAGCTTTCTTTTAAAAATTATTAAAAATATTTCTTTATTATAAATTCCATTGTGTGTTTAAAATATCAGATTTAGTGAATCAGGATAAATATGTCACTAGCTGATAAGCCTTTTAAATATGTTTGATTAACAGATTCCATTTTTTCTCTTTTATTCTCTCTTTTTTTGTTGTTTTATAGAAAACTAAGTCATGTGTTCTATAGCATTTCTTGCAATGTTTTGCATTTTGCTGACTGAATATGGTCGTTTCGTTTATCATGTCCTTCTGTTCCTACATTTCCTGTAAATTGATAATCAGACCTGGAGTTTTGATGAGGGACTACGTTCGATTATTATTATTTTTTCTTGTGAAGGCTGCTTCACAGCAGCGTTGTGTTTTTCTTGCATCAAAAACACATGTCTGATCTTCCCTCTTTTGTGATGTTATTAGACACTGATGAGCATTGGCAAACTGTGGGCTGTGGTCATATTGATTCCCTGTCTGTAATTATAAATAAAGTTTTATGGGAACACAGTCACATCTACTCATTTACATATTTCTTATGGCTGCTTTGCACCAACAGCAGACTTTGACAGCAGACTTTAAGGTCTCCAACCCTGAAATATTTACCATATGGCCCTTTACTGTTTTAACTATACATTAACTTTGCCTTATCTAGAACTTCTTACAAATAGAATTACACAGTATGCACTCTTATGCACAGACTTCTTTAATTCGCCATAATGTATTTTGATATTTATCAACGCTGCATGTTTTTTTCCCTCTCAATTGTGTAGTATTTCCTTGTGGAAATATAACTTTTATGTCCATCCGTTCTCTTGTTGATGGACACTGAATCACTTTCAGGTTTATGGCTATTACAAGTAAACATGATATATTCTTGTATAAGCGTTAGTTCTAAGAGTCACTTCTAAATTCTGAACTGACCTGGGAAGTGTTTGAAAATTCTTTATCCCTAGGATTTCTGCCTATGTGCCACCTCCTTAGAATCCTATAGTGACCATCTAAGGGAATCCTGTCTTTATCCTACCGTTGTTTCTCCCCTCTCTTCACACCCTTTTATTTGCTATATAGAATTTATATGAACTTATAATTATTTGTTTACTTGTCGGTCCCTCTCCTTGCATTGTAAATTCCCGTATTAGACCATAATAAGCTCCAAGAGAATAGGCAATGTTTGGTTTATTCATAGCACCTAGTAAAGTGTTATACACAGTAGTTGCTCAATAAATAGTTGAAACAATAATTCATTCTAAAAACATAAAATCACAGGTTGATAAGCTCACCAATTATCACGAAATGGCTGAGTTCATAATATTCTCAACCAAACACATAGTCAGATAACACATTACAAGCACTTCCCCAAACCGAACCTAAATTTTAGCAAATGATTGCCTTAATTCTGGCGATATTCCCAAGCCTGATACTGGAAGGCCAGGTTTTGGGGGTGGGAGACTCTTTCGAATTATGCAGGTCAAATACCGTTATATAGCTTATACACTTCATTGTGACCAATAAAGGTAAATACATACAAAAAGTGTGGTCAGGAGGTACAAGTCCCAAGGCGAACTGCAGGAAACAAACTATAAAAGAGAAATCATCCCAGCAAGTGGAATCCACCTAGAGCAGCTAATAGAGCAGGCACCGGGCATGCCCGGGGTGGGTGGGGGAGCTCTGGCTGTGAACCCGGATAGGGTGCACTCGGGCAAGTGGGGTACCGGGGACTCAGCCGGGGAAGAACATGTTAGATGCAAAACTCAAACTGCAGAAGAAAGCCAAGACCCCACAGGATGTCTGTCACCTACCCCCCAATGGACCTCTTTCCGGAAACTAGATGAGCTTTCAACATGAAATATGGTATTTGAAAAGAAAAATATTTAATTTAACAGCCACAGAAATATTCCATATAAGAAACTTTTACATTTGAAAATCAGTGTAACATTTACTGAAAACCATAATTTTAGCACTTAGGGAATGAAGTCTCCAATTTCTTTTGTTTGCAATCTTAGTTTCCTTCCGAATCTCATGCTAGACTTTAAAGGACTTTTATGACACAGCCATCTTATCAAAGAATTAACTCCTAAGCAAAGAACAGCCATGTGCTCTATTCAAACTTCTCTCCCTGGAATAACAAATACCACTGTAACCTATGTATCTTGGCTGCCTGAGAGTCCTGAGGAGATAAAGCAGTGGCTGCAGTTTATCCCATTCCAGCACTTCCTCCTCCTTCCAGGATTCTCTGGAGCAGCAATGTTCTCACCTTCTGTTTCAGTGCAAATACACTGAAGGCATCCAAACGAGTTGTCTCACATTTCCTCATCAACTTCAAAATGACCTAGATGAAGCCATTTTCATTCTTTCTGTGAATTATCCCCACCACTTTTTCTTTCCTCTCTGTTTAGTGCTAGTATCTTACAGCTATCAGTCCTATTTCTTCATTTTCTTGCTTCCCTTTGGTCATAAACATGGCCACAAAGAAAAGCAAAATAATGCTGTTCCACGATCCTCGTATGTCTACAACTATCCATTGCCTCCTCTTGCAGATTTCTCTGTAGAGAAGTCAGCACCCTCTCTGCACAGAGCATGGTCTGTGGACAAGCACCTTCGTGCCCCCTCATTGCTTGTGAGACATACAGATACAAGACCTGCTGCCATCATTTCTCCCTGAAATGCAACTGCATTTGGAGTCACGGACTCTCTCATGGACGTTTGGTCAGGTTATTGCCACCCTGAATATCCCATAACTGATCCTGCCCTCCGTCTCATTCCAATGCTCTTCTTTTGCTCTGTACGATACTACCCTATGAAGTCACAGCGTTTTATGTGGCATTAAGTTATGTACATTTAGAGCTGACCGCACTGGTTTAAGTTCATCGATGGCAGATAAAACAGATCTAAGTGGCCGTGTACCTCAATCCGCAGTGCCGCCCGTACTATGAGCAAAAGAGGAAGCGCTCGCACACGTTTTGATACCGGAAGCTCACTTTCTCTTCTTCCTACATTTCCAAAACTCTGCTCTTCTTTTTTCTAAACAATTATTGACTACCTTACACTCGATATACCTGCTTCATCTTCCATTATTGACTCCCTAAATCTCTGCCTTTCTCATTCTTCATTCCCTCTTTTATTGTTTTCTTCTTCTTCATTTCCTGACTCTCCTCAGTTGTCAGAATATCTTGAAATGGAAGAAATAATTCATCTCCTGTGATTGCACGCCCACTTGAATCTGTTGCTGATACAACACTTGTCCTTTTCACTTCTCTTTTCCACACTAGGCATCTAAGTGGAGATTTCCTCTGGCTATTACACTACATCATTTATGTTTTAAGTCAACATTCAGGTGAATGACTTTTTTGCAAAATCCAGGTCTTACCTTCTTCTTCTGTAGGAAGTACATGTTTTCCTCTTCGTTTGGCAACAAACAAGAAACGGTCAACATATTTCCGTGGACGTCTTTCAGGCAGACTCTGTTAAAATGTATATCAATCATGAGTTGTATACTGATTTCTAATCCCTTCTAAGAATATATCTGAATTTCCCCCCTTTAAAAGGAATTAGTTTGAACAATAAGACAAGCATGTCTTGAAAACCAACCCATCGAAACAGAAAAGCCTGGAGACGCTGTCTAGCTCAGCCTCCTTTTCCGTCTTCATTTGGCTCCTGTCTGACTCTAAAGTGCACATGGAACCAGAGCAAAGGCTTTCACAGACATGACACTGCTGTCCACGCTCACTTCACCAAGGAACTAACTTTAAACACCGAAAACTAGTTTGCATCCCACCAGCATGGGAGGACACTTTGAAAATAAGTATGGACACATAAATGTTAAGAAGTGCACTTAATCCAAGATTTAAATATTTCAACTGACAGAACTGCTTTAGTGCCAAAATAAGATGGTTGACATGATAAGAAACCTTGGTGTACGTCACGTTGCATCGGAACCGATCAATTTAGAACCTACTTCGTTTTGCTAAACAAGGTTTCCGAGAAAGCTACTAGTTAATTAAAAATTTTGATAGGAAATGTGGTTCAATGAAATAGTAAGGAAGTAAGAAAAATATTTCATTAAATTTACATCATCTTTAAATAATAGCCCAAAACTTTACATAGTAATGCAGGTCTTCAAAAAAAATTATACTAAGTTTTCTTTGGGGAAAAATAAGACCATATGTTTACTAACCATCCAAAATGGGCCAGGCACTTATCATGCACATTTTATTTCTCTTCTATACACAAAACAACAGATATAAGAATGGTTTCATGATGGTTACCGCACTGCCTGCTTCCCGGCCTTTCTAAGACATCAGAGTAAATGATGAGCAGTGCGATCCACTGTTGCCTCTGTCTAGCGGGTTTTGCTTCTAGACCCTCACATGACTGGCTACCTCTCATGCTTCCCTTGGCAGCTTTTGTCATACTCAGAAAGGTCTTTTCTGACCACTTAAATTCTACTCCCACTTCCATTCCTATTGTAACCCCCACTTATTCTCTAACCTAACATTCTCCGTTTCCTTTATAGGAAGCATGTATTGTGTACTTGTTTTCCTGCTACCACTACAGCTTAACCGTCAACTTCTACATTCAGTGCCAAACTGCCCGGAACACGGTTGGTATCTAATAACAAGCATTTGCTTCAAGAATGGCCAACCACTACAGACCTTTGGGACATGGCCTATCACAGTCTCCTGAACCTTAACACCCCTAAGTTAGAAATTCACATACCCCTTCTAAATTCCCCGGTCTCTTCTTGTCACCACTGCCATTCCTTGTCCTTCAGGTTACGGAAAGTCCCGCTATTAATAATTCACCACAAGCCACTGTGATCATTGCGTCTTACATTTCCACAGCACCCTCTACAGTATACAAGTGTTTCCACATTTGCTATCACATCTGTTCATTACACAACCCTGAAAGGTCAGTATGACTCCATCGTTATGAATCAGATCACTGACGTGGGCAGGGTAAAAAGTTTTCCAAGATCCCAGAGCCAGTAAGTGACCAATCCAGGATGCTAGCACATTCCCCGCCTTCAAATACACTGCTTGTACCATTAGGCCGCAGACGCATGTGTCAAAATCACTGCCTTCCTAGCTCTTTCCCCAGATGTCACCTCAGATTTGCTCATCATTACTTTGTACTTATATTACCACAGGTTGGTTGGCAGAAAGTTACTCAATGCATGCTGTTTTAACTGAACAAGACGGCAAAGAAGGCGAGAGTCAATTGTTTCACAGACACAATACGGATGTATGTGCACATTAAACCAGCGCTCAGCCAAGTGCTGTTAGAAGAATCCTATCTGCTTATTATTATGCACCACGCTCTTCCTTCCCTGGAAAGCTCCTTGCGGATCTACTTGACAATACAAATATAATAATACTTTGTAGTATCACGCATTATATTTTCAAGTTCCAAGTTATAAAAAACTACATTCCAAACATTTTCTTTCTGAATCTCATTAGGACATTTACACGCTGACAAAAACCACACTCAGATATCTGGCCATAGGTCGATCTCTAACAATTCTTGAGTTCAGGGAAACAACTTCAGAACCCAAACTAATTCCCTATGACTTTGAAGCCTTCAGTGTTTTGTATTATACTACACTGACTTAATTCAGGAATCTTGCAAGTTAGCAGAATTGTGCTATGTAGTCTTACTATACTCAGCACATAGGTCTTTTTTTAATTATAGGTCAAACCATGAGAAAGTAATTTGTATAGTAAAATGCAGAGGTGAGAAAGGACAGTCAAAGCATTCCTCTTATGTTTCAACATCACTGAATGCTGATATTTAAATAATGACGATAATAATAATAATAATAATAATAAAGACAGTACCTCAGAATCCCCAGGTGATTTTACGTCTTCTTCTTCTCCTAATCCTGATGCTGATATTTTGACTATAAAATGTAGTCACAGAAACATTACTGTGAATATTTATTACTATGCATTTTTAATAAACATTCAAGTCTATCTCCATTTTTGAATATCAAATGGAGGTAATAGTAGAGAAGAATTACAGAGGTTGATATATTTGTAAGAGTAATGTTGGTAGTAGTCGTAATACATGTGAAGAAACTTAGCAAAAACAAAAGTACTTAATAGAAATGATTATCACATTTGGATCTACACAGGTATATTTTTTCTACCAGCATTGAAGCTATTAAAAATTCATAGGTAGTCACTAAAATACCACTTCTATTATTTTGGTGAACTCCATCAACGTGAGTCAAATGATCGTTATTGGTGTGCTCTTGGGAAGCACTTTGAATAATATCCATACCATTTCCTTTTTTTCTATTTGCCGGTTTTGTTGGTTTGTCCTATAAACACAAAAAAAAAAAAACAAAAGAAAAACTTAATAAAAGAGCACATTTATTTAATTGCACATTAACTCACTCATTCCATCAGTTTTTAAGACCACAAATATTAACTGTATTCATCGAATCATAGGAACTAACCCCAGAGAAGCTGAAAATATAAAAACAGATGTTGTCCTAATTCTAGTCTGGGTAGAGATACATAAGAACCGTTAGAAAAGTATCAGTGGCTCTTTGGACACTTGAACTGAATAAAGCACAGTAAATGCAGCTCAGGTGATGCTGCAAAGTTAGGGCTGCACCTTGAAAGTTATGCTAAGTACAGAGGAAGGCGAGAGAAGGGATTCTAGAAAGGGCATCAGGAACAAAAACATGAGGTATGAGTCGATATAGGAAGGAATGGTACCAAAGGAATGAGGTAAACCAGAACCCCTGAGAATAGTATGGAGAGACAAAAGTGCAAGATCAGAACCAAGCCAGAGAAGGCAAGTGTCAGGCAGCACATGAATTGTACCCTCATGTAATGGCGAGCCATTCATTAAGCAGAGGTGCTGCATCATTGGAAATATATGTTAGAACAGTGATTCCAGCTGCAATCGAAACGGGAACATCAGGGATGCAATGCTCCAAAAGAGTACTTCAAAATCAAGTGTAGAAAGTGAATTACGGTCATAACTTCTAAAACATTTTAGGCACGTAGAAAATATGAAAGGTGATGAGTCACTGGATGTGGTGATTCCAGGGAGAGTTGGGGTCCAGGATTTTTCTTGCTTCAGTATTTCAATGGTGCTATTTGCAAGGTTGGGGAAAACATGAAAAAATAGGATAGAGACAGTCAGGAAAAAAGAAAGTTTCGGGGCACTGAGTTCACTTTGGGACATGTCAAATTTGAGTCACCCAGGGGACTTAGAAGGAAAACCTGGGTAGATACATTTAAGTAAACACAGATGACTTTACTCAGAAAAAGCGTGTGATTTAATGAGATAGATGTTTATAAAACATTCTCAGCTGGTATCTTTGAATAATGTAAAGCCTACACAGATCTTGTGAAACTTTAAAAATAAAACAAGGGCAGAGCTATAGAAACGTGGGATTCAATTCTTCAATGACATATTTCAAAATCTAAAATATAAAATACCCTTTTATGGATATATGTCACTTCTTATTTCCTGGATATCATCATAATAAACACAAATTTAAATGAAAAAAATGTCAATCACCAATTCATGATGTTACTACAAGACAACTATTTAAAAATAATTTTTGAAAGATCAGTTTAAATAATAGAGGAGAAATACTTATGTGATGACAGAATCACAAGTCTTTTTGAAGCACTGCTATATGTATGAAAGATATACAAAACCCCATTTTAAAATACACGTGGTTGCCTTAAAATACACGGTTTGTTCCCTGAGCACAAACACTACAATAAAAGTCTAATTACCTATCTACTGCATATGGCCTGGTAGTTGAATACTGCAGGGAAAATCTAGTGTAAATACACTAATAAAACGAGGATTATCCGAGTTGAAGATTTAAAATTCTTCAAATACATCTACGATTGTCATGCAGGACTGAAAGAAGAAAGGGACTAAGAAATCAAGTGACCAGGATGTCTGTGAGTTTGAGATATGAAAGAATTTTCAACTTAGCTTTAACAACTATGGACACCAAGTTAATAAAGTTTCTTAAGAATAATATGAAAAGAACCGATTGCTGAAGAGGATTGTAAAGTAAAAAATCATCTCAGAGAGAAAGTTGTATCCTCTGTTGGTAATGTTTTCTTCCTTATGACTTTACAACAACGAGTATTTTATCTTAGAAAAATATCCTGAATTGTGATTTCATCCTTTGATGTGTGCGTATGTGTCCACTAATATGTCCACAGATATTATTATGAAAAAATCACTCAGAATCTCTACTCCCAAAGCTAGAAAAATGGTCCAGGGTGGGCTCAAGCACAGGTCGCCTGTCTCCGAGGGTAGAGACCACATTCTGCTTAACCCGTTTTCTCTTCACCCAGCTCCCATGTCATGACGTCCTCTGTTTTGTTCCTCCCTTTTGTCCCCCCTTCCCAAACAAGGTCTGAAGTGAAGCCCTGGGCTAGACACAGAGAACAGAGAGCGAGGGCCTGCTGAACTCCGTGTGCCCTCGCAGCCCGGCTCAGTCCGATCCTCCCCCCGAGCACGCTGCAGACTAGAGCTGGGAGAGGTTCCCGGCATCAGTATTGACAGTGGCAAATCAGCTGGCTGCCCATCCATAGGGGACCGAATAAATAAGTCATGTGACTTCTGCACAGTGGAAATTTCTGCAGCCACTGCAAAGAACAAAGGAGCCCCTTCAAGAGCAACATCTAGACATGTTGTTAAGTGAGGAAGGCAAGAGCAGAAGACATGTTTTAAATGAGCCATTGATTGTTTTTAAATATATACCATGATCTTAATGTCATCGACTGAATAGGTTTCAATAGAATTCTTCTTTTAGTGAGATCACAGTCCACAAAACATAAAATTGACCATTTTAAAGGGAAACATTGAGTAGAGTTTTGGCCATTCAGAATTTTGTACAACGATCATTCTAGTTCCGAAACATTTCATGACACCAAAAAGAACCCCATTCCAGTTCAACAGTCACTCCCCATTGCTGCCACCACCAGCCCCAATAATTACTAATCTGTTTTCTGTTGGTATGGATTACCTTATGCTGCACATTTAGATAAAAGGACTCATATAATTAAAAACTTTTAAAAATATGTTCTACTGAGAAAATAATTGATGTACTTTTTTCTTTTAGTGTATTGCAGCTTAAATTTATTTTCTCATTCAACGAATAGAGATTAAGAACCACATTTACATAATCAGAGATTTTAATTAATGAGAAACTGTACAAAATTCTCATTTATTTGTGCTGTGTTTATCTTCAAAAAACTCCAAAAGTTCTGCCAAATTTATACCAATCAGAAAGACAAGTTAATTAAGCAAGTGTAGTGTATGTCAAACAGTAAGATGACATAGAAACCTCAAGACGGCCAAATTTCATAATAATCAGATAAGCCGTAAAATACATTTTACTTTGAATTATAAATGAACACAGGTTTTGCTATATTGAATACTAGAAGTCATTGTATTGACTTTAAAAGTAAGGATTACAAAAAAAATTAATAAAGAATTCAATAACCAAAGAATAAGTGAGAAACTTTCCTTGAGTCCTTCATGAAATCAGCAAAAAGAAGTTCAGAAAATTGAGCATTTTTTTCATGACTTGGATTTTTTTGTCTTAATTTGTATATAAAATAATTCTCTCACTTTTTATAATACAGCGAGCTACTGCTCTCATTTAACCAACCTATTTAGGTTGGGTCATTATAATAATCTCATCTTGACTCTTATTAAATCTTAGCAGAAATCGTCAAAGTATGGAAAGCAATAACCTACGACCAAGATTACTGTATGCAGCAAGGCTATCATTTAGAATCGAAGGAGAGATAAAGAGTTTGCCAGAAAAGAAAAAGATGGACAAGTTTATACCAACAAACCAGTATTATAAGAAAGATAAAAGGTATGTTTCAAAGAAAGAGAAAAAGAAGGAAGAAGAAGGAGAAGGAGGAGAAAATGAATGAACGAACGAACGACTAATGAAATGGCAATAACCACATACCTATAAGTAATTATTTTAAATGTAAATGATTAAATGCTCCAAAAAAGACATAAGGTGGCTGAATGGATAAGAAAACAAGACCCATATATATATGACATCAAATTAAAGAGTTTTGCACAGCAAAGGAAACCTTCAACAAAATGAAAACACAACCAAATGAATAGAAGATATTTGGAAATAATACGTCTAATAGAGGGTTAATATCCAAAATGTATAAGGAACTCATAAAACGTAACACCAAAAACACAACAATGAATGAAAAAATGGGAAGAGAACCTGAATGGATTTTTCTCCAAAGAAGTCACACTTCTGGCCAAGAGACATAATGAAAAGTTGTTCAATGATACTTATCAACGGAGCAATGCAAATTAAATACACAATGAGCTATCACTTCACACAGTCAGAATAGCCATCATCGATAAGTCAACAAACAAGTGTTGGTGAAGATGTGAAGAAAAGGGATCCCTCGTGTGCTGTTGGTGAGACTGCAAGTCAGTGCAGCTGCAATGGAAAGCAGTATGGAGGTGTGTCAAAAATTTAAAACTAGAGCTACCGTGAGACCCAGCATTCCTGCATCCAGGTATTTATCCAAAGAAATGCAAAACATTAATTTGAGAAGATGCTTGAAGCCATAGGTTTGTTGAGCATTATTAACAATAATCAAGATACGGAAGTAAGCTAAGTGTCCATTGAGAAATATTGGATAGAGAAGAGTGGTACCTATGAGAGGTCTTACAATTAAGTTTGTGAACTTTCCACCTAGCTCTTCCCACTGTACCAACAGCTCGGTAAGGTTTCATAACCTTGGTATATCAGTATCTTACAGCTATGTTTGTGTTGACCTGTCGTGGTATCCGAGTGGCGTTCATCATTGTTGTTGCATGTTTTTGTGTGCTGTCACAAGAATCTCTGAGCTTGAATTAGAGCAATGAACAAACATGAAATTTCTCTTTAAACGTAGCATGAGTGGAAGTGAAATCTGGGACGTTTTAGTCCAAGTTTATGGGAATAATGCCATAAAGAAAAGAACAGTGTACAAATGGATTAAAAGTTTTACCAAGGAGACAGAATGCATCATGATGAAAACAGGTCAGGGAGGCCAGTAAGAAGCAGAACTGATGAAAACATTGCAAAATTTCATTGAATTGTACGTCAGAATTATGGGCTGATTGTCACTTTTTACTTGTCTTTCAAACTAAACATCGATAGAGAAACAGTTAGGAAAACCTGAACCGAAAAATCTTGGCATGAGAAAGGTGTGTGCAGAAATGTTCCCAAAGTAGCTCACCCATGAACAAAAGCAAAGGAGAGTAAAGTTTGCCAACACCTTTTGGAGAGGCAAACACAATGTTATGGCCCGTGTTATCACCGGTGATGAAACACGGGTGCACCAATACAACCCTGAAACAAAGCGTCCCAGTGAACAATGGATGTCAGCCAATACACCTGCACAAAAATTTCCATCACTCCAAATCAACAGTCTAACCAAAGTTGCTAATCTTTTTTTTATATCAGAGGCATTATTCTTTATGAATCTATACAATTGGACAAACAGTTAACCAAATTTACTGTCTGAAAGTGCTGAAAAGGCTGCATGAAAAAGTTAGACAAAAACAACCTGAATTTTTGAGAACGATTCATGGCTCTTACATCATGACAATGTAACACTTCACATGGCACTGTGTGTGAGGTAGTTTTTGGCCAGTAAACAAATAACTGTTTTGAAACACCCTCCCTACTCACCTGATCGGGCCCCCAGTAATTACCTTCTTCACCCGAAGATAAAGAACATGTTGAAAGGAAGACATTTTGATGACATTTAGGACATCAAGTCTAATAGGACTACAGCTCTGATGGCCATTCCAAAAAGAATTCCAGAATTGCTTTGAAGATAGGCCTAGGCGCTGGTTTCAGTGCACGGCTCCCCAAGAGGAAAACTTTGAAGTTGGCCATAGTGCTATTCATCAATGAGGTATGCAGCACTCTTTCTAGGATGAGTTCGCGAACTTAACTGCCAAGGCTCGTATACACTAAAATATTACTTGGCCATAAAGAAAAGTTTGAAATCATACCACTGACAAAAACATGGGTGGACCTAGCTGGTATTATTCTAAGTGAAATAAGTCACATAGAGAAAGACACATCCCATATGATTTCACTTATTTGTGGAATCTAACACAGGATAAATGAACAAAGAAAAGAGAAAAAAGTTCATAGATAAACAGAGATCAAAATGATCATGTCCAGCTGTGAGGGGTTTTGGGGGGCTGGGTGAAAAAGATAAAAGGATTAAGAATTACTAATTGGCAGTTACAAAACAGTCATGAAAATGTGAAGTACTGCACAAATAATACAGTCAACAATATTGTAATGACTACGTATGGGGTCCGGGGTACCACAATGATAGGAGACCACTTTGTAAGGTATATAAATGACTGACCTCTATGGTGTACACCTGAAGTTAACATAATACTGAATGTCATCAGAAGCAGAAATAAAAAAAATTAAAAACAACAACAAAAACTTTCTGAAATCTGACATCTTACCATACGGTTATTAAGAATCACTGCTTCTAGAATCATCATTTTAGGCAGAGCATGTACTTTTCCATCAGATGAAGATATTTAAATATATTCAAAATACAATGATTTAGAATACAGTGGAATCTCTTTTAATATGGGTTGGGAGATAAAGAACTTCAATTCTACTCTCCACAATTTCTACTGTTATTTTAATCTAAATGATGGACCTAGCACACATGCAACTAATATAAAATAATATCAAATGTTAAATGAATGTAACTGAAGAAATAAGTAACGAGAGAAACAAGCAAACATTTCCTCCTCACAACTATATGATACCAAAATAAAAAGTGTAAAGAAACATGAACCTATATATTATATGCTATATAGTTTTAAAACTGCAAGGCTTCAGAAGATTTCATGACTATCACAATAAGTAACTGGATCCATTAAAGACTTCATTTAGGCAAATGTATAAAAGTCATGTTGGTGTAAATAAGTGTCACATTAAGAATCTTTCCCTTTCATCCAATATCATATCTCCTCTACTGTGGGAAGCCTCTGTGGGGACAGAGCCCCAGAAAGCAGTTTCCAGGCTCTCGGCCTCACATAGAAAGGTGCTGGCTAAGGTAGTAAATGGCCATCAACTGTGATCAGATGGCCATCAGCTGTGGCTAGTTGGCCATCAGCTGTAACCCGTAAGCCATTGGCCACTAATATAACTGTGTGGCTAAACTAGCAAAGAATGGGGCCAAGCAAGAAGATGGCGTCTGGCAAGCGTGGACTGCTGTTAGGAAGGTGGGTTGCAGATTATGTAGATCCTGCTTCCTTTTTCTCCAGCCCAGCCGCCAGCAAGAACATATTGGTTTGACTCCCCAATCTATGGCTCCGTGGGTGTTCCATTTTGGCCTAGCCACATCCTGGGCTCCTATGTGGGGAGCAGGAGCAGAGACCCCACAGGCCGACCCGCATGACAAATGGCGCAGCAAGCAGGGTCCCCTGCACGACAGCCACCCAATATAATTCTCCTATCACTGTATATTTTCCAGCCCATTTTGTGTTTTCGTCCCCATCTTCAGTACTTACAAGGGTTTAAAACAAAGAAACAAACAAACAACCAAACAAACAAAGAACACCTCAACTGGTCCTATCTTATAAACTGGTTTACTGCACCCGATTTTCTATTACGAACATAAACCAATGCTGGGTGGACCCCTACTACACTGTAAGAGAAAGTACTACACAAAACCAAATCCAGAGCAGGAAACTTAATTTCACACAGGCGCACTTACCTTGGGAACAACATTGCAGACTGCATACTGTGATGTGTACCGTGACTCCTCAATGCCAGGTTTGCAGGGAAGACTGTAGGGTAAAGAAAATAAATAAGCGAGTTGCTTCCTTTACAAAAGCAACAACAACAAAAATGGTGTGGTAGTTCAGCTATCTGCGTATCAAATGAAGGGTCTGGATAGAATTAAAATTTGGCCTGTTTTAAAACAGTTTTCCATGCTGTGTTTCTGCCTCCAACTCTCCCAACCTATGAAATAGTGTGAAGATACACTCTAAGTTGCCATAGCAAACAGTCACAGCGAATGTATTGGCAAAGCCCGAGATTACTTTGTGTTCACTGGAAGTCCTGAAGGCTAAATTGAAAATGCAATAAATGGCTGACATAACTTTTGTAACCTGAACTGTGACGAATCTGATGAACGAAATCCATGTGGAAAGATACGCTGGCACTTCTCCAGTATCTGCCCCTGCTTCAAACACTAATCTGTGCCTTTGAAAAATGGCAGTCTTGGTTCTTTAGCATGGAAAGCACTTACTAAGATGACCCCATTCTTTCCTCGTACCCTAAAACAATACAGTGAGTTCCCTGAAATGTTTGCAAGTCACATGCACAAAAGTCAAAGAAAAATGTGTATGCTGTTAGCTTTCCCACTCCCAGATCTCTCATCCTCAGGGCTCCCTGGCAACCTCCAACCTTGAAATCTTCAGCCTATGAAGGCACAGACTCCTGGAACAAGGATGACCTCAAACGACCTGCAGTAGAAACTCTCTATTTCCCTGTTCCTGGGAAGCAAGCTAAATGGAGTCTCAGTCATCCACTCCCAACGTAGGCATGTTACCAACTCTCCATCTCCATCACTGGTCTGACAGTCAGTACTTCTCTGCCCAACCCTCCATGCACATGGGAAGTACAGGAGAGAGTTGGGAAAAACGGTGGAGGTGACGAGACGCCTGCATTGGGCCACAGATCTCTGTAGTTCCCGCAATCTCTCCAGTAACCTAGGTCTGAAAGGGATCTAAGGCCCCTCTGTAAGCTGGGGTGCAGGTAGGTGGTACCACATTCCTACTGGCTCTAAAGAGAATCTTTCCAGTGGCCCAAATTATTTTAATATTTCAGATAGAAACCTTGAATTTTCCTGTTTTCCCAATTCAACAAACAAAAAAGCAGCAACCTGAGCAGTGCGTCCTTGAAACCCTTATTTTAATCTACTTTTTTAGACAAATGCCAACATCCTGTGTGAATCTTATTTTGATTTTTGTTAACTTGTCACAAACCCCACTATTCTGATCTCTTGCCTGATCTGATCTTGATTTCTGTTCTAACCCTTATTTTTATTCCAAAACACTACTGTCTTGAAACTTGGATTCTCTTGCTAATTCCATTCTGATCATCTTCCATTGAGTCACCAGACCTTTCTATTAGTAAAACAATCACAGATGGATGATAAAGTACGAAATATATGGGCTTAGGAATCTGACTTTATATCTCATTTCCATGACTCACTTAGGTTAAAATAAATCACTTTAATGTCTTTGAGTTACAAACTCTCCATGTGAACAACCACTTGACCGAAACATTAATTACAGCATAAATTACTACAGGGTGTTTTAAATAATTAACTCCTAAGCTTCCTTAAACCCCTGAAATTCTAGATGCTTTTGATTCTATTAAATAATGGAGACGACTTAACTGGCAGAAATAGGAAAAACATAACACAACAAGAGAAACACTGAAAACGCATAAAAGAAAGTAAAAAAATCAAGAAAACTCATGGAAGAAGAACAAAGACCAGGGAAAAACGAAAAAAAAAAAAAAAAAAAAAAAAAAAACCAAAAACCTAACAGGACAAGGTAAAGGAACGAGCCTGAAGGGAAACAAGACTGGGAAGTCTGTTAGTAGAGCTATCAATTAAAAATATCCTCTAATTTGATGCTGAATTTCATTAACCCAACATGGCCAATACATAGGTATTTTTCACGCACAGAAAAGTAATTCATCTCCAGATGGTAGACGGCATCACACCCAAAACCACCTGACTGATCAGGTCTTGCTTAGGTAAAGGCTGTGGTTCTGTGGCCACAGCTAACTCACATCTGGGCTAAATTCTGATGCTGAAAACAAGGTTCTCATTACTGCTACAACTGTCCAGTATATGAAGACAAATGCTTGGACTAACCGGCTTTCTTAGGAACAACTCTAAATAAGCATTAACATATGACTAAATTGGACTCTCTGAGCTCCTCTGACCTGCGTCTGAATCCTGACTCCAGAGTTGCCCAGGAACTTCTCAGTACAGGCTGAGGGACAAGAGAATGGCTTTGGGAAGCCAGGCAGGCTGAAGGTCAAATCACAGGTCAGCCACTTGGTAACTGTGGAACCATGGGTCAATTAATGAACCTCCTGGACCACAATGTGTAATTAATAAAAAGTAGCCTGAACAGCACAGCTACTTTACAAAGCTATTGTGATGACAAATGAGCTAACAACTGTGACGCAGATAAGGCAGGGTCTCGCCCAGAGCAGAACACTCAATCACTGTGGGGTTCTGGTATCTGCAGTCCCTCAGGGAACATGCCATGTTTAGAAATCCACAAAATCGTACCTGCTTGCAGGGTCCTCCTTAGAACACTTGCCCACTATTAAAGAAAAGAATTAAAACATGTTTTAAATACACAATAGAAAAATGCAGAACTTTAAATTATCAGACTGATATTGGGATAAAAAGGATTTCTGGAGAGTTCAGTAGAGTGCATATTAATGATACTATCCGTAGGCAATTCATACATTATGAATTTTTACTTCTCTTAGATATACATAATATATACGTGAGTAACATCAAATGATATAAAACATGAACGGCGTGTACCAAGGTTTGACACCTAAAAGTCAACTACTACTGCAATGATTATAAAACTCAGCAGCACTCATCAGACAGAGAGAAAATGGTTCAATTAGTAGATGAGTATCCTACACTGACATTGGCAAATGGAAATCACGTGATGTTCCTCATTCCATCACCACGCCCACTTGCAGCAGTGTACACTTATTTTCCTGTTACACAGTACAACGTGCCCAGCTCTTTAGCCTAGAGTGTTCACTTTGGGATGAAGCACCCTCTCATTAGGAAGCTGGGTCGATGGGCACTGTGCTTTGCAACACCGCACAACACAGGAAGCAGACTCTTTCTGCCGTATGTCCATCGCAACATAATATAAAAGACTTTGTGAGTCCTGTGTTATCTGTACACCCCCTGCTACGGTTTCCTTCCACGGTAGAGAGTCTGCCTGGCTCCACTGCAGTCACCGCTGCTGGCTCCCTGCCCACTAGCCACTCCTTAGTCTTCATTCTTTCTGGAGAACCATGACTCTGTGTGGATATTTACTGTCCCAATACATAGAGAAGGTGGCCTCTGCCCAGCTCCAGAGAGAAAATGATTGTACTAAGATAATCACAGTGACTGGTTTACCACTAAGTGTTGTAGGAACGAGCGTGTGACGTACTCCACCTGTTAATGTTATGGGGGGGTGTAATGCGAGCCCCTCTGTTTTCACCCTAATAAAAGAAACGCAGAGCTCAACCTCACTACCCATCAAAGAAACGCAAAGCAAAACAGTGACATACGACCTCAGAGCTGTGAGATGGCTATGATCAAGTTGACAAGAAATAACAAATGTTGCCGCGGAAACAGAAAACAAGTTTTGTGCACTGTTTATGGGGTTATATATTGGTACAGGCACTGTGGAAAACAGTATAAAGATTCCTCAAAAAATTGAAAACTCAACTGCCATGAGATCCAGCAATTCCACCTCTCATTATTTATCCACAGAAAACAAAAACACGAGTTTGAAAAACAGTGTGCACCCCTATCTTCACTGCAAGATTATTTGCAATAGTAAAGATGTGGAAACAACACAGGTGTCCTTCGATATGTGAATGGATAAAGACGATGTGTGTGTGTGTGTGTGTGTGTGTGTGTGTGTGTGTGTGTACCTTTATATACAGTATTACTCATCCACAAAAAAAGAAGCAAATCTTTCCTTTTGCAACAACATGGATGTTCCTACAGGGTATTATGTGAAGTGAAAGAAGACAAAGATAAATACCGTGTGATCTCTCTTACATGTGGAATCTAAAACTACAAAAACAAACACACAAAACAGACCCTCAGCTACCAAGAACAACCTGATGGACGCCAGGGGAGAGGGAGTGGCGGGTATGGATGACAAAGAAGGTGAACAAGAAGCGGACAAACTTCCAGGCCAACATCGGGTGTTTTGATGGTGTCACTGAACCCTAACACCACCCTGGATCCTTCTTGCAGCCACTGTTAACTAGCTCACCTGTTATCTGCAGCTGAAAGCATCCTATCGGAATCATTTCCCAAGGCCTACAGGATCAGAGCGACTCCTACCTCTAGTACTAAAGACTTTCCAAGCTTGCCTTACCTAGGTATTCACCTCCTTGCCAACCATCCCCTCAGCACACTTTTGGCACCATCAAAACTGAGCTGCTCAGACATCCTGCAAAGTTCACTTGGACATCTGAGCCTATGCCTGTGGCTCCTTCTGCAACCCTGTAACCTTGAGAGTTGTCCCTCCTGCCCAACCTGTCCTTCTGCCTCTTTAACTGGCCCCCTTCACTCGCTCTGCATGCTTCCCTTCATCCTACCCAGATTTTTACAACTCTACTGCCTCATCATGGACATACCACACATCAAAAGAAACAACACACAGTGATCATTCTAAGGCCACGGTGGGCTCTGGTGTCTAGTAAGCACTGTGTAAAGTACAGTAAAGAATAAAAACGACAATGATAATCACAACCCCTGGACGGCAGGGACTGTGTGTTTAAAACGCTTGTGCTCTGCAGCATCAGAGTAACCCTTAGTACCTAAAAGACACTGGATGGACACATAGCAAACCGTGACACAAACAAACGAGTGAGTGAATGAAAAGGTTGTCTCTGAAGATGCTGTATAAACGACCACAGAAATAAACCAGGAACAGCTCTGTAATACGAGGAGCACTTTAAACACAAACATTTCTCCCATCGCTGTGTTTCCTATAACACGAAAAAGCACCGACTGCAGTTCTGTGACAGAGGTCTCCTAAGTGAAAGGGGTCCCCAATGCAGTTCAGATCGCACAGGGCACAAGCTGCCACATCCAGCGAGCACAGCAGTGTTTTTGTCATTGTGACTCTTCTGTGCCTTTCGTGTAAACTGCTGAGTCCCGGGTTAGCCTATGGGAATATTTATTATGATTACCTTTTGACTGATGGCAACAGGGCATCCTGTTCTGGAGAAATTACACTGTCATGACATTTGTCCAACAAACACGAGTAAATATCATATTCTAAAGAAGTCAACATGTCTCATTATGATTTGACTTATGAGCATCGAAGGTGATAATAGTGACTTTGTTGGTATATCTACGTGGAAAAACTACGCTTCTCAAAAGGCGTTGCTTTTCTGACTGGTATTCTACGAGTAGATAGCTTTAAAAAAAATGTTTCTGGGATGGCTGCACACTGGCTGGTTTTGTAGTTCTTGTTTGCAATTTGTTTATAGGACCGGGAAGATACTATTGAGTTCCTAGTTTTCATTACATTTTTATTGAGACCAAGCACTGTGTAATAACAAGTACTCATTTGCTAGATGTAATCCATTTGCAGTAAACGTTAAAGAAAAGATTCCATTTTTATAACAAGTCCAATTCATTACAAGGTGATGATAGAGGGAAATACAACATACTAACTTAAAAAATCTTCTTTCTCATTTACCCAAAGATCATAGGGGATTTTAGGGATCATGATAAAATAAATGAATTTTATAATAATTCTGAATGCTGGACTATTAGAAAAATTAAGTAAGAAAGGAAAAATACAGTAGCAGTTTACACATTTTTTTCCTTACATTTCTTTCATTAGCAAAAATGTTTTATTTTATCTATGGTAGGACCACCAGGAAAATTCACTATCAGAAGTCTTACCTGGTTGGCTGTTTTCAGAAATCACTTTAGAGATCACTGCTTTTTCATAATCAATAATCTGTTGATGGATGCTATGTATAAAAAAGGTGATGATATTACTCTATTAATACTGATATGAAAAACATTTATCCAACACATGAAATTCTTAGAGTATTTCAGGTAATATCAGAGCTAATATAAAACTTTAATCATCCCATATGCTTCAAATTTGTACGTTCTACAAACTTCTTATTAAGCATGTGATTAAAGAAGACAAAGAAAGTAAGGTGAACCAGTCATGAATTGAGGGCATTATAGTTCAATTTGTGGGAGTTAGCTTGACACAAGAGCAAGTGTCTTGAACTCAGAAGTCCTATCTCTATGATCCACAGCTATTCACAGTTCTCGGATAAAGCGCTTCTCTCTGGCTCAAAGTCTTCCTCTATAAAACAAGCATCCACTGCCTTATTTTACCAGGATGTTAGAGGATTAAATGAAATAATGAACCAAAAAGAGGCTCAGAGAAATAGTAAGGCAACGGAATGAGTTTTCTTGAGCTTTAGTTTTGGAACTTTATTGGATTCCCAAATCAACCCCAATGTGCGTTTTTCATAGATTCTAACATTCAAATGTTGCAGTTTTCAGAAAATGTTTTCAGTTTTAGTTATTAGCTACTCTTTCTCCCTGGTTGTAATTCAGGACATCTCACCTATTATATAACTTGTACCTAAGTGTATTTAGAAATACGTTACCTCATTAACTAGATGACATAACAGTCGCCTATTCCTGTAGCTACTCACACCAGAGGCAGAGAACTAACAGAAGTGAAACCTGGCTGGGACTGCTAGGGTCCCTTCTCTACCTCCTCCAACTCTGAACCCGCAGGCCTTATTAGAATGATGCTTAACCTCCCTGTCCATCCCCATTGACTGGGAACATATCACCCTCCTTTTACACATGCATACTGATGAGTCATGGGTGGGCTCAGCTATTCTCCTGTTAAATAACCCACTTTAGATTCCGATTCAGGGCTCTCTGTTGACTGGCTTCCCTGAGAAGCACAAGGGAAACCATTTTGAAAACTGAGGGAGATTGAAGTCACTTGGGAGATTTTCAATATTTGGAAAACAGATCAAGGTTAGTTAAGGGCGAACCTTAACTAAGGGATCTCAGGGAACTTGGTGCCTACTACTCTGGGAAGGGCGATATGGGAACTTCCGGGACCTAAGGGAAGGAGCTCTGGGGATACCAAGCGGCCTCCGGGTACAGATCTGGTAACAGAGGAGAAAGGAAAGTCTGATCTTTTCCTGCTCATTATTTGACCCTCTCTGACAGCTCAGAATGGTGCCAACTGACATCTGCTAGCAGAAGACACAACAAGACGCTCAATGGGTAACTCATCGTGTAGGTCTGGGCTGAGACGTGGGCCCTGCATAGGTTTCCAGTCTGGGGGAAAGGCTGTGTGTGGCTAACGCTGGGAGGCCCAGCTGCCGGGCCAAGGTGCTGGTGCTTCGGAATAGGGGCTGAGCACACAAGTAGGAGGGTGGAAACTAAGGAATGTTGGAACTTTGAAGTCCAAATGTGGAAAAACAGGGACACGGAGAACTCCGGATCAGCAAGGGAACCTGGGAGCAAAAGTCAGTCATGACTACAGCACTCGTTCCTATAGCAACCGTGCAGCAACAGAATCAGTGGAAACAAGAGATGATCACAATGACCTTCTTTCCCTCTCCATCTGACTTGTGAAAGACGATGGTCTCCCTTAGACTTAGGGAACCCTTTGGCTTCTAGAAACATTCAAGGGGGAGAGTATAGCAGATGGCCTCCAGAAAGTACAGGATTTCCTGCGATGCTGAACCTTTCACAACCCCAAATAACTAGTTGGAAACTCAGAGAAAAGACATTATTTGTACCCAATGCACACAGGTTGTTCTTGGAATGAAATGGAGAATGTTGGGAACCCTGGGATAAAGGTCTTCAAAGTTCTGGAATGAGGAATCTGTGCCGTGTGCTACTTCTAACTCGTCTGACCTTTTGTTTGGTTTCTAGCTGAGGACATCCAGTAACTCACTGCCGTTCCCCAACTGCCTGAACCAAACTGTGACATCTCACCTGTTACACAGGAAGTGACAGTTAACTTATTCTAAAGCCCCTTTTGCTGATCACTAGCATTTTAATGCAAACACTTACATCTTCAAACCTTGAATACGAGCAAAGTCTTCTGCAGCCCGCCCAACACAATCTGTAGCAAAGACATCAGCGCCTTGCTGAAGCAGATGTGTGACTATGTTTGGGAAGTTATCCCTTGCAGCAAACATGAGGGCCGTTCTAAAATAACAGAGAGATAACTTCACCCTTAGGAACTTTAAGTCATGTAAACAGCTAATTTGGTAGACTTTACCAAGTTCAATACACTGCTTGTCTGGTTAGAATGGACCATTTACATTCTTATATGATCATGTTTGTAAATTATGTCGAAGGCTAAAATCAAGGGACACAGAAAAAAACAAAAGAAAAAGGAAAAAAAAACAACAACAACAAAAAAACTCTTGCCCTAGCTGGGTACTGCACAGAAGTTGCTAAGTTAAAGTCCTTTAATAGACAAGCAACTATGCTAAGGTCACTTTTCTGAAGTAGGTGAAGATTTCAATGAAGAATTTCCTGTTTCTTCCTTAGTCTGATATTTGGTACTTCCAAGTCAGCTAGAAGTCAGGTAACTTAAAGCTACGTGGCAGGCTTGAAACAGTAATTCTAATAATAATTCTAATAATAACACTCAGAGTTGTGCTTAATGATGCTAATAAGCATGTGCTGGGCACTATGTTAAATCCTAGATAATCTGACACACAAACACACTTGAAGGATATATTATTATCCTTGTTTCATATCAGGAAACATATTTAACGATGATCAGTAATGTTCCCAAGGTCACACACGTGACACATAGGAAAGACAGGCATTAAACCCAGTCTCGTGTGAGTTGACATCCCATTTGTTTTTTCTTCATTATGCACTTATCACTTGTGTTCATTAAATAAAATGTTTATTCAGTTAAAGTTGTCTCTCTCCCTTCTACTCACACCAAAAAATGAAAACATCAAAATAGACTAGAAATAAAAAAAAAGATAAAAACTGATGAATGTCTGGTAGTGGTCATTCATCGTCACATAGGAAAATTCCAGTAACATCAGTATTCTCCAAACTAAATGGTTTAAAGCAGAGTCATCCAAAAGACAAAATCAACTCCTATTTATGCTTAATGTGCAACTTTTAAGGAAAATTGCATACAACGTAGAGGTTAAAAAAACTATGAGAGAGACTAAGCCCAACGTTGTTATCATAAACTAAAAGTTAGAGCCCATACTATACAAAACCAGTAAAATTAACATGAACACCCTTTAGCTAACATAAGATCATACGAACAAAAACTCCTTGACAAATAACATCAGTGAATATTATAAATAAATATGAATATGAATCCTGCAGGGTACTCTTCTTCCTCTTGCCCAGTCAGAATAATTGCTTTTCAACCCAACAGATGACATGTTGGTATTTTTCACTATATAATTATAAATTAATCCTCTTCTTATTGATTGAATCTGACATGAGCGATTGTTACCACTCTAGAATAATACTAAGGTTAAGAAAAAGAGAAGAAGCAACTATACCTTTTCATCTTATCGGCTGCATTTATGTTTGCATTTTTCTTTATTAAAAATTTCAGCATTTCCTCATCGTTTTTATATGCAGCATGCATAAATGGTGTGAAACCATACTGTAAAACAGAGAAGCAATTTATTGAAATTACATATTTCTAAGCTGAATTTTAAAACTCACAAAAAAAATCCTCTGAACTTAAACATACACTAAGAATAGGGAATAAAAAGCAGCCCCCTGTGCTGTGATCTGCTGCTCCTTCCCTTTAAAATACCCTCCTTCTAGGTCCCCAGCAGATGAACTGCAAGCTCATTCCCCAGAACTCCCTTCAAACACTGACAGGCCCAACGTTCCGAGAATCTTTGTGCCTATCACAGCCTCTATCGTAGTATGACTGCAGTTATTTTATTATTCCCCGTTGAACCGAGAGCCTTTGAGGGCAGGGGCTATGTTTCATCTCTGTAACTCCAAACTCTAAAACATAGTAGTAAGTGCGTTCAGTATTTTTATTGAATTGATAACTTAAATGATTATCTCTGGAGTAGTGTTTCTTAAATTATATTCGAAAGAACATGTACTTTACCAGAAGTTAAGTACTGAGCCCCAGTAGGAAGATTCCAGGAAGATTATCTCTGTGTGAAAAATATTATAAAAGTGTGATTTATATGCCTAATACTAAAGAAATATTTCACTTTTGCTTAATTCCGATTTGACAACATTTTTCTGTGGCAAAGAGAAACGTTTGAGAAAAGATAGAATTTCAGGGACACAGTTTTGAGAGCTTTCCAACAGAAGTGAAGTTTTCTCCAGCTTATAGAGATGTGCTTGCTTCTCTCGAATCAATGCTCACAGGACCCAGATGTCACTTTCAGGCTCTCTTGCTCCAAAAGGATCACTAAGGGAATGGACTTGAAGTTAAAAAGACGTAGGCTTCAAATGAACTTTGATTGCTTATGACTAAATGGCCCATGAGTTCTCTCCGATAGAAAGATGATAGATTTTTAACTTAGGGGTCGGAAAGCTCAATATGAATTTTTTCTCTCAGTTATAATGATAATAGTGGGATGCTAATGGATATCTACTTTTTGAAAAAAATCTGTTTTTTACCTACTGTTCCATTTCAATTGCTACTTAAAATTATTCCATATTTTAGGAAAAATATAAATCAGAAATGAAACTATCATAGCTTATCAATCAACATTTTAGTACTGATTCATATAGATTATTTTTAGCATAATAAAAGTGACTAAATCACTTGCACTTTTAAGGAACAATTTAAGGAGAAAGATATAAAACTATCTGCAATATGCATAAACTCTCCAACTATAACTGTGATTAAACTAACAAAACGTATAGACATTTTAATGGAACTATTGTTATATGTAGGATACATAAAGAGAAAGGGTTTAAAAAAAACTTAGGAATTCTAACTTGAAAAATCCAATCATTCTAAAGAGACTAATATAAATAGACATAATAAGTCAACATAGACTGTCTTGAAAATCTTGAAATGTTTATCAATATAAGAGTTCTGACAATTAAGTTTGAGAATTTGCCACCGAGCATTTACATTGCAGCACTGTACAAAAGTTCCCTAAGGTCTCATAACCTTGGTGTGCCAATGTCTCAGACATGTGCTTGTGTCGACATGTGGCGGCGTCCTGCTGAGTGGTGTTCATCACTGTTGCGTGTTTTTGTGTGCTGTCGTGTGAATGTCTGAACTACACACATTACAGCAGCACATAAACATTAAACTTCTCGTTAAACTTGGCAAGAGTGGAAGTGAAATCAGGGACATTTTAATCCAAATTTATGGGAATAATGCCATGAAGAAAACGGCAGTGTACAAATGGGTTAAACATTTTTCTGAGGGGAGAAAACGCACCACTGATGAAGAGATCAGCGTCACCAGTAACAAGCAGAACTGAGGAAAACATTGCAAAAATTCATCGAATTGTGCACCAAAATCGATGGCTGACTGTGAGAAGCACAGCAGAGCAAGAAAACTTCAATAGAGAAACAGTTAGGACAATCTGAACTAAAAATCTTCGCATAAGAAAGGTGTGTGCAAAAATGGTCCCGAAGGAGCCCACTGATGAACAAAAGCAAAGGAGAGTCAAAGTTTGCCAAGACCTTTTTGAGAGTCAAGATGATGTTTTGGTTCGCGTTATCACTAGTGATGAAACAAACATGAGTGTACCAATAAGACCCATGAGTGTACCATAAGAGCGTCAAAGTGCACAACGGAAGTCAGCAAATTCTCCACAATCAAAACAGTTCCATCAGTCCAAATCAAGAGTCAAAACAATGTTGCTAACCTTTTTTGACATCAGAGGGATTATTCATTATGAATTTGTACCAACTGGACAGTTAACCAAGTTCATGATTTGGAACTGCTGAAAAGGCTGAGTGAAAAAGTTAAACAAAAACAATCTCAACTTATCGACAACAATTCGTGGCTCTTCCATCACGACAATGCGCCAGCTCACAGGGCACTTTCTGTAAGAATGTTTTTAGTTGGTAAACAAATAACTATATCAGAAACCCACCCTACTCACCTGATGTGGCTCCCAATGCCTTCTCTCTTTACCCGAAATTACAGAAAATATTGAAAGGAAGACATTTTGATGACATTCAGTTTATCAAGGATAATACGACAGTTCTGATAGCCAATCCAGAAAAAACGTTCCAAAATTGCTTTGAAGGGTTGATAGGCGCTGGCGTCGGTTCATAGCTTCCCAGGGATAGTACTTCGAGTGTAACCATAGTGATATTCAGCAATGTGGTATGTAGTACTTTTTCTAGAATGATTTTGTTAACTTAATTGTCAGACCTCGTATATTATAAGACAGGAATCATAACCTCCAGTGCTAACAGAGGCAAAGTAGTTGACCCAAGTAAGAGAAGAACCCAGGTGAGGACAGTAGCGAACTAGAGAACACATGTCTCATGTAAGAGGTGCAGCATAGTCAAGGCTAAAGGGGGACTAGGTTTGATTCTGTAAGAGATTCTTGACATTCACATCACTGTGTGAGTCTCCAAAATTGTCAATATTGACTCAATATATGGAGGAAACTAAACATACCCAGAGGACACGTTTTGTCTATAGCTGACATGGATTTTATATTTGCTGTTTCCAAATGGTTGTGTATAATGTGCATATTTGTATGTAAAAGAATTCCTTTCTTTGTATCATACTCGTATGCTTTATCAAAAACTTGGGCACCGACTCCCAGAGATCGGCAGTGAGAAGCGGCAGAGGCAGCTTCTGGCTTTCAGCAGCTCAAAAACCTCCTGCCCGCCCTCCCCCCACACACGGACGAAGTGTCCTAAATCTCAGGAGTACTGGACACAGGGCTGGGAGTGCTACTCTCAGCGTGCATTTGTACAGGCAAGGGCAGAAACAGCACTGACTCTCTAAAAACTGTCATCCAGACCCCTCAGGCCCTGGCATTCAAATCTACAGTCCCAAAGTCACTCTGGGCAACAGGTGACTGGTGCTGCTTGCGCAATAGGCAGGGGACTCTTTGGCACAGCGGAGGACAACCTGGAGATTACTTGGTGGGCTTAAGCAAAGACTGGTGCTGCTCCTTGTTTTGCTTTGCTTTGTTTTTTGTTTTTTTGTTTGTTTTGGGTTTTTTTGTTTTGTTTTATTTTCTTTTTTCTTTTTCTTTTCTTCTTTTTCTTTTTCTTTTGTTTTCTTTTGTTTTGTTTTGTTTTTTCTTTTGTTTTATTTTGTTTTCTGTTTGGTTTTTTTTTGTTTGTTTGTTTTGTTTTGCTTTCTTTTGTCTTTATTTCTTTGATATATTTGCCTGTGTTGAGTGGGGGTTGTTGGTCGTTTTTACAGGTGAATGTACTTGGGATTTTTTTTTTGTTTTGTTGTTGTTGTAGTTGTTGTTGTGCTTGGTGATTTGCTTTGTTCTGAAACTGCCCTACCAGGGCCCAGCTTAAGAGGCACAAGATTCAACATATCCAGAAGCCACCTCCAGACCAAACCTGAATACCACCGGGTTTGACCTACAAGTCACACACCCAGAGGGAATTCTCTGCAGACACAAGAGCCCATAGAGGCCAAACCTCATTCAAGTGGTCAACCCTCACCCAGCAGAACACTCTGTGGTGGGCAGAGACAAGTCTCACAACTAGTCAGCCTAGGAGTTAAACCCACCTACTCACAAGCAAAAAGCAATTAAAGTTCTTCTTGAACAGGACAATATACACAACACAACAGTCACCTTTGGAGCACATGCAGAGGAGAAGAACGAGATAAAGGACACATATTACATAAGATAACCTGGCAAGAACTAAGAACTCTAGGGGATCCACTTAATACATCAAAGCAAACGCAGAGAGTCGGTCAGAATGGGGAGACAAAGAAACATGTCCCAAATAAAAGAACAGAAGAAACCTCCACAACTGGAACCAAATGAAGCAGAGGTAACCAACCCATCAGAGACAGAGTTCAGAACACTGGTGATAAGAATGTTTAAGGAGTTTAGAGAAGACATAAAGAAGGATGTAGAAATCATAAAGAACAACCAGTTAGAACTAAAGAACACAATTACCGAAATTAAGAACTCACTTGAAGGAATTACCAGCAGGTTAGATGAAGCAGAGGATCGAATCAGCGACTTAGAAGATAAGTTAGCAGAGATCACCCAAACAGAACCACAGAAAGAAAAAAGAATAAAAAACAATGAAGATGGTTTAAGAGACCTCTGGGATAACATCAAGCGCAACAACATGCGCATCATAGGAATACCAGAAGGTGAAGAGAGGAAGCAACGGATTGAGAATATATTTGAAATAATAATGTCCGAAAACTTCCCTAACCTGATGAAGGAAACCAACATACAAGCCCAGGAAGCGCAGAGAGTTCCAACTAGGATAAACCCAAACAGGTCCACACCAAGACACATTATAGTTAAAATGGCAAAGCTTAAAGACAAAGAGAGAATCCTAAAAGCAGCAAGAGAAAGACAGAGGGTTACATACAAGGGAACTCCCATAAGACTATCAAATGACTTTTCTACAGAAACATTGAAGGCCAGGAGGGAGTGGCAGGAGATACTCAAAGTGATGGATCACAAAGGCCTACAACCTAGATTGCTTTATCCAGCAAGGCTATCATTTAAAGTTGATGGAGAGATAAAGAGCTTCCCAGAAAAGAATAAACTGAAGGAATTTATTAGCACCAAGCCAGCATTGCAAGAAATACTAAAAGGACTTCTGTAAATAGAAGAAAGATGAAAACAATCTAACTACAAATTAAAAAAATGCCAATAACTATGTACCTATCAATAATCACTTTAAATGTAAACGGATTAAATGATCCAATCAAGAAACATAGGGTAGCTGAGTGGATAAGGAAGCAAGACCCTTGTATATGCTGTATACAAGAGACTCACCTCAGATCAAAAGACACACACAGGCTGAGGGTGAAGGGTTGGAGTAAGATATTTCATGCAAATGGAAGCGAGAAAAAAGCTGGAGTTGCAATACTTATATCTGACAAAATAGACTTTAAAATGAAGAACATATTAAAAGATAAAGATGGGCACTATGTAATAATAAAGGGATCAATCTGACAAGAGGACATAACCCTAATAAACATCTATGCACCTAACATAGGAGTGCCTAAATATGTAAAACAGGTACTGACTGACATAAAGACAGAGATCAACAGTAACACTATCATAGTAGGGGACTTCAACACACCTCTGACAAAAAAAGGACAGGTCCTCCAGACAGAAAATCAATATGGAAACAACAGCCATAAATGATACATTGGACCACTTGGATTTAATCGATATTTTCAGAGCATTTCACCCCAATGCTGCAGAATACACGTTCTTCTCAAGCACACATGGAACATGTTCCAAGATAGATCATATGTTAGGCCACAAAACAAGCCTTGATAAATTTAAGAAAATTGAAATCATACCAATTGTCTTCTCTGACCACAGTGCTATGGAATTAGAAATGAACTACAGGAAAAACTGGAAGACACACCAATTCATGGAGGTTGAACAACTTATTACTAAATAATGAATGGGTCAAGCAGGAGATCAAGGAAGAAAGCAAAAGATATCTCGAGACAAATGAGAATGAGAACACGATGACCCAAAATCTATGGGATGCCGCGAAAGCAGTCCTAGGAGGGAAATTCATAGCACTGCAGGCCTACCTAAAGAAACAAGAAACATCACTAATCGACAGTTTATCTTCACACTTAAGGGATCTGGAAAAAGAACAGCAAAATAAGCCCAAAGGGAGCACAAAGAAGGAGATAATAAAGATCAGAGCAGAGATTAATGAAATAGAAACCAGAAAAACAATACAAAAGATTAATGAATCCAAGAGTTGGTTCTTAGAGAAGATAAACAAAATTGACAAACCTTTAGCCAGACTCATTAAAAAAAAAAAAAAGGAGAGAGAGGACCCAAATTAATAAAATCTGAAATGAAAGAGGAGAAGTGACAACAGACACCGCAGAAATACAAAAAATTTTAAGAAACTACTATGAGCAACTATATGCCAACAAATTTGGCAATCTGGAAGAAATGGACAATTTTCTAGAGGCGTACAACCTTCCAAGGCTAACTCAAGAAGAAACAGAAAGCCTGAACAGTCTGATTACCACCAGGGAAATTGAATCAGTAATCAAAATTCTCCCAACAAACAAAAACCCTGGACCAGATGGCTTTACAGGTGAATTTTTCAAAACGTTCAAAGAAGAATTATCACCTATTCTCCTCAAGCTCTTCCAGAAAATCCAGAAGGAGGGAAGCCTCCCAAACACTTTTTACGAAGCCACTATCATCCTGATCCCAAAATCAGACAAAGACACCACAAAGAAAGAAAACTACAGGCCGATATCTCTAATGAACATAGATGCAAAAATCCTCAACAAAATATTAGCGAACAGAATTCAGCAATACATTAAAATGATCGTTCACCATGTTCAAGTGGGATTCATCCCTGGTATACAAGGGTGGTTCGACATCCGCAAATCAATTAATGTCATACACCACATTAACAAAATGAAAAATAAAAATCACATGATCATATCAATAGATGCAGAAAAAGCATTTGATAAAATCCAGCAACCGTTTATGATAAAAACCCTTAAGAAAGTGAGAATAGAGGGATCATATCTCAACATAATAAAGGCCATATATGACAAACCCACAGCTAACATCAAACTCAATGGGGAAAAGCTAAAACCATTCCCCCTAAGATCAGGAACAAGGCAAAGTTGCCCACTATCTCCACTTCTATTCAACATAGTGCTGCAAGTTCTAGCCACAGCAATCAGACAAGAAAAAGAAATAAAGGGCATCCAAATTGGTAAGGAGGAAGTAAAATTATCATTATATGCAGATGATATGATACTATATAGAGAGAACCCTAAAGACTCCACCAATTAGAGCTGATAGATGAATTTAGTAAAGTAGCAGGATACAAAATTAATATTCAGAAATCAGTTGCATTTGTATATACCAATGATAAAATATCAGAAGGAGAAATTAAGGAAACAATTCCATTTACAATTGCTCCAAAGACTATAAAATATCTGGGAATAAATTTAACCAAAGAAGTAAAAGATCTGTACTCAGAAAATTATAAGACACTGAAGAAAGAAATGAAAGAAGACATAAATAGATGGAAACACATTCCATGTTCATGGATAGGAAGAATTAATATAGTTAAAATGTCCATACTGCCTAAGGCAATATACATATTCAACGCAATTCCTATCAAACTACCTATGGCGTTTTTCACAGAAACAGAACATAGAATCCTAAAATTTATATGGGACCATAAAAGACCCTGGATAGCCTCAGCAATCTTGAGAAATAAGAACAAAGTCGGAGGTATAACGATACCTGACTTCAAATTATACTACAAGGCTACAGTAATCAAAACAGCATGGTACTGGCATAAAAATAGACATGTAGATCAATGGAACAGAATAGAGAGTCCAGAAATAAATCCATGCCTATATGCCCATTTAATCTACGACAATGGAAGCAAGAATGTACGATGGGGTAAAGACAGTCTGTTCAATAAATGGTGCTGGGAAACCAGGACAGACACATGCAAGAAAATGAAGCTGGACCACCTCCTTACACCATATACAAAAATAAATTCAAAATGGCTTAAAGACTTAAATGTAAGATCTGAAACCATAAAATATCTAGAAGAAAACATAGGAAGAAACTTCACAGACATTACCCGGAGTAAGATTTTTGCTGATATATCCCCTCATGCGAGGGAAGTAAGAGAAAAAATCAACACGTGGGATTACATCAAACTAAAAAGTTTTTTCACAGCAAAGGAAACCATCAATAAAACAAAAAGGGATCCTACTGATTGGGAAAGGATATTTGCCAATGATATATCTGATAAAGGATTAATATCACAAATCTATAAAAAAACTCACTCAACTCAACTCCAAAAATACAAACAACCCAATTAAAAAATGGGCAGAGGACATGAAGAGACATTTTTCTAAAAAGGACATACAGATGGCAAACAGACATATGAAGAAATGCTCAACCTCACTAACCATCAGAGAAATGCAAATAAAAACCACAATGAGATACCACCTCACCCCAGGTAAAATGGCTATTATCAATAAATCAACAAACAACAAGTGCTGGCGCAGATGTGAAGAAAAGGGAACGCTAGTGCACTGTTGGTGGGATTGCAGATTAGTGCAGCCACTATGGAAAACAGTATGGAGGTATCTCAGAAATCTGAAAATGGACCTACCCTATGATCCAGTAATTCCACTCCTAGGCATCTATCCGGAGAAATCCAAAACTCCAATTCAAAAATCTGTATGCACTCCTATGTTTATTGCAGCACTATACACAATAGCCAAGACATGAAAACAAGCGAAATGCCCATCGGTAGATGACTGGATTAAGAAGCTGTGGTACATTTATACAATGGAGTATTACGCAGCCATAAAGAAAAAAGAAATCTTAACATTTGCAGCAACATGGATGGATCTAGAGAACATTATGTTAAGCGAAATAAGTCAGAAAGAGAAAGACAAGTACCAGATGATCTCACTTATATGTGGAACCTAAAGAAAAGAATGAGTGAATGAACTAATCAGAAACAGTTTTGGGGACAAAGAGGAAAAACTGAGGGTTATTAGATGGGTGGGGGGGGAGTGGGGATAAGCGGAAAGGTGAGGGGATTAGAAAACAGTCGGTAACCACGAAATGGCCTCAGGGTTTTTGAAAAATAATTTGGGGAACATAATCAATAATATTGTAAAGATTTTGTAGGGTATCTGATGGACACGTGTCCCATTTGGGAGACCACCTCAGGGAAGATGCAGATGCTTGATCAATGTACTGTACACCTGAAACTGAACAATGGTGAATGCCAACTATAATTTTATATATATATATAATGAGATGGCTCGGTGTGATGTTGGAGGGATAGTGGATGGGGGATGGGGGAAGAGGGTCCACAGTGTGAGGGATATAAATGATGAACGTCTAAGTATTACCTTGTCTTGTGCACCTGAAACTGAAAAAAACACAACAACAACAACAAAAAAAAACTTGGGCACCGACATGCAATGAAAACTGTCATTTAGACTCATTTTACCCACTTGAATAATTTTTACCCACTTGAATAATACTTATTCAAACCACAGTCTATTTGTACTTATTTTTCACAGATTGTTAATCAAATGGAAAATTATCCATAGAACCACTGAAACTAAACTTTTGCAACAGTTCCCATCTATAGCGGTACGAACTTCAGGTTCTTGATGTTTTAATGTTTAAACCTGCCATCCTGATTATGCCAGGGCTCTAGGAATTTAACAGACATACTGAGACAGTCTATCGCACAGCTTCAACTAAAAGGAAGGTTCACGATTTCCTACTATTTCAGGAAAACCCTGCTGGTAATAAACATTTATTGAGCAAACGATCTGAGCATGAACTAAGACGCTAAATTCTTAAAGGGTCATATGCGACTTATTAGTAGACCACCCATCAGCAGATTTCTAAAGATTTTCTGAGCGCCAGTAAATGAGTAATGACTGAAAGGAAACATGTGTACTTCTTTAAGCCAGCAAATATCACCAATGATACTCCCTTTCACTGCTTGAGCCCACAGGTAAAGACAGTTCAAAGTCAGGCCAAGAGTGTTGGAAAGAAAAGAGCTGAAGGAAGTGTCCCTCCCAAACTGTACCTCTTCTAGAGATTTCTTACATTTTTGAAATTTGTGAAGTAATACATTACACTTATCCATTTAGTGGTTTTGAACCAAGAGTTGTGTCTGAATCTCTGGGAACTATTTCTAAATACACAATGTCCAGGACTTATTAGATTTACTCAGTCAAAACTTTCAGGGAAGAGCCCAGGCCTCTAAATGTTTGTTCAATTCCTCAAGTGACTGTGATTCGCCAGCACAATTCTAGCTGAGAACAACAGCAGCAGCCGATCACTTCAGTCTGTCCTTTCGCCTACGTGGCCAATTCCCTCGGTCATTTGAGGATTAGGGCAAATAACAGAAAAGTGTGAGAGACATGTCAATTATCCAAACTGCACTTAATTTCCTGGGTTGGAGTGGAAAAAAAGACTAACAACTCAAAATGTAACTGCATTTCATTATTGATAATTCTCCATCAACACATCTAGATTGCAGAGCAGAGTTTAGAGTCTTAATCCAGGTGGCTCTTTCCGCCAAAATAAGATTGTATGTCAGTTAATTATCTGTCCCTTCCTCCTGTTTGCCACTTACTCGCCACCGTTCACTGAAATCTTGTGGCCTCAGTGTCCTCCTAGAATCTATCTCCAGGCAAGCGTACATCTCAGTAACTCTCTCTCTCCTCAACTAAGGATTACTATCCCCCAAAACTGGAGAGCCCCTTGCCTAAACATAGGAATTAATGGGAAAAATAAGTAAGAACCTCTCTTGTATTTCCCCTCCCAGGCCAAACTTCCAAGCCGGTCTGCACAGTTCCTCTGAGTGCTCTCTCCTTTTCCCTCTTCAGCTTTGGCCAACGAGAGCTAAATCACCTTTATATAAATCACCTTTTTATAATATAGGAACTTGTTAAGAGTATGAAGATTTCTGTGAAATTGAGAAACGTTTCTGTTAGTTTTAGTTTTAAGATAAAGCCTATTGCCAAGGCAAATTTTGCTTTCCTGCATTGTTTCCCATTAGTTGGTCAAAAACTCAGACAGAAAAAAAATATTGGAAAAAGAAAGCTTTCCCTGTGACAAACTGTGTTTTGACAAATATTTGCCGTAAGCACATAAAAGACAGCTGTGCCTTCTACTACTTCTTTAGAAGTATCATCAAGTAAAGTGCAATCTTCGGCAACTAAGTTCAAAATGTTTTCATTCAGGTAACTTCTTGACTTGCAAACATGTAAAATTGACCCTACCGGTGCCACCCGAGAGCATTCCTGCTGGGGTTGCAGTGACGAGAGGATGTACATCCAGGAGCAAAAGCATGTGAACGTGTCCCCATCATCTGCTCCCTCTGTACAACTACAACCCCCCAGGACCTGCGCGAGGCTGAGCAGGAGCCTCACTCTGAGGGGGGAGACCCCGAGGGAGGCCGTGGCTGGCAGAGGGGTGCCGAGCACAGGCAGGTGTCCTTGCTGGGTGCCCAGACGTGACTGACCCTCCTGCCCAGTCTTCAGAACCCCGGGGTCCTGGGGTGCCCGGGACCTGCGGCCTGCTGCTTCTCCTCCCCACACACACACCCCCAGCTCCCCCTGCCGGGTCCAGGTCTCCATTCCTCCTCCCACCCGTCCCCAGCAGCGCCCATGTCCTAAGGCCCTGCCTGCACAGAGCCACCCCTACCCACATGACTTCCCTCCCTCAAGACCTTCAGTGCTTGGTGGTCTCTGAGCCTGGCACCCTCTCCCACACAGAAGAGCAAGTGCTTCCTTCTGGAGTGGAACGGGAGCTGGGAGGCAGAGCTGGGCCCTTTCCGTGGACACCTCATTTCCCAGCCTCCCTGACTTGGCTTTGGAGTTGTTTTCGTGGTGACCGGGCCTGATGTGCAGTATGCAATACCTATCTGCTAGAAACACAACGCTTGGGGCTACAGAGACGCGTATTGCAAATGTTGTGTAAATACACCTGTTGACCGGTACCTTGTCAGTTGCTTCTATATCTGCCCGGTGTTGCAGCAGCTTTGCGGCAATGGCTGTGTTCCCAACCATGACCGCGTAGTGCAAAGCGGTGTAGCCACTCATGTCCTTTATATTGGGATCGGCTCCATGTTCCAGCAGGAAACTCACACACTCCTCTTCCTCGGCCTGTACGGCCTGTGGATTATGTGCAGAAATAGATGGTAAATTCTGGGTATTCAAAGTAAGTATTCCACAACTTTCCCCAATTAGTTCTAAGTAATCAGGACACGTTCATTTCATTCTAAATCATTAAATCCGCGTGGTGTTGACACAGCTGGGTACCACGTACCTTCATCAGAGCTGTCCACGTCCTGTTGTCTCGGAGGTTCAGCTTGCATTTCCTGTCTGTTAACAGTCTCACCACTCCCAGGTGACCACGAGCACAGGCCAGATGCAGAGCGGTCCTATGAGGGTGACAAGGCTTTTAAGGACATTACAGGGCACTGTCTCAAACATGCAATTCCTCACGTAACTGTGAACGTGAGATGCTATTCCTAGGCCTTCTAAACCAATGTGGAGTTTGCTTCTGGACAAAGGACAATATTTACTAGCTCTTGTCACTCACCACAGGTATGAAAGAGGAGCCTATGTGAGTAGAGAGGACATGACCTGGGGATTCGGCTCAACATGGGTTTGATCCCACTTCAACTCTGTCACTTGTTAGCTATCCCTTCGCCTTTGTGTGCCTGGATTTCCTCAGCAACAAAATGGGCATAAAAACAGTAGTTACCTCGCAGGACACAGGATTTTGCTTAACTGACATGTGTGCAAAGAGTTTACTACACTTCCTACCACAAAACACAGCTGAATAATTGTTAGATAATATTATTATAGTGGTTACTGTTACTACTACTTCACAAAGACAGCCTTTCAATTAAGTAAAATGATATCACTCTAAATACTTTGCAGATATGTTTTAAGGATTAGGAAGGAAACTGTATGTCAGTGATTCTAAGATACTCTTTTCTCAGTTTTAACACCTCTGACTTTGGAAGACAATTTGTAATTCAGAATGTCTTGTAACTATGATTGGCAGCCATTTAAAACCTTTCTTATTGGTACACACAAGAGTGGACACCCTGCCGTCCATGGCACCTTAAATGGAAGGGAAATAATTGTACGTACAAAAGACCTATTGTGTTCTAGTGCTGCAATTCCCATTGAAATAAATGCTGGTTCTTAAAAGCACTGTGGGGAAAGAGGAGTAAAATAACAAAACAAAAGAAGACAAGTTTTTAAAAGTAATTCTTATTTTGATTAGTCAAGAAACTTTCAGCCAAGGGAAACTCAGGATTCAAATGAACAGGGAGGACTCATTTTATTCAATATTTAGTTTTATAGATTATATGAAAATCAGATGTTTCCATTCATCACTATTAATATTTGTACACTTTCAAAATGGCCGGTTTGGTTACATATACAAGGTCCTAACTGCAGAAATCCTTTTGTTTGAAAGGTTCAATTGAGATTAGCTTCTAATGCTTCCATGTCAAATTTTTCATTTGGTTTATACTGGTCAACAGAAAAATTTTAAGCGGGAAAAGAGCCTGAGAGATAAATTGAAAAGGTCCTGAATAGACTACATCTGGTACATAATAGGTATTCGGGTTATAGTTGATGAATAAATGAGTTAAAATAATGGATAACTACAAATGGAGAGTTCAATAATTGTAAAGAAAAAATTTACACAGTAAAGCAATACTTCTGCGATAGTAATAATCACATTTATTTGCTATTTTTGATTTTTGATTTTCATAAGGACACAGCTAAAAAGATTAATGAAAAATCATGCACATATTATAGGCAATCAAGCTATATGTAATACAAAACATAAGTGTATATAAAAATATATATGCATGAACTCTACAGGCAAGGTAAAAAGGTTCCCTTTACTCCTAAACGGGCTAAAAGTTGCCTGAAAATACCAGTCTTCAAAACTGTAAAAAAAAAGAAATAAAAAAGTGAGAAATTAGTTTATTCTGCCCAAGATTCATATTCCTGGAATCAATGAAATGTTCCCCTGGATTATTTCACTAATAATAAGCTTTTTCTTGAATTTCTATATGTGTTAATTGTAGAAATCAGATTTTTTTTAAAAGGAAACGAAAATTTCACTTATAATACAAATGCTCAGCTGTCAGTTTTATCCCAATTTGCACATATTTTTGGCTAACATAAGATAATAATCTGTTTGTGTGTGTGATGAAACCAATTTATTTTCTCCCTTTCCGATCTACCCCAGTATATCTTTGCACGTCAACATACATCTATTATCTGTCCCCCCTTCAATGGTTGTATATTATTTCACAGTACGGATGCACTGCTTATATGAGTCCCTTATAATGCATTGCTGTTTTAAGTAGTGCTGAGGAAAATAAATTGTATGTAATTTATCTAATTATTTCGTAAAGATACTTTAGTATTTGGAATTGATGGGTAAAGGCAAATATATTTTTTAAACGTGGTCCTGATCACCAAGTGGCCCGCTTGAAAAGCCAAAAGCAAGTTAAACTTGAAGCAGCAGTGTAAGTTCCGTGGCTCCTGTCCTGCACACACTTTGTGGCTAGGAAAGGGAATTTCCTTTCTCTTTCACCTTAAATCCCCTTTCTCACTATAAACACGAAGTATTTCCCCTGTGTCCATTGGTCACTTGTAGGTACACACACATAGGTGGACACGGATACAAAATGGATGCTGGGTTTGATCGGAAAATTGTTTTACCCACAGGTCGACCTATTATGGGAATTTTCTTTCCCGTTATGCACTTTTCTATAGGATATAACATTACGTCTGAAATTGTGAACATCACAAATAAAATGCTGTGTGCACTTAGTTCACGTCTATTACAGACACTTAGTGAAATCCCTTCGAACTTGTCAGCAGAGCGCTGTGCAAGGGGAATGATGAGTGGGTCCTCAGTGTTTATGTCTGCTGCCCGCAGAGTCGGCCTGGGCCCGGACCCCAGGTAGGGGGCGTCCCCACCGCGGGGAAGACAGCGCAGCGCCCTGGGGGACAGAGCGCCGGCGTCCTCCTGGACGAGCCCCGGCAGGGCGGCCCCTCTCCCAGGTCCCCGCCCCCCCCCGGGGCCGCCCGCGGCCACCGGCCTCGCAGGCCCTCTCACCGCTCCATCTTGTCTCTCTTATTCAAGCGTCCCGGACGGAGCAAGAGAAGCCTCTGCACTTCGGGGACGTCCCCCGTGCAGGCGGCTCTGTGGATCCTCCCGAGGTCTCGCACTTCGACCCGGTAGCGCCCTCTACCGGCATTCTTCATGATAACGCCCTGGCTCTGCGGACTGTTGGTGGATTCCGAGGGCTTCACTTGATTCTCATGCCTCCAGTGAAAACGCTTCTTCCCGGCCGAGCCTGGGGGCTTCGCGTCCTCCTCCTTCGCACCGCTCATGCTTTGCAGTCAGCTGAGCCCAAACAACAGTAGCTCCGGAGCAGCCAACTACCTCTCCCACAGTGTCCCAGCAGGACAGTGAGGCGGTTTGGAATCTCTCAGCCCAGAACGCCTGTAACCGAGCGACGGGCACGGGTCAGAACTGATGTCACTGCGCCCGTGCTCAGAAGCCTAACTCCCAAGGGCCAGGCGCCCAGAGCTCACGGGCCAGGCCCAGGCGGCTCCCATCTCAGAGGCATTTGTAGGCAGCGCTGGGTTCCCTTCATACCATGCTGGGCTTTGGCCCAGTCTTTTGCTGGGTCACGTGGGGAAAATGAAACAGGCAATTCCATTTCCTGAATTAAAAAACAAGATATGTAAGAGGCAGAGAACTTAGGAGAAGCAAAAAACGTAAATGAGAAAATAGAAAAAGCTTATGTACTCTAAAAATGTGAAATCTATTAATTTCTAGCAATAAAATAGAAAACCACTTAAAAGTTTGGTTTCCAAAGATAACCCTTTTGTCTTTTCAAACGTTCTGTTTTGAACCTCATAATCTATCACCTAGAAAAGTAATTACCTTAGACAAGAAAGCTACTTTAGAAACTTAAAGTACAATTTGTATTTATGTGCTTCTTCAATAAGGCCTGTGAACATAGACATCTATTTATTTGTTCCTTTTGACTTGAGATTTCACCAATTTATGCAATCTAGAATGGCCAGAAAAGGTCTGTCTTTCCATTTTTTAGATGGTAGTGTGTTCACTTGTCAATTTGTTACAACTGTACCAGTATTACTACAGCTGACCTTTGATTTCATTTACTTATCTTGCAACCCACCTTAAATTTGCCACTTAAATCCTTCAATTGTCTTTCCAAAGTTAATCAGATCATGAATAACCACATTACTACTGACAGTTCATTTTTGGCAGTGTCAAAACATTCATCTGGCCAATGATTTTGCCAATATTTGTGTATTTAATCATATTTTTGTCCTTATAAAATTGCGTGGAATTTACCAACACCAAGAAGCATAGATCATATAAACATAATACAATTATTAAACTTGGACATCATTAGATTTTTCTGAGCAAAATCCTTACATCAAGTGAAATAATCAAATTTAAGAAAATATATAAACCCTTAGAAATAAATCTTGGAAGGCTATAGCTGAAAATGAAGGATGAATCAGTAATAACTTTGACAACTTTCTTGGGATGAAAAGAAACCCTTGCATCATAACACGTTAAGAACAATATTATGTAGTAGAAAAGTATCTACTGTCTTCCCAGTGTATCATTTCAGAAGGAAAGAATCCAATTTTTGCTATTGTGTTTTTCTGAGTTTTCAGAAATGGATTACAGCAAAGAAAGACTATTTCTGAGGCTCTAGGAGACTATTTTGGCCCTTTGCCCACAAGCACTGAGTCCAAGTTTTGGGAAGTGCTTCTATACACTTTTACCTGCTAAGCAGTATGTATGGCTGTTTCCAAGTGGAGGAAGCTTTAGACCTTCGAAATTTGACAAGTGACGATTCCTACATCACACAATATTTCACTCTAGATGAAATTATGGTCCCAGGGTTATGGTTATTGTTACAGAAACTCTTGACTACTGGCATAAAGATGCTAGGACAAACAGTGGACAAACGTCTGGCCGATTTGGAAAACAAAGTCTATGTAGATAAAATTCTTACAGAGTTTTGGTTATGAGAATATGTGCACTGTATGGAAGATAACAGACAAGATGTGTGTGACAAGAATGCTTTTAGAAACAGACTTTCCAATTTATTACATATGATATTACTATTTCATCACATGAAATCATTTCTTCCCGGGCCTTCGTTCAGACCACAGGTATTTCTTTTCCAACTCAAAAGAAGATCACGCTATTGCAGCTAACAAGCCTTGGCCGAAAAGTGTGAAATTACCTTAATGGTGTATAAACTGGCATTCATATATTTTGATCAGTATCCTGCAATAATAGAAAACACTATTCGAAATGTCATTTTCACGTCAACAGCTTTGTTCCTTGTTTCCTTAGTGTTAATTTCTCATCCACTGTGTTCCTTGTGGGTAACTTTGCCATTACTTCTGTGATTGTGGGAGTAACCAATTTCACGGCATTCTGGAGCATCCATCTTGATTCCATACCCATGATTAATCTTGCCATTTGTACAAGATTATCTTTCCATTTTTCTTCACACAGTTCCTATGCATTTGGTTACAATGTTAAGCCCTGGGTAAACCATAGGAAGGGAGTACTGTATGTGCTAGGCTACCCACTGTTACAAAGTGCAACTTTAACAGTAATCCGGGTGTGTGCTTTATCAGCAGCTAAAGCGTAGGTCTGCAGGACCTTTTTTAAGATGTTGTTTCTTGTTATGGTATTTGGGGATGCTGTGGCCTAACTTTTATTCCAGTATTTTTAGCTTCTTTTTTTTTTTCTTGAAGGTTTGTTTGAATATCAACAGGCAAATCAAAGATCAAGTATACAATTCCTGATTGTCTCCAATTCAAACTGATAAAAACGCATAATTATGAATAGGCTAATAGGGGGATCACTGCATAAATTATATAGATGTCTAACCATTATGCTGTACGCCTGAACCTGACATAAATAACATTGAATATCGACTGTAATGGAAAAAATAAATAATTAAGAAAACAAAGAATAGTCAATAAACTTCGAAATTTGACATGTTTTCTTCACTTGAAATATCCCAGTTTAAAATGTTCTTTAAAATATCCCGAAAAAACTCAGTCTTACAGTAAAATATCTTTACTAAATTAGGAAGTGTCACTTTTATTATGGTCTATAGAATCAAGTATAAAGTATAACTTTCCGGTTATTTATTTCCATTATTTCTTCTTTTGATGTTTATGCCTGGAACTCAAGTATTTTACATGTTATACTACAAATGGAATATTATCTTCCCACATGCATTATCATGTAAAATTTCAATTTATTTTTCTCCCAGTCTGGCACTTTGCTATGCATTTTCTTAACGGTGTATTTTGATAAACTGAATTTTTAAAGTTTTGAAATTCAATTTATCTTCTTCTTTTATTTTGTTCTTTGTGTTTGATAGTGCTTTCTGTGTCCTAAGAAAAATTTTGCCTATTCCTAGATTACAAAAAAACAATTACCTGTTTTTTTCTCAAAGCTAATGGTTTTAACTTTACATTTGATCCGTAGACCTGTGTTTGTTGGGAAGTATGGGTAGAGATTAATTTTCTTTCCATGATAGTTATCTAGCTGTCCCAGCATCATTAGTGAAAAGACTGTCCTTTCACTAATTATAGTGTTCCCTTGGTTCCTCTGTCAAAGAACCAGTTGACAATTTACCTATGGCTTTAGTTTTGAACATTGATCTGCTTGTCTATAAAAACCAGTACCACACTGCCTTGATTACTGAAGGCATGTTTTGGTTGAAAGAATTGTAGACATTACTGATTACTGAAGCTGTTTCTTTAAATTAGGCTGCATACGTTGTCCAATATTTTTCATCCTTTCCAAATTGCTTTTGCCTCTTCTAGGTTCTTAGCAATTAGATATTCATTTTAAAATCAGTTGCCAATTTATCGATAGAAGCCTTTTGGGATCATCATTTGGGTATGGTGAATCTACAGGTCAATTTGGGGAAACAGTTTTCTTTAACAATACGAAATCTTCCAATCTGTGAACATGGTTTATTTCTCCGTTTATGTATGTCTTCTTTAATTCTTTTATTCTATTCACTAGGAACCAGTTACTTAGTAAGGCCAGCACATATTTAAGGAGAGGGAATTTCATTGGAGAAGTGTCAAAAAATTTGTAGACATGTTTTAAAAACACCACATTTACTCACCTCGTCTTACCAAATGAGCCTTGTATCTAAAGGAAAGTCGTTCTACCCAACTCAGTATCATTGATTCCGGCAAGTTGTTGTTGTTGTTGTTGTTGTTGTTTAGTACGTTCTCTTATTTTGTAGGAAGTAGCATAGGATTGCAACATAACACTATTGAATAAGGCATGTTTTAGTTGAAAGAATTGTAGACATTATCTCACTAAATTTTACACTGGGAGAGGTGACTTGTCCTTACCCTGGGAATCATTTCTTCTTAGAATGCAATTCAAATTACCATAAAACATTTGTAGTTCAGTAAAAGGCTGATGACATTAGAATTTATTTTTGTAAGATGTGTTTATTACAGTCTTATTTTCAAAGTCTTATTTGGAAAGGCATTTATTGACTGAGACCTAAATAATACAACATGATATCCCTAAAACTTCTTTTAAAATAATGAGGTGTTAAGTGGGGGAGTCAAGAGACTTTTAAGAGGCGACTGCTAGTCATTTTATGGAGGAAAGACATGAAGCAGTCATAGAAGAAATAGTATAAAATCAAGTGCAGATGTGTGGCAAAGTCGATGATAATAAAGAATGTATTTTTTTTAATTAAAGTTTATGGGGATGACAATTGTTGGTAAAGTTACATAGATTTCAGGTGTACAATTCTGTAATACATCATCTACATATCACATTGTGTGTTCACCACCCAGAGTCAGTTCTCTTTCCATCACCATATGTTGGATCCCCTTTATCCTCATCTACTACCTCCCTCACCCCTTACCCTCTGATAACCACTAAACTGGTGTCTGTGTCTATGAGTTTTTGTTTCTTTGTTTGTTTGTCTTGTTCCTTTGTTGCTTTCAGTTTTACACGCCACATATGAGTAGTCATATGGGTCTCGACTTTTTCTGTCTGACTTATTTCTCTTAACACGATAATCTCAAACTGCATCCATCTTGTCACAAATGGCAGTATTCCATCTTTCATGATGGCAGAGTAGTAATCCATTATGTATATAGACCGCATCTTCTTTACCCAATCATCTATCGAAGGACACTTTGGTTGTTTCCCTGTCTTGGCCACTGTAAATAAAGCTGCAATGAACATCGGAGCACATATATCTTTGCGGATAAATGCTTTCAGATTTTCTGGGTAGATTCCCAGGAGAGGGACTGCTGGGTCATATGGTAATTCTATTCATAATTTTTTGAGGAACCTCCACACTGCCTTCCATAGTGGCTACACCAGTCTGCATTCCCACCAACAGTGTATGAGGGTTCCTTTTTATCCACAGCCTCTCCAACACTTGTTACTATTGGTCTTGTTGATGAAAGCCATTCTGACTGGGGTGAGGTGATTACTCATTGTGGTTTTTATTTGCATTTCTCTGATGATTAGTGAATTTGAGCATTTTTTCATATATCTATTTGCCATGTGTATCTCCTATTTGGAGAAATGTCTATTCAGGTCTTCTGCCCATTTTTTAATTGGATTGTTTGCAGTTTGTTGTTGTTGTTGTTGTTGAATTGTATGAGTTCCTTACATATTTTGGATATTAGGCCCTTATCCGAGGCGTTGTTTGCAAAAATCTTCTCCCTTTCAGTTAGTTGCCTCTTTATTTTGTGGATGGTTTCTTTTGCTGTGCAAAAGCTTTTTAGTTTGATATAGTCCAAAAGTGCATTTATTTTAGCTTTTACTTCCCTTGATTTTGAGGTCAAATGCATAAAATGCTCTTTGAACCTCTGGTCTTTAAGTTTAGTACCTATGTTTTCTTCCATACATTTTAGTGTTTCAGGTCTTATGTTTAGGTCTTTGATCCATTTTGAGTTAATTTTGGTACATGGTGACAGATAGCAGTCTAGTTTCATTCTTTTTCGTGTGGCTTTCCAATTCTCCCAGCACCATTTGCTGAAAAGGCTGTCTTTTCTCCATTGTATGTTTTGGGTTTCTTTACCAAAAATAATCTGTCCATATTGATGTGGGTTTATTTCTGGGTTCTCAATTCTATTCCACTTGTCTGTGTTTCTGTTTTTCTGCAAGTACCATACTGTTTTGATTACTGTTGCCCTGTAGTACAAGCTGAAGTCAGGGAATGTGATACCTCCAGCATTGTTCTTTTTCCTTAGGATTGCTGTGGCTATTTGGGGTCTTTTGTGGTTCTATGTAAATCTGATGATTTTTTGTTCCATTTCTTTAAAAAATGTCATTGGGATTTCGATGGGGATTGCATTAAATCTGTATATTATTTTGGGTAACGTGGCCATCTTAACTAGGTTGATTCTTCCAATCCACAAACACTGAATGTCTTTCCATTTCTTTTTGTCTTCTTGAATTTCTTTAAAAAACGTGCTATGGTTTTCAGTATATAAGTCTTTCACATCCTTGTGAAAGTTTATTCCTAGGTATTATATTCTTCTGGTTGCAATTACAAAAAAAAATCTTTTCTTTGTTTTGTTTAACTTTTGTTTTCTGAGATTTCACTGTTAGTATATAGGAATGCAATGGACTTTTGTACTTTGATTTTGTAGCCAGCAACTTTACTGTATTCATTTGTTTCTAATAGCTTTTAGGTGGAGCAACATGTCATCTGCAAAAAGTGACAATTTAACTTCTTGATTCACAATTTGCACGCTTTTTATTTCTTTCTCTTGCCGGATTGCTCTGGCGAGGATTTCCAATACTATGTTAAAAAGCAGACGTGATAGGGGACAGCCCTGTCATGTTCCTGAACGTAGAGCAAAGGGCTTCGGTTTTTCACCATTAATTATATTACCTGAGGGTCTCTCATCTATGGCTTTTATTATGTTAAGGTATTCTCCTTCTATACCCATTTTATTAAGTGTTTTAATCATAGATGGATATTGTATCTTGTCAAATGCTTTTTCTGTATCTACTGATATAATCGTACGATTTTTGTCCTTCATTTTGTTTATGGTGTATCACATTGATTGATTTGCCTATGTTGAACCATCCTTGTGTCCCTGGGATGAACCCCACTTGGTTGTGATATATTATCTTTTTAATACATTGTTGCATTCACTTTGCTAGAATTTTGTTTAGGATTTCTGCATCTGTATCCAGCAGAGGTATTGGTCTGTAGTTTTCTTTTTTTGTGTTATCTTTACCAGGTTTTGGTATCAAGGTAATGTTGGACTCATAAAATGAGTCAGGGAGTACTGTCTCTTCTTAAATATTTTTGGAAGAGTTTGAGTAGGACAGGTATTAGATCCTCTTTGAATATCTGGTAGAATTCACTAGTGAAGTCATCTGGTCCCAGACTTTTGCTGTTGGGAAGATTTCAGATGACTGATTCAATTTCCTAACTGTTGATTGATCTATTCAAATTTTCTAGTTCTTCGTGATTCAGCCTAGGAAGGCATTATGTTTCTAAGAACATGTCCATTTCTTCTAGGTTATTGAATTTGGTAGCATATAGCCCTTCATAGTATTCTTGGATGACCCTTTGTATTGCTGTGTCACCCATGGCAACTTCCCTCTTTCTTTTCTGATTTTATTTATTTATTTTCTCTTTTTCTCTTAGTGAATCTAGCCAAGGGTTTGTCAATTTTATTAATCTTTTCACAGAACCAGCTCTTTGCAACATTAATTTTTTTCTATTGTCTTTTTGTTCTCTTTTTCATTTAGTTCTGCTCTGATTTTTATTATTTCCTTCCTCCTACTGACTTTGGGTTTCATTTGTTCCTCTTTTTCTAGCTCTTTAAGGTGTAACATGAGGTTATTTATCTGGGTTTTTTTCTTGAGATAGGCTTATAATGATATAAATTTCTCTCTTAAAACTGCTTTTGCTGCATCCCAAAAAATTTGGTAGGATGTATTTTCATTGCCATTGTTTGTATGTATCTTTTTTTTTTTTTTAAGATTTTATTGGGGAAGAAGAACAGGACTTTTTATTGGGGAACAGTGTGTACTTCCAGGACTTTTTTTCCAAGTCAAGTTGTTGTCCTTTCAATCTTAGTTGTGGAGGGTGCCATTCAGCTTTAAGATGTTGTCCTTTCAATCTTAGTTGTGGAGGGTGCCATTCAGCTTTAAGATGTTGTCCTTTCAGTCTTAGTTGTGAAGGGCGCAGCTCAGCTCCAGGTCCAGTTGCCATTGCCAGTTGCAGGGGGTGCAGCCCACCATCCCTTGTGGGAGTCGTAACCGACAACCTTGTGGTTGAGAGGATGCTCTCCAATGAACTGAGCCATTCGGGAGCTCAGCGGCAGATCAGCTCAAGGTGCCGTATTCAATCTTAGTTGCAGGAGGCGGAGCCCACCATCCCTTGCGGGACTCGAGGAATTGAACTGGCAACCTTCTGTTTGAGAGCCCACTGGCCCATGTGGGAATCAAACCGGCAGCGTTCCGAGTTAGGAGCAGGGAGCTCTAACCGGCTGAGCTACCGGGCCGGCCCTATATCATTTTTTTAATGCTTGCTATTTGAAGTTCTCACTAAGTTCCTTGAGCATCCTTATAGCCATTGTTTTGAACTCTGTCTCTGGCAGATTGCTTGCTTCAATTTCGTTTAGTTCTTTTTGTGGAGTTTTCTCCTGTTCCTTTATTAGGGATGTATTTCTTTGTTTCCTCATGTTGGCTGCCTCTCTGTGTTTGTTTCTATGTATTAGATAGACTGTCAGGTCTCCCAGTCATGCCAGGTAGCCTTATGTGGTAGGTGCTCTGTGGGGCCCTGGCAGTCCCTGATCACCTGTGCTGGTTACTCCAGGAGTGTCCCTTATGTGGGTTGTGTGTGCCCTCCTGTTATATTTGAGCCTTGATTGCTATTGGCATGTCAGTGTGTGGGATTGACCATAAGCCTGACTGGCTGTGGGATTTGGCTACATCCATAGTTTACGTGCTGCTGTACAGGGGGCTTACCACATAGAGTGGGATTTCCCCAAATGGCTCTGGTGCCTGTTGAGACTTCCCTTTGTGTGTGATACATGTGGGACTAATTGGGTGGTGGTCTGCTGTGATGTGAAGCCAATCTTCAAGTATGTTGGTTCTGGGACCTCTTGGCGGGGGGACTCTGGGCCAGGCCCAGGTCAACCACTCCCTGTGACTGGCTGGGGGCTACCTGGTAGGAGCTACAGAGCAATCCGTGGTTGGTCTCTTCCTGGGCTGTACCTGGAGGCACGTGGGAGAGTCCACACTGTGAACTGTGGACCACAGCAACCAGTATCGGGCTGGGGTAGCACCACAAAAAGCCAGGATACTCCGAGGCCTGCTGCCAACTGCTCCCACAAGGTTTAGCCACTGATAAAGCATTGTGCAGTATGGAGTGGGTGTGGTGGGGTCTCAGTGAGTCACCACGATGGGGTAAGCAGAGTTCACCAGACCACTCAGATTCAGATTTGGCCATGGGTGTGCTCAACACAGGAAAAATGGCCCTCACCTGCCGGCTGCATGGCAGAAGGATCCCACACAGGGAATATGGCAACTGTCCCTCTAGTCCTCACCCTGACACCACACAATCCAATCTTTCCTGTATGTCTCTGAGGCCCCTGTGAATCGCTGTTCCTCCTCTAGAGCCCAGGGTGAGTGCCTGCAAGCGAGTCTGTGCTTGGGCCCTTTAAGGGGACATCTGAATTTCCTGCAGCCTTCCATCCCACCTGGACATTTAGAATCCCCACTGTTCTTCACAGCCAGATGTTGTGGGTGCTCCTCTTCCCAGTACCAGTACTCCTGGCTGGGAAGCCTGCATTGAGATTGGGTTCCCTAGCTCCTCTGTGGCCAAGATATCTCTCCCAAGTTTCATCCTCCACATGAAGGTTTGGGGCCAGCCCATTTCACTTCTCCACCTCTCCTACCAGTCTCAGCGTGGTAGGAGACCACGATCTTCTTTATATCCTTAGTTATAAAACATCTGTTCAGCTAGACTTCAGATGGTTCTCCAGGTAGATTGTTCTGTAATTTAATTGTTATTTTGATGTGTTCATGGAATGAGGCAATCACAGCATTTATCTACTTTGCCATCTTGGATCCCACCACCCAATTCTTCTCACCTTTCTATATTTTTTGTCAATGGAAAAGTATAAATAATATTGCAGATGTATTATCCTTATTAATGTTGGACTTCAAGCTACTTCCATCATCTGAACACAGTTCTCACATAGAAATAAACAGAAAAATCATGGAAATAAACGTTTAGGAAAAGAGTATTTGGAGGGGAAAGATGATAATGTCACATAGGTAATTCCTTAATTCAAGTCATATAAAAATGTGATTTACATTTTATATTGTTGATTAATGGTAACATAAAACTGTTTCATGAAAGGTCTCTCCTTTCATCTGGTATTGAGTTATTGATTTTATAAGGCCTGTCTGGTAATGTTGTTGTCACATTATTCATTTTATAAGTTCTGCCAATCATGCTGTTGTCTAAAAAGTATTATGGAAAACAGTCTCTGAAAATATTGGAAAACATGATCACCAACAAATTTGTCTTCAAACACCTAAAATTTGAAAAGCATTGGATATCACCTTATTGTCACCACAGTGTTTATTATGTTCAGTATACTATTAGGTTGGTGCATAAGTCATTGTGATTTAACACATTAAAACTAATTACAAAAGCCTCAATGACTTTTGCACCAACCTAGTATTTTAAGCCCTGTTTCAGGACTTTAGAGAGTGGATAACTTTTATAAGAAAGATTTAAATAAGAACATTCTAGATAGGACACTTGTAATACAGTTTGAAATATTCCTACACATTTCATAATTAAGTAGACTATAACTGCAATTACTTGGATATTTAAAAAATTGGCCCTAATTTATAGAAAGGAAACAAAGTTAAAATTAAAGAATTATATACTGTTTTTGTTGTTTCTAATTCTCTAATTTTGTTGTTTCTAAAGGCATGAATCAGAAACTAAGTTTGCAAACTGGCTGTAGGCCACATTTTTCCTTTCTTCAAACAGATTTTCTAAAATCTTTGTTTCCATATGTATAAAGAAATGCTTCAGTCATAATACAGATAACAAAATATTTTTGCTTACTGTTTTTCCCAGTAGAATTTTCACATGACATGACAGTACCACTTTCATCATTTTATGGTTCTGTGCTGAAAAAATTAATAGCTTAGAACATACCTTAAGATTTTAATTTTCTAAAAGTACAAGAAAGGAAAGCTCATTTTAAGGAAAAATCCATTAAAATAAAAAAAAAACACAAAAAACTGAGTAAACTTTTATAAAGGTGGTTTTTCTAAGAATTGCAAAGTAATGCATTAGTATAAAATATAACTTGACTTTCTAAATTTCTTCGTACCAATCAGATCAAACATGATCCCCCTGAAATTATTTGTATTCACTAGACCAATATCAATTGAACTTTTTATCTGATTAATCTAAATAGCATCACATATATATATATATGTTCTCTATTATCTAAAATTAAAATAAGTAGAAATTTATTTTATTTTATTTATGTGATTTATTTTGTATTTACACAATCCCCAAGGTAGGTCTAGTCTCTAAAAGTAGTATTTAAAGGCCACATTTCATAAGATATATATCATTCCTACAATAATGTCTCTATTTAACTTAAATACTATAAATAATATTTGATTTATTTCAGATGCAGCAGGAGTTGGAAAAAATATTACTAGAGAACTAAAAGAAGGTATGTTGCCACAATATAGGAATTCAAATTAGATTATCATTGATATCTGGAATAAAGTATATTAGTAAATGGCATCCCTTTCCATGTTCAGATAATATATACTACATTAAATATTTTCTTGGGCTGGCCCAGTGACTCAGGTGGTTGGAGCGCCGTGCTCCTAACTCCGAGTTAGCAGGTTCGATTCCCACATGGGACAGTTAGCTGTGCCCTCTACAGCTTAGACTGTGAACAGCAGCTTTCCCTGGAGATGTACTGCTGTGAGCAACTGGAATTTGGCATAAGCTGCCCCTGGCTGCTGAGTGCTGCCATGGGCTACCGTGTGCTGCTATGAGCAGCCGGCGTGAGTGGCTGGCAGCCGTAGAGAGCTACCATGAGCTGACTAGCAAATGACTGCCACACCTGGGGTAACACAAGGCTCATAATACCAGCATGGGCCATGGAGCTGTGTTCTACACAACTAGACTGAGAGACAACGACTTGAAACGGAGTGGGGATGGGGGAAGTGGAAGAAGGGAGGGAAATTTTTTTTTTTAATTTATTGGGGTGACAATTGTTAGTAAAATTACGTAGATTTCAGGTGTACAATTCTGTATTACATCATCTATATCCCATTGTGTGTTCACCACCCAGAGTCAGTTCTCCTTCCGTCACCATATAATTGATCCCCCTTACACTCATCTACTACCCCCAACCCCCTTACCCTCTGGTAACCACTAAACTATTGTCTGTGCCTATGAGTTTTTGTTTCTCATTTGTTTATCTTGTTCTTTTGTTGTTTGGGTTTATATACCACATATCAGTGAAATCATATGATTCTCTGCTTTTTCTGTCTGACTTATTTCGCTTAGCATTATACTCTCAAGATCCATCTATGTTGTCACAAATGTTCCTATATCATCATTTCTTACCGCCAAATAGTATTCCATTTTGTATCTATACCACAACTTCTTTATCCATTCATCTATCAAAGGACATTTTGGTTGTTTCCATGTCTTGGCCACCATAAACAAAGCTGCAATGAACATTGGAGCACACGTGTCTTTACATATAAGTATTTTCAGATATTTTGGGTAGATACCCAGGAGAGGGATTGCTGGGTCATATGGTAATTCTATTCGTAATTTTTGGGGGAATCTCCACACTGCCTTCCATAACGGCTGCACCAGTCTGCATTCCCACCAACAGTGTATGAGGGTTCCTTTTTCTCCACAGCCTCTCCAACACTTGTTATTATTTGTCTTGTTGATGACAGCCACTCTGACTGGGGTGAGGTGATAGCTCATTGTGGTTTTTATTTGCATTTCTCTGATGATTAGTGATGTTGAGCATTTTTTCATATGTCTATTTGCCATTTGTATGTCCTCTTTGGAGAAATGTCCCTTCAGGTCCTCTGCCCATTTTTCAATTGGGTTGTTTGTTTTGTTGTTGTTGAGCTTCATGAGTTTCTTGTATATTTTGCATATTAGTCCCTTATCGGAGGCACTGTTTGCAACCAACCCCATTCAGTTGGTTGCCTCTTTATTTTGTCGATGGTTTCTTTTGCTGTGCAGAAGCTTTTAAGTTTCATATAGTCCCATTCATTTATTTTAGCTTTTACTTCCCTTGCCTTTGGAGTCAAATTCATAAAATGCTCTTTCATCCCAAGTTCCATAAGTATAGTACCTATGATTTCTTCTATGCAGTTTATTGTGTCAGGTTTTATGCTTAAGTCTTTGATCCATTTTGAATTAATTTTGGTACATGGTGACAGATAGCAGTCCAGTTTCATTCTTTTGCACGTGACTATCTAATTCTCCCAGCACCATTTATTGAAGAGGCTGTCTTTCCTCCATTGTATGTTTTTAGCTTCTTTGTCAAAATTATCTGTCCATATTTATGTGGTTTTATTTCTGGGTTCTCAATTCTATTCCATTGGTCTATGTATCTGTTTTTCTGCCAATACTGTGCTGTTCTGATTATAGTAGTCATGTAGTACAAGCTAAAGTCAGGGAGTGTGATACCTCCAGTATTGTTCTTTTTTCTGAAGATTGCTTTGGTTATTCAGGGTCTTTTGTGGTTCCAAACAAATCTGATGATTTTTTGTTCTATTTCTTTAAAAAATGCCGTTGGGATTTTGATGGGGATTGCATTAAATCTGTATATTGCTTTGGGTAATATGGCCATTTTAACTATGTTGATTCTTCCAATCCATGAGCACGGAATGTCTCTCCATTTCTTTTGTCTTCTTCAATTTCTTTTAAAAATGTCTTGTAGTTTTCAGCATATAGGTCCTTCACATCCTTGGTTAAGTTTATTCCTAGGTATTTTATTCTTTTTGCTGCAATTGCAAACAGAATTGTTTTTTGTATTTCTTTTTCTGAGATTTCATTGTTAGTATATAGGAATGCAATGGACTTTTCTACGTTGATTTTGTATCCAGCAACTTTACTGTATTCGTTGATTGTTTCTAATAGCTTTTTGTTTGAGTCTTTAGGGTTTTCTATATATAGCATCATTTCATCTGCAGAGAGTGATAATTCCCAATTTGGATGCCTTTTATTTCTTTCTCTTGCCTGATTGCTCTGGCAAGGACTTCCAACACTATGTTGAAAAGCAGAGGTGATAGGGGACAGCCCTGTCGTGTTCCTGAACGTAGAGCAAAGGGCTTCAGTTTTTCACCATTAATTGAGATTAGCTGAGGGCTTGTCATAGATGGCCTTTATTATGTTAAGGTATTTTCCTTCTATACCTATTTTATTAAGTGTTTTAATAGTAAATAAATGTTATATTTTGTCAAATGTTTTTTCTGCATCAATTGATATAATCATGTGATTTTTGTCCTTTATTTTGTTTATGTTATGTATCACATTGATAGATTTGCGGATGTTGAACCATCCTTGTGCCCCGGGGATGAACCCCACTTGGTCGTGATGAATAATCTTTTTAATGCATTTTTGTATTAGATTTGCTAGAATTTTGTTTAGGATTTCTGTATCTGTATTCATCAGAGATATCGGTCTGTAGTTTTCTTTTTTTGTGTTATCCTTACCAGGTTTTGGTATCAGGGTAATGTTGACCTCATAAAATGAGTTAGGGAGTATTGTCTCTTCTTCAATTTTTTGGAAGAGTTTGAACAGGATTGGTATTAGACCCTCTTTGAAGGTTTGGTAGAATTCACTAGTGAAGCCATCTGGTCCCAGACATTTGCTTTTGGGAAGGTTTTGGATGACTGATTCAATTTTGTTATTGGTGATCGGTCTGTTTAGATTTTCCAGTTCTTCATGGTTTAGCCTTGGAAGCTATATGTTTCTAAGAACTTGTCCATTTCTTCTAGGTTATTGAATTTGGTGGCATATAGTCCTTCATAGCATTCTTGCATGATCCTTTGTATTTTTGTGGTGTCCGTGATAACTTGCCCTTTTTCATTTCTGATCTTGTTAATTAGTGTCTTCTTTCTTTTTATCTTAGTGAGTCTAGACAAGGGTTTGTCAATTTTGTTAATCTTTTCAAAGAACCAGTTCTTTGTCACATTAATTTTTTTCTATTGTCTTTTTGTTCTCTATTTCATTTAGTTCTGCTCTGATTTTTGTTATTTCCTTTCTTCTGTTGACCTTGGGTTTCATTTGTTCTTCTTTTTCTAGTTCTTTAAGGTGTAATGTGAAGTTATTTATTTGGGATTTTTCTTGTTTCTTGAGATAGGCCTGTAATGATATAAATCTCCCTCATAAAACTGCTTTCTCTGCATCCCCAAAATTTTGGTAGGATGTATTTTTATTGTCATTTGTTTCTATATATCTTTTGATCTCTCCTCTAATTTGTTTTTTGACCGGGTCATTCTTTAAAAGTATATTATTGAATCTCCATGTATTTGTGTTTTTTCCTGCTTTCGTTTTGCAGTTGACATCCAATTTCAAAGCCTTGTGATCAGAGAATATGCTCGGTATGACTTCAATCTTCTTAAATTTGCTGAGGCTGATTTTGTGTCCCAATACATGGTCTATCCTTGAGAATGTTCCATGTACACTCGAAAAGAATGTATAGTCTGATGTTTTAGGATGAAGTGCTCTATATATGTCAATTATGTCCATTTCATCTAATGTGTCATTTAGGGCTGCTATTTTGTTATTTATTTTCTGTTTGGATGATCTATCCATAGCTGTCAATGATGTATTTAAGTCCCCTATTATTATTGTGTTTTGGTCAATTTCTCCCTTTGGTTCTGTTAGCAGTTGCTTGGTACATTTTGGTGCTCCCTGATTGGGGGCATAAATATTGATGACTTTTATGTCTTCTTGTTGTATAGTCCCCTTTACCATTATGAAATGTCCATTTTTGTCCCTTGTTATCTTTTTCACCCTGAAGTCTATTTCATCTGATATCAGTATGGCTACACCTGATTTTCTCTGGGTGCCATTTGCTTGGAGTGTCAATTTCCACCCTTTAACTTTGAGTCGATGCTTGTCCTTGTAGCTGAGATGTGTCTCTTGGAGACAGCATATGGTTGGGTTTAGTTCTTTGATCCAATCTGCTACTCTGTCCCTTTTTAGTGGTGAGTTCAGTCCATTTACATTTAGGGTGATTATTGATATGTGAGGATTTCCTGTCATTCTGTCTTTAGTTTTCTGGTAAGGCTGTGTCTCCATTGTTTCTTTGCCTTTTTGTTGTTGTCCATTATTTCTGTATGGTGGTATTCTGTGATATTTCCCTCTGTTTCTTCTTTTATTATAGTGTATATTTCAGTTCTCAATTTTTTTTGAGTGGTTACCCTTAAGTTTATGTAAAAGAAAGTTTGATATTTAGAGTATTCCATTTTCTTCATCACGCTTACTTTCTCCATTCCCATATTCTGGTTCAGGCGTTTACTCTCCCCCTTTTTATGTTTTGGTTGCCACAAATTGTTCCTGTTGACGGTGGTCGAATAGCCTCCTTTAGCATTTTTTTGTAGTGCAGGTCGTGTATTAGAAAATTGCCTCAGCTTCTATATGTCTGAACTGGTCTTTATTCCTCCATATCTGAAGGCTATCTTTGCTGGATATATTATTCTTGGCTCACAATTTCTCTCTTTCAATAGTTCGAATAATTGGTTCCACTCCCTCCTGGCTTGTAGAGTTTCTGCTGAAAAATCTGATGATAATCTAACGGGCTTTCCTTTGTAGGTTACAGTCTTCTTTTCCCTGGCTGCCTTGAGGATTCTTTCTTTGTCGTTGATTTTAGACAGCTTCAATACAATGTGCCTTGGAGAAGGCCTGTTGGGATTGAGGTAATTGGGTGTTCTATTTGCTTCTTGGATTTGAGGATCCAGTTCTGTCCACAAGTTTGGGAAGTTCTCATCAACAAACATCAACAATTTGCTTGAATATATTCTCTGTTCCCTTCTCTCTTTCTTCTCCTTCTGGTATGCCCATTATTCTCATATTGCTCTTTATTCTGTAACTAAATTTTATTCCCTGATCTCCCAACTCCCAAACTTTTCTCAGTTTGATTAGTCTTCCTTCTCTTCAACCCTGAGACCCTCCCAGTAACTGAACAATCAGCTATGTTGGTGGGTGAGACAGAGTCAAGGAATTAGGGGCTCCCAGAGGCTAGCCTCCTAATGGACAAAGGTGACACTGAGTAAGTCTTGACTCGAGAAACCAGAGAAACCCAGAGGATCTTATGTGGGTGTATGTGCCACTGGGGAAACATCAGTCACTAACTTTAGGGTCAATTAATTTCAGGACCCATTTACAATTCAGTTTGGTGACGTTCCACCACTGAGGAAATGGGATTTGTGATAATAACAACCAAAAAGGCCAACGGAGAGAAAAATTTGGAAGAAATAGATGGTGTCTTGGGAAAGCAATGCCCACTAGGGGGAAATGCCACTGACACAGGAGGAGGAGCTGGAAGCATGGTCACCTTACGACTTTCCCCCACCTTCGTGCACTAGTCTTCATGGGCCCCTCCTCCATAAACAATATTGAAGTTATGACAACTGTTAGAATAAAAATTAACAGAGTCCAGGCTGGATTCATTATTACTAGTCATTATTAAACAACTATGTTTTCTCCTGATTTCAAAAAGAATTAAAGATGAAACATTTTCACCGGCCCATTGTAAACAAGAGTATAAAAGGAGCCACTTTAAAATGAGGCCAGACCTGCTACCTCAGAGGAACTGCCTGGCACATCTGATGCCTCAGTCCTTTGGGACGTTAAAACAGGACAAAGCAACCTGTGGAATGGGCCTAAGCCACCTTGTGTCCCAAAGGACTGTCTGCTAACATAACAAGACAGTGGATGTTAGGACTATTAAGCTGATGACTACTGGACGAAACATTAAAAACACTTTAGGATTAGCATCACCATGTTATGTTACCCGCACCGATAGCAGTGCCTTCCTTCTGTGGATGTCACTGTCCCCCCTCCATTTCTCATAAGTATCCATTGCCTTAGTCTCCTCATCAGAACACTATTTGGGCTTCTGCCTGAATCTGTGTTTTCTGAATAGCTTTTCTTATTGATCTCAGTAAATGCATGTTGCCTCTCCTTTTGAAAAGCTTTTATTTTTAGATTAGCACCCCTAAAAGTATAGTGAGTGGGTCGTAGGTACTGTGCTTTCCGTGTCGAATGGGTAAGTCAGCCCTGAGTGGAAGGCACAGGGATTAGGGCCTAAAAGTCATGAATTCACCATGAGGCAAACTTTGCCCATTTTACTATGGTTTGTGTCCCGGCTCCACTCACTTTTCTGTTGGGTCAGAGACTGAGCCCTGGAGTAAACCTCTAGTCTGAGGTCTCCAGGAAGCTCCTGTGTTACTTCTATACCGGAAATAAGGCCTGTCTTCTTAATTTAGCTAAGCTTAGTTTCTCTGCGAACCTACATGCTACAGAAACAATCTGGGAAAAATAAGCTACAGGTCACTTACAACTGGAATTTAAAAAGTAGGAAATTTCTGTTGAGGCTGTCAATTGCTTTCATGTCTTCTGGAGTCAATTCAAAGTCAAAAATCTGAAAGGAAGGAATCATGTTAAACTCTCCCCCAGGGCAGCTGGCTTCTCCTGGGAACATGAGGACTTTCCCACTGGGCAGAGACAAGAAGAGCACGTGGGAAGCGTCCCCTGCTATGCCTTCCAGGGGCACCAGCCTGAGGACGCTGCTCCTGGGTTCTCTGCCTCTCCTTTCCTACTCTGTCTCCTCCTTTGTTCCGCTTCACAAAACAAAGGCTTACAACTCAATCCCAAATCTTCCTAAGTGAACTTTTTGCAAGAGAAGAGAAAACAAATCCCCCCCACCTTCTTTTCCTAAACAAGCGAGATAGTTGGACAATCTGGACAAAGTACCTGCTGACTGGATCAAGCTTTAGTCAGGTTTTCACTTCCACAGCACCTCCTGAATTGAACGCAACCTTGAGCTTTAGAAGGAAGAGCTTACGCCTGCAAAGGGCCCTCCAAGAAGCTATTGACCTGAGGAAAAAGCATTCAGCTGCACAACTGCTCATGCCAACCTCCAAACACCATTCTCTCTCTAGTTGTGTTTACTCTTCCCTGTAAAAGAAAAACCTCTCCGATTGATCTTAGAGACACTTGTAGACCCAACATTCAGGGAATTCTCCCTTTTGGATTAAGTCTCTCTTACTTAAATCCAGATTTGTGTTTTATTTGGCGATCCATAGCCCCTAATGAAGAGTCTACTAATAGCAAAGCAGACAGCTCTTTGGTGAGAAATATTAAAGCGGGAAGTACATTATTTCACCCAGGGGACAATTTCATGGAAAACTCAGTGCCTCAATCTATCATCTAACTATCATCTATCTATCTATATCATCTATCTATATCATCTATCTATAGCTATCTTCTACCATCTATCTATTTATCTACCTATCATCTATCCATTCATCTGTCATTCATCTTAAAAATATACTCCTTAAGTGGTTTGGTTGTCAGGGGGACATCTATTAACATATTGAGTTAAATTAAAAAATAAAATGAGATTTTTTTTTTCTGATTGCTTTAACAATGAGCTTTAGAGTCGTCTGTTAGATATTTCCATAAATCGAATGAACTAAATCTATCGTTTCAAGGATTTGGAGCAAATATATTATAAATAACATGCTTTAAATGTCACCTTTTGTAAATGTTAAACTCATGATGAAATTTAGCTGTCATCTTAAAATGGGATACTTTACACAATTTCTCATGAGGTTTACAACAACCTAAGTTGAGGACCACTGATTGATCTAAGGACCTGGAGACATGTGAGTGAGAGTTCAGTTGGCAGGGGGTGCGGGGGGTTACTTGTTCATTTGCTAATTCAGTCCATCCATAAACCTATATCTAGCTTCCTACCTGCCAGGATCTCTGCTCGGGAAAAGGTGCTAAAGGATGACCCACAGTGAGTCACACTACATTTGGGTCTCATAGTCTAGAGAGCACACTGACATATAAACAAGCGATTTTAGTTCAACAAAGAGAAAACTCACTGCCAGAGTCAAGCCAGGGCTATGAGAGCCACAAAGGTGCTGGGGTGTCCCGATGGTTTACCAAAGCAGCTAATCCTATCTAGATTTGATATTGAAATAAGAACATCGTAGGAATGGATCAGTAAAACCAATCGTGGAAAAGTGTTTCTTTGTTTCTTTGTTTTTAAAGGCCTAGTTTCTTTCACAAATAAATTGAGAGAGAGAAAGAAAGGGAGGGAAAGTGGGGAGGACGAAGGGACATACTTTAACATATTTTGAATTACAACTCCTGTGAAGAGTATAAATATTTGAATGGTTTCTTGCATAATTTTCAAACCATTTTACAAAAGGGCTATACAATGTCATAAGATCCCAGTGATTAAAAATTAGCAACATTGTTATTTTTTTAAAGTATTTCTTTTAATTCTGATTTATCCACTTCCTCACTTTCCAGGGCTTTGCTTTTTCTCTGGCTTGTCCCTTCACCACTCTAACTGCCACGGAGAGATTCCCCATCAGCTCCCTCTCATGAAATCCCATACCTTTTCCATCCTTGGTTGGACTGGTTGCTCCCAGCAGAATCGACCCCATGACTCACGCAAATCTTTTCAACCCTCTTTGGCTTCCCTGACACCACACACTCCTCATTTTCTCTCTCCGTGTCTGCCAACTCCTATTCAGTCTCCTAACCAGTGCCCCTTTGCCTGACTCTTAAATGCTGACTTTCCTGACCTCTCCCTTCTCATTCTATGAACTTTCCTAGGAGAGGCAGTCCATTTCTGTGACTTAAATTGCCACTCATGAAGCCAAACTCCAAAATCTATACATTTCGCCCTGACCGCCTTTCTGAACAACACTGCCACCTACCAACCCTGCATCTCCACTAGGATGTCTCCTGGGACCCTCAAGCCACCTCTGAATAATGGAAATCATGCTCTTCCCACTCCACTCAACCCGTTCCTTCTATGGCATTTCTTATGGCAATAAAAAGAGCAGTCATCTGTACAGTTGGCATCAAGCTAGAAACTTGGGAACTGTTAGCTAAGGAAGAGGGCGTGGAGAGCAGAAAGCAGGGAAGCCCCAGTGGGCACAGGTTCACTCGGTTGCAGACGGGCTTGTACTTGAGCCCTGGCTTGTTCAGGATCGTCCCCAGATGCTTGGAATTGAAGTTGGACACGCCAATGGCCTTGGTCAGACCTGCGTCCTTACACTTCTCCAGGGCCTGGGGAGGAAGGACACATATGGCAAACCTTTAGTGTAGTTTGGCTCTTTCCTTTCACATTGAGCTTTTTAAAAACTGGAAATCCATTTTAGCACATATAACAACTGACTGAACCAAACTGTTTTCTCAGTTGGATATATTATTTCCTAATGTACTTTATTGCTGTGTATGCATATCTTGTGCCCTTGAGTCTGTGACATGCACACCCAGGACAATAAAGAGACATTAAGGTGCTGTGAAATTCTTTGGCCTCCCTGCTCTCTTCCATGGTGCCTATTTTGCTATTAGGCATGTCACAGTTCCTTAAGAAATGATGTCATAATCAAGGGCAAAAGGGAATGCTCAGTTTTCCTGCAAGTAGGTTTTCCAGCTTCCTCTTTCCTCGGATGGTGAGACAGGTGCATGGTGTGGGTTGCAGATGGGCAGGCTGCATGCTCCTTCTGCAGCCCGCCCTCCCGCTAAGCAGACAGCAGCTTCTCTGTCCTGGGGTGGGGCTCTGACTCCTCAGGGGTTTGCTTCTGAAGATGCCCCATTTAGGGCTCATAGGCTCAACCTTTCCTCTCTTTAGGACCACAGAAGTTTAGATTAAATAAAAATAGACCTCCCAGTCACCTCATTCAAGTCCTTTGCTTTACAGATGAGAATACTGAGGTACAGAGGAGTTTGACGATGTGTCCGAGCACAGACCATAGATGGAACGAGAATCCATGTCTTCTGACACCCATCCAGTGGTAGCCACCTTGTTGCAGTGCCTTTGGGTGGTAGTAGCAGCACTTACCTCCCATGTGTCATGCAAGTCCGCCGTCTCTAAAATAATTTTCCCACTGGCGTCCTTTGGCATAAGCTCCCCCCCAAGCTGGAATACAGAGAAGAGAGAGGATGAACAAAAGGTTGTTTTGTTGGTGTGTTTTTTTTTTTAAAGAATGACCCAAGGGGCTTAGTGACACAGCTTCAAGAGGCTGTGATTACTAATCTGAGTGTGTGTGTGTGTGTGTGTGTGTGTGTGTGTGTGTTGTAAGAGAAGATGGGGGGAGGAAGATGAAAATCACCGGTGCTTGGGTTTAGTACCCTTGCTTCTGAAGATGTACGTCAAACCCAGGTGACAGAAAGGTGGGATTGAATACAAACAGCCCAAGAAGGTCCTGGTACAGCCGCAGTGGTTTGGAAGGCTTTGTGGGGCCTCCATTTCACCACCTCTGACTTTGCATTAAGAGGGATAACAAGCTGCTGAATCTGGGGCGTCAGAGGTGATGGTTCTGAGGGTGGATTATCTCTCCTCCTCATCATCACTACTTTGGTTACTTCATATATATAGTGAATTCTTACCATATATTTTAAGTGCTTTACCTACATTACCCTTTAATTCCTCAACAATAAGCCCAGGTAAGTCCCATGACTCTCACTTGTCACATGTTTACTATCTAACCTGGGCTGCTCCTCCTGCACTCGTCCGCTCCTGGGTCAAAGTCACTCTGCTCTTTGTTACAAACTTAGCAGCTTGGCACTAATACAGGGAGACGGGTTAAATGGCAATCATAATACAGCATGTTACATAAGAGGCAGAGAACATAGAATCCTAGGAGAACATGTGAAAGCAGGCAGCTAACCCAGCCCAAGTGTGTTAGAGATGCAGTGACCTCTGCATGGTTTTATGATGCCTTCTGAATGTTCAAGAATTGTATGAAAGTCTATTTCATTCAGCAATAAATACGTATTGAGTAGCTATAACATGCAAGACACGGTTGTAGACGTTATGAACAAAACAGACCAGTTCTGCCCTCGTGGAGCTTGCTTTCCAGTAGTAAGACAATCAACTAATTAGTATGTAAAATGATGAGAAATTCTGTGATGAGAAATACTGGTAGAAAGGAGGATTACTGCAGATGGTCACTATGTATGAAGAGAATGCGCTGTGATATTTCTTGATCTGTATTACAGATTCTTCCTGTGAGAACCTGCCCCTCCTTATTTCTCACTTTTCTGGATATTGGTGCACATTTTCCCCACTGAACTTACTCTCTCTCCTATTTCCTGTGAAAGCCTGGTCTGAACAGTAACTGTGAAACATGGTACCCAAGTCCTCAAGAAACTGAGTGAGATTTGTTCTCTCAGAGAAAAGCCCATTATCAGCATCATCCTTGTAGCTCCATCTCCTGGGTTTCGCTTGCTGGGACACGCTTGCTGGGTTTTGTCTCAGGGACCAGCAGATAGGAAGATGGAATGAGGAATTTCTTCTTTCCCATACTAAGTCAGTTACCCCGTAGGAAAATGGGGTGTCCCAGCCCTTCATTATCAATTACTGTCTAAGAAAAGGCAGGATTGTTTTAAAGCATTTTGGTGGAAGGAAAGAATAATAATTATTGGTACAAAAACAAAGAAGTGTTGAATGGAGTCCAAGTTACTCTGAAAGGAGATTTAACAAAAGAGAGGACAAAGTTCAGTTAGGTTTCTGTGATTCCGAAGGAAAACGTGACTCAAAGTAATGAGAAAAGTATTCACATAGCATGGAAATAAAATGTCAAACTCGTACATAATCCTCCCTGAAAAGGTGGGGCTCCAGTGTGAAGCAACAAGGAAAAACTGCCCACAGTGGGCTGGGAACTCTTTTTATCCTGACTTCACCACCCATGAAAACAGAGTAGATGCAAAAATGGCCATCAGGGCTCTTCACCGGACTCCTGGAGCATTTGGTGAACTCCGTGCCTCTTGTCATTGGGACATGTGAGCAGGGTCATCTTCAACAACCTGCCCTCAGTCCTGGGCCAGGCCCCACCCCAGCCGGGCCGTGGTGCCGTGGGCCTCCACGTGGCTCCTGCTGCTGAGAGAGTATGACTAGTCCCTCGCCAAGTTCTCAGCTAGGAGAGCATCTGAGTCACACAAAGCTTGAATCCCAGCTGAGGTTCTCCCAGAATGGCATGGGACTCCCTCCTTCTCACCGCCTGGGTCTCTGCTGCAGTGTCACCTCCTCAGAGAGGTCTCCTCTGCTGAGTCACGCTAGTCAAAGTAAGGCCCCGTTGTCCACTGGGGCCTCTTTCCACCTCACACCTGTTTTAATTTCTTCAGAACAATTGGCCACTCTCGGAAATAACATTATTTACTCATTTATTCGCTGGTGTGTTTTTATACATATTACGTCATTCAACACTGTAACCCCTGCACCCAGAAAGGCTCCCTAGCACGGAGCTGGTGCTCAGTAAATATCTGTGCAATGAATGAAATTGAGCTCTATGCATAGTCACTTTTGCTAGTTTTTAGTTATTCTCTGTACTGTTCTTAGAGCCTGTGAGCCCCAAACTTCGTATTTAAGTCCTTATGAAAAGTTGCTCGGCTCTGGGAGGCTGACAGGTCCATCCAACTGGGGAACAGAGTCACAGCATCTTTCACCCCTCTCCTCAAGGCCAGTACTGATAATGTCACTGACTGTTTTCAGCAGGTATAGCTGTGCCCAGCTGAGTGACAAATCTAGTCAGAGAAAACAGCAGCACAGTAGGCTGGCGTGTCAGGCGACCACAGGAACAAAACATACAAGGGCCAGATAACTAAGTTCACTTACCTAATTCTCCGACCTTTCGTAAGTGGGCTGGTCATGACCATGTGCGAGACAGCAGCCCTAAGGAGTTCCCAAGATGGCAGGAGACATTTTGAGGGTACAGCTCTACCTAGGAGCCAGTCAGGAAGAAAGAAGGCATGCTGATTTTTTAAACAGAGGAAGTCTAAATTGAATATTCAAATGGTGGGAACATCAGGGAAGCCAACCAGGGAAGAAATGATGACACCCAGAGGTTAGCAGAAACAGGCAGCCACTGCTTGCTGCTCATGTAGGTGAAGAAACAAAGGAAGAGGACAGTCGGGAGCCCAGAGCTGGCGGGTGGGGAGTGGAGGAGTCCCCTGGCAGGAGCTGCAGCCACTGTAGACCCGATGGGTGGGAGCTGTAACTACTGACAAAATGGAAGGTGCTGTTGCATTCCTCAAAACAGGAGAGGAAAACATCCTGACTTCTCCCTCAATTTCTAGTTCCTCAACACCAAACCCAGCTGGAAACCAGCAAACAGGGAAGCCAGGACACAGCCTGCAGAGGGCAGGCTTCCTGGCTATTGCTTCAAGAAAAGGTGAAAAAGGGTCTGAGAGCCAGTAGTGTAATGTCAGTCAGCCTACTTGTTGCTGATCCAGCATCCAAATTTGGGTATTGATGAAATATAGCTTTCTTTTGTACTCCACGCAGATGGGGCCAGAACAGCAGACTTTTTTGTTGTTGTTTTCTTTCTTGTTTTTTTTTATTAGTTTCAGGTGTACAAAACAATGTAATAGTTAGACATTAACACCCCTCACAGAGTGATAATCCCCCTCCCCCAATTTATTACCCCTCTGACATCGTAAATAGCTGTTAGAGTTCTATTCACTCTATTTCTTATGCTGTACTCCATATCCCATGACTATATATATTAAATTATAGTTGACATTCAGTATTATTCAGCTTCAGCTTTAGGTGTACAGCACAGTACACCGTCCATGAAGTGGTCTCCCTAATAAGACAAGTGCCTTCCTGACGCCCTACAAAAGCTTTACAACATTATTGATTATATTCCCCAAACTGTCTTTCATATCCCCGTGGCAGTATTGTGACTACTAATCTGTGCTTTCTAATCCACTCACCTTCTCCCTCATCCCCACCCCCTCCTAACAAGCAACAGCAGTTTTTCCTCTGTATCTTTGAGACTATTTCTGTTTAGTTTGCTCATTCATTCAGTCCTTTAGATTCTACATATAAGCAAGATCATATGGTATTTGTCTTTCTCTGTATTACTTATTTCACTTAGCATAATGTTCTCTAGTTCCATCCATATCGTTGCAAGTGGTAAGATTTCTTTCTTCTTTATGGCCAAGTAATACTCCATTGTGTAAATGTACCATAGTTTCTTCATCCAGTCCTCGACTGATGGGCATTTTAGTTGTTTCCATGTCTTGGCTATTATGAATAATGCTGCAATAAACATAGGGGTGCATATATTTTGTTTGAATTAGCATTTTGGATTTTTCTGGATATATACCCAAGAGTGGAATTGCTGGGTCATAGGGTAGTTTCATGTCCAATTTTTTGAGATACCTCCATACCACAGCAGGTTTCTTAAATGTAAGAGTGTGAATTGTGTAGAGTAACTAGAATATGTTGAATCTTGCTCTTGAGGAACTGTTAGAATTCTTCAGCATTCACAAAAGTCAGGTCACCTTTGCTAAAAGTTAGGCTTAGCACAGGTAGGGCTACATAACATGTCCTAACCATATTCAGTTCAGCAAATATTTACTGAGTATCTCTTACATGCAAAAGATTGTTTCTAATTTTATTTTGACATCACGGACATAGGAACAAGGGTCAGAGTTTTAAAAATTTGCTTTTGTGGGGCTGTATCCTTAAATCCTTCCCTGACACTAAAATAACAGCAACCTTCTTTGAAACAAGGACATAGGAGTAATTATCGCTGGATTTTGAAGCCCCTGGTCCCAGGCAAAAACTTCTTCCCAACCCCAGCCTAGAAATCCAAGGATTATGCTGTGGATTATGTATGCCACAGAAGACATCAGGAATGTGAGTGCCGATGGCTCTGCCATCTGTGGGTTATAACACACTTGGCCACGGGAGCCCAACAGACCGAATCTCTGGGTTTTCTAAGGTGAAGGTAGGAGAAACCCAAGCAGAACACATTGGTCCTGTTCATTGGGCAGACTAAAATGAAGGCACAGGAAGGCTGAGGAAGCTGGATATTGTGTGGCGGGTGCCAGAAAACAGGGAGCTATGTAGCAAAAGAATCCCAGAATCCACATAGGAGCCTCCTTGACTGTATGGTTAAATACTGAGATGTGAAACTCCACAAAGCCACACAAATAAGGTGAGGAAGCTATTAGCTGAACAGGTCCCACAGACAGTGAAGAGCAAGGACGTGTTTGAATTTTAGCCAACCAGAGTGGAGAATCTTTGTTGAACATGTATGGAATTCAGTATAGAGCCTAGAAGATTAATAACGTAAATTCTAGAGGAACTACAAAAACAGGTAAAAGAGATAAGCTAATAAGATAAGAATGAAGCTAAATATACAACTAATAGAGTGTTAATAAAAAAGAAAGCAGGAAAAGAGAACAAAAGGAACAAAGAACAATGAGACAAACAGAAAACAAATAGCAAGATGGTAGATTTAAACCCGAGTATTAGTAATTACATTAGATATAAATGGTTTAAACCCTCTATTTAAAAGCCAGAGATATTCAGACTGGATAAAAAACAAAATCTCTTACATGCTATCTACAAAAAACAAACAGATAACATTGTCTCTATTCACAGATGACATGGTTATCAATATATAAAATTCCAAAAACAATTTTTTACACTAATAGAACTAACATGTGAGTTTAGTAAGGACATAGAATACAAAGTCAGGATTTAAAAGGTTAATGGCATTTTTATATACTAGCAATAAAATTCAGAAATTGAAAATTTTTAACGTTTCATTTACTATTATATTAAAAGACAAAATATTTAGGAACTAATTTAAAACCATGTACAATATTTGTATGCTAAGATATACACAGTATTGGTGAGATAAATTAAGAATACCTAAATAAATGGAGAGATATACTCAATATTGTTAAGAGGGCAGTTCTTCCCAAAATGTTTCTCTAGATTCAATGCAATCCTGCTGAAAATTGCAGCACTTTTTTTTTTTTTTCAGAAATAGGCAACCTGATTTTAAAATTTATATGGACAAGTAACAGAATTGGAATAGTGAAAACTATTTTGAAAAAGAAATAATTTGGATGGTTCAAACTACCTTATTTCAAGAATTACTATATAAAGGTACAGTAATTAAAACAGTGCGGTATATTAAAAAGATATGTATATAGACCAATGGAGCAGAATAGAGTCCAGGAACAGATGGACACATGTATGGCCAATTGATTTTCCATAAAGGTGCCAACGTAATTCAAGGAGAAGGGAAAGTTTTCCACACAAATGGTGCTGAAACACTTGGACATCTTTTCATCCAAGGGCAGAAGCTTCCCAACTAGTGTCCCAGACGCCAGTCCTCTCCCTCTTCCAATCCATACCCACACAGCAGTCAAACTATCCGTCCGAGACAAGGATTCCCCTTGGAGTCCTTCACTGGCTTCCCGCTGTCCTCAAGAGGAAGTCGTTCCCCTGAACATGCAGCCTCTTTCGGACCCACCTCTTGAGCCTCATACCTTGGCCTTCCTCCCCTTGCACTCTATATTCTAACTGTATCGAACTACTTTCGGTTCACCATCTTTATTGTGCCCCTAGGAAGTTCCTCTGTCTGACTTACAAATCTTCTTCACCTGTCCTTCAGTATAATGCTGTGGTACCACCTCCTCCAGGGAGCTCCCCTAGATAGTCCATGACTAGGCAGGGACCGCTCTGCTGTGTTCCCTTGGCTAATATGCTCACCCCTAACTTAATTACTTGTCATACTTTATTGTAATTGCTTATTGACTCATCTGTCTCTGTGTCTCTTATGTGGACAGGTACTACATCTTGCTAATTGTGTCCCTAACCTCTAACACAGTTCCTGATGCATAGTAGGTCTCAACAACTAAGCACTGAATGTTGTCATGTAGTCATCTCCTGAGCTCCTACTGAGCTGTCATGGAGTCATCTCCTGAGCTCTCTTTACTCCACAAGTAAAGAGAACAGGTATTTCCCAAACATGGAGCTCCTCTAAGGGATGTGAAGAGCTCGCCGTATTCCTTGGTAAAACATGAACGATCCTCGCTCTATCTGAGGTTCACGGTCAGAATCCCTCGTGGTAAGTTCTAGCTCCCCAGCTACGGGCAAGACTCACGGGGAATCCTGCGAGGAAAAGGGAGTTTGAGTGAAACGAAACATTTCAGCCTAAAGTAAACAATGAGAGCTTGTTTCAACCAGAAAGATTTCAGGCAGACATAAGGAAAGTGGTCCTGGCGGAAGGATTGTAAAGGCAAGTTCAGGGTCCTCTCCTGTAGGGGTGATGGGCTGGTCACATGGCCCTCTGTGCAATGCGAAGGGAGCTTTCCTAGTATCTAGAGAAATAAAAACATTAAACAACTCTCATGCCCAGGGGAAAGAGCCCACTGAATAGATAAGCTGCATTCACTCCACCAACCTACTTCACCAATATTTGCTGAAACAAAGCAAAATAAACTTCCATATAGGATCTAGTGTACAGGAATTCCCAGCACATTTTAGTCCCTGCTTCCCTCTAGAGTGTGGCCATGACATTACAGTAGCCCAGGATTCTGACCACCGACAGACAAGAAAGAGTTAGAGCACACTAGAGACCACTTCCAAATTCCTTCCAACGAGCTTATTTCACAGATGAGGAAACTGAAAAGCCAGGTGTCTTGCCCAAGATCACACAGCTAGTGGCTGGCAGAGATGACTAGACTGCAGCATTTCTGTCTTCCATTTTGTGCCATCTCAGCAGTTAATAGGCAGGCAGGGGACGGCGTGAGACTAAGGGTCCACGAAGGAGGCACCCCAGCTCTCTGTTAGGCTTTCAAAATTCAACTAGCCAGTAAAGCATGGTGCTTGCCCTCTAAAATGTGTGATCTGAACCAGAGAGAAGGTTATGACATAGCTCCAGTAAAACACAATTCGATTTCATGCAAGCAGAGTCCTCCTGGGAGACAACATGCATATTAAACCAGCACAGCTGGAGAGGTAGCACAGGCCAAGTAACAGGGCTATTGTGCTAAACTAAGGATTCCTAATTCAATCCTGGCAAGATGGATGGCTCTTGAAGGGTCGTAAGCAGAGAACTATGGACTGCTTTCGCATTTAGGAAGGCCACCCTGACTGAAGCTGAAGGACAGCAGGACCGGAGACAAAAAGACAGGCAAAGTTTTATTTTGGTAATACACAATTTGTGCAATAAGGCCTTAAAAACTCCTCATTTTCTTTTTTTCTTTATTTCATTTTATTTTATTTTAATTTATTGGGGTGACAATTGTTAGTAAAATTACATAGATTTCAGGTGTACAATTCTGTATTACATCATCTATAAATCCCATTGTGTGTTCACCACCCAGAGTCAGTTCTCCTTCTATCACCATATGTTTGATCCCCCTTACCCTCATCTCCCTCCCCCCACCCCCCTTACCCTCTGGTAACCATTAAATTATTGTCTGTGTCTATGAGTTTTTGTTTCTCATTTGTTTGTCTTGTTCTTTTGTTGTTTTTGGTTTATGTACCACATGTCAGTGAAATCATAGGGTTCTCTGCTTTTTCTGTCTGACTATTTCGCTTAGCATCATACTCTCAAGATCCATCCATGTTGTCACAAATGTTCCTATATCATCTTTCCTTAACGCCGAATAGTATTCCATTGTGTATATATACCACAACTTCTTTATCCATTCATCTATCGAAGGACATTTTGGTTGTTTCCATGTCTTGGCCACCGTAAACAAAGCTGCAATGAACATTGGAGTACACGTGTCTTTATGGATAAAAGCTTTCAAATTTTTTGGGTAGATACCCAGGAGAGGGATTGCTGGGTCATATGGTAATTCTATTCGTAATTTCTTGAGGAACCTCCACACTGCCTTCCATAACGGCTGCACCAGTCTGCATTCCCACCAACAGTGTATGAGGGTTCCTTTTTCTCCACAGCCTCTCCAACACTTGTGACTATTTGTCTTGTTGATGATAGCCATTCTGACTGGGGTGAGGTGATATCTCATTGTGGTTTTTATTTGCATTTCTCTGATGATTAGCGATGTTGAGCATTTTTTTCATATGTCTATTTGCCATTTGTATGTCCTCTTTGGAGAAATGTCTCTTCAGGTCCTCTGCCCATTTTTCAATTGGGTTGTTTGTTTTTTTGTTGTTGAGTTTCATGAGTTCCTTGTATGTTTTGGATATTAGCCCCTTATCAGAGGCACTGTTTGCAAAAATCTTCTCCCATTCAGTCGGTTGCCTCTTTATTTTGTCGATGGTTTCTTTTGCTGTGCAGAAGCTTTTAAGTTTCATATAGCCCCATTCGTTTATTTCAGCTTTTACTTCCCTTGCCTTTGGAGTCAAATTCATAAAATGCTCTTTGAACCCAAGGTCCATAAGTTTAGTACCTACGTTTTCTTCTATGCAGTTTATTGTGTCAGGTCTTATGCTTAAGTCTTTGATCCATTTTGAATTAATTTGGGTACATGGTGACAGATAGCAGTCACCTAAGCTAGTCTCATTTTCTAGCTTAAAGAACTAAGGCATCGACAGTGTTATCAATCTTTATAGAGGACACAGGAGAAGGATCGAGAAGGTTTATGAGGTCAGAGAAATAATCGTTTCATTTCTGGACATACTGAGTTTGAAGGCCCTACAGGACATCCAGATGGAAATATCCAATCGACAATTAGACAGACAGACCTGGAGTTCAGGAGCAAAGTTTAGTTTTCAACTATACAGAGGGTGCCAAAAATAAAATGTATACACATTTTAAGAAAGGAAAAAAACTATTAAAATTGTAATACTCAATATATACCTATAACAAAAGAGGAATACAAGTCACGTTTGACTTCTGCAATTACAAGAGGTGCTCAAAGTGGTTACCATCAGTGTCCAAACACTTCTGATCACGGCAAACTACTGCTTGAGCAACGTTGACCAAAGTGTCCACTTGTACACATTTTTTTGCACCTCACCCCCGGTAGATTAGCTGAGCCTTGGGGATACATGGGGCTGCCCAGGGAGGTCATGTGCAATGAGAAGACAAGAGGGTGATCGGTGAGTCCCCACATAATAGGGTGGGCAGAGACCACGTGTGAGAGGAGAGTCAGAGGATAGCAGTAGGGTCTCACATCACAGAAAAGAGGCAAACAATTGCAAGGAAAAATGCGCTAAACACTGTCAAATGTTGCCCTCCCCTCAAAAAAATAATGTCAATAGTGCTGATGTGTCAGGTAAAGCAAGGAGAGAGAATAAATCTAACATGAAGTTCGCTGGTGTCCTTAAGAAAAAGAATTGTTTTCTCAAAGAGGAGAAAGCCATGGGGGTAGAGGCAAGAGAGGATGGAAGGACAGGGAGTAGAGATGTTGGCTACAGACTGTTTCGAGCACTTTTGCCAGGAAGAGAAATGAGAAAAGGATCGGTTCTCTTGCTCTTTTGAAGAAAAGTTGCTTTTAACTAGCAGTTTCTTTTTAAAGGGAAGTACAGTCCCAGACCAATAGGAACAATTCATGAATACCATTTTCATTTGTTACTCTTCCCGTAAAGTATTTATCTTTTACAAGTGAAAATGGTTTTACTCCCAAGATGTCACTCTTTCCTGTTTGGGCCACAGGCCAGCCTGAGACAGGCTGCAGTTATGTGCCCATCGTGGAGGCAAAACCACATTGCACAGCCAACAAGCTGAGGCTCTGAGGCCCTCTTGGTTTTTACTGTCCCATAAAGGAAATTTTAAGCACAGCACAAAGACTCAGGTGCAGGATGCCTCTTAGTTAATATTATCAGACACAAGGAAGAAACTGAAGTAGCAACAATGGACTGTCTTGACCTTGTAAAGTGTGTCAAATGATATCAAGTGCCCCATTACTTCCAACAGCTCACGAGAGAATAATACGTATGAACCTACTTCTGATGCTTGCTAGAACAACAGAGTATCTTTGCTGACTAGGGGTAAGCATGATTGTAAGAGGTATATTTCAAGAACTGACACCAATTGCAAACCAACTAACTGTCCACCTCTTCCCAGAAAGGGAATAGGTGCTGAAGTTTTGCTTTCCCCAAACACCACTAATGTTCTAGGTCAAGAGTGGGAAGATAGGATAGGAGAGGGGGGTTTAACTGATTGAGGAAAGAACGAAGAGCATTTCTAGAATCATCCAGCTAGCATCAATCTTAGAGGCCATCCAGATAGCACTCTTGACTCACTGAGGCCAGTGGAGCTGGGCATTCTCTGGAGCTCCCCCAGCAAGTGAGTGGCAGCGCTGAGATTATAACCCAGGTGACTGGTGCTTTTTGCAAAATGTCACACTATCCAGAAAGGCAGTGCCATCTAGTGGTACACTGGAGGTGGTTCTGGAGCCAGACTGCCAAATCCCAGCCCTGTCACTGTTTCGCTGTGACTTGGGGTAGTTTCCCCAACCTTTCCTTCATCTGCAGTAAATCGGATGAGCTACTTCCCCTCCTGGGCAACACCGCATGGGAGTGCTAAGACATGTGAATAACTTCAGGTGGGAAAGCACTAGCTCATCATATCAACGGCACTCAATGAGTGTTAACTTGACGTCACTGCCTCTCTGAGACATTCGAGTCCAAGAGTTAGACAACGACTCTACCAGCAAAGAGCCTGGGATTGGGTAAGGAAGAACAACAAGTGTAAAAGTTGCAAAAGCACAGTAATCATTAACCTTTGCTGCAGGGCAGTGGCAGCCCAGCAACTCCCCTGGAAGAACTGAACTGGCAGGCCTAGTTGCTGTCCTTGGGGCTACACAGACAACCCTTTCAGGTGGCTTGAAGGTTGAGGGAAGAAGGTCAAGCACAAATGCCCTGGGAGGATGGCAGGCAGCCAGCAGACCCTCCGAGGAGGGGATGGGGGACATGTGATCTGAGCCAGCTAGCGGGGCCTGGTGTCAGCAGAGCTCAGGGCTGGAGGTGGAAGGGGGTGGAGGGAGGTCTGGGGGAATAAGAACAGCCAATAACAGCCCTGAACAGCCTGTGGGCCAGGCTGTTTGCCTGCTTCCAGATCTAGGATAGGTCCCTAGGAGTGAATCTGCAAGGAGCTCAGGGAACATCAGAGCCCTGCAGGTCACAAGTTCCCTGGTGATTGGCTCCCACCACCCACCTGTCAAATCTGAAGTCGTTTTGGCTGAAAAGACAATAACCATGCCAGCCAATATTGTGAGAGTGCTGTCATCTGAATATTATGCTCTCCAAGGTCATTTTCCATACTCTCTAAGTAATCGCCTTAAAATGGACTTTTTATCAGTTTCTGTCAGTTTACTTTGATATGCCTGAGAAGTGTTAGACTGTAAAGCTCAGTAGAAGAACAAAATACATTTCTAAACTTGTCCCTTTTCATCAAGCATGCTTTGTCTTCATTCATTCATTCATTCATTCATTCAGTGAATACTGCATGAGAGCTCTGTGTCAGGCACATAAAGAGGGTGGGGAAGAATAAAAAAGAAGATGGAGACGTAGAGCAGCTGCCTGCACAGAGGGCTTTGTGTACCGGGGGAGCTCATGCAGTACGTGTATGTCTGAACTTAGGGCCCCTAGAAAGACCCAGAAACAGAGAGCTCCATGCAGAAGGTTTGAGGAGAATATTCTTGGAAGATACAGCTGTGAGGAAATGAGGAAGGCAAGATGGGGCTGAGAAAGAAGTGGACCTACAAAGCAGCTGAAGCCTTGGCTACTCCTGCGGAGAGCGCTGGAGTGAGGATGGTCTTGCTAGGTTGTGGCAGGTGGAGGCAGGGGGCTGCTGGGCCTTCGCATACTGGCATCAGGGGTCCTGGCAGTGAACGCCTCTGCAGGGTGGGCAACTTCCTGCTTGCAGGGGCAATTCCCAGTGTGGGGCATAGCTGTGAACCATCCTGCCAGATGAGGATGTCTAGAACTGTAGACAAAAATCATCAAGCACGGTGGCCTCCCCCTCACACTTCATGAAGAGCAATGGGCCAGGCAAATGGGACAGGCTTACCGGGACCTTAGAAAATTCCAATGAGTAGGGCAGCCAACTAGCATGTCCCAGGCAAATGAGAAGTCAGATAGCCTGATCTAATGCTTCCCTGGCTCTGAGAATTTCATCACCCAGCAGAGCAGCTATTGCCTCATTAACCCTCTGACTGGGAGCACTACAGTTAGAAGAGCAAACAGAGCAGCTGGAGAAGGAAACACCACCTAGTCACCCAAATGGTGAAGATGGAGCCTGCAGTGCTGACAGGCGGTACTCACCTGGGCAGCAAGTTGTCAGCTAATCCCACCCACGTGAGCCTGGTTTGAGGGGCGGGCTGTGTGTTAAACCAGAACTCAGGGGAAGGCCAGGCAGATTGACCGGTTTAAGTAGTTAAACCTCTCAATGGCAGCCACCCAGTGCCCCCTTTCTTTTTTCTGCTGAGCAGCAGTCTGAGAATATTATAGAGTCCAAGCAGACTCTTCTGCAGCTCCTGAATGTGTGAGGGGAGGGTGCTGGCCGGGGGCGGAGGTGGGGTGCGAGGGTGCAGAGAGAGAGTGCGCTGTGTTCCTGTAGCAAACATGTTGGTGAGCAGAGCTAAGTCCCATGGAAGAATGAGCTGTCAGGGGAAGAGCAGGGGTTAGAAGCGATTCAAAATATGTCTAGTGCACTCCCTCATTTGATAGGAAAAAGACACTAAAACCCAGAAAGAAGAGTTGACTTGCCCAAGGTCACACGGCTACCTCATGACAGAACTCACTTTAAAACTTAGATTTCCTGATTTCCATTCCAAGTTTCTATCCACCTCTTCAAAGAAAATGGAGGACAAGGAGAGAAGTCGGTGACAAAGCAAGTAAAGAGATAAAACTAGAACTGAAAAAGGAGAAGAAAAGGGTGAAAAATTAAACTGGGAAAGAGATACAAACAGGCAAAGAACAAATAATCATCAAAATTGACGCTGGGGCTAAAATTCACGTACACAAGAGGAGCACTGAAGTTAAATTCCCACATTTTCACTTTCATGTTTAAGCAAATGAATACATGATTTGTCACTCTTGTAGTGAAGTGCGTCACTTGGACCAAAAATTAGAGACCTAACAGCTGCCTGGGACCTGGGGTGGGGAGGATGTCTGCTTGTGCTCACATCTCAGCCCACAGGTGGGGTCAGGAGGGCACAGTCAGAGCCGGTACCAGAGAAGGGGAGGGAGGCTGACCCCAGGGTCCACATCCCATCCCTCCTCCATGGTGTTCAACGCCACTGACACCTCTGGCTGTCCCAGACCTGGGGCGGGGGGTGGGTATGTGAGATGGCTTCACTGCCAGGTTATCTCACTTTCCAAACATCAGTGATGAATCTGTTTGGGGTTGGCAAGTGAAGCAATTACATTCTTGGTGGCAGGGTCACTTAGTGCTAAGTGAAAAATCTGACTCTGCCAGACAAGAGAGACTCATGTCATTACTCACATCAGGGTCCCCACAAGCCCGCCATCACTGTCTTCACCCACCTCCCTTCCTCGAGCTGACTCATTCTTCGTCTCATTTCTCTGTGCAGTTTCCGGAAAGGGTGCACTGGGGGTCCAGATGGGAAGGAAAGTCATTTATGTGTTGGTTACCCAGAAAATTTTAAAAATGCCATAGGACGAGGGTACAAAGAGTGAATTTATTTCCTGTGATGTTTCTGAATCCTAAAATTACTGGTGAAATAATGTCAGAAGCAGGTTGGTGCAAAAGTAATTGCAGTTTTTGCAATTATTAACCTTTTAAACTGCAGTTACTTTTGCACCAACCTAACAGTAAGGCCGACGGAGCAGAAGTTAATTAGCAGAGCAGGGAGAGGTGGAGGGTGGTCAGGCATTCGGTAGAGTGGGGGGGGGAAGGGCGGGAGCCAAGGCCTTTGATCTCCTGCATCCTGTGAACCTGTTTCTACTTTTCTAAGTTGTTCCAACCTTAAAACCTGAATCCCGGGATCTCCCCTGTCATGCTGACTCTGAGTCTCGCTGCCCTTGGCTTGATGATCTAATCCTCTGTGTTCCTGACCCAACTTCCTGTTTCTGTCCTAGGATTCCCCTCCCCACTCCTGATCCAGTAACAGTAATGTCCTTCAGTGCTAGGTACAATGCTAAGCACTTTATACAAATTGTCTCATTTAAAAATTCTGGGTCTCTGGCTTCAGTAGTAAATGACCATAGACCCAAGGCCTGCCTCCCCTGGGCAGTTGGGGCTGGTGCAGCAGCTCAACCAAGGCGTGTGCCTCAGAATCCCCAGGGGAACTTTGGCAAGATATACATACCAGGACCCATCACAACCTGAAATAGAACCTATTCCTAGGAGTTCCCCATATGGTCAGAAGGATGCTTTTGGTTAAGAGCTGCAGATCTGGACTCTGGAGGGCACCTGGCTTTGACGGATCCTGTCACACCAGGAAGACATGAAACTCCTTCTCCTGACATGGGGTGCCTGCAGTGATCCCCATCTGGGTACAGAGTGCATCTAGCTTTTTCCTCAGACCTTCTGCCACACATTTCATTCCAGAGCTTTTAAAAAAGTGATTTGGGGTTAAGCATTGGTTCAGGCAATCCCCATCTTGACTGTCCTTCTTAGACTGTGCTCAGAAACCCCTTTGGTAGAGACCATCTGAGTCCCTGGGAGAACTTTTGGGCAGGCACACCCATCACTCAAAAGGTCCTCAAAATAAAAATGCTAATGACAATCAGAAATAGGATTGCTCTGCCCCCAGATTTCATGGTAATAGGAGACAGCCTGTGAATCCTTCATCTAAAGGGCAAGGGGGGGGGAAGTTTGCAGCAAAAGCGAGTGGGAACCCATCACCTGATAACACCAACCCACTAGTCTCTTTAATTAAACGTTAAATAGGACAGTAATTATAAATAATAATAATAATAATAGCTGGGCTGTGATACTGGGAAGAATGTATGGGAGATGAGGAGGTGGTGCCCTTGACCTCATCCACTAAGAGAACAGGTAGGAGTTTTGTAAATGTGGAAGCCACTCGGAGCAAGGTGTTGAGGGGCAGCAGAGAAAGGTGACAACTTGCACTGTTGCCCAAAGCAAACAAATGGAGACAAAGCCTGCCGTAGAACAGAACAGTCAATAGCAATCAGGATCTCAAACCAGATGAGTCTGAATTCAAATTGCAATCTCAGCACTTCCTACCCATGTGATCTCAGGGAAATACACAGCTTCTTCAACACTAAACGGGAAGAATCATCGTACCTGTGTCACAGGACAAACGTTGTGTGTTAATAACCAGACAACTTAACTTCACCAGCAACTTTAAAATAATATGTGTAAAACCTTACCTCAGTGCTTAGCACTGGGTACGAGTTCGACAGATGGTTGATAATGATTACGATGACATAGATGTCCCTTCCAGATTTCCGCTTCTGAACCCTTGATGAACGCGAGGCTTCATTACTCAGAGCCTCATTTTCTCCACACACACGAAAAGGAGAATAATTACCTTTGGCCCCAATCCTACGTAGGTCATTCTTTTTCCAAAGGGTTAAGCTATGTAGGGCAGGAAAAAACCATCATTGACCTTCAGCCTTAAAAAAGGAGACCCTGCTGTTTGAGATAACATGGATGAATCTGGAGGATGTTATGCTAAGTGAAATAAGCCAGACACAGAGAGTCGAATGCTGCATGATTTCACTTATATGTGGAATCTAAAACAGTTGAACTCATAGAAGCAGAGGGTGGAATGGTGGTTGCAGAGAGTGGAACGTGGGGGTGGGAGATGAAGACATGTTGATCCAGGGGTACAAAGTTTCTTTATACAACATGAATACGTCTGGCAATCTAATGTACAACATGGTGACTACAGGTAAAAACTGTATTGTATACTTCAAATTTGCTAAGAGGGTAAATCTTGTGTTCTCACCACATACACAAAAAGGAAATAGTAATTATACGAGGTGATAGATATGTTATTGAGCCTGATGGTGGTGATTATTTCACAATAAATATGTATATCAAATCATCAAATGATACACTTTAAATATATCCAATTTTACCTGCCAAATGACACCTCAATAAAAAATAGATATTGACAGGTGTGATATGGTATCAGCATTCCTACTTTTATGTGACTTCTAGCAAGAAGATGTGAATCTCAGGGAGCCGACACACAGAATATAGCACAACTAAAGGACCCAGGAGCCATAGAGGAAGTGGTGAAACATTAGGAGTACATGCCTGATGAGAAATACTGTCGGAAGAGAAAGATGAGCACCTCAATAAAAGGTAAGAAGGGCGTCTAAGGAAATCGGAGAAAAGCACAAAAAGACTTCCAGGGGCATACCCAAAACCGTGTTTTGAATTTTGAAATTTAGCATAGGAAAGAAGAGGATGGTCATTCACCGTTGAGACCAAGTGTAAGAAATATGGCAAAATAGAGGAAAAAATGAAATGAAAATCAGCGTGAAAAGGAAGATACTGTCAGGGAAGAAAAACTTTACTCTTCTCCGTTCTCCTGGTTGGTCAAAGAAGTAACTTGACATGAGACAGATTAACAGGAGAAAATCAAATTTAATTTTGTATGTTTGGGGGCTCCATAAGAATATGAGTCCCCCAGGCAGTCAGCTAATTGAGGTTTATATGCCATCCTGAGCTAAGAGGAGGCAAGTGGGGATCTGGAACTTCAAAGGAAAGAAAGAAATTGGGGAGGGGGGATGGGGAAGAGCAAATATGATCTGCAGAGACAAAGGGACATAGAGAGGAATGTGAGCAAACAGGTCTTGCAGCTTTCTCCAGTCTGCATAGCCCATATTCCTTGTAGGTCACTCTGGTGATAGCTCTATTCTGGGAACAGACTCTATGTAAATTCTTTCAGGCACTTAAGGGGGAGGTAAAAAGAAAAGCTTCTTAAGTCTTCAATTTCTTAAAAATAGTCAGTCTTAAGTAATCTTCATGCCATAGCGTCACATTTTGGGGTGGCAAATTTTGTTCCCCTACAAAACTTAAAGGACAGTCCAAGAGACCTAATAGTTGATGACTAGGATTTCTAGAAGAAGAAAAAGAAACAGATTATGAGGGAATCACAGGGGCCACATTTACCCTTCTGCCTTAAGCAACTAGGAAACCAGACAAAATACATGACATGTATTACAGACAGTGGCTAACAGACAACACAGGACTGCCAGTTTCACCGGAAGGTGGCAGTTGTAAGACTATAGATTACTAATAAGTCCCAACTGTCCCCACTTTAGAGCACACATGTCTTAATATTCTGTGTGACAAAATGGAAGTACACCTGCAAATCAAAGCACAGTGCTAGTCCTCAGGAAAAGCACGTGTGCAACTGTTTCAATCGAAAACTGAATATATCACTTTTTCCAGACAGCATTATTTTTACCTGAAAGAACAACCGACAGACAAACTATGGTTGGTTAGATGGCAGACATATTCTCATTACAAGGAAGACAACTAACAGTATTTGTTGCCAGTGAAAAAGTTTGAGCTTTCCAGAGAAAACTATAGTTTCAGAAAACTTGTATTTCTGAATAGCCACTAAGAGCTCACTCAAGAAAAAATAGATAATGTGACTAGTCCTTCACTGATTAATGAAATTGAATTCATAGCTAAAAATCTTCCCACAAAGAAAACTTCAGACCTTGACATCTTCACTGGTGAATTCTACCAAATATTTAATGATGAATTAATATTATTTCTATATAAACTCTTCCAGAAAATAGAAGAGAACACATCGCAGCTTCTATTATGAGCCCAGTATGCTGATGCCAAAGCCAAAGATATCACAAGGGAAAAAAAAGAAATTACAGAATAATATCCCTCATGAACACAGATATGAAAACCCTCAACAAAAATATTAGCTAATCAAATCCAATGATGTTAAAGAGGATAATACATCATGATCAAATGGTATTATATTTCAGATACCAAGAAAAGATAAAAATAATTGTAAATACCATTGATTCTCATTATTTGGGGGTTTTATGTTCTATAAAGTTGTTGCAAACATTGAATGAGTGGATACTGGACCACTTTCCCAGGGGGAATACAAGGTTAGTCTCCTGCTAGCCTTTGGTCACAGCATCCTCATCAACTGATCAATATATAACTTTGTTTTATGTGTGTTTCTGCTTAAGGAGACCTCATTTAATATATATTGATTCATTAATATTGAACTCATGACCAACAGCACTATGTCATACCTGAATGAAACTCTAACACATGTATTTTCTCCATAAGACACATCTCATCCTTCTTATGCTTAAGCACACTGGACATCACTTCAGCATTGTGCTTGAGGGACCATTATAAACAGTGTAACCACCAACAAGGAGCACAAAAAGCTAAAAATAGACTGTGAAAAGGACACTGTTCACAGCATGAGCTGAAACACGAATGCTCAGTTGAGAATGTGTGCCCAGGGTGACTCAAATTTTTTTGCCACGATGCGTGTCTGCGGATGACCACAAAACAAACAAAAAACTCCACAGGTATTGACTCTGGGGTTAAAAATAAATTGTAGCAGGTAGGAAATTTTGCAAAAACAGAACCAGTGAATAACGAGGCTAGATTGCAATGATAGAAGAAAAAATTCCGTGAGTTAAAGAAACACCTTAGGCTACGATTAAAGGGCTCACTGAACCCTAGTTTAGATTGATGAGAAAAGACACATAGGTGAGCATATCCCAATAAAGTTCTTAAATTTTCATGATCAAGAGAGAAATCTGCAAAATTCCTGGAAAAGAACAAGTTACCCATTGGAGGGTGCGGCTCTGACCTGCCATGGACTTCTCACTGGCTATCCAACAAGCTGGCACATTTCTGCTGAAGTGTGGATCACCCACCAGCAGCAACTGCATCACTGGGAGCTTCCTGGCAATGCAGAATCTCAGGCCTCACTCTATTCCTACTGGATTAGAATCTGCATTTTAACAAGATTATCCCCTCCAGTGATTAGTAGGCACCTTGAGGGAGAAGACCGTAAGAGACCATCTACAGACTTGAGAAAGGCTGCCACCCGAGTGCCCTTTAAGCAGCCACCATACTATTTGCCTATCAAGATAAAAAGAGAAAGATTTAATGACAGACTTGAACTTAGAAAGTCTACCGCCTCTAGAACCCATCTAAGAAAGTATGTAAGAAAAAGAACTTGTTAAGCAGTACATGAATTAAAGAGAAAGATTTCAAGATGGGGGAAGATGAAGAAGAGGGAAAACAGAGGGAGCAAGAAACTTGCAGGATAATTAAATGTTGGTGGTAAGAAGAGATTCTCTGAGAATGTATAAATGAGAACTTTTATACCAGGAGAGATGTATTAGATGTATTATAAGGAAAATTCTAATAACATGAAATATGGAAAACTCTGTACTTTCTGCCCAATTTGGTTGTGAGCTTACATTTGCTCCAAAAAATAAGTATATTTTTTAAAAGTTTTCAGGAGGCAAAAAGAGTGATTTAAAAAAAAAAAAAAATCAGGATCCATTGCAGAATCCTAGTCATGTCAAAGCGAATAAATGATAAGATCAAACAACTGTGAACTTGACATCTCTTCACAGTTTTTGAGTTGGAATTTGACTATAAACAAACAAACAAATAAAATTCTGTGGCCATATTTTTATAAGAGGTTAACTTAAAACTAAAATGAGTGAAAGAAGGAGAATTTGCGCGCTGTTGCTCTTAGGAGTCTGTGAAGTACGTATGCTTGGTACGTACCGGAGCTGGGAGGGCCAGGGCTTTCCGCATTCCCGTGTCCAGTACTGGGAGGCTGATACCTTCTGAGCAGCCTATGCAGTAAATGAAGGGAGGTCTACCCCGCCCTGAGCTACATATTAAACTTCTAGGTAAACTTACATTTGATATTTAAATAGTTACACTGCTTATAAAAAAGAAAAATGAGGATGGGAGAAACTGAAAACCACATGCAATCCAATCTCTTCTTTGGAATTTGAAATACTGATTTCTTTTTTCGAACAAAGTGAAGGAAGTGTTACTTTACCCAGTGGGCAGCCAATCTCTGGAACTTGTTTCCCTCGGGAGTGTTATAGGTTGAGAAACACAACGGCTCACATATTTATGCAGTGTCTACTCTGAGTGTTACAGTGTCAATAAGATATCCATGATTCCTACTGTATGGAGCTTATATTTCTAAATAGAGTTGAAAGAATATCATGAATAGAGGTCCACAATTAGCAAAGAAAACAAGGTGATATCTTCCCACAAAACATCTAAGTCCTAGAGTATGAGCTTCCACAGAAGCTCTGACAGCCTAGCTTATCCTCTTACTGTCTAGAACAACCAACTTAGAAGATAATAAGCCAGCAGTGTTTGTAATTGGAGCCATCCCTGGGCAAGATTGTGAATCTGTTCTGATTTGTCTTGGATTGACTCTTAGCTCCTCTCCTTTCCCCCAAGTATGCCTTGTCCCACTACCTCCTCGTTTCACTGTTCCAGACCCCTGCTGGTGATGACCAAATCATTCTTCCCATAGCACTTGCATCTAAGTCTGGGTTTCTGCAGACTAACAAGCCTCAAGCCTCAGAGCAGAAAATCTCTAATGATTTGATTCCAGACAGCACGGTCCTCCAGTGAGAGAGGTGCTTCTGAACTAGGCTCCTAAAATTGCTGCAGCAGCGTGTACTGCCTTCTCTCAGGTCTCCTATGGTGGGGACGCAAAACAGAGTCACTGGTTCTGAACCTCATGTGAGATAAGGACATCTGTCCCAGGACTCCACACTCACTTTATTTTAAGCTCTATTATAAATCCTTCCTATAAAGCCTTGTCCCCTCTCCACACTCACTGAACCAGTACCACTTCCTTCCCCTACTGATGAAAAGTGATGCAGATGCCAGTAAAACCCATGCCTTAAATGAGTCTTTGTTCCTCAGTGATGAGATTTGACTCTGATTTTATTTCCAAGTGCAGAGAACACAGATCCATCAGCAGGCAGGGATTAATACAATTGAAGTCCTGGTCTCCTGCCCACATTCTGATGGGGGTGGGGGGTGCACCAGAAACCAGTAAGGTAGAGAAAACTTGAAATACATGTCTGACCAGTCATCCCAGAACGGAGAACAAGAGGTACATCAGGATGTGCCTCCCTTCCTGCCTTCATCAGAAACCACAGCCCCACCTGGAGATTGATGCCTGCTTTCCCTGAGACATGAGGATGCTGACACGGATATATTTCCAGTAAGCAGGCCCTCTCACAGCAATCTGCGTGCAGCGGGGTCCCCCACCTGCCACCACCCTCAGCTCCAGCGCATCTCCCCACTCCTTTGGCAGAGGTTTTCGCCACCTGTCTCAATCCTTTCCCTGCTGTTTGATGCCTTTCCAGTTTGAACCCCAGTTTTCCCCGTCTGTCAATTTCTTCTACTCCAACTGTAGCTGGCCCATGAGATTCTGAACTACTGTCTACTCTGAGGGCCACAGGACCAGTGTTTCCTTTGCGCCTCAGGTGCTGTCTCCACATTCTTTTGCCCATGTCTCTTCATGTGTTGGCCCAACTCTACAGATCAAATAGGATCTCACATGAGAATACACTGGAGAGGGGAGCTGAATTGCTGGGGCAATTCAGCCTCATCAGCCGAGCCCCACACTTGTAACTGAGCCCTGTCAGGACTTGAAGGATCACCAGCCTGAATCGCCGACCCACAGAATTGTGAACTGAAGATATAATTATGATTTTAAGCTAACTGAGTTTTGGGTGTTACGTAACACCATTTGTGTAGTCAGTAACTGCTAATATTTACCAGTGTGATGATTGATATTCACCAATATAAACTTCAATGTTTGAACTAAATTTCCTTCTGCTTGTATGTTCCTTGACCTGTATTCTGTTCTTATTGCAGACCTCTGTGCATTTTATCTCCTTCACAGTAAGTAAGCCACACACCCCAAAGTCTCTTTCCTTTCCCTACCATCTGCTAAAGTAAAAAAGGAGATTAATACACGATTTTGAAAGAATAGTTCAAAGGACTAATGGAAGAAATAGGTTATAAGTAAAAACTACTTATTGATGACCAAATGTTTACTGAGTTTCAAATGTGCACTCAACATTTTTGATAGAAACAATCAGGTTATAGAAATACATAACCCACAGTCTTTGGATTCAAATAACTGAAAATCTGAGGAGCTGAAAATCTTAAAATTGAGGAGAATGAGATTATTAGAAAACAATGACGAGCTGATTTGCATGATAAAGGCTAGATACACAATAGGAGTTTGAAGCAGAGACTGTGTTAGAAAAGGAGGGAGGCTATTCTTTGAGCAGCAACAAGGAGGGAGGGCATTGTTTGGGAAGTATGGTGGGAAGATAAAGGCACAGAAGCAGGAATGAGTACAGTGAGCTGGTGTGAGCTGGGATCAGTGGGAGACTGTTCCACTAAAGCACGAAGTGCACGTTGCTGAATAGTAAGGACAGACACTCAGTTGTGAGGCTCAGGTTTCCCTGGGGAGTTGGTGGTACATGAAGTAGCCGCCAAGATGTTATGCTAGGACACCACTAAACTCAGCCTTAGGGATTTAGTCCCAAGCCAGTCATTTCAAAGCAGAAAAAAGCTTTATTCAAAAAGACACTTTGTGCCAAAGCCGTCACAGGAGAGGAAAAAAAGCTTTAAATACAAAATGCCTACCAGTTGACAAGTGACAAAGCATGGAGACTTCAAGAAGTGTTCTACGGCCATTGTAAAAAGATACATGAAGACTATAGACAAATAATGTAGTAATAAATGGAAACTAAGTTATATGGAATTTGTGCAAATGAATACAAGCTACAAGCTATATAGTTTATAAATTATGGCATAAGCATTCGTATGGGACTATATTAAAAGGATACTTTCATAATTAAAAATAGCTATATATGAGTTTGAGACAAATTTTAATCTTTTAAAATGTTATACAGTTTAAAGGTGATATAATAAAAGCTATTTTTTGAATTTAAAATAATGAGTTATATAAAAGAAGTGACATAATGAAAGTGGAAAATTTTAGCCAAACCAGTCTGGGCAGCTCTGTGTTCATATTTTTGAGTGCTACATAATCATACTAGATCGTGATTTGAGCCTCCCTCCTCTGTGCCTTTCCTTTTAATTACTTCTGTTACCTTTAATTGCTCTCTTAAACACCTTTAAAATACTCTGATAACACAGGACGCCCCAGCACTGCATCCCTGAGCTGCCCTTCCTGGTGATGAGTTTGGCGGCACTGGTTCCAACCGTCTACTGCTCCTCTCTCCTTGTTAGTTTGCAGGATTCAATTTAGAACCTTTCCTCCATTTAGACCTTAACAGTAAATGGACTTGTGTAAATCTATAATTTTGTGCCTACCATACCGACCCATTAATGCAATGGCAAATAAATTTAGTCAACAGATAAATATTAAATAGCAGGCGCCATGTGCTGGACTCTAACCCTATAATTCTTTCTCAACAAGGTTTTGATCCCTGTAACTTACAGCCCATGTAACTCACCCATCCTTTCCATTACCCTGGGGCTAGGTTCTGGGGATGTCACACAATTCCACTGCCCTGGGGCACTTATAGTCAAGATAGGAGTGAGCTAAGGGGTGTGCTGGTGTTCCTGTCTGCCCCCTAAACCCACACAGTGCTCCTCCCCACCCTGTTCTGTGGCCCCAGAGGTCAACCTGTATGCACTCCATCAACAGGCTCCTTTGCCCTGAATCCCAATTGGATTTGGCCAAGGTAGGGCACAGATTCGGTAAAACTGGGCAAGTCAGTTAGTTCTCTGAGCCTCATTTGTACCCACTGCCTTATGGGATGTTGAATGATCAGGTGAGAGCCTTCACGTATTCACTCACTCAGCAGTTTGTGTTGAGTGCCTATTGTGAAATTTCACGTAGGGCTGGCTTCATGGTTATGTCATCTGTGCCGTTGCACACAGTCCTGCGCTCAAGAGCACCCCGCACTTGGTTTAATGCTCTACTGTCACGATCTTGAAAATCTTAAGATTTTTTTTTTTTTTTAAACAAGGAGCCCCCTGTTTATATGTTGCCATTATGTGGCTGGGTCTACTCCTACATGCATTCTTCTAAGAGCTGGGGATACAGCAAAGCACAAAACAGACAAAAACCCCTGCTTGCATGAAGCTTACATTCTGCATCTGTTAATTATTTTAAGAAATGTTCATTGATCACATACTAAGAACATTTCAGAAGAGAATTGCATAAGCAAACAGCTCAGGTGGAAAGACGTTTGCATGTTAAAGTGCAAGAAAAATAGTATGACAGTCTTCTCTCTTTCTTTTCTTTTCGTTTTCTTTTTGTCTTATGATGCTGAGTATGACCTTCAACCTAACGTTGAGTAGAAGTGGTAATAATAATCATTCTTGTCTTCTTCCTGATTTTAAAGGGAATGCTTCTAATCATTCTCAATTCAGGCTGGTGATTTTTATAGATTTTTTTTACCCTTTATTCAGTTAAAGAAATTCCTTTCTAGTCTTAATTTAATACGTTTTTTAATCAAAATTTATGTTAAGTATTATTAAATGCTTTCCTGTAGCTACTGAGATAATCATATCATTTTATTCTTTAATCTGTGCATGTGATAAATTACATTTAGAGATTATTTTTAAAGATCCAGATATGTTTTGAAGATCTACAGGATTTTCTGACAAATCAGATGTGAGATGTGAGAGTAAAAGAAGGTCAAGTGTGATGCCAAAAGCTTTGGCCAAAGCAAGTAAATAAATAAAATTTCCATTTATCCAAACAACGAAGGCGAAGGGAGACTGTTTGATTTTTGAGGGGTGGGGAGGGGAGGTTCCGAATCAGAAGCTCAGTTTTGCACAAGTGAAATGAGAGATGCCTGAAAGTCATCAAATGGAGATGTAAATGAGGCAGCTTGATGTACGGTGTGCAGTGAGGGGACAGTGACAGCCAGAAGATAGGAGCATAGGGATTTGGGAGTGTCAGCCTTTGTGGAAATTGAGCTGAAGGAGACATTCTGAAGAACCTACATATACAGGACTAAATAGATCTCAAAATTACTTGCAAAATGCTTGCCACTTCTCTCATTTAGGAGAAAGCGCACACGCAGGCAGAATATCTATCGTGTGCTATATCCATCGGGTCCTCCTGCTCTGGGCTTCAGTGATATTCCTCCCCACACATGTAAGTTTTTCCTGCTAGTAGTAATTCTGCCTGATAAGTGGCCTTCAAGAGTCTGTTGAACTGCTCATCACAAGAAAAAGAAATCTGTAACTATGTAGGGTGACGGATGTTAACCAGACTTACTATGGTGATCATTTCACAATATGTACAAATACTGAATCAATATGTTGCACACCCAGAAATACTACAATGTTCCATGACAGTCATATCTCAATTAAAAAATTTTTAAAAGGACTCCATCTGTCTGTAAAATGTGATAGAGACGTTGTTATTTGGTAAACAGATCTTAATCTCTCTCTCTCTCTCTCTCTCTCACACACACACACACACACACACACATTTTCTGAATGTAAATTTAAGGTAAAATTTTTTTTAGAAATGCCTCAGCTTCAGAAGTTCTGCCTTTGAAGTTTTCCAAAGACACTAGTCCATCTAAAGAGAAGGCATGACTCTTTAAGTAAAATGGAAGGTGCTAGTATTTATAAAGTTGAGTGACCTGTGACTATGGATTTCTCCTTATTACTTATATTGTCCGAGCCAAAGACACTGTCCTCCCATTGTATGGGTTCTTGGATCTAAATTTATACCATAAAACTGAAGGCTGGAAGTGGCCCTGAACGCTTGCATATTGCCCTGTGTCTAAGTAGCACACCAAAGCCACCTCAACCATCACACCTGTCCCTGGGAATCCAAAATTACCAGTCATTTCTATCATACAAGTGTGGGACCCACGGCCATAAAAGTTGCCAGAAATTAATAAACTTATTTAACGTTTAACAGGATTACTCAACATTAGTCACAGTTGCCCTGCAGTCTTGTCTTCAATATCCTTTTCTTTCCTTTCCTCAAACCCCACAAATTTATTGGATTCCTGATGAGATTACTCCGAATCCCACATCCTCCCTCTGCTCATCCCAGCCCTGACTGATGTGTGACCTTTTTTGACTGAATTATTGAAATCTGTTAATGGCTTTATTGCTTCTGATTGCCGGCATTTCCCAAATATAATGTCGCATTTATCAAACTCTTGTTAGCCTGGGCAAGAATCACTTCCTTCATTGATTAAGATCCACGAACTAATTTTCCTTAACTAGCATCAGCTTAGCGCCAACAGACCTGGCTAATAAGCAACTAATGAGTTTGCTATGGAGTTTATAACAAAAAGAAACACACAGAATTAGTGGGTATTTGGCAAAGTTAAAAGGCGCTGAACTTTCAGAAAAGGATGTCATTTCTATAGAGCTCTGACAAGATTTGGGGCGACAAACCCCACTGGGAGTCCAGAGCACTGTTCTATGTAGGACCTTCCTACAGAAGGGGCTCGGGGCGGGGGCAGGATGTGGCTTTACCCCTGAGGAGGGGGTTCATATCCCCCTTCCCTTAACTTTACCCGCTATGTCTGCATCTAAGACAACTTCTAATAAATCCACAGCTCAAACCAAGAAAGGCATTTATGTCAGTGTGAAATAGTTGGGAAGTTGACTCATTCCTGCGAGAAACCTCAGGCGGATCCCTTCACTTTATTGCTCAAGTAGCTTCAGAGAGTTTGAGAAAAGAGTCCTGCCTTAGAAGTCAGGTTCTTACTAGCTGTGTGGAGAACCACTTAACCTCTTAACCTTGGGTCCAATTACACCTTCAGTGAAATATGTAAGGATAACAAAACTTTTCCTGCTCCCAAGAACAGAGTTTGGTCAGATAAATTCTGCCCAACCTCTCCTCCATGATTGAAAGGCGGGGGCCCATAGATTTTTACTTGGTTGCTGTCCTAATTCTAGTACTCACTTCTTCCTCATTTTCAGAAGGTCTTAAGCTTCCTTCCTCGGGAGCTGGAGGGCTTCGACGACATCATGTGGAAAGCGTGGTTTTCATGCACAGCCAGCCAAAGTCCTCCAGATTTGAAAGGGAAATGACCTCTGTGATAAAAATCAAACCCAAACCCTCCCAGATTTGAACAGAAACATGGGGAGGAGGGGTAGGAGAAGCCCCAGGTGACAGGAAAGAGAGAATGCATTGAACATGCAAGTGGTGCTTGACGCTTTCTTCCCATGGCTCTGCCCTCACCACAAGGCTTCTCTCACTTTGTCTTTGTCACCACCATCAAAGTTGGCCCCCAAATACACCATGCTCCTTCTAACATTCACTCATTCTCATTCAGTTAGTACTTACTGAGAGCTTCCATCTCCTAAGTACTGGCTTTGAAAAAAAAATGGTTCCCGATGAGCAAACATAAAATAGCAGAGGAGTAAGTTGGGCAAAGAGATAATTACGGTAAAATGTGATAAGTGATATGATAGTCCACACAAGGTGATGTAGGAGCATTAAGATGGAAAAGATTAGCCCTGCAGAAAACATTCATAGAGGAAGTAACTTTTCTACCATGTTTTAAAGAATGAACTGGAAGGTGCTATGTACTTCCAGCGACCCTGTCAATCTCTCTGGGGTAGCACTGACCACCGTCTGTGTGACCATTAATTAACCGGTCTCCTCAGCCAGACTGAACTTATGGAGAACAAGCATTGTCTTTGTTCATCTTGCTGTTCCCTGCACCCCGCACAGCTCCTGGCACATGGAAGGACCCCAGCCAAAGGGGATGGATGACTGAACAAGAAATCAGCAAAATTGCTCATTTCTTCTTCTTCTTCCTCTGCCCCTTCCCCTTCTCCTTCTCCTCCTCCTCCTTCTTCTTGTACTTTTTTTTGTTCTTCTAGAAAACCATGGCTATTAAAGTAATGAGAGCATGACAGAAAAGCAACTAGAGCAAGACCCAGGGTGCCAGAGGTTTTCAACTGTTTGAGTAAGTTGTGCCCACAGACTGAGGGGTAGGAGCTAGTGCCGAGGGAAAAAATGAGTGAGAGAGATACTTGGAGAGATGAAGGGACCAGAGCACAGAAGTGACCCTTTGGAACAGGGGCTGGGTACCTTTTACTTAGCAACAAGAGTAAATGGGGTAAGAAATGGGTAACAAAGGGCTAAGTGTTTGAAACCATTGTGATGTAACAGCCTGTAAGAGGGAAGGAATTAGGAAATTCACTCTTGTTTCTCTGTAAAGTAAAAGCACTAGCATTTGCTGGGGCAGTAAGGTTTGGGTGTCCCTACTCATTCCGTTACCTGATTAGATGTGCCCTCTGGCATCTGGGTTCTCAGAGCCAGCCCTTATCCTCTGAATGACTTTTTAAAGCCACCTTGTTCAAAGAATCAAGTTGACAGAATGTTTTCCATCAGGGCCTTCACAGGGTGACATCTGAAAGGGTTTAAATGTTTGAAAAATGACCATGCTCCAATCACAATGGTTTGAGAAGCTGGTCAGCAAATACTAAAATTGGCTTAGCTAAAGGAAATGTTCTTATTTCCATTACAGACAAAGTTATCTTCAATTTCCCTGTAGGTTGCCAGCCAGATGTATTTCCTATCTACAGTCAATCAGAGCAGCTCTTTGACAATATAACACAATGCGTGTGCGCGCGTATGTGTGTGTGATTGTGTGATATTCACTCATGGTTATTTGTGACCTCAAATGCCAGATCAGTTCTCTGGGTGACAAAGGAGCTTTTCTTAGCTCTCCACTGACCCATTGTCTGATTTACTTCCACTTTGAAGAATGACCATCTTTTTCTGCCTGAGCCATTCTGGATAGGAGGAAATAGATGAACTTCTGACAGAGCTGATCACCAAAGGTCCCTGAGGATAAGAGGCTCAGAGTAGACAGAAAGAGGGGTTACAGAGCAGAGCCAGAGGCTGGGGAGTTCCAAAAGGGGCACAAATAATTACTAGTCAGCTCAACTCTCTGATCTTTCTTCTCTCATCTATGCTGAGCCCCGTGGGAGACCCAGGCAGAGCATCTTGTAAAGGCATCTGGAAATGCTAAAGCCCTAAGGACGAATTAGGAGTTTTAGGTCAGTCCCAAGGTGGGAAAACAGTTCAGCTCATATGAGCCCAAGTTAAATACTTTTATTTTTAGGCTGGGAAGACCAACAGCAAATGGAAATGTTATCTCCCTGAACAGTCTGTGCACCTAATGAAATAATATGATGAAAACAGGTGTTGGACCTTTTAATGCTGTGGCAGGAAATCCATGCAAAGAAGTTAACCCAATCTAAGAATCTGGAGAGTGACTAAAGGTCAGTCATAGGGAGAAAAGAGAGAGAAAGCAATGACTCCCCGACATGGGGACTGGCCGTCTATCTTCCCAGCCCCCACGTTGCATGTCTTATTCCAGAAGCCAAGTGCCTTTCTGATGCCCCATCTCTATCCCAGGAAAGCAGCCTTACAAATGGCCAAGAAAATGGACAGAAATACACTCTCGGGAACTCTGAAGCAACATATGTAAGGAAGTCCCTTTGGGTACCAGGTCTTTTTCCTTGCCCTCAACTCTTACAGATCTGTTGATGAGCAACCAGAGATTTTCTCTTTTTTTTTGTAAAATTCTGTAAGTTTTTTGCTGGGTCATATGGTAATTCTATTCATAATTTCTTGAGGAACCCAGCTCTCCTGGGTATCTACCCAAAAAATCTGAAAACATTTCTCTATAAAGACACGTGTACTCCAATGTTCATTGCAGCTTTGTTTACGGTGGCCAAGACATGGAAACAACCAAAATGTCCTTCGATAGATGAATGGATAAAGAAGTTGTGGTATATATACACAATGGAATACTATTTGGCGTTAAGGAAAGATGATATAGGAGCATTTGTGACAACATGGATGGATCTTGAGAGTATAATGCTAAGTGAAATAAGTCAGACAGAAAAAGCAGAGAACCCTATGATTTCACTGATATGTGGTATATAAACCAAAAACAACAAAAGAACAAGACAAACAAATGAGAAACAAAAACTCATAGACACAGACAATAGTTTAGTGGTTACCAGAGGGTAAGGGGGTGGGGGGGTGGGTGATGAGGGTAAGGGGGATCAAATATATGGTGACGGAAGGAGAACTGACTCTGGGTGGTGAACACACAATGGGATTTATAGATGATGTAATACAGAATTGTACACCTGAAATCTATGTAAATTTACTAACAATTTACACCCCAATAAATTTAATTTAAAAAAATTCTGTAAGTTTTGTTAAACTCCCTTTTAGGTTTCTTCAGTAAACTTCCTTTCTGTGTAAAAGAACTAAAAATCCTAGCTCCTCCCTCCCTCCTTCCCTCCTTCTTTCCTTCCCGTCTTCCTTCCTTTCTTCTTTCTTCCTTCCTTCCTTCTTTCCTTCCTTCCTTCCTTCCTTCCTTCCTTCCTTCCTTCCTTCCTTCCTTCCTTCCTTCTTTCCTTCCTTCCTTCCTTCCTTTTTAATGTATTTTGTGCCCACTATGGACCAGGCTTCTTGCCAGCTATTCACTGACCACACTCTCCAGACCACTTCTCTCCACCCTTCCACTGATTCATGGCACGTAGATTGAGCCCTTAGATATTCATGGCACTGAGCTATGTACCAGGAACATGTTAACCCTTCGTCCTTACTGAAATGAGTGAAAGCATCTTACCCCATTCCATCCTACCACCTCCTCTCTACCACCCTTTTTTCTCCAACTGGTAATCCATATCTCCAAGTACTTTCTAGACTGTGTGATCAATGGCACCAAGCCCATATAATCATGGCTTCTTTCACTGGTAGACATTTGCTCCTAGGAAGCTGATTCTTCGTACTGGGCTGTAAATCTTCATGCTTTAGCTGTCACACCCAACACTATTTGTAAACCACAGGTAAATGAATTGGAACTATATTTAGCCTTTTATAAAGCTAGTTTACAAAAACAATCCTTACCCTATTGTAGCTTTTGACTCTAAATAATAATGTATAATAATAATAATATCTAACACTTATTGGATACTTCTATGTGTCTAGCATTTTTCTCAACAACCTTATAAGGTAGTTATGGAATTAAAGAAATGGATCTTGTGGTAGAAGTGGAAATTGAGTAGGCAATGTTATATTCAATAAATATTTAGATAAATATTTAGATAGTGATTAATCCCATTACAGGAGAGGAACCTAAGACTGAGTGATCCAACTTTCCAAAGTCTCACAGCCAGCTGGACCAGAGCTAGCACCTGAACCCAGGTTTGTCTGCCTTCCCATTCTATGCACATCTCCTCTACCACATTAACTCCCTGCTTAGTTTTGGGTGGCAATTTGACCCAAATGTGACTCTTTTCCCCTCACCTCATTCATCTCTTCTGCCCCCATCAAACCAAGTGAAAGAAGCCTGTCTGGTTGATATCTCAAAAGAAGGACCTCTATAGGACCTGGCATGGCCTCTGTGATCAAATCCTTGAGTAATGTAGGCACCAGGAGATAGGCACCAGCATCTGCCACAGTCCACCTGCTGCAGTCTGTGAGTAAGGGGCTGAGCTGCTGCGGGTATGTCACACGACAGAGGGCTGGGGTTGATGTTACCACATGTGCTTTGCTGTAAGCATCAGCGGGTAGCTACAGGAGCCACTGGGGACAATGATGCTTGGGAAGTATCAGCATGAATAATTTTTTAGATTAGTAGCACCATACTATCAATCCAAGTATTTATATGATGGGTTTACTTGGTGGACATAAGCACAATTTCTTCCTTAGGAATCCTGAAACAAAATAAACCCCATGATGCTCATCTTTAAAAGACATAACACTGTCTATTCTCAAAGCTGCTGCCCTAGTTAAGACTCTTATCACCTTTTCTGAAATTCTTGTGGTTCTCCTAATGAGTCTCACTGCATCCTACTCTCCAGTATTAATCCTGACAGAGTCATCTTCCTAAAGCCCAGCTATGCCCACACCACAAAGCCTGCTTCTTTCCTGTTAATATCCCCTACGTTGTAAACTCCTTACCTGCCATTCTAAAAAGTGGCCTCCACAAAAATGTTCTATCTTTCCAGTCTTATCTACCATAGTACTTCTACACATCCCAACACACCAGTCAAAACGCACTGGGCTTTTGCTCACATTCTTCCCTCTGCTGAGAATATTTCCCACATCTTACACCCACAATCTTTGTCTTTCAAAATTCTGCCCAGATAAGAAGGCCTTGCAAAAACACTCTCCACTATGAAGCTTTTGATAGCTTCTTACTCACATGATAGTTTCTCCTCTAAGCCTCCATATCACTTTGTTTGGAATTCTCCCGTGATCCTGATCCTTGTCTTATTAGCTTTGTGATCCTGGGAAAGTCACATAACCATAAAGCAAGACTAATACCTACTTTCTATGGTTGTTGAGAGGATTAGATGAGATTAACATAACTTTGAGCAGTGCCTGGCATATAGGAAGCACTCAATGGTAGCTTTTCTGGTGGTTATTTTTTGTCCTGTCTCTCTCTCTCTCTCTCTCTCTCTCTCTCTCTCTCTCTCTCTCTCTCTCTCTCTCTCTCTCTCTCACACACACACACACACACACACACACACACATGATATCACCCAAGCCCTGTTAATCTTTGTATCCCTTGCAGAGCCTGTTACATGGTAAATCCTCAAAAAAATTTGGTTGAATTGAAAACACCAATATGGCTCTGCGCGAGGTCTGAGGGATAGTGGATGGGGGGACAGGGGTTCACAGTGTGAGGGATATAAATGATGAACGTCTAAGTATTACCTTGTCTTGTACACCTTTAACTAATAAATTATAAAAAAAATTAAAAATTAAAAAAAAAGAAAGAAAAACACCGATATCCCACATGGAGATGCCAATTCTTAATGTCCAGAGAGAGAACTTTTGAGAAGAGGAATAACTCACCTACCTCATCAACACACCTAGCCTTTGTAAATATATTTTTTTCCTTCTTGAGTAGTTTGTTAATGATAGGAGAGATATTGTCTTTCCTAACAAAGACACCAGCATACATCCAATTAATATAATAATTGCTCAATTTTTAGAGCATTTAAAAAACTTAATGGTATTTCTTGTGGACTAAATTATGTTATTTCTATTTTCTCCATTGTTCTGTGCGGCATGGAGGACAGTACAGTGGCTCTATCATATCTGTTTTTGTTCCCACGCCCTAAAACAAAAGCCGGTACAAAACTGTGCTCCAGAAAATGCTTTCGGAACATCACCGAACCTGATTCTCACTCACGCTCTTCAGTGAAGCTCCTAAGGCAGGAGAAGCACTAGGTCAGTCTCGGCACCAGGGATAGCTCAGCCAAGCCCTGACCCGGTCCCTCCCATCTCAATCCTGCCATTACCTGATTACCCTCAGGAGACTTTGCTCAGGTTTATTTCTGCACAGGCCAATTAGGGCAAAGGTTCTTGGATGTCCTAAAGATGTCAGACTGTATTAAGACTTGTCCTTAAGGCTCCACAGAACATACTTAGAGGCAGTTTTGTTACTTAGGTGCTCACAGGGCTGCTTTTCTAATCAATGTATCAGAATCTGATGCTAGGAGGGATATTAAACCATCCACCAAAAGTCTTTGCTTGAGGGACACCCAATCATAATGAATGTATTTGTTAAAAGTGCTTCCTTTGTTAATGCATGATCAAGAAACAAAACAAAAACCAATCACTCTATGCAGAGAGATGGGAAATCTTAATTGTGTCTGGGATCTGAGTGGAAAAACTGGAAGTCTTCCAGGAGAATTTACAGCCATGAACCCATACTAAGTGCCAGCTTAGATGTCTAACAATCTTCTGGTGACCCCCAAAGACAGGACAAGAGACTCCTGGGGATGCCCTCACAGCACCCGGCTTCCCCTCTTGTAGCAGCTGATCAGCTCACTGTCCCTCCACTGCCTCTTTATCCATCTTCAGCCCACACCAGCTCACCCTGCAGGTGATTCAGAATCAGTGGGCCCTAACCTGCATTCTCACATATTGCTGTTGGGAGTAAATTGGTACAGTCACTATAGAAGGGCAATTGGCCATATGTTTTAAATATTATAACACCTTTAAAATTAGAAAAGTATAGATCTTTGATTCTGCAGTTCTTAGACATCAAACCTAACATTTAATCCGAGAATGGAAGAATGAATAGGAATTATCCATTCTCAGCCGGAAATGAGTTCGTCGTTTATTCTGAGAAATTCTGCTTTGAGAAATGCTGCTCTGAGAGCAAGAATCATGACTGTCCCCTTCCATTTTTAATCTCTAGCATCAAGACTGTCCCTCACACTCACTGGCAGTCAATAAACATTTAAGTGAATAAATGACCATACCAAAAATTCAGATTTTTTTTGATGATATAAAATCTACTTTTAAAACCCCAGCGTGTTCCTTTTCCAAATGGGACAATTAACCAGTTCTATAATTTTGAAATGACAAAGCAGGGCGTCTCTGAAGCACTTCCTTTGTTGAAAACTGAAACATATTTATTACTGACATTTAAGGTTTTCTCCCACCTACTCCCTTTTTGCAAATATTTCTGAAGAAAATTCACTTCTGGACAGATTTATCCTCATTTACATCTAATTCTCCTCAGACTACACTCAGTGGAGGAGTGTCAGAAAAGGTTAGGGCACTGGAGAAATGTGACAACCGAAGAATCAAGCAAATGTAGAGCGTTAATCGACAATTAGTCAGAATGAAGAAAGAGACAAGGGAACCAGATGCTTGTTCTAACATGAGGCAAAAAACTATCCATTTGGGACTGATAATTGCAAAGAACAGAGAAAAAGGATTACCTGTCTGGGGCTCCAGCTCTATGCACACACAGCAAGACAGCAAAAAACTCTAAGGTAACACCTGAACAGGTGATCACAACAAGATGACACTCATTAATAGGGTCAGAACCACAGCATTCCCAACTCGCCTGGGGAAATATAGCTTCCTTTCACTCAGCGTCATTCTAGAATAGAATGCTTCTAAAGCTCCTGCTACCATAAGTGGTACTGTCTATGAATCTAATAAGTAACCCTAGCAAGAAATTGGCACTTAAGGGCCATCTGAGAGCCTGTGCCAACCCAGCCATTTAATGAAATCAAATTATCTGAAACAACCTTTCCTTTATGTGCACAAGAGCCTCTCCCCATAGAACACTTGGCTGATACAACCACAGGTATGGCTGGTGCTGGACTCCTATAATATCTCCTATCCATAACCACCAATCTCAAAGTTCTTGGTCTCAGGGCTCCTTTACACTCTAAGGAGAATGACAAACAGCTTTTGTTGATGTGAATTACATCTATCAATATTTACCGTAATCAACATTAAAACAGGCAAATTTTTAAACTAAGTATTAATTCATTTAAAAATAACAATAGCAAACCTATCACCTGTTAACATAAATTAAAACATCTTGTGGAAAATAACTATATAATCCAAAATAAGAATTAAATTTAGTGAGAAGAGTGTCATTGTTTTATAGTATTGCAAATCTTTTTAACATTTGAGAAAGTTCTTTTATAAATATTGGATCCAAGTGCTTTGTCAGACATGTGATTTGTAAATATTTTCTTCTTATCTGTGTCTTGTCTTTTGATTCTCTTATTAGTGATCTTTGAAAAGTAGGTCTCAATTTTGATGATGTCTAATTTACCATTTTTCTCAACGGATCATGCTTTTGGTGTTGTATCTCAGAAATTTTTGCCAATCCCAAAGGCAGAAAAAGTTCTTTCCCATGTTTTCTTCTGGAAGTTTTATAGTCTTAGGTTTTTATCCTCATTTACTTTTACAATTTAATAATCATAGACCTAATTTACAATTAGGCCTATGATTCACTTTGAGCTAATTTTTATATATGGAGTTATGTGTGGATTGAGAGTTATTTTGTTGCCTATGAATATCCAATTTTCCAGCACCATTTGTTGAAAAGACTGTCCATGCTGCATTAAAATTGCCTTTGCTCATTTATTGATCATATATGTATGGGTCGATTTCTGGTCTTAATTCTCTTCCATTAATTTATATGTCTATCTTTTCTCTGAAATCATGATTTCTTGTTTACTGTAGCTTTATATCAAGTAAAGCCAGTCCTCCAACCTCTTCATTTTCAAAGTTGGTTCGGGAATTCTAGCTTCTTAACATTCCATATACATTAGAATGTATATGGAATGGAAAAAGAGTTCATCAATTTTTTAAAAAATCCTGCTGAGGTTTTCATTGCAATTTTGTTGATTCTATAAGTCAGTATGAGGAGAATTTCTATTTTACTATACAGTCTTCCAATCCATGAACATGATATATCTCTACATTCATTTAGGTATTTGAGTTCTTTCATTGGTGTCTTAGTTATCAGCATACAAATCTCAAACCTAATTTGTTAGTTTTATGTCTAAGTAGTTTTTATTTTGAGTACTACTTTAAATGGTACTTTTTATTTCAATTTCTAATTGTTCATCACTAATATATAGAAAGACAATTAATTTTGTATGTTGACCTTGTATCTTGTGCTTTTACTAAACTAACTGATTGGTTTTAGCTTTTTTATGTAGAATCTTTGGGATTTTTAACACAGAAACCATGTAATTTATGAATATTGTTTTATTTCTTCCTTTACAATGTATGTTTTTATTTCTTTTTCTTTCCTTACTATTGTGATTATGACTTCTAGTACATTAAATAGGAAGAGTGACAGCAGACAGCCTGTTTTTTTCCCAATCTTAGGAGGAAAGCGTTCAGTTTTCACCATGAAATATAATGTTAATGTAGATGACATTTATTAGGTTGAATAAGTTCTCTTGTATTACCAGTTTGTTGAGACTTTTTTTTCTTAATTATGAATGGATGCTGAATTTTTCCAAAGGTGTCTTCTGCATTATTGAGACGATCATATTGTTTTTCTTCTTTAGTCTGTTGATATGGTTAATTACATTTATTAATTTTCAAATGTTGGACCAGCTGTGCATTCCTAGGGTAAATTCTACTTAGGCATAATGTATTGCCCTTTTAAAATATATTGTTAGATTTGATTTGTTAGTATTGATTTGAGGATTTTTGCATCTATGTTCATGAGGGATATTGTCTGTAGTTGTCTTTTCTTGTGGGACTTATAGAATGAGTGGGAAGTGTTCCCTCTTCTTCTATACAGGACTTGTTATACAGGGTGAGTTCCCTCACTCTTCTATACAGGGTGAGTTAACCAAGGCACCCAAAGTGCAATCTTTATAGTGGCAGTCCCTCACCGGGGCTGACCCTGCACTCACATAAGTGGTTTTTTTTGCTCACTCTAGTCCAAGCCCTGCTTCTATATTCTGGAATAGTTTGTGTAGGACTAGTATTATTTCTTTTTTCAGTGTTTGATAGCATTTTCCTGTGAAGCTATCCTGGCCTGGAGAACTTTCTTTGTTGGAAGTGTTTTAACTACAAATCAGTTTCCTTACTTTATATAGAAATATTCCAGGTATCTCTTTCTTCTTGAATGAATTGTGGGAGTTTGTGTTGTTCAACAAATTTTTCAATTTCATCCAAGTTTTTGAATTTATGGGCATGTATTTGTTTGTAATATTCATTATTACACTGAAGGGTCAATAACAATATCCCTTTTTCATTCCTGATATTGGTAATTTGTGTCCTCTCTTTTTTCATGGTCAGTTTAGCTAGAGGCTTATCAATTGTGTTATCTTTTAAAAGTACCAGCTTTTATTTTCATTGATTCTCTCTTTTTCTACTCTGTTTTATTTATGTATGTTCTTATCTTTGTTATATAATCATTTTTGGTTGCTTTGGGTTTAACTTGAATTTGTTTTTCTAGTTTTGTATTTTAAAAAATGAATAGAAGCATGTCAAAGGACACAGGAACTAGCTTGAAGGGTCACCACTGGACACATTTTGAATAATTTGAGAATAAAAAATATAGTAATGGATTATGACACATGGAATTTTAAAAATAATTTATATGTCTGTGGTGATATTCAGACATGAGGGAGGGAGAGGGAGAGACAGAGGGGGAAAGAGAGAGACAGACAGAGAGAAACAGAGAGAGAGAGAGAAGATGAGGGATAGGGAATTCTCTGTAGGAGAGTGCCAGTCAATAAATGTAGAAGGAATTGTGGAATTTGAAAATCACCATTTGCAATCCCCAATGTTATAATTTATTCAATCAAATGTTGTCAATAAATGCTAAAACCATTGGGTGAAAGGTTATTGGAAAACAGGATATTCACATGCTGTCAAAATATCAACATATAAGTTATCGATTAACTAGAAAGGAGAAAAGTTATCTTAAAAGGGAGAAATCTAACAAAACGATCTTAACTAAGTGATCAAAATTAAAATGAACATAATGGAATAAACCCTTATCATACACTTCTAAGAAGTACATAACATCACAAATGTGGTAATCTTGATAAAAATGCTAAACCTGAATCTACACATGAGGAAATGAACAAATCCAGAATGTGGGGCATTCTACCAGTTACCTGGCCTGGATTCTTCACACACACACAGACATACACACACACACACACACACAAAATCACAATGTCAACAATTGGTGAATTTAGGTAAAGTGTACACCAGTGTTCATTAAACTCTTGTGTCTGCTTTTCTGGAGATTAGAAAATTTTTCCAAATAAAATGTTGGGGATGAAAAACCTGCGCATAGGGAGTCATTTGGGCAACTCACTTATTTCACAAAGGAGGAAGTGGAGTTACCTTCATTGCAGAGACTGACAAACCGGCCATCTCTTCAATAAAAAAGTTTGGATGTTTGAAAATAAGCCTAGGTGAAAAGGATCAGCCAGTGGGCAATGAACAATGAATTATTGCTCGGGGAAATCTCATTTTCACTTCTGAGCTGCTGCAGAAAGACTGTAGAGAGCAAAGGTGTGCTCATTAGCAGTGCAAGTTCAGCCCAGATTTCTCTGCATTCTGTAAGTCAGCAATCTTTTCTGCAAACACTGGGACCTGAGCGCCTGCCTGCTGCTTATCAAGATGACTTTTCAAACCTCTCTTTCCCACAGGGGAACTGAGGAACCCCGTGAAGCTCCGTGAGCCATGCCCTGATACAGAGTGTGAAATGGGAATAGTAACGTTATTATTCTCCTGACAGAGTGAAAACCTAAGCCTCTGCTGAGCAGAAACAGAAGCAGACTTTTTAAATGTTTGAACATGCAGGGGGCGGGGGAGGCAGCATATAAAATATCTATGCCCTGGCTGTAAATGCATGGAACCCAAGTGTTCCCAGGCTACAAACCCATGCCCGTGCTCTGGTCTGAGTGACTGGGACTTGCGGTACCACAGGGCCCCCAAGGCCCAAGAAGCTATTTCTGGGGATGTCTTACGTGAACTACTGAGCAATACTTTTTATTTTTCTGCTTCCAGCCCCCCCATAATAACATAGACATCCTTCACTAAGCTACAGAACCTAATGGGACTAAAGTAGCATTATTCCCCTCAGCTTTCGCTGTGGTGAAGTCAAACTGGGTTCCACAAAGAATCAAAAAGCCGATGGTTTCTAATCTTCTTGAGAGGCTCACTTCCGGTTCAATTGCCTGAGTCTGCAAACTTGTCTACTTTATTATATTTATTACTTTATTATATTCCTATAATAAAGCCACTTGTTAGCGCTTCCCGTAGCTGTTTTTCTCACCTGGGACTCTGGTTAAAATACAGATACTAGTTCATTAGGTCTGGGAGCTGAGATTATGCATCTCTAGCTACCTCATGTGGGGGTGCTGATGCTGCTGGTGCACGGCCCACATTTGGAGCAACAAGACTCCTATGGTACTTAGTATTAAGTACTAAGTATTACCACTAAAAACTTAGTACAAATACTAAGTGCTATAATACCCAACACCTATGTTCCTTGTACTTAGTAGATATCCAATAAACATGTTTTGGAGGGGTGACTGAATTTATTGACTGTTTCTATAATACTAGAATGAAGAAAACAGGTTTGTCGAGGTATCTGCTTTTCATCCTACTCATGTTCGTCTTCTTTCTTGGAGCAAGGAGGCTGGGGCATTAAGTGGTAGCAGAACTGGCAAGAGGGTGTGTATCTTTAGACCTGTGAAGAAAAACAAGAAACAGCAGCAACAGTTGAGGGCCTTTCCCATTCCTCCCCGTGGTCTGGCAATGCAGAGTGCCCCTGTTTTTCCTACTTGTAGTGGTTCCCCTCTTACCCTCGTAACAATTACAGGCCAAAACTGAGATTTATTTGTTGATTACTCTCCCTACTTTGTGTATCTTGAACATACACACATATGTACACAAGCATACTTCTTTTAATTTAAATTGCTCCTTCTGCTTCCATAATGGAAATTAATTATACAGTCTTATATTATCGCAAGCAAGCTATTAGAGATAGTTTGCCTTCTAACCTTGCCCTAGATCTGCAGAGAAAAAAAACACACGTTCTTCATCCTTCTTGATTATTAGAGATAAAATGTACTCTCAATGTAATCCGACTCGCTACACTTGTCTTTTTGAATAAATATCTAATAATCTCTCATTTTTATTTCATTTCAATCATATTATCTTCAATTATAGGCTCCATGTCTAAAACACTCACTCCCTCTCAAGGCAAAGTACTGTTTCCTCCTTGGGGTCAGATATGCAGCGCATCTAGCTTTGGAAAAAGTAAGACCCTCCAGAATATTCATGTTGGGAGGCTGAGCTTCGACAATAACCTGTGTGTAACCCTAAGTAATTTAACACATCTGTGCCTCAGTTTCTTCTTCTGAAAAACGAGGAGACTGAATGAGATTATGACGGCTCTCTTAGGCCAAACATTCTATGATTCTAGAACAGATCACAGAAACAAAAGCGTTGAAAATACCTAAAATATATCTCTTCAGGTATATGTGATTGATTGAAACTATATATATATATATATAATATATTATATATATAATTTTGTTATTTCTACTTTCTTCTGGATTTTACAGATTAAAACATATACCTCACAGGTCATCATCGCTCCTAGGAATTAGGTTTCTGTGAGTCTCTGGTCACGTTTTCATCAACTGACCAATACAGCACCTTATCCTATTACCTAGAGCTTTTCTCTCCTCTCTTAATGTGGACACCAGAATTTAAGCACCTGTAATAGTGAAACTTTACAAATAAAAGTATCATTATCTATTGAGGATCTATTGAGGAAACCTTCTCAAGTATAAATACCCATTTTGATCTTTGGAGTGCACTTTTGGGTCCATCTTTCAGATGGAAAACTGAAATCCTACCATGTTTCTTCACTCATTGTAGAAGTAAGTTTATACTCTCAGGACTATAGGTTTCCAATATGTAGTAAGCACACAGTAATGAGTCCTGCCCCACTGGTGCTACCACAAATGTTCTTTTTAGAGGCTAAGGATTAGGATATTTTTAAAAAGATCCTGCTTCTACGACAAAGAATTTTCTCCATATTATTTGCTCTCTACTGTCCGAGCAATCAATATTCCTTGTATGGATTACAGTACATGTTCTTTACCACAGTTACAATAAGGAAATTAATTGCTCTGCAACCAAATGGGATTTCTAAGGAAATGAGGGAGAGAGTTTACTGAGCAAAGGTCTTGCTCACACACATCTATGTAATATGTGTATATTTAGAGGGATATTATTTTGATGTATTAAAGTCTTTTTTTCCCCTCATGACAGCGCATTTTTCTTTCCCCATCTCCCATTTAATCAGTTTAGCTAGCCTCTTGTCAGTTACTTAAGGGAGGGATGGGACACATATAAATGAGAAGTCTTCTTGGCTTTGGTTTCCAGAGACTCAAGCATAAGAGAGAACAGAGGGGACATTTTGGCATTAATAAAACAACAACCATAAAGAGTCAAAGTAAGGGTCTCCCCTACAAAAATTTCACAGGTTAAAAGTAGATGGTGCGTGGGAGGGAAATGGGATACAAAGGGGAAGGGGAAGAGAATAGAAAGGTTAGTGGGGCCCAACAGGAAACAGAGACGTCATGGCAAAGCAACACAGGAGTCCAGACTCAATTTAAGGAGGCACCCTCATCTCCTGCCCCCAGGACACAGCTAGCTGTCTTTCCCAGCTCTTATCTCCTGGCTGGTAGAAATCACATTCCAATTTAATGTAGGCTTCATTTAACCATTTTAAACTGATCTTAAAGATTATTCCTGGGCATATCCCCGATTCTTGAACATGTATCTTGACCTTTATCTATGACTGTTTTTTAAAATATTTGGAGAAAAGAAATTACTGAGTAAAAAGATAAATAAACTTTTTAGAGATTCTTAACGAAATCATTTCAGAAAATTTTTTTGGTACCACCTGCAGTGTCTGAAAGGTGTTCAGCCTCATTAATACGAATAAAATCAAATTAAAACAAAAGAGAAAACATTTTTATAACTTTAATTTTCAAAGTTGGCAAGGGTATGGAGAGATAGATTCTCTCACACTGTGACATTATTGACTGAAGTTAATGGACCTTTTATTTCAGTTGCCAAGAAGGAAGGGAGGGATTTACATCCCGTAAGCACCTTTCTTAGGCTAGGTACTGGGCTAGGTGATAACAAACACTATCTCACTTAATTCTCCCAACAACCTAACATGGTGTGTATAATTATCCTCACTTTTTCTGACAAAGAATCTGAGACTCGAAACTCGAAAACACTGGCCAAAGATCATCCACATTAAAATCTAGCAGAGCCAGTTTGTAAAATCAGACTTGTCTGATTTCAAAATGAGAGGTCTTTTCATGGCATAGTTTTGACTTTCCCCAATAGGACATTATTTAACCTAGAACAGCACTGTCCAATACGAATATAATGTGACAACGTTATATGTAATTGTTCAATCTAATTGTAATTGTTATATGTTATATGTAATTGTTCAATCTAACAATCTAACTTGTTCAATCTCCAAATTTTTTTAAAGTAAAGAAAAATAAGTCAAATTAATTTGAATAATGTATTTTTACTTAATCCAGTATATCCAAAATACTATCGTTTCAACATAGAAAAATACTATTGTTTCAACATAGAAAAATTTTAAAAATGATTAATGAGAAATTTACATTTTTTTGTACTGAGTCTTTGACACCAAGTGTCTCACACTCAGAACCATCTCAATTTAGATCGATCACCTTTCAAGTGCTTGATAACAACATGTGCCTAGTGGCCACCACACAGGATAGCAAGAGCTACAACATCAGAGCAAACTTTTCTTAGAAAGGTTGTGATAAAGAATTCTCATTATACAAGCCCAGGGGAGTTGACTAGGTAGCCCAGCCTTCCAAATCATGGAGGAAAAAAGTTCTACCATTCCAAACCAAATGTCTTAATTTCACCAATCCATTATTCAGTTTTTACAAGGAGCCAATTTTGCATTCTAAGCATTTTAAAGTTTTCATTTCCACATTGATTTATCTCAGGGAGGTTGTGCCCCTGTATAGTGCTGTTGGCAGGGGTCTCAGTTCTAACAACTAAACTGAGAACTGAGGATCTCAGTTCTAACAAGATCCTCTCCCCTGATCCCAGGAGGTTGTTAAAACCAATGTCCCTAAAACCAGGAGCAGGAATCTTTCCCCATGAGTTGAGGTGCTTCTAACTTTGATTTTTAGTTCCCTCATGTGCTGGCAGTGGAGGATACTCTCCACCCCCTTTTTCCTTGCAAACTCAGAAATGCATTTAAAAATGATGTATTTTTATCCAGAATTTCTATGTGCTCATGGTTAGAGGGTTTAGATTATCGCAGTCTATTATCTTGCCCAAATCAAGAAGTTCTTATATCTCTTCTGTTCTTTCTATTGTACTAGTAGAGAAGCAGAAAGATAAAGGGAACTTGGTGTTACAAAAGAAAAACCTTCGATTATAGCTTCTGATTTCTTGTTTTCATTCATTCACTCATCACATACAACTGACCTTCATTATTCACAGATTCCCTAATATAATTATACAACTTGCTTACTGTATTGTATATATAATATTGTAACATATTGCTATATATATAATATATATAATATATGTATATGTATATATAAATTTTTCTGTAAATTATGATGTTTTAGAGTCTTCTCATGGAGCAAGCCAATTCTTAGAGACAGCACAGGGCCCAGCCAGGAGCAATCTATCTGCAGACTAATCAATCTGGAGCCAGCCCTCCTCTATCTAGTCCATGCACCTCAGGAGGCAATATTCTTCTGCGTTAATCATCCCAAGGCCAGCTGCCAGGCCAGTAGGGACCACCCTTAGAGCCCAAACCAGCTGAAATTATTTAAACTAGCCAGTCCTAAGCTCTTTACCCTGCTTTGCTATGCCTTTCCTGCAGAAACCCCAGTGAAACTGTGACTGAGGCTCTCCCTGGGGCGGGTGTCTGCCTCGGGACCGGCCTGGGGCTTCCCCACGTGGACCTGTGTGGTGGGCAGGCCTCCTGTCTCCAGCACCATGAGTGTAATAAACTATTATTTCCTGAGCCCCTCCTCTGTCTCCTTTTGTGGCTCCACCTGACTGGCCATCTCACGAAAAAATGCAAAACACTTTTTACAGTTTATCTGTAACTCCAAAATTAATACCTGCGACACTTTCACCGTCATTGAGGGACATGCATACATGCAGAGTGGTGAAAATTTTGAGTCACCCAACACATTTCCCAGCTAAGGTAGAACAAGGCAATGCTCTGCCTTCTGGTTTCAGCTCCAACTGTAAATAGGGTCCTTTTTGCAGTTACTTATTACCATGTGTTTTGCACTTTTGTGCTTTTTGTTGGTGATTTCACTGCTGAAAGTGGCCCCTGAAGAGCCGTGTATTGTTCCTAAGTGCAAGAAAGCTGTGATGTGCCCTGTGGAGAAAATATGTGTGTTAGACGAGCTTCGTTCAAGTATGAGTTACAGAGCTGTCAGCCACGAGTTCAATGTTAACGAGTCAATAATATATGTTAAGTTTTCTTTAAACAGAATTGCACATAAAATAAGGGATTGAGCAGTTGTTGAAAATGTGACCAGAGACTCACAGAAACCTAATTCCTAGGAGCAATGATGTAGTATTTGCCAATTCACTGTTCACGAAACTGTACAGACCACAACTGCCTTGAATAAGGAGAAGCCACTTCACTTATTGAGTCTCTGCTAATGTTCGCCACTGTGTAAATTGTACCTGTCCCTGGGGATTCAGGGCTAGAAAAATCTCAGCCTCAGGCTGCTTGCAGACAAACAGACAAATATAGGAATAGACCATAGCCAGTTCCAAAGCCTAAGCTTGCCAAGAGAAATGGATTCAAATTCACAGCAGATCAGAAATACTGGTTTTATTTTTATTCATTGATTGAGCATTGTACCTGATTAGCCTGCAGGCGCGTACATAGAGCCTCCAAAACACAGTGGTAGGGGAGGCAGCTAGAAGAGACAGAGTGGCAAAGGTGAGTTTATTGCACTTGGAAGAACTGTGGTCACTTTGGCCGCCGTTACTCCTGACTTTGTGTCTCCATGGAGAACCGTGGAGAACTCACAAACCTGGACCTCTGTCTGGCACCATGCCCAGTCTGTTGCTTGTGTAGGAGTTTTAAAGAGTTTATATATTTTTTTGTCACTAGAGAAAACATGTCCTCTGAGTGGATCTGTTAGTAGTGATCATTTTATCTGCACATCAAGTAAATAGAGCACTGTGATTGCGCCCAAGTTTGGGAAGGTGGCAGTGGGACAGACATGCAAGGCTATCCAAGAAGGCAGATGTCCTCCCTTATCCTGGAGAGAGACAGAAAGCTTTTGATTCTTTTTCTTGTGGCCCTGATGGAGACAGCTGCCTCTCACCCGTAGCCCCTAGGAGCTTTGCTCTATGAATCAATCAGCCACCAAAAGTCCATTAGAGAGGACCATAAAAGGTCTGATGACTCATCAGTGCACCTGGACATGGCGACATGCCGGAGCTTTCCCTACCTGTTTCCATGGCTGCTGGTTTCAAGGTGGATGCAAAGTCCCGTGTAAAACAATTTCTGATAGGTCTGGAGAGGAAGTATTGGACAGCTTTTATCAGAAAGGACTGGACACGGCTGTAGTGTAATGGGGACGCTATTACTGCAGAACTACTAAGTGTTAATCATAACACGTCAGGAGAAACGTGAGCCAAAACAAGGGTCTCCCCCACCCAACAGACCAGAACAATTTCCCCTGGTTATTCGTGGGCTCTGCTCATTTTTTTGTGGGATGCAGCGAAAGCAGTGCTTGGAGGGCAAAGTGTAGTTTTAAATGATTATATTATAAACTAATAGAGGAAAACGTGAAAATGAAGAATTAGTCAATCCAGCAGAATACAGAAAAGGAAAAACAGGAATAAACAGAAAAAAACAAAAAACAAAACGGGGCACATAGGAAGCACAATGTAATAGGGCAGAAAATAATACAAATACATCACTATCACTATTAGTATAAATGTGTCAAAGGCCTTGTTAAAACAGAGATTATTAGATTAGATTTTTCAAATTTAAATATATACCATTTACAAAAGAATTTTGACACAGAAAAGACTGGAAAAACTCACCAAGCCAATGTTAACCAAGAGAAAACTGAAATAGCTATTTTGACATCAGGTAAATCAGACTGTAAGACAAAAGTGTTATTTGGCATCAAGGGGCTTACAGCGCATGGCTGTCCCACTGCCACCTTCCCACTTGGGCGCAATCACAGTGCTCTGTTTACTTGATGTGTATATAAAATGATCACTACCAACAGATCCACTCAGAGGACATAAGTTTTCTCTAGTGACAAAAAAAAAAAAAAACGAAACTCTTTAAAACTTCTACACAAGCAACAAATGAGGTAAAGGACCATTTGTATGCACCTAGCACTCCAAACATATGATGCGAAAATGGACAGACTTAAAGAAATTTACAAACACAGTGGGAGATTCACACACACTCTTCAACAACCAAGGAGTCAAGTAAACTAAAAATCAGTAAGAGAAAACAAGGGGAGAATTGAAAAATAAGGATAATAATAATGTTCTGTGTCCAGGTAAACGTTGATCGATTTCTTACAAATACTATTTTGACATCAACCTTGTTAGAAAAATAGGGAAGGTACACTAATCTATCTTTCATAAAACCAGAAACAAGAGCAGATAGAGAATCTAAGTGACAGTCCCAGTCAAACAGCCAAGCTAGCAACAGAAGCAGAAGTGCAAACTCTCTTTGCTGACACCAAGACAAAACCTCTTTCTTATAAATCAAGTGTTCGTACAGTTCCCTAATTCCTATTCCTATCTTTCTCTTTTATGGCCTAGCACAAACGTTGAGAAAATACGTTATACGAAAGTGCTTTGAGCACTTTGCAGAAATTAGTTTTATAACTATAAGCCATTCATTTCTGATCAGCTTTTTTCTTCCCACCCTGGCCCTCCATACTCTGTACAGACTATTTACATCCCTGAACAACCTTTCTATGCTGAATCCACAGAAGATACCAATGGCTCACATGGCCAGAAAAAGAGCAAGCAGAGCAGAATGCTACACGCACACTTCAGTGAGGGCGAGAAGGAAAATAAACGATGGTTTACTGGAAATGACACCCTGGGAATTTTTGCTCACCAATCATCCTGTTTCTGCCCAAGACTATCTCCAACCCTCCATCAAATGCAGCTACAAGATGTTTTGAGTTGCAAAGCAAATAGGCTACTTCTTGAGGTTTCAATCACAAGTACCTTTAGGACTGCCCCCTTCCTCACCACCCAGGTCTGTGAGGATCCTGTGGAGAACCCTGACTACTCCATGCGGAAGCTTCTGGGAGCATAGGCCAGTCCCAAGGCCGACCCAAGATGGGCCATTGGAAATCCATGGGCCTGCCTGTCTGGAGGAGTGTGTGGTGGGCTTAGAAAATAGCCCCCCACACCAAGATGCTCAGTCCTGTGGAGCTTTGGCTTCGGCTGTGGGGTGGGGAGGGTGAGTAGGTTTTCTAGGAAGTTGAGAAGAGACAGGGCAGATTGGTAAGAAAAGAAGTCAGTGTTTATTGTCTCTTTTTTTCTTTTCTTTTTAAAAAAAGAATTTTATTGGGGGCAGTGTGTTTCTCCAGGACCCATCAGCTCCAAGTGAAGTCATCCTTCAATCTAGGTGTGGAGGGCGCAGCTCAGCTCCAAGTCCAGTCACCATTTACAATCTAGTTGCAGGGGGCGCAGCCCACCATCCCATGCGGGAATTGAACCGACAACCTTGTTAAGAGCATGTGCTCTAACCAACTGAGCTAACCAGTGTCCCTATTGTCTCTGTCTAAATCCCATACTCTAGGGCAGTAGTTCCCAACTGGGGGCAATTTTTGCACCCAAGGCATATATCTGAAGACGTTTTTAGTTGTCACAGCTGGCAGAGGAGGATGTACTACTGGCATCTAATAGGTAGAGGGGTGCTGCTAAACACGCTACAATGCTCAGAACTGCCCCCCACAGCTGTATCTGGCCTCAAATGTCAACAGTGCTGAGGTTGAGAAACCCCGCCCTAGGAATACCAATGGTTGGGGTTGGTATCTTCACAGGACTGCCTCCCGGGTACTTCAGAGCTCAGAAAGGCAGCAAAGGGAGTTAAACTCATTTTTGCAATTATTACCCTCAACCTACACAAATTCCATTACTGCCTAGTTATCTGAAATGGAGGGTGGGAAGGAAGCTGCCAAGGACTAGAATATATGTATGAATGAATAAATGAATGAATGAATGAATGAATTAATTAATTAATTAATTTTGATTAGATCTCCTAGTTTCGTGTGTCCAGTAATCTCAAGAATCCCAGCAGACAGCTCCGGAAGAAAAAGTAGAGTGAGGTCTAATTCCTCACATCTGTGATGAAGGCGGAAGCTGCAGGGGGCTTGGAGTCCCGCTTGACAAAGATCTTCCATTTGTTCCACAAAATGCGTGTGAGCATTAAAGAGTTCCCATAACTCCAGAAGTCCACTTAACTCTTCATCTGGAGGAATTTCAAAGGAGAGGAGTGCCCATCCAGGATGGGGGTTGTGGTCTAGGAGGAAAGCCGGGAGAGAACATGGGTCTTGCGTGGCCCTTCAGAGGGGACGATTAAGCCCGAGGTTCCAGGTGGATGTAAAAAGACCTTGAGGCCCACGTGGGACCTGGATTCTCACACTGACTTTGTCACCAAGTGCCTGTGTGATCTCTGGCAAGTCACTTCTTTCATAACCTCAGTGTCCTCATCTGTGATATAAGGGCTCACTTGCTTTAATTACATTTAAAATAAAATCCAAACCCTCTAGCCCGCCAAGTACTTTAGAGTACTTGCCAGTGTGCACCAGCCTCCCAAGCCCTGGGCCCTGCCTATCTCCCACCCACCTTCCTACCCACCAATCCCTCTCATTGTGTTGGTTCTCTCCATCCAAACCTCCTTTCTGTCTGAAACCCTCTGATCTACTCTCGGGGCACAAGTCACCTCTCTTGAGTCTCCAGGACAGGGATACTCTTCTGTGCTGTGGCATTTGCTCTGTGTTTACATATCTTTCTAAACTGCAAATGCTCTGTAAGAACACAGGCCGCAACTTATTCCTTGAATTCCTGAGGGCCTGGCCATACCTGGCACCCAGCAGGTATGGTACCCAACACCAAAATGTTGGCAGGCTGGATGAATAAATGGGTAGAATTCAAGTGCTTTCCCATCAAAGGCTGTAGGTGCATTGTGTCTGCCCCTTCGCAAGCCCTTTGAGAAGACATATTGAGCTTTCTGAGAAAACACTGCATGTCAGAACCCACAAGAATTACAAGACAACAGGTGACCTTCAAGCATCCTTCTCTACCTTCAAAGCAGGTCCTGATTCTAGATTTCCAAAAGGTGGGTTAGGGGGATGGGGATGTAGGAAGGTTGAAATTAGTAAGAACTAAGATCAGTAATAAAACCCTTCAAAGAAACTGCCTCTCAGTTTAACGGTGTTTTTTCTTTTTATCAATGAAGCAAGTTGCTAGGGCAGAAGGGGAAGGGGGAGGTGGGGAGGGCTGGGAGGGAAGATTGGTGGGAGGGGTCAAGGATAGAGTGCCTGTCATCTCCATGACGCGGACAGCTGGTTCTGCTTGTATTTTAAACAATATTGCATCCCAGTGTAGACACTACGTCTGGAATTACGACCCACCCTGTGATCTATCACTTTTATATACACACGAGGGAGTGGAGCGGTCTCCATAGAGAGGAAACAATACAAGAAAAGGAGCCAGCGACCCCAGCAGAGACAGAAGTTCAGGGGGATGGTCCCAGGGCAGACCTCCTGGTCCTGAAGCTGTGCCTGCATCCCTGAGCATCTCCACTCCAGAGGGAAGTCACTCTCGGTAAGATTTTGGTTGGGGACTTCTTTATGAAGGATAAATATATTTGCCCTAAATTAGACAGGAGGTGCTGGGGACTGGACATGGCTGAGAGATGAGAGCTGCGAGACAGTGTTGAACACCACAGTGCTTGAAATAAAGAGAAATGGCCCCAAAGAGACCATGGGGAAGTTTCTTAGGGGGCAAAATGATCCTCTTTGTTGGTACAGAGACACCTGCTTTGCAAAAGGTAATAGATCAGAGACAGAATGGGTTCTTAGAAATCTATTTTTCTAAACAGAATTCACTTGTGAACGTGAAAAGCAGCCCTCAGTAATAGTTTACAAATGGGGACAGGGGCTGGGGGAGGAGCGGAGGGACAGGGATAGAAACTACAGGATTGTTCCCCACCGCCTGCAGGAGCAGGAGGATGCCTGCATTCATGGCTTTCATGTGCCAGCATCTCTCACCTTCTCATCTCCCTTCATTCTCTCAATATACCTGTGAGGCAGGTAATGCCTCCTTTTTAGGATGTGGCCACCGAGAGGTTAAGAGATTCACCCAAGGCAGTCAAGGAGGTGAGGGAAGTTTCAAACCCAGGTCTTCTGCCCTCAAAGCCCAGAGTCCTTTGCCCCTTGCTACACTGGCGGAAGGAGACAGATATCTGCAATGACAAGGTACCACCAGTGAAGGGGAGGGACCATAAAGATGGAGGTTTGATGCCCAATTTTCTGAGAAATCCTCTTTGCAATTTTTTCCTCAAACATAGCAATCTAGCAAACACACACACACACACACACACACACACACACACACACACGCACGCATGCACCACTTCTGAGAATGGATTAAATAATACAGCAGTAATATGAATACTGCCAATGACCAGTGTTACCTGTAACATGTCAACTTTTTCTGGCTGTTCTTCCCTCTTCAGGGGACGAGCCCTTCGGTTATTAACCCTCACTGCTCACTTTGAGGGTGATTTGCTTACCGGTGTGTGTGTGTGTGTGTGTGTGTGTGTGTGTTTGTGTGTGTGTGTCACACAAACACTTCCATGAGCCTGCAAAAAGAAAACAGATCACTCTTACACTCATTACTATACCTTTTGAAATGCTTCAATGTTCCCTAGATTCTGCAGCAGCTTTTTTATAAAATTCTTCATTTTTTAAATTCAACTTCTTCACGGTGTTTTCAGACAAACTGAGTAAATGGGGACTAACTCTGCCTTCTCCAGCCTGGGCAAAGCTGTGGAATTGCCAACCCCCCCACCCTCCCACCCACCGCCCTCCCCTCCCCACCCCCCACCTCCACGTAGGTACTCTGAATTTCCAGCTGGCCCAGGTTCCTAGGACAAGAATCTGTCATGGTTCTCAGAAATAAACGTGTATCTTTAAAGCATCCAGAGAAGGTACTGCCGTAACCACCCTAACGAATGGTTGAGTTTCAGGAATCCAAACGGGAAAAGTATAGACATAGAGCTTTACCCAGCAGGTAGCAGGGAGATGTAAACACTTGTGTTGTTTCACTAGAGGTGACAGCCAAAGTTCCCAAAGAATGGAAGAGGGGAAACTTGCTTAGGAATTAGACTTTCATGAGGAGCAAAGGACGTCTTTTCTTTGTAGAGTTTCTTTCCTTTCACCCTGCAAACCCTGCAAAGGCCCAGATGCTGTTGCAGGTCCCAAGACCACACTTTGAGAAGCATTGTCGTAGAACAAAAACAAAGCCCTACAGGATTTGCACCCGTGTCCCTCTGAGCCCTGAGCCCCATCACACCCCTTCCCACGTCCCTCCTTTCCCCCACAGGGAGAGATGCTGGCGCCAGCCCACTTCCTGCTGCTGCTGCTGCTGCTGCTCCTCGGGGCCCCCAGGCAGGGCCTCGCCCATGAGTTGGACAAAGTGGAGTCCACCTTCCACTGCATCAACATGGCCCCGTGTGAGGCTAAGAGCAGCCAGCTGGAGGAGGCAGCCCCACTGAGCAAGAGAGCGTTCCCCTACTTGCCCAGCCAAGACCCGTCCTCAGGAGAGGACGAGGATGAGGACAAGAACAGAAGGACCCTCCCTGGGGGTGGCAGTGAAGCTGGAAGGCCCCGGTACAAGTACCTGCCCCCGGCGCAGCTCAGGCGCAAGCTGTCCCAGGACAGGACCAGGAGTGACCGGCGCTCCAAGCTCACTCTATCCCTGGACGTCCCCACCAACATCATGAACATCCTCTTCAACATCGCCAAGGCCAAGAACTTGCGAGCCAAGGCAGCGGCCAACGCCCAGCTGATGGCACAGATCGGGCGGAAGAAGTAGAAGCGAGGTGGGCAGGAGGGCAGCCCCTCACGGACACGGGCGCAGGCGGTCAGGGCGGAGGGTGAGGCTGTGCCCACCCCACCAGTTTGTATTTTGTGGACAGTCCAGTTTCACAGGCTGCTTCACTGCTAATCCCTCTGATCCTTTCCTGCCTTCAGCCCAGCTTCCTCGTGCTCTGAACATAGACACAGACATGCAGTATTGTCCCACCTTCACCATTCCCAGGCCACTAAGGTCTCTCCCTGTGCTCTGTGTCTCCTTTCTCCTTCCCCACACGTCTCCCTGAGGCCCGCATGCCTAAGAGGGTGCTCCGGGCTCCACACCAGGCCCAGCCAAGGCTGGGAAGCTAGCAGACGCACTGCTTACCATCCCACCACCCGGTCCCCTCCCTACCCTCTCACCCCCATTAAAACCAGCGGCTTCTTGAACTCCTGGCTTGTCTCAGTTCATCTTCCTTCAGCCAGCTGCCTCCAAACCTCTGGGCAGGCGTAGAGGCGTACATGTGAGTTGATCCCCCATCTCTCCCAGGATGTGAATGGTTCTTGGATGTCTTAGAGGGAGTAAACAGCCTGGGAAAGGCCAAGCTGGCAGGACTGTCAGCCATCTTTCAATCTAGAGCTATCTCTATGGCCTGGTCCCATGCAAGGGGCACAGCCAGGCGTCTGTTGCCAGGATGGTAACTGGGCTAGACAGAAGAGGGAATTTTTCCGTTATCCCTCTTGGTACACCTTGCGTCCTCCATGGTCTTTAACTGGTGCCCACTGAACCCATAGTAACTGCCCAGCTGGAAGCTGGGAGGCACTGATACGTGAGGCAAGTCCATGAGTCAGTACCTACGTGAGTAGACAAAACCAAAATTTGAAAAGAAGCAAATTCTGCCAGGGTATATGTAAGAGAGGAAGTGCAAAGTGATAGCAATTAGCATGTAAAGAATATACGATTTTCAGAGACAGAGGGTTTCCCATGAGTAAAATCCACAAACAATGGATATCAGCAAGAACTCTGACGGCCTCTGGCAGCAAAGCCTGAAGGCCAGATTCCCAGAGAGGGGTTGTGGTTCCACTCCTGCATGGTGGTAAGTCATAAATCCGTAGCATGGACTTCCACATGGTAAAATAACCAACAGACACACACACACCAGCAGCTAACGCAGCTGCTGCTGCGTTTGACTTTTGCAGCCGCAAAGTCAAAACACAAATGAACGACATATTTGGAAAAATGTTTGCCACTCATATGAAAGACACGTGGCTTATTAGTCAAATATATAAAGAACTACTAAAAATTGAGAAGAAAAGAACAAACTCAAAAGAAAAGTAAGCACAGACCTGAATAAGGTCCTTGAGAAAATTTGTCAATTAAAATCCTTAAAATAAAATATATTAAATTTATAAGGGCAATATAAAATACTTAAGAATGTTTATCTAAGATTGCAAAGGGGACCAAAAATCCATGAATATTCCCTTTAAACGTAATTATTTAAATTTGCTAGATTTCAAAATAATAAGGTTCAGAAGCTGAATTTAAAAGTTTAAAAAACAATTAGGCTTTTAAATTTTAGTAGATTATTAATTTTTAAAAAGACAAACTTGTAAATGGTCCTTTCTGAGTGTGTGAATGCACACACATGCAAACACACACACACACAATTTCTCTCCAGAACACCAAAACTCATGTGAACTAAGCAGTTATTTAAAGCATTTCACCAGTGCCCTCCAGTGTCTGAAGAGAGAACTAATACATCTACAGTAAAGAAAAAATTTAAATACTTAATAAAAGCCTAATAAAAGTTCAAAGCACTGTGTTGGACATGCACATGGAAAAAAATTTTCATCACTGAGTATTTACTACAATGCTTTCTATATAGTGAGAGATTTCAACCATCCCTGAATACTCAGGTGGGAGGAAATGGACGACACAGACTGCTCTGCTAAACTCAAAGAGGTGCACGGGAGAAGAAGCCCAAGAGGCTACCTGGAACAGGTGACATCTGAACAGGACTGTAGTAGGAATTTCATCTCCTGGTCAGAGGAAAGAAGAGAGACAGAAGTGAGAAGGAGCAAAGGCAGAGGACAGAGAGAAGAATCTGTGCTGGGAAATGGTGAGAGTCGCATTTGAATAGAATGCAGGACAGCAAAGTAGAGGATGGAATTTTAAAGTGTGCAGCAGATTACACATAATGACAAGACAATGGGGAATCACTGAAGCTTTGTATCGGGAGCAGAATAATTCCTTCGGAACATTCAGTCACAGAGTAATGAGTAGGATGGATCAGGAAGACAAAGTAAAAGGCAGAAAAGAATTTAGACACTAGTGTGCTAATTACAGGGACAGAATTTGATGACCTGAGCTAGGATGGCATCAATGGGAAGAAAAGGGATTCTGGAAACATTACAGAAGCAGAATTGACAGGACTTAATTCTATGCAGAGAACAGTCGACAATGAGGGTGTTGCTTAGAATCTGCTTAAAGTGGGGACATGATGACATAAATAAACAAGTAAGAACACCAAAGAAAGAACAGCTTTTTTTTTCTTTTTTTAAGGAAAATGATAAGTTCTTGGAAGAAGTTAAATTTAAATGTAGGCAAAACATCTAGGAGGACAGGTCCAGCATATAGGTGGAAATTCCAGTACAAAACTCAAGAGAGAAGGAAACATAGAGTTTTCACAGTCACCCATGAAAAGCTAATGTGGTTTTGCATAAGACAAATAAAGGCCAGAGGAGAGGACCAAGGTATCTCCATTAGGGGCAGGCAATGGAGAAAACAAATCTGTGGAGAAGTTAAATGAGGAGAACCACAGGAGGCAAAGGAAGAGGTTCAAGAAAAGGTTCAAGAAAAATGAATAACCAAAGGTTTAAGGTAAAAATATCTGAACTCTGAGAAGGTCATTGTTTTGATAAATCAGGGATGATCAACGATCTCCAAGATAATAGTTTCAATAGAATGGAGAGGGCAGAGGGAGGGAAGACACCAAATCACAAAGACTAAGAGTGAGCAGGAGATAAGGTGTAGGAATCAAACAAATATTCTTTTAAAAAGTTGGATGGACTATAAAGAGGTGACAATATTTTACAAGAGTAATAGAATCCAGGGAGTTGATTTTTTGTTTTTGTTTTATAAACAAGGATTTTTCTGGTTTTTTGTTTTTGTTTTTTTGTGTGTGTGTTTTTTTAAAGATTTTATTGGGGAAGGGGAACAGGAGTTTATTGGGGAACAGTGTGTACTTCCAGGACTTTTCCAAGTCGAGTTGTTGTCCTTTCAATCTTGGTCGTGGAGGGCGAAGCTCAGCTCTAGATCCAATTGACATTGTTAGTTGCAGGGGACGCAGCCCACCATCCCTTGCGGGAGTCAAGGAATGGAACCAGCAACCTTGTGGTTGAGAGCCCACTGGCCCATGTGGGAGGAATTGAATGGGCAGCCATCGGCATTAGGAGCTCAGAGCTCCAACCACCTGAGCCACCAGCTGGCCCTGGAGTTGATTTTTTGAATGAGGGACCTCGACGTATAGAAGGGAGAAGAAAAAGAGTCAATGGGGAAACAGAGACAAAAACATAAGAGGGAGACTGAAGGAGCAAAGTCTTCTAGAAGATAAGAGTCATGGGGAGAAGGTGCAAAATAATAAATGGCCTTGGAAAGGAGAGGACTGTCCTCTGGAATACTAGAGGATATGTAAAGATTCAAATTAATTTTAAGGGGAAATCAAGGAAGAACATAAGAAGTTAAAGTCAGATGGATGTGATTTAAATAAAGTAGAAAGTAAGGTCATCTCCCAGTGCTTTTCAATCTAATAAATATTGAGTGCCTACTCTACGCCTGACACTGAGAGACACAGATGACTAAGACCGAGACAAAGATGCCTCAAGCTCACATTTAATTACTGCTCACAGTCCTCAGAGTTATTTCAATCATTAGCTCAGGTGATCTCACTTTTCGAGGAAGAAAAGGCAAATATTCCTTCTTGATCCCAATCCACTTAAAAAAAAACAGTTACAGGAGTTATTCTGTCTAAAGGAAAATGATGCCTCGTGGAAATATGGTGATGCAAGAAGGAATGAGAGTAAGTATGAGAGGAAATCTAAGCAAACATCCACTGTTTCAAAAGCAAGAATAAGAATGTCTTATGGGGTTTAAAATAGGGATGGCATGAAAATACAAAGTGACAATGCACGCAAGTCAGGAGTACAGTAGATGAAGTATCCTGTGGTCTTTTCATTGTCCAGGAATGGGAAGAACACTAACGCATGGTGGATGCAATGAGTCAAGTTTGAATGTTGCAATTTCTAGTGCATTCACTAAAAGAAGTTTTTAAATGAATATTTAATAAGCTAATAGAGAGGAAATCAGAATAATAAGGAAAAATACTTGATAAATCTAATATTTATGTATGGCATGTAGAGGCAAACAACATCACAACTTAATCAACTCTTAGATTCATAAAACCTTGGAATTGGAAAGGGCCTCAGAGATAACCTTGTCCAACAAGCCCAAAGGAGATCCAGCCAAATTCTTGGAGACAGGACTGAGCAAAACCTCACCGGTAGCTATGTGGGCTGGAAAACCATTCCCTCACAGGCAATGAAGAGTATCAAAATATCATTTCCACCAAACTGTGGTCATTGGCCTCCATGATGACAATGGTTTGAGTTGAAAACAGGCACAATGGTACACTGCTGAAATGGAGCTCTTGAAGGCCGCACCTCAGGACAGTGACGTTAGCACATAAAAGCGTCTACCAGGAACCCGTTCAAGATGAAGCAGCAGTTGTGGGGCCCAGATGGCACACTGACACGTGGAAAGGTGTGGCAGTGCAGTCTAATAAATCTCGCACTCAGACAGTTTTACACGTCCAGCCAAGGCTGGAGGGACTACTGGACCAAAAGCCTGACAATGTCGAGGCCGAGTGAGAATAACTGGAGGACTAAGGTGAAAAGGTAAACACCACAGAATGAGGCCCCTGGAAACTACCTACCTTCTGCTCAAGAGCAATGCCAGCACAAGTGACACCTTTGCACTGTCTTGTTCACCTTAATTCCAGCTATTAGCCAGACTAACCATCATGGATTTAAAAAAATCTAGCTAATGGTTTTAAATGATCTTATAGCTATTTTGTCCATATTACAATGAATTATAACTCATTTGAAAAGGGGGCTGTTTAATATCAAAAATTAATTCTACTCAATGTTTTTTAAACTTCAAATCCTTGGGTCACACCCCCTCCAATCCCCAGGGCTTCTCATCTAGCAAGTCCGTAGTGAAGTTCAAGAGTCTGCATTTTTTTCTAACCCTCTGAGATGGTTCTAAGGCAGCGTTCTGCGAGCCACGCTTTGAAAACACCTCCTCAAGAAAGGGAAACTGAAAGAGATCGCTTTTACCTTCTGACCTGCAGGACACAGAGATTCCGATTTGTGAAAGAATCGGAAGGATATCCTTGTTTGTTTGTATAAAAAGCAAACTGAGAGTGTAAGTCCCACATTTGGAAGAAGGAAAAGAATCATACTGAAAATGTTCATTATTTAATCAACGTACAAAATACATAGACATGGGGGAAATAACATTAATAATCAATATTGTGCTGTTTTCTACCTCAGGCACAAGAAAGGGAAAGCATTCACTTTTGGTTTTCATAGTCTCTTGGTCAAAAAAGTAAAGAATAAGCCAGGTTTCCATTCTGACAAAAAAAAAAAAAAGATGTGACCCAGAAATTCAAAGGACTCCAATCAAACCTTAGAAGATTCACAGGTCACAGTCCTGAATTACATTAACAGACAAGGGAAGATGTTTTCACTGTTAACATTGGCCCATTTAATTTAGTGTAGGACTTTGGGTCTTGCTTGATTTGGTTTTATTCTTCTTCTAATCACTAACTATATGATTGAAAAGAAAGCACGACACTTCAACTTAATATTCATTTTTACCATCATATCTGAGACCATCATATCTGGCCCACTTCTTCATAATCCCTCTCCAGAGCTGCCAGATCCTCCCTGGCCTCTAAGAACTCCCCTTCTTCCATGCCTTCTCTGATGTACCAGTGTAGAAATGCCTTCTTGGCATACATGAGGTCAAACTTGTGGTCCAGGCGGGCCCAGGCCTCCACAACTGCCGTGGTGTTACTGAGCATGCAGACAGCCCGCTGGACCTTGGCCAAGTGCCCCCCTGGCATCATCGTGGGCGGGTGGTTGTTGATGCCCACCTTAAAACCAGTTGGACACCAATCTACAAACTGAATAGAGTGCCTTGACTTCATGGCTGCAATTGCTGCGTTCACATCCTTAGGGACCACATCCCCCCTGTAGAGTAGGCAACAGGCCATGTACTGCCCCAGTCTAGGGTCGCACTTGACCAGCTGGTTGGACAACTCAAAGCAAGCAGTGGTGATGTCTGACACAGAGAAAGCCTTGTGGTAGGCTTTGTCAGCAGAAACGATGGGGGCAAAGGCTGTCATGGGGAAATGTATTCTCGGATAAGGTACTAGGTTGGTCTGGAATTCAATTAGGTCCACATTCAAGGGCCCTTTAAACCGGAGAGAGGCAGTGATGGAAGACACAGCCTGACCTACCAGCCTATTAATGCTTGTGTAAGAGGGGCGTTCAATGCCAAGTTGATGATGGCAGATATCATAGAGGGCCTCGTTGTCCACCATGAAGGTACAGTCCAAGTGCTCCATGGTGGAATGGGTGGTAAGGACTGAGTTGTAGGGCTCTACCACGGCAGTGGAGATCCTGGGGGCTGGGTAGACACAGAACTCCAGTTTAGTCTTCTGACCATAGTGTATCGAGAGCTGCTCCATTAAGAGAGATGTGAACCCTGATCCAGTGCCTCCTCCAAAGCTCCGGAAAATCAAAAATCCCTGAAGTCCACTGCACGGTTCTGCCTGGGAAAGGAAATGAGATGTGGGAACTCAGCCAAATAAGCTCAGAGGCAGTGGCAAGGGTGGGATGCAGCAAGTTCAGGAAGCCCTGGTTTACCACAATCAACTACACTACAAACATATCCACTTGGAAATGTACTTGAGGGGTTACTTCTGGGATGGGAAGGCATTTTGGAGGTTTACTGTAAGCAAAGCATAAATATTCAGCCATCTTTCACTGGATTTCCCTCCCTGAGTTTATCCATATGTGATCGAATGCAAGGTCTTTATCAATAACAAACGAAATGACTAGAAAACATTGAAGCCATCTAGTCCCCCACCACCATGTAGATGAAGTGCCAATCACTTCTATGCCCAGTCTACTGGGCTGGGGTAACGGGCATTGTATTACCTAATCCTTATGCCAAACACCAGGATATTTGCTCGAAAAAGGGTTCTCCAGACTCAGGTCCTTAAAGAATTAACTGTTAGTAGAGTAACTAATCTCCAGGTAGGATGTGTCTCCTTGTTAACTTTACAAACAGTGGTTACTATTGGAAAATGACAAGTTTTAGAGTGCTTTGGAAGTCTCAGATAACAAGATAAACCATGAGTTAGAAGAAGCAAGAGTAGATGGGGACTAGTCATAAGAAGGAGGAGAGGAGAAGAAGAAGAAGAAAAAGGAAATCCTGCCATTTGCGACATGGATGGACGTTGTGGGCATTACGTTAAATGAAATAAGTCAGACAGAAAAACACAAATACTGGATCATCTCACTCGTGTATGGAATCCAAACTTGTAGAAATAGAGACTAGAATAGTGGTTGCCCAGCACTGGGGGGTGGGAGAAATGGAGAGATTTTGGTTAAACGGTCCAAACTTTCAGTGAGAAGGTAAATTCAAGTTCTGGGGCTCGAATGTACAGCAGGGTAACTCTAGTTAACAATATTATATTGTATATTTGAAAGTTTCTAAGAGAGTAGATATTCAATGTTGTCACCACAAAAGAAATAAAAAATGTAATTATTTGAGGGGATGGATGTGTTAACTAACCCTATTGTGGTAATCCTTTCACGGTACATATGTGTACAAAATCATGACATTGTCCACCTTAAATCTACACAATATTATGTCAATTATATCTCAGGAAAGCAGGGGGGAAGGGAATAAAATAAAACATTTCCTCATAAATCTAACAAGAAAAAGAAGAGTAGATGGGGCTGTACAGAAAGTGTGAAGGCTCTGCCACCCTTCCTCGGTAACAAGGTGTGATCAATGCCCACATTGGGACACTTCCGAGCTGTGAGCATCGCAGTAGGCTCCAAGGGGACAGGTTGGGTGGCGATGTGATGATGTGGGTGGTAGAAATGCTGGTGACGCTTGGGAGGTGTCCTGCTGGATCCCAGGCACTCAGGCATGTCCCCGCCAACCCCAGCTGAGGAGATGGGAGCCACTTGCCAGCTTTCGGATCCTCTCTAGCACAAGGTCGATAATCTCTGACCCCACAGAGTAACGGCCTCGAGCATAGTTGTTTGCAGCATCTTCCTTCCCGCTAACGAGTTGCTCTGGGTGGAAGAGTGAGCGGTGCTTGCCTGTTCGAATCCCATCTGCAGAGAGAAAAGCAGGTCAGCCACTCCACTCTGTCCACTGCTAGCCCTCTGCGAGTTCTCGCACAGCCCTGGACTGCGACTCCCTTCTGTCCCTCCAATGTTGTAAAGCAGTGGATTTAAACTGCTGACGTGGCCTTCCTTAGTCTAGGGAAAGGTATAACTGGTCCCTATAAATTGGAAGTATGTCTTTCCATCATACACTCTTTATTAGTTTCTTAGGGCTGTTGCAACAAATTACAACAAACCTGGCGGCTTAAAACAAGAAATTTATTCTCTCACAGTTGAGGAGGCCCATGGTCCAAAATCAAGGTGTAGGCAGGGTTGTGTCCTCATCTGAGGGAGAAATTGTTCTGGACCTCTCTCCGAATTCCTGGGGACTGATGACAATTCCTGGAGTTACAGGCTAGCAGCGGCATCACTCCCTTCTCATGCAGGTCCCTTTCCCTGCGTGTCTGCTCTTCTTATAAGGACACAGATCCTTGGACTCAGGCCCACCCTAATCCAGTGTGACCTCCCTTAACTAAGCACATCTGCGAAGACCCTATTACCAAACTAAGCCATATTCTGGGGTTGCGGGTGGATGTAGATTTTTGGGAGACACTATCAATCCACCACACACCCTGTGGCACTTGGGCATTTTAAGACAAGTATTTCTAGCCACCAATTGCCAACTGTGTGATGGAAAAGCATACCAATCTAAATTATTAGCAGGGTGCTTTAAAAGAGGCTTTAACAAAGAAGGGGTGGCATGCTCAAATGCCCACATGATTCACATGCAGTAAACACAGATGCACAAAGCAGAAAAATCGATGGGAAGATGTTGGGAGCATTCAGTATAACCAAGGTGACCCTTGCCTGGTTTCAAGGCCTTTTCATGGAATATCGGAATGTCACCCGGAATGTTGCATAGTTAATGGCATGTATTCAAGAATCAATTTCCTGTGTTCATATCTTGCCTTTCTCACTTAGCTATAGAGCAGGTGTACTTATGTCTCTAAGCCCCAATTATTTCACTCCCCAAATAAGGATAATAACCAGATCCACCCCACTGAGTTATTATGAGGATTAAATGAGGTCACGATGCATGCCCCATAACACAAGAATTATAAATAATAATGATAAAACTGACTTCCCAACATGCATTTATGCAGATTTATCTCACTATATGCCATTGGCCTGGACACTATAGTTATCTACAGTGGGTCCTAGAAGCTCAGTGCCTAAGAGGAAAAGCACTAAATCTAAGTGCCTTTGATGCAAGATGGCTCTCAATTCACCTTGCTCTCCTGCATATGAATTTCTAAACCACAATTTTGTACACCTCCAAATGTTTAAATATACTAAAATTGACTTGAAATGACTTTTGACTAACACAGTAACACACACACACACACACACACACACACAACTACAAAAGTTGGGATTTTAAAAGATAGATTTATAAACAAGACATAAGTGGGCTACGACTCTGGGTGGACTCTTTGCTTCTCACCGGAAACTCTAAAGCTGAGTTCAGTATAAGGAGGGAATTTATGGAAGTCTGCTTCTTCATAGTAATGTCCAATCTTGAGGGTAATTAGTCCCACAAATCTTTCAGTGAAATCCACTTTCTTGGAGATCAGCACTGCCCAAAACGTCCACTGCAACCTCTTGGCACTTTTGCACATTGCTCAGAGACTTTAGTACCTGGCCCAGCATCTTGAACCAGCATCCTCAGGGACTTCCATGGGTTTTGAAATGATGATTTCATCGTGTCTTCGTTTTCTTACCCCAGTGTCATTCAGCTCCACTCTACTTGAAACACCATCACTCAAAACTGTCCCTCCCCACCCCCGTAAATCGAAATCTGCAAAATCCTTTCTCTGAGCACACTTCCTTACTTCCCCCTATGAAGGTCCACAACTCAGCCCTGACTATCCTTCTAGCCTCCTCACCCATCACTGTCCTACTCATACCTGAAGTTCCAGCCACACTGAACTCCTGCTAAACCTGCATGGTCCTTTGTGCCTCTGTGAATTTGCAAATGTTGCCTGAGGAGACTTTTCATGACTCCCCAGGTACTCATCCTGCCTCGGTGATACCTCTATACCTCGCAGAAATTTCTATTATTGTGACATTGCATCATATGAAGTTGACATTTTTTCAAGTAAAAAAATGGTCATCCAGTAGCAATTTTATATCGCTTAACTTAATACATCTATTAATAGTTATAACTCTTTACATTTTCTTCTCTACTCTGCTTTTCTATTAAAAGAGAATGGCTTTTCTGAGAAGGCAACCTTGGGGTGAAAGCCAGTTGTACCCTCAATAACTCAATGATCCAAGGCAAGTTCCATAGCCTTCCCAAGACGCAGTTTCCTCATCTATAAATGAAAGATGACAACAATGCTCCCTGACAGAGCTGTTAAAAGATCACTTGAACCTTCCTGGCTGACACCACATGATCCTGTTCGGATAGACTCATATGACCTGACAATCCCACCCACTGACACTTGATTTGTTAGTTTTGATTGTGGACCTGGTCAAGTACACTGGAACATAAAACTTACATTACCTATAACAGTTGGCTCCAGGTCCATGAAGAATGCTCTGGGCACATGCTTCCCAGCTCTGGTCTCACAAAAAAAGGTATCGAAAGAGGCAGCCATAGGCGCCATCTTAGCATTTTCCAACCGATCCTTTTTACTGTCGAGAACAGTGCCATCAGGCTGGATCCCATGTTCCAGGCAATAGAGTTCCCAGCAAGCATCGCCAATCTGGACTCCAGCTTGGCCCACATGAATGGAAAGGCACTCCCTCTGAAATAAGCCATAGTAAGTTAGAACTGAACAGGCCTTTTTAGATCTCATGAGCCATGTCACTCAGCACTTCTGCTTACAACTGACAGAAACCACACCAGCTTATGCCAACAAGAGAAATTTATTATAAGGTTAACTGAAAGTGTCTCATGGAACCCCAAAACCAAGATACAGGCAAGCTTTAGGAACAATTGAACCAAGGACTCCAATCCCAGTAAAAGGTTTCTTTCAACAACATAAATTAAGCACCTAGTATTGTATACTAGGCTAAGTATGAGTTAAGACTGTCTATAATTATATCTGTACAAAATCAAGCTGTCCCACTCAGAAAAAAATTAGCTAGTTATTGGAAAGGAATAAAAACCAAAATCAATGTATAGCCTTGATACATATTTAAACCCATTACAGATAAAGATGTTACCTTTTCATATCTTGAGATTTTACATTTACTCTTCCTATGTGCTCTAAATGAGGAAGAATGTTCTAAGTTTAAAAGTAGTAGAAAATTTACCAAAGAAACATGCAATAGATTTAACACCTAACTGTATATAAGGCACTTTTATATCCATCAATTAAAAAAAAAAACACCTTGAGACAGCTACTAGATGAATAGGCAAATGACATAAACAAATGATTACAAAGAAATAATCTAAAATTGTGAAGATTTAGGCACAATGGCATTCACAGTATTATTATTTATAAGAGTAAGAACCAAAACCCAATCTATGTAACCATTCACCTATGTTGATGGACATTTAAAGGAAGGTATGTCAGTACAATGGCATGTTATATAACCCTCAAATGTTTACCAAAAAAAGTACGACATGGGAAATGTTTATTATGAAATGTTAAGTAAAAAGTATGTAAATTATGTAATGTATGATGTCAAATACATTTAAAAATAAGCTTGAAAAAAGCCTTTAAAAATGCATCAAAATATAACTAGTTACATCTGAGTAGTGATTCTTTGTTTAAACTTTACTGTTTTCATTCCCCCTCATGGGCCTCCATTCTCCTATCCCAAATTACCGTTCACATTTTTTAAAAGGCAAACAGCTTTTTTGGTAATTTGGTAAAGAAACACAAATATCTCTTCATCTGAGAGTTGAATTTTGATTGCTACCACCATAGAACAAGTCTAGGAGGGGAGTCTTATCCAGTGAGAGGCCTGGTTTTTTGCATCATAAGGGCCCTTCAAGCTGTTTGCCAGATATGCAGATAGGCAACCCTCCCACAGTCCAGGGCTGCACTTTCCCAAGGTCTGAGATTCAACTACAAAAAGACCTCTAGTCAGAGGGAGGGAGGGAGCCCTGGCCGGTCACACCCCTGCAATCTGGCTTGGACTCTGTTCTTGCTGGGGCATCAAACCCTTGTACTTTGTCTCCTCAAGTCACAAGGCATAACACAGCCCTCTGCTTTATGAGGAATTCAAGCTCACCTCCTGGGTACTTCCCTCTTGTTTCCTCTCTGTGCAGCCATCAGTCTCTCACGACACTTCACTTGGTACCAACCAATATTCCTATCTCTGGGGCATATAAAACCCAAAAAAGAATTCCACCATAACAGTCTTTTCACACACCCATCTTTCCTCCTGTTGGACTTCAAACGATCTCAGTACATCAGCTACTGTCATCAGATCAAAAGCTACTGAAATCCCTAGATTCGGGTAAGAATTTAAAAAGGGGCAATTCATAGTTTCTACATCATGAAAATCACTTATATGTAGATTTCTCTCACAGTGCCCGTGGCCTGTGCTCACAACAGTCACAATAAAAATAATCACCAACATTAAAAAAAAAAAAATTGCTGGTCTGCATGTGGCCCATGTAGATGGAAAAGGGGCCACATGTTAAACCGACAAGCTCAGGAGACCCAAAATAACCACGTAGGATTTGCATGAACATAAAAATTCCTAACTAAGGTGGGCCATAGCAGGAAGTCACATCTTTAGCCTGAAGCTTCCTTGACAAAGGTCAATCTTTACCTTAAGTAGTGAGTCTGTCTATTGCCTTTTTTCACCTAAGATAACATCCTTGGAATGTCAGTAATCCCTTTTTCCAGATCAGAGCAGGAAGCTACAGAATCCCTTATTGTTATTCCTGTCCCAGTTACCATCTCTATGTGCTATAAAAAGCGAACTATTACCATCCTGCACCCACCAAAGTAAAAGAAGTATCTGTCTCTTCAGTTTACTTTTATCCAATCCCAGAGATTTCCCCTCTTTGCTTTCGCCTTCCCCCTTAATCTACCATCAATGGATTTCATGTACCCCTCCTCCTTTGATTCTACGTATAAAATAAGCTGCACACCGCCATTTTGCAGAGCATTTTCTCAATCCGTTGCAATTTTGCTTCCTGGCAGTTGTCATCAGTTTGGCTCAAATAAACTCTTACAAGTTTTCTCTTAGACTGGATGTATTCTCATCGACATTCATTACCCAAGTGGTCCAGACAGAGGAGTGATACCATCCTCAGCAAGAGTACATGGCCCAACAAGGACCAATGTTGCCCTTAGGGGCTTGAGAAGCAATGGAGTTTATAACATAACTGTGCCCCAGGGCACAAAAGGCTATTTTCACCTTTTTCTTCTCTTAGTCTTTTCCTCCTTTCCAAACGATCTGTTAAAATATTAAGATCAAACTATAAAATAATAAAAGATTGTAAAATGCCCACTGAATATCAATATTGATAAGTGGTTACAAAAAATAATACAGAAGATCTCCTGTACTCCTTACCCATTTTCCTCAATGGAAATATCTTGCAAGACTATAGTCAATATCAAGCCCAGAATACTGAATTGATACAGTCAAGACTGTTAGGTCAGCTACCGGCATGGTCAAAGCGGCCAGGAGTCAAGTCATACCCCTCTGCCAAGTCAGACCCCTCCTCGCTTGACGGAAACTGGGGCCCCTGGCGTTTCCCAGAAAAGGCAGCAGACCGCTGGTGCAATAAACACCTCTAGATGCAGCCGCTTGCCCCATCTGCGATGGGGGGGACCTGCTCATCTGCCACCTCACTCAGCCAACCCCCACCCCAAAAATCGCATACATGCCTCCCTCGCTCTGCCCTGGGCGCGACTTCACCGGCCTGTCTGTGGACCGGTGAACCTTGCCCGAGAGTGCAGAATAAAGCACTCACTTTTCTCAACCCGCCTGACTCTCTTAGCTTCATTATCTCCCCGCAAGCCTTACAAAGACAAAGAATATTTCTATTGCTACAAGGATCCCTCGTGTAGGAAGGCATAATTTTCAGAGCAAAACAATTTAAACATCCTTAAAATGTTGGAGAGTGTCTAGTGGGGTGAGAAGATCAAAGATGAAAAAGCGGTTTGAAAGATTGCTTCCATTTAAGAATTAAAAATTCTAAGATATTAAATATTACTGTGACTGGCACATAAGAGATTAAAAGGACAGCAGATCTTAAAAGGTGGTCCCCAAACAGAATTATATAAGTAACCATTCATTATTGTCCCCAAGGACTAAACTCAAGAGAGGACAAAGATGTCAGTGCATTTTACCTCGCAGCACGGATCAGCTTAGCGATGGTAACCTGGGTCTGAAGTCCCCAGAAACTCTAAGAGCATAACTGAAAGCAAAGAAATTGATTGCTATAGAAAAAATCAGCACACCAAACAAGTCTCAAACAAATGAAAAACTAAATGCTTCAGCACTTCAATTAAAGGAGGTGAACAACTGCAAATCAACTAAGCTTCCACCCACCCCACCCCAAAGCAGCAAAAACTACAGCTGAATAGATAAAGGCTTATTCAAATCTACTTCAAATGTGGCCATTGAAAGAAACAAATGGCTCTTTAAAATTTTCTTCTCTCATATTAATAATTTATTAAGAATTGCTTGGTGGAGAAGAGGGCCAAATACGATTTGTAAAATTTGCTACAGCACCAAAGCAACACTGTCAACAACATACAAGTACCGTGGCCACTTACCATGCTGATCTAAAGGTGCCCCCAGTGCCCCCTGGTAATGACTGACTAGTGTGCCCAGGTGAGCCTTATCACAGGACAGGAAGTGACTCCACCTGCGGGCTGAGCCGCTGGTTTCACTTAAAGCAGCAACAGCCTCTTTTCAAGTTTTTCAGCTTTCTAGTCTCAAAGTAGCTGTAGTGGCCTGAATACCCTGAGATAAAACTGTAATTAACTAAGATTTGCAAAGGAATTAGAAGAAAACGAGAAAAATCTCTTTTGTAATGTAATTTTTTCAATGACTCTTTTTTTAATTTCTTTTTCCCTCGAAAAACTAAGTCTGAAAAGAAAAAAGTTTCCTCAGTAATAATAATTGGAATTTCAAGTCTGGAGAGGTCTTCTGGTGTGATAGTTTTATGTGTCAACTTGGCTAGGCCACAGTGCTCAGTTATTCAGTCAGACACTAATCTAGGTATTGCTGTGAAGGCACTTAGTAAATGTGGTTAACGTTGACAATCAGTTGACTTTAAGTAAAGACTGCCTTTGATAATATCGGTGGGCCTCATCTAATCAACTGAAAGGCCTTACGAGCAAAAGAGCAGCTTCAGCTCCTAAGCAAGAATTGCCAGTCTGCCCCACCAATTTCAGTCAGACTCTACAGCCCCCATCGTCACATAAACCAAGTCCTTGAAACAAATCTCCATATATAAATATACTACTCCATTATCTCACATATATAAGTATATAAATAAATTTCCATATACAGAGGGTACCAAAAAAATGTACACACATTTTAAGAAGGAAAAAACTATTAAAATGGTAATAATATACACCAATAACAAAAGATGAATACAAATCATGTTTGACTTCTGCAATTACAAAAGGTGCTCAAAGTGGTTACCATCAGCATCCCGACATTTCTGATTACGGCAAACTACTGCTTGCACAACGTTGACCAAAGTGTCCACTTGTATACTTTTTTTGGCATCCTCAATATATATGTATATACACACACATACATATATATATATGGTATACTGATAAAAGTGAACTGGCATCTTAAGATGATTAACCATAGAGCTGGGAGGACTATGGGGTTGGAGCTGGGCCCCTTATTAATTCTCTAGTTCTGACTTCCGGTTAAACTTTGTGGTAACTTCCGTGGCAGGGATTCATATATATATAAATAAATAAATAAATAAATAAATATATATATATATATATATATATATATATAGAGAGAGAGAGAGAGAGAGAGAGGCCATCTTGGGAAGTCTCTCTCTTGTTTTTGCACACGCATTTACACGCTGCTGTGGTGGTCTCATTTCTTTTTCTTTTCCCAAATAAACTGCTCTTTTGGTGGACTACCTGGAGAATTACTTTGTCCAGTCAACAACATATACATACATAAAAAGTCTTAAAAGAAAAAAGTGTGCGTGTGTGTGTGTGTGTGTGTGTGTGTGTGTTCTGCTTCTCTGATAGAACCCTCACTGACACACAAGGTGGCTCTCTTTAGCTCCTGAAAAAGAGTGAAAAAACTTGCAAACATTGAAGTTTGGTGTCTACGGTTAGGATTTCAAAATTCCTTTCTTAAATCTTTTTTAATATAGACTAGTCAATTACTGGCTTAGGTAATGAGAAAAGGAAAATCTTCTAAGAAAATCTCATTAAAAAAAGAAATCCTCAGCTCTGAGAAATAATTCCAAACGATGTTCTGACATTTCAGAAGTTATCTTTGCTAATTCTTTGTTGGCAGCCCTGACTGCCCCAACCCAAATCACTTTCCATTGTCATTCCCACACCCACAATGCCCACATTTCTCTCTTTTTCCTCCCCATCCTCCTCTCCCATTACTAGCACAATTCAGTATTTTAAAGCTTCACTGTCCTCTTTGTAAGATAGTGTAAACATACAATAAATTAGTCTCAATCGACTTCTAATTAATAGTGCTTTTTCTGGCCACATATTTTTCTTCTCAAGTTTTAGTCTCTTCTTAAAACCTACAGTAAACACTCCAGTTTCTAATTTTTTGTGTATCTCTCATTGGAATATCTGAAAACAAACCTTTAGAGAAAATAGATGATTGACAGATGCAAAAAAAAGAAACAACTTCCCCTCCCCACCACACACAATAGATTTTAAGAAACAGCAAACTTAATTTCAAATTTTCTGCCCCATTATGCCTATAAACACTCTTCAGCTTGACACGTAAGATTATTAAAAGTTTTTTTCATAAAATAAGTTTACCATAGAGGAAGCTTCCCATTGGCAGTTTAAGAAATCATAGCTTCAATATCTTTAAAGCATTCTTCTAATTCTGATTTTTCTGTAAAACAGGAGTCTGATGAAAGAACTGAAGTATCTATGATGCAGAGTGGTAAATCAGATTGTTGCAAGTGGCAGAAGACAAAAAAACACGAAGCTCACAAGAAGAACTGTGAATTGCCAACATCGTCCCTCTAAAACCCATTATAAAATAGCTGGTATGTATTGTGTGACCTTACTGGTTGCTACAACCAGCATATGTATCACTTGTAAGCAATTTTACAAAAATAGAGTTTGACTTATTTAGATAATATAAGAGAATAATTTTTAGAATTATTGATTTACATATTAATTTATACTAATACACTAGTTGTTGAATATGTTTAATATCAACCTACATGATGAGTGCTGTCATTGAGTATGGTGAAGATTTTGGAAGTGATCTTTGAGGATGTCCTGCAATACAATATTTGTAAATCTACGGTTGAAGAAATTTGAGTAATGTTTAGGTCCAATTAAGATAATGGGAATATCTTCTCAGGGAGGGAAATCTAGAGTCTGATTTTTATAATATATATGAAAGCTGAAACTTAATCAATTCCCTCAAACTTTGCCCTAAAGAATATGTTAATAGAGGTGGATGGTTTACACGGAGCTGGAAAAAAGAGGAGATTCAGGGAACATTTGTCATATATTCAGGCAGAGTTCTACGCAGAGAGAAATGTTGCATTTAGGGGCAGGGATGTTCAAACACCAGAAAGTTTAACTCTTGTAGGATTAAGACCATTCACCGGACTTTACAATGACCACCCTTCAGAATAGTCTACTTCCCTTTGCTCGGCATCTATGCTATGGTACCCAGCAATTTTCTGATTAAAATTTGTCTTATATTAATTCTTTCTCTAGTATCCAACACAGGGCCCAGTGTATTATAATAGGAGTTCAATAAACACTTGTGAATAATTGAAGAAAATATAATAGTAAGTTCCCAAGTATCTGAAAATTGTAAAGAGGTTCTCACCAGTATTCTGAGAATCCCCACTCAGTTGATGTGGGGATTCTCCACACTGAGGATCCCGACATCAACATCCGGGATTATCTATCACTTTGGGAACTGATTATTAAAGTTCCCAGAGAACTGACCATCTCTAATTATACCATCAAAACCAGTTTCAGGACATGCAGAGCTGACAGACTCTAAATTCTGGAGCTCTCACTAAAATATAAGGTTGAAATGATGAAATTGCTGCTTTGAAAAGGTCAAATGTTGGAGATTTCACAAGGTATGATCTAAATGCGTACATCCTATAAAGCTCTGTCTGGGTAGAGATCAACTCCCTAGGTGGCATGTCTGTGTTGTTTTACTCTAACAAAGCAATACTTTCTTCTTTAATTTTGGGGGGTGGTAGGATAAGGTAAAATAGAGGTGGATCTTAACTATAGGCATCTTACTCCCTAATTTCTTACCCTCCTTAAAACTAAAACATGTTTTCCCTTGTGTTATAAATGTGATGTGAGTTCACTACCTCACAAGTAAAAAATTATAAATACAAGAAATTTAAAAAAATTTAATACCCAAAGTCTGATCTCCTAGAGACATTTTAATACATTGATTTCACATTTTTCCTTTAAGTCTCTTATACATAGCTCTGAATATACAAAATGTACCTTTATATTCCATTTTTTTAAAAACTTTTATTTTGTGTGTTTTTCCAGGACCCTATCAGCTCCAAATCAAGTAGTTGTTTCAATCTACTTATGGAGGGCACAGCTCACAGTGGCCCACGCAGGGATCAAACTGGCACCCTTATTGTCAAGAGCACTGCACTCTAACCAACTGAGCTAACTGGCCACCCTATATTCCATGTTTTGTTTAAAAATTACAATATACTATTCTATAACACACTTCATAGTTAATTTTTACTGGCTGAAAATATTCTTTCCAGTGGATCAACCATAATTAACCATTTCCCTATCATTGTTTATTTAGATTGTCTTTACTTTTTCTGATGCCATTAAATAACAATGCCATCAATAACTTCACGTTGTAGGGGAAACACAAGTTTACCCTCAGGGTGTCCAACTCAGCATGAGAGTTAAAATGACAGATGACAGAATAACAAAGGAAAAGCAAACAGATTGTTACATGAACGTGGGAGCCCCCATAGGAAAATGAAGACCCAAAGTGGCAAAATCTAAGTGCTTATATACTAAGACAGAGGAAGAGAGGCATTGGGGAAAAGTAACTAAAGTATATGGAGAGACCAAGGGAAAATAAGAGTTATTTTAATAAGGTCTGTTTGTACAGAATTTGGTCTACCTTGACTCCCCGCCATCTCTGCTGATAAAAGTTTCTTTCCTCTTGGTATAGGGAGGGCAGCTTTCACGTGGCTTTTAGCTTCTGCTTTCAGAAGAGACAGGGAGGCCAGAGTGCCCTTCCTGCACCTGGTATTCTTTAAGTGCCTGTAGTTCAAAATGATCCCAACGCCAAAGTAGCACGTGTGGGGCTGGCATATTCTGCCATCCTTCACTGCACATATAATTTTATTTCCTAGGACAGATTCCCAGGAATAGAATCATAGTGTCAAAGGAGAGGTTACTTTTAAAGCCTTGGACACATAAAAAGCGATATTTAAAATCAAAGAATGTACTATTTAGCATTTTTTTATTTGAGAAAGTCCTTATTTGATGTTGTGCGTTTTGCTGCCTCTTTACTCTTTTGCTGACTGTCTCTTCCTCACTGGGAGACAGAAGGGCTCATGATTTGATTTTAATGGTTTCCTAGAGACAGCCCTGAAAACACATTTCCGTTACCTTTGGTAATTGGGGATTTATTTTACATGAATAATTTAGCATGTAGGTGGCCAATAAACAAAGCTCATCTTAAGTCATTACTTTCAACCTCTCTTGTGCCCTGGCCTGCGGTGAAAGTCCTAGTAACAGTGAGAGGTATCAGGCCTTGAAGATTCAGGAATGGAGTCAGAATTAAATCCAAGGCCACTCACTAGTCTGCAGGGATATTCCTTCCTTTCCTGCTTCTGCTTGAGCGACAGGAAAGGTAGGGAGAGGGGCGGGACTCATGTTTCCTAGCAACTGCCCGTTATCCCCTGATTGGCTGGTCGAAAGGCGGCCGCCATTTTCAAATCCCGGAAGATGGCGGCCGCTGCGGCAGCGCGCTCATGACTGAAACTTTTCTGCGGGCAGAAGTGGTCCGGCGCGGTGCCCGTCCCTGAGGGCCTCCGGGCACCCGGCCATCGCCCCACCCCTCTCCGCGCCATGGAGCCCGAGCTGGAGGCCCAGAAGCAGCCCCAGCCGCGGAGGCGAAGCCGCCGGGCTTCCGAGCTCTGCGCAGGCGGCGCCGCGGGGCCTTCGCCGGACAACCCCCGCCCGGAGCCTGCCGGCAGGTGAGCACGGCGAGCCGCTGCGACTGGGGACCCGGGCAGGTGGTCCGAGGCCGGGGAGGGGGAGAGGGGTACAGGCTGATCGCCCTCCTCCTCCGATCTCCCTCAAGTAGGGAAAGGGGGCTGACCGCGGGGTGCTCGGCCCTCCCCGCCAGCCTTGTACTGGCTGGAAGGGGGCGGTCCCGAAACATGCAAATGAGGGGGCGGGGCCTGTCCGGGAGCCTGTGGGGTGGAGGGAGAGGGATTGTCGCCGGAGCGCTGCGACTTCTCACGCACCCCGCAGTTAACATGCCGGAGCCCGACTGCTGATGGGAATCTGGGTTCTGTCACCGACAGGTTAGGTAATGCATGGCCCCAGCTTCATTTATGAAGTGGGAGTGGCCATAACACCTGCCTTGTAGAGTCGCTGTGAAGATGATGAGTTAATGCAGATAACTTATACAAGCATCTGAAATGCTTAGAATAGTGCCTGGTTCATAGTAAGCCTTCAGCAGAATTTGTTGCTGCTATTATAGAAAACCATTGACGCATCCATTTTACTATTGAAAGAGGAGGCCATGGAAATTAGTACAACTTCTTTTGTATATTAGGTTTTCTTAAAGCTTAGTGAAATGTCACAGCTAAATACTGGGCAGATTTTGTCCTGTATTTCCAAACTCCTGATTTAATGTTCTATTTGCCATGAGTCCTCCACTGCATGTCTCTAAAGATTTGTGTTAGTAATGTTAATCAGTGAAGCAATTACTTGGACTCACATAGCCACTTTCAAGGAGCTCTTCTTTGTAAACGTTATAAATATTTTAATAACATTTACATAATTCTGTTTCTGCCTTTTGGGGCCTTAGGAGAATCCATTGAACATTACATGTCACCTGTATGTATGGCTGGAATATAAATATATAGTGATCCTTTTAAGGGTTTTATAATATTTTCCTTTTAACAGACTATCCATTGGTAGAAAGATAATACCGCGACCTATGATCTACCAGTAGAGACAGACTTACTCTTTGAATTTTGTTTTTCCAGTAAAATCGATGACTTACAGACTGAATATCCAGGGTTTTAAGGTAAAGTCTCAAGCAAGCTAGCTGTTTTAGAAACTCAGATCTGAGGGTTCCTGTTCCTTCTAAGGGAACTTAACTTTTTGGGTGGACTGTTTTTCAAAACATTTTAAATTAAATAAGGGCCTATAAACAAAAAACGGCCAGGACTGTCATTATTATTACTATTTGTTAAAAATAATAGTTGTTAAAAATAAAAGGATGTCCACTAGCTCCTAAGACTTATTTGCTTCCACATCAGCTGGCTGCACTTTTTAACAGTTTGAGATGTAATTTGCATATCATAACATTCATCCGTTGTAAGTGTGCAATTCAGTGATTATAAGTAAATGTATAGTTGTGCAACCGTCACCACAATCCACTGTTAGAACATTTCGTCACCCCAAAGAAGACCTCAAGTTTGTTGACAGTCTCCACTCCCACTCCCAGGCCTAGGCAGCTATTAATCTGCTTTCCATCTCTCTAAATTTCTATTTCTGGATATCATATAAATGGAATCATGCAATATGTAATCTTTTGCATCTGCATGTCTTTCCTGTTATCCATTATTAGGCATGCATCAATATTTTCATTCCTTTTTATTGCTAAAGAGGATTCCACTGTGTGAAATGAATATTCCACATTTTGTTAGTCCATTTACCAGTTGTTGGAGATTTGATTTGAGTTGTTTCCAATTTTGGTTATTATAGATAATGCTGCTAGGAACGTTTACATGCAGGTTTTTCTGTGGACATGTTTTTGTTTCTCTTGGGTAGATTCCTAGGAGTGGAATGCTGGGTCACTTGGTAAACTTACATCCACCTTTTTAAAGAATTGCCAAACTGTTTTTCAAAGTCTACTAGATTTTTTAATGATGTATTTTTTTAGATATTTTTTTATTTCCTCACTGTTACTTGTTGCTGTCATTGTGCCTTGTACCCTTGCTCCTGAATTTGATGCTGTGGGCAAGGCAACCTGTAAGTACGTTAGAATTGCATAATACAAAGGCTCTAATGCGATGTTTGGAATGTGTGTGTGCTGGTTTCTACACGCTTACCTGTGTTCTAGACTAGAGATGTTCTAAGCTGTATCTGTTATTTGGGGCTCTCAGAGACAGTGACAAACCCCGTGTGGTAGGGGATAGATGATTATCAGCTCTCCCAGAATCATTATGAGGTAGGAGAAGAGACAGTTCCTTAATAACAAGGACGCTGAGCAGTCAAAAAAGCAGGAGATGTTTATTACGTGAGACTGACCCAAATAAATGAATTGTTTCCGTGATAATTATCTTTTTGTTTTGCCTGATTTGCAAAGAAACTGAGAACCGGAATAGTTAGCATCCCCAAAAATCAACAAATGTTAACAATAGAGAATAGTTTACTATTTCTACATTCTTTCTACATTCGTGGTAAAATGTTAATTTTAACATTTTTAATTTTAGCTTTGTTTTCAGTTATGTGTAGTGTTTTGTAATTAGGCTGAGGTATTTATTTGAGTTGCACTTGCGGTGTGTGGGAGCAACTTCCTTAGCCCAACAGCTACATTTCAGTACTAGTGTATTCTTGTTTTCACGTAGGAAGGAATTCTCAATAGATCTGAAGGCATCCCGAGTAATTTTCAGTTACACTTTGTCGTATTTTGGGTGTCCCTATGCGTCAAGTCTTCCTTCTTGCTAATTTCAATGACTTACACTGCTATAATCCTATCATTAGTCGTTCTATTTTGCTTGCTTTTTAAAAACTTTACTTTGTTAACTCATTTTGGTTGTCATTGTAAATCCCTAAATATCTTCCTTATTATAAGCCAGTATCTTTATGTTTTTGTAGCTTGTTTCCTTTGTAATTGGAAGAGTAATCTCACTTATGTTGTGTGGTACACTTTATGAAAATATTCATTGAGGTACCTTTCGGCCATTCATAATTCCAATTCAGCTCTTAATTACCTACCATGATAGGGGAGGGCAGTGACACAAATCATAACCTCTGAAAATATCATTTGGCTTAAGAATGAATTAACAGGACAATTCCCTTTTTGAACAACTTCATCGCTTTTTTTAGACTAACACTAACTTAGTGTAGAAATAATATACATTGCTTGAAAACATACCGAATAAAAGGAAGTATGTTAGAGGCCAAGGAATAATCCCAAAGAGGTTAATAGGAAACACAATTTTATATACCCAGCTAGTTCCTTCCTGTATTAGTTTATTCTTAAGCCTTAAGTGTTATAATTATTTAGATGTATGTAAAAGGGATTTGGACAAAAATTCTTGAAAAGAAGAAGGACCATCCCTTCTCATTTCAGCCTTTAAACTCCCCTCTAAGTGGACTGTATTGCGTACCTTCTAGAAAGGGCAGTTATAATCATAATGCTTTGTGAAATCAAAATTTTTTTTTCCCCACAAGGATTTAAAATAGCTATTATATTTTGAATATGACCTCTGTGAAAAATGACTGTGTCTTTCCAAGATTTTTGAAAGTTGGCACTGTCTCACATGCTTTCTGGACACAATTTGTTTTTTGGGTTACTTTTTTCCATGGGTATTCAAAATAAATAGTTACTTGTTATTGGAATGGGAAAAAATAGCATTACTGTAAAGCTGATTACAGCTAGTGCTGGAAAGAATCTTGCCATCCAATTGGAAATATTTTTCCAGGTAACCTGTTTAAAATTCCTAAGAACTATTTTTCTTTCCAGCTTTCAGACATTGAATTGATTCTGAGGTCAGTATGGTCAATTCTAGGGAATAAATAAAAAAAGCTTTGGTTTTGTGTTCTCCTTAACACTTGTCTTATATCTAAAAGGCAGTGTTTATTGAATATTTTAAGTGCCAGTATGATTACTACTTTGTAGTAAATATTTGTATTCAATTAAAAAGTTTGAGAAATCACAGTTGTTGCTTTCTCAGCCCCGTCTCCAATTGAAGGCTCTGTTTAACCATGTAGTAACACTTCCCTCGAGCAGTGCTTTTTGTTGTTGTTGTTGTTTGTTTTTAGTTTCAAGTGTACAAAACGTAATAGACATTTACACCCCTCACAAAGTGATACCCTCCCCATCTACTACCCCCTGACATTGTATATAGCTGTTACAATAATATTGACTATATTCCCTATGCTATACTTTACATCCCATGACATATATATGTATATATATGTATACATATATTTAATTATAGTTGACATACAATATTATTCTACTTCAGCTTCAGGTGTATAGTGCAGTGGTCAGGCATCTACACAGTCTATGACGTGATCTCCCTGATGAGTCCAGCGCCCATCTGGCACCCTATATAATCTTTACATTATTGACTGTATTCCCCATACTGTATTTCGCATCCCCATGACTGTATTGTAACTGCCAATTTGTACTTTTTAATTCCTTCACCTTCTGCCCCTCCCATCTAGCAACCATTAGTTTTCCCTCTATATCGCTGAGTCTGTTTTTGTTTGCTTGTTTATTCTGTTCTTTAGATTCCACATATTAAGTGAGATCATAATGGTATTTGTTTTTTAAGAAGTGTGATGTATGGACTTGTGGTATGAAGGTCCTGTTTTCCCTGTAATTTTGTAGCATTTATTTATAATACAGCTATGTATGTTTAGCCATATGAATTATAATGTATTTTAGATGTCTGTTGTATTTAACTTAAACACCTTGTTCCAGTGTTTTATCAAAAATCATACTGTTTTCTTCATTGTTGCTTGATTTTTCTACAGTGGCAAAATCATTTCCTTAAGTTAACTTGCTCCACTAAAGATACCCTTAAAAATATTTTTTTGAGCTCCAAGAGTAATACAAGGCTTACTATGTTTTAATTTGTTAAATAGACACAACAGAACCAGAATGGAGTCAGTTGTGCCAACCTCCACATCAGCAAACTAAGATTTACTACTTAACCTAATTGCAGTTTAAGCTTCCCAGGAATGTAACCTTTTAACCAAGTCACATGGAATTACCTGGTCAGCACTAGTGAGATGATCTGTCTAATAGGATAGGACCCTTCCCCTCAGGAGGGTGACTGCTTGAAACAGTGCATTCTTTACTAATAAGGTCCTTTTCCCCACCCCCTTCCTGCCTCTAAAAACTTTCCCTTTTGTACAGCTTTTGGGAGGAGCTCCTTTCTATTTGCTAGATAGGATGCTGCCCGATTCATGAATCGTTCAATAAAGCCAATTAGAGCTTTAAAATTTACTTGGTGGAATTTTTGTTATTTAACAAATATTTCCCAAATAATTATTTAGGAAATATTTGCTTTAAATACCTTAAGATCTTTCTGTATCTTTTTCTAGTTATTAGTGACATCATATTTCATTGTGCTAGGAACCTTGGTAATAACTGAGCAGCATAGGGAGGAAAAGGGAAATCTACCCGTGTTGTCATGGAGCCCTGTTTTTAATTTCTTCTCAAACCTCGCAGCTGTTGCTCATCCCCTTACCATTATTGTAAGCAGTATTGGAGCTGCCTCTTAACTGGTCTTTCTGACCAATCTTGCCTTCTTCCAGTCCATCCTTCTCCTTACTTAGAATTCAGTAGCTGATAGCAGCCATACATTTTCAAGATCAAATCCATACATGCTCTTTAAGGATTGTATGTAAGGCCTTTTATCATGATCTAGCCCTTCCTTATTTCTTTTGATTCTAAAAACATAAGGGACTATTTGCAGTTTCCTGAATATAATTCATTTCACTCCTTAACACGTGCTATTCCTTTGCACAAAGAGCCTTCCTGGCTCTTCTATGCTGTGCTAATTGCTGTTTCTCTTTGATTCAGCATTAGTATTACTTTATTAATTCTTCTGTGAAGCTGTTTTGACATCCTCTTTCTCCTGTAGCCTCTTTTCCCTGTGCTCCTTGCCAAAATATAAACAAACTTCTACTTTATATTTAGCTTTGAAAACTGGAGGAGCCCTCGTATTTGATTTAAGCTTGTAAATTATTGTAGGAAAAAACAGCCATCTGTGGTGTTTCTGTAACTTAGAAACACCAAAGACAGTGAACAAAGACCATGAGGATCAAGGATGGAGACAATATACAAATGGATAATGGACTTGATAATCCAAGAAGTTAAACAATAACTTCTATAACAATTGGCCCCAAATGACCAGGACTTGATAAATAACTACCAGCTTCCCTAATTTTTGTTCTCCCTTCTATTAGAACCAACTAGAGTAAGCCAACCTGCACCCTTAATCAATCACATAGGATGACCTCCTTCTATTAGGTTGGTCCAAAAGTAATTGGGGTTTAAAAGGTTAAAAATTGCAAAGACGGGATGGCCCGGTTAGCTCAGTTAAAAGGTTGCTGGTTCAATCCCTCCCTGCAGTGGGCCAACCGCAGTTACTTTTGCACCAACCTAATAGTTAGCAGCCTGCAGCTCCCCTGCTACCGCCTCGAATCAGGGCATATGTGAAGTCATCCCTATTTTTTGCTATAAGGCTTTCCCTCTTCAGCCTGAATGCTTTATTTTTTGTTTTTGTTTTGTTTTAAAGATTTTATTGGGGAATGGGAACAGGACTTTATTGGAGAACAATGTGTACTTCCGGGACTTTTCCAAGTCAAGTTGTTGTCCTTTCAGTCTTAGTTGTGGAGGGCTCAGCTCAGCTCCAGGTTCAGTTGCCGTTGTTGCAGGGGACACAGCCCACCTTGCGGGAGTTGAACCGGCAACCTTGTGGTTGAGAGCTCATGCTCCAACCAACTGAGCCATCTGGCACTGGCCCATGTGGGAATTGAACCAGCACCCTTTGGTGTTAGGAGCACAAAGCTCCAACCGCCTGAGCCACCGGGCCAGCCCCCCTCAGCCTGCTTTTGAGTCTGCCTAAACACAGGTGATGGGGGCTGACTCCCTTGCTATAGCAAGCTTTGAATAAGTAGCATTTGCTTTTCTCATTTGGTTCATCTTCATTTATTTTTACAAGGGAGAAAAAAAATAGTATATTTATTTACATCTGAAGCAATTGGCAATAAGTATAGTTTATAAACTATCTTCATTTCCTGTGCTAGTTCTATTTTGCAATTTTTCTGTGTTTTATAAACAGAGGTTTATATTTTATAAAAGGTGAAGACTTTTTTGTCATAAGGATTCTCTTTATTTATTTACGTTGAATGAAAAGATGACACAAGAAAAATCTGTCACTTAATAAAGAACAAAATTCTAGTCAAATTTTAATCTTACCAGAGTCTGACCTTTGTCTCAGATGTAGTATTCAGAGCTTTTTATTTGGTTTATTAAATCATAATTTTAAAAAATCAGTACATGAAAGAGATTTAATATGACCTAAATTAAATGCATTTGTTTTATTAAAGAGTATCCTTTTATTGTTTTTAAAATATTAGGCACGGATGTTAAATTTTATCAAATAATTTTTTTGCGTCATTTACTGTTTTTATTTAACTTATTTGTGCAATATATAATGAAATTTCATATAATTGAGCCATGTATATGTTCCTACAATAAACTGCTTGGTTTGGTGAATTATTTTCTTTAAGTACTCCTAATCTATTCACTAATTTTATACAGGCTCTGTCACCTCTGTAAAGATTCTGAGAGTAACCAAAACCTATACCCTGATTGTTTTTTTTTTTGCATACCCTCCCTCTTATTTCTATGATTGGATGACTATAAATGGCTACTTTCAATAGTTTTGAAACTATGAAAAAGCTGGCCTTTTATCTGTTTAGTGCTTTACTAAAGTTACTCTATTTCTTGTTTTTATTTTCTATTAACAGATATTCCCTTCGGAGAGATAGCTCCTTCACATTTTTAACACCTGGCCCACATTGGGACTTCACTTTGGTGAGTAGATGCCTGGGTGTTTTTATTTCAAGACATTAGGTAGAATTAATTCCTGGGTTGTCTTTCAGTCTGGTGTACAGCTCATTTGTCTGTACTTCTCTGAATATCTTGAGATACAGAGTTCTTGACATCTTTGGCAGCCTAATTTAATTCTTTTCTGCAAACAAACTGAAAGAAATTTTTATTTCAATTAAATATAAAATGTATTTTGAAAAGTACCAGACCTATTCACTTTTAACACTATGTAATCCTTTCTCTTATTTCTAACAGTGTTAAAATTAAGAGAATATATTATGAAAGGTGAAGTTGTTTTAATGTACATACTCTAACAGCTTTTTTCTTGGTTGAAAAATATAAAAATATATATGATGAATGAATTATTTTCTGTTATTAATCATTTTAGTATAGAGGGACTGCTTCATTATTTTTAGAATGAGACTTCATAGAGGCATCTAACTTTGTGCAAAGTGACACCAGAAAATTGATTCTTTTGTAATTAAAAACTCATTATTTCATAGTACTCATATAAAGTGAAGTATGTACAAATAGAGCATGATTCTTACACTTTTCTTATTTGGGGAAATAGCAAAGATCTGTTTCTAGTTTGCCAAATGTCATTTGTGTGCATGTGTTGCTGATGGGTTCAGCAATACTTATTTAATTTGTATTCTGTTCTTTGTCTTTAATTTATGTTTCTGTTGGGAACTCCTGTTCAAGATTCTTGTACTCTTATACTGATTACATGCATTAATTTGTCAGTAAAGCATGTATAGAAAATCTTCTGAATTTAATACAATTTTACATTTTCCTTTGAAACTTTTTCATCTTGGTCCCTTTCCCTTACTAGCTGATGAGCCTAAACTTAAACAGAAAAAGTTTAGAAGTGTCTCCAAACTTGATTCTGCGAGCCTATCAGCAAAACTATTTTGACCCCGATACATGTACCCTGATACAATTGTTATGCGTGTACCACCATTATTAGCTAATATCTTAAAGCACAGTACTCACTTAGAGTGAGGTTAATGGTAGTGGACATAAATACATATTTCATGGGATTGCAGATTAGTGCAGCCACTATGGAAAACAGTATGGAGGTATCTCAGGAATCTGAAAATGGAACTACCCTATGATCCAGTAATTCCACTCCTAGGCATCTACCCGGAGAAATCCAAAACTCCAATTCAAAAATCTGTATGCACTCCTATGTTTATTGCAGCACTTTACACAATAGCCAAGATATGGAAACAACCGAAATGCCCATCGGTAGATGACTGGATTAAGAAACTGGTACATTTATACAATGGAGTATTACGCAGCCATAAAGAAGAAAGAAATCTTATCATTTGCAACAACATGGATGGATCTAGAGAACATTATGTTAAGTGAAATAAGTCAGAAAGAGAAAGACAAGTACCATATGATCTCACTTATATGCGGAATCTAAAGAAAAGAATATGTGAATGAACTAATCAGAGAGTTTTGAGGGCACAAAATAAAAACTGAGAGTTGTTAGATGGGGGGGGGGGATAAGGGGAAAGGTGAAGGGATTAGGAAGCAGCTGGTAACCACAAGATGGCCTCAGGGTTTTCTGAAAATTAATTTGGGGAAGTTATTCAATAATGTTGTAAAGATTTTGTTGGGTATCCGATGGACATGCGTCCTATTTGGGAGACCACCTCAGAGATAATGTGGATGCCTGACCATGGCATTGTACACCAGAAGCTAAATATTAATGAATGCCAACTATAATTTTATATATATAATGTGATGGCTCGGTGTGAGGTCGGAGGGATAATGGATGGGGGGAGGGGGGTTCAAAAAAAAAAGAAAAAAGAAAATACATATTTCAAATAGGCATGATAATTTCACAGTTTGGGGCTGTTTCTTATTGGATCTAATTAGATCGCCATTGTCTCTAACCTTATAATGTGAGTGGTGATGAGCTCGTCATCTGTATACTAAATGTTAGTAAAGCTTTTAAGGATTAAGAAATACATAAAAATAAAAATTCTGATATTTTCCTTGTGTACTCCAGAGAAGATATCTTGTATATCCTCTGGGAAGGGTGCCTCCCACTTGTGAAAACTCTTTTGTAGAGGTCTCCCATGACAAAACATATCTCATGGTTCTAATGTATTAAAACTTTTGAAATGCAATTGAGTTCTAAGAGGAAGATTTATAATTTTTAAATACATAGTTTAAGAAGAGAACAAAAATTAAGCATCTAACTCAAGAGCTTAGACAAAGAACAATAAAGTAAACCAAAGAGAATAAAATAAGAGTGGAAAAAAATAAAATCAACACCCAATCATGATAAAATTCTTGGCAAACCAAGAATAGAATAGAAAACTTCCGTAGTCTGAGACCTACAACAAACAACATATATAATGATAAAATGGTTAAAACATTCCTTTCAAATTTAAAAAAAAGGCTGCTGTCACCATGTCTCTTCAGCATTGTATTAGTGCTCCTAGCCAGTACAGTAAGACCGGAGAACAAGTCGTATACAAACTAGAAAGGAAAGGACAGTGTGAGGACGTTAGAGAAAATATGTAGAAAAATTGTCTATATAGAGCATCCAAGAGAATATTAATAGTAGCTGTTAGAACTAATAATAAGAGTTCAAGCAAGATTATTGGCTATAAAAGGTATAAAAAGAAATCAATAGAATGTATATATATACTAGCAGTAAAAATTTATAATTTTTAAAGATGCTTTTTTTTTTTTTTTTTTTTTTTAAAGGAGGGCACAGCTCACAGTGGCCCATGCGGGGATCGAACCTGCATCTCTGGTGCTATCAGCACCACACTCTAACCAACTGAGCTAACCTGCCATCCCTAAAGATGCTTTCACTGAAATAAAAACAATTTTGAAATCTAGGAATAAATCTACGCAAACATCTGTGAGACTTTAATGGGAAATACTGGAAAGCATTCATAAAAGAACACCTAATTAAGTGGAGACATACCATACTCATGCAAGGAAAGACAATAGCATAAAAATGTCAATTCTCCCCAAATTAATGCATAAATTTAGTGTAGTTCTGATAGAAATCCCACTGGATAGTAATAGATCTCATTCTACACTTCGAGTGGAAAAGTAGAAGGTCCAAAACAGCGAAAGTGGTGTACGAGTCGGGGAGCATATGACTTATTTATTCGCTGTTAAGACGTACTGCAAAGGTGCAATAATTACACAGCTTAATATGGGTGCAGGTATGCATAAGTAGACTGATGGAGCAAAACAGAGACCCCAGAAACTGACCACATATATATGAGAACGTACTGTACCATAAGCATTATGAAGGAATGGTGTCGGGGGGGCTAACACGTGCTATGTTACCTCACACCACATACATACAGAATAAATTCTGAGTGGATTTGGGGGTGGTAGATGAGGATAAAGGGGATCACATGTATGGATGGAAGGAGAACGGACTCTGGGTGGTGAACACACAATGTGATACATAGATGATGTAATACAGAATTGTAACCTGAAATCTATGTAACTTTGCTAATAATTGTCACCCCCATAAACTGTAACTATAAATAAATAAATAAATAAATAAATAAATAAATAAATAAATAAATAAATAAATTCTAGGTGGATTGAACATATAAATAGGAAAAGCAAAATTAAAATATTTAAAAGAAAATACAGTAGAATGTTTAGAATATTAAATTTATTCCTACATAGGCCCACACACATACAATTTTATATAAATGCATAAATATGATCATGTAGATCATGTGTGTGCTTTTCCCCCCTCAGTACAGTCTTTTTGCCTGACAGTTTCCTCCTCCATTCACTTCCCTATATAAGTCCTTATACCCCCCAACCTTCCGTCTAACACATGTCAACACCATGTTTCCCTCTATATTTTGCTCATATAGTTATTTATGAATACATACACAGCCTCACAGATAAGATACACAAATGCAGAATTTTTGCTTAGTCTGCTTTTCCAAGTTAGGATCTTATTATTCATACTTTTCTGCATCTTCTGGGTATGACCTTAAGATCAATAAAGATTTCTTGAGTTCTGTCACCTCATTTTTTATTTTCTCCTCACTCTGATTTATATTGTTCTTTTATGTCTTATATCATTTTCTTAATGTCTTTTAGCTAAATTTGAAATAGTATGTTCTAGTTTTTCTCTGCTTCTTAGAACGATTCATCCCCTGTAGGAATGTTATTCTGCCTCTTAGTCTCCTTTTTTTTTTTTTTTAGAGTTACTTTGTGTAAGATTTGACTTGGAGAAATTTCTGTTCATTTTAATGTGAATTTAGTTTTTCTGGACTTTTCACAAGGAGGCTTGGTTCAGATAGCTTTTCTAACTTCATAGAGCTCCCTCTTTTGTTGTTTTCATAGTGGCTTGCTTCTGAGACTAACTGGTTCCATATGTTTTCCCCACTTCTGTCTGGACTTTATCTTTCCTTTATTGTTCCTGTCTTGCATGATTTTGATTCTGCTCCCACTATTTTCTCCTCGAGGTGGGGCCAGGTCCTGGAAGAGAGCTCTGGCTGGTCAGTTTTGAGAGTTCACAAGAGCTAAGTTGTATCACAAGTATCTGAAAAGATATTTTGGGATGTGGGAGAATGAAATGCCACTTAAAGATTCTTCTTTAATATTAAGGACCAAAATTAAAGCTGTGTACACAGTTTTGCCTCTCCTGGTGCCAGTAGGGCTGAGTGAAGGCAGTGACTGCCTGAAGGTATTCCAGGACGAGTCTGTTCATTTTCCAGCTGACACATCTCACGGCAGACAGCAAGTCTTAATTACTTTAGGCCATGAGAAAAGGATATTGTTTTCTAGTGAAGACACCTCCCTCCCACAGAATAAATAATATGTGTTCTTTTTTAAACAAAACTTGTTGCCTTTATATATAAAACATATTTACTTTTTCTATAATAAGTACAGACAGCCCTTGACTTACATAAGTGTTCTATTCTGAAAAACTTTACGTAAGTAATTTTTTAATAGGGTGGAATCACTTCACAGAGATGATTTAGAGGGAGAACTATTTAGACAGTATATTTGGTGGGGATAATTTATGAGCATCCCTCACAAAAGTATTCTTATAAATAGAGCCAAAAGCTCCACTTCTTTTTTTTTTTTTTTTTTTTTTTTTTTTTTTAGTTTCAGGTGCACAAGACAAAGTAATACCTAGACATTTATCATTTATATCCCTCACACTATGTGAACCCGCCTCCCCCATCCACTATCCCTTTGACATTGCACACAGGCATCACATTTCCACTGTCTCGATTCCTAATGCTGTACTCCGCTTCTTGTAAGTATATACATACATACATACATATATACATATATATGTAAAATTATAGTTGGCATTCATTATTGTTCAGCTTCAGGTGTACAGTGCAGTGATCAGGCATCTACATCAGCCCTGAGGTGGTCTCCCAAAGGGGACACGGTCCATCGGATACCCTACAAAATCTTTATGTTATTGATTACGTTCCCCAAATTAATTTTCAAAACGCCGTGGCCATCTTGTGGTTACTGACTGTTTTCTAATCCCCTCACCTTTCCCCTTATCCTCACCTCCCCGCCCATCTAACAACCCTCAGTTTTTCCTCTTTGTCTCCAAAACTGTTTCTGATTAGTTCATTCACTTATTCCCTTCTTTAGATTCCACATATAAGTGAGATCGTATGGTATTTGTCTTTCTCTGTCTGACTTATTTCACTTAACGTAATGTTCTCTAGATCCATCCATGTTGCTGCAAATGATAAGATTTCTTTCTTCTTTATGGCTGCGTAATACTCTATTGTATAAATGTACCACAGTTTCTTAATCCAGTCATCTACCGATAGGCATTTCGGTTGTTTCCATGTCTTGGCTATTGTGTAAAGTGCTACAATAAACATAGGAGTGCATACAGATTTTTGAATTGGAGTTTTGGATTTCTCCGGATAGATACTTAGGAGTGGAATTGCTGGATCATAAGGTAGTTCCATTTTCAGATTTCTGAGATACCTCCATACTGTTTTCCATAGTGGCTGCACTAATCTGCAATCCCACCAACAGTGCACTAGCGTTCCCTTTTCTCCACATCCACGCCAGCATTTGTTGTTTGTTGATTTATTGATGATAGCCATTTTGACTGGGGTGAGGTGGTAGCTCATTGTGGTTTTTATTTGCATTTCTCTGATGGTTAGTGAGGTAGAGCATTTCTTCATATGTCTGTTTGTCATCTGTATGTCCTTTTTAGAAAAATGTCTCTTCATGTCCTGTGCCCATTTTTTAATTGGGTTGTTTGTTTTTTTGGAGTTGAGTTGAGTAAGTTTTTTATAAATTTGTGATATTAATGCCTTATCAGATATATCATTGGCAAATATCTTTCCCATTCAGTAGGATCCCTTTTTGTTTTATTGATGGTTTCCTTTGCTGTGAAAAACTTTTTAGTTTGATGTAATTCCACGTGTTTATTTTTTCTCTTCCCTTGCGCGAGGGGATATATCAGTAAAAATCTTACTCCGGGTAACGTCTGTGGAGTTTCTTCCTATATTTTCTTCTAGGAATTTTATGGTTTCAGATCTTACATTTAAGTCTTTAAGCCATTTAGAATTTATTTTTGTATATGGTGTAAGGAGGTGATCCAGCTTCATTTTTTTTGCATGTGTCTGTCCAGGTTTCCCAGCACCATTTATTGAATAGACTGTCTTTACCCCACCGTACATTCTGGCTTCCATTGTCGTAGATTAAATGGCCATCCATTGTTTAAAGTGATTTTTGTAGTCATATGGAGCGTTAGCTTAGTGGAATAACATTTATTCCTTCTATATAAGGATGAAATTTTTTTTTCTTACAGAAAAGAAAACGAAGAGCGAAAGATGATGATGTTGTAAGCCTTAGCAGCCTTGATCTGAAGGTAAGCCTTAACTGCTCTGTCAAAAAAAAGCATTTACAAATATGCAGATAGCATTTATTTCTGTGCTAGAAGAATAAAGAATGCTGATACTTTTTTTTTCCATTTTTAAGTGTAAAACTGAGTGATATCTGCTCTTACCACCTCTTTTTTCCACTCTACTTCTTTGTTAAGAATGGGGAGGAAACCTCCCTCAGAACAATGTTAGGCTATAACTGGTGATCACAAACTCAAAAGTCTAAGGAGACCAGGCCTATAATATGTGTGAAGAAAGGAGGTTCATAGGGGCTGTTGTGAAAAGGAGAACACCAACCCCTGCGGAAAAAGGCAGCTGGTACTGTGCTGTAGCCCATTGCTGCATGTAGCACTGTTGAAATCTGGATTTTATGTGAAATCTCCTGAATTTTAAATGTCAGATCAAATTTTTTTTCTATAAAAAACCATGAAAGCTGAGCAACTCATCTACAACTCAGATGTGTGTGACCTATGAAAAACTGAAACTCAGTGCACACTTAAAAATAATTTTGTCCTTCATTGTAAAACTTGGTATCTTTGGAATTACGTATTCCATTTTCTGTCATTGGACAAATTTTATGGAACCACCTTGGTTCTGTAAAAAAATTTTAAAAAGTAACCTTTTTAAAATGATTGTTATAAAAAAGGTATACATTTTTAGAGAGATTAAAAGAATAGTTTGATATTGTGTTTAATGATGGCAGATGCTTTTACTTCTTAAAGACAAGAAGATATTTTCTAAAAATTAAATTTTTATAGGTCTGCCCCATTAACATTTTAGCGAATCCAACAAGCCAGATTTTGTTGTGTGTGTGCCTGTGTGTGCATGGGCGCGTGCACGGGCACGTATGTTTTATAGAAGAGTTGTGTTTTAAGTGTTAGGCCTTTTGCAAAACAGTTTTAGTTACATTTTTTAAATATTCAAAGAAAGCAAAAGTATGAAATGGCAACCCTGAGTGTTTTTAGGTATGCTTCAAAACAAATCATTATGGAAATAAGACAGTGTTTGTAGCTTGCCACAATAAAAAATCACGGTTAAATCTAATTAAAGACAATCCTTGTCTTCACCCCAGTTTCAGCAGTTACAAATATGCAATCAGATAGGTCTGGTCTCATCTCTCCACTTACCTCTGCTCCCTTGGATTATTTTGAAGCAAGTCCTATTGTGTCATTTCACCTCTATCATCAGATTCAGTTGTTCACTTTCCTGGGTTGTCTTACACATTTTTTTTTTCATTTTGTCTGTTTAAACTGGAATTCATATAAGGTCCATACATTGTGATTCATTATATCTCTTTAAGTATCTTAATCTACAAGTTTCCTCTCTGTTTTCTTACAATTTTGTTGTTGAAGAAACCATGTCTTTGTTCCTGCAGAGCTTTCCCCAGCCTGAATATTTATAATTGCTTCCCTGTGTTCCTCTATTCCCTGTATTTCTGATAAATTGGTAGTTAGCTCTAGAGATTGCTTTGGGTTGTGTACTTCTTCCAGGGGATATATAACATCTTTCTGTGATGTTTTAAAAATTAATCATCATTGCCTAGATCAGTTTATTCGCTGCAGGTTGCAAAGTTGTGAGATTGTGCTTTTATCAGCCCTGTGTTTATTATTTGGGATATTTCTATAAAGAGCAAACAACCCTCACCAACCATTTGGTTCCTCTGAGGTTCTGATTTATAATAAAGGTGGGACAAGTGCTTGATTCCTTTCCTTTATCAGTTTTTAAAAATAATGCGTTTTATTCATTAACATTCTCTAAAAGTGATTAATGATTTTTTTCTTCATAATATTATGAAATCATGGATTTGAACACATTTATTGTGTTTTGATCTATTTTGGTCATTACTCTATGATCCAATTATCCCTTCTTTGCCCACTGGACGCTGCTTGAGGATGGTTCCTGTGTCCTTCACCGACCCCCAGTTTTATTAAGATATAATTGATAAATAATTATGTACAAATTTAAGGTGTATAGTGTTTTGATTTCCTATGTCCTTTTGATGTGACAGGCGAGTATTTTGAGGGGGGTTAATGGCAATGTGTCTTTTACTGTAATAAATTTTTTAAAATTTAAACATTCACTGTATTTTGTGATCACACCTCATACTTTTTTTTTTTTTTTTTTCTCTGCTCCACACTTGGAATCAGTCATTTCTAAAAGTCTTAATTTCCTTATGAAGTGGTAGAGGCTAAAATCTGGGCATTGTGAACTACTTACTATTAGGTTGATCATTGTTTCCAAGGCCTTTTTAATGGACAAAGCTAGGAAATACAATTTTTTAAGGTAAAATAAATTATGAGTTTATATTGATACTTCAAATTCAAGGCTAAAGGGTTTTTTACTTAATCTCATTAATCTTACCATCTGGATCTCTTTCAACAGCACCAAAAATCTGGGTTCTGGGGGACACTTGACATAATTACTCACTTGATTTACCCAAGGTTCAAGGACAACAGTCTACATGACTACAAATGATACAATTACTGAAAACATTTTATATTATTTATATTCTTTCGTTTTTTACACATAGACTATGGTAAGGATATACAAAGGATGTACAAGGATATACTCTGTTTTTTTGTTTGTTTTTTGTTTTTAATATTATTGGGGAACATTGGGGAAAAGTGTGTTTCTCAGGGCCCATCAGCTCCAAGTTGTTGTCCTTCAGTCTATTTGTGGAGGGTGCAGCCCAGTCGCTGTTTTCAATCTTTAGTTGCAGGGGGCACAGCCCACCATCCCGTGAGGGAATTGAACCATCAACCTTGTTGTTGAGAGCTTGCACTCTAACCAACTGAGCCATCGGGTCACCCCTCTGGCAGCTCGTTGTCTTCAATCTAGTTGTGGAGGGTGCAGCTCACTGGCCCATGTGGGAATCGGACCTGTTGTTCAGAGCTTACGCTCTCACCAACTGAGCCATCGGGCCACCCCAAGATATACTCTTTTTAAATTATCGAACTAGTTCTTTTCTGTGTATCATTATGTCAACAACTCACTTGTTTCTTTTTATTTTCAATTTTTAAGAATTACTACTTTTTTAAGTTTCGTTTTTGTTATAATTACGTAACAAAATTGTATACAATTTCAGTCATTTCTTTAATATTCTTGTTTCTATCCTGGCTCTTCTACCCTACTCCTTTCTTCCATACAGAATCTTCTTTTTTAAATGGTGTATGCTCCCCTTTAAAAAATATAAGCAATTGCAGGTATATTTGTAGATCCCACTTTCTTGAATAAACAATAGCATGCTATCTTTCATTATGTGTCCTCTTTTATTCTCTCCTTTTTGTTTTACTTGTGTGCTTTTCTTTTGATTTATCTTTAAATATTTAGGAAGGTTCATGTTTTAATTCTATTGGTTATCTTTATGTAACGCCGTTAGTGTCCTCTTTGGTACTTGTGAATTGGCTCATTCCTATCAGCATTATTTTAATTGACTAGCACCTCTTCTTCCCTGATTAAAGCAATATCTCTTTATTCTAAATTAATACATTTAAAGTAATAGGTACTTTACATATACACTCACCATTGTCCATTTTTAAAAATAGTTCTGCTGTATCTAAAGGGCCAGAGCATTTAGCCATTACATGCGGTGTCCTCTGATAACCATCACTTAGTCTTCGTTCTACAAGTAAATATATATTTCATGCTCAGCACCAGTCTTTATCTCACTACCTTCCTAGGTTTTTGCTTTACTGAGGTTCATTCACTAGTACAGGGGTCAGCAAACTGTGGCCCATGAGCCTTGGCTGCTTTTATAAACCCTACAATGGCAGAAGTTGAGTAGTTGTGACAAAGACCACATGACCTGCAAAGACTAAAATATTTACTGTTTGACCTTTTACAGAAAGTGTTTGTTGACCTGTTCTAGAGTTGAGTGAATTCAGAGGAAATGTTCATGGGAACCATATTCCCTGAGTTAGTGAAGGTTCTTATCAGTTTGTTTGCAGTCTTTCTACTTGAAAGTTAGTTTGGATGGATGTGAGATCCATGGCTCACGTTTTCTTGCCGTGAATATATTACGTGTTTTACTCCATTTTTCTGCCATCAAGTCCACTCTTAAAAAGTTATAGTAAGTGGGTAGTTTCGAGTCATCTTTTAGGAACATTTTCTTCTTGAATTATAGTTTTTGGTATTTTTTTTCTATTCTATCGTTTTTGTCTTCCCTCTCCTTTATACTTAGCTTGGATTTTTAAAAAATCTTTTATATTTATCACTTTCTCTCAAAACATTTTTTTAAATCTCTTTATACCTTTTTACTTATCTTCCTTTTTGTCTCTTTTTTTTCTCTTAATGCATTAGTCATTTGTTTCATTCTGAAATAATTTTTCTTTGATTTTTAATTTTTTCCTTAGTTCTATAACTTTATTTCACATTTTCTTTTCTCCACTCTACTAATTTCAGAGTTTTTATGTTCTTTCATAGCTTCTATAATTTTCATAATTAATTTTATGCTATAGAGATATTCTACTCCACATTTTCTGTTTTCTTTATAATAGTTTTAAATGGGACTCATGATTCTTTTCTGTTGCCCTTTTTTTTTTTTACAAATCTATATAGTTTTATTAAAACAAAAACTGACTGTGGTATGAAGTTTACACTTAAACAAAGTTTTCACAGAAGCCTAGCACATGCCTAAAAAGATTTTACAATGGAATTCTAGATACAGGTCTAGATGATGTCAAGAACTGATGGATTTCATAATTCAAGACAGTATTTTGGATATTAATTCTTAGGATTAAAAAAGTTTTGTGTTTTAAAGAGAGCCACTGCCCCAGTATGAAAGTTTAGTCTTCTCCTGAGACCAGGTCTTTTGAAATAATCCAACTCTTGAAGTGATTCGATAAATTTGTGCTGTCAATGACTGAACCCTGCCCCTAATGGTTTCAGAGTTCAGGGTTCAAAAAACAGAAGTTCCAAGAGCATGGGCCCTTTACTCTCACACCTCCCATGCCCTCTCCTCTTCCCCTCCCTAAATATTTTAGCCAGTGGCTTGGATGGACAAGCTAATGTTTATAACTTAACAATTGGAAAAGGGACTTCTTGTCAATTTTAATAATTAGCACCTCTAAGACAGAATGATCTGCCTTTGTATACGCTCCAATAAAAGACTTTCCCTCCTTAAGCAGTTTCCATCCCCAAAATGGCAGTTTTATTAGTCTTTTGTTAGGAACAGCATTAAGCTCAGGCAGGGAACACCGTGGCTTATAAGTTTCAGGCGTTCACAGCTTCTAAACAGTCTCTCACAGTCCTCATTTATACTGCCAATGACATTTTGTGAAAAGATAAAATATTTTGGACACAGAACCAAATCATTAGTTGTTTGTTCTTTCCATTGTTTCATTTCCCCATCAGGCCCAATTTTAACAAAAAACGATCCTACCCATCTCCCTTCCTTCCCACCCCATCCCTCCCACACCCAAATAATACACCAGTAATAGCCAAAAACTACACACATGCTACGCTGTAAAAATGCAGAGTTAACACTATTGGGAAGAAGGCTGTGGATTGTGGAGATGCTCTTTGAAGATCTGCAGTGCCTTTTTGCTCTCCCATACACCCATTCTGCAAGTTTTGTCCTTCATAGAAGGCCCTTTGCTTTTCTCAGCGAAGTGCAGAACGGGCTGCCTTGAAACACTTATCCTCCTTCCCCTCCACTGGCATGAGTGTGCAAACTATACAGCATGGAGAGGCTTTAAAGCACTTGGGCTGCTGTAGGGCACAGAAACTATATTGGCTCTTCAAAGGACATCTTCTCAAGCCACCTCTATGGTGTTGCTCATTTTTTAAGTGCAGTAAGTTTTCTTGTATTTTTAGGTGAGAGAAGTGGGCCAAGAGAGTCTGTTTTCAGCTTCATCAGTTCCCTCTTCTGTTGTTTTCACAAAGTGATTTTAAAAAATACAGGCTCATGCTTTCTGAGCTCTTTCTTTTCTGCTCCCTCTCTTTTATCTGGACTTTTTCTTATCTTTGCTGCTATTGTCCTGTTAAGCTCAATTTGGATCCTACTCCCAGCAGTTTTTCGCAGAGCAGTGTTAATCTCACTGCTATGGCCCAGATTGCTTTAGCACCTATAAACCCCTTGCATGTCAGTGTTCTTGCCCGCAGCCTAAGAATTTGATCCTTAGAGTCTTTCCCAGGTTAGACTACTGTTCTCAGACTAGCATGCCATTGTGGGGGTTCCCCTATTCTCAGGACCATCAGAGAAGCCCACTGGCCTTCCCGTTGCTTCTTTGTGCACAGACTTGATACCATGTGGGTCTCACAGCTGTCTGGTTCGTCACTGAACATTTCTCCTCACATTCTTGTAGATTGGGTTTTCTGTTTCGCTATTCTAGTTGCTCTCTCTGCTTTTTTTTCCCCCTTAAAGAGTAAAGACCTGTCAAAGATGTATGCGTAAATCACGTATTAATGAGTAAACCAACTGACTGATAAAGCTGGTCAAAGGACTATAGGAAGCAGGCTTTCCAGGGCGGGTAGCACACCAGGAGCTGCTGTTCACACAGCAAGTGGTTTCCTGCCATGGAAAGCAGAACCTCCCTTCAGTACCTGGAGCTCTGCGTTGCAGTCCTTCCCTGGCCTTGCCAGAGACATCACCCATCTTCCCTGTCTATCATGGATGCCTCAAGCCTGATCAGAATGCTGGGGCGGCTCGCACCACAGCTTTGACCTGCTACAGAGCCTTCTCCCCTGGATCCCACTCAGAACTGCCAGCGTTTCAGAGTACCCCATTAATGGGTCAGCATAATCTCCAAATGCAGTACACGTTCCCTCCACCAGGTAGAGCCCTACCTAGTGCCATGCCTGTTTCTTCTTACTGGGGGATGCAAAGTACAACATCAGGCCGTTGGACCTATTTAAGCTTCTTTAATGTTGCAGCGCCTGAATTTTCATGGCATGCATTTGACTTCCTAGGGTGTCCACAATGCTTTCCTGTTTACCAGGTCCTGTTAGTATGATGTCATCAGTGTATTAGACTAACGTGTTCTTCTGTGGATATAAAGGTCCTAGCGGACACTCTGTGATAACGGAAAAGTTAACAGCCTCAGGACATAGAATACAGACTGCTGTCCTTCCCATGTAAAAGCTCAGTGCTTTTGATCCTCCCTAATAATGGGAGTTGAAAAGAACGCATGGGCCAGATCAATGGCCATATACCAAATGCTAGAGGATGTGTTGATCTGTTCCAGTCAAGGTTCTACATCTTGCACAGTAGCTGAGATTAAGTTTACACTAATCCACTGTTAGCCATCACATTCTCTCTCATCGTAGGAGGCACACAGATTAACTGAATGCAGATACAGTGGAGACTGCCACTCCTGCCTGTCGTAACTTTGATGGCTATTTCTGCATTTTCTCTTGGTGTGCAATTTTCCTTCTATTTATTATCTTGGCCCAGGTGGAGCGGGTGAAATTTCAGGGGCTCCCACTTGGCCCTTCTCTGCAATAATGACTGAGAACATTATGAAGGTACTGGCTGCTTTTTCAAGGCTTTTAAAGCAATTAACAAAAGCCAGCCAGCTCAACAATCCGTAACAATTACTATTGCCCTTCTGTTCACTTGCCACCACTGCTACATGACTTCGCCTCTCTCTCTGGATGCAATCCATATTCGTAGTCCTTCTCACCATTTTACCCGTGAGTGACCCATTCCAGAATCCCATCCTGTGTGTGTATTCTCTAGGACCAGTCTCGGCGTCAGTGTCTTAGCCAAGGTTCCCTCCAGAAATCAGAGCCTGAGTTTATGTAAGTGTAACTGAGCTGGTCACTGTGGGCAACTGAGGCTTGATCTTGCTGGGACCTTCTAAAGGGCCATGTAAAATACACTGCAGAATGGCCTTCTCAAGGGACTGAAAGGGGAGCTTTTATCCACCAGCTCCTGTGCTCCATTTTTAACAGTTGCCCTGGGGTGTGTTAATCCCTCTCACTACCAGGCGACACATGTAAATGCCACACTCTGGCCCCGAGAAGCCCAGGGTGGAAAGCAAGAGACACCCGGTACAGCTGAGGCAAGGTGCGCCATGGAGCTGGTTGCTGTGGCAATGACCGAAGCAAAAAGTGGGCTGAGATAATAGGCTGGAACAAGACACAGCATTGTTCATCTACAGGTTTTGGCCTTAGCTGAGTTTCAAGGGAAAATCCCACTCATGTAACATCCTGTTACATGAACATAAGTGATCTTACGTTCTACTGGAAATTGTTATCCTGTGTACTTGAGATTAAGTCACACCTAACAGCACCAATACCCCATTTTATATGCCGTTGTGTCATCATTGCCAAAAGAACCATGGTTTTGATAATACCAAACTTCTGAGCCTATCAACTATTCTGTTTATAGTCTTTCTAGTAGTATTTAATTGATTGAAATTGATCTTGTCCCAAACCAAATTTTTAGTAAAGCTTGGAGACACTGAAATTTTTAATCCAAATAAATTTTAAAAATTCAGATCCACATATAACTTCATTACCAGCTTCTTACATACTCATCTAGTCCAAATGCAATTGCCTTTTTTGTTGTTTCTGTAACTCATTACTAGATAGTTTGGAATTCTGGTTTCCCTGAAGTTCTATTTTGTTAATACTTCAGTGGGTTTTTTTTAGTAAAATTTGAAATTCTTTTTTTAACTAACCTATTTTTAGTGAGATACATAATCATTATTTATAATCTTGAACTCTAGAGTTTTAAAGTGCAACATAGTTTTCCTATATTTAGAAAAAGCCCTTGAAATATTTCTTGTGAACTGTAGAATCCTTTTATACCATCATATGATTTTTAATTATATGTTTGACTTAGTAATATAAAACATGAGAGCTACATGAGGGCTGAAAATACAAAGTCTACTGTCATGCATATTTCTCTACAGATTAAAAGATTGTGTATGTATTCCTCTGCATAAGATCCTCACGTTAACACCATGTGGAAAAAAGCAGGTTGTGAGTTGCATTTCACAGTATCCCCTGTAGAGGGCAGCAGAGAGCTTGGATTTAGTTTTCTCTCAACCCATAATGGCTTTCCTAGTCTCATTTCTAATTACTTGGGTTTTTTTGTTCCAGACAAAAGTAAATAAAAAATAATATCTAGACTAAAAAAAAGTAAAGATTATTCTTCAGCTCTAATTTATTTCTAAATTCCAGAATTCTAATTTCACATTAAAGGGAAAAAAGGTAAGTATAGCCTAAGACTCCTTTTTATATAGAGAAGGGAAATAATCTTATCTTTCTCTTTGCCTTATTCATATTTTAGGAAAGAAAATATTGAAGCCCCCATACAAGCAGAAGAACAGGCGCTATAACTAAAGCTGGTCTTTGGGAAGCAGTAATTTTACCAAAAACTTGATATCTTTTGCAAAGCTGCATTGTTATCTTTAGATAACTCAGTTAAGTTTATAAATTCTAGGTTCTCTACACACAGAGAAGACACTTAACAACTCTTCAATTATGTCATTTATAGAAAGTCCTATAAATAGTTGCAATTAATAATATTAAACCATCAATTGGAATAGGATTTCTTCTAAAACTTAAACAACTGGAACTATTTCATTATCTTTTTATGTACCTGCCTTGATATCGAAAGGCTAGAAGGCAAGTAATCTCTCAGTGCCATTGATTAACCATGCAACTTTGAACAAGTTTCTTAAACTTTCTGAGTCTAGTTTCCTCCATCTGTAAAATGGAGATAATAATACATACTTCATAAAGTTGGTTATAAGATAATATGCATAAAGCTCCTAGCATAGAGTAAGGACTAATATTTCCCTTTCCTTTTCCACTGCCGTCCTTCAGTTTCCACCTAAACAAAAACTGAGGAGGCCACAAACCCAAACATTCCCAATGAAACTAAGATTTCAGGATTGGTGAGCTGTTTTTTTTTGTGCTGTGACTATCCCCATTGGACCCTATTTGGCTCCTGTAGGCTTTTTATTTTTATACATAAAGACTTCTACCTTTACCTTGTGGGTCCTCAGCTAAAGGCAGAAATGAAAGATATTCCTTCCCCACATTATCTTGGCCTTATCTATATCAGAACTGACACAGTTTGGAGAAAGACCTCAGGTAAGAGACCCATGAGAACTCCCTAGAAGCGTCTTTCCTCTCCCTGTACATAGGTCCTTTATTCCTTTATGAAACTAAGTGGCCATAAAGTATTGGCCTTACTTGCACCAATTTTTAACTGATAAAACTGAGTTCTAACTACTCCTGAGTTCTAACTAACTACTGGGTTCTAGCCTGGCCTCTTACTATCTCTTATGAGCTTAGGCAGATCAGTGTTCTTACCTATAAAATGAGGGAACTGGGTTCCATGATCGCTAAGGTGATTCATGCTATACAGAGCCACTCTTAAGGCCAACTGCATCACATACACACTGCCCAGGTTTGATTGGATAATAGTACAGGCTGGATGATGAAACATAACCAATCACCATTAGGTCTCAATGCAGAAAGACAAATAATTAACATCATCTTGAATACAAAACCCATTGGTATTTACAGAAGGGCAGTTGGCCCTTCCTCAAGAAGTAACACTGTCCTGCAAACCTTAGTAAATTTTTTTTATAGATGGTTTGTCATTATAAATAGTGCCCACTATTGATTTGTTCTCACTCTTCAACCTCTGTAATAGGTCCTCATTAAACTTGTAATCACTAAGATTCTTTTCTTACCCTTCTTAACCTTTGCTGTAATTAACACCTTTTCTCCCCTTGACATCTTATTTTGTCTCCTTCTGAGTGTTCCTTTTCAAAGTTCTTTTTCCCTTAGCATTTTCCTAAAGTTAGATCTTTGGACCCTTGTTCTTTTTTGTCCAGATTTTCTTCCCCAGGCATCTCACTCCCAAAGTTGCGACTCCCTATCTGACTCCCCAGTTTCAACGTACTCTCTGGTCTCTTCCAAGTCCGTGTCCAGCATTTCCAAGTACTAGCTCGGTATTTTCATTTACATGTTTTTCCACCACCTCAGACTCAGTGTTTCTAAAATGAAACTCAGAATTTTCTTTCAAAGCTTATTCCTCTTTATTTATTTGCGTTAACAGTTACCCCTCCTAACTTTAAAATCATAGGCATCGTTGACTTCTTGCATATGTTGTCTCTTGCATATTTCCTTTTCCTATCTTACACTGAGTTCTTGATATCTGATGGTGGTTTTTGCATTGTTTCCAGTCCTCTTTCAAACCATCTTAAACACCATCTTACAATATAACTTTGCAGATGACCAGCATTATCTATCTCTTGCATCTGTTCAGATAAAACCCTCTGCAACCCTGTCTTTACCCATAGCTCGTGACCTCACTCCCTCATGTTCCTTTGAGAAAATCTTGCGCTTTTCCCTTGCTTAGACCTATGAAAAACATAACATGGCCTTCAAGGCACCACTAAAATAACATCGTAAAGCCTTGCTCATCTCAGTTTGGAAGACTACCAGAACTGGCTCCTCTTTCTGAACTCCCATAGCACTTGCTAGCTGTACAGCTTATTTTGGAATTTTCTAAAGCTGTCTTGTATTGTTATCTCTTCGTGTGGCCTAACTTTACACAATGGTCCATTAGCACTTTAGGGACAGATACAAAACCTGTTCTTGTAACACCCTCGGTATTTAGAACGGTGCCTTCTACATAGTAGATTTTTCAGGTTTCTCTGCTCCTAACAAATCCTAAGAATAGAAATGTTTTTGCAGATTACCAGCATTATATCATTCATAGTAATATATACAGTTGGGATAAAAATCCTACCTTTTAAAACAGAATACGGTACTTTCTGTTAAAGAAGAAAGTGTGCTTTGTAGCAAGCCTACCAAACCAACAGAAGAAGTGTGTTTACCAGAGAGGAAAGGATTTAGACTAGAAAGTTAGAGACTGTCACGAGTATGTGGCTTCTGGCAGATCACTTCACCTATGTGAACCTCATTTCTTCACCTATAGGTCTTTTGACCCTATTAGGACTATATCAGGATTGGTTAATTTGCAGTGGAGGAGGACCCTGTGATACATTTTTAGAGCAGACATCACCTTTTAGGGCCGGCCCGGTGGCTCAGGTGGTTGGAGCTCCGAGCTCCTAACGCCAAAGGCTGCCCTTTCGATTCCCACATGGGCCAGTGGGCTCTCAACCATAGGGTTGCTGGTTCAACTCCTCGAGTCCCGCAAGGGATGGTGGGCAGCGCCCCCTGCAACAAGCAATGGCATCTGGACCTGGAGCTGAGCTGCGCCCCCCACAACTAAGACTGAAAGGACAACAACTTGAAGCTGAACGGCACCCTCCACAGCTAAGATTGAAGGGACAACTTGACTTAGAAAAAAAAAATCACCTTTTATGTATTTGCTATAAAACATCTATTACACAGATACCAAATTTTTAAAACTTAGAAAATAAAATATTCACCATTAAGTCTAGGACGTACTGAACTTTAAAATCTGTAGCCCAATTATACCTTACCCATAGCCCTTGGGAGATTTACTTCAGGAGCAGAATGAACTGAAGTGTGCGTACTGCACTTATTCTGTGGCCTTAAGAAAAATGGTACGAACCAGTTTCTGAAGACTCAGATAATTTTCCAGTTGTGAGTATACTTGTACTCATGCAAAACAAAGGCAGGGTTCCTGGGTAATTAGGCTTTTCTTTAGTATGTACACTTACTTACTCCAAATTACAATTTTCTTATTTATAGTTGTCAAGTTGTCTGAACTAAATTCCTTTCTAGGTAATAGGGTTTTGTCTGTGATTAAGTACTGAAGAGTAGGTAACTTAGATGAGCAATTAGTTCCCTTTGGGAATGCTTTTAAATCAGGAAAAGCCTTACATTAACTCAGTTTTCTTTTCCCTTCTCATCTTACTATAGAAATTCCAAACCTCTTGATAAAGAGCTTTCTCTTGCCCAGCGAAAACTGAGAAGCCTAGGTGTGCCCTGTTGACAGTTAGCTGGAGTCACGTGTCCCTTAGGTGCCCGCCCACTGGAGCCTGGCCCGCAGTTGGCCCCGCCCGCAGAGCCTTGAGGTCTGTGTGCCTGTTTCCTGCCTCTCCCAGAGGCAGTTAGCTCCACCACGAGGAGGAGGCATGGGCAAATGGCTGCCAAGGGTGGCTGAGCACTCAGACGAAAAGCCTGTGTTTCTGTGCAGTGCTGGGCTGTAGGGCTGACTTGGATGTGGATTAATTCTAGAGATTTGGAGGGATACTCGGTAAAGCATGGTGGCACATGATGAGATTGGAGGTCTCCTACCTATTAAAAGGACTATACGAGTCCTAGATGTGAATAATCAGTCCTTCAGAGAACAAGAGGTAAGACTTTCAGAGAAAAATGAAGCCTAAGGAATGTTTTCTAACTCCACGGAACTTTTAAGATTTTTTTTAAGTTTCTTCACGGTATAGTTTTAAACTTTTGATCTTGCTGAGTGTTAAAATGTGTGACTAAAGGCACGTTTGAAATGTGTTTAGGAACTAAGGTGTAAGTTTTGGAACTGGTATATTTAGGTTTATACATAGCATGGCGTGAGTGTACACAAACTTTTATTTAAAAAAAGATTTTAAATGTATATGCTGCTCAATTTGGTTAAATTGGTCACATTTCTGATGCTTAATACAGTTGCTTTTTTTTTTTTAACTTGCATTTATGTTACCTAGTCTTAGGAATTACATTATGGAGTAAGGAAGACTTTTCCTTCCTTGCAGGTTAATAATGCTAGTGAACACATAGTAACTAAAACGTGTCTGATCCAGTGCTCATTTTTGTTTTTCTTTCCCTAATAAGTTCAGTCTGTGTGACTTTTTTTCTTCAGAAAGAAAAGTGTTAAAGTATTTAAACCAGTGAATCATTATTTAGGTACTGCTACCCTCCTTGCTTTAATTTTCTGAAGTCATTGTGTTTTTTAAGAGTCTTTATGAACATTTATCAAAATAAGTGATTTTTTAAATGCCACTTTATTTAATTTTGACAGTTTTACTACTATATAGGTATTCCATTTATACTGTATACTATAGAATATATACTATAGTGTTCCTCTGTTCAATTAACTATGCTATTTATATTGATTGTGGTGATGGTTTTGTGGCTATATACATATATCGAAACTTATCTAATTATATATTTTAAATATGTGCAGTTTGTTGCGCACCTCAGTAAAGCTGTGTATCATACATATACCTTTTGGTAGTTCAAACAGCTGCCATCTTTAGGAGGTATGCTTTCATTTGGTGCGGTTTAGCTATGGTTTTTGTTTTTCTGTTTGTTTGATTTCGGTGTTTGTGTCTATGTTTCAGTTTTCTCGAAATGTCTAAGCATTTCCATTGATGAGGGCAAGTTGTAGTGGTCATCAGTGTAAATACTGAAACTCATCATCTTTTGGACCATCAGGAAGAACTAGTCTTTTTTTGTTTGGTATCAGACACTAGCCATGTTTCTGACATACCTTTATTCCAAAGATTAAAAGCACCAGGAATGTTATCAGGTTTTTAGTACTAGCAACACAGCCTTAAATAAATAACTAAATTTGACTATTTCTATTACTAAGTAGAAAGGGAAGAAATCCTATGTGATCATAACTCATTTTTATCTTCTTATAAATAACTTTTTTTCATTCTTATTTTAAAATTCTTGCCAGATAGAGGAGATTATTTATCCAGTAACCCAAATGAATAAACCCAGACACATACAGTTTTTATTTAGGTGTCTTGGTTTGGTTGACTATAGAAGAGACCCTCCTGAAATACATACTCTTACATTATACCGTAAGTAGAAAAAACCTTTTCACAAGAAAAACTAAGTTCACAAGAGAATTTTTCCATGTCGTTGCTTTTATATGCAAGGTATATCCCAAGTAAAAAACTTTGAATTGATATTAATAATTTTCTCTTTATAAATACCCAGAAAATGCTTTAAGGCGTACATCTGACTACAAGTGGATTAGTAAAATAGATTGATTAAAAACTCGCTCTCAGGGCAGATTCCCCACAGAAATGCATGTGATTGCCTAGCTAAACTAGTCTGGTTAAAAGCTAACCTATGTAAACAACATACATTTATGTTTGAGGGCGTTAGCTGTTTATTCCCCATACAAGTGAACTTTAGCCCTGGTGAAAGGTTGCCTGTAGTAGGAAGTTCCTTGAGCTAACTTGTTGTAAAACTTGTTGGTAGTCTTTATTTATTCCCGAAGATTTTCAGATTGTCTTTTGAGACTGTGTAGTTTCAGTATCTAAACTGGTTCTCTAAGCTTCTTGTATTCGCCATAACGCTATTAACAGTGCTCCAAAACAAAAATAAACAACAGCAAAACCATTATGTAAGCCTTATTTTGGGTGGTGGTAAGCTAGGAGGGCTCCTGCCCACCTCTTCTTTCATCACCTCCAAACAGAGAACCTGCGTCCTGTATATGTGGAGGGGCAGATGTAGGTGTGATACCAGTTCTCGAAAGACTTTGTCTTTGCGGTATGTTTTGTGGCAGTGCTAATGTTTAGGTTCTTTTTTTTTTTAAGGTTCTTAATAACCAAACCAAGATAATTAAAATGGTTCATGTGGACCCCTAAAGAAGCTCACATGAGCCAAATTCTAACCTACATTTTAAAGAACAGATTTTTGTCTCAACCTTGTAGGTGACCCATGAATGGCTGATCAATCCATATTGCTTTTCCGCAAAAGTTTTCTGTGTGATATTTTTTTCAAATAATGTATACTGAAATTAGTAGTGAACCATAGTCAGCATTATGCCTTCACATTTCAATCACACTTGTTAACTTTCATCGAAACTTTTCATACTTTTGAAATATATATGCTAAAAGTTTGTGTTGTGTCTGCCATACATTCTTCACATACGTCCTTTTAGTAAAGCAGGAAAGTTACTGTTGGATCCCCAGAAGTATGTGTGAAAAGTACAAAGATGTCCTCCTACCACCCCTGTTTCCTGATTTAGTACCATGCTTTTCTTCCAAGCCATTTTAAGAGCCTCCTTCTGTACTGACTGAGCTAGCCAGGCGCTTTAACCAAAGACATTTTAGATTAGATAGACTCTTAAAACTAACACGTCCTTTGTGAACAAGTGAGATTATAGATGGGTTTCTAGAGGACTATGGAGCATATTTAACCACCAAATGCTACTTATGATACCCTGCCGCCTTAAAGAGACTGTAGAGACAAAATCCACAGTAGTTGCACAAAAATGCTTTAGATATCTTTATGTTTAATTATCTAACACTAAATTCTGTAGTTTTTACTTTAAATATCACATAATTTTGAGTTACCAGGAAAATAGTTGTACAGTAACTCATCCTATGAAGAACTTTTTATCATTAATTTTATCTTATGTAATAAAACATATCAAAAATTCCTTTCCTCCCAGCTAAACAAACTTTTCCTTTTAAATTCATTGGGAAGAGTACCTTTTCATAGACTTCTAAATTGAAATGAAATATTTTGTGATTTACTAGGAAGTCAAATTTGTTATGCTTTGAAAAGGAAGAGAAATTAACCTCTGTTTCCAAAAAGTGGAGCAGAACTTTCTGACAACTGCTTGTTTCTGGTTAACGGTGGCATATCTTACTTTGTGAGGTAATTATATCTGCATTCAAACAGGAGACTCTTTGTACTATCTTTACTAAATAGAAAGGAATGCCTCATGTGGCCCTTCTGCCCATGCATGTGTCACTTCAGTCTCACAGATGGATATTGTAAAGGCATTCACACATGTCCTTGGTCACACAGCGTGTCATTTTACTACATATCTTGAAGGTTTCTTTTACAGTTCATTTAACATTTGTACATTAGTGGCTTTATATAAGTTTTACTTTGGAGTTAATTATTTTTGGCGTGGGAAGGTTGGTCTACAACTCCACCTTTCAGGCTTTCAAAGGCCTGCATTGATTATCTGCAGTCTCCTTACTTCAGTGGGTCTCACTCCTTTCTGGTATGGATGTGTATACTTTTAGTAAGTCTAATTGCTTCTTTGACTATTCAAATTATTTAAGTTTCTTTCCAGAGAATTTTAACTCTTTCTGCCACTTTATTATTAAATTAAGGGGATTATTTTGACTCAATTTCCACCCCCTTACTTTTTTATATGACTTTAGTCAGATCAAAGAATTTTTAGAAAAAATGTTTCATCTGTCATTTTTTAAGTGATAATTTTTGTTTTCAAGTGGGAATTTTAATATACATTTTAAATTATATATTCTTCTGAATTTTCATCAACATAGTTTTGTCAAGTATGCCACAATTGTCAAAAGCATCAAATACAAACAAATAATTATACTCCGTAGACGCAAAAGATAGGCCTGATTTATGATTGGGCCTTTATTTCAATAGCTGTATGAGTCACCTAATGGTATGCCTCCACTTTTTTAGCAGTAAAATTAGAATAATGCAGTTTGTAAAGTTTTGAGATCCTTGAATGATGTGATGAATTTGCTATAATTATTTTTAAAACAATACATGTAGAATGACAATTACTTCTGAATTTGTATATGTTTTCCTTTAAGTTAATAAATTAAATGCATGAGAGATTAATTATTTATAAATCCCAACATTTACATAGTAAGTAGAAATATTCCTAAGAAAAAATATTAGTAATAGCTAAAACTTAGGTATTCTAAGCACTGTTCTGAGCCCTTTAAACATCATATTTAATCTTCATAACTACTTTAAAAGAGAAATTCTAATGCCAGCGTCATTTTATAGATGAGCAAACAGGCCCAGGATGGTCCCTCGCAAGGACCAGAGCCAGGATTTGGGCCTAGCCTGAGTCCAGAGCCGCAGCGCTCCCTTAACCACTGTCCTGCCTCTGTCTCAACACTTCCCAAGACAGGGCCTCACTACCTGCAGAGCTGACCATTCCAATGCCAGACATGTTCATTTAAAAGCAATTCTCTATTTAAGAATGAAATGATATAAAGCCTGGGATTTGCTGTAAAATATTCCAGTAGGGGCAGACGTGAACAAACTGGTAACGACCAAAACTGATGAAGCTGAGTGATAAGTATTTGGGGTCCATTATTCTAATCTCCATTTTTGTGTGTGTTCGAAATTTTTCATAATAATGTGGTTTTTTAAAAAGTTCATCTCTATATTAAACTGAAAAGTTCTATAGAATTTTAGAATTTAATTTCCTTGTGTTAATTTTAATTTTTCTAATGTTTGATGATATATTCTCAGTGGTATTCAGATATTTGACTGGCCTTTCTTATACCACTTTTTTAAAAATAAATTACTGCTACTCATTAGTGTTCTAAGTATTTTAACATAATCTGTTTTTGTTTTTACAGGAGCCAAGCAATAAAAGAGTTCGACCTCTAGCTCGGGTCACATCCTTGGCAAATTTAATCTCTCCTGTAAGAAATGGAGCAGTCAGACGTTTTGGTCAAACAATACAGGTAAGTGGGGGAAGGGATGGGAGCGAGTAATGTAGTGAGGGGACATTTTATAGAAGCCTTAGATTTACATTTTGGGGGGACGGGTACAAACAGGTTTGCATTAATATACTTAAACATAAATATTCTTTTTGGAGTATGCTGGTAAATATTGTTACCAGAACATATTTATATAACCTCATTATATTAGTTTGCATCTTATATCAAAACATAGTCTTGCATAGTTTTTATTCCCAAAGTAATTTTGGCTGATAAATATTTTAGAATGATAGCTTGAAGCTTGGATAAGTGATTGTTCTACGTGAGAAATTCTCAGAACTTTGTTTTTTAATTTGTCTTTAATATTTTAATAAAAAGGCATAATTACTATATCTTCCAAATCTTTCCTCTGTGTTTTTTTTTTTAAAGTCCTTTACCCTTCGTGGTGACAACAGATCCCCAGCTTCTGCCCAGAAGTCATCGAGCAGATCATCAGTGTCAACACCTGCCAAACGGAGAAGCAGTGTACTGTGGTCAGAGATGTTAGATGTCAACATGAAGGAATCTTTAACTACCAAAGAAATCAAACGGCAGGAGGTATGCTGACATTCAATAGCAAGACTGCGTTTATTGACTTAACACTAAGAAAAAAACAACCCCCCCCCTTTTAAACATATGTGTTGCCAGAATAATAGCGTATTAATGCCTGTGGCAAAATCAACTGCATTTTTGTGTTTTTGTATTTGAGTGGCGGCGGTTCGCGACGCATGCTGAGCAGCACTTTGATGGGTGGCAGTAGCAAATTTAATAAGTCTAATGAAAGGGTAGGATTATAAAACATAGGCAGCCTCTTATTTGAAATTCCATTCTGAATTACAGATTTTAGACTGAGTCACTTTAAAAGTGCTGTTCAAAACATCAGTTAAATAATGGTAAATGGCATTTGTATATAATTTTCTTTTCTCGAAGGAAGGAATGACCTATGATGTTTGCTGGATTTTTTTTAGGCAATATATGAAATGTCTCGTGGCGAACAGGATTTAATTGAGGATCTCAAGCTTGCAAGAAAGGTCAGTAAATAACTTTTTGTCATATACCTTAGTTTTTTAAACACTATATTTCACAAAATCTAACAGATAATTCTCTTACCTTTAGAAGGAGGAAAGTAGAAAATAGCTACTGTTGAATACTTTTTTTAGATGAGGTGTTAGACACATCTTTTCAGATATGAATACCAGTAAGAGAGTCTATTTGGGGATAAACATATACTTTAATTTCTTTTATGTGTAACAAATAGAATCCACACTAGCTTTTATATAGTTAGTCATGCTTGCATTCAAGTACAGATATCTCATCATGTTTTATTTGCTTGATCTTTGTGTGTGACGCATTGCTCCCCCTCTGATAGGCCTACCATGACCCCATGTTAAAGTTGTCTATTATGTCAGAAGAGGAACTAACACAAATATTCGGTGATTTGGACGCTTACATACCTCTGCATGAAGGTAAGATATGCTTCTTAATTTTCATTAGTATCTGAACAGCAGTAACACAAGTCATTTTAAATCTAAACTACTAATTTAGTGCTGAATTATTCAAAAAATAAACCTATTATTGGCATTTCTGCTTTTTTATACTTCAGCTTTGTTGGCAAGAATAGGAGAAGCAACCAAGCCTGATGGGACAGTAGAGCAGATTGGTCACATTCTTGTGAACTGGGTGTGTAGCGACTTCTTTACTCAACTGTTTTTTACGGATGTGCCATACTTGTCATTTTTGATGAATTGATTTGATCTAGTAACTGGATTCTAAAAACAGATAAACAGGGCATTAAAACTGAACAAATTTATGTAGCTATAAAAAATTACACTCTCTGTTTAGAAAAATACTTCATGAATGATACAGTTTTATTTGTTTTAAAAACGTGTTCCTCCTTGGACAGAATTCCACAGTCTGTGCCGTTAATTATGTTTCATTCTTTCTGGTGACATTTGTGTGCCTTCCGGGTGCTTAGCACTGTTCTGGGAGGGATCACTGGAGATTCAATCTCTGCCCTTAGCATGTAGCGAGTATAGGAATAGTCAAGATCAGTGATGACTGTGACAGAGGAGCATCAGGTGTCCTGGGAATCCAGAAGATGAGTGTCTAACCAAGGGTGGGAGAGGTGGAAGTCATGAGTCTTTGGTTGGATTTAGCCAAGTTAGGACACTTGGAAGAGGCTGTTCTGATGTCAACCCAGAATACTATCCTACGCCCACTATCACCTGTAGGAAAATCTTCACAGCTTGTTAAAACTTTCAAGAATAGCTGTAAGTTTTGTGTTTCGTCTTCGCAGCTTACTAATGGACTAAATCGTAACGAGAACTTATCATACATTGTTTTCTCATATTGCTCTGCAGTTGCCAGGCCTGAATGCCTACAAAGGCTACTGTAGTAACCAGCTGGCAGCCAAAGCTCTTCTTGATCAAAAGAAACAGGATCCAAGAGTCCAAGACTTCCTTCAGCGATGTCTTGAGTCTCCCTTCAGTCGCAAACTAGATCTTTGGAGCTTCCTAGATATTCCTCGAAGTCGCTTAGTCAAGTATCCTTTACTGTTAAAAGAAATTCTTAGGCACACTCCAAAAGACCATCCTGATGTTCAGCTTCTCGAGGAAGCTGTAAGTAGTCCAACAAGTGATTCATATGTTTTGTAGATTTACGTGTTAACTTGCCTTGGAAAGGTATACAATGATACTGTCAAATTTTATGCATATTAAATCAGCACAGTGAAGTGTTCTGTTGTTTTAAGTGCCCAATAACAGTGCCCTGTGTACTAAGCAGTAAACATGTAGCACATATTTATAGTACTTTAATCAAAAAACTGGATTCTACTCTGATCTCTTTCACTAGTTAGCTGTGTGACTTTGGACAAATGACCCAGTTTGGCTGAGGCTGTTTCTTCATCTGTAAAATGAAGGGATTGACTGAATTAGCTGATTTCTAGAGTCCCTTCAAGCTTCAAACTTGCATCATTTTAATGAGATGTTTAACCCTGTATGGAAGCAAGATAAGTTGATATGCAGAAAATACTCTATCAGTTTTTTTTAATCATTTTTAGATATTGATAATACAAGGAGTTCTCTCTGATATCAACTTGAAGAAAGGTGAATCCGAATGCCAATATTATATTGACAAACTAGAATATTTGGATGAAAAGCAGAAGGACCCTAGAATTGAAGCAAGCAAAGTGCTGCTTTGTCATGGGGAACTGAAGAACAAAAACGGACATGTAAGTGTGTTTGAATGCTAATTTGAAGTGAGATTTTATTCCCTTTTCACACCCTGTTTAAATTTTTCACATAAATTATGAGGCAGCTTTGTTAAATAAATTCATCACATAATGAAAGAAGGTTACTGGGTTTTATTTTATGTTACCAGCTTTAATAAGCAAACATTTGGATTCTGTTTTTACAGAATGATTGAAATGTCTCAGTGGAGAATCAGTAATACTTTATTTTTTAGTTTTGAAGCATAAATCAACTTGTTTGGCTAAGGGTTCCTTCCTAAATAAATTAGTAGTTTCGTGTTTAATAAAAAAGCGTATTCAAAAAGATTTTTGTAGAGTTGACTTTATAGTGACAGAAGTCATTTTTAGCACTACTAAGCAAATTCCTGCAGCAAATTGAATGAAAGCACACTTATTTAAAATCTTAATTACAAAAGTACTTGCTAGAACTAAACATAAGCATGGATGGTATTTTTGTTTCACTATGTGCTTTTCAGGAGCCAAATTTATAAGTTGAAGTTCATTTTTGGAAGAAGTTGTATCTGATATCTCTGGTTTCTATCACGAGGCCTAATTTTCTTAAAAGTCTTAAATTTGTGTGGGACAAAACAACCATTAATATTTTTACCAGTTTCCGTTTTTTAATCCTCACTTTGTTAGAAAACTGCTGTGCAGTCCTGGTGTTTCCAGTCACGTAACTGCTGGTAGCCAGGTCTTTGTGGGGAGCAGTGTTTACTCAGCTGTTGCCGAATCTAAGGTTACGCACCAGTGAAAGCAGTTTTATGGAGTCTGCGATTAGAAAAACGGGCCAAGTGGGATATGCACAGCTTTCAAAATCACCATCTTCATGGGGTCACTTGGAAGGGGGTCTTAGTAAATAAATGTGATGAAGTTAATAATATCAAATCAAATTATTGGAATAATGGATTTCAGTCACCTAAAGTCACAAAGTTCCATACTTAGGAAGCACTGTTCCCCATTTCTCCAGAAACTTTACGTTTTCCTGTTTCAAGACATCTTGGTTTTGACCCGGCCTGTGACACGAAATGAGCGCCACTCTTACCAGGTTTACCGGCAACCAATTCCCGTCCAAGAACTGGTCTTGGAAGACCTGCAGGATGGAGATGTGAGAATGGGAGGGTCCTTTCGAGGGGCTTTCAGCAACTCAGATAAAGGTAAAACTGCTAGCTCTAAAATGGTTTAAATAAACGTAAACCCAGAACCGAAGTGACTTTATTGTAATCTTTAAGAATTCTGTCCCTACACACAAAATTGAAAATGAAATGCGTTGATTGTCCAGTGTCCGCTACACTCATTGAGTTGTCAGGTGCTTCACGGCTCTAACACCATCGGATGTGTCTGATACGTAACGTGTGGTGTATATTTCCTGTATCTACCTAATAAATGTACATGCTCTATAAATACTGGCAACCGTATTAAGATGGTATGGCCACTTCATCCAGAATAAACTTTTTTCTAAGTCTGCTTTCCCTTTTTTTCCCCACTTTTATTTCTCCAGCTAAGAATATTTTTAGAGTTCGCTTCCGAGATCCCTCTCCAGGCCAGTCTCACACTCTACAAGCCAATGATGTCTTCCACAAGCAGCAGTGGTTCAATTGTATTCGAACAGCCATCGCCCCCTTCCAGCAGGCCACTGGTCCGGCCGAGCTGCAGGGTCTGCTAGAGCTGCATGAGGAGTGTGCAGAGAACAACCCCTCTGCCGGGAATGTCAGGGCCCAGAGAAGGGCGTCCACACTGTCGAGTGTGACTCAGGTTGAAGTGGATGGAGACGCTTCAGAGTGTGGCTCCCCGGTGCACACAGCAGATAGCATCAAGAGTGTCAAAGCGCACCGAACACAGTCTGGCTTCCGAAAAGCAAGGGACAAAGCCAAGTTCAGTGGCAAAAGGAAAGAGACTTTGGTATAAAGGAAGCTCTGTGTGTTGACTGGTGGAGAGATTGTTTATTTATAAATGTGTACAGTTTGTTTTTTCTTGTAATGTGAGCATGGGAGCATTGCAGGGTTACTTAATACCAGTCTTAACATTTTCTGTTTTGGTTGGTTTTGGTGGTTGTTCCTATTTTTTTTTTTTTAATGGCAGCTAAACATATATATGTATATATACATACACAGATTACTGTTAAATTGCAATCTTTTTTTTTAGATGTTTTCTCATATTATTTAGAACAGTCACGCCTGGTATTTTTAATACAATGAAATGGGTTTTCTTTTCATTCTGCATTCGTGACTTTTCAATACCAACCAATTGTGATATTTACAATATTTGCTAAAACTTAAAAAAAAATGGGGTTTTCCAGTGTTACTTTGATAAGTGTTGTGTGCAAAATTTGCAATTTTTGACATTGGCACCTAAAATCTTCATGGAATACATGGACTATTTCAGAATTTATGTTGGAACATAACTTCCTCGGAAAACAAAGCATAAAACTTGCTATGTTTCCCATTTTATCAACTGGAATGTTTTCTGTCAGTTTGTTTTTCACTGCACATTCCTCATTTTTCATTCATTTAACCTGCCAATTATTTAATTTTTTTATTATAGTTTTTAGTATTTGCTTTTATTTTTTTACTTTGATGCCTTTTCAAATTGGCATGTCTTTAAAGTATTTTTTTCCCTTGAGTAAAAATGGGTATGTGTTTGTGTGTGTGTGTGTATATATAAACATATATATATATTTTAAATCATATTAACTTTACCAAGTGAAACCAAGCCATACTGTTTTTGAGCCAATTAAGAAAATTGCCATTTTTAAAGTGTCGTATTTCAGGATGGTTAAACACACATGAAATGACTCAATATACTCTGGACTACTGAAAGAAAACCACCTTAAAGATTTTGTTGAAAGTTTTAGTGTTGTCTGAAAAGCAAGAGGGCAGAGGGAAGGCAGTTGACTGGTAATAAGTAAGAAAAAAAAAATAGAGGGAAAAGGAGAGTAGTTTTGTCTTAAAGTAAAAAAGTCTGGTTGTGCCAGAACATGGAAGGAGATAGTAGAAGCTAAACTTGAGAGTGTGTAGTAAGTTGTAGAAGGTTTGGGGGAAGTGAACTTTATTTGTCTTGGTTTATAATACCTGCAAATAATGGGTTTGATAAGAAACAATGAGGTATGTTGAAAATTTGACAATATTATATCAGTTTTGGTGGATTTATTCATAATAGGGAAAAATACATGAATTTTTTACTGTAAAAAGTGTTTCTGTTCACATGAAATTATAGTCTGTAAGGGGGGAGGAATAAAAGCCCTCTCATGGCGGATTTAAAATAGCAATCACTTCAAGTAAATGTTGACTATTATATGAACTATATTTGGCCAATGAAATGAAAATTGAAAAAGACTGTAAATAGATCAATCCAAATGATTTCTCTGTATAAATGAATTGTACAATTAAAAAAAAAAATCACACACATCATCACCCTTAAAGGTTTCTTGGCTGGTGGATGTTTGGGGGACATTTGCCAGAATATGTTGCTACGACAAAAGAGGTATGGCAAGCTAAAGTCTTAAAAAAATCATACATACTTAAACCTTTGAAATTCACTGAGGAATAGAGAACGACTCAGGTCATTTGGTGCATCTTATTAAACCCTATAGAATACACTGTAATCAGAAACAGCAATTGGATTGAAGACAGCCGAACATCTGGCTACTTTGTGATAATAGTAAAATGATAGCAACACATGATTAACTTCAGATTTGAACTTAGGTATCTCGGGTTCCTAACCAAGACTTAAGGTATAATAAATAGTTGCTATATATGGACTTCATTGGATCCTAAATCAAGCAATCTGTTTTAATAAGACAATCGGATATATCCGGTATTCACTGGATGTTTGACAGCAGTACTATGATTACAGTCCCTTTAGAGACAACGTACTGAACTATTTGTTGATAAAACTGAATGATGTCTGGGATTTCCTTCAAAATTATGGGGTAGGAAAATGGTTGGGGATAAAAATGAAATAAGATTGACCATAAGCTGAGAATTGCTGAAGCTGGGTGAGAGAAACAGAATTCATCATACTCTTTGCATATCTTTCTGTATATGTTTGGAAATTTTCACTAAAACATAAGTTGAAAGGAATTCTGGGTATTTAGTAAGTTTCCAACTCCTCAACCTCTTAACCCCCTCGGCGCCCAGAGCCTGCACCTTTCAAAGTAAAGACAATGTTTATCAAACACAGCTGCCTTTGCTGTCTACCATCTCACAGAAACAAACCTTTTGCCTAAATTCGACACGTGTTCCCTTCGTTACAGTTTGGCAATAGTATTAGACGGATCTGGGTTCTGGTTTAAATCACATGGCCCTTTTCTCCTCCACTTCCCTGTTCCTTGTATCTCTCCCTCTCCCATTCCGTGTTTCCTTTGCCTACCCCTTCTCTGACACAAACATGGAACCACACTCCACATAAGCTGAGGCAATGAGAAAGGTATGTTTCCAGTGAAGCAATCATGCAGCCCGACCCTGAAAATTTCTAGCAAGGACCGATTCATTTACTACATTCCTGCCTTTTAAAAATGAGCTAGCATTATAATACCTGATCATGTTTGTGCTGTTGAGTAGACCAGAAAGTAAGGCAAAATTAGCTACGTTCAAAGAATTCTGATAATCTGCCATAGAATTCCGATTTCTCCATAGCTGCTGCTGAGGGCTTGGGAAGTGGTTTTCATTTCCCTCCACTGAGCAAGGCAGGCAGAGAGAGCATTCTGGTTAGATCTGAGCATTTAGTCTGATCCCCTCCTTACCAGCTGAGGCGTCTGAAATCTGAGAACAGCCAGTGATTCGCCCAAAACCATACAGCCGGTGAGTGGCAAAGCTGGCATGAAAGGCAGCTATGTACCAATCCTGTATAAGTCCAGCTCTAGAACCAAGCATGCTTGTCACCCCAAGATTCCCGCCCCTACCCCCACCCAAGGCTGCCACCATTCAGGGACCAGCCTCTGGTGGAAGACCTTGGCTGTCCTTCACCCCGGGCCCAAGCATCTTCCCCTTACACTACCCTGTAGCCCCAGCTCACTCCACCATAAGTCTTTAGTTTCCTCTAGCAACAGTTGACAAAACCCACCATGCCGCCCATCTCCAGTGGCCAATTCCAAGAGTAATTCATCAGGTTTCACTTTCCCGACAGCATACACCTTCCCCCTTCTCCAGCTCCTTCCTGTGTCAGCACATTCTTGTTCTACCTTCCTAGCGTCTTCTATTTGGGTCCTTCTCTTCCAGACCTCTAAATGTGGGAAAGCCACAGGGACCAGTCCCCAGACCTCTTGTTTTATACTCCTGGGAAATCTGATCCATTCCCATGACTTGACCATCACCGACACCCAACAACTCTCAAATTTCCATCTCCAGTTCTCACCCTCCGTGAGCTCCAGACTCACTGCCTACTAGCAGCCTACCTGACATGCCCACTTAGAAGTCTTAACATCTCTCACTTGACCCAAGATGCCCATCCGTATCTCCTCCCCTAATCTTCCCATCTCAGTAAATGTCGTGACCATCCATCCAATCTGGTTCCTGGAATTCACTCTCGTTCCATAATCCCTCCATCCATAAGCCATGTCACCTCCACCCCCACAATATATTCAGAACTCTACCGCTGCCCACCACATTCATCAAGTTTGTATTAGCTCCAGAGTTCTGGTCCCCGACACTTCACACTCACCACTCTTCACCCTCCATGCGGCAGCCAGAGCCATCTTTCTAATGCAGAAATTAGGCCATGATAAAATATCAAAGTAAAACATTAAAGCTTTAACAATAACTTTCTGATGTTAAAAACCATACATTTTTCACCATGGAAATTTTGGAAAATTTTCAGAAAAGTATACAAAGTTACCTGCAGGGAGTGAGAAGACCCTCAAACCTAGACTCCACAGACTAGGAGAAAATATTTATAAAAGAAATCAGATAAAGGATATTCTCTAAAATACACAAAGAAAAATCTTAAGAAAGTGAACAAATTTAAACATGGGCAAAAGACCTAAGCAGACTCCTCACTAAAGAAGACAAATAGATGGCAAATACGCATATGAAATGATGCTCCACATCTATGTAATTAAGAATTGCAAGTTAAAGCAACAATGAGACACCACTGCACACCTATTAGAATGTCAAGATCCAAAACGACAAATGCTTGTGAGGAGGTGGAGCAACAAAAACTCATTGCTGGTGGGAATGCAATGGTGCAGCCACGTGGAAGACAGTTTGGCAGTTTCATACTAAATTACAAACTATAAAACCTACCATCTGATCCAGCAATCATGCTCTTTGATATTTATTTACCCAAAGGAGTTGAAAACATGTCCTCAAAAAACTCGCACACGGATGTTTATAGCAGCTTTATGCATAATTGCCCAAACCTGGAAGCAGCCAAGCAAGATGTCCTCGCTAGTGGATAAACTGTCATCCATCCAGACAGTGGAATGTTATTCAGAGCTAAAGAGAAATGAGCCAGCAAGCCATGGAAAGACATGGAGGAACCTTAAATGCACATTACTAAGGGAAGTCAATCTGAAAAGGCTACGTGCTGTGTGATTCCAAGCACATGACACTGGAAAAGGCACAACTATGGGGACAGTAAGAGATCAGTGGTTGCCAGGGGTTGGGGGAGGGAGGGATGAACCGGGGGAGCGCAGAGGGTTTTTAGGGCAGTGAAACTACTCAGTATGACACTATAATGATGGATATATGTCATTAGACATTTGTCCAAACCCACAGAATGTACAATGCCAAGAGTGACCCTAATGTCAACTGTGGACTCTGGGCGATGATGTGTCAGTGTAGGTTCATCTGTTGTCACAAACATCCCATCTGGTGGGGATGTTGACAGTGGGGGAGGCTGTGTGTGGGTGTGGGGGGTGGACACGGAGGACACGGAAACTACACTGTCCACCTAATTTAGTTGTGAACCTAAGATGCTGTAAAAATTAGTCTATTTTTGTGCCTCCAGAGGTCAGGGTCACAGGCTCTAACCCCAGGCCTGGCTGGCCCTGAGCGGCCCGTACCTCCAACTCCTGGAGAGTCAGACTCTAAGACATCAATGTGACTGTGGGCCTGCCCTTCACCAGCAGGGACAATGCGAGAAGGGTGACAGTGTCGCCCTACATAACAGTATCGGTGGCAACACCCCCGTGTAACATTTTCGGCCTCCCCAGTTGAGTCTGGGACTGAACTGGACTCTTGTTTTCAGCTACCCTGGGGTCAACCAAGCCAGGGTCCGAGGCCCACAGCCTTCGCAGCTCTCCCTTCTCTCTGCATTCTGGTAGAAGACGGGGGCCTGGGAGTCAGGTGTAGGGCCCTGTCCCCTATCAACACGAAGCTGGCTCGGGGCTGCAGCTCCCAACCTCTTCCCCAGCGGGGTTCAGTGATGATGTCATGAAGGACCAGGCTGCACCCCTTTGGTTGGATGCACGTGTCTCCCCTCGGCCCCATTCTCTGCAGTTCAAACTACAACAGCCTGTTGAACAGGACGTGAAAGGTTGGCGTCAGGCCTCCTTCCACTCCTGGAAACTGCCCTGCAGGGCTGGAAAAATCTGTTATCTGACATCACTTACCTTTGCCAACCCTCCAGCATAGACCTCGTCTGTCTTCTCCCTGGCAGACTCCTCTCTAGCCCCCAAAACACCCCCGCCCACGGGCCCGTGTATGTTCTCTGGATCTTGGGTGATTTCCAGGTGTGAGCTCAGCCCTCACTCCCCAGCCAACTGTCCAGAGGAACACTGGGGAGTCTGGGGGAGGGGAGGGAACATGTGGTGAGGGACTGTGGAGAGGGAGACGAAGGGGGCAAGGCAAAGGGCAGAAGGTACCTCGGAATTGACTCTGTAGGTATGGGGGAACTAGGTGGAGGGGGAACCGCACCCCCTGCTTTCTTCCCTTGGTTTCTATCATGTTTCAGATGTCTGTGTGCCATGTCTACGCATGGGACAGGATGGAGGGCTTAGCACAGTCTCTGCCCCAAAGGAATATGTCATCTAAGACAGCAGGCCACAGGACAAACCTCACAAACTACACGTACAATAAACAGCTAGCACGGTCTCCTTCAGAGCATTCGAGGTATATGGTGCCCCTTATGGGGTGGTGATCTAGTAGAAAGCTTGACACAGCCTTTAGACTCGCCGGCATGGGCAGGCCTGGGGGCCACACGCGATTTCTCAGACCGATGTGTGCCTGCTGACCCCAGAGCGGAGCGTGCTTTTCCAAAACAAAGGGAAACGACAGACACATAAATACACACTCTATCTGAAAGCAGCTGGGGAGGGGGTCCCTGAAACCATGAAACTGTGTTTGTCTCCAGGAAGGAGCGTGCAGCGATCTTTCCCACAAATGGAAACTATTTGTGCCATTCTCTGCTGTTCTGACTTATAGCCAGGTCCTCCAGGGCTGAGGCTCCTAAGAACTTTCCACTGAGTTTCTTTGTTGCAGTAACTGACAGACACGTGCAGCCAACAGTTGGCATTGCCGGCTTAATGGCACATGGTCAAATCATGTGAAACTTTCCATGGGTTCTGGGAGGTTCTGAAATCAGGGCACAGGAAAGAAGTGGTACCCTGGCCCAGCAACGCCCAGCACTTTGAATGCCCCCGACGAGCCAGGCTGACTGCTCTGTGCTTTCGCCCACACAGTTCCCAATCTAGAACACTATTCCTCCCTCATTTCTCCCTCCGTCTGCCTCTTGATCTCCCACTCATCCTTCAAGACCCAGCTGGGCCTCACCTGTTCCAGGCATCCTTCCCTGACTCCCTCCATGGACCCATGCCCTCTGCTTGATCCCGACCCCGCGCCCCCCAGGTACCTATTGCTGCCCATGACTCAATACCATCCAGTTGGAGTGTAGTCTTCTCCGCTAGTCTGTGAGTTTATTGGTCTTTGTGTCCCCAGTATCTGCCACTTCTCCGGACACAGAATGTGCTCAAACACATTTGCAGGATGAGGCAGAAAGGCTAAATTATCTCAGCACTACGGTGGCAGGAGGCAGTGGCACAGGGAACTGGCTGGTCGGAAACTCGCAGACTTTCCGACACGCAGGGCCCTGTGGTAGCCAGCCCTCCGGGGACTCCAGTGATCCCTCTCCTGGAATGCACACCTTCTCCAGTCCCTTCCCTGTGTGTCAGCGCTGGTCTGTGTGACCAACAGAGTAACACGTGACCACGTGTGACTTCCTTCTGCCTTGCTCTGCCTTGGGTCACGCACTCTGGAGGAAGCCAGACGCCATGTTGTAAGGACACTCAAGCTGGCCTGTGGAGGAGTCCAGGGGATGAGGAGCTGAGCCCGCTGCCACAGCCAGGACCAGCTTGCCCACCTGTGAGGGAGCCCCTGAGGAGCAGACCCGCCAGGTGCAGGCTGAGCCACCGATAAGCCAGCCCCACTCGCTGGCTCCTTGATGTCAACCTCATGAAAGATGCTGAGCCTGGACCACAAGATAAGAGGAATGGTGAAATGATGTGTGTTAGTCATCATTTTAAGCCATAAGCGTTTTATATAATTTTTTATGCAGCAAGAGATAACTAATGCAAGTCCTAAAAGCTCAGCTGGGTTGCAGCTATTGTGGAGAGAATCACAGCAGGGCCAGGCCAGCAAGTGCTCACGAGTGCCCTGGGATTTGGACCAAACTGGAGGGAACAAATAAGAAGTAAATTTCAGGAAGAGAAACCAAGGCTCGTCTCCAGGGGCCCAAAGCAGAGGAGTTGGTCACACAAACACTGCCCAGCAATGGCTGTGGTCTGAGGCCTGAGACCTGCTGCCCTCTGTCCCTGAATCCTACATCCCAGAGGACGAAGTGAATGAGCTGACTTGAGTTCCCCGGTCTTGCTCAACTCCTCTTGGTTTCACAGCAGGGGAACGGACAGGTCTGTCGATGGCCATACAGCTGCTGCGTGGCCATGGGGCTGGGAACTGGGCCCAGCTCCATCTGCTTCTGGCTACACTACTGACCCACGCAAATGAAGGAACATGGAGCTCTCTCGTTTTCTCCTCCCACCCTCCCTCTCTCCTTTCCCACACTCTCTTCTTCCTTCCTTCCCTTGGCCTCTCTTTCCCACACAGAACATTCCTGATCATCTTAACACTGGATGCATGATGACCATGCAAGATTCGTCAGACACGTGAACCTCTTGTTCAATAACACAGCCAGTAAGAACTACCATTTATTAAGTATCCACCATCTGCATACAGCCCGCCCCTACTATTTGGGGGGAAAAAACTACAAACCGAGGCCTCTAGCCCAGTCTGTCTCCTTTTCTTCCCACCCCAGCTCTGTCCTGCACTGAGAGGGGCCTGGCACGTACCCAGCTCACACGTCCACATTCTGCCCACATTCTCCCTGCACCACTCATCTCCCAAACCACTAAACAGCCAGTCCCTGGGCCAAGGTGTGAGAATGGCTGCAGGGGTCCCAAATCACAGCCTCCACAGGCCAAGACATCCCCTTTTCAAGTCAAGGGACGTGGGATCCAGGTCACACTCGGAAAGCCACGGTGGTCATGTGTCTGTGACGTAGGCTCCAGCAGCCCGTGCTCTGGAAGCCCATAGATGTTTCGTTCAAACGTCCGGGATGTGGTGGTGACTCATGGGGGCCTGCAATCACCCAGCAGGACTCCCCACTGGAATTCTGTGCAGCCCCCAAATGCCTCATTGCTCCTAATTATTAACTTTATTTTCATAATGCGATTCGGCCTCTTCTGGTAGTGCTTCACACAGAAGTGGCCAGAGAGGTCTTTCCACTGACTTTCGGTTTGGGGTAGGGGTTGGAATGGCCTGGCCTAAACTCATGGGCTAAGTTGTCTTGAAATTTACTTTGGGGAGCGGGGCAGGCGTGCAGCAGACATCTCAGAGATGGACAGTGACCCTCAGCAGCTGAGTCCCCCCACCCCAAAGGGACTGTCATTGGGACACATGTGCTGGACATGTCAAGATGCCACAGACTGAGATAACAAGTGGGGGCTTCAAATACGAGCCGAAAATCACAAGTCACTCCCCAGATGGCCTGCTCAGCGTGGCAGGTACAGGCCTGTAAAAGCCTGTCCCCACAGGCGGCCCCCTTCTTTGGGGAATGGCCCGTCCTGCCCACCCTTCTGGTAGGTCTTGTATTTCACTGGGGAGCCAACTCAATGTCCAGCCTGGGCAGCTGTGTAACCTGTCCCAGAAGACCCCTAGACACAACCATGTCCCTTCCCAGCCTACTCCAGGACACCTGGGCATGACTCCCACCACCCAGTCCTTGGAAATGTCCCTTTCTCCTACTTCAGTCTCCGGACACACGGCTTCATCAGAACCAGTGTTGTCTGCCTCTGACAACTGCTTTTCCACGAGTGCTGGAAACACAGCAGGAGAATAAGGTGCGGGGCATTTGGGCAAAGCACTCACCCTTCACACCCCCACACTCGCCTTCTATCTAGACTTCTATATACACTAGAAGCTTCCAGAAGTGACTTAGCCGGAGCCTCTGGCTTCAGAGCCTATGCAGATTTACTAGATGACCCGTTTGCTGTCATCTATTCATGTCAAAAGCATGTCTTGACTGTCTACCTTCACTCCCTACCAAATTACTGAACTTGACCTTCATGACCCAGCTTTCCTGGACCTGAAGGACAAGAAGTGCTCCTTCTTTCCTAACTTCAGGACAGATAGTACCAGTCCTGCCTCCTTGCCTCCCTTTGGGTTGATGGAAATCTACAGGTTACAAGACAAAAAGTGGCCCCTGTGCTTTTCTTGATGCGCGAAAACAGAAGTTTGGAGGCCTCGAGGAATTTTTGAAAACCTTTGGTGAAACGAATCAGGATTGGGAGCTGCATCTTTAAAAGTTTCCCTCTGTGGCTGCAGCCAGGTTTTGGTCCTGATCTCCCTCTGGACTTGAGAAAGGAACAGGAAGTGACCCTTTGAACAGGTTGTGCCCTTTGCCGAGGTTCCAGATCTCCTCTCCTCCACCCGCTGCCGGCTTCTCCCTGGGCGTCTGTGCCAGCACCCGTCACTATTCTGTTCTCTGTCTCTTGCATTCTCCAGCTGCCTCACACCCCGTGCCATTACGTCCTCTTTTACTCTCCTGGGACTCTGGTCAAGCCCATCCCTCTGAAGCCGCAGCAGAATGGGCGGTTGGGTTCCACCCGTGTTTCCAGACGCCCGGTCATTTGAGAGCCACCATCACAATTTTGCATTTTTTTGGACTCTTCTCCACATGATCGTTTTTGACGTGCACGTTCTGCGTTTAGCAAGTGTATGCTAAGTGACCATTTTATGTCACAGCTGTAAGTGGAAAACCGGCTTCCCTCCCTATAAATAGAAGGAAACAATAACCATGTCCTGAAAACAAGTCCTGTCCATCAGCCCGGCCTGCACACTTCTGTGGGGAAAAGGGACGTCTGCTCTCTCCTTTGTAACATGGGCCGGTTTAAGGCCTAAAATCACTTCCTGTATCATCACTGGTGCAGACCGCGAATTTTGGTGGACAGTGAAGTCGAAGGTCTCTGGGGTCCCTTTTGGAGCTACCAGGTGAATTATTTCTTGTTCCTGATTCTTTCTCCCCCTCTTTCCCAGCTGCTGCTTATAGTCCCTGCGATAATTATAACACACGAACACAACCCTCTGGCCTAAAAGTACACGCTTAAAAAGATAGGTCTTTGTTTTTCAGCTCCAGCCCACAGGACGAGGGACCAGCATTGTTCTGGGAGAGATAACGGGCTGTTTCCAGCCTCCACAGCAGCCCCGACTGATACCCTGGGGTTCCTGAGCGGAAATCCCCCCTACCTCATGGAAAACCTGGAGAAGGAAATGCAGCAGCCCCCGTGGACTGACCAGGCTCCACCTAGAGTTGTAGAAGCAAAAACATCCATCATCTCGGCCTCGGGAGCAGATGCCCTGGGCTCTGACAACACTTGCAGTGTTACAGAAGCCCATGGGAAGACACACGCATCACCATGCCTCCTACAGGTGGGTTCACACCATATTTCCGGTCCAAAGTGGTTTTGACTCTTACAGCAACTTGATAATGTCTGCAGGGGAACAGGTGTTGTTAATGAGAAAACCACAAGCAAGAAGCTCTGCCCAAGATCTTCCTCAAGGTCAGCGCCAAGGTCACCTTTGCTCCCTTCCTCGCCCCACCCACAGTTGGCATGCACTTCACCAAATTTATCACCCAGTTCCTTCTAGGAACTCATAAAGCAAAGCCCTCCAAGGCTACTAGTGAAGTTGGCCCGAGTCCCTGGAGTGGGAAAGAGGAGAACCTGAGTCTGTCACCCTCTGCCTTAGTACTCCCTGCCGGTCCCACTCTTATGCCTGCAGCACACAGTCGTCCCAGGGCTTCCTCCTGACAGTGGGTGACCACTCTGTCCTGCCTTCTGTAGCCTCAAGGACTACGAGCACACACACCTTCTTCCCCCTCCCTCCCCTCCTTCCCCCCTAGGGTTCAGCGGGGTGTGGAGTCAGCCCCAGACCCAAGCCCTGAACTTACTCAGCTCACAACTGCTCACACCAGCAGCGCCCTCCACCAGCCAGTCTCACCCTGTCCTCCCGGTCCCTGTCCTGTCTCTCCTTGATCAGCTGAGGCTCAGGTCATCAGGTCAGCCTCCTCCAGGGCCCATCTCCCATTCCCATTCATCCTGCACAGCACCGCTGAAACAATCTTCCTAAAGCACAGATTTGACCAAATACCTCCCTTTGGTGAGTCTCCATTTCATCTTCTGGAAGAAAATGCACTAACAGTGCATATAGTTATATCCCTTACATCAAATAAGCTGTTCTGGGCATGACTCTTAGCACTTTTTCCATATCACTCACTTAGGCCTCACAACAGGATTGAGGGAGATATTATTACTATTATTATTTTCCCCACTTTACAGGTGAGGAAACTAAGGCAGAGAGAGTGCAGCTGATTTGCCCAAGATCACACAGCTGGTAACCGGCTTAGCCAAGATTTGTCTCTTGGAGACAGTGCACATCCCCACGCCCACACTTTTACTCTCAAGGTTCCCTCTGCCAAGAGTGTCCTCTCCCTTGTTGAAAGCCTCACCCACCTCCAATACAGCGCCCAGTGCCTCCATCTCAGAGTCTCTGCCCTTCGCTGTGCATGATGGTGACACTAGAATCCATCGATGAGACACCATCTATTGTCTCCACTGTCTCTGCAGATGGTCATTTATATTTACATCTCATCTCCCTTAGAGGGCAGAGGATGGTATGACATCTCACTCCATGTTCACACAGACCCATAAAAAGGTGGTTGGTTCAAGAAAACACTGTGGAATTAATGTGAAAGAAAGAATGAATGAATGTATCACCACCATTCCCACCTCTACCATGCTGTTGTGAAATACAGTTCCTCAAAAGCAATGCCAACCCCTTCCCCAAGTCAAATGACTTCTATCTGTGTCAAATGTGAACCGGGCAGAAAGGCGGGAGTTCCGGGGTTGGCGAAGCTCCCGGCACTAAGTCTGGGTGGCAGAGTGGGTATTGGGGCTGCCAGGCCACCAAGCAGAGAACCATCTGTTCCCAAAGTGGTTCAGACTGGACTTGTGCCACCTGCAGCCTCCCACTGAGAGCTTAGTCCTCAGATCGTCTCCGGGCCTGCGCACTTGCCCAGTGGGCGTGGGCGCCTGGCAGTCACGGCTTCCAAGGACAGGTCACAGCCGTGCTTATACTCGGCTTCTCAGCCTTGTCCCACAAGCACCTGGGAGCTTAAAGCACACAACCCAGCCAGGGCTCCCCACCAACTGGGGGTCAGAAAATTGGGGGCCCTAGACTAACTGGGGGATCAGGACACTAATGGGCTCCCACGTGGCCTGTCTCAATCATGCTCTGGGTGGTCTAATTGTGCAGCCAGAAAGAGAATCGTTGGGTTCTAGCAAAGGGCGGGCACAGGCTGGAAAGGCAGAGGTGAAGTAGGAAGGGGGTGCCAGTGCGCCGGGGGTGAGGACCATCTGCGGTGGGGAGAGAAAAGAGAGCACCCCAAGACAGGGAACAGCTGCAGATAAGCAAGAAGGAGCTTGCAGAATGAGGCATTTGGGCCTGTTCCTAGATTATAGTGAAGACTGAGAAGAGCAGGGAGGGGCTGGTGAGGTCACCTGCGGGCTGGGCAGCCCTGGAGGTACAGGCAGTCCCTGACTTCACAGGTGCAGGCTGGGAAAGAACGCCTCTGCTCCCTCTGGAGGGCGAATGCAGCGTAGGGTGGCTATATTTAATTAGCCCAAAACTCAGAACCTGGACTAGTTGACGGAGGAAAAGAGACGGGATGATTCCTGAGACTCTAGAACATGCAGTCCCTGTAACAATTGAGAATCTGCTCTTGATGACTTTTCAAGGGGGAGGGGGAGGGTGCACTGTGAAGAGAGAAGCCTTGATCTGAAGTCTGATTGATTGATTGATTGATTGATTGATTGATTGATATTTTTACCCCTTCCACATCCCACCACCCCCCACTCCCGTTCAAGCCGTGTTTCTCAGTCTAGTTGTGTAGCACACAGTTCCCTGGCCCATGCTGGTATTATGAGCCTTGCGCTCCCTCTGGCTGAGGCAATCGGTCACCTGTCGTCGGTCGGCCGCTCACAGCAGCTCAGGGCAGCTCTCTCCCGCTGCCGGCCACTCAAGCTGGCCACCCAGCTCCAGGGAGAGCCGTTGTTCACAATCTTAGCTGTAGAGGGCGCAGCTCACTGGCCCATGTGGGAATTGAACCACAGACCTCGGAATTAGGAGCGCGCTCCAACCGCCTGAGCCACCGAGCCGGCCTGATCTGAAGTCCTATAAATTGGTCCGAGTGATCTGACATCTAAATCTTTGTCTGTCCTGTGGGTTGCATGCCTTAGAACCTTCCAATTTCTAGACTGAGAGGGAATGGACTTGTGATGGTTAATTTTACGTGTCCACTTGACTGGGCCAAGGGACACCCAGGCAGCTGGTAAACATTACTTCTGGGTAGATGTGCGGGTGTTTCCAGAGGAGAGTAGCATTTGAAGTGGTGAACTGAGTAAAACACATCACCCTCTCCCCACAACGTGGTGGGCGTCCCCAATCCACTGAACACCCCAACAGAACAAAAAGGCAGAGAAAGGTAGATTCGCCTTCTGCTAGAGCTGGGACGTCCATCTCCCTCTGCCCCGGACATCGGACATTGGGGTGCCTGGTTCTCAGACCTTCAGACTAGGACTGGAACCACACCGCCAGCTTCCTGGGTCTCCAGCTGCAGACAGCAGATGTGGGACTTCTCAGCATCCATAATCAGGTGAGCCCATCCCTAAAACAAATCTCCTCTTATTTCTCTTTCTATCTTATTGGTACTGCCTCTCTGGAGAACAGTTCAGAACTGTTGGAATGTTATGACCACACACAGACAGTGTTTCATGGTTCTTAGAAGATGGCATCAGAGAGGCGCCATCTCTCTTCAGTCATACCTGGGGTTGCCCTCTCCCCATTGAGTGTGACATTGTGGAGATGCCATTTAATCCCATTGGCACCCTGGAAGGCATCTCTATAGGTGGAGGTGATACCTCAAGGGGTGGGAGCCCAGCAACTAATGCAGATGGTGGGAGGGTTCATCATAAATCCTAAAAGCCAGAAGTCTACACACCCTGCACTCAGAGTTTACAATCTAGTGTATGGTTGATAGGTTTTACTTTATTATTTGGGGTTCTGAGGAAGGAGGCTAAGCCTCGTTCACAGGAACTTTCATACATGCTGCACTTTAATAAAGGTTATATGAAGAGGGGAAAGCTAGTCATTCTCTCCAAGAGCATGCATCCAGGATCTACAATGTGCCCAGCTCTGTTCTGGAAGGCTTCCTGGAGGAGGAGGTATTTGATATGGGCCTTTTCGTGACAGGACCTCAGGCTTGTCAGGAAAAGGTATGCATTAGGATTTAAAATATCTAGGGGGGCAATCCAGTGAAGAAAAGGTATTATTTAGTATATGGAATTTGAAACATCAGTTTTGACCAGAAGTAGAGTAATTCATCAATGTACTGATTTGGGGGAAATTTTGCTTTAGATTATGTTTTAACCCCGACCAGTTCCAGTCGATTTATTAGTTCCGTTCTGCCCAACTGGATGTTGGTTCTGTGTGTGACTTATGTTTCAGACACTGAGCATTTACCACATACTTAAAACACATGCAAATATCCACTTGATTGAGCCAGCTAATAAATCTGTGAATTAAAAAAAGTACCAAAGCGATAGTCTATACTGACAATCTGCTAAAAGAGAAAAGCCTACCCTATCTATACTTTATAAAATCCTTGTCATTGGAGACATGTAAACTGTTCAGTCTTGAAATGAATTACTTCTCCTTTCCCCAAATCATAGACCCAATGTACTGAGAAAAAAAACCCAAAACTGAAAACTTTCATCTTTGTCAGGACATGGTGCGATGTTTCGGTGAACTGACTGAAACTAAACTAATTTACCAAGCCACAAGTAAAACTGAATGAAACTAAAATTTTAACCTGGACAAAGAAAACGTCAGAGAAATCTTTCAAAAACTGTTAACATGTCTCATGTGACGCGAATTTCTGTAACTCTTATGAAGAGTTTTTTAAAAGGACTTTTTGGTAGGTTGGGAAATACCAATAAATGCACCATTTGCAGAACTCGTGTCCTGGCAAGCTGATTTTCAGAGAAGTGGCTTTCAGAGAACCAAGTTTCCCTGGGGTAACCTAAAGCCACATGGGCTCCTCAGAGGCTCCTTGTACACTTTGTGATTTCCTTGGTGTTCTAGGCTGCATGGACTCCAAGGGAAGAGTGTACGAGGACTGACAATTAAGTTCATGAACTTATTGCAATGATGTTGCTAACCTTTTTTGATATCAGAAGGATTATTCTGAATTTGTACCAACTGCACAAACAGTTAACCAAGTTTACTATTTGGAAGTGCTGAAAAGGCTGCATGACAAAGTTAGATGACCTGAACTTTTTGCCAATAATTCATGGCTCTTGCATCACGACAATGCACCAGCTCACACGGCACTGTCTGTGAGGGAGTTTTTAGTTAGTAAACAAATAACTGTATTGGAACACCCTCCCTACTCACCTGATCTGACCCCCAATGATTTCTTTCTTTACTGGAAGATAAAGGAAATATTGAAAGGAAGACATTTTGATGACATTCAGGACATCAAGAGTAATACGACGACAGCTCTGGTGGCCATTCCAGAAAAGAGTTCCAAAATTGCTTTGAAGGGTGGGACTAGGCACTGGCGTCAGTGCATAGCTTCCCAAGGGGAGTATTTCGAAGGTGACCGTAGTGATATTCAGCAATGAGGTATGCAGCACTTTTTCTAGGATGAGTTCGCAAACTTAATTGTCTGACCTCATAGCCCAGCTCCACCCTCAAAGGCCTTCAAGGAAGCTTAGAGGCAATGCTGAAGGCAGTTCTGTGTATGTCCTGCAGAGTCAGGTGTGATAAGAGTCACTAAAACTCAGGATTGCCATCTTCTACAGGACATTACGCTCTGTGGGTCCCGACCAACCCCTCCTCAGGGCCAGCTCACCCGGGGCAGAGCTTCCAGGTCTGGCTTGACAGCAGTTGGGAAGGTGCTGTGAGGCTCTGCTGAAAAGGAGGGCCCTGAGGGTTCTCCAGTCCATTCCAGATCCTTCTGTCATTCCGGACCTGAAGTGAGTCATTTCCTCTCCCAGACCCGCAGAGTCTCTTTCTGTTCTTCTGGGACAATAGACAAAGATTCATTTCTGCTGCTTTCTTCTTGCCTTGAGGTCCCATCAAGTCCTTTTTGGGAAGAGCTCATCAGTGAGAAGCCTCAAAAGTCCCCTCTCCAATCCCAGCCAGATGTCCTGCATCCCTGGGTGGGCGATGCCTTCATCGCTCTCCCTCCCTCCTCTGTCAGTTCTAATCATCCAGGTACTACATACATTGCTTTTAATATACCATATTTTAGACACACAACAATACGGCGAATAAAACAGCTAGTTTCCGTGTAGCTGCCAGCTAGCGTAAGAAAACAAGCATGAAGGCATCAGTTGAAGGCGTCTGCGCCTCCCTCTCCGAGAAAACATCAGGCCTGAACTTGGAGTTCACTGTTCCCACGTATAAGCCACATATTTCTTCAAAGTCAGAAAAAAAAGGCATTTTGTTTTAAAGAAAAGAAAATCAATGTTACACTCTACAGACTTGAGCAGTTAGTTGTTCTCAGACATTTGGACCTCACGGGCCAGTAATGACACAGAGCCGGTTGGCACCCCTAGCGTAGAGGCCTTGCTTCATCTGGGGCCTCACCTTTCCTTCACCTTCCTATAACTTAACAATAGATCATCCCCCTGCGGCTTGAGCTCGGAATGTTCCCGGTCCCACCCAGTTCCCTGTTTTAGAAAATTACCCTGAAATTTATGATTAATACCTTTGTGCTAATTGATCACAATCTCAATGGTCTACCAGGATAATCCCATCATTATTCCTGGGTTGCTGACTCCACCATAGAATCACGTGGCCACAGGGAAGGCTCCATGCTGACTCCTGGAACCATTACGTAGCCTCTGGAGGAACACCCAGATTTTTCCCTTACATACCCTAAGCTAGTCTTTGGATGGTAAGGCAGTTTTTGGAGGTGTTAACCCACTGTCTTCTCAGACCACTGGTGCTCTGATAACAAACGCTTATTCTATGGCCCGACTCCTGTGTTGGTCTATTGGCTGAGCGGTACGGGCAGCACAAGCCCTGGACTCACGGGGCCTCTGGTTTCAGTAATATGTCAAAATTAATTTAGAGCACTTGGAGGATTCTCAGAATACATGTAAGAACATGAAAAAAAAAACACCTCACAAAACTGCCATCTGCCATTACAACAGCTTCATGAAAGAAAGGACATATTTTCGGAATTTAAAAAACGGAATACATTCAGGTTAGTAAAAAAAAAAAAGTCTTTATTATTCTCATTTCCACAGAGACTGGAAAATTTCATCTTGGACCCGCTTGGCATTTAGAAATCACGAATTCAGAAACTTGGACTTCTGTGACCTATGTCCCTCCAAGGATGGGGACTTTCCGGAGGGAACCACCCCCATCCTGGACACACAGAGCACTTTTACCGCCCACCCCTCCTCAGATCACCACACCAGGTCTGCCGCTGCCTCTGCTCATTTTCTTATCTCCATGTCTTTATCTCCAGATAAAGATCTCACACTTTCTTCATTTCCCTTGAAACCCCTCTCCTTTTTCCCTCAGAGCTCTTCCCTTCTTCCCTCACAGTACCCTTCCCACCCCACCCCACGCCCACCCCACTGCCACCCCCCAGCCCTCAAGCCCAGGACCTTCCCTCACTGTGTCCAGCCACAGGAGGGGACTGTGGCCAGACTCTGAAGACAGGGCTCGGATGAACCAAGCAGCAGTGTATGAAGGGAACAGGTGACTGGAGTGACCCACTAAAAATGTCACATGGGGGAGAATGAAAGATAAATGTCATCGATGTGGCAGCCCCACCTGGGTGACTTGTCCCCATTGCCACCCTCCTGGGGATACACTGGACAGGCTGCCACTCATCCACCACATGTGCCACAATGAGGGGGTGGGTGATACAGGGCCTGGCCCCAGTATTTTGCAATAACCTCCCAGGTAAGCTGGCTCTGCCTCTCCCTACCCTGAGCTGAGAATCACTGATGCAACACAAACTAGGACAAGATAAAGTTAGTCATCACTGATAGTTTGGACTAAAATATCATTCAGTTAAACAAAAATAAAAGAAAAACTCATTTCACGAAGGAGGAAGCAGAAACCCATTGTTAAATGGTTGCAGACCATGCTAGCTGGTCCCTTAACCACCCTGGTCTGCAAGATGAGCTCGTGCGAGATGAGTTCAGATTATTAGATGGTCTCTGAGAACCAGGACAAGGGAGCCTCAGAAACTCAGACCTGTGGCAGCCTCAGATGGGTCTTGTTTTTAAAAACCACAGATGGGTTTTCTCATTTTTAAAAACCACATAGGGATATCATAAACACAAGTTCAAATGGCATCTCTTGACATCAGGGTGGGCGGGTGGCCTCGGGCAGACCCTCATCTCCCATGTCCATCTTCGTGGCTCTCCCTAGCTCCTCCATGGGGCACACCCAACAACAGCCTGCGGAGCAACTTTAGGGCCCCCAACTTACAGAGGGGCCGTGAGGGGGCAGCAGCGGGATGCTGGGTCCTGAGGGCCAACACAGCAGGAAACATCTCACAGGCGACCAGCTCTCGGCTTGGAAACACCCAAGGCCGTGTCCCTTAGGACCGGACTGGCAAGTGGCTTCCCTTCAAATGCCACCCCACCCGCCTTTGCCCACCATAGCCCCTCTGTCCTTCCCACTTCCTGACAGTCCTGCCTTTATTCCAATGAGGCCGGTCTGGTGCCCCCGTGCCTTCACCTTTGTGGTTTTTAAATCTAGACCACCCTGCATCTCAAATACAGGACACACACACACACTTCTTAAAAACTAATTTGAGCCTGAAGAACAGTTTGCTGTTCAAAGGAGGGTAAACTTTATTGTTTGTGCTGTAGGCAGTGTCCCAGTCATGGGGCTGGGGCTCCCGCTGTCCTGACCCAGAAGCTCAGGCAAAGAACGGTGCCTCTTCTACCCCCAGATTACCCCCACGCCCAACAGGCGGGCGTCTGGCCTGCTAAGGTTAGTTCTCCCTCTGGGACCCAGTGAAAGGGGTAGAGGCGCAAAAGAATCCCAAATGCCACCGTTTGGGGCCCTTTGGCTTTCCAATCAAACATTCAAGCACCAGCGCACCACCCTTGGAGCTCACATTCCGTTTATTTGGACCACCACATGGCGTTGGGGTTCCTCACAACAGCCCTGTGAGGTAGGGAGCACCCCATTCACTGCGGAGAAGCACAGGGGCAGCCCCAGGTCCCCCGGGGGCAGAGGGGCTCCTGACAGTACAGAACCTAGACCAAGGGGGCTAGCTGTCCCACCACCCAGACTTTGCCTTCACGGCCCAGCGCACACGCAGGGGCCTCAGAGCCAGAGTCAGGCGCGCGGAGGACAAGGCCAGGCCGGGTCACTTCTCGGTGAGCATGCGGGCAAACTCCTCGTAGTTCACCTTCCCGTCCTGGTCCACGTCCGCCTCCTGGATCATGGCCTCCAGCTCCTCCTGGGAGAGCTTCTCCCCCACCTGGGCCATGGCCTTCTTGAGCTCGTCCACGGTGATGTGTCCGTCACCGTCCAGGTCGAAGGCGCGGAAGACCTGCTTCATGTCCTGCTCGCCGCCCCAGGACTTCATCCTCTTGACCATCTCCGCCAGGAACTCTTGGAAGCTGATGGCACCGTCGCCGTCGGTGTCCACCCGGGCGATGATGTCCTTCAGCTCTGCCTCTGACGGGTTCTGGCCCAGTGTCCGCATGACGTCGCCCAGCTCCTGCACGTTGATGGTACCGTCCCCATCCTTGTCAAACCGGTTGAAGGCCGCCTTGAAGTCGGCCACCTGCTCTTTAGACAGCTCGTCTGCCATGTTACTTGCTGCCAACCAGCTCGAAGGGCTCCTGTCAGAGCTGGGGACCAGCGGCTGGGATGAAGCTGCGGCGGTGTGAGGGCAGAGCTCAGGTGGCAGCCTTGCCATGGGGTGGGAACCGCTCCTTTTCTACAGTCGGAGGAGGAGACAGGCTCCCCACCCACCCCACCCACCCCACATCCTCAGGCGAAATCCTCCTCCAGAGAGGGACACACCAGCTGCAGACAAGAAATGCAGGAAGTGGCAGGGCCCGCCCTGGAGAGGCTGGAGGGCGAGGCTGGAGGGAGAGCCTGGGGTTCCTGGGGGCTGCCAGCCTCTCCTGGCCCAGAGAGACCACACTGACTCAGACCGAAGCCTTTTGCCAGGGGACTTTCACAGAGAGAGTGCCTGGCCAAGCTGAAGGGTCAGGATGGCTTCCCCAATTTACAGAGCCTGAGGCTGGGAAGAGGAAGGGAACCTCCTTTAGGGGACACTCTCTAGAGGAGTGGGAGTGCTGTGTCTGGTGTCCTGTTCCCCTCTCTTGGTGCTGCTGTCCAGCTCTTGTCCCAAGGGTGGGGCTGGTGGGGGGCAGATGTTAGTAGAATTGAGTGGAATTCTACCAGGGTGGGACCGTGGGTGTCGTCAAATTCCCAGCCCAGGGCCATCAACAGATCTATGAATGGAGGAGGCGGCCCACTGCCTATACCCTGTTTCCCCGAAAATAAGCCCTAGCCGGACCATCAACTCTAATGCATCTGTTGGAACAAAAATTAATATGAGACCCAGTCTTATATTGCTTTTTGCTTCAAAAGACGCATTAGAACTGTTGGTCTGGCTCGGTCTTATTTTTGGGGAAACACGGTAGCTTCAAGAAAGCCAGTAGCTGGTGGCATCCAGAACCTGGCTCACAGGTGGTGCTGAGAATTGTTGATTAAATGCCTGTTCAAAGTGTGACTTCAGAGGTGACTTCAGAAGTGACGAAAAAGCTTCCTGTCCCCATAGACTCTTCCTGTAGCTTGATTCCTCCAATTCTACTTTAAGTCCAAGGTTCTCAGTGCAGAATTGGGGAAGGAGAGATTGTTTGGAGGGAGACTGGAGAGCACTGGGTGGCCTGAGCAGGCCAGTCCCTACTACCGCCCCCCGCCCCAGATCCTAGGGGGTAGAAGGACGTAGAAAGGGTGGCTGTAACTGCGAACATGGCACAGCTTGCAGGTTTGCTGACAGTCAGCCCTAAGCCTAGAAACCCAGTCTGGCAACCCCACCAGCCCACAGTCTTATCTGTTCTCTGGAAGGAAATCATCTCTACCCACTGCTCTGAGTAGCAGAGTTTAGACCAAGAGCTCGGCCCTTGGGGACTGTCCACAACTCCATAGCTCGTAAGATCCAAAACTGTGAGGGGACATTTACCTTGGAGTCCGCACAGTGACTTTCTTGAGCAAATCCCATCTTGGATCCCTATAAATTCCCACGACAGCCCCCACCTTTGCCTGTATGTAAGGAATAACTCCTTCCCCCTCCTCCTGAGAAACGTGATAAATTCCATCTCTCTCTGGTTCAGCCCATCAAACAAACAGGTTGAGGATTCTCTCCTTCCTCATAGGACAGCCAGGCAAGCACCTCCCAGCATTCGGGGCACTGCACACCCAGCCCCAGCCCACCCGAGTCCAGGGGACCCAGATGGAGAAAAAGACTAAGGGAAATGCTCCACTTGTCCAGCTCGTTTTATGAAGACGTTGTGAAGAAGCATTGCTAGTTCATCTTTATGCTGGAATAGTAAAGAGGCCTCAATACATAATTGAGCAATTAATTTCTCAATGAAACTGACAAGCAGTATCGGTAGAGGATGTGGGTCCACCTGCTTGGGAAGCCACAAGGGAAGGGCGGGGTGCCTACAAACAGGAGCAACCCAGCTTCTTTATTATTTTTTTTAAGAATATTTGAAGATATACATCTGTATTTTAAATTTCCTTTTCTTCTCATCTTATTAGCAGGACTTATGATTAAAAGTCCAAGATGCTTATTACTTTCCCTTGTGTAAGTCATCAACAACGGAGAACTTTCCAGACACTATCAGCAGATTTGGGCTCTTGGTTCTGGCGCCATCACTGATTTGGGAACTTAACTTGTGTCTCAATATCTTCATCTATAAAATAGGGTAGTACATCCACCATATCTGATCCGGGCACTTAGGATCAAAGGTCAAAGGACTTGGATCAACAGCAGGTGTTATTAGTCTATGACAAATCTCATGTTCAGTTGCAAGCTGGTTCCTGTGTGACGTAAACCAACATTCCGGAAAATATCCACTTAAAGGGGGACCTTGCTTGTCTGCCCGGTAGTTTGAGTCACATCAAACAGTGTGTCATGCGGGGCATCCGGCGGGGTGGCCTGCGGGGTCTCTGCTCCCGCTCCCCACATAAGAACGCAGGACATGGTGAGGCCAAAAAGGAACACACACAGAGCCATAGGTAGGGAAGTGATACCACTATGGTCTCACTGGCGGAGGGGCTGGAGACACAGGAAGCAGGATCTACATAATCTGCCTAACAGCAGTCCGCGCTTGCTAGCCCCCATTTCTTCTTGCTAGCGTAGCCACGGCAGTTATATTAGTGGCCAATGGCTTACGGGTTACAGCTGATGGCCAACTAGCCACAGCTGATGGCCATCTGATCACAGTTGATGGCCATTTACTACCCGAGTCAGCACCTTTCTATTGTGAGGCCGAGAGCCTGGAAACTGTTTTTGGGGGCTTTGTCCCCACACAGTGCAAAGCACTGAACACTAGTCAGCTTTCGGGCATCAGCCCTTAACAGATGCAGAGGCTTCTCTGTAGAAAGAGCATCTAGTTAAGAGTCATCACTGGACAGGACGGTGACAATTACTCATATGACTCTCATTGTGTTCATGTAGAAAGGGGGTCTCCAGAAGGTAAAGTCTTATGCCCAAAGCCACCCAGAATCTGGGGAGAGAGCCAGACTTCTGGCTGCCTACGTCTCCATCCTCAGCCCGCCATTTTGGGTCCTATTTCCTCTCCACTCAGTGCCTTCTCTTTTCAGAGCAGGAGTCAACACTGAAATCATTGCTTCATGCTTTCCCACCTGCCCAGCCTCCTGCCCAAGTGGGCGATCGGTCGGCTGCGCGGGGCCAACATCAGGGATCGCCATTCTGAGTGATCAGCACTGCAGGGTATCTAATGGCCAAAGTTGGGGCTGGGAAAGGGGGAACAATGTGGCATAAGCTTGATGGAGTCCCTTTCTTCCTCTGCTTGTCTAATTCACAGCACTCTGGGTGCAGCCCAGCCCAACTCTTTGGAGGAAGTGGGAGAGAAGTAGAAACACCTCATGCTCATGGTATCTTCACAGCTAAAATACATCCACAGGCTGCACTTCCTGTGAGGCTCCCCGTGTATGATGGGAGTGATGGGGAGTGGGCGTGGGGTGGGGGGTGTTCCACCAAGGAGCCTGAGGCTGGGGAGACTGTCACTTGCTCAGCACCCCACAGCTGAGTCTCATGGGGCCACATAAGAAGCATGAACAGGTGCCGAGAGGCACAGAATAACTTCACCTGATGGGCGTCACGCTTGCTGAAGAAGGAGAACCTGGAATCAGTGAGGAGAAGGATGTGGTTTGGTAGATGGGAGAAGTGGGCAGGTTTGCTAGGAAAAGCTGTGAGCCCTTTCGGTGTCTGCTGTTGGAAGTCAACTCTCCCACCCAGGACTCGTTCCCTTCCCTGTGCCCTCTCAGTATATCTCCCTCGCACTGTTGCCAGGGAAACCTCAGCTCTTCCTAGGAAGAATGGCCATGGTCCTGGAAGACAAGAGGGTCCCCTTCACTGAGGAGTGTTGAGACCTCTGCAGATATCACAGGAAGGAGGAGATCCTCTGCAAGGAGGCAGCAGGCCAGCACTGCTCAAGGAAGAGGCATTATTACTGTAAGACTGCTGGTGTGATGGCTGCGAGTGTGTGTGTGTGTGTGTGTGTGTGTGTAGTGTGTGTGTGTGTGTGTGTTGAGAGGACTGTAGGGATGGTTATCCTTCTGTTCAGGTGTTTAGAATCAATGCTGAGTCCAGCTCCAGTTTCCACAGGAGACTGACCCCAGGATCAAAACACCCTCCAGCTCTCCCAGTACTGTTCAGCTTTGTGGGACAAACGCTTGTGAGAAACCAGTAAGATAGCTCTTGGAGATGCCTCTAGCTCTTCTGACTTGCTGGGACCTGCTTATCCCTCACCCCTGAGCTAGTCTCTGGTGTTGGCACCGCCCCAACCTTGCTGGGGCAATCTCCCTCCTGGAAACAAGAAAGGAGCCTGGGTGGGAATCACTGGGCGTCCACGTGAGGCCACCCTCTGTCATACCTTTCTTAAGAAGTGAGCAGCAGATGGCGGGCTCTGAGCCCCCATTGTGCGTTCCCCTAAACATAACTCATGTTCCCTATGGAGGCAATACAGTGTGTGGCTGCATCACTGGCTTTGGAACCAGGCAGCTGTGGGGTGTGGTCCTAGCTTCCTGTGTCACAGGCTGCATAGCCTGGGGCAGGTGACTTCACCTTCCCAGCATCAGCTGCGTTCATTAGAAATTAGGTGTACCAGCACCTGCTTTATTAGATGTTCAGAGGTTTAGATGAGCTGCAGGGAAAGTGTAAGCTCAATGCCCAGCATCAGTTAAATAGTCAGTAAATAGGAGCGTGACTGTCACTCATTTCCCCCTTTGCCCAAGGGCCATTTCCTCCATGCATCCTCCAGCCAAAACCCAACATCCTTGAAGCAGACCGTGGTCAGGGGGCTGTTCTAAGTTTTCAGAGAGTCCTCAGCCAAGTTCAAGACCTGCTCTCCCTAATAGTGGGGACAGAGTCTGTCCTACTCACCATCTCATTCCTCGTACCTGCCCCAGGCTGGTCCTCCAGGTTGTGGGGGGAGTTTGACAGAGGGACCACATTCTGTAGAGCAGGATCAAATCTCAGGGACTCAGAAGTCAGAGACCACCTTTCCATTTGAGATCCCTGTGCAATCACAGATGTGATTCTGGGGCTCCCAGGTGGTCACCTGGGAAAGGGCAGAGGCCCTACTCTCATGGAGATTGTGTTCAAAGGGACGCATCACGTGTCTGTCCTGGGGATCGTGTGTTTGACTGCTTTGCACTTGGAACGGGTTGCTGGCACAGGCTACTGTGTGTTCAGTGCTCACAGTCTGCCTGGACTTGTTGGGATGGTTGGCAACAGCTGTCCTCTTTTTGGTCAACAACACACCTGGGAACTTGGCAGGACACACACCGCTCTCCGTCCCAGACCCAGGGCTTATTCATAGTTTACACACATGTTCGGCCCCAGTGACAATGGCACTAGTTATCCGGCATTTTCCCAAGAAGCACTTTGAGTTAGGTACTTTTCCAGGTACCTGAAACGGATCCCTTTAACCACCAGGCATTTTGACTTTAACCATCTTTGGTGGAACTCTTTCAAAGGTGTACTGTATGCTTTATGTCCCATTATTTTAAACAAATTAGGTGGAATATAATCCCAGTGGTCAGAGATGCTCAATATGACAGTCAGTCCCATCATAAAGTACGTAGCATTGCCCCCGGGGATTGCGCTATCTTAGCTTACTGCTCTTTTTGTAGTTGATCCTTCCTATCTCCTGTCCTGGACTCAACTGTTGTTCTTCCTTCCACCAGTCTTAAGCTTCATTGCACAGCTATTACTGACATAACGTAGGCAGAACCTGAAGTTGTAAATCAGGAACTTTAAAGACAGTAATAAATCAATTGCTCGGAGGGTGCTGCTTGGTGCGTCTAATATATTTTGGGATTCAGGACGACACCCCAAAGCACCGAGGCTGCCCTAAGCTTGAGTGTGGATTAGAGTGGGCTTGTACAGACTCTCCTGTATCAGCCTCTCCCTCTTAGCTGTACTCCAGCCACAACTAGTTCTTCCATCCATCTGGTAAAAAATAACGAAAAGAAGGGAGCAACCCCAGGATACTGCTGCCAACTAAAGGAGTGACTGTGACACACCCAAGTGTCCCAATGTCCTGCTCGGAAAGAGTGAGTTACAGAACAGTACTCACAAATGGGGTCTGTCTCCCTATTACCTAAGGTTTGCTTGGAGAACACTAGACACCTTTTCCACTATCCCTACACCCCATCACCTGGGAAAGCCACCTTCCTTTTGCCCTAGGAAGAGCCAGGGAAGAGGGTAATGGGGTGTCTATACAAACATGCCCTCCTCACTGTGTAAATGACAACACAAGGTGGGTGAGATGTCCTGTTGCTGTCTAGCACAGCATATTTCTAGAGTATCCACATGACAACCTCCCACCCTGCCCTATAGAATCTGACAATATCAGATTGCCAGATCTGATTGTCAATATCAGGTGCCCCTCTTTCTCTTTCTCTCTCTTTCTCTCCTGCCCTCTTTCTTTCTCTTTCTCTCTCTCTCTGGTGAAAAGGTCAAATGTATGTGGCAGCCTTTTTCTAAGTAATCTGGCAACATGCCATGTATTAAAACTAATAATAGGATTATATGAGCATGAACAAAAATGTAGGTTATTAATATGTGTTAGGTCCTTACGCAGAAACGTGGGAAACTAATTTAAAAAAAAAGGAAAAGATGTCTAAAATGGTCAGTATGTGTAAGTGTGTGTCTGTGTGTAAAAAAAGTGGATAACCTATCTTTAAAGCACCTTTATTTTGCTCAATACCTCCTATTTCTATAAGGACTTGTTTATTTTCTCCACAATCCCAGGCCTCAAAGAGCTTCCATGTTTAAAAGAAGGAAATCAAGAAAAGCACACTTAGCTGAATAAAATTTAAAACACTGGGTTTCCATTCTAGAGCTCTTGCTAAGAGAAGCATTGTCTTAGGGACAATTGAATCCCTGATTGTGTTCTTGGGGTGTGCGTGAGACCCCATTGGGGACTGGGCATTCTCTGGAAGGTCTGGAGACTAAGTGGCCTGTGGTCTCTGGGGCTTCCAGACCAGGGAGGGTTTCAGCGGGGTTCTTTTCCCCCTTCATTTTGGATCTGCCTGAGGAACCGTCTTGTCAGCTTCTCAAACTTTCCAGGACTTGATAAGCTCTTGAATTTTCTTTTTAAGTTGTATATTTGGTGTCTTTTAGTGTCACCTGGGATGCAATTAGCGTATCACAGAAGTTGTATCCATGTTAAATAAGCAAATATGCTCACTCTGGGAAACTCTTGGTCCATTTAAGGAGCAAAGCATTAAATGCGTGGGGCTGAGCAGGCGTGTGACAAGTTGACACCCCCCCCCCCCCCCGTCCCATAACGGTGAAGCTGAACTGTAATATCGTGTGTCACATTCCCTAAGGCCAGGGAGCCGTGAGCGTGACTTGAGAAAATACAAGTGTTTCTATATCTGACTTCTGTTGACAGTGGGGAGAACAGATTTCCTGGCTGTGAAGTGACGCAATGTTGGCCTGTTCTGCGTCTGACGTGACATATTTGAGGCCTTGTCAGGACCAGGTCATGTAGTAGGGGACATAGGCTAAATTCCAGGAAAGGAGTTGGCCTCAAAAAAAAAAGGCAGTTTTCAGAAAAGCACAAATCAAAAAACATCCCAGGAAAACTGGGAGCACACAGTTCCCTTTCCTCACACACAAGGCCCCTTGTGCCACTTCCACTCTTCAGGGATGACCCTGGCGGATTGTACATCTTCACTTGCTCCCAGTTGAGAGATTAAGGGGTTGGGAAGGGAGAGTGGGAGGTGGCCAAGGGCATAGAAGGCCAAGAAGCAAGCTGCTCTGGCCTTGGCAGGACCGGGTCCCAGAGAAAGATCAGATGGGGCCTAAGGGGATCCATCTTTGGCACTTTGAAGAAACTATAGTCAGAGTTAGGTTCATCACCTGTAAAAGAGGTGACGAATGACACCTAAGCTTCATGCTTTGCAGGACTGTGTAAAGTGGAACTGAATGTGAAGAGAATGAGGTGGAAGAGCATTCTCAGGAGTGCTTTGCAGCCTACGGTGCAACACGCAGCATACAGCAGTCAGGGCTCGACTTGCCCATCTTCACCAGCACTTTAACCCTCTTGGGTTTCCCTTCCTCCCCACAGGAGCTAGTGAGCCCTAGGCCAGCTGCCCAGCGGTAAATGAGTGATACTCAGAGGCTCTGCACGTTCATGACCTCCAAATCCTGGGCCTGATGCAGTTGGTGGGAAGGAAGAAGATAGCGGCCCCTGGATCTGACACAGGGCCGGGGAGGAGAGAGAGGTGGTGACTACAAAAACCATGAGCCTCACAAAACAGGGATGGATGGGGACTGGCACAAGACCAGAGACACTTGGTCCTGTCCGTGCTTGTCCTTGGGAACACGCCTGGAGGAGACAGAGGGTACTGCTTGAACCAGGTCAGAACCTAGAAATGGCAGAGCAGGATGGGCTCTACTCCAGCCTGGTTGAGCTCATTGCTGAACCTGGGCAGGGCCACGGTGATGTTCTGCTGCCTCATTACCTGAGGGAGGGGTGGCTCCTAGTGAACTCCACAAAGACTCAGCCATCCTCTGGAAAAGGGTCCTCATGGTGCCAGTTCCAGCAGGAGAGTTGGACCAGCACAGACCGCCGACCAGCTCAGCTAGAGCTGTTTCCACAGAGGAGTCCCACATAGCAGAGGGATTGCCAGGTGCTCACTCCTTGGGGACCTCGTGCCAGCCCCTGCAGGAGCCCAGACCGGAAGTAGGGCGCCGGAGCCCTGGGCGATGCTGTGCTCGGGGGAGAGGGGCGAAGAAAAGAAGGGTGTGCTGTGCTCACTGCAACACTTAGACTTGGTCAGGGTTGGTTTTGCCACTCCACACATCATGGATGAAGCAGAGTGAAGATGAGCCCTCTGCTGTGCAATTCCAGGCCCACATCAGACGCCGTGGCCAGGATGCCTCCGTATCAGGGAGCATGAACTCAATCTGGCTGCGTACAGGTGCGTCTGACTCAGGAGCAAGACAAGTGCATCTGCATGCCAGGGTGGGGTATCCTGGGTCCAGCTGCCCACACCATTACTGAATGTGTCCCTCTCCTTGGGCTTGAGGCACCACACCATGCCAGTCATCTGTGAGGACCCCAGGCCTTTCTTTGGTGCTTGGATCTTCTGACTGTGAAACGATTGGGTTGAGGAGAAGAAATGTGCTTTCTTACTAAACACTACCTCATCTCATGTGAACAATGCTTATCATTTATTTATTCATCACCCGTTCCTCCCATTCCCGCGGCCAGCTGCGGCGACAACAGACATAGTTAACCCCATTTCAGAGAGTGAGAAACTGAGGACTGGAGAGAAGGAACTGGTCCCTCAGAAGGGAAGCTGGAAGCTGACCCTGTGACTCGGCATTTATCATAGACTGGCCGCCCTATGAATGAATTACTTTCCACACGCACATAACTCCTGTCCTAACCAGATGTCCGTAGTTCTTGAAACCCTCCACCCCTATTGTTACCCAGGGTTGGAGTTCCACTGCCCTAAATCTCTTCAGCATCTTACTGCCAGCAAATAAGCAGCATATAAGCAGCAAATATTTTTTCAGGCCTTTTCTTGAGTTGCCCTGCTGTTGGATAGATGTTTAATTGTAAAAGGCATGTACATATTTGCAACTTTTATCCACCCGTGAAATTTTCCCAACCACTCGCTATGTGCCACTTTCTTACAAATCCAGATGTCCTATACTAATTCACCCACTAACTCTAATTCCAGTCTTTTTTTCTTTCCTATGATAGGCTCCTCCTATGCCTACTTCTTCTCTTAGCTCTTTTACACTCTAAGATGCACTTCTGAATCCACTGGCCTAGAGAGTTGGAAGTTTCATTGACAGGATTCGCTGTGATGCTGGGTCCCTGAGAATGGTCCCTTATAATAAGGCCCTAAAAGCGCTTTCTGTGCCCCCACCGCTGGCCTTCACTCTCTGTCCGCAATGTCATCCGGACAACTGAGTTTCCTGGAACCAGAGCTTCCTTCCCTGGGCAGCCCCTCTTCCCTGCTCTAAGCCTCATATGGGCTTCAATTGGTTCGTGCAAAATCAGTGATGGTAGTGTGTTCCTAGCTCCTGAAGTCCCCTGGTCTCAGCACAGCTCTGTGCCCGATTGAACGTGGCCCCTGGTATTCCTGCCACCTTTGGCCATGGAGTTTCTGCGACGCTTTCGCATCAATGTTCAATCCCGTTGGTTGCCACCAGGCTTATCTTTTACTGGGTTATCCATTGCAGACTGACATCACCTTGTTGCCTAACCTGGGTAAGCCACACCCATGCCTGTGCTGCCCCATTTATCTGAGGGGGAAGGGCGGCATGTATATTAACATACTGAGCTGCTCTTTGTACCAGGTGCTGTGCTAAGGGCTTTGATGCATGACCTCATCCTGTCCTCACTGGTTATTCCTGTGTTCCAGATGAAGCAATGGAGCCTTAGAGACATCACCAAACTGGTTCACAGAAGAGCCAGGAATTTGCATCTCGGTTGGCCTTACCCCAGAGCCCAACCCCTCCTGCACTGCATCGTAGCGCCTCTCAGTGTCCTATATTCCACTGTCCTTCATATGTCATTGAAGACAGCCAAAGCCCAGCTCAAGCAACCCTTGGAGACTCAGTGAGCGCTGGCAGCAAAGGCCTCCACCACGTGGTCACATCCTCACCGAGCACACACTGTGACAAAGCACAGTCATAGTGTTAAGCGGTGCCCCAGCACTGATCAGGGGCCTCTCTCTGTCCTGGCAGAAGGGCAAGGGCCTGTGCGATGATGGTAAGCCCACCGATGTGCCAGGAGGAGGTGGCATTTCAATCACTGGCCTGCCTCTCACCAACCACGTGACTTGGGCAGCACACTTAACTGACTGTAGTCAGTTTTAAATCTTAAATTAGGTAACTCAGTAAATGTACTTGCTACATTTCTATAAAATCCTTGGAAACAATTTCTGGAGAACTCTATCATTTGCAATATCCTTTCAGCGTCACCTTCATCTGTCTGTATTTACTTACATGTACCATGATCCTCCTATCTTCCAGAACATTCTGTGACAAAATACCCTCTGATTCTCACTTGACCTTCTCTCTCCTTTTATAACCATGTCACTGGTTATGCAGATCTCTTTATTTGAGCTTTGGGACTTTTTCCCTATTTTTACTCCAGTTTCTTCACCTGTGTTTTCTAAAGTCTTTGCTCGCCACTAAACACATGGAGATAATGATTTGTCTTTGAAAGATCTCAAGCCTTTAATGCTTCTTTAAGAAGAGTTTTCTTCACATTTATTTTTTTTATTATCATTTTTTTTTTAGCATGTCTGACTACTTTCCGGCACCTTGAAAAGAGAGCAGAGCTTTTTCTCCTGCTTTGATCCTCCCTTTTATCACAGTTTTAATATCTTTCCATTCTATTCTAGTGGGAGTTCTCACCCACCAGTTCCCTCTTAATGCAGGGGTTTCGTTCTCCAGCTTGATCCTGTTCCGTGCACGATCAGAAAGGGAAGGTATCTGCTTTTACAGTTCCTCTCTTTTGTCCCTCCCACCAATCCTGTCATGTATACTAGCCCATTTCCCTTTTCTGAGTATATCCCAAGTTGTTATCATTTACAGTGAAATAACTCTCTTTTAGAACTAAAGTCTTCTAAACCAATTCTAAATATCTGAGTCAATAGTCATTTTATTTGTTTGTTTTCTCAAGCTATAACTTATACATGGTCCTCCAGGTACCATATATATATATAGACACACACACACACACACACACACACACACACACACACGTGTAACAGAGTGAAATGCTCGGCCTGTCTGGCTCCATCTTGTTCAAGCCTGCTTTGTTCCTACGGCTTTCGGGCTAATCACTTCCACTTAGTCTTGCATGCTAATCATTGGAGGAATTCTGCTTAGAGCTTGAGTTTTACAAAACCAGTCCCTTACCAGAAAGTGCCTCCCTGAGGAGATAAGGGAACAGTGTATTATATATCAAAGATTTGCAGGAACCTCGTGACCAGACTCACATCAACTAGCACCATCATCCTCGGACCCCTGCTGGTGCCCAGATGTCTGTGGTTGCGAGTCACCTCTTGTCCCTCCCATTTCTTCTCGCTTTGACATAAAGAAGCCCCAACTCTGTACTTTATTAAGATGGATTTGAGGTACACAAGGTCTCCCATCTTTTCAGTGACACCTTCTTGATCAATAAACCTTTCCTTGCTCCAAACTCTGACTTTTTGCGTTTTGGCCTTTTGAAGAGTCAGGCACACAAACTTTGGACCGGTAATATATATATACATGGAGAGAGAGAGAGAAAGAGAGAGAGAGAGAGAGAGAGAGAGAGACAGAGACAGAGACAGACAGAGACAGAGACAGACAGAGACAGAGACAGACAGAGAGAGCCATAGTTTTTCCATTCCCTATTCTTTTTTTTTTTTTTTTAAGGAGGGCTCAGCTCACAATGGCCCATGCATGGATCAAACCAACAACCCTGGAGTTATTAGCACCATGCTCTAACCAGCTGAGCTAACTGACCACCCCCCATATTTCACTTTTAAAAAGGTGTCAGGGTGGGGGTTGAGGGATGCAGCACTAGGCCCTTTCTCCTACTGGAGAGTATGAAGAGCCCACCCAGCTCTCACATGTCATACACCTTCCATTTCCTGTCTCATCATGAGAATGGCCCCCACCCAGACTCTTCTCTCTCAGAGCCTTCCCTCTGCCAGGGCTGCCTCAGCTTTCAGCCCTACCAGGTCTAGAGGTCACGTGCTGCTCGTTCCCAACTTCTCAGGCAGCAAAGCAGCTGCTTGGACCATAGAACCTGCCAGTTCCCAGCAGGAAAAAGGCGGTCTCTCTCTCTCTCTCTCTCTCTCTCTCTCTCTCTGTCTCTCTCTCTCTCTCTCTCTGTCTGTCATATTCCAGTTGTTACATAGAGGCCACAGAAGTGTCTGATTTCTGCTAGCATCTTATTAGCAAAAATAGAGATTTGAGCTTTTAACCCCTTCTTTCCCAAGTACCCAAGCCTTTGGGTCTGGGTGAGGAAAGGTGAGGTGGAGGGGAAGTTGGGGGGTGGGGTGTCAGATCCAGGGATAGACTCTACACTGGGCTCTTCCCTCCTGTGTCTCAATGTCAGTGATGTTATTAGACAAGTCCTACAGTCTCTCGTTGAAACCTCTTCAGGCGTCACGTGCCAGATCTGGGAATCCCACCCTCCACTCCACCCCAGTGCATGCTCTGCCCTCGCGCCTACTGACTTAGAGATTTTAAATACCAGCTCCCCTCTGCGGAAGTTTTTCCCAGTCCTCCATAGAATTAGTCACTCCATCCATTGAACACCCACGGTATTTGTTCACGACGCGTGTGTATCTAGACCATGAGCTCCTTGACAGTGGGGACACTGTCATAACCGTCCTGATGTCCTCAGGCCAGACAGGTGCTGGCACAAAGTATACTCACATTGCGTAGTCCTCTGATGAATGATAATGCATGAATGGGTAGATGGATAAATGAATGAGTGAAATATGAAGCTCTGCCAACATTTACAGTTCCCTTTTTCTCCTGAGCAAGGCTGCAAAACAAAATTAACTTTCCCTGTCAGTCAAACACGCACATCAAACTTGTCATTTCTAAGACATGTGGCTGCCTCCTCGTGTGCCTGGAGCCGTCATGACATGCTTCATAGTCAGAGTCCATGGGGTGTGTTCTTCCTTGGAGCCCTGTTGACACTGCCTCACGAACACCATTTCCCAGCTCCCTTCAGAGAAGGAAGCAGTGTGTGCTTCCTCTTCTCCTCTCCTCTTCCCTCTGTGGTGTGTCTCCCACAACCATTCCTCAAGGGCTCCCAGGACCAGGCAGGGCGGTAAGCAGTGGGGAAGGCAAGCAGCTGTGATAAGAAACCAAGCAAGAAGCCACATCTGTCAGATCTTTTTCTTCTTTCCCTTACTCCTTTTGTTTTTTTCTCCCTTCTTTAGCTTTAATTCTTGGGCATGTTTTATCTTTTCTGCATCCATTAAGCTCCACTTGCAGCTGATGTCCTTCACCAGACCAAGAAGGAAAAATCTCAGAACCTGGCACATTCCAGGTCCCTCCTCCCCTCACTAACTGCCATCACCCTCTCACTTCTTCACTGTGTTCTCTTGGGCCACACCACACCCCCACTGCCCACCCCTTCCACCTCCTGAACGACTGCCACATTTCCTAGAGTCATCCCTCCTCTGAATCACCAAATCTGGCCTCTTCTCAGCATGAAACACTTAGTCCAGGTGATGTTCTTTTGATCATCTCCATATTCTTTTAGAGATGACGTCAGCAGCTCTTTGTTCCCTTCCTTGTACAAATGCAGAAATGCACACACGGAAATGCCACAGCGTTTTCCATTGGTGGCACTCTCAGTGTTGGGACTGGACCTTGAAACTCTTAGTTTGCACTGAGACACTGGCTCTGTGCGGTCGATGGCACCAGTGTCACAATCATTGTGCCCAGAACTTCCCACCACACTGCACTCCCCGTGGGCACAAGCCTTCCCCACCGTCCTCACCCAATTTCATTAGGTTCATTCATCCCAGGAAATCTGAGTGCCACCACAGCTGCAGCTTGCCCAACAACCATGACACAGTGAAAAGTGCACTTTCCGGGTTGGCGGTGGGGAAAGGAAGGTCGGCACCCCGGGCCTCTCCCCCGCCCCTCCCCTTGCCCTCTATGCTTCTCCAGAAGGACCTTTGCAGGGTCCACAGGTTTCAAAGAGCAAATTTAAAATCACTGGAGGAATGACCTCCCAAGTAACCTCTGGCTAGACTGGAACTGCCATTCAGCTCCTCCAAATCACTCATCCAAGTACCAAGCTCATGTCCCAGGCCCTCCTGCTTTCTCCACACCTCATGTGCTTACCAGCAGGCACACATGTTCAAACACACGCACGCACACACACACACACGTCTTCCTGTATTAAATGCAAAGGTTTTCATCACAATCATAAACTTCAAAGGCTTGAACTTGGAACAAACACTTTTCCTGTCTCTTAGTGCGTTCCATACCCTTAGGGAAGATCAACTTGTTCTCTTGAAGAAAATTACCACTCCCCTATGGTGTGTGGGCTTAAAGTAACAAGACGATTATCAAATGTATAATGATATCAAAGATTTATAGCACGTGTCCCTGTGCCCTCAGCAACATCACCCCACAATTTTCTGTTTGTCAATATTTTTCAAAACACCAAATATGAAGTTTGAAAGGCGGATGTTTGAAAGAAAGGTCGTACAAACGAGCCCTTCTCGAACCAGCGCATGTTCGTCCACACTTCCCTCCCCCTTCCCTGCTCCCCAAGGCCAGGCTGGAACCCCTTTACCTGCCCTTCACCAGTGGGGAGGAGGGGAGCCAGTGAGCACAGGCAAGCTACTTGGGAAAAGTTGCCAACCCTGGTATGTATCAGAAAAAGAAATCACCCTTTTTCCAGGAAATCAGGAAGTCTGAGAAGAGATTTTTACTTGTTTGGCTGCTTTTGTTGTGAGATTTATTACTCATTTGCATCTGTTTGGGCAGTCATTTAATCCCGATTTAATCAAAGTGGCTTGCAGGAATTAAATACAGGCCACTTTTATATCCCGTAGGTGTGCTCTTGAGAAAATGCTCTGACAGAGGTGCTCGAAGACCCTGAAGGCGCTGGCCTTACCAGGTGAGCAGCTAAGGCGCCTTGGCCCAGAAGGCTAAACTCATCCACCAACTCCCTGGTGAGAGCAGTGGGACCTGACCTCAGGACACGCCAAACCAAGAAGACCCAGGAAACTCTCAAAACAACCCGAGTTTTTCAGCTTCCTCCATACTTGGTGGACTTCATTCTGCAGGTGAGGCCTCGAATCATAAAAGGGAACCACACCTGCCGTTTACCACCGAGCTCTGGAAGAGGTGTTCTCACGTCCCAGCCTCCTGAGTGACGTTTTCTCTGGCTATTTATCAGATCTCAATCAAACTGCTCTGATCCAGAACAACGATCCCCTCCCTTAACTTAAACTCCATCCAGCTCCAGAATCTTGATGATTCACAAAACTGACCAAGAGTCATTTCAAGAGCTGGGTCATGCACCGATTCTGGGACAGCCTTTAGCGGGAAGGTTTTAAAAGAAGGCCCAGGGCCCCTGGTTCCCACAGAAAGTCCCTGCATTAGTTGAGAGGACCCTCTCCGAGCCATGGGAGTGACTGGGAAAGTGTTGTTTTGCCCCGTGGTCAGTATGAGTTGGAACACAGAGCCTGTTTATGTTCAGTCAATGCTGACCTTGGAAAGCAGGAAACAGCAGAAGCCAATGTCACGTGCATGCACAGGTGCCACTCCTGTCCTGAGGGAGTGGATCAGCATGGTCAGTGTCTCATCATTGTGTCCCTGGTGTGTCTGTACCATTTGTGTTGTTTCTTAGACTGCGGGGCAGAGATCTCAGAAGAGCGGAAGCCATGTATCCCTCACGAATCCAGTCATCTGGTCATTTCTGGGAGACATTAGGGATGTCCTTAAGGAAAGTCACAGATAGGAACTTTAGCTGTGAGACCAAAGCTGAGACAGCCTGAGACAGGGCCGGCCAGGAGTTCACCTTGGCACATGTGGTTGGAACCAGGGGACTCTAGGGAACTATTTTAATTCTCCCTTTTGTATGTTTCCCAAATAACCCTAAAGCCACATGACAAACACCCATCGTCAAGGGGAAAGTTGAAGGTGCCACCACAGGTCCTTTGGCCATACTCTAGTCCTCTCGGGACCCTCTCCACCTCTGTTCTGACTCTGCCACTTGTCCCTCTACCTAGTCCCTCTAGGAGGACACTGGTTGGACTGTCTGCCTAACTTTCACAGTTGGCTTTGAAGAGAGACGTCCCACTCCACCTCTTGATCTGCCGGCCCCCATCACTTTGACTGTGTTCTGGACTCTTTCTAAGAAGTCTGGGCCAACGTGGTGACTATGGTGACCATGGGCCAGCATGGTGACCATAATAAAGAGCGAGTCAGATAAAAGTGCTATGGGACCAAATGGCTTGCACACAGCTGGGACCATATGTCCACCTTCACGGGGCCCAGGCAACTCAGGTGGTGTCCATGGGGCAGGAGCACTTTCCAGCATCAATGCACAGACGGGAAATAGAGGACGAGCCCTGGGTAGGTGTCTGGAGGGTGGAGCATCAGCAGATGAAATGATACCCCCAAGAAGATGGACCTCCGGCAGGTACCCAGCCCGCAGAGAGAGTCATGGCTCTGTCTACGCTCTCAAGCCGGTGGTAGGGCAGACGCAGGAAAGGGATGGAGGTGGAGAGGGCTTCCAGGAGGGACCTGGAGAAAGAGCAGAAACTCATCCACAGCCCTGAACCTTCACACTTGCCGGAGAATACCTGGTGGCCTGGTGGCTGCCAGGCATGGAGATGTTTGGTATTCCTCGATGGCCACCCGGACCAGAAATGGAAGCCAGCTTACCAGGGGGCTTCATAGGGTGCTTGGGCGGTGGGGGTCACCTTCTGGGGGTCTGGCTAGATTTTATGATCCTGGCTGTCTGGATGATTTGCTGATATGTGTTTGCCACAGAGTAATTGCTCAATAAATTTGAAGTTAATACATAAATGTTACATTGTGAAGGTGTACTGTGGCTTGAATACTTGTACATGTATCTCCCCAAAATTCATATGTAGAACCCTAACCTCCAAATGTGATGGTATTACTGAGAATGGAACCTTCATGAGTGGCATTCATGCCCCATACAAGAGGCTCTAGGAAGACCCCTAGCCCTGCTTTCCATGTGAAGACACAGCAAGAAGTCTGCAACGCAGAAGAGGGCCCTCAACCGATTATGCTGGCCCCCAATTTCAGACTCCCATCCTCAAGACTGTGAGAGATAAATGTCTGCCGTTAAGTCACCCAGTCTGGGATGTCTTGTTATAGCAGCCTGAACGCACGAAGACCAGGTATTATATTTATATTTGGGAAAGGGAAGTAGATGAGCAAATGTTAGGGCCGGTGAATGGCTTAGTCGAGAGAGAGAAAAAACAAGAGAGACCCACAGCCAGGCTCGCCACACCCAGTCTAGCAAGACACAGGAATGGAACTAGTGGAAAAGACTATCTATCTTTCTCTACAGCACCTGGCAGGAGAGACACATTCATGAGGGTCCTGAACGAATTCATTTTAGCAAAAGCTATTATAGAGGAGAAGGCAATTCAGAGGAGAAGGGAATACCTTGGATCATCTGCTCTTCAAAGGAAGTAGCTGCAGCGGTGGGTTCCCCTGAGGTGTGTCTATTGGGCTCTTCGCTAACGCTGTACTTGGTAAGGCCAACACCATCCCTGCCAAGATTCCAGTGTTCTCAGTGCCTCTCACCTCCAGCCCAGGAATTCTACACCCGGTTCAGACTGCTGGTTTCCAACACTCCACAGCCACGGTCCTCTAAATGTGTTCCATGGATCCATCGGTGGGGGTGGGGGTGGGGAGGCGTGTGTCCCCAATACCCTTTCAGAGGGCCTGGGAGGTCCAAACTATTCTCATAATAATACCAAGACATTATTTGCCTGTCTTGTCACTGTCACTTGTCACTGTCTTGGCATCTTGTACTGAGGTAAAAAAAACAATGGTGGGTAACATTACTAACCCCTGAGCGTGAATTCAGACTCCTGTTCTAGTTAGTTGTCAATATATTCTTCACCACCACAGCTTTAATTTTTTTAAAAAAAATCCAGCTTCACTTAAGAATAGCAATAAAATTATTATTTTATTAAATTCAACCCTTGCGTGCCCATCTTTAATATTCTGCTGAATATTGAAGTACGATGGTTGTCATAAGAAAACACTTGTGTTACTACATGAGTAGCAGGGTAAGCTTTTTCATGGAATGCCATTTTTATTGGAAAGAACAGCTGATAGACAAACTATGGTTATTTGGACTTGGTATTTGGCAGACGTTTTCTCAAAAATGCATAAAGTGAGCTTGTCACTTCAAGGAAAACAGCTGACAGTATTTGTTGTCGAGGATGAAATCTGAGCTTTCAAATGAAAATTAGAATTCTCACAATTTCGTGTTGCCCCCATGCACTTGAGATTTTCCAGTGCTTAAAGACTTTCCTAGTGCGATTGGTGGTGATACTGTGTTTTGTTAAAACTACATAGCATCCTACAGGGCCTCGCTTGTGTGTCCTTCTCGTCTTCATCTTCTCTCCCCTTCACCCATGAGGCTACAGCCACACTGGCCACCATTCTGTCCCGTACCCATCCTTCTCCCACCCCCGACTTTGAGCCTTCCCAGCCTCCCTGCCTGGAAGCCCCTTCTCTCCCTGCAGGTCACCCTCAAGTGCCACCTCTACAGAGAAACCTTCCTTCACTTGAGTCACTGTAGGAGTAATCTCCCCATGTTCTCTCCATCATCACTCCTTATATTGCCTTCATAGCGTTTATCAAAAATATCCAACAATCTTGCTTGTAAGATTGCTTGCTAACTATTTCTTGGATGGAACAGCTTGGAGTTGCCTGTCTTGTTCACAGCTCTATTCCCAGCTTATAGAGTAGTATCTGCACATAGTAGGCCCATATATATCTGCCAAAAAAAAAACAAGTGAATGAATGAGTTGGAGGAAATCTTTCTCCATTCATGTTTTTTCTCAGGTTAAGAAGACAGTCTGCTTCTATCTGAAGGAAAAAAACCTTTGTTCCTTCTCTGAAAACCCTCTTGGGAACCTTGACTTTCTTTCAGGCCTTGGAAACCAAGGACAACTAAAACAAGTTCCTTTCAGGCAAAGACAACTTCTGCTTTTCATCCTGCCAAAAACCTCAGCTGAAGAGAAGAAGGGGTGCAGGGCAGGGTATTTTATTGAGTGAAGGGTGTGAAGATTGGAGAGGAGAAAAGGGAAAGGGAAAATTCAAGGAGGAAAACCCCAAAGTAATCTCTCTAGAGGTTGTCCAGCATACCTCATCGAAATGTCCGTCTGTGGTTCCTGGCAGCTGAGTGATGGCGGGCTGCAGAGCCACTGCCTTTCACGCCAAGGTGCTGGCGTCAGCTCAATTAGCCAACCAGCCTCATTCCTGGTCCTGGACTCCTGTTCCAACAGGACCCCGCCTTCAGGCAACCGCAGGGCGGGGGAGTCTGAAAGGTGAGGGAGAACCCTGCTCCTTCATAAGCACCAGCCAGTCAAGCCAGGGCTCTAGCGCCCGCCAGCCGGCCATCTGTCCTGCCCCACCAGAGAGGAGCCAGGGAGCCCCCACCTGCACCCTCCCGTGCCATGGCCGACCAGCTGACAGAGGAGCAGGTGGCCGAGTTTAAGGAAGCCTTCTCCCTCTTTGACAAGGATGGGGATGGCACCATCACCACCCAGGAGCTGGGCACTGTCATGCGGGCCCTGGGTCAGAACCCCACACAAGCCGATCTCCAGGCCATGGTCAGTGAGATCGACCGGGACGGCAACGGCACCGTGGACTTCTCTGAGTTTCTGGGAGTGATGGCCAGGAGGATGAAGGACAGGGACAGCGAGGAGGAGATCCGGGAGGCCTTCCGTGTGTTCGACAAGGACGGCAACGGCCTGGTCAGCGCGGCCGAGCTGCGACATGTGATGACCAGGCTGGGGGAGAAGCTGAGTGGCCAGGAGGTGGAGGAGATGATACGGGCCGCAGACGTGGATGGCGACGGGCAGGTCAACTACGAGGAGTTCGTCCGCATGCTGGTCTCCAAGTGAGGGGCTAGCGGGCCGGGGCGTTGCAGCACCACCGGGGGTGTCCCAGCAGGCGCCACTTTGCTGGGGATCTGCCTCTGGCTGTCGCAAGAGCCTCAGGCCTCGCATTGCTTCCTCCACCCCTCCAGCTTCCTCCCCCACTGCAGCTTCTCAGGCAAGGGGGGGTCAATTCCCCTTTCTCATCTCATTTTGTCTCCTCTGTCCTGCCAAACTCCTCCACCCTCTTCTTACCAAGAATGGCAGAGGCCGCTCCCAAGCCCAGCAAACCGTGTGTTTCTGCCCCTCAGGAGTAGAAAGAGAAGTGAGGGCAGTCTGCATGGACAACAGACAGAAGGATCGGTAAAAGTCGCACTGACTGTTCTGTGGGAAGGGAGCAGTGTGACATCACAGAGCCCTCTGGGCCCAGGGGACGGGGCGGCTGTGGCCCTCAGACTTCATGTGCTGCTGGATTCTGGCGGGTGGGAGGCATCTTGCCTTGGCGTGGGGGTGGTGACGGAGACTGACAATAGAGACCAGGCCTCCTAAAAGACAGCACAGTACCTGCCTGTTCCCTCCGCCTTTGCCAAATGGCTGTGATTCATCTTTTGAAGGTGGGAGTAAAACCAGGGTCAGTTGTAACACGTCCTTATTCACGTTCTTGGAGGGAAATTTGAATGAAAGAGAGAGGGAAGCCAGAGGGGAATAAATAAAATGCTCGTGTACCTGTGATGTTTCTTTTCTTCTGGTTCTGGATGAAATGATCCTCGTTAAATCCAGGGTTTAAAACAAGGTAGGACTCTCCATGATTGTGCTTTTGGAAAATGCTATGAAGTCTTGTATTGTTGGGCATAGTGAAAAGAGACAAGTGCAGGGAAGGTAAATCGTGACTATTTATTTCAAATAAAATGGATAAACCAGTAGCAGAGAGTGGTTACAAATCCATGTAGCCTGTGTAGGAGCCGAGTGCTTGCTGTGTGCCCGGTATGTGTGGGCAACCACCAGTTACCGCATCCTGCCACAGCTCCCAGAGGGCACATCAGGTAACCCAGGGGGTGAAGAAGCCTTGTCGGAGATTATTTCAGTTCTAAAGGGAGGCAGTGTTTTGGGGGGGCGGTCAACACTATGCTGGGGCTCATCTGAAATGCCCTTCTAGTCCTGGGACAGTCACAAAGCAGCCAGCCAATCTTCAATAAGTCCTTTTTCCCTGACACCCCCTCCTCACCATGTGTGTTTCCTCATATGTAAAATGAAGAATGTGAGCTTTGGGGCTGGACAGACTGGGATTTGGCCTTGCAATGCTTGCTGCTGACTGCACTCAAACCCCTTAGCTCTCCATGATAAGAGCTGACGCTCTCGCAGCACGCCCCAACTCCACTGGGGAAGCGGGGCGGGCACTGTTGTGAGCACTCAGCAGGCACGGCAGCTCACCACTACTCTCTGTTCGAGCCAGTGTTAGTGGCTCCCCGTCTTACCAATGAGGAAGCTGGGACACGGAGAGCTTAAGAAATCAGCCGGATGTCCCACAGGCGGTAAGTGACAGAGCTGGGCTTGAATGCAAGGCTGTAGCCTTGAGCCCTCATTGCCTGTCCCTAGCCCCTTTGCCTCCACTGTGCCCCATGACTGTAATCAGGCCTCTCTAGCATCTGTGGGGATTAGAAATCATCTTAGTGTTAAGATGGGCAACCAGCGACTGGTGGGCAGTCGCTGCTCAATGCTGGGCAGCTACAATTTCTGTCACTTGTAGGAATCCCTCCCAGCTCTAACACTCTGAGTCTTGGCAACATAATTCCACCCCTTGGGGCAGTTCAAGGGAACAGAAGAGGCGGGAAGGGGGCAGGAGTTGAGGGGTCCCTAATGCGCTGGGGAGAGGAGGGTGGTCTCCTGTGGCGGGGCCTTGCAGGCTGGGCCTGTGAACCATCCTCCCCACAGCCCTCAGCAGTTGGGATCAGCTGCCCACCTGTGTGCGGGACAGAACATCCAGATGTTATTGGACGCAGCTCCCTTGGGCACCCCCGAATCCCCCCATGAGCAGAATAGCTAAGCCAGTCATCACCTTGGAGGTTCAGACATGCGTTACAGCCCCACCTGCCAAAGGAAAATTGACATCTCCCCCAGGGATAAATATGATTCCGAAATTAGTGTCTTTCATGGGATGTATCCTAAATGCTGCAGGAAAGAAACAGGTAAGGAAAGGGATGGGGTCAGGGGTCACCCTTCACAGCCCGTGTCAACCGGTCTGTAGTGGCCAGCCTGGATCTGGCTGGGGAGTTGGCATTTTGCTGCCTTCTTTCCCAGTGTCGGCCTAACTAAGCCCTGGCCAATAAGCTCTGGGCCTGCTAACCTTCAGCGGGAAGCAGGCAAGTTGTTGTTTTGGGCTTCCACGCAGCCTCCTGGTGGTTTAGCAAATTAATTTTTCTGTAACCGCACGTGTTATGCTGGAACCGCAGCCTGAGTTTCCACAGGCTTGAGAGCCTTTAGTGGAGAATCCATGAGGCCAGGACAGGAGCTAGGCTGGTGTCACAGAAAGTCCCTCTGACAAGCCCTACCTCCCCTGGGGCGTTCCGGTGATGACCCAGAAGCTGGGCTGCAGAGGGGGGCCCAGGCAGGTAGAAATGAAGGTGACCCTTCTCCCCTGCCTGCCTCTAGAGGCCTCAGATCATGGCCCTGTCGTTTCTGCTACTGCTCACGTGACTCAGCGTGTCAGCTAGGAAATATGTTCCTTTGGGAGCCCTCAGACACAGATTGGTAACAAACGGGGTTCTTCTGTCCACCTGGGAACTCTGAGATGACAAGGTCAAGGTGGCCCACAGAGTTGAGTATGCTCCCTTCCTTCCTCTTGGTTTTACATTCCTGAATACAATTTTTAAAAATCATTTTCTGTTGTCCTTTCTCATTTAAGCGAGCTCATTAGCCTGCCTGGTCACTGGGCTCGGCCCTGCTCCCAGCCCGCTGGGCAGGCCCGAGGGGAATGCAGCTGGGTGGGTGCTCTCTGATTCGGGGGGAGTCCCCCACCTTGATAGCTACACAACCTTCATGCCAGGAACCAGCCACACCAGCTCAGTGTGTCCTGTCGCACATCAGCCTCGGACGTGGGGCCTGGGGACACTCTTCCTTTTGTGTGTGGTCTTCCTTCTCCCTTCCCATGCTGCCAGGACCTATCCTCAGACACCTACATAGACTGCAATTACCAGGTGTAGGTCCCTGGCCTTGCTGAGTAGGGCAGGGGAGGCCCCAAAGATGGAAGGGAGGAGGCTGGGCCTGCAGATCCGTGCTCCTTGCCCTGTTTTCTGGAAGAGACTTCGAGGCAGTTCTCACCCTCACTCCCTTTTTTTCTTCACCTAATGAATAATTGGACTTACACCACTCACTCCCTTCATCCCCCAAAAAGGTGCTATCTGACTGCCACTCAGAAGAACATTCCTTCCATCCCTGGGGGAGGAATTTATAAATATTACCTCGGCTCCCATGTGCTTCCACCAAGCTTCTCATAAATCAGTGCCGGGGCTCCCGGCCCTCCCGGACTATATAAAGCCACTCCTCTGACTCTTGGGTTTCCAATTTTAAGTCAAACACAGCCCAGCCCTGCCAGCTCCTGCTGATCCTCACAGATTCCAGGGGCTGCTCAAAGTCTCCCGAACCAGCCAGCTAAAAATGACTCAGTTGTCCCCACTAGAGAAATTTAAAATTAAAACTCACATGTGAGGTACAGACTGCCCATGATGAATGGAAGCAAAAAATACCCCCAAAACAAAAAAAAAAAACATCTCTGACAAAGGCCTGGGTGCAGCCCACCTGCCACCATTCTGTTTTTCTGGTGGTTATATCTATAGCAACCAGGTTCTCAGGCAGGAGCCTGGACCCACCCAGAGAGGAGATAGGACTTGGGCCTGGAGCAACTGTGCTGGTAAAAGGCTTGCACTGCCCTTATCTGTGTGCCGGGTGCTGGGGAGAATGGGAACTTCCTCCAAGAATGGGGAAGGGGGGAAAGTCAGGGAGTGGCCATAGGAGACAAGATTGAATAGACCCAGAGAAGAAGGAAGTGTTTCCACACTCGGGAGAAAGTACCTAGGTGGACAACCAATGAAGGAATCTCACTCTGTTCCCCTAACCACCCTCTCAGCTTTTCTGTTTCTTCCTAGTGTGTTTCAGAATTACCAGGGAGAGGGAGGAGCCAAGCACTTAGTCGGGGGTTGGGGGGTGTCTGGAGGCTCAATATCGTGGGGACCCAGGTTGTCTTGGCTGATTGCCTCGTGCTGCCCTGTAGACCTCTGGTGACTAGACAGCAATGAAGTGACACCCCCGACCCCCCACCCCCACCCTGAAACTGACCCTGTGCAACCCTTACAGCCACGGGCAAAGCTCCTCTTCCTTGTCACCAGCGAAGCTGCTCTCATGTACAGCCCACTGTGTGACCTGAGGACCCTGGTTTGGAGGCTCGATACAAGTACAGTGCTAGCTGAGGACACACTTCCGTGCAGGGACCTGATCGTGTGAATGCTTACAGTGCACAGCATTTGTTCATTGAATCCTCAGAAGTGGGTGTGGCAGCCACTTTTATTAGTTCATTTTAGGGCAAAGGAGATTGAGACCTCAGGAGTCACACATCTAGTAAGTCAGAGTTTGAAGCTGGCTGTGACTGGCTCCTAGCCGGGGTCTTTCTTACCACCAAGAGAAGCCTCTCAGAGCAAACAGCTTGAGGTTGAAAGTAGCAGATCCAACAGAAGCTGTGAGAGCTGCCACAGGGCTGGAAACAGCACCACAGCTGGGAGAGGTCGACAGAAAAGCCTGCAAGGGGCAACAGCTGCTGGGCAGATAGGACCTGGAGGAAGACACGACCCTAAAAAGTGCTGGGGGATCCAGGAGCCCTGAGACCCTCTGTGTCAGCGTTGGGGTGGGTGGCTGTAGAGCCAGTGTTATCGAACCACCCCACAACCCTGGGCCCTGCATGGGGCCCTTATTTCACAGTCCCCTGCTCTGCCACTGGAGGTTAACGCAAGTGTGGGACTACTGCCGTCCTGAGGAACTGGAGGTGGTCGCCATCATCAGGAGAGAATTCTGCACGGGCGCATGTCTTTGTGCCAGTAGATGCCATCAAGTCACACCCTGGGCACACCTCTCTGGCCAAAGCTGGATGCAGGCCTTGTTACTGGTATAGAGGAAGTGGGGCGCGTCGGCCTCTCAGCTTCTATCGTGGAAGACCTCCTCCTCCCACCCAACCTCAAGTCGTGGGATCCAGATAACGGGCAGTCAGAAAGGACGTCTGTCCCCCCAAATTCACATGTTGAAGTTCTGAGCCCTACAATTTTGGAATGAGACCTTATTTGGAGATAGGGTCTTTACAGAGGCAATCAGGTTAAAGTGAGGCCGTGAGGGTGGCCCTAATTCATAGGACTGGTCTCCTAATAAGATGGGGAAATTCAGACACAGAAACACACACAGAAGGAAGATGATATGAAGTGACACAGGAAGAAGACAGCCGTCTACACGCCAACAAGGGCGGCCTCGGGCAGAACCAAGTCTGCCAACACCTTGGTCTCAGACCTCTGGCATCCAGACCTGTGAGACAGTGAATGTCTGTTGTTTGAACCCCCCAGTCTTGGAATGGGCATGACAATGTAGGGCTTTGAAATCTGGGGGGGGGGGTGTTCTCTCCGTCCCCATGCATGAGTGCAATGTGGCACTCTTACCACGGGGCCTGAGGTTGAGATAAAAATTTAGACTTGTAAAATATTAGCTCTTTACACCATCTTAGAGGTTTTGTCGTCTAATTTCCCATCCAGGATGAAAGGCCCAAAAGAGATAACATCCTGGAGAGATGGCTAGTTTGCATCTCCCTGAACATGTCCATTTTAGGGAGTTCCAGGCCAGTGGCTCAGGGGTTGGATAATTCTTATCTTTACAAAGTGTTTCCTTATATGGGTGTGAAATGTGCCTTCATGGAACTCCTTTCTGGCGCCTTTCTTTCTTACTTTTTTTTTCAGTTACAGTTGACATTCAATATTATTTTATATTAGTTTCAGGTGTGCAGCAGAGTGGTTAGAGGCTTATATAATGTATGAAGTGATCCCTCCATAAATCTAGTCCCCGCCTGGCACCAGACACAGTTATTACAGTGTTATTGACTGTACATTCCACTGTGCCATAATTTTGCATCCCCATGACTATTTTGTAACTGCCAATGTGTACTTCTTAATCCCTTCCCCTTTTATACCCAAGCCCCCCAAGCCCTCTCCCATCCGTCAATTTGCTCTCTGTATCTGAGTCTGTTTCTGTTTTGTTTCTTTGTTTATTTTGTTTTTAGATTCCACATATAAGTGAAACCATACAATATTTGTCTTTCTCTGACTTCTTTCACTTAGTGTAATACCCTCTAGGTCCATCCATGTCGTCACAAATGGTAAGCTTTCATTCTTTTTTGTGGCTGAGTAATATTCCACTGTATAAATGTACCACTTCTTTATCCAATTGTCAATTGATGGACATTGAGGTTGTTTCCATATCTTGGCTATTGTAAATAATGCTGCAGTGAATATAGGGGTGAATATGTCTTTTCAAGTTAGTGTTTTCAACATCTTGGGATAAATACCCAGAACAGTGATTCCTGGGTCATATGGTAGTTCTAGTTTTAATTTTTTGAGGAACCTCCATAATTTTTTTCATAGCGGCTGCACCAATCTGCAATCCCACCAACACTGTACAAGGGTTCCCATTTCTCCACATCCTCACCAACACCTGTTTGTTGATTTATTGATAATAGCCATTCTGACAAGTGTGAGGTGATATCTCACTGTGGATTTATTTGCATTTCTCTGATGATTAGTGATGTTGAGCATCTTTTCATATGTCTATTGCCGTGTATACGTCCTCTTTGGAGAAATGTCTATTCAACTCCTCCTCTGATACTTTTCTTCCTTCTGTCTACTCTCTAGATATGTTCCAGAGCACCTACATTCTCTCTTCTCCAGGCTAAGTGGCACTAATTCCCTCAAGAGTTTCTTATATGACACATGTTCTTTCCCCCTCACCTCTTGACACATCTGAGCTTTTCTAAGTTCCTTATGGTGTTGTGTCACTGGACTCCAGCAAGGTATAACCAATGCCAGTGACAGTGGGACCACATCTTCCTGTCTTGAATACATTACTTCTAAGAATAAAGCATGTAGTCAAACCAGACTTGTGCTCAAACGATGTGCCACTTATTCAACAAGTATTCTTGAGCACGTGTGTACGTGCATGCGTGCATGCTAGACTTTAGGAACACAAAGACCCAAGGACCTCGTAACCAGTGGAGGGCAGATCAGTAATCAAGTGGTTATCAGACAGGTGACAGGTGTTCTGCAAGCACAGAGGACGAATGCCTGCCGCTGCTCAGAGCAAGGATGGGGACAGACTTCACAGAGCCATGACTAGCTGGCTGGGTATGAAGGCTGCCAGGGAGATGAGGTGGGTGGGGATGAGGTGGGCAGGCCTGGATTTGCTGCTCCCAGGCTGAATGAACAGCGTGGGCGAAGTCACAGAAGCACACGGCGCACAATGTCCTTTTGTCTCCTCTTTTGTGATCACTTCCTGTCCATCCTTATAAAGTCAATCTGATGTCCAATCCTCTAGGAAGCCTGACTTTCCAATCTCCTACCCTCCAGGTTGGGTTAGATATCGTCTCTCTGTCCTCGTAACACTCGCTGCACATCTGTGACCTCTCAACTTACCTTATGATATTACTGTGATCTGTTTATCGCCCATCTCTGCACTGAACTGTCAGCTCCTCGTGTTAATCAACTTCGTATCTGCATACCTGGCACTGAGTTGTTGTTCAAACAGGTGTTTTGAACAAATGAGTGGAGCGGCCACGTGTGTTCTGGTTAGAGATGTGGGAGCTGACCATGGATAGGTTCGCATGGCGACGTGGGCTGGACACTGTAGGCAATGCATAGGCAATGGGTGCAGGAGATGGGTGTGGGAAAACACCTGCCGGCAGCCATCAAGGGTGAAGATGAGAGTCTGAGTGAGACAGAAAAGCAAGTCAGAAAACCTGGGCAAAGCCCAGGTGAGCGATGGCAGGGCATGAAGCAAGGTTGTGGCACTAGAAAGTGAACAATAACAGAAAGAGGGAAATGGATTAAAAAGACAAAGAGACAGAACTTTGGCGGGAATTTAGGCAAGGAAGACACAAGAAGGACTTGGACAACTGGGTCGATAGTATCATCCTTGTCTGAAAGTGAGAATTGAGAAAGAGAAGGATTTTAATTTTATTCTGATGGTTGGGGGACATGGGAGGAGGGACGAGATGACACATTCTATATTTTTTCAGTCTTGTTGATTTTCAGGTAATGGGACTTCCAAATCACCAGAAGTATGTGTTTGGGGCGGGGCTGGGTTGAAGACTTGGGGAGCCATCAGTGTACCTATAAACACACAGCCATAGGAATGGGTGAGGCAACCAGGGCATGTGTAGAGCGTGGAGAGAAATGGACCCCAGATGGAATCCTAACACACATGCTACTGTAAGAGCCCATTCTTAGAAGAGCACCAGGTTGGTTCAGTGCTCTGCTGTCGCCATCTTGAAATTCTTAATACATTTCGATGATTACGGGGCCCTGCATTTTCATTTTGCTGGTATCGTCACGTCACACCCTGAAGGGGAGAGATGACTACTCGAGTGGTAACAGTCCCTGTGGACTTGAGAAAATGCAGACAGCAAATGAGGCTTTATTTCCCCATCCCCCACAAGGCCGGTCAGCCAGGCAGCCCGCTCTTGCCTCGTCCCCAGTCCCCTGGTCCACAGCAGTCTTGAAGCCCTAGAGCTTGTCCCATCCCAGCCAAGATGACAGATCTAGTTGGAAAAGAGGTGCTAACAACCCAGACTGTGATCAGCCTGGCCTGAGACAGTGAATTCTTCCTCCCGCACCCACCCTCTCCCATGGCCTTCACCACCAGCAAAGGAGAGAAAGAAAACACTCCACAATTATTGGATTTAGGTCCTTCAGTTCTGAAAGGGAGATTAGGCAGAAACTGGTAAGGACTTGTTTTTCTTTTCCAGTAAGGACTAAACCACAGAATGGTCTTAAACATCCACAGAGATTTTGATCGGAAGCAAGAATTTCACAATAGCACAGATTTTGATGCTTACAGAGCTTACAGTTCTCCAAACTGGAGAAAATGTCATCTGCATGGGGGCACTGCCTTGTGTGGAAAAAGTCTTTGTGTCCTGTGAGGGCTCTGTCATAGTGTTTTGCACGGGGGATCCTAAGGAAATGCCTGAGTTATGCATGAAAGCACTTTTAGGTGGTCCCCAGAGATACCAGATACATTTCCAAGAACCAGGCTATCCAAATCAAAACCTCAGTCCAAAGCCCTCTACCTAATTTGAAAAGTAAATTTTCAGTTTCTGAATCCAGAGTCTTTGTAGCCTTACGTAAGTCCCAGATTCTGCCCAGTCACAACTTCAAAAAATAATGCCGTGTTCCCAAAGGAGACTCTTTGAGGATGGAGCAAGACTCTCTTTGTAACCCAAAACCTGTGAGGAAACTTTAGTTCTGTCTCCAGATAGAGGTTTCCACTCAAAGGGAACAAAAACAGGCAAAGAGTTTTTGCAACAAGTGAGCCCTGTGTTTAAAGAGCTGAGGGGGGTGGGGGAGACATCAGGAAACTCCAAAGAATAGCTTAAAACAGATTCTTTAACCCAGAACAGAGGGACCTCAACAAGGCGATGGAAACTGGATGTTGGAACCTGGTCCCAGCTCCATTCTCATCTCTCACCTTCATCAACCTGCTGGAAGGGATGGTGGGAGGTGGGACGAAGGAGAGTTCCCAAATACGGGACACAGGACTACATCTTTACAGTGATAGCTTCTTTTGCTATAGTGAAGACAAGACTCTACCGAGGGCATCTGGAGACTGAACAACCAGATATTAATTTCAATGCGTATATGATTCATTCATTCATCAATCTTACAATTATATGTTGACTGTCTCCTATGTGCCAAGCACTATGCTGTTTACTAGAGGGAAGAAACTCCTGCCTTCAGGTAGTTAATGTTTAGTAGACAGCAAAACAGGTATCTCAAATATCCCCAGGGCTGGTGGTATGATCCAAGAGAAAACAAACAGGACTGCACAAGCTACAGCGTCACGTATAGTCTGATCGATGGGAAGCTTGGTTTTGATTAGGTCTTGATAGGACCTAAATGCTCCACTTATTATTTTGCATCTGGTGATGGCGAGAATATACCCCAGCTCTAAACACGTCAAGCCTTGTTTCTCTCCCACTGCCCTATCCTTCGGGGGCCCAGCATCATAGGATGCATTCACAAGGCAGGAAGACCACAGGCTATGTGAAGCCATTTCTCTACCAGGACGTCTGTGGGTAACATAACCGTACACAAAGGAACTGCAAACTGCTTAGGTTAGAGAGGAAGGGACAGCAGTGTAGACTGCACTTAAACAGATGACCTCTACAAATTTACAAAAACACATGACCATGCGAACACTTTGTAGGGCCCCCCTGGAGCTTTGGAAGCGGTCCCACACGAGAGCGCCCCGAAGCAGAAGCTTGAGCATACTTGTCATCATGGTACAGACATATCTGGGTGAAGTTCCAAGCCCTTTGAAGATCCTTGATTCCTGTTTTTCCCTACAGAGCGCAAAGAGAAGACGTCTCAACTGCTAAGAGTCTCAGCCCTGGAGATTACCTCAGGTTTATGTTGGAGTCACAAACACAAATTTAAATCAGGCCATGAACGCCAATAAAAGGTGTTGTGACTCTAAACCCTTTCCTCTATTTTTAGATCTGATCTCCTCTCTCCATCTCCCTGGCCCTCCCCCATTTTCCTGATGTGTGGACTTCTCTCTGCCAGATCTTTCCATGCTGTCTGTCCATTTGCTACTTCTAATTCTCACTGTCTTTAATTCTCTTTGTAAACCTGCTCACTGTTTTCTTCCCATTCTACACTTTTTCAGACCTATGTTACGCTGTCTTCCCTCCTCTCTCCCTCTCTCTCTTGCCTTCACTGTCATTTCTCTGTTTCAACATCTCTGCCTCTCTCTCTCTGTCTCGCCTTACGTTTTATTCTAAACTTTCTCTCTATAACTACTGTCCCTGTGTCTTTATTTTTTTCACTTTCTGCCCCCATCTTTCCCCAGTCCTTCCAGGTCTTTCCAAATATAATCCAACCTCCATTTCACCCTAACATAGTTTTTTTCCTATGTATTGATTACTGGTTTAAGGATTTGCTCTCCGGAAATAGCCTTATTGCAGATATTTTTCTTCCTGTGGCATGACAGCCTCTGAGCAGCCTTTCCATTCAAGGCCAGAAAAACAGCAAGAGCTGGTCCAGGGCTCTGGCCTCATTGTTCTGGAGGCTGGCACTGCCCTAGAGGGGAGGGCTTCTTGGTATGTCCTGGACCTCAGACACCACGGAGAAGTCAAGAAGTGAAGCACATGTCAATTGTCTGGGAATTCCTCTCAACTCTTTGTGTTTTCTCTAATTCCATCTCTTTCTGTCGGACTTTCTATGGAAATGCGTGCTTGTGTGTTTATCGCTCAGTGAACAAGCTCTGCTGGAATGCCCTCCACGCGCTATAAAGAGCACAAGAAAGGACTTGTCCGCAAACACTTTATTCTCCAGGGTCTATGGACACAACACGTATCACCTGTAAACAGTCAGAGAACGTGTCCCAACACGTACAATGCTGACCATAAATGCGCCAGCTCAGGGCAGGAGAAGCCAGCATGAGCCTGAAGACTTGGTGGAAGGGCTGGGCTGGCGCTGGCCTTGACATTGGCAGAAGGGGAAGAGAACATCTTCCAGGAGGAACAGCTTAGCAAAGCCAGAGCCTCGGGGACTCACTGGACTGTCTGTGTCAGCCTGGGCTGCCATAACGAAACCCCACCCACTGTATGGCTTGAACAACAGAAGTTTATTTCTCATTGTTCTGGAGGCTGGAAGTCCAGGATCCGGATCTGGCAAGGTTTGGTTTCTGGTGAGAGCCCGCTTCCTGGCCTGCCAGACGGCTGTCTTCTCACCGTGTCCTCGCCTGCCAGAGCGAGAGAGATTCTCGGGCTCATCACCATCAGCAAAATCATGATTCCAAAGACAAGAGCTGCATAGACACGCCTGTCACTCTAACAGCAGGTTGGGAACAGCTTGTGGAGAGAGCTCCCACTGCCTTAGCTTTTGTTTCAGTCACATGGCACAGCCTAGGGCCTTGTTGGGTGCCCTCTAAATAGTAAACAAATGCAATCGACTTGAATGGAATTGACACCACAGATCGCAGAAGTGGGAGGTCCATAGCAGAAAGACCTTCTTTTCAGGGTGAAAAGCAAGGGCTCCTGAGCACAGCTTAACTCAAATGCCAAGAATTTAAAATTATGTCCTTAACACCCAGTTCTCCAGTTGGTTCAATGTTTGAAAACATTTAAGTTCCTACGATGTGTCAGGATTGGACTATAAGCATGGCCACTGCCTTGTACAACTCCAAAGTCACCAGCACACGGTGTCCTATGTAAATCGTTCTCTCTGGATGTGTGCAAGGCAGTGGTCCTCACAAAGAAGAGAGAACGTATGCAAATAGGTGCGTTTATTGTTTACTGGGTAGAGAGCTTCCATTTGGGTTGATGAAAAGCTCTGAAAATGGACAGGGTGATGGTTGCAAATACTTCAAATACAACATTGCAAATACTTCATGCCACTGAACTCTACACTTAAAATGGTGAAAGTGGTGAATGTTATGTGATACGTATTTTATCATAATAAAAATAAATAAATAAAAACAAATGAGAAAGTCCTAGAAACCAATGAGCTCACAGTTGTGGGTGGTGAAAGGCACATAATAAAATAGGTACAATTGTGTAAAGATGCATTAACCAGCCACGTTAAGGTCACAGAGGAGGGGCTGAGTAGCTGGTACAGGGAGAGCTGCCTTACATGCTACGTGTTGAATGAATGGGGAGCTTGGAGAGGTGGGATCACACAGATTCTTAAGCATGGCTGAGAGGTCATTGACTGAATAGATCCCGGGGTCCTCTAGAACATCTTTAGAAAAGCTTGGACCACTGCTCTCCTGATCAAGAAGTCACCAGCCTCAGAGGACAGCACAGATTCAGAGAACACCAGACACGTGGAAAGAACGGGTCCTTCCTAAAGCCAGGAGACTAATTGTTGGGCAAGGAAGGGCCGGAGATCCTTAGGCAGGACGAGAGGTTACCAATGACAGGATGAGAAACACTGCAGCCATTCCGCTGGCAGCCAGCTCAGCAAAGGATTGGCAGCCATGGAAAGGCAAGGAAAGGACTTTCAATTAGGTAATGCTGGAGGGAGCCCAGTCACCACCAGACCTCTCGGTCCTCCCAGACACACCTTGCAGGCCACACACCCTTCCTGCCACTGGGAAATACAGGTCATAAAACCAGTCGATATCCTTGTTGTTGGGAACTTTGATTACCACCTTTGGGAAACAATTATAAGCTCAAAAGGGTGTGAGTGTGTGCCAGCTGTCTGAGAAATTTTCTTCCCCTTTGGTGAAGCTTTGAACCCAATATCCATATTATCCTAACCAGAAATGAAATTTCATGGTGTGGTAAGTACTCTTATACCAGGAGAGCAATGGGATGGAACATTTGAAATTGGCACTTTTCTGAAAAATCCAAATGAGTTACATCCCAATTATACGCAAAGGCTTCCAGAAATACCTGGAGAACAGCCATTTATGCTGAGTTCTGCCCAAAGGCACAATATACGCCAGATTCCTTTCAATTCCATTGTCCTCCCATTTGCTTCTTCAGTGAAAGAATTGTAGAAGCTTAAAAACAAGTAGTTGAAAAGGGACGCAAGAGATTAAAAAGTCCAGCTTCTTCATGATGACAAAGACACAGCTATTACGTGCACTCTGCATTCTTAGCATCGCGAAGGGCATTAACAAATGTTGGCTGTGGCTTATGTAATACAACAGCGCTCTGAGGTAGATATTATTATCATCCCCATGCTAACAGTGAGGCTCAGTGAGCTTAACTGAGATGTCCAACGCACAAGATTAAGCAAATGACAGCCCAGTTTTTGAACCCATATTTTATGACACACAATCCACTGCTCTTTTTAAAATTTTTTCAATTACACTTCACATACAATATTATGTTAGTTTCAGATGTATTCCACTGCTCTCTTTATTTAAAAAAAGCTTTTGGTCTGGGGCCACAAAATAAATCTCTACATATTGAAAAAACTTCAAATCTTACAGTATGTGTTATCCAGCCACATGGAATGAAATAGCAAAAAGAAATCAGTAATAACATGATAATAGGAAAATCTCTAATCACTTGGCAACTAAGTAGCCCACTTCTAAATTATCAATGGGTCACAGAGGAAGTCTCAAAATAAGTTGTAAAGGAACACATTGAACTGAATAAAAATGAAAATGCAACATGTGGAAATTTGTGGGGCACAGCTACAGCAGTGCTGAGAGGAAAATTTATAGCACTAAATGAACACATTAGAGAAGAGGAAAAACCTCAAATCAATAATCTAAGATCAAGAACTTAGTAAAAGAAGCATGAAATAAACCCCCCAAAAAGCACAAATAAAAAAATTATAAAGATAAAAGCCAAATCAATTAAATTAAAAACAAGTGATTTTTATAAGATTAATAAAATTGAGAAACTGCATGTGAATCTACCGTTATCTCAAAATAAAACATTTAATTTTTTAAAATTTAAAAAAAAATTGGGATCACATTTTACACATATTCTGTGTTTTATATTTAATAATAAATCATGAACATTTTATCATTGTCTAAAATATTCTTGTATCTTACATTTATTAACTGCTTTTTATTTCATCTACGGCTATACCATAATTATTTAAATATTTTTGCCTAGGGATTTGGAGTATTTCAAATAGTTTGTTATTATTATTAAAAAATGCTGAGAAGCACATCCTGGTGCCCATTTTTTACAAACAGCTTTACTAAGACACAAATAACATACCACATAATTCATCCATTTAAAGTGTACGATTTAATGGCTTTTAATATATTTAGTGTTGCACAACCATCGCCACAATCTAATTTTAGAAGTTTTTTGTTCCCCCTAAAATAAACCCCATACCCATTATCAGTCAAACTCCATTCCTCCCCACTTGCCTGCCCCAGCCCTAGGCAACCACTAATCTACTTTCTGTCTCTATAAATTTCCCTATAGAGACAAATTTTCCTATTGTCTCTATAGGAAAATGAATGAAATCATACAACATGTGGTCTTTTGTAACTGTCTTCTTTCACTTGGCATCATATTTTCAAGGGTCCTCATGTATCAGTACTTCATTCCTTTTTGTTGCTGAATAATATTCCATTGTATGGATGAACCACACTTTATTTATCCATTTGACAGGTAATGGATATCGGCTTGTTTTCACTTTTTGGCTATTATAGATAGTGCTGCTATTAACATTCTCATGCAATATTTTTGCAAGGACGTATGTTTTTATTTTTTGGGGTGAGCACCTAGGCGTGGAATTGCTGAGTCACTGGGTAATTCTATGTCTAACTTTTTAACTTGGCGCCCATTCTCAAGTATTTCTTTAAGATACATTTCTTGCAGTGGACATCATTAGTAAGTGCATCTTTAAAGTTTTTGATACATATTGCCAAATTACAATCCTAAAAATTGTGCCAACGTCTGCTCCCACCAGGAGTGCAGAATGCTTTAACAGTACAAATCTGGGCTCCAGGGGCTCTCACACGATTGGATCCACAGTCATGGACCCTGTTTGGACCTGAGAGGAGTCATGAGGCCACCCACTCCTTATCTGGACAAGGCTTAGTAGAAGGAGACAGAAGACCGGGTTCTCCTCCCAGGCCTGCTACTTGCTGGGCTGGTAACCATGAGCACGTTATTTCCTCCTTTGCAAAAGGAAGATAATACCCCACTCAGCCGCTGGAGGATCCATATCGGAATGTGGTATAGGAATGCTTTTCTAATGTGGACACACCCAGACAGGAATGATATTTTTTGAGAAGCACTGCTTAGCTGGTTTGTCCACTGAGCTCCAAGATTTTTAGCGGAAGTTGGTGTTAGGAGTCAGTGGTTAGTTGGTTCAGACATACTTACTTTAACAGAACCTGAGGACAAATATTCCTTTTTATACTATGAATGTGGTTGCAGGGCACAATTTGAAGGTGCTGTTAAGCTAAACACCCCACAGCCCTCGTGGCTAGTCTAGGGAGGGGCAGAAAGAGTGGGGGTGCCAGGGAGCCCCTACGTTGAGTGTGAAGTTTTGTTATTACTGACAGAAAGTTCCTCCCTCCATGGGAATGAAATACGGCCTCCAGAAATTCTAACCAGTCATCTTTACTCTGCCCTCAATCCTGTGGACATGGCCAGTGTCAAGTTTCTTTTCTAGAATCTCTGCACAAATCCAGCACCTTCCTTGGTGGCCCAGGGGCCAATGGGAGCTGGAGAGCCCTAAGAGCCAGAGGGGGGCCCATGCCTGCTGCCTCGTCAGCTGTGCCAGCACCTGGCTGGACGGGGACCAGTGTTCAAAGTCTTCACCGGGCACTGCAGGGCATTTGTCCTATTGATCCGCCTGACTGTAGCGCAGTACAAAGGGCGCCAGAGGCCTACAGTCGAAGGAGTGGCTATCCTGGTGGTGCCCAGCCTCTGGCCTGGGGCTCGGTGATGAGATGCCATCAGAATAAGATGTGTGCACCAAACCCAAGTTAGGGGCTCTTGGAACAGACCACACACACACACACACACACACATACACACACACACACACACACACACACTGTCCTGTGGAGCCACTTGTTTCCACCGGAAAGGCCCAAATTCTAACTCTATTTCTTTTGACTAAACCCAGAGGACTTATTTTATATGAGAGACGAAGCTACCTAATTAAATAAGATTAGCTACTAGGTAATAAATATCGCCTACGTTTTGGGCACTTCACATAATCCTCTTTAATCCTCCCAGCAATCTTGAAAGTAGCAATACACCCATTTTATAGATGAAGAAACTGAGATTCATGGAGGTTAAGTGACTTTCCAGAGGCCACAAAGGAAGTAAGCAGCAAAGCAGGATTTATAGGCAGGTCTTCCTGACTTCAAAGTCCACGACGCTCTTTGCATTTAGGACAACATTGGGATGAGGCCTAGAACCCACTTCCAGGTCTATTCAGGCTGTTGGTGCAAAGAGTCTGTCCAGTGTGGATCTTCCCTGGGCCAGGAAGGCCCTGCCGAGAGCTGGCTGTTAGTAAGTGGGGCAGGAGTGAGGGAGCGAGGAGGCCCCCAGTAGATGTCAGCTGATCTGCCTGAGCATTCACCCAGGCCCCAGGGTCTGGCTCGCTTTGTGTGGATTCTGGCTTCTTCTCCTTCCCTCTGCCCCTTCAAAGCCCTCTGTGTAATGGGTTTTCCCTTCCAGTTCAATTTCAAGACATGTTGAGCCAAGGAGGGCCCTTGGGCCTCCTCCCAGTGTTTGTTGTTATTGACAGGAAAGATTAGTGATGAGTCACTCCAAAAGCAGTGGATCAAAGCAGGCCAGGCGGCTTGGCCTCCTGTGGGGGCAGCTGGAAGGAGCCTGGTAGGCCTCACTCTCTCTGTGGGGACAGAGAGGACAGGGCCCCAGGGAAGGAGCCTCGGTTCCTTCCACAAGCTAAACAGAAGTCAGTAGTGGATGGCTGACAAAAAGTCATCGCTAGTCCATGTCTGGGAGCCCAGTGGGTCAGAGCTGAAGGGCACTCGTTCCGAAAGACAGTGACAGCCCAGTGCCTGGCTGGAGCCGTGGGCAGGAGAGGGCTGGCTGGCTGACTGCATCAGCGGGCTGACCGGCCTGCAAGGCTACAGCACTTGAGGGCCATCTGCAAGTACAGGCATCCCTGGGGGACACAGAACAGTGTTAGTGCGACCACCGTCCATGTTGTCACAGACTGTTAGGGACTGAATGTTTGTGTCCCCCCCCAAATCCATATGTTGAAACCTAACGCCCAACATGGTGGAGTTAGGAAGTGAAGTTAGGAAGTGGAACCAGTGGGACTGATGATGGGACACAAGAGAAGATGCTGTCTATGAATCAGGAAGCAGGCCCTCACCAGACACTGAATCTGCTGGCATCTTGATCTCAGACTTCCAGCCTCCAGAACTGTAAGAAATAAATTTCTGTTTGTAAGCCCCCCAGTCTATGGTGTTCTCTTGCAGCAGCCCAAGCTCAGAGACATACTCACACTCACCTGTCATTCAAAATCTTCTCCAGTTGTGATGACCGTGAGGACTGGTCCTGGTACTATCTATGCGAAGTAAATGCTCACCTATTTGATGAACACCACTCCTTATTTAACACGGTTCTAAGGATGTGGCTGAAGGCACAAAGAAGTATGAGACAAAATTCCTGCCCACGAGAAATTTGTGCTCAAAATGGGAATCAAAACAGAGGTACACAAGAAAGAAAACAATGCAGAACACTTCACTCTCGGTTGTACAATTTTGTGGTTACAACCCAAATAGTATTGGGGTTTAGAGAGAAGAGAAAACTTCAGCATCTGGAGTCCTAGATTACAGTAATCAGGGGAGGCTTCCTGGAGGTGGTGAGACCTGAGTGAGTTTTTGAATGATGGGTTCAGGAGAGGAGATGAAATTCTAGGGGAGAGGAGCATCACAAACAGTCAGTACTGAATACATAGTTAGCTCTAACCATTACGGGTTATTCACTTCTTGGCTGCACAACCACACTCTAGTCAAACAGTAGATGGTAGGATGATACCAAGCCCCAAGGGGAGTGAGAATGTATGCTTCTGACAGATGTCTCTGTATTTCAAATCCAACATAAGTAGAGCAGATACCATTTCTGGACTGTCTACCATGTGCCAGGCACTTTACATAGATTGACTTATTCAGTTTTTACAACAAACCTAGGGAGTAGTATCATTATCCCCACTTCAGAGATAGGAAAACTGAGACTTATGGAGGTTAGGGAATTTTCCCAAGGTCATATAGCAGAATGGCAGAGATAGACTGGGCCTGCCGGTGCCCTTTCCACTGGGCTCATTGCCTCCCTCAGTTGGTGGTAGCCAGCTTACTTTTGACCTTTGCCAGAGATCACTTAGGGGTAACTGATTTTTCCCCTAACCCAACCACCACTCCCTCCATGAGGTCCTACCTGACCTCTCTTTAGCCACACATGCTCCTGCCTCCATAAGATTTAAAGATTCCCTAAGATCACGATACATCTTAGGATGGAAAGTATGTTAAATTTAAGTTGACAGTGGTTGCTTGGGCGTAGAGGTGGGAGAGGCACAAGGGAACTTTTGGGGGTGATGATTATGTTTATTACCTCATTTGGGGTGATGGTTTCACTTGTGGATTCACATGTCAAAATGTATCAAGTTGTCCACTTTAAATATGTGCAGTTTCTTGTGTGTAAACTATACCTCAACAAAGCTGTTTTTAAAAAATTCTAACTCAGGCTATGTTACTGCAAAAATAAAAGTTGTGATGGGCAGGATATTTCCTTAGTGGCACAAAAGAATGGTGTGCTCTCTCCTGACACCCACGGTGCTGCTCCTGAGGTCACCCCTGAGAAAGCCAGCTCCTGCGTCCACCAGCTTTCCCCCCAGAAACACCCGGGCACCATGCCACACAGCTTGTATCGGGATACCAAGCTATGCCCAGAGCTATTTCACAAAACCCAGCCCTTTTTGGCTCTGTCCTTAAGAGCAGGTGTGGGCCAGGTTCTGCTCTGCTGTGTTTTAACAGATAAGGAAATGGAGCCAGAGGGAGAAAAGCTCATAAACTTTCACAATGTCACCTCTGAGTCAGGACAGAAACAACAACTGATCTTCCTTCTCTAGCTGCCTTGGGACAAAACCTGGGCCTGATGGCTCCACCCCATCAGACTCCCCCAGAAATGCCCTCCTGTCTGCCCACCGAAGGACTGGTTCCAATACCCACATGCCCAAAGTCAGCAGCCCAGCCCACGATGAGCACACGGCTGCCTCCTGTTGTGGGGCTTCAGGCGTGGCCTTGCCGCTGTTGTTCAGCACAGCTGAGCTCAGTTACTGGATTCTGTGCACTAGGACCACCAGTCTTAGGAGCAAAGGCATGATTTCCCCCCAAGGGCACCATGCCATGTGCTGGGGGGATGATTTAATACTACTGGATTCATCATGAAAGCAGGGCTGCCACGTCCAGTCGCACAGGTTGCACACTGCTGTCATGCAGGGTAGCATGCTCCCCACATAAGAACGCAGGACGTGGTGAGGCCAAAAAGGAACACCGACAGAGCCATAGATAGGGGAGTCACACCACTATAGTCTCGCTGGCAGCTGGGTTGGAGACACAGGAAGCAGGAGCCACACTATTCACAACCTGCCGTCCACTTTTCTCTGCCAACCAACCTCACTTGCTAGCTGTAATCCGCCTCTCGGCAATCCGCAATCCACACTCCGCCGCTTGCTAGCTCAGCCACCATCTTCTTGCTAGCCCCCATTTTCTGCTAGCGTAGCCACAGCAGTTATATTAGTGGCCAATGGCTCACTGGTTACAGCTGACGGCCAACTAGTCACAGCTGATGGCCATCCCATCGCAGTTGATGGCCATTTACTACCTGAGCCAGCACCTTCCACGTGAGACCGAGAGCCTGGCAACTGCACTCCTGGCTCTGTCCCCACACTGCACAACTACAAGAGGCCCCAGTCACATAGCAACCTGCCTGAAGGGATTTATGAGTTAATGGGAACAAAGAAATCTTAATTTAGATCCCTTTACTTATAGACAAAAGGGTTAGAAACAAGCAGACTTATCCACGCCAATGCCAGGAACACAAGCAGTGTAAGACAACTGCCTAAACCCAGCCTGAGGACCAAGTGACCTGGTTCTAGCCCCAGCTCCACCAGGAACTAGCTGTTTGACCTTAAGCAAGGACCTTAGTGGAATCACTCCCAACAGTACACAAAACGTGCAGAAGTCTTGGAGAAGCTGTATAATTTAATAAGTGTCATGTATCATTATTTTGAAAGCTAAAATCCAACGGGAGTAAAAGGCCTGAGAGGTCCTGCTGGCTGGGTCACTCTCGAGTCTCCGATTCAGGAGGCAGGACCAGGCCCGTTGGAAGGTTCAGTGATGGGGGTCCGGAGGGAAAGCCAGGTGGGGCTAGTCTTACCTAAACACTCTTAAGAACAGAGAAACAAGCCCACTCCCTGTACCACCTCTGCTTTTCACCCGTCTCAGCTGGAACAAAGCCTCTTTGTGAGTTTAATGGAGCTTGACTTAGCAAACTTTTCCGTCTCCCTCTTCTGTAGGAGAAAAAAAACAAACCGTTCTCCGCGAGGCTCCTTTGAAGGCTTTGCAGCTTGGGTTTAGGCAAACAGGAACCTGGCTGGGACCGCCCTGCTAAATGAGCTTTTTGGCAAGACTTTCCCCAGGCCTCCTGTGTGCAGAGGCTGAGGAGAGGTGGCCGGGAGGCGTTGTGAACCGGGAAGGCGGCGCTGTGCCAGGCGCCTTAGGCCCTCGATATCAGGCTGACATTTCTGAGTGCGGGTCTGCGCCAAGCCCCGTGCTGAGTCCTCATTGTATTTATTTACTTATTGGAACCTACCTAAATTAGCTCATTAAATCCTCTCCACCAGCCAGACTGGTGGGGACCGTGGTCTATTTTGTGGATCAGGAAATGGAGACTGGAGGAGGTTGCGTAACTGCGGGAGGCCACATGGACCAGGTGAGTCTGACCCCAACGAAGGCCTGTGCTCCCCAAAGAGCACCCAGCCTCCGCCCATCCTTTCCAAGCCCCGAGAACCGGATCCTGTACGTGGACAGCTTCATAACCATGCCTGAAATCGCATCTCAGTCACCCCAGCAGGGCACCATTTTCTCAGCTTGAGGATATAGGGCACTCAGCAAACTTGCTCTGTCCTCCTGCTCCAGGGGGTGAGTCAGCCCCTCTCTGCCTGCCTCACTGCACACTCACACACACACACACACACACACACACAGTCACACACTTGCACTCACTCTGTCACACACACACAGCCCCCTCCCAGCGTAAGGCGGGGAGATAAGGCACTGGCACCTGCCAGGAACAAGAAGCTCTCTATCTCAGGGTGACCTCCAGCCCGATAAACAGTTCACCCCCTCACGCTGAGTGACTAATGATGGGTGTGAACTCTGAATGTGGATGGGAGACAAGGGGGAGGGATGAAGTCATTTATTTAGTTATGTATTTATCCATCCCCCACCCCCTCCCCTTTGGGAACAATCAGCTATATCTAGGGGTCTGTTTCTGTTTTATTTTGTTTATTCATTTGTTTTTGTTTTTTTGTTTTTAGATTCCACATATAAGTGAAATCTTACGGTATTTATCTTTCTCCGTCTGACTTATCTCACTTAGCCTAATGCCCTCAGGCTCCATTCATGTTGTTGCAAAAAAGCAAGATTTCATGTTTTCTCTATGGCTGAGTAATATTCCATTGTACGTATGTACCACTTTTTCTTTATCCAGTTGCCTATTGATGGACATCTAGGTTGCTTCCATATCTTGGCTATTGTAAATAATGCTGGACATAGGGGTACATATATCTTTTCGAATTAGTGTTTTGTTTTCTTCAGATAAATACCCAGAAGTGAAATTGCTGGATCATATGGCAACTCTATTTTTAATTTTTTGAGGACTCTCCATCCTGTTTTCCATAGTGGCTGTACCAGTCTGCATTCCCACCAACAGTGCACAAGGGTTCCCTTTTCTCCACATCTTCGCCAACACTTGCTGATCTGTTGATGGTAGCCATTCTGACAGGTATGAGGTGATATCTCATTGTGGTTTTAATTAGCATATTTCTGATGATTAGTGATGTTGAGCATCTTTTCATATGTCTATTGGCCATCTGTATGTCCTTTTGGGAAAAAGGTCTATTCAGGTCCTCAACCTTTTTATTTTTTAAATTTAATTTTTTTTTTATTTTTTTGGGGGGGGAAGGGGAACAGGACCTTATTGGGGAACTGTGTGTACTTTCAGGACTTTTTCCAAGTCAAGTTGTTGTCCTTTCAATCTTAGTTGTGGAGGGTGCAACTCAGCTCCAGGTCCAGTTGCCATTGTTAGTTGCAGGGGGCGCAGCCCACCATCCCTTGTGGGAGTTGAACCAGCAACCTCATGGTTGAGAGCCTGCTCTCCAACCAACGGAGCCATGGCAACCTTGTGATTGAGAGCCCACACTCCAACCAACTGAGCCATCCGGGAGCTCAGCGGCAGCTCAGCTCAATGTGCCCTGTTCAATCTTAGTTGCACCATGCCTTATGGGAGTCTAACCGGCAATCTGTGGTTGAGACCCCTTGCTCCTACCAACTGAGCCATCTGACACTGGCCCATGTGGGAATCGAATGGGCAGCCTTCGGGGTTAGGAGCACAGAGCTCCAAACACCTGAGCCACCGGGGTGGCCCAACCTATTTTTTAATCAGATTGTTTTTGGTGTTAAGTTGTATGAGTTCCTTATAATCTTGGATATTAACCCCCTATGGATGTGTCATTTGTGAATAGCTTCTTCCATTCAGCATGTTGTGGTTTTGTTTTGTTGATGGTTTTCTTCACTGTGCAAAAATTTTTAATTTGATATAGTCCCATTTGTTTGTTTTTACTTTTGTTGCCCCTTGTCCAAGGAGATATATCCAAAGAACTATTGCTAAGAGTAATGTCAAAGAGTTTATTGCCTGTGTTTTTTCCTGGGAGTTTTATGGTTTTAGGTCTTACATTTAAGTCTTTAACCCATTTTGAGTTTATTTTTGTATATAGTGTAAGAAAGTGGTCCAATTTCATTTTTTTGCATGTATCTGTCCATTTTCACCAGCACCACATATTGAAAAGACTGTCTTTAGCCCACTATATATCCTTGCCTCCTATGTCATAGGTTACTAGACCATATAAGGGAGGGTTTATTTCTGGGCTCTCTCTTCTATATCATTGATCTGTGTACCTGTTTTTATGCCAGTACCATGCTGTTTTGATTATTACAACCTTGTAGTTTGATACCAAGAAGTGTGATGCCTCCCACTTTATTCTTTCTCAAGACTTCTTTTGCTATTTTGGGGTCTTTTGTGGTTCCATATAAATTTTAGGATTAGTTCTAATTCTGAGAAGAATGACATTGGTGTTTTAATGGGGATTGCACTGAATCTGTAGATTGCTTTAGGTAGTGTGGAAATTTTAACAATATTAATCCTTCCAATCCATAAGCAAGCTATATCTTTCCATTTATTTGTATTAACATCTTCTTCAATTTCTTCTTCAGTGCCTTGTAGTTTTCAGAGTATAGGTCTTTCACCTGTTTGGTTAAATTTATTCCTAGGTATTTTATTCTTTTTGATGCAATTATAAATGGGATTGTTTTCTTAAATTCTCCTTCTAATTGTTTGTTATTGGTGTATAGAAACACAACAGATTTCTGTATATTGAGTCTGTATCCTGCAGCTTTACTGAATTCATTTATTTGTTCTAATCGGGGGGGTTTTTTGGTGGAGAATGAAGTCAATTTAATGCAATTCCCTATCACTGGACTGTCCAGAAATAAGGGGGAGGGAAGGCAGTTCTTTCGGAAGCCCACATTTGAGGCAGGGGTGTGTGAGGGTCCTTCACAAGAAATTCTCTTCAGCAACAGGACTGCACTGATAGATTTAGAGGTTCCAGCCTGCCGAAGGACTGCCCGTCTCGCAGCCCACCCTCTACACACACACACACACACACACACACACACACACACACACACACACGCGCGCGCGCAACATGGTCTGGTCAACTCCCCAAACACTGTAGTGCTGAATGGACAAGAGACTGGCGATACTAAATATTATCATTAAGACCAGCATTTACTACACACTGAGTATGTGCCAAGCATTGGGCTAAGCTCTTTCCATGCAAAAAAGAAATTTCCAGTTAATTCCCATGACAACCGATGAGGCAGGAACCGTTAATCCCATATTCCAGATGAGAACATTGGGGTTTAGAGCTTGGGTAACTCTTCAAGCTCCCATAGCTAATAGGTGACAGAAGAGCCACTTATTAACGAGCTGGCTCTAACCGTCTCAGTTCGGGCCTCTCAGACACTGTAAAAGCCTCTACTGTTTGGGCCACCTATGCTCAGGTGACAATGCTCTTAGCCTAGTTCCTGGTGTTAGATAATTACTTTAAGTTTTTGAGCATGTCTAATGCCTCAGTGGATGGACTTCTAGAGCAGGAAGAGGCCCAATGCCACCCCAGGGCCTTTTCCTCTCTCCTTCCGTTTCCTCTGCTGTTCTCTACAGCTTCTTACAGGCTCCAGGCTGTGGACTCCAAGTGGGCGTGGGAGGCCGGAGACACTACTATCTTTTGTTTCCCGGCTGATTTCTGATTTTCCCGGCATCTTTTGAGGACATGCAAGAAGATGTGAATTAGGAAGCTGGAGTGGAGAGAGAGCTGTCAGCAGCTGAATCACACCTCCCTGCCCAAAAGGTGTCATCATCCTAACCCCCAGAAACTGTGACTCTTACCTCACATGGCAAAAGGGACTTTGCAAACGTTACTAAATTAAAAATCTTGAGATGACCCTGGATTACGTGTTGGGCCCAGTGTGATCAGAGGGTCATGGGTCACGGGACATCCATCTTCTCCAGCCCTTCAACATCAGCTGCCTGGCCTTCAGTTCTGAACTGGAACTACCATGTTTCCCCGAACATAAGACCTGGCCAGGCAATCAACTCTAATGCGTCTTTTGGAGCAAAAATTAATATAAGACCCGGTCATATTTTACTATAAGACCGAGTCTTTATAATTATAATATAATAAATATAATATAATATAATAAATATAATATAGTATATAAGACCGGGTCTTATATTAATTTTTGCTCCAAAAGACACATTTGAGCTCATTGTCCGGCTAGGTCTTATTTTCGAGGAAACACAGTACACCTCCTACTATTCCTTACAAGAGGCAGGCAGGAGACTCAGAGTAGTGGTAGGTGTTCACGGAGGGAGGAGCAACTCGAGGAAGGGGCTGTGAGCCAAGGAACATAGGTGGCCTCTAGAAAAAGGCAAGGAAACAGATCCTCTCCTGAAAACCTCCGGGAGGAATCAGCCTGCCAAAACCTTGGGTTTAGGCCTCTGACCTCCAGAGCTATAGCAGAATAGATTTGCGTTGTTTGAACCACGAAGCTTGTGGTCATTTGTTACCACCTCCATGGGGAACACAACAGTGGAGCATTCATATCAGGAGAAGATACTGGGGAGTGTCATAGCTCTAGCCACTATAACAAAATACTACACTGGCAGCTTACACCACAGACATTTACTTCCTCAGTTCTGGAGGCCAGAAGTCAGACCAAGGCACCGGCAGGGTTGGTTTCCTCTGAGGCCTCTCTCCTGAACTTGCAGACAGCTGTCGCTCTTTGTCCTAATCTCCTCCTACAGGGACACCAGGCAGATTGGATTGTGGCCCCATTTTATATTAATCACCTCCGTAAAAGGCCCCGTCTCCAAATACAATCACATTCTGAGGGCCTGGGGGTTAGGGCTTCAACAAAGGAATTTGGGGTCGCAATTTAGCTCGTAATAGGGAGCCCCTATCACTGCCTCATTCTTGCAAGGCCCTCCCTCTTCCAGCAACTTCTGGACCTCCTGAGGGCCCAGCTTGAGCCCAGACAGCCACTGTCAATGGAACTGGTTGGAGCTTGCCCAGAGACGTGATGGGGCAGGTCAGGCGGATGAGGATCCTGAGAGAGAACTCGGGTAAGGGAAGAGGACGCGGGCACCAAGGATTCTCAGGTGGGTGTGGAACTCATTCTCTCTTCCAGGGAACCCACCCACAGCCTTCTAGGTCTTCCAGGGCCCCTAGAGAGAATGAAGCGGAATGGCTAGAGTTGGACACTGGGTGGAGGAGCTGGGCTTAGACCTGTGCTGGCTGGTGGCTCTCTGCAGAGACAGTGGACAGGGTGAAGAGAACCTTGGAGCCGGCACAGGCTGACGTGTTAGCAGTCCCCCCTGAATGCCAGGTCTGTCCTGACAGAAGACAGTTTCCAGATTCCTTCTTCCAATACCACCCAGACCGCAACTGACCTATAGCTGCCCCCGGCAAAATTCAGGCAGCAGAAGTGACTCAACTGCCTCCAGAGCCTGCCCTGTTTCCTCCTCCTCGCTGAGGAGGCTACCTCCGCCTGTCACCCTGCACTGTCCCTCCCCTCCAGGCCACCTGCAGGCCGGGATGAAATATCTCTCCCCTACTGTGAAGCATGTCAGGATTTCAGACAGGAGATGGCCCATGCTGCAGATTACTTGAATAAAAAAGATTTAATACAAATGCTTGCATAGGTGTAAGATTGCTAACCTGGTGATTACAAAGGTAAAAAGAGAACTCTGTAGCATCATCCCCAAGGCTGAGAAAATGAAGGGAAGAGGCTGTGATGGTTAAAACTTGGAGAGACCCTGGAACCCCACCTTGGAGGAAGGGCTCCTGCTGGTGCTGGCGTGTCTGAGGTGCGGTGCCATGGCGCTGTTTTCACAAGTGTTGGAAAAGCCACTAAATGGATTCAGCTCCCCAGCCCGACCCTCTGCTTCTTAGATTCTGAGTATTTCTGTAGCCTCTTCGGAAAAAAACAACTCACATTCACACTGGCTCCTTCGTCCGGCATCTCCACCAGCCCAGCAGACTCTGCCAAGGGTAAAAACCTTGGAGCCTATCAAGATGACCCTACAACCCAACTCTATGTGATGGCCAATTTCATGTGTCAGCCTGATGGAGCTAAGGGCTGTCCAGACAGCTGGTAAAACATTGTTCCTGCTTGTGTCTGTGCTGGTGTGTCTAGGAGAGATTTGCTTGTGATTCAGAGGACTGAGTAGAGCAGATCACCTTCCCCAAGGTGGGTGGGCCTCATCTAGACGGTGGGGGCCCCGAATAGAACAAAAAGGGGAGGAAGCTCAGACTCTTTCTGCTTGAGCTGCTGCATCTATCTTCTCCTGCCCTCAGACATCGGTGCTTCTGGTTTTCAGGCCTCTGGACTTGGACTAGAACCACACCATTGACTTCCTGGCCCTCCTGCTTGCACATGGCAGATGTGGGACTTCTGGGCCTCCATAACCCTGTGAGCCAAGTTCTATCCCGAAGATCTTTCTGTTTATCTGTATATCCTATTGGTTCTGTGTTCTCTGGAGAACCATGGCTAAGGTACCAGCAGGGTCTGTTTTTGATCTGACATCCCCCTACTTATGGCCAGGAGGTGGGTGTACACAGGACGGTGGGAGGTTTAAATGCATTTATCAGAGGCAGGTCCCCCAAACAAAGGATTTCCATTTTGTTGCCAGCATTCAGGGAAGGATCCCAGCAGATACACCGGCACTCCCATTCTTATCCGCACCTCTGTGGAATGGGTAGAGGGCTCCTCACCCTGAGGCTGGGCCATGACTGTAACTTCACTCAGTCTGGTTACGCAGTCTGTCTGCCCAGCAGCAGACCTCCAGGTGTGGGCCACAGCACCATATACTGCAGCTCTGCTCCCCTGGGCTTTTCCACCATTGGTTTGTTCTCTGGCACATGTCTTTGAGGAGCTTTGTTCTCAGAGAACAAGACTGTTAAACCTCATTTTATAGACAAGTCCAGAAAAGATGGTTTTCCAATTAGGATAATTTGAGGAGGGCATGATAAAGGGACTGGCTGTGAAGGTTACACGGGTTGTAGGACAACTATGGGGTAATGCTGCACCCCACAAGCCATGCCAGATCTGGAGAGACAGGCGATTGGTCAAGTGGAAGAAGAGAAAGAAAGTTTAGGGGAGCCATGACCTCTGGGCAAGACACAGAGCGAGCCTGACTTGACCCAGCTGGGAGGGAGGCAGAATAACTACCTGCACCTCCCTCTCCTCCCTCTGGGGCTCCCCACTTCCCACCCCAAGAAGGCAGAGAGTAAGGATGTCCCCCAAGATAGACCATGCAGGTCAGTCTCAGGGGAGGGAGCAGGATGGCCCTGGAGGAGCCACAAGAAGGCACTCTAGGACACCCCAGGGCCCCCTAGAGAAAGCCCACCTCTCTGTAAAAGATGCCCCTTGAAAAATGCAATTCTACCTCCAAGGTAACCTGAATGGCTCTTACCCAAAAAGGCCTGATGAGGACTTACACAGGCATAGCCCCAGTTCTGAGAGGAATTCTAGAGTGACAAGTATGGTTTTAGGTTCTGAGAATGATTTGGGCCATTCTGTGTGGATCGGACATGCCCCAGGGCACCCACATTTCCCTCAAGATGCCATTAAACGTGCTTGGCACTGCCCAGCAAGAAAAAGCACAGGGTCTGAACAGGGCCACGTGTCACCCTTCCCTTGCCAGCATGCAGGTCAGAGGTGGACACCAATTACTCAGGTCAAAACCTAAAACAGTCCTGCAGGAAAACGCATCAAGCTCGGCTGTAGGCCAGCCAGTTAAAAATGGATTCTGGTCCCTTGGAGGCGCACACGGATCATTTCTGCTAATTAAACAAATATTTTTCCAGAGCTGTCTTGGTTTCCACTGTTGTTGTTGGCCCAAGTTGCTGGCACGCCACTGAAGGCGTGCCCTGAAAAGCAGCACAGATCAGAGGAGACCAACGGGCCTTTCGGCAAAATAGAAAGGACATATCTTCAGAGCAGAGGAGCTGAGTCCAAACAGAAAAAAGGAAGACGGAAGAAACATGAGAGCTCTAACTGAGTCACAGCCAGCTTACAAATGTCTGCACACACACGCACACGAATGCACTGTGTCTCTCTCCCTCCCTCCTGAACCCCACTGCCCTCCTCTCCCCCTCAACACACAAATAAGCAACCTAGTGCCAAATAAGAATCCCAAATTTTGGAAGCTTGAGTGTTGCTTCTGTTCCCACCCTGAAGGCAGTACAGGGGCAGTTAAGAGTTTCCTTGGAGAAAAGAACTATGCAGTAAGGTGCAAAGTGGTCTGCATGGGGTTCTAACCCTGAGAGAGTGGTTATCACAATGGCCTCAGCCTCCCCCACTGACAACCTACGTCCCAGAGGAAGTCCACACACACAGTGTCCCCATACAGGGTCAGGAAGCTCAGGGCTTTCTAAAGCTGGTAACAGCAGAGCCCGGATGGCAGGTCCAGAATCCCAGGGCTTGGGCAGCCCCTAAAACTAAGCAGAATTGTCAAGCATACAGGTTGTCCTCTTTCCTCACCCCCAAAGATCTCTTGATCAAAAGGACTTGTCACCCTGGATTTTCCCACTACGGTGCTCAAACATCTCCCTCCCCCCCCCCACACACACACCCTGAGCCACCCTTTGAAACTTGGGACCCCTGGCTTTCCTCAGAAAAGGTTCGGCATCTCACTGTCCCTTGTGCACAGGACCTGCTGCTCTGACACCCGTCAGGCTCAGCTACACTTTGAAGACCCAGAGTCCGGCTCCAGGCCAGCTCCAACAAAACAACACGATACCTGTGAACTTTGCCATCTCTTGAACTCCAGACTCCTCATCTATAACATGAGACATGTGGGCTGTACCAGCAGCCTCACGTTCTTTTCAGCCCTTGCTAGGCCAGCCTGTAACGCAGAGCAAAGCAGAGGCCCTCTGGTTGGAGAGAGGATGGGAGGAGACCTCACTAACCCCTAGGTCTCTGGGAAGCACTATTAGAAAATGCTGGACCAGTAGATTCCCTGCCAAGGAAGATTATGAACCTGAGTTTCCTTAGGAACCTAGATGTAAAATGTCTCCCTCCCCATCCATCATCCCACCATCCAGCCCCCAAATCCAACCCTCTGTTCACTGGTTATATGTCCCTTCTTTCAGGGTCCTTCCACTTTAGCTAATCTGATTAACTAGCCAGGTTTCAGGGCTCAAGAGCGTGTTGTTAGGAGAATGAGCAAGTCTCATCGCTAAGGGTGCTGCATTATAGTGGGGATCACATCACTCCAAGTGAAAGGTGTTTTTATTTCATAAGAAATATGTGGTTTTTCTAAGCAACTGCTATACTGTAGCGATACATTGCGTAGGAGTTGAAAAATTCACCCTTTGCTCTCCCTCCCAATCTAAGTCCTCAAGATAAAGCAATGCTTGCGTGATTAAGCATGATGGCAGGCTTGGCGGGCCCAGCAGTAGCCAGCTGGGGAGAGCAGGGCACTTCCCCTCCCCAGGGCTCTGGCCTGTTGCAGGTGCTGCCATGAGAGCCTTTCCCGGGGCGGGGGGTGAATTCAAACCCTCCTCCCTGAAGAAGTGTGGCCCTGAGCCCTTTAGGTCACTCCTCTCCAGCTCCTGCTACCTTCCAGAGATAAATAGAAGGTTAACTCCCAGCTGACCTCACAGGGTGGGAACAAAACCACAAAGGAATCAGACGTCCTCTGTTGAAGCAATGGTGATCCAGCTCATTCAGATCAGACAACTGGGGTTGGATAATATTCAGAGCATCCAGACCACCTGCAGGACTAAAGGCCTCTAGGGAGCCTGCACTTCAGTAGGGCTGGCAAGAAGCACTGAGCCCAGCACCTTGTGGTTCTGCAGACTCTGCTTGGACACTTGTGGTGACAGGAGTTCTCCAACTGGTCCTAGTGAGGAGGAAGTCCTCTCTCACAGGGAGCCCATGCCCTCCTCTCCTGCTAGATACACGCCTGGGGCTTCTGCTGGGCTTATCCGGTGGAAACCCAGGGACACCCTGCTCCCGGGCTGTACCATCACACTCACCAAACAAACAATTCCCATCTCGCATCAAAGAAACCTCCCGGGGTTATGAGCAACTCAGCGTCTTTCAGGCCGGACGTTTTCTCCCCTAATCACCAGACCTTCCCTTGAGCTCATTCCTGCCAAGTGTTTCATCTCCGTGCGTGTCCTGTTTGTGGACCAGGGGAAGCGTGGGTACATCTGATCTTAGCGTGTAGACCTGTTGCCAAACAATGCATCAAAGGCCACTTCATTGGAAAGCACGCGGTCTTGTTGCAATTCTGGAACAAATTCAACCTAGCATAGCATTCCAGAAGGAAATCCCAACTGACCTCTTGCTCCCTGAGTTCCTAAGTCACCAAACTGCCTGTACTATCCCTTGGGCACTCCATCGTCTGCTCTTTCTTAGCATCTTTTTTTCTTGGAAGAGAGTCTAGGAGATACAGAACTTCTCCCCTTTCCCTCAAAAGGAGGTGGGTCCTGCCCACCTTCTGATCACAAGTGTGAATCGCAGAGCTATCTGCTGAGGGGTTGCACCCCAGAATCCTTCCCAGCACTGTTACTTCCAGGAAGAAGACTGATCGCAGAGACTGCCTGGGGCCGTCTCCTGGCAGGACCAGGAGAGCCGGCTACCACGATCTGAGGGCACTCCTGCCCTTGGCGTTGGGGGTGCCATGAGTCTTCATGTGTGCCAAGTGGATGCTCACCCCAAAGCTCCGGGGCTGCATGGACGTACCCCAGAGCAGGTCCAGGGCAGGAGATGAGAGGACATCACCCACATCAGGAAATGCTGCTGTGCTGGGACCCCAAGCTTGTGTTGGAGGGCTCCTAGAGAACAAATGCACTCCCTGGGGAAGGCCAGTAATAGGTGCCTGGAACGAGAAGACCACTCCGTAACCCACAGCACCACCGTCCCCTGCACCCCTTTTCTTCATTCTGACCCCAGAGCTGCCCAGGACCCAGACAGGGGACTCCAGCCCTGAAGCTGGGAGGGCAGCACGAAGGCCAGGCAGAGCAGGACCCTGTTCCCACGCTTCTGGGGAAGATCTCTCCCCACATGCCCATGTGTGACTACTGCCCACAGCCTTCTCCCAGCACAGAGAAAGAGACTGTGTACTCCAGCCACCTACTCTGGAAGCAGGCTGCTGGCCAACCATGAGGGCCAAGGCGACTGTCCCCATCGGACGTGAGCAGGAGACAGGCTTGGCCTTTGTTTCCTCAAACTTGGGCAGGCCCAGGAAGAGCCCCATCATCCTGCACGTCCTTCTTCAACCACCTATCTGTGAAGAGTTTCCCAGCACCTTCGCCAGAGGGAGAGGGTCTCTTTAGAGCTCTTCCAGCAACTGGGCTTCTCTCAGGGGACTTAAGGACTCGAGTGTTGTGTCCTGCTCATCTTTGAATCCCAAATGCCCTGGACAGAGAGCATGTGTAGCACATACAAAATCAAAAACATGTACTGAATTGAATCTAAAACAAGGAGCCCAGTGTCTGGGGACAGCCTGAGTATTTCCAACACCATGGAATCAGCCAGCTGTCTGTTTCTATTGTCCTCTCTAAGTGATGAGGGCAGCCTGTCCCCAGTGTCTGTGTTGGAGGCAGGAGACATTTCGGAGAATATAGGTGTTGTTGCAACTCAAGTTCATTGCGTGTTTCAGGCATTTGGACCCACATAAATCACAGATGATATAATCCACAATTCTCTTCCAAGATTTCCTTATGTGGGAAATTCGTCCAGCAGCCATAACTCAGCTTTGTGTAGTTACACATTTTTTTAAGTGCACAAACTTTTTTATGGGATTTCCCTTCCAGAGAGAATGCCTCAGCATAGTGCTTAATGAATGGAGAACAACATATCGTTGACCCTCATGCAGTTATGAGGGTCATTGCCATTGCCATCTATGAACTTTTGGTCTTTGATCAAGTGGCTTGGGTACTTTTTCACTCTTTCCCAAGCCCCACAATACCTCTGGGAACCTGAACCATATTGATACTTAATCAGATTGTACCACATGGGAATTTCAAGCATGAATGATGCAATCTCCCTCATAATAAAACTCTATTATTCCCTGAGCTTACAGTCACACTGCCTGTCCCAGACCCCCACACACTGCGTTTTCCTTATCACTGTCTGGAGAGAGAGCCAGAGAGGAAACTGTTAAGAAACAGAATGTCTAAATAAAGTCAGTTCTTCCCTGAGCACTTTGCAATCATTATTCAAAGAACATTTCACACACACTCTCTCGTTCTCTGTAAAGCACACCTTCCCGGGTGGCTTGAGAAAGTCGCAAGCAGCTAGGCCTAAAGAGGAGTCACACACATCCATAAATAACTTATCTTTTCGGCCAGCTTCTAATTTAACAGCAGTCTTGAGGAAAAATGCAAAGAATATTTAAACTATAAACAATGACACATAACCAAAACTAACTGGCAGGGCTTGAAGGGGTAAGTCGGGTTTCCATCTAAAATTAGACCGGCGTTCTTTGTAAAACTCTGATTCAGTCACTTCAGGTTCTTGTCTGAAATACATCTGAGTCTTGGCCTCTTTCTCTTGGCGCCCTTGGCTTTGTCTCCAGACACTGCGTGCCTGATAGGAAAAGGTCAGCATGGGTGCTGGGGGAGGGAGATGACCGCAGTGTTAGAAGTAATAGATTGTTCTTGCCCAGAGATTGTTTGGAAACAGGTTGGAAATGATATTTTAATGGCTTTGGGTGCCTTAAAAGAAACATGTTCTATTTTATTTAAAACAGTTTTGCGGGTCAAGCCAATCAATCAATGGCTGTTTACTGAGAATAGCAGAAAGACTTAAACCTAACGTTGACTCTCATGGAGTTTAGGAGTTCTCCAGGGGTGAGGAGCCAAGTTCACCAGCCCAAGACTGAGGAGACGGCGAGGTCCGGCTCTGCCACTTACACCAGCTGCATCACGCGGGGCGCGTTAGTGAACTCCTGAAGGTCCAGCTTCCTCACCTGTGAAATGAGGATGACAACAGTTCTCGCCTTAGAGCTTGGTTGTGAAGTTTAAAAGAGGAGGCACGCAGGGGTCCTGGTACCTGCAGTTTCTCTGCAAAGGAGGGTTATTACTGTCATCTATAAAATACTCCCCCAAGGCCCCACACGGCACAGCAAATAAGTGGCAGGCATTAAATTCCTGAAAGTTCAGGCCTGGGGGACAGGGATCAGGGTGACATAGGGACCATGGAGGAAGGCATCCACAGAGGAAATGTTGAGCAGTGATTACGGTTTCAAAGGTCTGGTGGAAAAGCTGGTTACCAGGAACAGAACCATGACTCGCACTCTTCCTTAGTCTTGGCCAGGCAGGACTGCTTTCTTGTAAAGTGTGGGGTTGGGGGCCATCTGCTTCCCTCGGGCTGTCCTGCCTTCCCATGCTGGGCACCACACCCAGTGAGGAGGGGGTCCACAGGGTGCCCCAGTTTGAGGCTGTGTAACGTCTTCAGTGGCCTCACCAGGTGTAAGCGAGACACCTCCCAGTGAAGACAACCACCATCTTCCTTCCCACCAGGAGAGGCAGACCTGAGGCAGGGCCAGAGTGGGGAAATTCAGGCCATGTCCTACAGTTCAAATTCCTTCAGCAGGTCCTTTCCCACCACCTGGCTGGCGCTGGCCCAGACCTAGGGGAGGAACGCAAGCAGACCCTTCTTGGAGCCGTAGCTGTCGCCACATGAGGGGTTAGCCAAGGGTTGTGTGTGCAGTAGTTTGCGGAGAGTCAGATAAAGTCTACGTTGACTTAATGCTCTCCTTTACACAAACTGCTCACCGAACATCTGCTGATACATGACCGTGTGCCTTGGGGAAGATGTAAAGATTAAGAGTTCACTCTTCCGATTTCCCAGAGAACTTGGCTCACACCTAATTCACCTGGCTTTCTATCTGTCGACTCGCTTCTTTCTCCACTGGATGTTCCAATCTGGCTGCGTCTTTCTCTTTTGAATCCCCAATACCCAGCTGAGGGCCCAGCACATGGCAAGCACTTAGCGTTTCTTGGGTGAAATAAGACTGAGTTCATGTCTTCAGGACTTCCAGTCCTACGCCGTGGTCAGCATGGTCCGCAGAGGCGTGAGTGACAATCACGTCAGCCCTGATAGTAGAGGCCGCGGAAGTTGGGAGAGGGCGAGTAGACGCTCTGCAGAGAAGGTGACGTCTGAGAAAGCCCTTGAAAACGGATTCAAAGTAGAACCGGAGCTTCCGTGGGCGGCGAGGAGAATTCTAGGGAAAGGCGAAGGCAGGAAAAGGTCACCAGTGTTTGGGAGACGGTAGTTGAGTTCTGTTAGGAAATGATAAGCCTGGTGAGTCACAGCAGGTGGGGCTTGAACAGGTGCTTAGGCGCTGGACTTCACTCAGCAGACAATGTTCCCTCTCACTTCTTATCATCATCACCATCATCACCATCATCATCATCATACCAACAGTGATAATAGCAACAAACGTAACAGCGGCAATACTTCGTACGGCCTGAGTGCTTAACTTGTACGAGGCGCTGTTTTCCGCATTTCGCTTGAATGAATCCTTCGGTCCTCACAAACACTCCATGGGGAGAGCCTTCCATTTTACAGGTGAGGAAACCATGGCACAGGAAGGTTAAGGAAGCTTCCTGAAGTGAACAGTTCAAAGTGGCAGAGTGAGGGTCCAGACCCCAGGCACGTGGCTCCACAGCCCACATCCTGCTTCTCCTGACCTCCCCTTCCAAGTTCACGCCGTTGTCTCACACTGCCCCTCTTTGCTCCCAGCCATGGCCACCACCCCACCCTGGGGGCCTAATCCTCCCCCTGGTCTTATTTCCACATTGGGTCCATTCTCACCACAGCTCGCTACAGGGCTGAAAAGCAATGCGACTGCCACACTCCCATCTCAGAAAAATGTAATGGCACTTAGGAGTGTCATATATGCTCCCTAATTAGTCTACCAGCAACGGTGCCTGCTGTATGTGGCTTGTCTTGTTCCCGAAGCTCTGTTATCTTTTGCTCAAACCGCCTTTTGAGCATGATCCCCCAGCTGCTGCTCCTGATGCCCCACCCCTGTGAGGGTAACCAAGAGCACAGGCTGTGTCCTCCCTGGGTTCCCAGAGCCCACAGCTGCTTGAGCTTCTACTGGAAAGTCTCTCACGTGGGGCTCAAAAGGCAATTTAAGGGACCAGATGGAGGGTCGACTACCTGCTACCCTCCATCTCTGCCTGAGGGACCAACATGCAGAACTCCTACTCACTGCTCCACCTCCATGCAAATTCCTCACCTTAACAACCAGAAAGGAATTGGTGAAGTCCTACTCCCAGCTTAGCCACAGCAGAGATGACCCTGCCATCACTGAGCCCCCTCAGTTTTGGGCAAGTCTTCAGCATGAATTTTCAAGGTCTATTTCTCCTCTTTTTCCTTCTTTTCAGACTTTACTAGACATAGTAAAAGAAACTTAAATCACGTCATATCCTCCCTACCTAGCAATTGTAATAAGCAGCTTTGGTCAGAGTTCCATACTGAGATTTTTAAGGATAGAATGGTATGTTGTCTAGATTCACTTAAAAATAGCACAGGCAGATAAGAGGACTAGAGATGAAATAAGGTTGGTTGTGAGTTGACCATTGTGAATGGTGAGATGCAGGGGTGGTATACAGAAGCTAATTACTACATTCTATTTACTTCTGTATGTAGGCAAAATCTTCCAACATAAAGCAAAAGATGTAAAATTTAAGAAAATGTTGGTAGGGTAAGAAGTTCAAACTCATGGCAATAACTCTGTTTGGGATTTCTGCTTTTGTTGCGTTTCTCCACATAATCTCTGGCAGGCACCCTGTTAGCCAAGGATAAGTAGGACTTGACTGGTTGTGTGTTCCTGGTTCAACAAAACCAGACAGAGTTGCATTGAAGTCTGTGAATTGATACCTCCCAGCCCATCTGCCTGGGCTGCCCCCGAAGCCCAGTGTTACAGCTCCTTCATCAAAGCCACTACCCTGGGTCCAGATGCAGGTTGAGGGTCAATATTTCAGCTTCTTCTGGGTCAGCGAAATGCTGACATCAACAGTGAGGTCTGTGACACATCTCAAAGCAGGTGGCCTCCAAGTGCAGATGCCAAAATTACAGACTGCCGGAGGGTATTGAGACGGGATGTTGAGAAAATAGTGTCCACCTTCAGACAGAGGAGACAAAGGGATGTCTAGAGGCTCCATTTTGAAGGAATTCCAGACCCCCTGGGGAAGCCAAGGCATCTGAATTCTGTAGCTTTCTGTGGTCCAGGCTTGGCCCCTTTCGTAAATCTGGCAGGATGGCTCTTGAGAAAGCTACTGCTGGCCTCGGGACAGCCTCAGGATTGGATCAAGATTGTATGACTCTGAGAATGGAGTGGCCCCAGCCAGCTTTCACATGGGGCAACCTGTCTATTTGGAGGCGTCAGTGCCCACCCCCCCAACTAACCCCTTCTGCCATCTTTGAGTGCCCAGGCAATCAGCAGCACGCCACCTCACCTGGCTAGAGCGCTCCTCACTCCTCACCTCTCAGGCGCCATCTTGTGACTCCATGACAAGCCCAGAGGGCACCTTCCCTTTGGTTTCCGAGGGAGTTTCAGGGACATGATCCACTTCTGCGTTGACATCATCTGAAGAGCTAGATCCAGGCTGTTGCCTTCCCTCTCACAGAGGCTCAAAGAGACACAGAGAGGAGACAGCAGCCTGAGTCCCATCCCCACACAGGCTGGACCCAGAGGGCACTCCTAGGAGGGGGTGTTTGTGCAGCGGCTCTACCAAATTCTTTCTGTCGCTTTAATTAAGTCTACCATCCTCTGTCACCAGGATCATTGCAACAACCTTCAGCAGGTCTCCTTGGGCCAGTCTTGATACCTCCATTCTGTTCCCACATGGGAACAGAATCTATCTAAACTACAGTAATCTATCTAAACTACAGGTCAGATATGCAGCCTGATGGCTCAGTTGGTTAGAGCACGAGCTCTGAACAACAGGGTTGCTGGTTCAATTCCCGCATGGGATGGTGGGCTGAGCCCCCTGCAACTAAAGATTGAAAACGGCAACTGGACTTAGAGCTGAGCTGAGCTCTCCACAACTAGATTGAAAGACAACTTGACTTGGAGCTGATGGCCCTGGAAAAACACACTGTTCCCCAATTTAAAAAAAAAAATTAAATAAAAAGAAATTAAACTACCGGTCAGATTAGGTCACCCCCTGTTTGCACACCCTCAGTGCCGGCCTGTGGTCTCAAGCACCTAACAGAGTCCTGAAGGCCAGGCATCCTCAGCCTCGCTGCTCCAGCCCCTCGCCCTCTTCCCGGCTCCCTCCTCTCCTCAGGGTGCCTCTGCTCTGACTCATCAGAGACCCACTCTTCCCGCTGCCTGGGCACCCTCCCCTTGGTGCCCACCAGCACCAGCTCTCCGTCCAACTCTCCATCTGGGTCTCACTGTCTCCCCATCCCCAAGGCTGAATTAGTGGCTGGCTTAGTGCTATTCCTCAGTGGGTGCTCTAGTGACAACCTGCACAGCACTGTCACACAGTTCTGGAATTGCTGGTGTACATCCCTGCTGCTAGGAACGAAATGTTTGTGTCCCCAAAATTCATGTGTTGAAGTTTAGCCCCCCATTGTGATGGTGTTAGGAGGTGGGGCTTTTGAGAAATGGTTAGGTCATGAGGGTGGAGCCCTTAACACATATTACAGAGGCTTAAGGAGTCTGTGGAGATGAAGCCACAGAATGGGGTGTCTCTGACTTGGAAGGTGTGACTCAGAGTGGAGTCAGCTGTTCAGACAGGCTTTCGCAGGCAGGTGGGACGGGACACCTGGGAGGCTAGGGGCAGAGACTGGAACTCTCTTCCTGGCCTCATCGGAGGCTTGTTGATGTACTGGGGAGGGGGACAAATGGGGATGTTGGCTGATAACCCTGTGTCTTGGGGTCAGAGACAAGGTGCTAGAGAGGTTATGAGGATGACGATGGGTGAGCTGACGGGGATTCAGACCGTCCTCCAGGAAACAAATGGAACTCAAGTTCAGCAGACACATAGCGGCACAGAAAGGAAAGGGTGAATGAGCAAGAGGATTTTGAGGAGCCCTACCCCTAGCATGACCCAGTGCTTAGTCATCCCTAAAAGTTCTCCTTAAGGCTGATGGGCTTTCTGTGAGATTCATGGGTTACCAGCTTTGATATCCAAGAGGAGCCCCAATGCTTTCTCACATTGGTTGGGAAACCTTGTTGCTGACATCCCTATTTGTTAAGGCAGGACCAGATGCCAGCTGTTTGGTGGTGACTGATCCCTCAGGCAGCCAGCCTCCTTTCCCCAGCCCCATGCTCACCAACACTCCATGGGGACACACCACCAGGTCCCTGAACTTCTCGGTGGCCTGCACCCACGGGGCCTCCAGGCCCCTCAGATGCCTTTTCCCCACGCCTGCTTCTCGCTTCTCAGTCCCTCCAAGAAGAGAAGAGCTGGGAAAACAACATGAGGAAGATGTGTTCTTCTTTGGGATGATTATGTTCCCTTTATCTCTTATGATTTGAAGGTGAGAAGGCACGGACGATCTTTAGCCCAAGAAAAGAGGCAAAACTGGATGCCTCTGGCCCTGAGAATCCAAGTGATGGAAGAACGAACTTCCGATGGATGGTCTTTCCTGTCACATCTCCAGAAAAGCCACAAGACGGAAACACAAACACACATGTTCAAATTCAATCTGGACAAAACTGTCAAGGACCTTAACACAAAAGATGGGAACATGCCCACCAATTTCTCATCTAGCTTCAGGGCACCATTTCTCTTTGACTCGCTTTCATGATCATTCAACTGGCTATGGTTTCTGGCCCACGGCCAGTTATTTTAGAGCCCGAGCTTTCATAACTATGAGGTAGGCCCTGGCTCTAGGTCTCCAACTACTCCCACCAACCGCCTTTTCCCCTTTCTCCCGTATCCCTGCTTCCTCCTTTTAAAACTCATATTTCATTTTAAACCACATTTCTCTTCTCTCTTTCATTATGTTGACTAGTTGTCACCATGGCAACCCTCCCCACCCCATCAGCCTCATCTTGGAATGGACCCCCAGGCAGGGGCCATACTTGTCCTGTCTATTAGTCAAAGTGTGGTAAGCTCACCCGATTGTCACCAGAGAGTCAAGGATGACTGAGTGCCCCTTAGGTTTGTTTGTTTGTAGCTAGGACAACTCTGTGACTAGAGAGCTTAGGGTAGAGCAGGAGAGTCTTTCCCTGGGGGCAGGAAGTAGGTAACTTGTCTTTGGCCTTAGCTCCTCCAATGATAAAATCGGGCTGCTCTAGGTTCCCGCAGAGCACAAAACCTATAGTGCAAGATCATTAACCATATATAGCTGTTAAAAAATAAAAATAAAACTATACCTATAACAGAAATTACTTTGAAGATTTTTTTTTTACACTCATGATTTGGTGTGTAATTTTGTTTAAAAATAAAGCCATAAATCCACAAAAGACAGGCATGATTGAAAGTCATCTCACAAACCTTGCTACCGTGTTTCCCCGAAAATAAGACCTAGCTGGACAATCAGCTCTAATGCATCTTTTGGAGCAAAAATTAATATAAGACCCCGTCTTATTTTGCTATAATATAAGACCGGGCCCAATATAATATAGTATAATGTAATGTAATGTAATGCAATGCAATGCAATGCAATGCAATATAGTATAATAATACAATATAACATAATACCAGGTCTTATATTAATTTTTGCTCCAAAAGACGCATTAGAGCTGATTGTCCAGCTTGTGGGAAACAAACATGCTGCATTTGACTCCCACGGGTATTATCAAAATATTTGTGAGCCAAAAATTATTCAGAAGGTATAGATTTAAATACATTTTGTTTGGGGAGTTTTCTTTTTCCTTTTTTTTTTTTTCTCAATTTCAAGATACTTTATGTTTTTATTATTTTCTAAAGATTTTTTATTAAAATATTGCTAACATAAAATCTCATATTAGTTTCAGGTGTACATCGTAATTATTCAACAGCACCCACCTACCACTGCACAGTTATTACCACATTATTGATTATATTCCCTACACTAAAGTAGTGATCACTAAGTCCGGCAACCGTCAGACACTGTACCACGCTATCACCATAGTATTGATCTTTTCCCTCCTTTTAACATTTTCAATTAGAGTTGACATTCAATATTATTTTATATTAGTTTCAAGTGTACAGCATAGTGGTTAGACATTTATGCAATTTACGAAGTGATCCCCCCAACTAGTACCACCTGGCATTATACATAGTTATTACCATATTATTGATTATAGTCCCTACACTTTATAGGGACTTTATATCCCCATGACTATTTTGTAACTACCAATTTGTACTTCTAATCCTTTCTCCTTTTCTCCCATCCCCAAACCCCTCCCATCTGACAACCATCAGAATAGTCTCCGTATCTATGAATTTGTTTCTGTTTCATTTGTTTGTTTATTTTGTTTTTTAAATCCACTTATAAGGGAAATCATATGACATTTGTCTTTCACTGTCTGACTTATTACGCTCAGCACAGTACCCTCTAGGTCAATCCATGTTGTTGCAGATGGCAAGATTTCCTTCTTTTTTAATTTTTTTTTCATGGCTGAGTAATATTCCATTGTATATATGTACCACCTCCTCTGTATCCATTCATCCATTGACGGACACCCACGCTGCCTTCATATCTTGGCCGTTGTAAACAATGCTGCAGCAAACATATGGATGAGTACTTCCCCTTGAAGCCACATTTTGGGTTTGTTCAGATAAATACCCAGAAGTGGGATTACTAGGTCCTTCTTTGTCTCTTGTTATAGTCTTTGTTTTAAAGTCTATTTTATCTGGTATAAGTATTGCTATCCTGCCTTTGTTTATTTGTTTGTTTCCATTCTCATTAAATATCTTTTTCCATCCCTTTACTTTCAGTCTGTGTGAGTCTTTCGATCTGAAGTGCATCTCTTATAGGCAGCATATGTGAGGGTCTTGTTTTCTTATCCATTCAGTCTCCCTATCTTTTTTTTAATTAATTAATTTTTTATTAGCTTCAAATGTACAAAGCCGTTGAATAGTTAAACATTTAAACCTCTCATAAAGTGATAACCCACCCCCAAGCTACTACCCCTGTGACCTCTTACATAACTGTTACAATATCATCAGCTATCTTCCCTATGTTGCACTCCACATCCCATGACTATAGATACCTATATATTTAGTTATAGTTGACATTCAATATTATTCTGCTTCAGCTTCAGGTGTATAGTACATTGGACACAGTCTATGACATGATCCCCCTGATAAGTCCAGTGCCCATCTGGCACCTTACATGATCTTTACAACATTGTTGATTATATTCCCCATACTGTGTTAACTATCAATTTATATTTCTTAATGCCTTCTCCTTTTTCACCCTGACCCCAACCCCATTCCCATCTATCAAACTGATAGATCTAGTACCTATCTGGCACCATACCTAGTTATTACAATATTATTGACTACATTCCTCATGCTATAACTATACCCCCATGACTACTGTATAACACCCAATTTGTTGTTCTTTTCAATTTTTTTTTTTTTTAGATTTTGTTGGGGAAGGGGAACAGGACTTTATTGGGGAACAGTGTGTACTTCCAGGACTTTTTTTATTTTTCCCAAGTCAAGTTTTTGTCCTTTCAATCTTAGTTGTGGAGGGTGCTGTTCAGCTTCAAGTCTTAGTTGTGGAGGGCACAGTTCAGCTCCTTATATCCAGGTCTAGTTGCCGTTGCTAGTTGCAGGTGACTAGTTGCCACCATCCCTTGTGGGAGTTGAACTGGCAACTTTGTGGTTGAGAGCCCACTGGCCCATGTGGGAATCGAACCGGCAGCCTTCGGAGTTAGGAGCATGGAGCTCTAACCCCCTGAGCCACCAGGTCGGCCCCAATTTGTTCTTCTTAATCCTTTCCTCTTTCACTGGTCCTTAAACTCTCCCCCCCCCCCATCTTAAAGAAGTCCCTCTAAGAGTCCTTATGATACTGGTTTTGTGGTGATAAACTCCTTCAACTTTTTCTTGTCTGAGAAGATCTTTACCTGTCCTTCAATTCTAAATGATAGCCTTGCTGGTTACAGTAATCTAGGTTGTAGTTCCTTGCTTTTCATCACTTTGAATATTTCCTGCCAATCCCTTCTGGCCTGCAAAGTTTCTGTTGAGAAATCAGCTGACAGTCTTATGGGGCTCCCTTGTAGGTAACTAACTACTTTTCTTTTGCTGCTTTTAGGATTCTCGCTTTGTCTTTAACTTTTGGCATTTTAATTATGATGCATCTTGGTGTTTGCCTATTTGGGTTCATTTTGTTTGGGACTCTGAGCTTCCTGAGCTTATACATCTATTTCCTTCATTTGGTTAGGAAAGTTTTCTGTCATTATTTCTTTGAATAAGTTTTCAATTCCTTGCTCTCTCTTCTCCATCTGGTATCCCTATAATATATCTGGTATGCTTGTTGTTTTCCCAGAGGCCCCTTAAACTCTCCTCATTTTTTTAATTTCTTTTTTCTTTTTGCTTTTCTGATTGGGTGTTTTCTACTACCTTATCTTCTACATCACTGATTCGATCCTCTGCTTCATCTAAGCTATTGTTGATTCCCTGTAATGCATTTTTCATTTCTGTTATTGTATTCTTTATTTCTAACTTGTTCTTTTTCATGTTTTCTATCTCCATCTTTATGTTTCCTATCTCTTTGTTAAAGTTCTCCCTGAGATCATTGAGCATCCTTGTGACCAGTGTTTGGAACTCTGCATCTGGTAGGTTGTTTGTCTCCATTTTGTTTATTTCTTTTTCTGGATCCTTGTTCTGTTCTTTCATTTGGGACATGTTTCTTTGTCTCCCTGTTTTGGCTCCCTCTCTGTGTTTGTTTCTGTGTATTAGGTAGGGCTGCTATGTCTCTCGGTCTTCGTAGAGTGGCCTTATGTGGTAGGTATGCTGTGGAGCTCAGTCTTCTTGGTCACGAGCTTGGACACTCCAGGTGTGTCCCTTGTGTGGATTGTGTGTGCCCTCCTCTTGTAATTGAGCCTTGGTTGCTATTTGCACATCAATAGGAGGGATTGACCCTTGGGCTGATAGGTTGTGAGGACTGGCTGTAACTACAGTGGAGGAATTATTGTGCAGGGGCTGACCCTACAAAGCAGGATCTGCTTCAGCAGGGGTCTGGTGTCTGCCCAATCTGCTTATTGTGTACGTCATTCTTGGAGGCAGTTGGGTGATGCTCTAGCTCATTTTGAAGCTGGCTACTGGGGACACCAGCCCCAGGACCACCTTGGAGGTGATCTGCAGCAGGTCAAGTTCAGCCACAGCCTGTGCCCCATTTGGGGCCATCTGGCAGGAGCCACAAAGAAATCTGCAGATGGCTGCTGCCCATGCCATGCTTCAAAATGCCTAGCTGTGAACAAAGGATGGCAGTCGCTAGTGCCAGGCTTGGGGTTGCTCAGCCAGAGGTAGAGGACATGCTCAAGCCAGATGCTGCTTGTCTGGGTTCTGCAAACTTTTGAGAGACCCTAGAAAAGTCTGCAGCATGAGCTAAGGCAGGTGGTTTGTGTGAGAAAGCCACTGGAAGCTGCTTGGGTGTGTCCAAAAGTTGGGTGGGGCAGGGTCTCAAATCACCAGGGCATCTCTTTAAGAGGAGCGCCAGCCACCCTTTCTCTCATTCAGCCACAATCTCTGCTGGTTTTCACAACCAGAAAGTATGGGGACTTCTCTCCCCAGCACTGGAACCCTGGGCTCCTCAGGAGGGGACCTCTGCAGCCGAGATATACCTCCTGATTTTTAATCAGGTCCTACAGGAGTATAGGACCAGCCTGTTGTGTCTCTGGCCCTCCTACCAGTCTCGAGGTGCCTTCTTCCTCAAATCCTTAGTTGTAGTGCTTTGATTCAGCAAGATTTTAGGTGATCCTCAATAATGGTCGTTTTGTAGTTTAGTTGTAATTTTGATGTGGTCATGAGAGAAGGTATGCACAGCGTTTAGCTACTTCGTCATCTTGACTGGAACCCCTAAATACATTTTGTTAAAGTAATCATCCATAAATATTTGCCCAGTGAGAAGGGGAAGTAATACTACCTTGTTCAAAACTGTATTCTTTAAGTAATAGTTTTAAGAGACTTGGCTAATTAAATAACACCAATATTATTTTTTTCGTCATAGTACAAAGGATAACCCTTTTCCCCAATACGTGTGCCTATTTTGTTTTGTGATATGATTCCTATCACATGTTTTATAAATATATGGCCAGGTTAATGACCCTAAATAGAAAAATTACAGCCTGCTGTGGGTGTAGGAGATGAAATCTCTCTTGAAAGGTAAGGTCATCCCTAATGTCATCACCAGGTATGATGAGGTATGCTGCTCAGATCTAAAATGATCAGAGGAATATTCTAAGCCTTGATCCCATGGTGATTTCATAGATGTGTACATGTATAAAAATCCATCAATATGTATTGCTTTGTACCCTTTATTATGTCAAGATGCTACAGAAAAATAGAATAAATGATCAGAGAGAATGCCGAAGGTGAACTTCAGAGAGGTATTAAAATACCTCCCAAGTTTGGAGGGAGGGAAGGAGTGATGTCACCAAGATGTTGACATAGGTTGTTCCTGACTTCATTGCCCCTTGCAAGATACGATCGTGAAGTAGTCATCTCTGTTCTGTCTTTCCTGAATCTCTTTGTACAGATTTTTAGCCCAGTCGATCACAGGCATCCACTTTGTCTCAAAGACAGTTCAGATTTTCATACGAGAATACAAAAAGAAAGAACTGCCCATGATCCATTTTCTCACTTCCCAATAAGCCTCTTGATTCCAGACTCAGAAACAACAGTTTTGAAAGCCAAAACTTTTGATTCCAAGAGGTAGGTCACCTTCAGAGGAGAAAAAGCTCTTTGATAAGTCAAGGGGAAGGCCCCAGAAAGAAGTGGGCATGGGGCTCACCCCATAACAATAGGCTAGAAGACTCCTTAGGAAAACCTGGGCTGCCCAGTCCTGGGAGGGCTCGATAATGTCGCTGGCTGTGGGGACAGAGAATGGGGTGGGAAACTTCAGTGGGGTCTGAGGTAAGGGATCAGATCTGGTGAATTCCATTCGTTGTAGCTAGGGGATGGTCAGAGGCAATGTTGGAGGCTTGGAAGACACATTGGGGCTGAACTGATGCCCACAGCTCACGGTCTTATCATGTAGGGGATCCCAGCTCAGGGGGATACTTGCTGTCCTTCTCAGTGCCTCTGGCAAGGACTGCCCACTGCCTCTTGTTGCCTGGCCTTGTGGGTTACCCCATAGAAGGAACAAAACCGCTGCTTAATCTTCCTACGCGTATTCCTCTTTGAATAGCCCAGGACGGCTTTAAGCTCTGAAGGAAAATGTCAGGTCCTTGTTACCCAGAGGGACAGGGTGGTAGGGAAGGGAAAGACCCCAACACCTAAGCTTTGGGTTGTCAAGATAGTGGTGAATCCCACCCCAGGACACCTCCTGGTATGGCCTCTGTTGGAAGGCCCCCATGGTATTCCACCCTAATGTGTTACAGACACTCATGAAATGAGTCTTTGGTTCAGAGAAAGAGAGTGGCTAGAAATGCAGGATAATCAAAGTAAGAGCAGTGAAAGGGTTTTCTTGCCTCTATGTCAAAGAGTAAACAGGTTTCCTTCCAAAGTCACCAGGTCTGAGAGAAGGTTCTGAAACACAGGACAGAGCCAAAGCGTCCAGGGCTGATCCTAGCTCAAAAATCCTCTCCCTGTCTCCTCATAATGCATCAGTCTTCCTGCTCAGGGCATGGAAGTTTCCCTTCTAGGTGACAACGCCAACCAGAGACATTACAAAATGAGAATTGGGGCATTACAAATGAGAATCAGCGACCCAGGCAGCAGCACCCGCCACAGCCTGCACCCCCCTTTCAGTTCCATGGCCAAACACAGTGAATGTCTGCTCACAAAGCTTCCATGTGGCCAAGTCCCACTCTGAGAATAAGCCCGCGGGATACGTGGCCATCAATTGACAGCCTGGGAACATGAGACTATAATTATACTCCGGCCTTCACCTGGTTCATGTTGGGAGACCCCCCCCCCCGCCCCGCCAGGAGAAAATTCTCAAAAGAGTACAACTCTTTGAAGAAGATTCCGGAAGCTGTGCCCCAGATCTTAGCCTAAAGCATGGCCTGGGCGGATGACAACCTGCGCCACAGATCTCCATATGGGAGACAAGTTGCCCAGAGCAATGGATCTGCAATGTGATTGCTGCCCCCCACCCCCACCATGCATCTGGGGGAGGCGGCGAGAGGGGAGAGACCGAGGGCATCACTGAGAAGTAAGCGGTGGGTCTGCTGCCCCAGGTGCTGTCTCTGGCCAGGGTCAGGATGCCTCAACAGCCATCCACACCGGAGACGGCAATGCCTCACTTTTCACTCCCGTGTCCACCCCAGTCCAACCAAAGATGCCGCCCACAGGTCCTCGAAAGTGGGAGCCAATCAGGTCTGCTTCTGTAGCACCAAGGGAGGAACTCAAACAAAGCAAAGGTACCTGGCTGGTCCTGGGAAAAGCGAGGCTGGGCCAGGTTCTCTTTTTAAGTAGTAATTCTAAAATGTCCACAGCCTTTGCTGTAGTCATTTCACTTCTAAAAAACTATTCTTAGGAAATTATCAGAAATAAGGGTAAAGTGCTGTACAATGATATTCTCCCCAGTGTGGTTCACAGTAATCAATGTTAAAATAATCAAAATTGTCCTCACTGGGGTAATGTTAAATAAACTATGGTGTATACAACCAATAAAAAATATATCATCAGGAACCATTTTTAAAGAATGCTCACACTAAATTTTTTTTTAAAGTAAGATGCCAAACCACCTGTATGGCAATTATGTTGCCATATGTATTCGAAGTAAAAAGACTAGTAGGAATATACCCACACGACACATCCGTGGGTGCTAATTATTGCTGTCGTGCTTTTCTTCTTTTCCAAATTTTCTACAAGAAGCATGTCTTGGTGTCTGAGCTTGGGTTTGTACCAGAAAGCAGACAGAGCCTAAGGCCGAGGGCAAGTGGTTTATTTGGGGAGGCGATTCCAGTGTGGGGATAGGCAGTGGAGTAGGGCAGGAAGAGATGCGGTGTGATGGTGTGTCACTGAGCTGGTCATTGCTGCAGGCGACTGGGACTTCAGCGCCCTTGAAGGATGCTGGCTGATCAAAACTGTGGCCATGGGGAATGCTGGAGAGTTAGTGCGAGGAGGGAATGTAAGATGTACCCAAGGTGTCTGATGCACTTACATTTATACTCAGAAAAAAAAAGTAGTTAAAAAGAAAAGACAGGGAGGGAGGGGAAAAGGGTGAGAAAGAAAGAAAATGAAGGGGTGAGAGGAAGAGAGAATGCAAGGACAGAGGGAGAGGGGGAAGAAGTTAGGAATGGAAAGGTGTCTGCCTTCACTTTTAATGCATTTCTCTCCTCACTCTTTACCTTTTCTTTGGTTGAGTCAATATCAGCACCTGCCAACTGCCAGCCCAGACCTCTGGTGGCAGAGAAGGGACACCGTTCTGGAAGTTTCCAGCCCCCAGCACTCACTCAGATACCTCAGCCTCTTCTTGCACCCTACCCTGTTCCTTGTCTGGGGTAAGTGACTCGGTGCTCCTGTGGGTTGACCTGAAAGGCAAGATGAGGCGAACAGTTTGCAGTTGTGTAGCACTTCATGCTTTACAAAGCTTTCACCTAAATCACTTCATTTTATTCTGCAATTAAGTGGGAGGTAAACAACTGCAGTGGGAGTCCTGGGGCTAGAGTCCCTTCTCTACCAGTCTCAAGTTCTGCCAAGACCTCTCAGGCCTTGTTTTTCAGCCAGGAAACGAAAGCCTGAGAGGTTAAGTGGTTTGTTCAAAGTCACGCAGCTTAGAAAGTGCCTCGAGCCAGAGCCAGAGCCAGAGCCTGGCTTCAAATCCACGGCTTGTGACCCCAAGAGCAATTGTGTCTTTCTCTACATAGCTCCGTTGTCTGGGTACGTGCTTTATAGCCTAATCACCAGCACTGATGGTGTCCCAATTCTCATAAATTCTACACCCATTGGCAACAAATTGATGGTGATAAAGGCTAACATTTATCGAGCCTTTTTTATATACCAGGTCTCTTTCTAAGCATTTTGTATTCATTATCTCATTTAATCCATATAACAATCCCGTTGGTAGGTGAGGAAACTGAGGCACGTGAAGGTAAATAACCCTCCCTTGCACACAAACGTGGGTGGGCCTCAGATTCAAACCTGACAGTTTGACTCCAGATACTATAATGGTTACCATGGTGTCCCTTTAAAATGGGCCTGTTTAAGGTGACATAAGATGGAATCTTCAAAGAGAGAGACCTCAGCTGACCTGAACCAGCTCTTCAATGTACCTAAACACTGATTTGACCCTTTCTCCTCTCTTCAGAACATCCTACCCGAACACGGGCCCTGACTTCTAATCCAGCCCCACTCGCGGTCTCACCTGCAGAGGTGTGATTTTGAGCTGGACCTGTCATGTTTCCGTGGTCACACAGTGGTCATTCAGTCAGCATTGGATGGCTGTTGATTGATTGGTAGGTTGAATGAATTAATGAATTCTGTGCTCTCAAAAGCCCACCTTCCCCCAAATCCCTTCTCTACCAGTCTCCAGTTCTGCCATTTCCAATGTTAAAGATCCCTAGTTCCAAAGCTTGATGAAAACATAAATATTTTCACTGGATCATGTAATTATTTTCCCAGGAAAGTGGGAGCCTATGAACAAGCTGATGAATTCCCCAGGACTCATTTCTCTAGTCGTTCTTCTCTTTCATCCCACAGCACCTGTGCAAAGGACAGAGGGACAGTGCGTGTGTTTCAATGGAAGGGAAGGAAGAAGTGAAAAAAGGTCTGGAGCAGAACTGCCCACACCAGTTCCCAAAAAACTGTTGCGCATTCAGCTGCTTCTCAAATGAGCTTCTTTGTTCATCTTTACATGATGGAAATATGTTGTAAAGGTCCATCCAATCCTATAATATGTTACCATGATCTCCCCAAAAGGAGGATTTTGTAGGCAAAATTTCTCAAAAACACTTCACCCTAGAACTGCAACTCAGCAAAAAGCTCACTTGAAAAGCCCGGCCCGAGGTGTGTATCCTGATCTGCAGAGGGTTCAAGCCTGGTGGCGGCCAGGACCACCTGGCATGCTCTTACAAACGGATTTCCAGGCCCCAATCTAAACCTTTGGGAGCAGTCCTTCGGTTGGGACCAGAAAAAGGTGTGTCTTAAATACCCACCAGATGGTCTGAAGATGAGCCCATTTGGGCCTGGGACACTGTGTGAAGGCCTTGGTGGAAGAAGCCATGGGGTGAGGAGTGGGGGCACGGGAAGCAGTGCTTGAGGAGCATACTCAGAGCTTCGGGGCCAAGCTTCGTGCAGCTGACAATTTCCCCTGCCCTCTCAGGAGCAGAGGGGGTCCTGTACTTTTAGAAGGAGCAGCCTCTGCCATTAAATAGTGGGGCGCAGGAAGAGTGAGGACGGCTTGTCTTCATAGCTGAGTGAAGGTGTGTGTCCACTGGCTGCCGATCCAGCCAGGCCAGCCTTGGAAGAGACGGTGGGCTGAGAGCCTCGCACGCTTGTCCACGTCCATCACACACAATGGCTGGGGAGCTGGGGCTGTACAGGCACAGTCCAGTTTGAGAGACAACTTCAGGGCCTCAGGCTGGGTCTCAGAACCTGGGCACCAGCAGGCCTGTGGGGCTGCGTGGGGATGAAGCCGAAATGCCCAGGGCTTTGCGTGCTGATTGTTCTCCCTTGACTTTTGTCATCCTCCCTCACTGCCTCTCCACCCACCCCTGCCTTACTTTCTCAGGTGTCCAGTGCCTGGCGCCAAGACCAGCCCACGATAAGTATAAGTACTTGTTACACTGAGTTGAATTCTCCTTTTCAAATGGCCTTAAGTTCCTCCATCTCTCTCGTTAGAGGTTCCAGCAGTTGGGCATTTGGCTGAAAGAAGGACGTGGTCCAGCCAGCACCCTGCACCCAGGAAGTGCTCAGTGCTAGCTGGACTTCTGGACTTGAAATGAGTGTCTGCAGAAACCCCTCCCCTTTAGTCTTGGGTTGGTCGGTCATGTCCTGCGACGAGGGTTGTGGGGAACGAGGAGGGCAGCTCAGGGTTAAGAAAAGACAGTAGCCATGAATAGAGTATAAGCGGGGCCAAGGAGCTGCAGCTTCAAGGACTGGACCCCAAATCGGGCCAACGCATAGTTTTTATTACTTAGGTGGGGAAGTAAAGGAGATAAAGCTTGTCAGTCTCAAGGTCTGTGAATCCTATACATTATAATAGGAACTGATTCAAGCCAATCACCCTTGCCTGCAGGCAGCAGAACCCTCAGTCTCAGGATGTATGTACTTCCCCAAGGGACAAAATCTATATGCATATGAATAGATGGAGAGCACATCTCTGAATCTCTTTCCCTGCAGGTTGTGGGAAGGAATGCAGCCACAGAGGCAAAGGCTCTTCTTGGGGGGGGGGGGGGGCTGTGCCCACCTCTATGAACCCCGTGAATTCTCCTGTTGGTCCCCACCCGACTGCACCTGGCTTGAGTTGTCCCCACGGGGGGTGGGGAATCTTACTCCTTACTGGCTGACCAGCCATCTTTCTGGGGCCAAACAGGGAGACAGAAGGTGTAAGCACAAAGGTGAAGCAAGGTCCCTAAAAGGATCCGTCTCACAGACTCTCCTTTCTTTAGGGGCAGGTGAAAGGAGACAGACGGGTAGGCTGCTGCCTGGCAACATAGGTCCTGGTTCCCTGCGTCTAGGTGAACTCAACTGCCATTGTTACTGGGGACAAACTACCATGCCCTCCTCTCTTCCCTCTTCTGCAATCCCTGCTCTAACTGTGAACAGGTGAGAAGACTTTGGATTGTTATTGCCTCTATGTGACTTGGGGAGGGGCAGGGAGGCATCTCAGTTCTACCAGCTCTGTAATCTTGGGCAAACTGCAGGGAGAGCAGGTGCAAGGGTCGTGAATGGAGCCATCACTCTGTAGATAGAGTTCTATTCACCCATAAGGATGTGGTTCACACATCGTTGCATTTTTGCTGGTGCACTTACATAAACGTGTGTTCTGTGCCTGTTTGTTAATGTGAGCGGTGTGTTTGCTGGGGAGGAATTGGACACTCCTCCAGGCTTGGACACTCACACCAGTTGCTACCCAGCCAGGTCCATCCTTGTTGGTGGAGACCCTGTGCTCCCGGGACCTCAGGGGAATGTAGGTCCCTGGCAGCTGTTGCTCTCAGGTGGAGGGGCTGGAGGGAAGAATTCTTGCAGCAGGATTAATTCAACAGGTGTCTACGGAGCAGCTAACATGCACTGGATTTAGAATCTTTTTTAGGTGAATGGGGCCAAGGTCAGGGCCCCAAAGTTATTGATACTTTCTTATAGACTCAATACAAGTTTATTGATGTCAATCCACACAGCGCATTAGGCGCTTATGGTGTCTTATGGTGGCGCTTATGGATTTTCAAAGCAGAGGGAGGGAAACATCACAGTGACCATGAGCAGGCTATGTGCCCACGAGCCCTGTAGGATCTGGGAGTGGAGGAGCGAGAGCTGCTCCCACCCACACACCTGTGGAGGTGGGCACACCTGGTCACATCTGGTTCCACACCTGGGGCCCAGGGGTAGCTTTAGAAAATCCTGCAGCTGGATAAATGCAGCTTGAACAGTAGGTTCCAGGTGGAGAGGAGAGGTGGAGACAGGCAAATAACCACAAATCTGAAAGCAAGTCTATGTATGTCTCTTTTCTCCCCTCTGGGCCACGGACTTGGTGAGGGGAGGCTGCGAGCAGGGCTCCTTCAGAAACACTTAGCTTATGCAATGCGGAAGGGCCCAACACTGGGGTTCCTGGTCCAGGTCAGGGCACCCTGTCCGCAACCCCAGAGGAGCTGCCCTTATCATTCCCCTGAGATTGGGAGAGGCTCTTCAGAGGACAGCCAGCTCAGCAGGATCTGTGCCAGCTTCTTGCTCTGGAAGAAGAGGAAGGCAGGACAGCAGTGGCCTTTCTGTGGGCAATGACCTCGGTTTCTGATGGCCACACTTCCCAGTGGGTCACCTTCCTGACCGGCTAGACTTCCCGGTGCAGGAGTCCCACTCACTGAAGAGCTAGAGGGCTGGTGGGTCTTGTGCATGGCAAGAGGCTCTCAGAGTCCAGGCTTGAGGGAGACATGTCAGCCCTCTCGCTTCTCTCTCACTGTCACCTTATGTTTGCACAGCCTCTGAACAAATAACCAGACTTTCCAGGTTAGCCTGTTCCTCAGACGGGCCAGGACCCTGGACCTACAAGCTCTTCGCAGCCCTGACACTAGAAACATCGCTCTGGGCCTCCTTGCGGGTTGGTTCCCAGGGGCCTGAGCACATTCCCCTGCTTGCATCCATCTCTTCTCCAGACAAGCACTCGAGCACATTCTGGTCTGTGCACACAGCGGAGCTACTCACCAGGCTTTTCGGCCCACAAAGTCTGGACCTGATTAGTTGTGCCATGCCTACCTGCATTACAGCGTCGGGAATCTAAAGTTCACATAGAGTAAATACATGGCCAAGACCAAGCATGTGACAGCACATTGAGTCATTCAGCCACCTTACAAACACTGTTTAAACAAGGACGGAGCCCGAGGCCAGGTCCCTGACAGAAATAAGATGTGAGGGGACAGAAATCACCCCACGAGTAAGTGACTAGTTTAGCCAAAAAATAAACAGACTCGTAGCATCACCCTGGCCCTCTTTCTGATTGTGAATACACACTCCATCTCAGATATTTTTACTGTGTGACTGGTACTTTATGGGGACTGTGTGACAATTTAGCAAGCGGGAGGGAAAGTACTTGTAGGCCAGGGGATGTGTAGGTATTCAAGTCAGTATGGTTGAGTCTTCCTGGTCGGGCAAACGGGGAAATTAATGAGTGTTCAACCAAGAGCTTGTGTGTGCTAAGCTTTCTGTGCATGACTCTAGAAAATGTTCACAGTAGCCCCAGGAGGTGGTTTTGTTGAAGGCCCAGGAACTCCTGGTGAGCAGCTGCGGTTCAGATGTCCAAGGGCCTGTTAAACTGCTCCCAACAGCAAACCCAGCCTCCCACATGCCTCAGAGGCCCCCCTCGCTGTGGTAAGATGCTGACTCTGTGTCTGTCACCTCTAGAGCAATAATCCGCCTCCAGGCACCTCAGCCTGTGCCATTCACCCAGGATGCGTCCTCCCTTCCAGCTCTGAGGTCCACCTGGAGGAGGCTAGGGAGAAGTCACAGCTGCTCCCTCTGGAGTGGGCAGCACACAGTGTTCTTGAGCCTGAAAAATACAGCAGGAATTTCATTATCTGATGAGGAGAAGCTCCCAGGCTGCCCAAGCCTGCCACAGAGCCAGACAAGGAGCCTGTAGCAGGTAGGAGGCCTGGGCCCACCTCTGGGACTAAATGGCCCTCAATGGGGCCAGATTTCTCTAGACCAGTCTCAGTCTCAGCAGAATGGACCTATAGGGACCTTGGACTGAACTGAGGTGCTGAGAGGTTGTGGGGGTGTCACCCGGCTGCCTAAGAGTCAGAAACAAGACTGGAACCTGTATTCTGACCTTGGTGTTGACAGCAGCACCCAATACGTAGAGAGAATGTCTCACAGGCATACCTACTCACTTGTTCAAGTCCCCCAGCAACCTGAGAGGCGAGCACTGCTCCTGTCTCCTTCCTACACACGAGGAAACTGAGGCATGGAGAAAGAGGCTGACCCAAGGTCGCGCTAGGGAATTAGGCCTCTTTCCCATCATGTCCCTGTGGTTCTTATCTGCAAAGCCTCTGCCTCCCAGCCAGGAGGGCCACCTGGTTAATGACTGACACATTCTTCAGCATCCCAAGTGCTCGGACAGTGTGCCTGTCTGCTGGCTCACCAGTGCCTGCTGTCTCATGGGCGGTCATAAATGTCCTGTGACCATAAGGACATGGGTTAGGAGACTGTCAGACACACAGCCAAGCTGGGCAGACACTCAGACACTTCCTCCTCATGTCGAAGTGTTGGCCCCACACACCCTGTGCTGCAGGAGTGCTGGCACACTGTCCCCCACTGCCCACGCACGCTGGACTCATATCCCCCCTCCGCGTGCCTGCCTCCTCCAGAATACCTCCCCCTGAGGCCCTCACAGGCTAGTCCCTTCCTCTTAAAAAGCCTTCTCTTCCAGAAAGTGGGTCCATCTATGTTTCTTTTCTCCCCTCCAGGCCATGGTGAGGGGAGGCTGTGAGCAGGGTTCTTTCAGAAACACTGTGCTTGTGCAATGGGGAAGGGTCCAACACTGGGGTTTCTGGTTCAGGTCAGAGCACTCTCCCCCCATCCCTGGAGGATCTGCCCTTATCATTTACCTGAAACTGGGAGAGGCTCCTCAGAGGACAGCCAGCTCAGCAGCATCTGTGCCAGCTCCTTGCCCCAGAAGAAGAGGAAGGCAGGACAGCAGTGGTTAGCTGCTCCACTCCCATGAAGCCACAGTAGGCAGTGGGCAGGAGCGTGGCTTGCCTCAAATCTAGGTCACTAGCCATGTGGCTTTGGGTTTCTGAGGCACTTAGTTTCTGTGCCTCAGTTTCCTCCTTTATAAAATTTGATGACCATAGGATTAGACTAGCGAGGGTGTATGTAACAGGTAGCAAGCTCTGTGTCATCATGATGCTCACTCTTCCTGGGTCCCGTGGCCGCTGGTCCTGCCAACTCAGCAGAGGTCTCTGTCCTGTCACAGCATGCCCCTGAGGGCAGGGAATGTGTCTTATCCTCTTCCCGCAGAGCAGGTGCCCAATAAGTGACATCTCTTTTTAGTAGAGAGACCATTCTTGAATATCTGTGCTAAGAGAGGGAGGGAAGCATAAGTAAGCCCAAATAGAAAACGTTGCCCCTCAATGCCACGATCACGCCAAACGGTCCCACTCATGAAAAGCAGGAAAGAACCGCTTCATGCATTCCCAAGTTAGAGAGAGGATTTTCCATTTTCTCCTGCTAAGTGTTCGTCCTTACGAAGTTGTTTTTACTCGCTCCCTTGTAAACTTATGGGGCACGTGATTCACATGCCCACTGTTCTGCACCCTTCCTTAAAGGGAAACCACCTCAGTTTCTCAAGTCATTCATCTAGCTGCTTGTTGACTTGACAGAAAGTTGCCCCCTACCCTGGTCAGTGAGGTGGCCCTGAAGCATGGCCAGCGGAGAGAGTCTGGCTTCACAGGAATCTGATGGATTCACAACAGACACCGGGCTGGAGGATGGGACCCCACCTGGCACAGCTGTGGTGAATATGGAAACACTGTGAGAAAGGAGCCGGCATGGCATAGTTACAAGTAGGACACTGAAGAGACGCCTGACTGTTCTGGCATCTCTTCACACTGCCCCTTTTCACACCTGGAAGCCTCCAGCTAAGACCCGGGCCAGGCTTCTGAGCAGTGCACCTCCCCCGCGGGAACCATGGGCCTCCACCCTGCTTTGTCAGGGGCTGTGGTCAGGGTCAGAGATGACAGCTGTCCCTGTTTGCCACCCACCTCCAAGCAAGGCCCTGCTCTGCTGAATGATTCCTGCCCTATCAGCTCAGAAATGAGTTTGGCCAGGTGGGGACAGAGTCGTCTCTTCCTCGGGGGCTGCAGGAGCAGCTCAGAGAAAAGCCAGGCCCACACCTCAGTGGGCTCTACTGCCTGCTGTGCCCCCACAGCCCTCCCCGCTGTACCCTGTGACCAGGCCCTGAGGCCTGCTGGTATCTGTCTGTCTTCTTTCTCCCTCTCAATCTTCCTCTCCCTCCCTCCCTCCTTCTCTCTCCCACCCCTGTCTGTCTCCTCTGAAGTGGCCACGGCCTCCTCCAGACAGCTTACTTTACTGTTGGCCTCCCTCCAGACATTTGTTTCCATTTCCCCTCAGTGGGGACCAGGAGGGGCCGTCAGGGGGCTGTGGAGAGAGGGAGAGCTGAGACCAGTCATCGTGGGTTTCCTCTGCAGTGTATTCCTGGTGGGCTCCCTCAGCCTTCTCAGCTGAGTGAGCGTCTTTGGTTCCTTCTGCTGCCACCTTAGATCCAGGGCTCTGAGGCCACATCGGCTTCTACCTGTGCGTGCCTGTGTATGTGTGTGCACACCACAGGCACACATGGAAACACAGTCACACACGCACACACTCACATGCCCAGCAACATTCACACGCACACGCACACACGCACTGCCTCACACTCACTGGCATGCTCACACATGCACACCCACATGCACCGTCATATTCCCAGACACACATGACATGCTCATATTCACACACATACATGCACACAGTACATATGAACCGAGCAAGCCTATCTAAACAATGCAAAATATGTCAAGTGAAACACCTAACTTAATGCAAATTGCAGGAAACCCCAAGTCAAAAATGCCTGAACAACTGTGGTCTGAAGCATTAGATGCCCTCCGTTATTCTGTCACTCCTCCAGCTCCAGAGTCCCCTAACTTACAATTCGGAGCCCTGGCCCCTGACCAGGTTGACATCAGGAGCACACAGCGGGGCTGGGGCAGGCGAGTGGGGCGGGCAGATGGCAGAGGGCCCGCACTTGACATTTGGAACAATCGCGCTTAAACAGCAGACCTGGCCCAACCCCTGGGCTCCCCTCAATTTCGTGATCCCAGAGGCCCTTGGCCTTTTTTTGTTGCTCCTTTCTGCACCCCTGGTTGCCTTGGCAACAGCTGCTTCTGGCCCCTGGCCTCCCAAAGCTCAAAGCTCAGAACTGTAATGCGATCTCAGGCAGGTTTGTTCTGCTCCACCGGCTTTGAAGACAAAAGGGGGATGTGAGGCAGCAGCTCTGGTTTCTGAACCTGTCCCCAAGGACACCCTCCAAGTAAGGGGAGGGAACAGGATCTGGGAGGAAAGGTGAAGAGGGGGCCACAGAGGCAGCTCAGCCAGGAGAGAAGCAGCAGAGGAGTGGAGGTGAGGGATTTCCTATGACCCCCTTTGGGTAAATGAGCTGGATGAGAGTCCACAGTGGAACTGATCTGCCATTGATTAAATAGCAACAGAAGAAGGTGTCTTTGCCCTGTTCCTTCATAGTTTTCACCAGTGACTCAATGAAAACATGCCTGTCAGATACACGGGTGACACAAGGCTGCGAGGTGGAGTTCCTGTGCTTGGACCACTGAGTCGTATTCGCAAAGCAGACTTTATGAGGTTGCAATAATGAGCTGAAACCAACAATCTTAAGAAATACATTATAGGGGAAGTTTGGCTGCACGGAAATTGTCTTGAGGCTGCTAATCACGCTCATGTGAGCCAATAGAGACATGACACCTGAGAGAGCAGACTCAGCTGGAACACACTTGTGTGCTAGTTAATCACCTGCTCCCTACATGCCTAGGGGCTGGGAGTCCCTCAGGTAAAGTGTGTAGGGCTTAGATGTTCAGGGAGTTAATGGTATTTGAATTCAGGCTCAAGTATTGTATTTAGAATGTAAATATATAATTGTGTAACTCGGGAGCTGTTTAATGTTGTAGTTAAGAGCAAGAATTCTGGAGCCAAACCAGCTGGGTTTGAACCTTAGCTCTAGTATTGATAAGCTGTGTGTCCTTGAGGAATTTACTTCACCTCTCTGTGTTTCAATTGCCTCGTCTATACAATGGAGGTAATAACACCACCTATCTCCTAGAGTTTGGCAAGGATTGAGCCAGTGGCTCTATCTAGATAAAAAAACACTTAGACAAGTGCCTGGCACACAGTAAATGCTTATAAGTGATTGTTACTGGTATCAGTTACTCAGCTTTGTGGGTTTTTTTTTTTTTAATATTTTATTTATTTATTTATTTAAAGTTTATTGGGGTGACAATTGTCAGCTGTGTGCTTTTAAAACCTTGATGAGTTATTTTTGCCTGAAGGGCCCAAGACTCTGGATGCCTGGCCAGCCTCAGTACGCTTGGACAATTCAATCTCCAAACTCCTCGTCAACCTAATACGGTCAGGCTGTGCTGATAGGGGTGAGGTCCACGTCCAGGTAGCCCTGTCTGTAAGAGGGACCAGTGGCCCTGTCTCTCTCCAGGACAGCCTGAGGCTACAAGTTCCCAGCCCACCTTATTGCCCTTGGTGGGACCCACTCATGAGTGGGCTGTCCCTCCTCAGTCTAGTCCACAAGGACCCATGGCTGCAGGGGAAGCACATATTCCTTCCCAACCCCACACCTAACTACTTTGGAGAGAATGGGAGAAGCCACCATCTTTATCTCCTTCCTCTAGCTAGGGGTCTCTCTCTGCCTCCCCACTGGGTCTTGGGAGGACTGGACAGGCCAGTGGGGATGTAACATTATATTAACATAAACATCTGCTTGTTCAGAGGAACAAAAGGCATGCTCTCGCTCAGTCCCCAGGGGACGTGTCTGTAATCAGCTCCACACTCCCTCAGACATCAGCACGCTCCGTGACCTCAGTCAAGGCTTTTCTCGTGCATACTTTCTCCTCGCCAACGTGGCAGCATTGATTTCTGGACCCTCGTTGTCCACCCGAACTTGTCAGAGAAGTGACTTCACACATTCTTTGCAAACAGGCAGATCACTGATCTCGGGGAGAGTGGCGAGTGGGAGTGTGATGTTGAGCCACTTTGTAAAGTTTCCTGTGTTTGAGAATCACATTCCTTTCCATGTGCTTCTCCCACAAACCAAAACAGACTCAAAGCAACTGAAACTAGCCTTAAAAAACAGAACCCACACTGGAAAGGTGCCAAACATCTGTACACTGAATACAGTCTCTCCCCACATTTTCATTTTACTTATATGTTATTTATTTTACCAGCGCTGTTAGAGTACAATGCCAGGCGCTGTCTTGAGGGCTTTTGCAAACAGTATTCTTTAATCCTCATAATAGTTCAACAAAGTAGACGCTGTTATCATCTTCCTTGCCACTTTCAGAGGGGGAAACTGAGGTACAGGAGGTTAAGTGCCATGCTCAAGGTATGTAGCTAGTAAGTCGTCAGGATTCGAACCTGGGCCGCAGGTTCCAGGGTCGATGGTCTAACCCACTGTGCTACCTTCCATTCTGTCCTTTTCCACAAGACTTCATAAGAACATCTGACAGGGGTCCTGCAGGCAGGGTGCAGGTGCTGAGGGTGTTCATAGCTGTTAACACTGTGGCAAGGACCGAGCAGTGTCATTTACTGCCATACCACTAATTGGAAACTGCCGCCATGGGAGGTCTTCCTGCTGGAGCTACGGCCCCTACAGCTTGCCTAGGTGGCCATAGAATGGTGCCGGCGGCAGTGCTCCAGGGGCCCTGGGAAGGGCCGGGCATGATGCCTGCTCCACCAGGAGAGGCAGAGGTGGCGTCCCAGTGGCCCTCTGCCTGGCCTCTCCAAAACCTATAACAACCACACCCTTCCAGATTCCCTGACAGAAACAGCATCTTCTCTTCATTGTTCTTTGAAGAAGTTGGGCCCTAGGCAGCCTCACCGCCACACTTCTCTGCCAGAGCCTGCAGCTCAGGATGACCCGTCTTCTGTGGGTGACCCATGCTCACTGCAGACGCTGAGCTGGGAGGGAACAAAAGCTGGTTCCCAGTTACAAACAATCCCAGCTGCTTGCCTGGCCTGAGCCCTGGGGGCTGGGGAAGGACACAGGGGCACCTCATATGGCTCAGCCCCTCTTCTCATGAATGGCACCTACTTGTGTTAGCACAGGCAGCACGGGGCTTGCCCCGTTCCTGTGGGAGGGATGACAAAGCTCACGTCTGTGTCACAGGGACGTGGGGCATGTGTCCCCCAGCCCTGGTTCTGGTGCATGCACCACCCCACTGCTTCTGGGGTGTTTGCTTGGCACACAGGAATTTTGTTCCGGGAGCCCCTGAGGTTTACAGAGCAAGGTCTGCTCTGAAGGAGACAGCAGATAAAAGCCCACCCCTGCTGCGGGCTGGTGGGGGGGTCTCCTACCATGTCCGGGTTAGCGAGGCCAGTAGGCAAGGACGGATGTGTGACCCCAGGGAAAATGAGGAGGGGTATTCGCCATCCGCTACTCTCTGCATCTCTATAGTTGGCTAACAGCCCCTTCTTTCTGGTGTCAGACAGTTTCTCGTCCTCTTCCAGAAGCTGGGACATTTTGCAGGTGCTGTAAACACCTCGTGTGCCTTGCCAAGTGGCAGGTTGTGTGTTCACAACAACCCTGCAAAGTAGACGGGGGTCGGAGGGTGTCACTGTGCCCCATTCACAGATGAGAAACCCAGGACCAGAGAGCGACCGATGGAATGGCCCCACCGACTCATTGCAGGGGCTTTTCCCTTGAACACGAGGCTGAGCATTGAGGGTATTGTGCAGGGGTGAGGGAAGTGAGGAAGGACTTGCAGAAACTTGAGTGAGAGCCTTTTTAAATTGAGGGCCTAGGACACCCTGCTTGCCTCACCCTAGTCCTAGCCCTGTGGAACCCCTCTGTCATGTAGTCACAAGCCCAGTTGTCCCCATTCTCTACTCCAAGGAGAACCCACCCAAAACTTAGCAAGTATTGCCTCTCTGGGGCCCATCATCTTGTTGTCCCCATCTATCTCCTCTGCCAGACTCCAGGTGCTCCTGGCCAGATCTGCCTTTCCTTAGGAAAACCAAGGGACACGCAGCGACAGTCCTCCTGGGAGGGTGGACATGAGGGAACTTGTGGATAGAGGGAGGGCTGGCATGCACTGCAGGCCTTTGAGTGACAGCTTCTCCAAGGGCACAGCTGGGACTGTGTGACAGAGAAACGGGGGAGCCGGAGCCAGGAGACTGGGTGTTCCCAGCGGGCTTAGTGAAGCTATTTTGAAGCTGGTTTATTGGGCAGCCAGGATGGCTTCCCCACGCCTGCATGGTGACTCAAGACTCTGGGTGCAGGGACATGCAGGGTGGGGGGAACAGCTCAGGGAAGACCACATCAGTCAGGGGTGGGAGCAAAAGGAAGAGAGGGGACAGTTGGAGGTGCCAGAGGTGTGGAGGTGGTGAGCTTCAGGGGGCGTCTCACCAGCTTGCAGGGCCACCTAGCTAGCCACCTCCTGTTACGTGAGGGCTTGGCTGGCGGAGGCTGGCAGAAGCAGGTGAGCCTCGCCTCCTGGGGGCAGTGTGTGCCTTGTAGGCTCCAGTGGCCATGGCCCTGAAGGGCCATCTGCCCCCTACTGAGGCCCTGCGGGCAGTTCCCATCCCACTGGCTGAAGCCTGTGCCCGGCGCCCAGCCCTGCCTGGGCTTCACAGAGGTCCCTTGGCACAGTGCTCCGGAGAGAACAATCGAGGTGTGAGGCCTCTTCTGTTGCAACCCAACCTCTGTAACAGCTCCTGCTACCCCAGCCCCACACCATGAAGCTCTGACTGCGGCTGCAAAGTCACCTCCTTGTGACTCCCGTTGGTCCCCAGTTGGGTGGTCAGACCCTGAAACGGGTTACCAGCCCTTGGAGCTCTCCTTCAGCCTCATTCTCAGTGCCCTCATGTTGTCCCCAAGCTCCAGGACTTGCCATGTCTAAGGAAGAAAAGCCCCACCACTAATTACCTGACCTGCGTTGCTGCCTTGAGGGGCAGCTTCATGATAATAATTCAGAATCTACTGACCATTGAGAAACTACGACGTGGATGTCTTGTCAGGTAGAATATGTGAGGAAAAACGTGAATGGCATTACAGCACAACAAGTGGTAAGAGCGTTGCTCCAATAAGAGTGGTTACAAGAGTTCCAGAAAGGGGACACCACAGGGCCCAAGGCTGTCCAGGCCTGAGGGAAGATTAGAGGCTTGAACTAAACTCAGGGGACACGGAGAGAAGTTCAGAGGTGGGAGGGGAGGACCGAGGAGAATGAGGACTCCATAGTTTCCAGACTAGAAAATGTAATAGACGCTTGCTAATTGCTCTCACTCGAGGACTTAAGCAACCAAATTAAATAACACCTTTCAAGCAGGTCCATGAGGAGTGAAGCTGATGCCAGGAATTTCAAACACTGTTGGAGCAGAGTTTGGGGGTAAATTGTCCCATCTCATTACCCCTTTTCTATGCGTATGATGGGGATGGAAGGAGAAAGCCTAGTCCATGGGGCAGGCCCAAGCGCCAGCCCCAGCGTCCACCCGTGGGCCCCTCCCATTCCCACCTTTGGGGAACACTAGCTGCTCACAGTCTGATGCAGCCAGCCCCAGGCCTCTCAGCTGGGAGTCACTGGTTTTAAAGTTATGTTTGATGCCAAGCTTCGATTCACTCTTGCGGTCTATGATTTTGAATCATTCTTCTCACGATCTAGGGGCCCAGTCCCTGCCTAACTACCTTCCTTTTCCAAATCTCCTACCTCATTGTGACTCTACATGTACTCATACCCACTGCCCTGCCCCCACAATAAAGGAAAACGAGTAACACGGTGACAAAGCGCCTGGACATCAGAACAGAGGAAGCGGAGACTGGATGGCGTCCATGTCAAAGAGGCCGGTGGCTGAGCAAGACCCACTGGATCAAGACCGAGCTCCCTTCCCCAGGATTCAGGGCACTGTCCCGTTTATCGCACCCCCCTCTTTACTTCTCCTGCATATTTTGCCTCATTAATGTCCCCTCATGTTCAGAATGATCTCTTTCTTTATCCTATTTAGCCAACTTCTGCCAGGATACCTTGAAGTCTTTATCTTATAGATTCTCAGAATTTTGGTAGGATGCTGTCAGTGTGGTTCAGACACAATTGCATTTTGCATTTATTTCTCAATGCTTAATATATATGTAAAGCACCCAACTAAGCCATTAGAAATAACTTAATAGGAAGATGACATAATCACCGCTCTCAGGTGGCCTGCGTGAAGATTTGGGGAGGCTAGCTGACACAGGGACCTGAAATACCAAGTGCCCAGGCTACTGGCGGGGGACAGGGGGCTGGGGCTGGAGGTGGAATGTGCTCTCTGACCTGCCGCCATCGGGGCCCCAGGCTGAGCTCCCCGGGCACTGCCCCCACCTGTCACTGCATTTCACCCAGCCCCTGGAGAGGCCCCAAAGCAGCTTCCAGGCTCCGATGCAGGAACTTTCGAGGGCTGGATCTGGAAAAGGCCCTCCTGGGTCACAGTGGCTCCGGGAGCTGGCCTCCCAGCACGAAGGCTCTAAGCTGGAGGTCTGCGCCAGCCAGGCGGGGGGTAGGGGGGAAGCTATAAGCTTCCTGGGAATAAGAGCAGGGCCTGATTTCACCTGTTGTTCTCTGCCCTGACAGCTGTGGAGATGAATGAGCTGGCCAGCGCGGAGAGGCTGGCTGCAGCCCCGGGTGGCCTGTGCGCGCACACACACACACACACACACACACACACACACACACACACTGTTGCCGTCATATCCTTTGGAATGTGACCGAAACTCAGGCTGACTCACAGCCTCCAAATCACTATGCCACCACGGCTAGGAGCTTCTGCTGCCCGAGCCTGAAGCTGGGCTGCCCCAGGATCTTGGGCTGCATTCCTGCTGGCTGTGCCTCAGGAAGCTCCCTCTCACTCCGGAATACAAGTGGGTCTGACGGAGGGGGCAGCATAGCTGCAGCTGTGTTTTCCATCAAGGTCAGTGCCAGCAGCCCCTCCAGGCCACACCTGTGACAACTGCTCCTCAGCCACCTAGGTGGCAGATGCAAACAGGTGACCCATGACAGCCACAGTTTCATGTCTTTCCCTGTTCGTGGTGTTCAAAACTCTTTCTCTGTCACATTTAGCAAACGTCATCCAGGATGCCTTGAAGTCCTTATAGAGAGTCTCAGAATTTAGGCAGGATGCTATCACAATAGAATTTCTCATTGATGTTTTCAATGCTTAACATACATGAAGCACCGAGCTTCTGAGGCCATTAGAAGTAACTTAAATGCTAGCGTTGGAACAATCCAGAGAAAATTAGCATGGTCTTTGCGCAAGGATAACACACAAATTTTGAAGCAGTCCATATTTTTGGATGTGTTAACTAACCTAATTGTGATGATCAATTTTGCAATACAGACATACTTATATAAAATCACTTCTTCGTACACCTTAAATGTACATAATGTTATATGTCCATTATACATTAATAAAGCCGGGAAACGAAACAAAAAAAGAAAGCACTTAAAAGGATGATGACACAGGGGACCGGCCCAGTGGCTCAGAGCTCCGTGCTCACAACTCTAAAGGCTGAATTCCCACATGGGCCAGTGGGCTCTCAACCACAAGGTTGCCAGTTCAATTCCTCAAGTCCCACAAGGGATGGTGGGCTCCACCCCTGCAACTAAGGTTGAACACAGCACCTTGAGCTGAGCTGCCACTGAGCTCCCAGATGGCTCAGTTGGTTGGAGCGCGTCCTATCAACCACAAGGTTGCCTGTTCGACTCCCGCAAGGGATGGTGGGCTGTGCCCCCTGCAACTAGCAAGAGCAACTGGACCTGGAGCTGAGCTGCGCCCTCCACAACTAAGACTGAAAGGACAACAACTTGAAGCTGAACAGCACCCTCCACAACTAAGATTCAAAGGACAACAACTTGACTTTGAAAACAAAAAAGGTCTGGAAGTACACACTTTTCCCCCAATAAAGTCCTGTTCCCCTTCCCCAATAAAATCTTTAAAAAAAAAAAAAGTTAACAAAATACTAATGTTTGCTTCTCCAAAAAAACAAAAGCAAATACTTTCTATAAAAATTAAAAAAAAAAAAAAAAAAAAGGACGATGACACGATCACCACTCTCATGTGGCCTGCTTGGAATACAGATCAGTGCCCACAGAGAGCTGCAGAAATGCTATGACAGGATGGAGAATTCATCCATTGTGCATGTCAGGAAAGTCGGAATGCTAGGAAGAACGGAGAAACGTGGTTCTCTGTAAGATGCTGGAGTCAATGCCAGAAGCAGGAAGACATGTAGAACTGCTAAAATCCCAGTGAAGAGAGGGGGAAATGAGCATGTTTCTGTGTTGGGGAAGGCAGGAAGTCCATCTGGGGAAACTCCCCTAGGCGCTATCTTTCCTAAACTACCAATTATATGGCATTAAAATTTTTTTCTCATTACCAAAATAATTCATTTGTGTTTGTGGTTGAAAATTTGGAAAATACATATGAACAAGCAGAGGAAAATACAAGTCATGTGCTTTCTGATTCACAGCAACCCTTCGTCGCTCCAGTCTCCTCTCTGCATGAGCATGGTTTTGCTAAATTGTAATTTGTTAAACAGAGCATCAATTCAGGGTATGTTTATCTTAGATTGTACTATTGTTGCCCATGTTCAAAGGTGGCTCAGTGATGGTGATGACCCTTCTGTGTGCAGGAGGGCTGGAAAGAGTTACCCTTTGGGAACCATGACCGTTATTTGTCACACCATCCCTTCGAGTTATCACCTACCTGGACATCTTTGTATCAAGCAAGGCCGGGCCCTCTACCTACCATTTCTTCAGCCCATGACATAATCACTTACATTATCATCTCCATTTCACCTTTGCTGCCCATAGTGTATGTCTGTGATACAGCGTGGAGAGGAGGCATATTTAAAATACATCTAATACCTCCCTCCCTCCCGTCTAACTGCTTTGGTTCAAGAATAGTTAACCCACAAGGGCAGGAAGATGTAAAAAAATAGCCGTGTGCCCTCGGAAGGGGTCCCCTTGGACCTCAAGGAAGCGTCCATCCTTGGAGAGGCAGTAACACAGACTGACAGAATCACATAATATTTACAAGACTGACTATTTTCATGGGTTTGCCTAATGTAAGAGCTGGAGGGAACGAGTTCTGTCCCCCCACCACTACATTTATATTACAGATGAAGAAACTGCTTCCAGAAATAGACTTATCCAAAGGTCTCTTGCAAAGTCCCCAAATGTGGGTTTCTGAGCCCTGATGTAAGTTCGAAGCATTTCTGGTGGCTTCCGGTTTGGGTGCATGCATGTCAGACACATTTTTAGTGAGTTCATAGTAAGTCACTGTGACCCACCATCTTCCTCCAAAGACCTTTTGGTCTTTGTCCAAAAGACAAAGTTGCCCAGAGCAAGTTGGAGGATGCAGGACCTCCCTCTGCCCCAAAGGGTTAAGTGGGGGCCTCTGATGTAAATGTTGACACACACACTTCCCCCCCCCTCCGTGTATGGACAAGAAAGGAACTCGGAACTCGGGGGGTTCTTTTTCTTCTCTGAAAGCCAATCCCAGTGGAGTCGTTGAGGCTTTTAAAACCGACTGTCGTTACAGCTTGAAATGAATAACCATGACCTCAGCCATCACGCACGCAGCCCCTGCTGCAGTACATCTGGCATCGCGTTCTCCGGGCGTCCTGTAAATAACCCATGTCTGCAGAGCACATGTGAGGCCGACTGGCTGCCATCAGACATGGTTGTACTTGGAAGGCCAGAGACTCTCGCCCGGCGGACAGTGCAGTCATCTGTTAGCGATTTCCCGCTCCCATTAAAACCAGACGCTGGATCTATGTGCGTCGTGGCAGACTGTCATGAGGGATTCATTTCTATTGCATGGGCTCTGGTCTCTGAACCACATCACTTACAGCCCTTTGTGTTACCGACGGGAGTGTGAAGTGAAATGATGACAATCGCATTGGGGTGAAACAGTTCACAGATTGTACGGAGATGGAATCCCGCGTTCACTGTGAGAACAGAAGGGGTGGAATCTAGGTTCTAGGCTGCAGAGACAAATACCACCCCCCCCAAAAATACGAATGTCTAATCACTGTCAGCAAATCATGGTGTCAAGAAGTTTAGGCTGCGTCTAGCTTAGCTTTACAAGTGTCAGGCCATAGAGACCTAGAACCCAAACTTCAGGAGTAATTTCCAGCATTATGGGAACAATATGCCATTATTATTATTATTATTATTATTATTATTATTATTGTTAATCACAGCATATTAAAAACTTAGTTGTGATTAACTAGCCTCATAAAACACACAGGGGACCAACCAGAGAGGAGAACTGACGTTTGTCCAGTTCCTTCCTTGGATTTGCTCCGTGACCTTGGGCATGTCACAGACATGGAGCCTTAGTTTCCTCGTCTGTCAGATTAAGGGTTTCAATGACCCAAATTTCTCTCCATCTCTCACTCTCTAGGACTCTAAGCTCCGTTATGAGGTGTGGAAATAAAATCATAGCAGTTAAAGTCACACATGACTTGAGATATTACTGTCCCACCACAATGAATAAAGCTGGACGGCCACCACCCAAAGCATGTCAGGCAGGGAAGTCTGTGCCGTCCCAGAGGCCATGATCTAAGACAGCATATTGGCAGGGACAAGAACCCCTGTGCACATGGTAGAACTGGGGTTCTCACCCACAAAGTGCTACAAAGTGCTGTCATGCAGGAGCTACTTTATGATGCAACAGTCTCTCCAGCCCCTCGGCAAACGTGCTCTGCCTTCAAAGTAACCCCCCACCCCCACCCCTAGGAGAACCAATGTTACACTCTGGGAGAAGGGACCCTGGAAATTGTATGGAGAATGGACTTTCGTCTTCAGGAAACACCTCGACCTCACAGAGCAGGCCTGACTTGGCTAAAAGATATCTATCCTCAGTTCCCCAAGGGAGGCTCACCAGTCCTGATAGTTCTACCAAATCCTAGGGGGCGAGGGGCAGGGAGGAGGTTTGCAACGAGGAGTTTGCAAACTCTCTTCTCTCTTGCTGTCTTTTGCTTTCTGCAAGTGACAGATGGATGCCCTGGCGAGGAAGGTCAGCCTGATAAGTCATTTCCTCCTCCAAAGGCATTTGACTCACCTTGGCTTCACCTCGCACAAGTCTGCTCAGAACCAAACAGCATGGTTTTGTCTCCTGATCTGTAATCTATGGTGGTTCTTGACTGAGCCCACACAGGTCATGTGGCTTGTGCCGGAAGCCCAGGGCTGAGGCTGTAGGGCTGAGCCCTAATCCTGTTTCTCCACTCTTAACTTGGCCTGGAACGGGTCCCACTCATCTCTCTTCTGCCCTGGGGAACAGGAGGATACAGCTGCCCAGACTCAAAGGAGTGTGATGTCCAACCATAGGGTCCAGTCGGGACCAGACCCCACTTGTCCTGAGCACACAGAAAGCCTGGGGACCTTGCTCATCACCAGCCTGGCCTTACAAGGAGGCTCACCAGCAGCTCTCACCAGGCTGGACACCCACCCAGCCATGAATGACACACCCTGAGAAAAATGCAGAGGGTCATTTCCACTTTTAAAAAGTCTTAATTGCCCACCAACCACATTTCTTCAAGATTTACTCCCAAGCCTTGGTGAAGGGAACTGCAACGGACAGTGTAGAAGGAAGAAGACGCTCCATATTTCGTCCTTTTTTGCTCTGCTGTGTGCCTGTGGACACACAGTAGTAGCGTTTCACACACGCATGTGCATGTGTGCACACACAGCTAGCGGTGACCATGCACACACAACCCCATCAGGTCAGGCAAAGCAAGCAGTGAATAGAATGAGTCCTGGTGAAGACAGACTTACCCATGGGCTCCAGCTCTGTCGGGAGAGCATGTGGCCACACCACCTGCCTCCCACAGAGGACGCTCTTGGCCTGCTCAGAGACTCCTGACCATTCAAAGCTGTCACTCGTGGGCTGCTTGCATCACAGAATGGCTTGGGGCTGGCTAACATCACCCATCAGGCTGTTAAGGGAGCCTCCTGGCGGCACTGCGGGCACAGTGAATGCCACTGAAAAGTCACATGGTCTGAAGGAAGACTGAGGAGCTGGAGAGCACCAGTCTGTACCTACAGATCTGCCCATTCCTGGAGGGACCTGAGCACAGGCTGGATGACCTCAGCAGGGTGGTGTTGGGGACCCGGGAACTTGCAGAAGCTTCCAAAACCTGCTGATACCCACATTCCATGAGGGTGAGCTCACCTCCGGAGCACCAAGGAGTGACCTAAGAGCAGGTTTCCCCATAAATAAAACTTGTGGTGCCAGCTGAGAGAGGGAAAGAAGGCAAGGGGCATAAGAGATGCTTCTCAGCCTCAAAGGTCCACTGAGGCAGCTGGCAAAGAGGGGGACCAGGCACCAGCGTCATGGGGCATGTGGAAATGTGAACCTGGAAGGTTTCTCTCCCTGATTATTTTCCCTTTCCCCATCCAAACTCTGCTTAAATGTCCCTGAGTAAAAGGAGCAAGAAGATTACTAGCAACATTTACTGGGTACCTGGCGTGCACGAGGCCCATTTATTATTAACTCATTTAATCCTCAGGGAGGCATGAGGCAGGGTGGGAAGCAGAAATAGCCTGCACATTTTTCTGACTTTTGTTGAGAGACGTGGAGAGAGACTTGAAGAAACTTGCATGCAGAGGGATTTCCCCCAGACAACAGTTTCATCTGGCCCGTGAGGCAGGACCCAAGGGAGAGAAAGAAGGAATGAGAGAGAGGATCGTAGTTTCTGGGGGCAGGAGAGGGGTGGGGGACTTATGCCCATAATCTTGCTCCTCTAAGAGAGAGGTGGGGTGGACCCATGAGCCTGTCCCCCACCTCAAGCTTGACCTGGAAGCACAGGGCCGGAGTGGTCACCAGACATGACAGTGGGCATCTCAAGTGCTCTGGTGTGCTCTGAGCACCAAGGGCCACACGACACCCCCCCCCCGCCCCCATCAAAGCTTTTGCACTATTCGAGAGCCCCAGAATACACTACAGGCTTTGGATGGGGAGGCCCAAGAAGGATTAAGGTTAAATTTCCAGCAGACTGGCAGAAGACAGGAGTGAAATCAGATATTACTGATGGTTGTTATAGAAAAATCAAGTCAGCCCCGTTCCTTTCATAACCGAGTTTTTGGACTGAAATTCACACATGCTTCGTTTATCTCCATTTCCATCTTAACCCCCAGTAGTTCTTCAACGACTGCTTACTCAGTGACTGGATGAACAGGAGTAAAAAGAGTGTTATAGACAAGGCAAATAGAGACATGGCTCTCAAAATGTGCTACCGGGACCCCTGGAGTGTCAGGTGCTGTCATAATAATCCATAGACATTTGCTTTTTCCACTCTCATCCTCTCACAGTGGAGTTTTCCAGAGGCGACAAGACATGTGACATTGCAACTCATTACCTGCAGAAGAAGGTATAATGATCCCACTGTCACCTGTTAAACCAGCCATTCAAACCATTTGCAAAATGTAGAATGATGCCACTCTTTTCACTAAATTTTCTTTTTTGTTTTGGAAAACATCGTTATTAATCATAGAATATTTTATGATAGTAATTCAATGAGTTTATTTACGTATTTTAATGAATTAATAAAGCATATGTTTTTACATTTCTCAGCTTTAGTTCTAGCGGTCCCAAATTGTTTGGGAACTGCTGTAACAAAGAGCAGGAGGAGGGTTGAGGTAGGAGGCACAGGAAGGCAGATTTGCACCTGGCTGTTTGACCTTGAACAAGCCATTTGACCTCTCCTGGCACAGGACCCAAGGGCTCCGAGGGCTCCATCCTTCAGAGTCTCTAACTTCACAGGCAGAGACAGTAAAGTCAGAGGGTCCCTCCCTGAAATTCCGGCTCCCTTCAGCACGCCATGGGAATGCCACAGCATGGGTTTGCTGGCTAAAAATAATTGCCCTAAGACCTGGGAGTCAGAGGGCTCCTCCCAAAGCCAGTAGGGGGGTGATGTCAGCACCCCTGAGACGCAAGCATTCCTGAGTGGCTCAGGTCTGTGGGTGACTGCTCAGGAATCCACCATCCTTTTGTGCTCCAGAAATGTCACCTCTGATCTCTGCTTGAGCCCAGAGTGTGTGAGTGTTTGGGTGCACACATGCATGTGTGCACACGCGTGTGCCTGTGTGTATGCGTGTGCACATGCGCATGCCTCCCCTCCATCAAATGCTGGGAGTAATCCGATTCAGGCTCTGACATCTTTTCAGGGAAGCCTCAGTCCAGAAACAAAGCTCAGACCTTTGTTTTTCAATCCAGCCACCCCTGCCCCACGTTGTGGCCTCAGCAAGCAGAAATGCTGAGGAGAGGGTGGGGTTGTCATTCCCAGCAGCGATGATATCCTTCCTTTTCTACCCCCACCAACCAGCACTGGAGCCCACACTGCTTTGTGGGGTTATTGGAAACCTGCTCTGAAACACTCTTGTAAATACCGAATAATAAATAAACATGAGTTATTTCTGAAATGTACCCAAGAATAGCCAACTGCCCAAACCACCAAGGTTGTTCTTCAGATCCTGGGAAAAATAGAGATGTGGGTATGGTTTATTTTTCCATTGCCCACAGAAGAATTATTGCTCCTATGTGTCTAATTATAGTTTTGTTTCCTTTTTTTATTTTTTTTTTAATTATCTTGTCGTCTTCCAGCCTGGGGAAAGACAGAAGAGGGGAGATGGAGAGAGAGAAAGACAATGAAGAGTGAAGGAAAACTGAAAGTGGGAAGGAAGATTCTAGTCTTCCCATCCAGCTCGTGATGACATTCGGAAAAACAACGTGGTCTAGACTTTCGTATTTCCTTGACCCTGGTAGGCATGAATGAGAAAGACCCAAGATGCTATGTGAGCCTAAAGGAATGTTATGAACTTCCAAACCCCAAAAGAATGGTCACCAAGGCATATAAGACAGGTGCTACTCACCTCCCCACCATTGGCACACAACTCTTTAATTTATCAAGCCCTTGCAAGCACAAGTCCAACAGCCATGGCCATCGGGAGCCTCCCCGGGGTGTTCAGAGCTGTAGAGGGGCTGGCCCAGGCCAGTGCCTGGCATGTGGTCAGCTGCTGTCAGGCAAGGCCTCGGTCTGCAACTCGAGTACACAGCCGAGGAGGGAGGGAAGGCGCGCAAGTAGGCCCTGGTGTGGTTCTTTGTCCACATGGACATGGTCCTTCGACTGGGGACACTGAGTCACATCGAGGCCTCCTTTTCCTTCTGGATGGTTGTGCATATTGCCCAACTTCATAATTTATCCTTGGACAGGTTAGAGCAGAGACTACCAAGGCTGGAAACTCCTTTCTGAAGAGAAGAAAGCCAAGGCCCAAGAAACCCAGTGACTCCTCCCCAGACGGTCTGTCAGTGACAGATCTGAGGACCAAATCCAGCTCTCCTGGGCCTGGGTCCCCTCCACTGCCTGTCTTGGGAAGCGGCAAGGCCTTGCCATGATCTGTCCAGCTCCTGCTGTCTACATGACAGCTAACCTTGGTATCCGTGCCATTTGCCGTCCTGGACAGACTCCCAACAGCAAGGCATGACCAGGTTTGCATTAGAGCCTGAGTTACGTCTCCTAAATTCTCCACACACCCCTGTGCCTGTGACCCTGGGCAGTGCAGAGTGAGGGTCTGACAGCAAGGGGTCCGTCAATGATCTGAATGGTGATTTCTCTAGGTTCCCACTAAAATACTTGGGACTTTTCAGAAGTAACCAAGAAAGAACATCCATTTGAGCCTCTGAGGCTCACAGTCCCCAGGTTCACTGTCTCTACAGCATCCTGTTAATTGATATTTGTGGACTCATATCGTCTTCACGTCTGCTCACCTATGCAGGGGCCCCGGGGTGACCAGAGTCTTTATCCCGGTCACAATAGCGCCACAAAAAACAAGAAGCATCTCAGTAAATCTTCTGTCCACCTGGTCTTACACTTCCAAACATCCCAAGATCTGCTGGAGCAGGGATGGAGGTACCGTGGGTGGGCAGGTCTTGTGGTATCAGCTCTGTTACTGGTGGGCCCAGTGTATACACTCATGCTGTACACACAGTGTGTATCTATGGTTATAGGAAGGTCTGACAATTAAGTTCGCAAACTTGTTGCAACAATGTTGCTGTTTTTGATATCAGAGGGATTCTTCATTATGAATTTGTACCAACTGGACAAACAGGTAACCAAGTTTACTATTTGGAAGTGCTGAAAAGGCTGCGTGAAAAAGTTAGACGACCTGAACTTTTCGCCAACAATTCATGGCTCTTACATCACGACAATGCACCAGCTCACACGGCACTGTCTGTGAGGGAGTTTTTAGCCAGTAAACAAATAACTGTATTGGAACACCCTTTCTACTCACCTGATCTGGCCCCCAGTAACTTCTTTCTTTACCCAAAGATAAAGGAAATATGGAAAGGAAGATATTTTGATGACATTCAGGACATCAAGGGTAACACGACAACAGCTCTGATGGCCATTACAGAAAAAGCGTTCCAAAATGGCTTTAAAGGGTGGACTAGGCGCTGGCATCAGTGCATAGCTTCCCAAGGGGAGTACTTCGAAGGTGACAGTACTGATATTCAGCAATGAGGTATGTAGGACTTTTTCTAGGATGAGTTGGCAAACTTAATTGTCTGATCTTGTATGTACCATTTATTTTTTTCCCCCTTCTTCCACCTCCCCACCCCCACTCCGGTTCAAGCTGTTGTTTCTCAGTCTAGTTGTTTAGGGCACAGCTCCCTGGCCCATGCTGGTATTATGAGCCTTGTGTTACCCCCCGGATAAGGCAGTAGGTCACTGGTCACCGGTTGGCTGCTCACGGCAGCTCATGGCAGCTCATGGCAGCTCTCATCGGCAGCCCGCGACAGCAGCCCATGCCAACCTCCAGCAGCTCATGTCATCCCAGCTCCAGGGAGAGTTGTTGTTCACAATCTTAGCTGTAGAGCTTACTGGCCCATGTGGGAATCAAACCGGCGACCTCGGCATTAGGAGCACCGCGCTCCAACCACCTGAGCCACCGATCTTGCCCCATATGTACCATTTCCCGGGGGGTGACAGCGATGTCATACAGAATGAAAGACTCACTGCTCTGTACCAGCCCTCACCAGCACTCGGGCCTGTCTGGAGCTGTCCAGAACCTGGGTCTCATAATAAATGAGGACCAGGTGTGTGTTTCCAGCCAATTAGTGAGTTGGGTGGGGTCCCAGGGATGCTGGAGAAGGACGTAGGCCCCGCCTGTGCTGGGGCCACAGGTACAGCACCCCAATCCCCACCCTCAGCCATCTGTTTGACTCTTGGCCATGAAAAGAGAATCCTGTTGTCTCTGGGTAACTGCCTCTCTTCTTGGCTTCATGAGGAAATATCTAGGAAAGACTGCAGAAGGGGAATTAGTGAGATGTCCAGACAATATCAAAAGGATGAGAGAAATGGGGTTTTTACCTTCACCATTCAGATGGCCACCTCCACCTTCTCCTCTCTTCCCTGCCCCACTCCCAAGGTAACTTCTCTGTCCTTCCTCTTCTTCCTCCTCTCCCTCTGTCACTTCCTACTTCTCATTCATCATTCACTCAACATTTTAGGAAACTACTCTGTGCTATATTTTATGCTAAGCCCTGCAGAAGGTGGATGAGGCAGCATCCCTGACCTTAAGGTAAACACTGAGACCAGCCAGGAGAGAAAGCTGCATGTCACGTTGAGTGTGGGGTGCAGAGGTAAAGGGAGGCTGAGTCCCTGAGCACCACTTCTTGCAAGTGAGCGGTTCAAAGAGGAAAGCCGTCACTGCTTTGGGGCTTCCTTGCAAACCTGAAGGCAGCACTGGGTATGAGGTACCAGCATTCCCAAAGAGTTCGCTGTATCAGAATTATGTCTGTGGCTCCTTTTCCTGACCACGCACCGCTGGTCACCCAGCAGCAACCCTTTTAAGCATAGCATCTCAGAGATGGCCTCCACGGGGTGGTCCTGCACAGCCAGACCTCCTACCGTGTTTCCCCCAAAATAAGACCTAACTGGAAAATAAGCCCTAGCATGATTTTTCAGGATGACATCCCCTGAACATAAACCCTAACGCATTTTTTGGAGCAAAAATTAATATAAGACCCGGTCTTATTTTCGGGGAAACACGGTAGGTCTGACACCTGTGCAGAAGCACAGGAGGAAAAAATGAAGTGCAGTCTGGTGAGGTTCTGAGCCCAGTCTCACTTAGTCTCGGCATAGCTATGTGCTCCTTACTAAAGCCCACAAGCCAAACCATCCCACGGGATGACATTTACAGTCAGGAAGCAGAGAGAAGGCCACAGCCTCTTTGAATCTGACAGTTTCTCCATTGGCCAAGATAGGATTTCCTCCTGAGCAGGCGAGGGCTGGGTGGTGGAAGGGTTTTTGTTTGCTTGTGTGTTGTATCTTGTTTGATGGGAGAGGAGGTAGGGCCGTCTGGAAACAATTGAGGGTGGCTGCTGACCTTGTACTTAGTTAAGGTCCTAAGGGACCAATGCCCAAACATGTGAGCAGACTGTTGGTGAGGGTCTGGTAGCCAAGGGAGAGGCAGACCCCTGAGCCCTGCTGACAGACAAACAGGCAATCTGTGAGATCCCTGAATAGCCACACTGGTGGTCTGAGTTTCCGGGTCCAGCAGAATTATGGCAGAAGACTGAGAGACAGCTCCTAGAGGGACAGTCCTTGATCATGCAGTCCCTCCCACCTAGAAAGTGCTTCTTCAGTACCGGACCCCACATGAAACTGAATGTGGTACCCATCAAGTTCTCTCCTCCACCTCCCTGCAAGCAGAAGGAAACAAAGAGGCTCGTTTACCAGGACAGGTTGAAAGCTCCAGTCCAGGAGGTTATGCCCATAGGTTTTCTCCATCCCTACAACTCCAGGTGAGCGGGCTCTGGGAAGCTTTGTAGCTGGAGATGAGGATCTGCGGCTGCAGCCTTCAGAGAGCTTGGGGGACGTCCCTGCGGATGCTGGAGAAGGATGGAGGCCCAGTCTGTGCTGGGGCCACAAGATACACGGGCTCACAAGCCCAGAGAGCCCACATGGGGGTGGGAAGCTGAGCAAAAACCTCCTGCAGTCTTTAGGAATCCTTGCTTCTCACATGTGATTCATCCATCTCCAAGCTTATGATCATGGCCATTTGGAATCATTCATGGAGGTTTTCAGGAAATGGAGGTCTGGGTGTGTTTAGCTCTGCACAGTGCCCTTCACAGTCCTGGAACAGTCCTGAAATCCACCAGGCCCGACCCACCCTAAACTCAGCATTTTGATTAGGTTTGTTTTGCACCGCCTCATGACTAACCCTGTGGTGTTTCAATGCGTCCTCCCTGCCCCTGTTCCTCTAGGTCCCTCTGTCCCCAGAGGCGTCCGCATACAGAGCCAAAATAAATACTGGGAGTTGGAAAAGATGAGGGCTGAACGGGAATGGCTGCCGCACGAGCTTCTCTCTGTAGGGACAGGCCCATCTCCACCTGCTTCTTAGCTGCACACCACGCTGGCCCCAGGCACCTCCCTGGCCTCCAGCTGCGAAGACGCTAGGTGGGCAGCAAAGGGAACGGGATACAGCTACACCGGAACTGTCATGTTCTTACATCTATCTCAGACCACAGCTCTGTGATTACAGAGACAAGAAACTGATTTCTGCCCTTTCTTTGAACCATCCCAAATGTGGGTATCTGCCCTATGACAAAGTAAGGATCGCCCATTAACACTCTGATCGGGCCATGGTTCTCCAGGGTGGGCTTTTGCTGCCTTGGTTCTGCTTCATTATACCCGCAAACAATGAAGTGTGGGGTTTCCCAGACCTCAGATTTCAGGAGCCATCGGCTCAGATTCAACCAATCCTCCCCTAGAATAACCTAATGCAAGATAGAGACTTTGACTTAAGTTAGCAAATACTGATCCCAATGATATTCAAGTAAGAACCCAATTACCAATTGGTTTTCATTCTTCTTGTTGTGGCATTTTTGCCATTTCTTTCTCTTTTTCTAATCTTTAGCCCTAACACTCTTATTATTATTCTAAATATTTAGATAAAATCAGCTCCTAAGAGCCTGTGGTCACTTATTCTAGCATCATTCAGTGACCACAGTCAGCAAGGTCTATCCAAGTTCTAACCTAAATCATGGTGGCATGTTTTCTCTCTAAAACATGATTGTCTGTGCTAAACAGCCTTAGGTTCCCATACGGGTCATTTCACGTTGACGTGGGGAGACTTTGAAACCTAGCCCCAAGTTTAAGAAGTAGCACCCAAAGAGGAATGATAAAATGCTATCTCAGGTGATGAAGCGAGAATCTAAGAGGTGCTCACAGACTCAGCGTTGGTGTGAAGCTCATGAAATAATGTATTGAATAATTGTCATAGGCCAGTCCTATGCTGAGCAAGTTTATACACTATATTATTTAATCCTCCCAACAGCCCTCTGAAATAAGTATTGTTATCTCCATATTCAAATCAATACGAGGTCTGACAATTACGTTCTCAAACTTGTTGCAACAATGTTTGTAACCGTTTTTTGATATCAGAAGGATCATTCATTATGAATTTGTACCAACTGGATAAACAGTTAACCAAGTTTACTATCTGGAAGTGCTGAAAAGATTGCATAAAAAAGTTAGACTAAAACGACCTGAACTTTTCGCCAACAATTCATGGCTCTTGCATCACGACAATGTACCAGCTCACACAGCACTGTCTGTGAGGGAGTTCTTACCCAATAAACAAATAACTGTATGGGAACATCCTCCCTACTCACCCAATGACTTTTTTCTTTATCCAAAGATACAGAAAATATTGAAAGGAAGACATTTTGATGACATTCAGGACATCAAGGGTAATACGACGACAGCTCTGATGGCCATTCCAGAAAAAGAGTTCCAAAATTGCTTTGAAGGGTGGACTAGGCACTGGCGTGGGTGCATAGCTTCCCAAGGGGAGTACTTTGAAGGTGACTGTAGTGATATTCAGCAATGAGGTGTGTAGCACGTTTTCTAGGATGAGTTCATGAACTTAATTATCAGACCTCATACATGCAGAGTCTGTGACCTCCCCAAGGTCACACTGCCATTCACAGACAGAGCCAAGTCCAGGCTGAGCTGTGTGGCTCTGAGGCCTGGACTCTTAAACCCTGGGGTCCTGGCGTGTTGGTCTTCTTCATATACTCAGCAACTGGTGATAAATTACTTTTCTTCTATGGCTTCACTCTCCTTCTTTTGTAATGGCATCTTGCCAACCACTCACTCAAGTGTCAGTGGGAAGTGCCTGGCACTGCCCTAAGTGCTGCTAAGGGGCCCCAGAGTTGTTATATTCAACGAGATGGTCTGTGGTCACTTAACACAGTGCTGGCACATAGCTGGCACTGCTATGCTATGGGGGCTGGTGAGTAACGAGGACCCCAAGAAGCTTCGTAACACCCATGGCCACCAAACTTGTCTTCTTCTGAATTAACTCTATACACTCATTCCTCACCCACCACATGTGCGGCTGTCACTGCCACGACACAGACACGCTGATAAGGTCTGGCTCTGGCTCATGTTTGTATCCTCCAGCATCTAGCTAAGCGCTAATGGCATGGAAGAGGCCCAGACATGTTGCTTAGTCAACCCTAAGCACAGCACTGGGCACCTTGCAATGCCCTGCACACAGCTGATGTGATGGCTGCTTTTGTGTCAACCTGACTGGGCTCGGGGATGCCCGGAGAGCTGGGAAGCACTATTTCTGGCTGAGTCTGTGAGGGTGTCTCCAGAAGAGATTAGCATTGACTCACTGGACTGAGGAGAGAAGACAGCCTTTACCAATGCAGGTGGGCAGCATCTAGTCCTTCGAGGGCACAGACAGATCCAAAAGGTGGAGGAAGGGAGAAGGTGGTTTCTTCGAGCTGGGACATCCGTCTTCCCTGTCCTCAGACACCAGCACTCCTGGTTCTCAGCCTTCAGACTTGGATGTAACTACACCACCCGCTTTCCTGGGCCTCCAACTTGCAGGTGGCAGTGTGTGGGACTTCTAGGCCTCCATCAACACGTAAGCCAAATCGTATAAAAATTTCTGTATCTCTCTTTATATCCTACTGGTTCTGTTTTTCCTCAGAGCCCTGACTAATGCAATCAGGTCCCATTCCCTCTTCTCTTCCCAAAGCAAAGGAGACAATCAACCCCCTTAGTACAGAATGAAACAGTTCTCTTTGCATAACTACTTTTTGGGGGGTCATTTTTGTCCTGAGGGAATTCAAGTGTTTTGGGGGTCATTTTTGTCCTGAGGGAATTCAAGTGTTTTTAAGGACCCTTGAAGCCTGAGGAGATTCTGCTGATCAGCTCTTGGGGGTGGGGGAACTTTCTGGTCCCTCCAGTGTCAGTGAGCGATGTCAGATCCAGGTCTCTCAGGAGAGTTAAGGTTTGAATCTTTGGACTTGGGACGGGGCAGAGACGCAGGGCCCCAGGGCCCCCTGAGGCCACGTGGGAGGGGCGATGAGATCATGTCTGAAGAGGCCCCAGCCCCTTGCAAGGAGATCTCTCTGTAATTCCTTGGAAAGGCCTCTCCCTCCAGCCATTTCTGCTCACACCATCTCAGTTTTCCTCGTCTGGCTGCCGCCACAAACAGCAGCATGCTGCTCCTGCCAAGTTCCCACTTGCTTGCCCTCTGGTCTTCTCATGTTTTGGGTTTCTCCCCTTAGGACCAGGTGTATGTCTGACCACACGAGCCGGAGCTTAAAATTGTGTGGTCTCCACCAGTTACTTAATCCTTCAGATAAGTGTAATAAACAGGGTTTAGAGGTTCGGGGAGACACGTTTCATTTTGTTTTTTCATTATTATGCCTTTGCTTGCTCTGTTGGGATATAGGAATCTGGGGAGAGAGGGAGAAGGAAGGTTTTCTTGGCAGGAGAATAGTCGTGTAGTCTTTAGCGACCCTTTGCCAGCCCTGGGCTGTGTGCAGTGAGTCCCCCTTTTGTGGGTTCCTTCTCGTGCCCTGTCCCTCCCTAAATCAGTCTATCTGGGACACCACAGAACTGGGTTCTTGGATTATGCACCTTAAACTTAGAGTTACACAGGCGTACCTCGTTTTATTGTACTTCCCAGGTGTTGCATTTTTACAAATGGAAGGCAAGACCCTCCACCAGCAAAAAGATTACAACTCACGTTATGGTGATAGTCGCTTTATTACTGTAGTCTGGAACCAAACGCGCAATATCTCCGAGGTATGTCTGTGTGTCAGTTATATCTCAATTAAGCTGGAAAACTAAGAGCGTGGGTTTTGCAGGCCAGCTCTCCCACTAATAGATGTGTGACCTTGTGCCTCCATTCCCTCGTTAGTAAACTAAGGATCATAGTAATATCTACCCCAGACAGACAGTCTGAGGATTTAATGAGATAATATGTGTAAAACACTTTCAGCTGCACCTGGCATACTCTAAGACCATAAAATGAGCTGTTATGGTGATCTGTTTCTCCAGTATTTGGCTTTGAAACTGTCTTTGGAAAATTGAATAACAGTGAGCCTGTTGAGAACTTTGGCAGTCGAAACTACAATTATCCCCATGTTCCGGATGAGGAAACCAGACCTCCACAGGCTAAATTACACTCAGAATCGCACAGCTGTACAAGGGGCCAAGCTCAGGTAGGAGGCCTCCCCACTTCCCATCACTGAGCCTGGTAGGGAGGAAGCACGTGCTGGCCTGAGCCTTACAGAAGGTTTAATGTTTGGGAAAGGGGACAAAAATAGGAGCAGCCAAGTCCTGGAGGGCTGCGTCCCTGGAGGGTGCAGGTGGGCAGAATTAGAGGAGGAGGCCATGGAGACAAGGACCCTGGCTGGCTCCATCACTCCACACAGGCCTGCACTTGTCCGCAGCTGTGGGCGGCATCCGAATTTCTTCTTCAGAGGAAGAAGGACCCCTGACCCCGAGGTGGCCAAACGCTTCGTGCAGGCGTGGTAATTGGTCCCAGCTGCAGCACTGGCCAAGGGTCAAGGGTCCAGCTCCTTGTGGTTTTGTAGCCTCGTGGAGCTGTCACTGAGAGCTGCTGCTAGAGCCCGAGCGAATCTCTCCAGCCTGATGTCTGGAACAGCTGTCTATCACTCTAAGAAAGAGCCTGGAACAGAAATGCTGCAGTAACAATGAGTGAGTGAGACCTCCCACCTCTTCTATGGTAAAGGCATACGGTCTGGTTCATGGGCTTTTCCAGCACTGTGCTTAAAAGAGGGGGCCTACGGGGGTGACCGATTAGCTCAGTTGGTTAGAGCGTGGAGCTGGTAGCACCAAGGTTGCCAGTTTGATCCCTGCATGGGCCACTGAGCTGTGCCCGCCTTAAAAAAAAAAAAAGAGGTCTTGCCGTATTGGAGGACCCACCCCTCATGCCTCACAAATTGCAGCAGCCGTAACAGGCTAACCCAGGTGTCCAGCTCCTTCCTGACCAGTGATCTCTCACTCCTACCTGTGCACTGCATCCATCCCGGCAGTGAGGGTATTTCGGTACCTGGACACCATCTCCAAACCCCAGCACAGGGCCTGCCCGCTGCCTCCTGGAAAAGGTGAGCAAGGATGGGGGCTCCTTTCCAGAAGAAGGCAGGGAGCTGGGGGGCCTGGGCCCTTGCTCTGGCCCAGAAAGTGCTGAACTGTGAGGCCTGGGGCAGAGACACATGTGGAGAGAGTTAACAGGGAACCCACAAGCCAGACACTCTCTGGAGAGGCTGGGGTTGGCTAGAAGGCCAAGAAGGGGGGCAGGGCACAAAAGAGTCCATGAAAAAGCAGGTCTGACACTTATCCCAGTACCTCCCCTTGAGGCGCTGCGTGTAAAGGAGGCTAACCTTCAGCCCTGCTCCTCGGGGACTATCCCCTCCCTGTGCCCCCTTCCCACAGCCCCGCCCCCAGTAGAGACCTCTCTCTGAGGCAGGGGGACCCCGCTAAAACAGAGACCTCAGCCCACATGTCGGAACCTCATCACGTCACTCTTTTAAGTGGTTTGGAAGTGAATCTGGTTCTGGTTTTGAGGCCAAGGTACATTTTCTAACTCCCCCCACCCCTTTCCTGTTTTGTGAGCTTGTTATGACTGGTTTTGGAGCCTGGCTTACAGAAGGGGAGAGAATGTGTAGGCTGTAGGAGGTGGCAGGGTCCTAAGAAGGGGAGGGCAGCCTCAAAGGGACCTGGGAGGGCCCTGCCCAGCAGTGGACAGAGGCTCCAGCAGGGTGCCCCTGGCCTAGATGGGGCTGCATCCCAAAGGGCAAGAGGAAGGGACAGCAGCCTCAGCTTCGCCGCCTAGAAAGTGGTTTGGGATTTATAGGGTTGATTGAGTGAGTGGGGAAAAGGGAGAAAATGGATCTGCCATCTCCCGAGGAGGGAACCCTCTCTCAAACACGTGTTGGCTTTTAGATGTACTCCTAGCGGAGACAGTCATCCCCTTCAAACTGTTCCTCAGGTGCTTGCGATGATTGAGGGGTAGGATTTAGGTTCTGGCTTCCGAGGCCCACCAGGACGAAAGAAGCACATGCGTGCCCTTGGCCAGCTCCCAGGGACATACCTGGTGGTGACCCAGCTCCTAGCCCTTAGAACTACAGGCTGAGTGCCAGGGAGAGGAAGGGTGCTGGGGTGTGCGTTGCTACCAGCATCACACACTGACCACAGCCCAGGGGAGGCCAAGAATGCTGCCCCAGACCAAACACAAGACGGGAAAAGCCTGGCTCTGAAAAATGGCTATTTTTGCATCCCTCTTCCCAGAGTTCCAAGGTACTAAGATATGATTTAAAACAAAATGAAACAACAAAGAGAGGATAGAAAAAAAATAATACCCGCTAATGACCGTTATTCATACTTTCAACAACATTTCTATGGCCTTATTTCACCTCAGTGGCGGGTTAAAAGAATGCCGATTTCTGGGGCCTACCCCAGACCTATGAAATCAATCTCAGGAACAGGGCCTGGAACTCTGTCAGTCAGCACCCAGTTGGCTTATGGGGGTGCTGCTGCCAGCCCCTGGGCCGGATGCTGGAAACACCAAGATGTTAAATACAAGAGAATTTGCAGTGCCATGAAGGTACTTCAAACAAAAATCAATGTTACTCATCAGTGAGTTTGGGCAAAGCTAAGTGAGAGCCCTTGTTGGAAGGTCTGTTGCCAGAGGAGAGGGTGGAATTTGTGCTCGAAGCTCGGTTCTCCTGGCTTTTCTACATCCCCAGAACTCAGCAGTTCCTCAGGCCTCAGCAACAGGAAGGTGGAAGGTTCTAGTTTTCAGGTGTGGATTGCCTGGAGGCCTGCATCCAGCCAGTCCCCTTCGTCTGACAGGGTCCCAGCCACCTCTTTCTCTGCCAACTTCTGAGAGGGAGATGGGAGAAGGCAAGGGTCACATGGGCCCCAGGGACACTCCCAACAGGCTGGTGGCCCATGGAAAGGCTTTTTTCTTACAGACAGAGCAAGTGAGAACCAGAGAAGGAAAGTGACCTGTCTAAAGTCACCCATTCAAGACAATGGAAGAGCAGAAAAGGGAAACAGCCTCTTCTGGGCCCTGGCAGCGTGTGTACCACACATCAGCCTGCTGTATTTCCACCATAATTAAAATTTGAGAGCAGAAAGAGCGTGAGAAATCTTTGTAGGCCACCTTGAGTGTTTCTGATAAAGAATGAGGCCCAGGAAGGTGACTCTTTTTCCAGGACCACACAGCTCAGTGGTGACACTTGAGGTGGGAGCCCAGCTCACCACCCGATGAACGTTTTCCTGGAATGCTTTGCCTTTAGTGTCCTGAGATTTATGGGGGGTTATTGAAAATAGCAGGGAGAGAGGAGCCTTCCAGACAAATACCCTGCCCTGGCCCAGGCCTCAGACCTGGGCAGATGTGCAAAACCAGGCCTGGCAGTCCCAGCAGCAGGCCGGTGTTTCGGTGCCCCCATGTGGCCAAAAGCTGAAACGCCAGTCTGGGGACCAGTAACGCAGGGGCCGCTTCACCTGAGCTCACCAGCCTGGTGGGTCATTGGCCAGGGAAGCTGAGGAAGTCTATGTGCATGGAGTCTTGGGCCATAAATTTGTACCTCCCACTGGCTGACCATTATTTGGGGGTAAACCCTTGGCTTATTTATGAAAGCTGAGGACATTCAGAGGACCTCAAGCTTCAAGGAGCCTAATGGTGACTTTAAAAAGCGAACCTCAAGAATCTCCCCCTTGGTTCCGTCTTCAGCAGGTACAGAATCCCAAAATGGCCACTCCTCCTGGAGCAGCCCCTTAGCTGCTCATCCCAGCACTAAATTCCCCACTAAGACCTACGGACCCAACGTATCTCCAGGCCCAGTCGGGACAGTGCCTCGGGCCCATGATACTTTTAAGGACCCATGAACATGTTTTAACTTTAAGCTCTTTTAAAATTAGAAGGAAATGATGAATATATAATAATGAATCCGGCCTAGATTAAATTCATCTTTGTACCAACATAGTTGTAAAGTGTAATTTTTAAATTTTTTGTAATGGAAGAGAGACCACGAAATTAAAAGTGCCTAGGGTCAGCCATAGGGTAGGCCCAAAGGCTTGTGTCTCCAGACAGTCTTTATTAAGGGAAAACTGGATTCCCAGAACGAAGGGACCTAATTAGCCCATCCTTGTTTGTTGTCACGGAGACTGAGGCAGGGCAGACAACTCGGGGAGCATAGTTAGGTTATGCAACCAGAAAGGTGGAAGTCATATGCAAAACAGTGGAGGAAAGTGAGATGTTTAATCTTGAGAGGAGAAAACTCAGAGGGCTGGGCAGACAGACTGTGGGACCGTCGCCACAAATGTTGAAGCTGTAAGAAGAGATGAGAAGTCAGCTACACCCTGGTTCCTCTCTACAACTATCTCTTCCTTAGAATGTAATCTTGAGTAAATGGTTTAACCTTTCAGGACCTCCTCTTATTTGAAAAACAGAAGATAGGAATGCTTTCCGAAACAGCTACTGTGATGCCCAGCAGATGCTCAGGAAATGGGAGCCGAATAATCATAACATTCTGGACGGAATGTTTGTGGCCCTCCAAGTTCCTATGTTGAAGTCCTAAACCCTAATGTGATGGGATTGGAGGTGAGGCCTTTGGGAGGTGATTAGGGTTAAATGAAGCCATGATGGTGGGGCCCCCATGCTGGGATTAGTGCCCTTACGAGAAGAGGAAGAGAGACCAGTGCTGACTCTCTCACCACCATGTGAGGACACAGTGAAAAGGTAGCCATTTGCAAGTCAGGAAGAGAATCCTCACCGGAAACCAAATCAGCCAGCGCCTTGATCTTGGCCTTCTAAGATGGGTGTGAGGGAGAGCACCAAAGACAAGTGAAAAAGCGGGGATTCAGACCACCATCAGGGGCCACTCCTAAATCCAGGGGAAGGGCTCAAAAGGTGCATGCTGGTCTTCCCTGGATTCTTAATGCTGACTCAGGGCATTGTCTCATCTTGCCTTTGTCACCATAGACTCCAAAAGCTCATTCTGGGAAGGGGTGATGGAAAAGACAACAGAAAGAGACGATTACACTTTAAATCCTAGCAGGACATGGGTCTCTGTGGTCTACAAGTTCAGCACATAACTGCCTGCAGCACATAACCACTTTAACAATGGCCCCTTCTCTTCCTGACTCTTTCCTCTCTGGCATTCTCTCCATTCAGTTGTCCATGTTTTTTGATGCATTGCTGTGCGTGCCTGTCACATTCTGAATTGTGTCCCCCCCACGTATATTCACATGTTGAAACCCCCATCTCCCATGTGACTATATTTGGAGATGGTGTGTGGCAGGAGGTGATGAAGTTAAATGAGGAGCAGGAGAGAGTCTGCAGGGTCTCAACGCTCTCATTTAGAAAGATTCACACACACACAAAAAAGAGTAAAACCTGGAGCTCAAGGAGAGCTCCTGCCTTTTCATAAAATACTTTTGGATGAGGGAGCATTGAAATGATAATCAAGAGACATCATAGGATCTGCTTCCCCAGACCCTCAAATGCTGGACAGTTAGTTCCTGGTCCTCATCACACATCATCAGTCATGCTCAGGAGGCACAGCAGCTTTCTGCCTCTCCTCTCCTCTCGCTGCTAGCAATCCCTGCCGTGCTCGCAAGATGCAACTCCCTCTCTCTGCTGCCTCTTCTTTGTTCCCCATCTGGAAATTGATGTAGCACTAAAGAAACTATGGAGGCCGTGTGCACGTATGTGTGTGTGTTTTAATGAGGATAGGAAAAGTTGAATAGTGTTTTTGCAGAGGTAGGCTGAAGGTTGTACTCTCCTCTAAGTATTTCCTAATGAAGAGAAGTTAGAGGTGACCAGACACTTGTAAACTGGGGAGAGTTTATTGACTGATTAGTTGGAGATTTAAAAAAAAAAAAGGAGCAGGGTGGTAGGAGCTACTAGGTGCTACTTACTAGCTAGTCTTCCTTTCTTCCTTAATAAGAGAAAACGTATATTGTTTGGGATGGCAATGTACCCAAACTAAATAATAATAATAATAACAACAATAATAATAATAAGCACTATATATCCCAGTCTTCTTTGCATACATATGTGGGAGGCCAGTGAGATAGAAACAGAAGCTACCAGATTGGACTCCAGAAAACAAGGCTTATTTAGTTGGCAGACACAGCTTTGTGTCTGCTCCTTCCTTTTTCTTCCTGCCTGAAACATGGACATGACTGGAGCTGTAGTAGTCACGTCGGGAACATGAGGGAAAGGCAAGGAAATTGTAAAAACTTGGCCCTGGCATACTTGAGCTTTTATATCTGGAGTTGGCAAACTATGGCCCATGAGCCAAATCTGGCCCATCCCCGGTTTTTGTAAATAAAGTTTGATTGGAACACAGCCATGCTCATTTATTTGTCTGTGGCCTATTTTGTCCTGTCATGACAGAGTAGAGGAGTTGCGACAGAAGCCATATGTCCCAAAACACTGAAAATATTTACTATTTGGCCCCTTACAGAAAAAGTTTGTCAACCACTGCTCTACACCACAGACCTATTATGTAAAAATAAGTAATCTTGTATTTAAGACATGAGGTCAGGTTTCTGTTACACACAGTCTGGTTGACATAATAACACTTACATTTCAGGCACTTAGCGTTTACACAAGTATGGAAGCAGGCCCGGATTCAACAGGACTGGTGCCCTCATAAGAAGAGGAAGAGACACGAGAGATGCACTCACAGAGGGACGACCATGTGAGGACACAATGAGAAGGCAACCAACTGCAAGCCAAGGAGATTGGCCTCAGGAGAAACCGACCCTGCGGACACCTTGATCTCAGACTTCCAGTCTCCAGGACTGTGAGTAAACAAATGTCTGTTATTTAGGCCACCCAGTCTGTGGTATCTTGTTGATGGCAGCCTGAGCCAGCCAAGACAGTATATAAACATGCCACAAAGTGCTTTGGGCTTAGGTGTCCCAAAGAGGTAAATATATTATAGAAAATAGATGAGCCCTGAGGACAGGGATGTGACAGCCCCCATTTCCATTCAGACGGTGAGCGTGGCATTCCCTGAGTTCAGGCTGCCCATCTGATCCAGAGATTTTCCTTGATTGATGTTTTATTTGGGAAGCTGATATTGACGTGGGAGATGCGAATTTACTTGCTGTAATGTATTCTCTCTGGTCTACAAGAAACAGCCCTTTTCTGTTTTAAGGGAGAAAAACACACTGACGAAGCACTGTTTGGAGCTTTCTTTATTCACTTATGCTGCCGTGCCTGAACTATTCAGTTACCTTGTGTTGGACTTGAAGTTTCTGTCTTCCTTTTAATGCTTGATTTCCTGATATTATGTTATAGTATTTTGGAAAATAACATTTTCTTAACCTCAATTGAGCTCAGCCGGGGAATGTTTCTGCTACCTCGTCTCCCTTCTCCTTGTGTCAGCATTTGGCCATGTGAAAGAAAATCTGGACTCTGCTCTGCCTGGTGGCCTTTGGGGCTGGAGATAAGTGTTGGATTAGGAAGAGGGCAGCTGTGTGTTTTGTCCCAAAGGGAAGATAAGAGTAACAACAGGAAGTCTGGCTCCAAGGACACAAACATTTCTTGGCCCTTGTGGCCCTCCTCCTTCCTTCCTCATTATATGTGCAGGGGCTACCAAAAAGGCTGGTCCAGACCTTTGACAGGGTGGATACTCTCAGGCCAGTAGAGATAGGGGAAGTTCTAGAAGGAGGTTGCGCTTGGCACGCTTTGATCCACATGCTGTTCAAGTTGACGAGGGGACTGTGGCAGACGCAGGCTAGCTGTCCACCGTATCCGTGCTTTCATCCTCCCTATTGTACAGCGACAGGATATTCTCAGCATCCTTGCTTCTAGGTGGGTCCTGTTCTCCCCAACAGGTTGTAAGTGGCAGTAATGCATATTACCTCTCAGCTGAGGTAGGTGAGCAAAGCATGTGTCCTCCATATGGTTTCTCTCCCTTGTCTGTGGGCCAGGAGATTCAGAGAATTCCAAGGTCCAAGATGGTCGTGAATGCTGGGTCCCTAATGGCAAGGAACAGAGCCCCCCATCAACCCACGTTCCCTGTGCCATGAAGGAAAACTCATCTCTCTTATGAAGCCCCTGGGATTTGGGGCTGTTTGTTACAGCAGCTGACCTCTCCTGACAAATACAGAGACTTGAGAATAGAGCATTAGAGAGGGTCCAAATTGAACTCTCCATCTTTCAGGAAGGAGAGTCCCATTCCTTCTACCCTAAGCAACCCCACTTGCAAGGTGACGGTTCTGGGCTCTGGGTTTTTACAGGACAGAGAGTGAAGAACTGGGCTGAGCTGGATATGCCTCCTCTTGGGATGGGCTGTGGATGTTCTGCTTGTCGTATTATCCAACACCAAATAATCCAGAATTAGGAGAGGTGCCCAGGTCACACTACTGTGCTTTTCTTGTCCAGGGTATAAGATCCATCAGAACTCTGAGAGCAAACATGGGAGTCCCCTGAAGATGGTGGTCATTCTCACTAATTGTCCTGGAAGGACATCAAGGGTGCTATTCTAGATGGGAAACGAGGACTTGGAAGACAAGTCTTTGATGGGAACAAACCGTTCTTCTTCTGTCTTGTGTTGGGGATCCATCCAGATGAACGGCTCAGTAGTAGATGCCAGGAGGGTGTCCGGGGAGGAGGTGGGTCCATCATCCAGTCACATGGAGGCAACCTGGGAACGAGAGAGAGACTACCCCCAGATTTGCAATAGGTTCTCATTGACGCTTTAGCTTGGTCACTCCCGCGCTGGGAGGCATGAAGGAGAGAGGACTGTCCTGTTCTTGGGAGCAAAGAAGACCAGGCAGTAGGGTCTTTATCTCCATGTCCAGAAAGAGAGTGGTCATGGTGAGAGTCAGTGGCAGTCCCCGGGGAACAGTGACTTTCAGAGGGTTATGGGCAGCACAAGAACACAAGGTGACAGGACACGAAGGAGGCCAGAATGCAAGGATCTGAAGACCACCTCCCACCCCGCCCTGACCCAGCACCTATGGACCAGGCCCCTGGGAAACACAGAAATTGTGGGGCCACTTTTGGGGAGACTAATTTCCGAAAGTAAAGCTTGCAAAAACTCTCTTACCATCATCATTTGGGTTACATAGAAGTAGAGAGAATGTTTCCAGCTTGGCAACAGTCAGAGAACAAAGGACATGCTCTAGCTATTGGATGCCAGCAAGGACCGTGACCCTGAGCCCCAGTGGGGACAATGGAACTCCTGACTCTGGGAACCTTGGCTCCATTAATGTTACAGTCTGAGTAGAAAGTTAAACAATTAGCACACGGGTAAAATGAAAGCCCCCCAGCACTCACTTCCACCATGTCTGAAGTCTGCGAGTCTTCTTTTCCATTTTGACTTGACCAGGTCACTGCTTCTGCCTTCCAATTCCACACAGCAGGGTCAAATGCCTGAGCCTTTCAAGACCTTAAATGCTGGAGGTCGGAGGGACTGTCTTGTAGAGAGATCAATACTGCTCCCCTCTGTCCCAGGCCAAGAGATTTACAGGGTGTCAGGCAAGTCACAGCAGCTCCAGGATTTAAGGGAAAATTCCGATTCCCACCCCAGGTATAAGTCTGTCTGGAGGAATCTCCAGGTACCAAAGAGAGGCTGCCAGGAGCCCCAAGTTCCCTCTCCACCCTCTGCTATCAAAATGGGCTTTCACTGATAGAATCAGCAGGGGACAAGAGACTGAAACCCACAGGTGTTTGCAGAGCTGGAAGTGCCGCAGGTGGAACCAGGGTGCTAAGTGGATTGAGAGGTGGCTGCTGGTCAACCGGTTCCATCTCTTGACTCCCTTATTTATTTATTTATTTATTTATTTATTTATTTATTTATTTATTTATTGCATCACTATTTTCCTAGAAACTCAGACTAGAATCCCTTGAAATCACCACCACCACCACCAAAGCATAATCCACGTAGTCACCCAATCCAGTGGATTTTACCTCTGAGTGGGCAGTCATGGCCTTCCTCGTTCTTCTCCCTCTCATCTCTCATCACTCCCCTCAGCTCCTAAAAGAACCTCTAACAGACCTCAGGCCTCCAGTCTCTGCCCATCTTCCTGTCTTGCAGAACACACGTTTCCGCTCGATTTCTTCCCTGAGTAAAATTCTTCAGACGGTCCCCTCTGTCTCCAGGATAGAATTCCCCTGCCTCCTGGGAACAAACAAGCATTATCTCTGGCCTTGGAGGGGGTGCTATTGAAGCCATGTAAAAAGTCCTGAGTGCACTGGGCAGGGGCTGGGTCCTAGCTGTATCTTCCTGAGCACCTTCAGAAACAATCCCCAGGTGGATGCCTTCCTCAGTGTCCACTTGGGAACATGTCACAAGCCCAGATGAGCATTCTGATTTCCTCAGGGGACTAGATGTCCCAGTTTGGGCAAAAGGACCTCCTGAGGAGACAGGGTGCAGCCAAGACCTCAGTCTGGCAAATTCCCCAAAGGGAGAGAGACTGTCCCCATCTGCTATGAATTTCGATATAGTCACTTCCCAAGTTATATTTTTATTCTACCACGTAGTGTTTCCGTGCCGAAAGATGGTGGCAACTCCTTTCCTTCATCCCATGAAGCTGCTCTGGGGCCAAAAGTTACAAAGGACCTTAATTCACTTGGAAATACAGTTGGCACTCTGTATCCATGGGTTCCATCCACATCTGCCAATTCAACCAACTTGGGATCATAAACATTCCAAAAAAAGTTACATTGTTGCTTACGTGTGCTATGTAGTCAATGAAGCGTGTCTGTATTGAATGTATACAGACTTTTTCTTCTGGTGATTATTCCCTAAACAGTACAGTGTAACAACTATTTTATAGCATTTATACTGTATTAGATATTATACATCACCTAGAAATGATTTAAACTATACGGAAAGGTGGCATAGGTTACATGCAAATACTCTACGTTGTTTTATATGATAGTTGAGCACCCTTGGATTTTGATATCTGCAAGGATCCTGGAACCAATCCTCCATGGACACCAAGGGATGACTGTAAAAAACACAAAATAAAACACAATTAATTGTGGCATGTCCTTATTCACTGCTGCGATAGAGATTTACCTGACAACTTTGGATCTCTTCTGTTCATCAATCATTTCCTTCAGTGATTGGAAGGTCCTTTGGAAAGTAATGATTCACACCTGGTCTGAGGTAATCAGCCGTCATCTGTCAGCACAAAGTACATACAATTATGGTATTCCATTCCTGAGCTTCAAATGTTTGGCTGCAGCTGGGAATCTAAACAAATGGTGGCGGAGAGAAAGACACCATTGTATTCCTTGGAGCCAAGATCTGCAAAGCACATTTCCAGCTGTAGGAACCTGGATCCAAGTGAGAAGCCCAGAGTGGGTTCCAAAATAGGAAATGGGCCTGAGCTGTGCCTGGTATCTCGAGACCCCACGCCTCCCTAAAATACTAGACTCCAAGGACATTTCATTAAACTGGGGCTGGAAACTAAAAGGAGAGAGCCTGATGAAAAGGGAACTGCAGTGGATGAGAGCCATGGTCCTCAAAGTGAGGCTTTTCCCTGCACCCCCCAGCAATGGCAGTGCTCCCCACCGACCTTACTAGAAATGCAGATTCTCAGGCCCCACCCCAGACCCACTGAATCAGAAACTGGGAGTGGGGCCCAGCAATCTTTATTCTAACAAGCCCCCCCGCCCCCGGTGACTCTGAGACACATTAAACGTTTGAGAAGCCATGGAATAGAAGAATAAAAAAGATCCATGACTACCTTCATCTCCTCCCTGGTAAATCAGGGAGTGGGATATGATATTTCAGGTCCATCTGATCCTGAGCCCTGGAAATCCCAACCTAGCTGCTCTCCTACATTACCCCCACGACTAAACACACAGCTTAGTAGGCAATAGACTATACTACATAGTTTAGTAAATGCCAAATTTTAAACAACATTCTTGGTTGGCAAATGATGGTCCTAGATTCGTGTTCAGTGGGTAACATTGTGTTGAATTCTGACGATCATGTTTGTAAAATGCTCCCTTGTGTTAGTCAGGGTTCTCCAGAGAAACAGAACCAATAGGATGGACACACACACACACACACACACGATTTATTATAAGTGGCTCGCATGATTATGGAGGCCGAGAAGTCCCACATCTGCCGTCTGCAAGCTGGAGAACAAAGAAGCTGGTGGTGTGGTCCAGGCAACCTGAAAGCCTGAGAAGCAGGGGTGCCAATGGTGTCAGTCCCAGCGTGAGCACAGGAGAAAGTGATGCCCCAGCTCAGTCAGGCAGAGAGAGGGAACACAGCTCCTCTGGTCTCTTTGTTCTCTTCAGAGGGGCCCCAGCAGATTTCCTGCTGCCTGCCCATCATAGCGAGGGTGTTCTGCTTTACTCAGTCCACCAACTCAAATGCAAGTCTCTTGAAAAAACACCCTCACAGACACCCCCACGGTAATGTTTTACCAGCTACCTGACCCGGTCAAGTTGACACATAAAATTAACGATCGTACTTCTTTCCCATGGAACCCCTTTCTCCTGACCCATCCTGAGGTATCCTGACCCAGAGAATAACTAAGCTATGCCAGGCCAAATTTCCAACATGTCGTTCAACCCTAAATTGTTCCCTTCTCATCCAACATTTGCCCAGTAATTTGAGAAACTTATTTTTCTCCCTCTCATTATTCATTTTCTCTCTTCACCCTCTTTCCCATTCTTGGCCCCAAACTGGCCTTTCTGGTGACACACAGTAATCGTGGAAGCATACCCGACAGGGAGAAGGAACCATCTCCACTTTGAAGTCACATTCGAGGAACGGCCCGTGTTACAAACTTCTAAAACCCTTCCAAGTAGCAAGATGCCTTGCGCATCTTCGTAAAGGTCTCTGCCCTCCTCTTCAACTTCCTCCTGCTTTTTCTCAAGTTCAGTGTACATCAAAAGCCTCTATATTTGAAATCATATTTTGCTTTGTTTAGACTCTAGTAGATACAGTTATGTCTCTTCACCGTCCCACGTCTGGGCTTCCTGCCCGTCCCTATGGGAAGTGGCTGGCTGCTCATTCCTGAGTGGTCGTCCTGTCATCCCCGAACAGAGCCCTCACGTGTGCAGTTAGCTGGCTGCCTCCTTCCGCGAGGTTTTGTCCCTCTGTGACCAGGGCAGACTCTCACAGAGTACTCTAACCATCACAGGCAATCGATTGGATGTTTCTGGAATGCAAAGGAATATTTTGTGGTAGGTTGACCTGGGAATTGGTAACATTTGTTTCCATGAAGAAATGTGTTCAAGTAAGAACCAAAGGCCCCTTTTGGGTCAGTCTCCTTGTTATTAGAAATGTCATTCGGCTTTATCGAGTCTTGGCGATTGGGCTGCCCTGTTTTAGGGCCACACAGACTTGATCGTGGGCTAGGTCAGGTGCTCTGGGGAGGCCTCCCAGCTTTTCAGGTGCACTGCCCTGGGCCTGGCTGTTGCAGATGTGGGGCTTTGGTTCCATGTCATCCAGCCTTTCTGATAATATTGCTCTGATAAGTGCCATATTCATCCAAAAGAGTGTCCTGTTACAGCCAGGCTGTTCTGAATGGAAAGTTCCTGTCCTTACAGAGCTTTGGCTGGTATTCCCTCAGGTGATGTCACAAAGGGCAGTCACAGACTTGGTAAGCTCAACAACATGGCCCGGTCCCCCACCCTCCACTTGCTCTCCAGCATTCTCTCTTCCTTTCCCTTCCTCGGTACCTCTATCCTCTCCCTTTGCTGCCCCTCTTATCCCATTGCCACTCGCAATTATATGGAACTCATGTTTTTGCTGTATTTCTTAAATAAAATTTTACATTCTGCTTTTTTTTATAAGAAGCAAGGGTCCCCCTGACTCCCCCAAAGAAAAGAAAAACTAATGATTAACCCTTTGGAGGTGGCTTGTGATGGATTTTATTCTATGGCTCAGTTTATTGAATTTTTTAAAGCACCCATCTGTGTTCTGCAAGGTGTGGATTCCCACAGGCTGGAGGGCAAAATCTCCATGCTGCTTAAATGGTCAGATCTGGCCCTTTGTAGAGCTCCCTTCCAATATTTTGGGAACCATAAGCATAAGAAGGGGTTACAGTAAACTCTTTACACATGCAGAATGCCACAACCTTAACCTGAGCTCTCTTGTTTCTGTGCCAATAACCCAAGTCCTCACAAAGCTTTGTAAACTATATGGCACTGTGAATATAAAAATAAGGTTTTTGTATTACGCAGTTGCATTTATTAAACCTGAGACTTGAGAAGCAGAGTCAAGGTCATCTCTGCTCTCCTTCTCTCCCAAGAGCAGAGGTAGTTCTTTCTTCCTGTTTGTGGTTACATTTCTAGATGCAGCATTTGTTCCTGTATCTGCTCCCTGAGAAACAGTGAGATCCTTCAGGGCCAAGATTTGTGTTTATAGATTTTTTTGTATCCTTTGTGCCCAGCAGAGAACCTAAAATAGAACAAGTGCTTTAAAAAGGAGGAAGAAAGAAAGAAAAACAGAATGGATGGATGGATGGATGGAAGGATGGATGGATAAAGTGGACCAATAAGTAAGTGAATGTCCTTGCTTCTTGTTTTACCTAAACCTCTGTCTCTAACACTGCAGAATGAGCCTCAGGATTCAGAGTGACACCAAGAAGCAATGGGAGTTTTCTTGCTGATCACACACAAAGCAGAGAACTAAACCAATTGTACATCCTGGCGCAGAGTTCTGTTGCAAATTCTCTTTCAGCTCTGAAGTCTGTGGTTCACCAGAACCACACACCTGGAGACCAGCTGCTGGAAAGTAAAATTTTATATAAATAAATGTGTGTGTGTGTGTGTGTGTGAGAGAGAGAGAGAGAGAGAGAGAGAGAGAGAGAGAGAGAGAGAGAGAGAGGGAGAGACCAGTCATGAATCTTTATGGTTTTGAGACATTCGGCTTTTAGGAGGCACCCTGTTTTGATTGGACCAACTTAAGGCATATTTTCATTCAAATTGCCAAAGATCACAAGACTTTAACGCCAACATAATTGGGGCCTAGCTGTCAAGGCCATGTGGTACCAACACTGAGAAAAAACTCCAAGCTCTGGAAGTACTTTCCAGGCCATTATAGGGAGAACAGTAAATGCCATTATAGGGAGAACACTGCCCAGATGGTGGGAGACCTGAGCAGAGCCCGCTCCACCCTGGCGATCCCATCCCAGCTTAGTCTATAAGGCAGCACAGCTGCTCACAACATGAGGAAGCTTGCAGGCTTTGTACTCAGAGCCAGTTGTCGGGTCATTTTCATGAATAAAGGAACTCAACTGCTTGCAAGTAAAGAGGGTTGCCTCCTGGAAAGAAAGCATGAACAGTAGTTCTAACAAAGCAGGACAGGGGAGGAAGTGGGCATGCAAAGCATTCTTCTTTGTCCCAAACAACTTCAAAGCTTTGTGCATACTCATCTAGAAGTATGGATTGGTTATCACATGTGGCATTTCTATGTAAGTGTCAGCAAGGGAAGGAGCATGGAGGAGACTCCATTTCCCTCCCTGTAGACTAGAGGGGACCCCGAGATGACAGGTGACAGCAGGGACTGCTGGGAGGCCCACTTGAGGCTGTGTTTTCCTGCTGTGACGTGGTTCCCCAAGTTAGAGGAACTGGATCTGATCTCTCCAAAGGGTAGGAGTTGAAGCTGGGAACTTGGCCCAGAGGTACGTGGAAAAGGTTCACAGTCATGTAGGGAGTGACCCATGCCAAAGCAGGACAGGCTAACCAAAGAGAGGGAAAAGGGACCTTACCAGACACTTCCTTTCAAGTGAGATGCGGGTAGGCCTCATGAGCTACACAGCACACTCAGGGCTTTTAAAATCTGGTTTATCTAAGGAAGTAGCTGCAACCTGTTTTCTCATCTGAAAATGAGGTTGGTCAAAACAAAGCATCAGCACCTATTTTGGCATATGAGATCTTATATGCCACAATACAACTTTGTAGCCAATAGGAAGCGGAAAGGTATTCATCAACAGAATACAGCTTATGATTATCACACAGATCTCTTCCTCCTTCCTCAAAGACATTTCTGCCCTTGTCTCTCTACAGTGCATTAAATTTTTATTATGAAAAAAGTAAATACCAAAACACATGGAGAATGACACCCATGTATGTATTCACTACCCACCATGAACAAATAGCAGCATTCTTCATATTTGTTTAATATCTTTTTCTAAGAAATGAAATATCACAGAGTGTTCAAGTTTCCTTTGTTCCTGTCCCAGAGTTACACGTCCCTTCTTCACCCAGAGGTAAGCACAGGTGACGCTGGTGTGTGTGTTCCATGATTTTACGCATTTGCTACCCTCATCATTTATCCCGATACTTACACTGTTTTGTATTTCAATTTATACACATAGGTTCATACTAAACATAAATAGGTTGGCAAATTTTTTCTGCTGTTATACTTTTTAGAGCTATTTCGTGTTAACACATATGATGCTATACTTCATCTTAACTGTTGTAGAGTGTAGGCATCATACAAATATATTCTACAACTTCTCCGCTATGGATGGGATCTTTTACTACTATGAAATGGCTGTAAACCTCCTCACATTCTCTTTATGATGTCTGAGAGTTTCTTTAAGCTATGTTTGTAAAAATAGACGTACTGGGCACATGTGCTATACACTTTTAAGGCACTAGGTATCATCTAATAGCTCTCCAAAATGCACACATCAATTTATATCCCATTAGCAGTGTATGAGTTCCCATTTGCCCACGTGGTCCACCACCATGAAGGAACTGTCAGACCTGTTAATGTTCCTCAAGATGATTGTATATGATGGTAAAATTTTCTTGAATTAAATCTTCACTAATTTGTGTTTCCCTGATCATGACTGACCATGCTTTCCTGTCAGGCGACATTTGAAGTTTCCTCTTTTGTACATTTCTTCTTCATAGTCTTGGCCTGTTTTTGTTTTGTTTTGTTTTGGCTGTTAATCTTTTTTGTAATGATTTATAGAAGATCTTTATATAGTTTGATTACCAATCATTTGTTATCTATGTTGCAAATGTCTTCTCTAAATCTGTCGGCTGCATATTGGGTTTTTAAATGTAAATGAAGAGGTCCTCTGAATATATTCCTCCTGAAATAGGTGGTACTACCCCAACGTCAGAAGGGAGTCATTACAGAGCTGTAAAATCTGTAAACACCAACATGGCCAGAGTCCAGTTATTACCATATAACTTGTACATTTAGGGAGCACTTTATTCTTTACAAGGCATCTTTTTTTTTTTTTTAATTGGGGAATAGTGTGTTTTTCCAGGACCCATCAACTCCATGTCAAGTCATTGTTTTTCAGTTTAGTTGTGGAGGGCGCAGCTCCTTGGCCCATGTGTTGTTAAGACCTTGCACTCTAATCAACAGCCATCCAGCTGCCCAACAAGGCATATTTTAATCACCTAATTTCAGCCTCAAAACACGTCTGAGGCTAGCAGGGCCTCATTTCTCATTTGTAAGATTCAGAAGTTGATCATCAGCGTCTTTTTAATGAGAAAAGTCTGACCTTTTGTCCCTCTTCTGCAACTGGGGAGACGCAGGCAGAGGAGGAGAGGAGAGTCACAACCCTCCTAAGGGTACAGGTGGGTTATTTGTCCATTACAGCTCCATAAAGCTGGGGGAGAAAGGTACAGGAGTCCCTAAAATCTCAGGCATCTGATCCCTTGGAAGTATCTCTCCACGTGAGGCGGCACTGAAATCAGCATTAGGGGACAAGGAGAAAGGCAGGAAGATGGCAGCCTGAGACAGGCACGGTTCCCTCATTTGACCTTGCAAAATATGGGGAAGATGACAGCGGCCCCTTTGGACTTACACAGGATGAAGGCCATCTAGTGTTCCTGCTCTCAACAAGAACACACAGATGGACTCTAGTCAACACCTTTTATTGAGTTGCCAGGACGGGGCCAGATTCTTCATTGCACACCTGCTTGTGGAAATGTTACCAGCTCGTTGCTAGAAGCAAGTTTCTGTTAAAAAGTTGAAAGGGCAGAATGCAATGCTTTTTTTTTTCCTTGTTACTAGCACATACAAAAACACTGATTTACCCAGAACTTGTACCTATGACTGTAACCAAACGGGAGTGGCTCTTATTCTCAGCATTCATTGACATAACGATGGCTGCAACAGTGAGATGGAAAATACCTGTGCAGCCAGCATGAAACTTTCCATCAGGTCTCAGGCCACACCCAAGTAGCTCTGTGCAGACACCTCTGGTCGTGTAGCACACTTGGCATTACCTTGGAGAATTCGAGCTCATTCTATTCCACTCTGGGAGAAGGTGGCGATGTCCACATTTGTGGGGACACTGGCTTTGGGCATGATCTACAACAGTGTTCACAAGTGGTGACTTCTCTGTTTCTGAGAAACCAAATATACCTGAAATAATTATGCAAAGTCCCCTAGTTTAACTCACTGGTTTTTGGTTTGCTTGTTTGTTTAATGACAAAACAATCTTAGGCAGACAAATGCAGTCAGAATATACTTAATAGTTCATCTCATGGCTTATAGAACTACTTGTTTCTGTTACTATAGGAACCGATTGTGAAACACTGTTTTTCCCTGCATTGGGTAATGAGTCTGATTCCTATCCAGTTCAAAGCATCGAGGCAGCGCCTTAAGCATGATAGATGTTCCATAAGTACCTGTAAAGTGCATAAATCAGTGGCTGATAGCATCCACTGGCTTCTGGCAACCTATTCTACCAATTTCAGAGCTTCAAGGAGCTGGCAAAATTTAGGGTGGGAAAGAATTCATTTGGCAACCCAAAAACATGAAAAATAATCTCTACAGTGTTTCCAGTCGTTCACATTGGAAATGATGGCTCATGGGCACATGTGCTGACATGCCTTCACATTACCTTTTGTTTTAAAGTCTCATTAACGAAATGTATATTACAGCTTATACATATCTTCTAAATGTTTCTTATGCCAGACATAAACTTTTTTGAGAGTTGAGACCTAAAACTGAAGGAAAACTTCCTACGAAACACTGTGCTGGTTGTGGGGGAAAGAAGAGTTGAGCCTTCCCCCACAAGAACCATACAAAGCCCCTGAGTGATGGATACACCTGGGCACAGGTAGGCCTTGGAAGGTTCCCACAATGACTCCAGAAAAAAGCATCCAAGTGGCAGGATCATGCCCCCAATGAAGCCATCCTGGGCCACATGGTCAGGACCTCCCTTCCCGAGGCACAGGCTCTACCCTTTGAACCCCCAGGGCCACCCTGGTGCTGATTGGACCAGAGATGGTGCTGAGCTCCTGGGCCTCCCAGGCCTGTGGAAATCAACCACAGTGCCCTGGACCCCCAGCCCTGCCTGGCCTTCCTTTGTGCTCCCAGAAGAGTCCTTCCTGAGAGTCCCTCTGAGGAAGGTCAATAAAAGAGGACAGTTGGACATCTGGGGATACCAGAGTTAGAGCAAAGTCCTAGGAGAGCCAGCACAGGGCCACGTCCCCAGCAGAAGCCACAGTGGTGCCTTCCCAATGCCTTGGAAATATTCTCCAAGAGCCTGCAGAGAAGACGAAACAGAACGGCCAACAGGGACTCAGGGAACTTTGTACTATCTATAGCAATCGAGGGCTTCAGACAAATGACGCTGGGCTCGTTTGTCCCTGCAAACGATGCTGCTCGTTTGCAAGGTGAGCAGCTAGATTCCACCAGCCTGCTCCCACCCCCAGTGCCTGCGGCTCAGTTGTAGGAAAGGTAATCGATGAGCCGAGAAGGGATGTTCAACTTGGCGATTTTCTCCAGCCCTCTGACGCCGGTGGCCCTCCTCAAGCTCACCCTGCAGAGCTGTGACAGTGTCAGAGGTGTCTCTGAAAAACAGGGAACAGGAAGTACATGATGTTAGCGTAACAGAGGTGAACATAGATTGACATCCTTCGACTGAAAGAACCACAAGGTGGGACTGGAAATGCCTCCCTTTTCTGGAAATAGGACGTGCCCTGCGTGCCTTCCCTAGAAGGCTACCAGGAAGGACAGCCTGGGAGAGGAAACAAGAGCCAGAAGGGAATTTCGGTGATGTCCACGGGCATTTCATTTTTGTGGGGGTTTTGTGGCATTTTGCTCTTTTTGTTTTTTGTGATTCCCCCTCCCCATAATGTTATAACCTAGTACAAGGATTTGTCCGCAAAGCAGTAATCTACAATAGTAGGCTTGTTTGTCGAACTTCCAGACAAATGAGGGACAGTGTGAAGGTTAGTGTCAGGCAGGTGCTGGCTGCCAGCAGCTGCTGTTCCAGGCCGCAGGCTCTGTTCTCATTACTGAGTGCCGCAGGGGCAGGAGGACCCCCAGAACTGACGCACATTACAAAACGGCTCCGCAGACAAACAGTACGCAATGCCTGTCCTAGTGACAGAGACCAGGACCTCAGAAGCCCGGAGCACTGGCTCAGGAATGCGAACAAACCAGGGCCAGAGATGGAAGATGCCTGGAGGCCCCTGGCAGCTGAGGCTCGGGAACACTTGCAAAACAGAGCCTGGCTTCGAGGACCTGCCTTTTAGAATGATCTGTGTTTGACAAAAATATAAATGAACCAGAGTATTCTCACTTTATGAAAATTTTTGAAATAAAAAGTTCTTTGAAAGAAAAAAAAATTACTGGTGGAATTCATTTTCCCATGTTACTCCCTTCTCCTCCCCCCAATTATTTGGAAAAGAAACATCATCTTCCAGGAAATGTTGACCCGACAGGTATGGATGGAGTTGGTCCCTAAGTTCATAATGGATTTTGGTTGGGTAGTTAGGGCTGGCAAAAACTGGAATAAATAGTTCATTTTTAAACTGATAGGTGTTTGAAAGCCTCTTGGGATTCTAATTCTATGGAAATGCATTTAAAAAATTGTACCCCAAGAAGAAATCTGGTCCTTAGCCAGGTTGTTTGTACTTTGTTACCTGAAGGCTGCCTCTATAATTTCAGCCTCACGTGGACTGAGTCTGACATTGTTTCCGGACTCATAAATGATCTGATATATTGTCAGATTGGGGCTTCTTGCGTCACTGTCTCCCGTGCTATTTTAAACTGTGTCACGTCATTCAAACCACAAGAGCCTGGCCTTACTTTCGTAGTGCTCGAAGCACTTGGCAGGGGCACTGCTACTCCACGTGTAGTCGGACGGTTTCTTCCCCCTGTTGTCCCGTGCGTAGATGTTGCCTCCAAACTCAATGAGCATCTCGATGAGGTCCACATTCTTCACTTTGGCCGCGTGATGAAGGGCTGTCTCGTGAAGCTTGGCTGCATTCACATTGGCCCCTGAATGTCCAGAGTGGAAACAAAAATCACCAAGGAGAGAACTCGGAGTCGAGAGAAACATCGGCTTGTACCTGTCTGTCCAACACAGCATACAAAAACAATCTCCACCCAGAAAACAAACTCAAGACAGACTCTGCTACAACCTTTTCAAAAATCCTTTTCAAAAATCCAAAAGCGATAATTACTTTCTTTTTCTTATAGCAAGAGAGCTAAGGACAGGTAGCAATAATAAAGAAATGTAAGTAGAGATAGAAAAACAACAATAAAAACTTCCCTGTGAGGTAAGAGGCAGTCCTAATGCCCTATGCAGTCTGTGCCCATAGGTCCTGAGACTGGAAGCTCAGACTGAGCTACTCAGGCTCTGCAGCCTGTCCATGTACACGCACACACATGCACACACACGTGTGCACATGCACACACACACACAAACATGACCGTGCAGGCACATACGCAGGCACATGGATGGCAAAGGACAGGTTCCAAAAATGTGTGTTGCATGAATGAATGAATATTCCTTAAATATAAATATTTTTCCAAAAGGGCAGCTGAAAATGAAAACAGGTAGGGGATTGTTCTCCAAACACCCTGAACTTCAGGTAAGAGATGAAGTCTCGTAGCCCGGCCATCCACCTTTTTCCCAGGTTAATAGTCAATGTCCAGAAAGATGCACACAAGTAGATAAAATACAGCACTGTTAGATGCATTAAAAATATATACAGGTTCATGAAAACATGATTTCTGTACAATGACATCCTTCAGGCATGGCCATCAAGGTTCTATACAATGAGATTTCTTGAAGCTTTGGAATTTTTTTTTAAAGAAAATACTGCCTTGAAATCTGCTCCTAAGTAGATGAGAAGGTGATAAAGGGGATACAAGAAAAGATTTTTTGTTTCTGTTTTCTACATTCACTGGTTTGAACCTTTTAAAGACTGAAACCGTACTTTTCTTTTTTCAATTATGGTTGACGTACAATATTATATTAGTTTCCGGTGTGTAAATAGTGGTTAGACATTTATACACCTTATGAAGTGATCACCCTGATAAGTCTAGTACCCATCTGGCACCGTACATTGTTATTACAGTATTATTGACTATATTCCCTATATATTCCCTATGCTGTACTTTACATCCCCATGACTATTTTTATAACTGGCAATCTATATTTCTTAATCGCTTCCTCTTTTACACCCATCTTCCCAACCCTCCTCCCATCTGACCACCCTCAAAATGTTCTCTGTTATCTATGAGTCTGTTTTGTTTGCTCGTTTGTTTTTTAGATTCCCCATATACGTGAGCTCATATGGTATTTGTCTTTCTCTGTCTGACTTATTTCACTTAGCACAATACCCTCTAGGTCCATCCATGTTGTCCCAAATGGCAAGATCTCATTCTTTTTTATGGCTGAGTAATATCCCATTGTATAAGTGTACCACTTTTTATTTATCCATATGTCTATCCATGGACACTTAGGTTACTTGCATATCTTGCCTATTGTAAATAATGCTGCAGTGAATATAGGGGTGCATATGTCTTTTCGAATTAGTGTCTTCAATATCTTCAGATAAATACCCAGAGGGATTGCTAGGTCACATGGTAGTTCTATTTTAATTTTTTGAGGAAACCCCATATTGTTTTCCATAGTGGTTGCACCAATTTACAATCTCACCAACAATGCCTGAGGGTTCCCTTGGAGAGAAATATTTTAAAGAAGTCAAGAAAGAAAGAAAAAAAAGTCAAGCAAATAGCCCTGGAGCAGTGAAGTTATCCCCAAATAATAGATTTAAACCACAATCATAAAATGTCATTAAAGCGGGGTTTTTAAAAATCAGATCACTAGCATGTGACCATGTAATGGTAAATTTAGAGGGTTAAAATAGGAGGAAATGAGAAAGCGTAAGGTTATTAGATCTTCTAGTCCCACTGCTCAAAAAATCCTGCTTTTTGATTTCTGACTTAAAATAGTTTCAACTCCCTAGCGGAACATAAAAACTATATTCATGACTGTGGTCACTGCATGATTCTAAGAATACAGCAAGCATTCCATCATGATAAGACAAGTGAAGATATGTTCTCTCCACTTCCCACAGCCAAACTCAGAAGTCAGGTCAGGAAACAATCCCTCAATTCAGAAGAAGGCTAAATTCCCTAATTATTTAATTTGGCAGATGTGTATTACAAAAGTAATATTTAAAAGCAACACATTAAGTAAAAGAAATATTTTGCCTACAGTCTAACCACTCTGCCACATCAGGGGTTTTCTTCCAATGCTTGCCTATATGAATAAAACATTATATAGTGTTGCAATCATAATGCAAACATGAATTTGAATGCTAAATGCAAACTTGTAATGAAAAATAAGTTGTAAAGTCTACAGAATCTAAAGTCCAAGTAGCTTTCTCTCCGGTCATTAATTCTTGCAATATTCTTGCTAATAGGGAACGAAAGCAACAGAGAAGCGGGTACAGGGGAAGTAACACACCTCCCTTCCTTCCCTTTCAACATGGTCCCCAGTATACAAGGCCTCGACAGGGTGACTACCCTTTCCAAGAGGTACAAAACAGTATCTTTTAAAAATGTGTTCTTGGCATCATTTGATTGGATGTAAAGAAAGGCGTGGTGACTAAGAGGAAAGCTGGCATGCTCTGCAGCAGATGGGAACAACAGACCAGAGGAACATGGCAACATGGGTGGGTCCTGAAAACACAGGGCTGAGTGGAAAAACAGGAAAGCAAGTCAGATCTATAACATAATACCATTTATGTCCATTAAAAAGACATGCCTCCTCGATTGACAATGCGTATCTTACAAAAACAGATACACATTAGAATGGTGGGATGGGGGGTGGCCAGAGGAAAGAAGAGGCAGCGGGAGAAGCAAGGGGGAAAGTGGCTTTGTGTGGACAAAGGCCAATAATGTGCCTTGAACGGAAGGAGAGAAGGAGAGAGCATGAACATCAGCGAAACAGTTAATGCCATCAGGGCATTAAAAATTCTCAACTTCATGCTTCGGAGACAAGGAGTCAAAGTCTGCTCATTATCAAAATCCTGATTTCAAAACACAGTGGGATTGCAGTGGACTCAGAGTGAACCTTAGCCGGCAAAACAAGGAGGGGCTGTCACGAGCTTAGCACACCAAGACCCCTGTGCGATTCCTGGGCAGAGCTCAGTACTATACTTGCTGATACAACAACTGAGAAATGTGTGACAAGTACTGTGCTGGGAAGGTGAATGCAAACACTGTTCAATCAGCTCCTCCGAGCACTTCCAGCAGAGTTAAACATTTATTGTGGTGATGAGATTAAAAATTACCCCACCACAATAAATGGACTTTCCCCTTCCCCAGCCCTCCTCCTCCACAAAAACCATGTGCGCCTCAGCCACTTGGCCTCACTGCCTACAAAAGACCGACAGCCTTCGTATCCACCCCTGAGGGCACCCACAGCCTGGCTCCTCTGAAATCACGTGCAAATGCACCAGCATGCATGTTTTTCTAGAGATGAGGTCTGTTGCTTTCATTAGATTGAGAATCATTGCTTTAAAAAGAATCCATATGCTGTCCTTTTCTCTCTACTTTTCCTATAGTTGCTTTGTGTTTTTTGTTTAAAAAGGGTTCTGAAATGAAATGAATTTCAACAAAAAAAATAGTTTTCTTAAAAAAGAAAAAGACTCCACGTAATGTAGGAAGGGATGTAAAGAAGACCGTCTTGAGATTAGAAGAGCAATCAAGGATTGAGGCTAGAGCTGACAGTGCAGTGGCACTCCACATCACATGGTAACACCGACACATAGGGAGCTTTCCCCAGGAGAATTCTGTCCATCCCTCTTTCAATTTGCCAGGAGGATGGAAACTCCCTTTGAAATCTACCTACCAGGCCCCCTGTTTCAGGCTGTCATGGACATTATGGTTTCCCTCCCACTCCTTTCCAACCCACCCCACTGAACTGCCACTCTACCGTATGGGATGTGGTCTAGGATGGGGGTGGGCAGGATGACCTAATGTCCAGCTTCCAGTGTGGGCCCCGGTTGGGTTTATCCCTGCTCCTACCCAGGCGGAGCCAATTAGAATTTGGCAGAATCTAGCCAAAGGAACTGGATAGGGTTTGGTCCTGTGACCCAATTAAGGCAGATGGGACATAATGGGAGGTGTGAGGGAGACATCTGGGAAGAGAGTTTTTCACTCTTCCGAGAAAGCTATCAGAAACCTCAAGAAATAAAGCATTTGGATTTCAGCCCAACTCTGCTGCAGCCATTTTAGCCCATTGGGTAAATGGCAGATGGTCAGGTGAACACTGACCATCAAAAATGACCAAGCAAAAATGCAAAATTCAAAGAACATGAGTTCTTAGTGACACTGTTGAACCCCTGGATCAACCTGACCCAGAAATTTGCTCCAGTCTGATCTTTTCAGTTATCTGAACCAAGAAATCAGTCCCCTCACCCACGTGGAGTTGGTCTCCCATGACTTACAAAGGGAAAATCACGTCTATAAAGTCCTAACTAACTCAGAGAGGATGTTGGGGTTAAAACCACTAATTTGATCCTTCCCCCATAGCCACAACAAAAAGAACTAAAAACATGGGATGAAGGTGTGCTGAGCACGTATATATACTACCAGGCCCTCTGCAGAGAGTTGATGCACTTGTAAAATCTTTATTTGAAAAGCTCAACAATAATGACTGACAGAAATGGGATCCAACTATCTGATGAGTGACTTGACTGGAAGACTTATGACTGTTTCTAATCTAGATATTTTATCATTGTATAAAAATAAAAACTGCCCCCATGACCTACCTTACACAAAACGAATCTTTGTCACTGAAAAGACTTAAAAGTGACACCTTAAAGTGAGTAACACTAATAGAAAACTACATACAACTTAAGCTCAAATGACCATCACATGAAGAGAATTCATAAACTTTCTATTTCTGAACAGTTTTGTTTTTATCCTAAGCTGTACCCAGAATGAATGAGCTAAAATTTTCTCTCAACAAAAATAGTGAAGTTGGGTTCACAGTAAAAGCTCCTTGCCAATACCCACTTTGCATTGTAAAACCCATGTGGTAGACAAGTCCTGAATCTAACCTTCACTAGGCTGGGTTTGTTCTTTATTTTGTTTGCTTTTTTCACCTTGGGAGCCTCTCTAGCCTGAGAATTTTTAATTAAAAAAAAGTTTTTTTTCAGTTACAGTTGACATACAATATTATTAGCTTCAGGTGTACAACATAGTGATTAGACATTTACATAACTTATGAATTGATCATTCTGATCAGTCTGGGACCCATTTGACACCATACATTCTTATTACAATATTATCAGCTATATTCCCTGTGCTGTACTTTATATCCTTGTGACTGTCTTTATAACTGACAATTTGTACTTCTTAATCGCTTCATCTTTTTCACCTATGCCCTCAAACCCCCTCCCACCTGGCAACCATTCATTTGTTCTCTGCACTTCCTGGGCTTGTATGTCTATTTCCTTCAACAGGTTAGGGAAGTTTTAGCCGTTATTTGTTTAAATAGGTTTTCAGTCATTCTCTCTCTTTCTTCTCCTGGTACCCCTATCATGCAAATGTTAGGATGGCTGATGTTGTGCCAGAAGTCCCTTAAACTAGCCCCATTTTTTTTCCTTTTTTTGCAGTTCCAATTAGGTGTTTTCCTCTACCTTGTCTTCCAGATCACTGGAATCCAGATTGGATTCTGTTGCATCTAATTTACTATTGAGTCCCTTTAATGTATTCTTCAGTTCAGTTATTATATTCTTCATTTCTTACTGGTTCTTTTTTATGGTTTCTATCTCTTTTTTGAAGTTCTCACTGAGTTCATCTGTTCTTCCCCTAAGTTCATTGTGTACCTTGTAACCAGTGTTTTGGACTCAACATCTGGTAGATTGCTTGCCTCCATTTTTAGTTCTTCTTCTGGAGTTTTGTCCTGTTCTTTCATTTAGGACATGTTTCTTTGTCTCCTCCTTTTGGCTGCCTCCCTGAGTTTGTTTCTATGTATTAAGTAGGTCTGCTATGTCTCCCAGTCTTGGCAGAGTGGCCTTATGTAGCAAGTGTCCTGTGAGGCCCAGTGGCACAGTCCCCCTGATCACCAGAGCCAGGTGCTCCAGGATTGTGCCTATGTGGGCTGTGTGTGCACTCCTGTTGTAATTGAGCCTTGATTGCTGTTGGCATGTCAGTGTATGGATTTGACCCTCAGCCTAACTGGTTGTGAGGACTGGTGGTGACTACAACAGACAAGCTTATGGAGGGGTGACCTACCTATGGAGTGGGAGTCTCTTTAGCGAGGCTCTAGTGCCAGCTGAGTCCGCCTTTCAGGTATGTCGTTTGTGGAGATGGTTGGGTAATGCCTTGGTGTGGTCTGAAGCTGACTACCAGGTGTATTGGTTCTGGAGTTTCTTGGAATGGGCTCTGGTGCAGGCCAAGGTCAGCCATCATTTGTGCCGGGCTTGGGACCACCTAGTGGGAGCTACAAAGTGACCTGTGGTTGGTTGCCACTTGTGCTGGGCTTGGGACCCCTCAGTGGGCACCACAATGTGAGCTGAAGCCAACTGCCTCCTGTGCCAGGTTTGTGGCCACCGAGTTGAAGCTGTGTTCCAGGCCAACTCTAGCTGCAGCTTATGCCAGGATTAGTGCCACCTGATGGGAGTTACAATGCAAGTTGAGACCGGTAGTCACTTGTGCCAGGCTTATGGTCACTTAGTAAGAGGTATAGGGCATGCCAAGGTGAGACACTGCTTGTTTGGGGTTTGTGTTCGGAAAGTCCACAGCACACGCTCACAAGCTGAGGCAGGCCATTTGTGTGGAAAAGCCCCTGGAAGTGGCTTGGGTTGGGCACATGAGTTGAGTGGGACAGGGACTTAGGTATTCACCAAGGCAGGGAGAGAGATGATAGCCAGGTTAATGGAGAACTCAGATTTGGCACCTGTTGGTTGGGTGTGAGGAGGGCTCACCAAAGGCGCAATGGCGCCTGCCAGCACTTCCGTCCTCAGAGAGAGCTGCCCTGACCCCTTCCCCTCTATCGCTCACCCTGAAGCCAGTCAGTTCAGTTCCGGGTATGTCCCTGGCACTCTTCAAGCTGCCACCCTGGCACTGGAACCCAAGGCAAGTAAGTTTGTGAGTGAGTGAGTCTGTGTGCAGGCCCCTCAAGAGGAGCACCTCGGTCACCTGCAGCTCTCCATCTCACCTAGACGGAGTCCCTGCTGGTTTTCACAGCCAGATGTTATGGGCTCTCCTCTTCCCAGCACTGGAAGCTTGGGCTGGGGAGCCTGATGTGGGGCTAGGACCCTCGCTCCTCAGGGGGGACCTCCGCAGCTGAGATATCCCTCCTGATTCTTAATCGACACACCATCAATGTGGGACCCACCCATTCAGCATCTCCACCCCTCTTTCTAGTCTTAACGTGGCTTCCTTTTTATCTCCCTAGTTATAGGAGTTCTCTTCAGCTAGTCTTCAGGTGGTTCTCAGTGATGGCCATTCTGTAATTTAGTTGTGACTTTGATGTGGTCACGGAAGGAAGTGAACACTGTAGTAGCATTTACCTACTCTGTCATCTTGACCAGAAGTATCCTGAGCATTTTTAGAACACTCGACAACAACTAGGACTCCAAATGCCGCCAACCCCATTTTCCACTGGATCCCCATCTCTTTCTGATTTCGACGGCAACCTTATTAGGCACGTATTGGATGGTCCCCGGTGGCCACTAAAAATAATGATTGGCATTTGTGGAGCACTACTATGCACTGGGTCCTGTGGAAATGTTATCACAAATCCTCCCAACAAACCTGCAAAGTAGGTTTTATTTTTCCAGTTTTATAGATATAGAAACTGAGACCCTATTCTCAGCTGACAAACAGAAGGGCTAGCTTCAAACAGGGGCTGTCTGACTCTACCACCTAGCTCTCTGCTGGCATATGGTGTCGGTAAACACAACACACCTGCATGGAGCAGTGCACATATAAACATTAATGCACCTACACTGAACAGAGCAGGTATAAACACAACACACCTGCATTGAGCAGCACTTTGACACAGTCCAGATGCTCCCGGGCGCAGGCAACGTGCAGAGGGGTCCCAAAATGGCAATCATGTGCTTCCAGGTTGGCCCCAACGTCAATAAGAAGCCTCACACATTCAGAACTTCCTTAAAAGAAATGAAAAAGAATGAAAACTGTCAATGAACAAATGCATTTGAAATGACAAGTATGATAGGACCAGCAGCTGGAACAGGTAAGCCCCAGGCTTGCTTGCAGGGGAAGAGAGGGAGCTCTCTTGGGCCAGCCAATGGCTTCTAATTCCCGTCCATATGGCTCCCTTCCACCCAACTCACCGCTCATGCAGGCTTCGTGCAGTGGAGAGGCTGTATACAGGGGTGGGTTGACCTTGGCCCCATAGGAGAGCAAGAGCTTCACACACTCAATGCTGCCCGAGGCACAGGCATCACAGAGTGGGGTGCTTCCGTCAATGTTCCGGGCGTCCACCTCATGGGGAGGAAGAAACAGGTATCACAGGGCAGGCTAGAAAACCCACTTGCTCGTCTCGATGCACATTCATCTTGGCAAAGACATTTCTTGGCTCTCTTTGAGAAGTTCTTAGGTTTTCTAGTATGTGCTAAGGTGCCATGCCAGGTAGGGGAGTTCTCAGATGGAAAGGAACCTGGGTTGGGATGGCCTACTAGCCTCCTGAGCACAGGTGTCGTCCTGTCTGGGGCTCTCTTCTTTCTAGGGCTTATCAACTCAGCCTCACTCTCGCCACCATCCCAACACCTAATATGCACAAAGCACGCAAGGAGAGCTCCAGATTCAGGCTGAGGAAGGTGGGGCGTAAAAATGGGCTTTAACTCCAGCCTCAGCTAGGAGTGCCTGAAACTGCTTAGTGTGCCTTTTTCTAGTTGGAAAATCACACGGCAGAAAAAAGGCAACTCCCCAGCTGGCAGGTTCTGCTAAGAATTTGTTCAAATTCATCTGCTATTTGGGTACATGCTGAAGCTTGTTCCCTTTCCTCCTGAACCGCCTTCATGGCCAAACTTTGGGGAAAAGTAAGCAGTACACCGTGAAGCCTGACCCTGGAGCCTGCATTCTCCGATGCAATCCATCCCAGCAGCGTCCCGGCCAGCCCCTGTCAGCTCACACAGCGCACTGTCAAATATCCAGCAATCCCGCCAGCCAGAATGCCCTGGGTATGGCATGAGTCCTTACACCAGGGAAAGCAGCAAATCAGAATCTTGTTTATGTTCCTTTTAACCTTTTTTTCCAGAGAGCAGTGTGCCAGCATCCCACTTAGTCATCCTGCTCTCTGAGCCCAAATGGCAGCACTTCAGCCAATGCCCCACCAGCTCTCCAGAGAGCCTGTGTCTGCGATGTACTCGGCCTGTTAGGCCCCCTGCCCAGTGCAGGGCAGGGCACTCCTTCCACCATTTTGCTAAAACTGCCTTCCCTTTTACCGCCAGTGACTCCCCTACCAGCCAAGTCCATGGCCACACTGACTGGTCCTAGTGTGCGGTTGACAGAAAGGGCCCCTCCCCGCCCTTGGTTCCCACCGTGCCTCATTCTGGCTTCTGCTTTCCTTTTCTTCTCCTTTCCTGCAGGGGTTTCTTTCCTTTCCAAGCATTTGCAAATCACAGAACGCTAATTCAAAAACCCTCTTTTCTTCCCTCTATATGCCACTTGACCTTGTCCCATCGATGCCCACAGCCACAGCCAGTCTCGCGGGGTGTCCTGAAGGGCCGCTCACCTGGGCACCAGCGGCCAGCAGCAGTTGCACGCACTGTGCCTGGCCTTGCAGACTGGCTGCGTGCAGGGGCGTGATGGAGTCCACCATGACCTGGTTGACACAGGCGCCATTCTCGATCAGCTGCTGCAGCTGCAGGGCCTCGCCACGCTGGGCAGCCTCGTGCACGGGGGTGCGTTCCACCCAGAAGCCTGGAAAGGCAATGGACCTAATGATGAGACCATGCCACTTCTACGAAGGTCAGACAAATACACTTACAACTCCAGAGACCTCTTATGAAACTCAGACACAACGCGTGATCGTGTCGTTGGTCCAAATACTCCACTCAAAGTCCCGGAGACTGGACTTTGGCGAGTCTTTGGCGGCATATGAGGGCCTTCGTAATGGGGCCTTGCTCCCCTCCTCGGCCCCTCTCCCACACCACCACACAAGCCTCTGTGCCGTCACACTGGCAGCTCATCACTGCCCCTGCCATGTCACACCCGCATCTCCTTGAATGTATTCTCTGCCTGAAATGCCCACCTTCACCCTGACCCCAAGAGTCCATCCTGCAATCTACTGTTTAGACACCTGCATATTCCACATGAGCCCAGTTGAAATACCTCCTTCTCAAATATATGGTGATGGAAGGAGAACTGATTCTGGGTGGTGAACACACAATGGGATTTATAGATGATGTCATACAGAATTGTACACCTGAAATCTATGTAAATTTACTAACAATTGTCACCCCAATAAATTAAAAAATAAAATAAAATAAAATAAACGGACATGCAGAGAGGGATAGATGAGAGTGACAGAGACAGATGAGACTGCTGAATACAGACTTTCATGTGGCCTTTCTGTGCCTTGAATGGAATAGCCCCCATATCCTTAAAATCTTCTTTTTTGTTTAAGCTAGTATCAATGGTTTTCTGTTACTGTTACTAAAGGAACCCTAATTAAATACCCTGATTTCCAAGGCAAAAAAAAAAAAAAGAAAAGAAATACCTCCTTCTCTGGGAAACACTTCTCCCACAATACTCGCACATACACACTCATTTACACCGTCCTCCTCCTTGCCTGGGAGTGCCTTGAAAGTAGGGACCAGGTTTTAATGCCTCAATTTTAGCAGATCCCTCAGGATTTTCTACACACAAAATCATGTCATCGGCACATAAAGATAATTTTGCTTCTTCCTTTTTAATCTGAATGCTTTTTTATTTTTTCTTGCCTTGTTGCCCTAGCTTGAACTTCTAGTACAATGTTGAACAGGAATGGTGACAGCAAACACCCATGTCTTGTTTCTGGTCTTGGAGCTAAAACTTTGTCTTTCACCATGAAGGACAATGTTAGCGTGGGGTTTTGTAGATACTTTTTATCAGGTCGAAGAAGTTCCTGCCTGTTTCTAATTTGTTGAGTGTTTTTATCATGAAAGAGTGTTGGATTTTGTCAAATACTCTTTCTGCATCTATAACTATGATCATGCCATTTAATTCTATCAGGATGGTACATTATGTTCATTGTTTTCAGATATTAAATCAACCACACTTTCCTGGGATAAATCCCACTAGGTAGTGGTGTATAATCCTTTTTATATGATGCTAGATTTGGTTTGCTAGTATTCTTTGAGGATTTTTGCGTCTATTTTCATAAGTGTCGTATATCTTGTGATTGATGGATTTGTCTAGTTTTAGTATCAAGGTAATACTGACCTCATAAAATGAGCTGGTCAGTATTCTCTCCTCTTCTAATTTTTGAAAGAGTTTTTGAAGAATTGGTATTAAATCTGTCAATGTTGCATCAAATTCACCTGTAAAGACATCTGGGCCTGTGCTATCCTATATTAAGTTTTTAAATTACTAATTCAATCTCTTTCTTTGTTATAGCTCTATTCAGATTTTATATTTTTGAGTCAGTTTTGGTAGTTTGTAGGTTGTGCCTTTCCAGGAATCTATTCTCTTCATCCATGTTAACTAACTCGGCATACAATTTGTTATGGACTGAATTGTGTCCCCCATCCCCACCCCAAATTTAATATATTGAAGCCCTAACCCCTAGTACCTCAGAATGTACTCATAACTGTATTTGGAGATAGGGCCTTCACAGAAGTAGTTAAGTTAAAGTGAGGCCATTAGGGAGTGTGGGGGAGATGAAGGGAGTGCTGAAACGCAAAGAAGATTTGATTTCCACAAAATATATAAGCCAAGCTTAAGGAACTTTGTACTTACCATCTCAAGAAGGGTTCCCAGTGTGTTTCCCAGTAGTAATTAATAGTCACCCGTGGGCCTGTCTTGGGAGGTAGTGAAAAGTGGCTATGGGTTACTTTAAAGTCAATTAAAGGGGAGCAATACCCCAAGGGCAGAATGAGCATGGCATCCCTAAAAAGAGGAGAGTAGGACGAGGCCCTAGGACTTGCAGCAAGAAGAAAGTACAGCTCAGGAATGCTGGGCACTGGGGGTGCCTGTGGCTGAGTGGCAGGCAGCCTGGCATGGCTCCCACATGCAGCAGCTACCTAGAGAGATGTGGCATCTTCCACTGCAGGGAAGAGAGACGAATGAGATGTGACAAATGAGCAGTTCCTGGTCACAGAGGATGTGCAAATAATTCAAAATGATGACTTTGGTACTGGAGGAATATTTCAAGTTATGAGAACTTAGAAGCAAGACCACCCACGTGTCCAGGGCCAGTCAGGAAAGCATCATGGAGGAGGCAAGCTACAGTGTGTTTGTGTTTGAGACAAGCATGGCTTGTTTGGCTGTGTATTCCCAGCGTCTGGCACAAAATATGGCTCAACACAGATGCTCATATCCACCCACTTGTTTAAGAATAAGCGAATGCATGAATTGAGGGAATCACTAAAAAAAAATTATAAAGTCTGGACATCAAATTTTTAAAAGAAAAGCTAATTTTCTTTCTTTACGATCAGTCTACATGTATAAAGGAAATGCAACTTACTGGTAACCAGCGGCAGCCATGGAGGGCAGAGATCAGAAGCAGCAGGTGTGATAACAAAGAAAAGAAACTTGTGCACATCAAAGGGCACGATCAACAGACTGAAAGGCAACCTACAGAATGGGAGAAAATATTTTCAAATCGTATATCTGAAGGGGTTAATATCCAGAATATATAAAGAACTCCTGCAGCTCAACAACACAAATAATCCAATTTACAAATGGGCAAAGGACTTAAATAGATATTTCTCCAAAGAAGACATACAAATGGCCAACAAGCATATGAAAAGATGTTCAACATCGCTAATCATCAGAGAAATGCAAATCAAAACCACAATGAGCTCTCCCACAAGGACGCTACGATCAAAAAAACAGAAAATAAATATTGGCGAGGATGTGGAGAAATCGGAACCCTTGTGCATTGTTGGTGGGAATGTAAGATGGAGCAGCCACTATGGAAAAGAGTATTCTGGTTCCTCAAAAAATTAAAGAGAATTACCATATGATCCAGGAATCCCACTTCTAGGTATATATCCAGAGGAATCAAAAGCAGTGTGTTGAAAGATGCATGTACCCCCATGTTCACTGCAGCATATTCACAATGGCCAAGAGGCAGAAGCACCCAAGTGTCTGTGGATGAATGACTGGATAAAGAAATGAGGTTTATCCATATAAAAGAATATTATTCAGCCTTAAAAAAGAGGGAAATTCTGTCACATGAATGAAACTTAAGGACATTACGCCAAGTGAAATAAGCTTGTCACAGAGAGACAAATACTTATATGATTCCACTTATATGAGTTATCAAATTCATAGTGACAGAAAGTAGAATGGTGATTGCCAGGGGATGGGGGGTGGGGGGAGAAAGGAAGAGTTTACCAAGTGCAGAATTTCAATGTTGCAAGAAGACAAAGTTCTGAATATCTGTTGCACAACAATGTGCATATAGTTAACACTCCTGAACTGTAAACTTAAAATTACCATCTTAACCATTTCTATGTGGCTTTTTTTTTTGTTACCACAATTAAAAATGTTAAAACCATTTTCAGAAAAACGTAACAAAAAGATGGAGGAAGCCCTGGGAGTGGAGAGGTTGTCACCTGCAGCTGGTACCAACCACAGGCTGTCATCAACAGGAGACAGTTACAGTGGGAAGGGAGGGGCAGAGGGTGAGATGGTGGCCACAGTAGCCTCTGGGGACTCCAGGAAGGGCTGAGAAGCAAGGAGAGGGGAGAACCACCCCTACATAAAGGACATGGGGACTGCATGGTGCCCCACAGAGCTTTGAGAAGGCCCTGGCCCTTAGTGGGAAGCCCAGCTTTCACTCAGAGAAAAGGTGAGGAGTTATTTATCTTAAAACAAAATTATACATCCTCTTATAGTCAGTGAAGAAAGCAGGGGGAGACACTACATTGGTCTGGCCCCCTGCCAGGCCAGACCTCGGGCTCTGTTTCCAGCCCTGTGCTTGGACCCCAGTTCTGACATGATACCCCATCCCCCTGGGAGAGAGGCCCCCCTGGAAACCTGAGACCTTCCTATTCTGGCAAGTTCCTTACAGGAGAGCATTCCCCTAAACCCCAGCCCTGCCACTAACTGGTTTCCTAGCTCCCCTCCTTCCGTCACCTCCTTCCCCCACCTCACACCCACCTCCAGTCTTCCCATCCCTCCCCTGGCCTACTCCCTTGGCCCCTGCCTAATGCAGCTAAATCTTGCGTAGGTCATGTGGGGCCCGCACAGGACCCTTCAATTGGCCCTTTCTTCAGAATAAAATCCACACTCCTTCGCAAGCCAGGTACGTAGGCCCTCCAGGATGGAGTCCCAGACCTTTTCCCTGTCTTCCCCCTTCCATATCCCTCCCATTGGCGCCACTGCGCCCTCCCCCCACACACAGACACACACTGTCTCCAATATACTGAGCTTCACATGGCTCACACAGGGTCAAGTGGTCCAGGCCCTGTGCCTTTATACATGTTGTCCCCAACTGAAACGAGGCCCCCCAGCTCCCCATTCCCCATCCTCTGCCTGAGTGAGTAAATTGCTCCTCACCCATTAAGACCCAGTCGAATGTCTGCCTCTCCCGTCTCTACTCCATCTCTGTACAGATAGCTGAGCACACCTATCTCCCTGAACCTCATTTGCACTCCTCTCCCATCCTTCCTTGAGCATTTTTAGGATAGGACAAGGGTTAAAACCCTCTAGTTCCAGCACAGCACCTGATACACAGGTGTGGGATGAATGAACACTCTCCAAAAGCAGGTTTTACTTGCCAGACAACTTGCCCCTCCCCCCACAGTTGGATCTGCCTCCCCCCCCTCCCCCCGCCAAAGCACAACTACCTCCCAGCCCCTTACATGCCTGCTCAGCCCATGACACTGAGCCAGGTGCCAGAGTACCAATTAAATAGTCTGTTGTAACAAGAGCGAGGCCGCAGTCCTGGAAAAGCATCTGAGCACTTATGCCCCAGACTGAGAGCTGCATTCCAGCTCGCCTCTCTCCTGTGCTTTGATTTGAGGTCATGATGACACTTGTGTCATGCCTCGTGTTGACCAGCTGCTGGCAAGCCCAAGCTCGTGAAGGGTTAAATAAAGACCTTCCTCTTGAAAACCAGGAAGTTTCACCAATGTCCTCTACACATCTACTGCTGGGTGACAGTCAGTCAGTCACCCAAGAAGGAATGACAGGCGCTTGAGAACACGTGCCACTTTTCTGCCCCACAATATGACCTAATTGATTCAGCCTGTGTACCCATGTGCACCTTCCTAGCTCCCAGCTCCAGCACCTTCTTTGCCTTAGCTGGGGCTCCCAGCACCTCACATCTGAGGGCCCCAGACCCAAGCCCATCCTTCAGGAATTAAGAAGCCCTAGTTGAGTACTTCAAGTGTTTCTGCATCCACCTGCCCTGAACGGGACAGTATGTAGTGACCGAGGAGCCTCAGGAATTACCCAACATCTGCCTGTCCTTTACCATGAGCTCTGTGGCCTTGGGCAGGTTACCCTCTCAAAGCCTCAGTTTTCTCGCTTATAAAATGGAGATATTTTTGCCTCGCCCGCAGGGTGGCTGTGAAAACTGAATGGATGCTATTTTACACAGTGCCCAGCCAATTGTACGTGCTCAGTGAATGACAGACGCTATGACTATGAGAGGATCATTATCAACATGACTACTTCTGCCCGCCCTGCTGGGATCTTGGGTTCCAGCTTCACTATCTGTCCTTGTTCCATAATAAGCTCTACCTCGGATCCCACTTTCAGTAACTGGCTCCTGTGTGAGGCCCCTGCACTGAGCCTAGGCCCGCTTTACCTGCACAGTTCCTGGGCCCCCTGACACTGGATGGAGCCTGCATTCCCACCAGCTTCCACCAGCTCACCACAGCCAGCTGTTAAATATCCAGGAATCCCGCCAGCCAGAAGCCACTGGGGACTCAAAAATCAGCCATGGTGTGAGTATTTACACCAGTGGGAGCAGCAAGTCAGGATCTCGTTTTTGTTCCTTTTTAATTCTTTTTCCTCCAGAGAGCCACTTTACCAGCATCCACTTAGTCGTCACAGAGACCAGAATCCTGCTCATTGAGTCAAACAAAGAACCTCCAAACAAAGGGGCCTCCAAGGCCTCCCACCCCCCACCCCAGACAGCCTGCGATGTATGTGGCCTACTGGGTCCCTGCCCACATCAGAGGAGGGTGCTCAGCGGCCCTACCACAGTCTCCCGAGACAGGAACCCAGGCCAATCTGACTGAGCTGGCCCTGACCGTGACCCTGGCCCTGCTCCAGGCCTTTCTTCCCCCAGCTGGACCAGCCTCCCCAAGGGCAGCAGCCATGCTCTAACAAAGCGTGTTTTCCAAACACTGCAGAGAACACCTTTACAACAAAGCTAATCCAGCACACTGGCAATGAATTGGGGTCAACATCCATCCAGCACCATTGCATGTTGCTTGGGCTGGGAATTTTGTTCCAAGAATGTCATTAAGGGCAGCCTAGGGTCCTCACTGCAGGAAGGCCCTTCTCTGCCACAGCTGTGCATTGAAGATAATCTTCAGGCTCTGGCATAAGCCTTTCCCCCAAATATTCCAGCAAACATTCTTGACATGGTGACCTTCTGCCATACCCCATCCATAAATGCAGAGCAAGATGGAAGGGAGGGGAGGCCATTCCTGAGGGATGTAGTGGTCGGGACGGGCTCTGAAGCTACAGGGGAGATGGTTTTCTGAGACCTTCTCTCTGGGCCAACCCTCAGCTCTCAGGAGAAAGACAGGGGTCCTGAGTGACAGACACAGCCCCCAAGGTCCCAGAAGGACAAGGATATGTGTGTAAAAGCTAACAATGAATTGAAGAGCTGCAAGGACCTTAGAAATCCTTTACAATCAACACTTCCAGAAAAGTACGGCAACGTATGCCCATCCCTCTCACAGTAAAGGAATCAAAAAAGAAGCAGGTCATAAACCCATAAGGACAAACAGACCAGCACCTAAGGATGACAAATCCTACTCTGCAGGACACTCTAAAGTCCAAAGACACAATATATGTGAAAGAGCCTGGCACAAAGTGCATACTTAATAAACAGTGTTTATCAGGACCAGTAATTGTGACTAGTGCAGTCTGAGTTACAGTTTTAGTACCAGAATGTAGCAGTCACCTTGATTCTCGAGGGAAAACAAATCTTTCTTTTTATATGTAGAAACTTACTTGAGAACTGGGGCTAAGTGTTGCATTGCTTTTTTTTTAAAATCTTTAGTTTTTTTAAATTAGTTTCAGGTATACAAATCAATGTAATAGTTAGACATTTATCATCTATACCCCTCACAAAGTGATACCTCCCCAATCTACTACCCCTCTGACATCGCACATAATCCATTGCTTTGTAAGAGATTTTTTAGCAAAGTCTTTTTCAATGTTTTAATTATGAATAATAACCCAAGTATTGTGTATCGGTAAACATGAAGACAAATGGCATACAGTGTGGTTTTAAGATATGCTAAATTAGGTAAAACATAAATAGAAAAGTTTACCTTCCTAGAGACAAAACAGTCAAACTTGGTAAGAGAAGAAAAAAAGAAAGTGAAAGAGAATAAGTGAAAACGAAAGAGAAGTGAAAATAGATTACTACTAAGAAGTGAAAGACAGCCAGAAAAAGGAGAGAGGTAGGAGGAGGCAGCTTCTTAATGCAGCCCTTCTGCAGACCGGTCTCCCCAACACCATCACATCTGCTCATCTCCTGCTCTCACCAACTCTCCCCCTTTCGGTAACCACAGAGCACAGAGGGTGGGGGCTTTGCATGCTAACCACTGAGCAGTCATCCTCTGCCTCAGCCGAGGGACTTTGGGAAGTTTTTCCTTTGAAATCATCTGAGTCTCAGTTGTCTTATCATTGGAGATCACATTTCACAGGGCTGTTTGAAGGAGAAAACAAAAAAATGATGTACAATGCTTTGCCCAGAAAAGTACCTCAGTAAGAGTTTGTAACTCACTACCTGTGATTTCTTTGAGTACCTTCATTTGCCCTAATAGGCTTCTTTGGTTTGTTTGTTTACAAGTCCTCTTTGAAGCGCAATTTCAGGATAATCTTTAGGCTGTAAATATCTCTCTACCCATGGGGGCAGTGGGGAGGGAAGGGCTACAGATACTGACACTGAGTCTACAGAGAGCCCCCAATCCACTGAGGTCCCTACCCTAACTCCCTGCATGCAATCAAAGCATCTGGCCTGACTCCCAAACCTCTCTGCAGTGCTTCTCTCACAAACACAAATGCACAGCCAAGGTGTATTAGAAAAGAGATCAAAACAAACAGAACATAAGAACTTCTGAAGAAACTAGGTCAATGCAGGTAAAAGCGTCTAAAAAGCTATTCTCGATCCTTCAGAAGAGAGGAGAGGAAATACTGAAAAACTATCCGGGGACTTTCTAAAGAAAAACTCAAGGAATAAGAAAGAGCTTTCAGCAACAAAAAATATGATAGCAAAAATTAAAAACAAATCCAATAAAAGAATTGGAAAATGAAGTTCAGATAATCTAGAGAGAAGAACAAAAAGACAAGGAGATGGAAAGTACACAAAAAAAATAGTATGAAAATAAAGTTTTCATCCAGGAAGTCTTAGATCCAATTAGCAGGGGTTCCAAAAGCAGAAAAGAGAACTCTCAAAGAAATTACACTAAAAAGTCTCTGAGTTGAAGGGGAGGAGCCTATAAATGAGGAGAGTCCTATGAGTAGCCCGAATGATGTATAAAAAGGTCCACACCAAGCCACACTGTCATGTAATTTCAGAACACCAAAGATAAGGAAAACCCCTAAAAGTTTCTAGAGAGGGAAAAAAAATCACAAAGAATCAGGGTTCAGAATGGCGTCTAACCTCTTAAAGCAGTTTTGGAAACTCGAGGACAAGAGCCATGCCTTCAACATTCTGTGGCAAAAGGATTTCCAGCCCAGAATTCCAAACACAGCCAGGCTGCCAAGGAGGTGTGGAATCAAGGCATTTGGGGACAATAAGCAAGATCTCAAATAACTTGCCTCCTCATCCCTCTTTCTGGGGACCTTCCTGGAAGATGTGTTCCATCAAAATGAGGGAGTTAAATCAAGGAAGAGGGAGATACGGGACCTAGGATTCAATGTGGGAGAGAGATGATGTGAATTCCTGGGATTTTGTCAAGGGAGGCTCCAGAGTGAAAGGTGGGCAGCGGCGTCAGGAGCACCCTTCGAGGATGGAGCAGGAAGGGGCAAGCTGTTGGGGGGGTGTCCCCAAATCATCTGTGAGACAGGAAAGACGGTGGAATGGGTGGGTTGCCTGAGGTGCCTAAGCAGACTGAGAGGCAGCCTGGGAATAAGGTAGTGATTGTGTGTATAGAAAACTAAGCAAACAAAAATAAGTCGTTACCACCAAGAAAAGCAAAAAGTTATGCGAAGGGAGAAATGTAATCCTATCATGGCCAGGGGGTGAAGTATTCACAGTCATAATAATATCAATGCTGAATGCTAATTTAAACAACAACAACGAAAATGTAATTATGTTAGAGGATACCAGAGAGAAATATAAGGGAGTGAAGGAGCACCACGTGGGCGAGGGCTTCCTTCTCGTAACAAGAAGTCTGTAGGGAGAATAAAGTTTGAAAGTCAGAAAGTCACACTATCTGATTTGGTTAGACAAATGGAGGTAAACCAGATGAACAGCTAGAAGGGTTGGAAGAAAACAGAAATGTTTCACGCTAAGTCCTGTGGCTTCATTTAATTTTTTAAACTATGTACACTCTTATATCCATAAGATATTATAAATACTAATAAGAAATCCTTTATAATCCCTCATTTAACCCATGTTAGAAAACTGAAATAAAGCAAAAGACTTGCCTAAGATCACACAGCATAGGAATCTTTGCTGTTCAAACCACCCCAGGCTTCTGCGTGTCTGTTTTTGTGTGTGTCCTATATTTAGGAAATGGCCCATCTGAACATGGGACATACTTTCTGTGCCAATGCAAAACCAAAAACCATTTAGGGCCATTCAGCACCTCTGGGATTCTTGGCTCTGATTCCCAAAAAACAGTTTATATATTGTTGCCGAAATGGCCATGATTATTTGTGGCTTTGCCTTTCTAGCCCATCAAAATCAAATTCTCAAAGCTTGACCACTCACACAAACATCGAATAGATTTCAGTGATTTTTTTAGTGTACATACAAGAAGCACGGGTAACTCTAGGTTTACTTCTTGAACTGTTTCTACCTGTCCTTCTTCCCAATGGATTCTGAGTGATCCTTCGTATCACTGCAAATGTGGATAGCAGTCACTGACCCCTGACCGCCCCCAAGCCCAGGCAGTCTACCATTTCTGGAATTGCAAGGGCTTCCAAACATGGAACGTAACATAAGCTTTAGCGCTTCCCTGTCAGTCTGAACCTCTGGAACCATGCACTGAAACTCACCTCACACAGAGGGAAACTCCCAACAAAAAGACAGTTTTTTGGTATCTGACGCAGTGTAAGTACCTTTGAATGAGACCCCAAACTACCCAACCCACACAGAATTCTGTCATCTCATAGCAGGGTGTGTGTGTTTGTGCTTGTGTTAAAATTTTACTGATTCAGCTGTAACCATGATGCCACAGCTGAGCTCGCTACCTTGGAACATCTGTTAGTCTCATCAGGTATAAAAGGGCACTTTAAATGGCAGGTTTATTAAAATGCTTGGGAGAAGGCAGATCTCAGAGCACAGACTTAAAAGGGTTTCATCAGCTTTTGCCTATTAGTATTCTCCATCCGTACCTACACTGGCTATGAAGGAAGATCCAGAGAATTTAAATTCTCTTTATCATTTCTGTAAATTCTGCTTCTTAAAATAGCGGTAAGTGATTTCTGCATCTCGAAGGACCTACTTTTCAAGCTAGTCTTGTTCATCCATTTGCTTCAGTACACTGCTCCAGATCACAGTTTGGTGCTATTTAAATCTTTAGGAAGGTAGGAATAGGAGATGGAAAACATTTGCCTCCTCCCTTCTTTCTATCAGATCACACTGATTAAATTCTTGATTAATATTAGTGCTTATCTCTGTTTCTACTTCACCAATACAAGTTGGAGAGGAAATCTTTTAAAACCAAAATATGTATAATGTTTTCCAAAGGTGAGTCCCAGGAAGGCAGTCAAGCCGGGGCCTGCCAGCAGCCTGAGGAGCAAAGCCATCTATCCAACAAGCAAGGAGAAGGAGAAGGTCATGGAATTCCTCAGCCAGCGTTTCACAAAACAACTTCACAAGTCATATAAAGAAAAATTATTTTTATCCTGCCTTTTAATTTAGACACTGCCCTTTTATGCTCCAAATTCATTACTTTGCCCTTTTATGCCTCAAATCCATTGTAAAAATTACTACAGACAGGGCAACGTGAGACTCCACTCCTAAATTTGGAATAAGATTACCATATTCATAAGTCAGACTTAGTAGAGAAAACAGGAATCGTAAACCATTCGCAGAAGCAACTCACCCCAAGATATGGGCTGAAAACACCTGGCTTAAAGAACTTGGGGAGAAAACCCAAGAAGGTGGCTGGATGTCTCCTTGGGACAGCAATGTCCCAACGTAGAAGATTCCCACAGCAAGCTTCTACAGAGCAGGAAACTAGTTGATTAACTCTTCATCTTCCTGCTTGGCACACAGGGTCTCCATCAAAGATGACTATAGTTAAAAAAAGAAGCTTAAATCTCTCACCTTGCTGTTACATTCAGTTGCCTTCTTCTTGTGCTTAAGTGCTTGGGTTTACTTTACTTCCCTCCATCCTTCCCCCATCCCATTCCCATAGACCTGTTCCAGATTTGCTAAATTTTTAAGGATGTGATGGGCCAAGACTTTTTCTACTTCAGTGGTTCTCAACTTTGGTTGCATGTTAAAATTACCTGAGGTGCTTTTAAAATGTGTGGCAGCCAGGCTGTACCCCCAATTAAATCAGAATCTCTCGGGATGGGACCCAAGCATCAGCATTTTTTTGAAGATCCTCAGGTTATTCCAGTGTGCAGCCAAGATTGCGAATCAGTGTTCAGTGATCTCTCTATTGCAGGAAAACACTGCCTTTCCCTTCCTGGAATCAGCTTTCCAGAGCAGCTATCTTTTCTCCTCTCCTCCTGAAGGATCTTTATGGTCTAGCCCAAGACATCCTGCTCTTATTACTGTTCCTTAACCCCCAGCTAAAGAAACTCCTAAACCCTCCCCATTCTCCAAGGCAGCAAAGGTAAACCAAAACCTTAAAACTCCTTTGTACTGCTGTAGATGGCAGCTACTGCCAGCCACAGCGACTGCCTCGGAATCCCAATTGGTGTTAAAACCGTCCTAAATGGATTTCCTTCAGACATTTTTATTAGCAGTATAACACAGTGCCCAGAGGTTTCTCCACTAAAGGACATTTTTCTAAAGAGTTCTAGAATCCAGCTTTCTCTAAGGCAGAAATGGAAACACAATTTGAGAAAAGACTTTGAGAAGTTTACTTCTCAGCCAGGACACTGATTATCTAAATCTCTCAAGATGCTTTCAATACAACTGTAGTTTTTAAAAATCATATTCTACAGACACAGCAGAAGGATGAACTTATACATAGGTTCCGGGGCACTGGCATGCTCCTGACTGTGGACCCCTGAGGCAAATACATTTCTCACAGCAAGGAAGGGGAAAGGTACCTTGCGGAGAAGGCAGGTAGGTGGTAAAGCACTCCCAATGAAGGAGGAATATGTCTCTGTGAGTCCTCAAGTGATGTAGGGAACTTTGGAGTGAGTGAGTGACTACTGGGATCACGTCTCGTGAGACCGAAGAATGGAAACACGGACCCAGGAGAGGCAAAGAGTTTTTTAAAAAAGGATAGTTTATTGAAAGCAAAGAGTCAGGGCTCCCCAGCGGGACGAGGTCCTGAATGGGGGTGCCCAGTGACTGAGGCAAAAGCTCTTACTTTTATACCTTCCCTTGCCTGTTTGGGGAAGGGGAGCTGTTTGAAGAAGGGAACTGACGCCTTCTAATGAAATTCTTCTACCAGGTTTGTTCTGCTTGCGCATCCTGAAGGAATTAGCAAAATAACCCACTCTTATCTATCAGATCTGCTCCATTTGTCAGGCCAAAAGGAATTTTATGATTAACCTCAAGGCCTTGTTACATTATGTACTGGAGTGAAGGAGTGATTTCAAAATCTGGAGTTTCAGGATATGGCTGCCTTTTGTTTATTCCACCAGGGACCTCCCTGTCTACCTAGCGACAATGCTAGCTAACCTGTCTCACCAGGTCTCCTGAGAAACCTACCGCAGACTGTTTACCCATTCAGTCATGAAACTAGGCCAGCACTCTAGGTAACCCTACAAACTGATTAGAGATGAACCTATTGAATGGGGAAGGTATGCACCTTTTGGCGTAAAGCAAACAGCAACCGAAAAACCGAAAAACCCCACCTGGGTTTAAACATCAGCTTTGCTTCTTTCCAGCTGTGTGAACTGTTTCGCCTTACATTATCAACAATAATGACCTGTCTAGGGGCTGTCCCAGGGCTGATGGCTAGTGCCCGGCAGCTCTGTGGCTCTTAACGCGGTCCCAGGAGCTGCCTCTCCTTTTTTGCTCTCCATCTCACCTTCTGAACACCGTAGATGGCAGTGAACTGTGTTTAGAGCTGTTGGCTAAGTAGAACTGAAGAACAGCAGCAGATCACCTTGCTTAGAGCCCAAAGTCCCTAAAACACCCTTTCATCTTTGGCCAGCCTCTTACAACCAAGTCAGAAGCTCTTGAGGACAAATGCTGAGTATGGGGATCACTCTTTCAACTTTGCAAATAAAAACATACCTTACGTTAATAATGATCTGTATTACCTTTGCTAAGTTACTGTGTTTCCCTGAAAATAAGACCTAGCCGGATAATTAGCTCTAATGCATCTTTTGGAGCAAACATTAATATAAGACCTGGTCTTATATTATGGTGAAATAAGACTGGGTCTTATATTAACGTTTGCTGCAAAAGACGCATTAGAGCTGATTATCCGGCTAGGTCTTATTTTTGGGGAAACACAGTATAAACATGGGATTCACTTTGAGGTGTGACTTGCCCTAAATTCTTTGTACTGCCTTGATAAGGCTGTATTGTGAGACTCGGCAATCTTTACCTGTGTGAGCTGTTATAGTAAAAAATGGAAAACCTACACGCCTTGGTTGGAGTACACCACACACACACACACACACACACACACACACACACACACACAGAATTTGAGATCAGACTATTTCAACAGCCTTGTGATGGGCCTCTACTTCTACTACTCCTGAGATAGCAGTGTTGTTTTAGATTCAACACATTGAGGTTCTTCATCGGTGTTGAGAATAAAATGTCAGCAGGACAAACCTTGAAGAAATATATTAAAACAAAGTCAAAAATATCCACGAACCCCAGAAGCGGTTTATCCATTAGTTTAGAATGTGCTTTTCTTCTAAAGACACGTTCCTTAAACTATGCAGAAAACATGCTCAGAAGTTATGCTGTGCTATTGAATGCTCTACATGAATCAAAATATCAAAATATGTGTTTAATAGGCTCCCACAGCTAGCTAGTCACTCCTTACTTAATTGATCCAATCAAATATATATCACACTGGCAGGGTCGAAGTCCTGTGTTTACTTGGGGCAGAATGCCAAGTAAAACCAGATGTTTATTAAATGGCTTTGATGGTGTTGAAGGTGGCGCTTTTGAAAAATCAATGAAAATAACTTTGCCTTGCTATGACTGCAATTCCTCTTAAGCTAAATTTCCCCTCAAGATTTCTCACTTTTATTTGCATACTGTTTTCACTAGTGTAAACATACTTCCAATTTTGTTTTCTTTCCAGTCTTTTCAAAGCTCCTCTTATTCACCACAGTATTACTTCATAGGCAGGAAAGTTTGCTTCCCCAAAGAAATATCCCTTTGTCCTCTAATCCATTTCATCCTTGGGTAGCCCCAATGATAAGATTCAGTGAAGAACTGAGATCGCATTTCTTTACAGTGTGACATAATGTCACAAGGGCACATCCTCCTTCTGGAGCTGATTCCTTCTATCTAACCTGGGTGTATCTGTGGGATGCTAATGATACCGCTGCCACACGGCCTTCTCACAGGGCGCCTTCTCTCAGAGACCTTCCAGCTCCCACCCTGGGAGCACGAGCCCTGGGTTCGTGCCAGGGCTGCCCTATGAACGGTCCTGCATGGGCATTTCCTAGGTTCTTCTCCAGCTTGACAGTGACCACGCAGTACCACCCCCCACCCCCCACACACACAGCCCGCATCTTCCCCAAGGTGCGCAGCATTCTGATGGTTCTGCAGTTCTGAAGTCCCACTACTGTCGCGTCACAATGATGACCAGCCCTGCAACGCACTGGCCGGGGACAAGGAACAGACATAGAAACCACCTCTGAATGCTTGGGCTCACCGGACCCCACGTCTTTAAGGACATCACCCTCCCACCTGGGCCCACGAAAACGCCCCTGACGACACACTCAGAGGAGGGTGCTTCAAGGATCTCAAAGCCAACGTCATCGCATGCACCTCTCAGTCCCCGAAAGCCTGCGCGGGCGGTCCTCCTTTTGCCAGCCCCCAGCCGCGTATTCCTGCACCCGAGCCTCCCCGGCGCCCCGCACGTACCGACGTCACCCAGGAAGTAGCCGTCCGGCGTCCGGGGCTCCATGCTGCGTGCTGCCACGCGCCCCCAGTTCCGCGTCCCCGCGCGGAGGGCCGTGGACCGCGCTGCGGGCTGGGCGGGCTGACCGGCCTTGGGGCCGAGCGTCCGGCGGAGGTGGCCGTGAGCGCCGGGAGTTGTAGTTTCCCTGCCCCGCTGGCGCGCCTCCCGGGACTCGGGGCCAGCGCCACATCGTGGTCGTCTGCCTCCAAGTCTGCTGTCACTGCCGCCACCCACAAAAAATACGTGTCCATGTGCAAAATATGTGTCCATGTGTAAAATGTGCCCGTAGGTCCAAGTGCAAAGCGTGTCCATGTGTTTGTATGTGCACAACGTATCCCTGTGTCGACGTGCAAAAGTGTTCAGCTGCTAAAACTCCCTTCCATCCTTTGCACTGACCGCGCTCGGCAGAGCTCCAGAGTTCCTCCCTGCTTTAATTTTTAAAGACGAACTTTCTACGGAAGCTGGCATACTCCCTATTTGTTTCATCTTTCCAGGGAAATCATGAATTCCAAATTGTTCACATTCCTTGAAAAACAAAACGATTAAAAAAACCGCTACCCGAGTCTCATGGCAGAAATGAAGAACCTGTTTCCGAATGACTCCACGTTGGCAATTGAATAAGGGAGTTTTGTTTGCTTGTTTTTGTTTATTTTGTAAAGCCCCTAATAAGGTGCAGAACGTTTGACCTTGCCAAAGTTCGTTGCAGTCTCCACACACAATTTCTCACCCACGCTGACCTGAACTGAGCCTAAATGTAGAAATTAGTTTGGCCTAGAAAGTAAAAATAGGAATTGTTGAGTCTGGAAATACATAAGGACTAGCAGAGAGCAAAAAGGTTTTATCTGTCACCCTGGGCAAGGCTTCCCCAGGACGGGAATCTTTATCTCCAGTCCGGACAATGGGCACTATATTGAGAAGTGGTTGAGCCCTGTCTGTCAGAATCCAAAGGGATTGGGAATGTTGGGAATTGAGTACCCCAGGCCTAGGAATGAAATTTCAAGCCTATCAGGAATGTGTGTTTGTACTCTTTTTGCCACTTGTCTACTAAAATTAGGCTTTTGAATTTTTTTTTTTTGCAAATTTCTTGCATTCTTTACTAAATGTAGTACACTTTTGAATTAATGTATTTGCCATAGGATGTTTTCTCCATGACAATGCCATGATATTTATAAACCATACATATTTATTCAGATTTGTATACTTATGTGTATATGTATGTATTTATTCTATATATGTATGTATGCAGGTATTTGCTAAAACACTGCAAAACAAATATTCCTTATTATTAGCTTATGTTATAATTTTTTTCTTCATTTTATTGCTTGATTTCAAGAATTAATTGCAGAAAACCTTATTAAAGTTTTTATATATTCAGAAATATATTCTGAGAGTATTTCCCTTCTTTAATATTCAGAATGTATTTCTCCACCAAGAATCAGAATATGTATATTATTCCATTTTGTTCTTATTAAGTCTTTAATCCATCAGGAATTTGTTGCAATGTATAGGATCTAAGTTAATTTTTTTTCTAAACTGAAACAGAATTGTTTCTAAAATACTCATTAAATTCATTTATCTATTTTGTGTTAATCTCCTTTTATTGCATATTATGTTCCAATTATCTTTTTTATTTTTTGAGATATAATTGACATATGACACATTAGTTTCAGGTATACAACATAATGATTCGATATTTGTATATGAGTATATTGTTAAATGATCACCACTGTAAGTCTAGTTAACATCCATCACCACCCATAGTTACATTTTTTTTCTTATGATGAGAACTACTTTCTTAGCAACTTTCAAATATACAATAGAGTATTATTAACTATACTTACCATACTGTACATTGCATCCCCATGACATTTATTTTGTAGCGGGAAGTTTGTGCCTTTTGACTACCTTCGTCCACTTTGCCCACACCCCCATCTCTGGCTATCACCAGTTGGCTCTCTGTATGAGTTTGCTTTTTTTGTTTTGTTTTTAGATTCCACATAATTGAGATAATATATATTTGTCTTTCTCTGTCTCGCTTATTTCACTTAGTATAATGCCCTCAAGATCCATCCATGTTGTCACAAATGGCAAGATTTCCTTCTTTTTATGTCTGAGTACTATTCAGTTGTATGCATGTGTATCATATTTCATTTATCCATTCATCCATCAGTGGACACTTAGGTTGCTTCCATTTCTTTACTGTTGTAAATGATGCTGCAAAGAACATAGGGGTGCACATATGCATATCTTATCAAGTTTAAGTATTTTCATTTCCTTCAGATAAATACTCAAAAGTAGAATTGCTGAATCATATGGTAGTTCTATTTTTAATTTATTGAGGAACCTTCATATTGTTTTCCATAGTGGCCGTATCAATTTACATTCCCACCAATGGTACACAAAGATTCCTTTTTTTTTTTCAGTGTCTTTATTTTCATTTCTTTGCAGTAAGTTTTTAAATCAAGAAGTATGTCTCCCTACTTTGTTGTTCTTTTTCAGGATTGTTTATTGACTATTCTGGGTCCCTTGCAATTTCATATGAATTTTAGAATACCTTCTCAATTTCTACAACTTCATCTGGGAATATTATAGAGACTACATGTAACCTATATATCAATTTGGGGAGTATATCCATTTTAACAATGCTAGGTCTTCTGATCCATGAAAATGGGATGTATTCCCATTTATGTAGATTTCTTTAACTTCTCTCAACAATGTTTTGTAGTTCAGAGTATAAGTTTTGAATTTGCTACATTTATCCCTAAGTATTGTATTCTTTTGGATGTTATCGTGAATAGAATTTTCTTAGTTGCATTTTCAAATTTTTCATGCAAATGTATTCAAATACAATTTATTTTTGTATATTTATCTTGTATCCTGCAAACTTGCCAAATTCATTTATTACATCTAATAGTTTTTTAAAAACTAGATTTCTTAGGGTTTTCTATATACAAGATCATGTCAGCTGAAAATAAAGATAATGTTACTTCTTTCTTTTTAATCTAGATGCCTTTTGTTTCTTTTTCTTTCTTATTTGCCTTGGCTAGAACCTCCAGTACCTAGTTAAATGGAACTAATGAGAGCAGGCACCCCTGTCTTGTGCATGATCTCAGGGGAAAACCATGCAGTAAACTTAGTTGTTGTCTTTTTTTCTTTTTTAAAGAAAAAATCAGTATAACAAGGTTTTACACTTGGAATGGGGGAACTTTTAAAATTAAACACATCACTTTTGGATTAGATCTGTTCCTTATGATATTGGCGAAGTTATACAAATAGTTAGGCTGCACTGATGAAAGATTTCACTTTGTCCCTGGTATAATTTGCATTGAAATACTTTATGAAATAAACAGGTTTTACCAAAACTAATTTTAGCACATTCCACTGAGCAAAACTACCAAACTGACACTCCTTAAATTGTTTCTTAGGTTGAATAAACTCTGCTCTGTCTAGTTTAAAAAAAAAAAGACTTTCACCTTTAAATATGATGTTAGAATGGGTTTTTCATAGATGTCTTTATCAAGGTGAGGAAGATCCCTTCTATTCCTACTTTGTTGAGTGGTTATTTTCTGTTTGGTATTTTTTTAATCAGAAATGGGTATTGGATTTTGTCAAATACTTTTTCTGTGTCTATTGAGAGAACTATGTGACTTTTGGTTTTTTGTTCTATTGATATGATTTATTACATTAGTTAATTTTTTTGATACTAAACCTTGTATTTCTGAGATAAATCCCACTTAGTCATGGTTTATAATTTTTTTTTACATGTTGCTGGATATTTTGCTAGTATTTTGTTGGGAATTTTTGCATTCATATTCATAAGAAATCTAGGTCTTTCTTGTTTTGTCTGGTCTTTCTTTTTTGTTTGTTTGTTTGGTATCAGGATAATATTGGCCTTATAAAATGAGTTGGGAAATGTTTGCCTCTCTTTTATTTTTTGGAAAAGTTTGTGAATAATTCATAATAATTCTTTAAATGTTTAGTAGAATTCAACAATGAAGTCTTCTGTGTCTGGGCTTTTTTGTGGTTTTTTTTTTTTCTTTTTCTTTTTTTTTCTTTTTTTCCTTTTTTCTTTTTTCCTTTTTCTTTCTTTTTCTTTTTTTTCTTTTGCTTCTTTTTTCTTTCTTTTTGCTTTTTTTTTTTTTCACGTCCAACGGGTAATGTGCCGATGTCGTAACAAGGTTCGTGGGAGGCACATCTCACGCAAAAGTGTGAACACCCAATCATCACACTTATGAACTACAAAAGGATCGGTTGTGTTTTTTTTTAAATATTGATTGGATCTCTTCACTTGTTAGAGTTCCATTCAGGTTGTTTATTTCTTCTAGAGTCAGTTTTCAGTAGCTTTTTAGTATTGCTAGGTATCCATCAATTTCACCCAATTTATATAATTTATTGGCATATAGTTGCATATATGAGGTCTGCCAATTAAGTTCACGAACTCATCCTAGAAAAAGTGCTACATACCTCATTATTGAATATCACTACGGTCACCTTCGAAGTACTCCCCTTGGGGAGCTATGCACTGACGCCAGCACCTAGTTCAACCTTCAAAGCAATTTTGGAACTCTTTTTCTGAATGGACATCAGAACTGTCGTCGTATTACCCTTGATGTCCTGAATGTCATCAAAATGTCTTCCTTTCAGGATTTTCTTTATCATTGGGTCAAGAAAAAAGTCACTGGGGGCCAGATCAGATGAGTAGAGAGGGTGTTCCAATACAGTTATTTGTTTACTGGCTTAAAAACTCCCTCACAGTGCCCTGTGAGCTGGTTCATTGTGATGCAAGAATCATGAATTGTTGATGAAAAGTTCGAGTCGTTTTACTCTAACTTTTTCATGCAGCCTTTTCAGCACTTCAAATAGTAAAATTGGTTAATGTTTGTCCACTTGGTACCAATACATAATGAATATCTGATATCTAAAAAGGTTAGCAACATCATTGCAACAAGTTTGCAAACTTTATTGTCAGACTTCCTATTACTTCCTTAAAACCCTTTTTATTTTTGTAAGGTTCATATAAAGTTCCCTCTTTCATTTCTGATTCTAGTTATTTGAGTCTTCTTCTTTTTTTTTTTTTTTTAGTCAATCTCACTAAAGGTCTGTCAATTTTGTCAGTATTTTCAAAGAACTACATTTGATATTGGGTTTTTTTTTTCTATTGTTATTCTATTCTCCATTTCCTTAATTTCTATGCTAATGTTTATTGTTTCTATTTTACTGCTTGTTTTAGGTTTACTTTGCTTTTGTTTTATCAGTTTCTCAAGGTGGGATTAAATTGTTGACTTGAGATTTTATTTATTTCTTAATATAGGCACTTACAGGCATAAATTTCCTTCTCAGCATTTTTTAAACTAGGTTTTGGTGTGCAGTGTCTTAATATTCACTCAACACAAAGTATGTTTTTTAATCCTCTTTTGATTTATTCTTGGACCCATTGGCTACTTAGGAGTGTGTTAATGTCCACATATTTGTAAGTTTCCTAATTTTTTTCTGGCTGTTGATTGCTAATTGCATTGCCTTGCACTCAGAGACTACATTAAATATACTGAGGTTTGTTTTATAACCTAGTATATATATAGTCTACTCTATAGAATGTTTTATGTGCACTTGAGAAGAATGTATATTCTGTTGTTGAGTATTCTGTTCTATAGAGGTCTGTTAGTTCCAATTGGTTTATAGTGTTGTTCCAGTCTTATATTTACTTGTGACTTCTTATTTAGTTATTTTACTCATTACTGAAAGTGGAATATTAAAGTCTCCAACTATTACTGTTCAATTATCTATTTCTCCCTTCATTTCTGCAGTTTTTGCTTCCATGTTTTACAGTTCTGTTTTACAGTTACAATTGTTTTTATCTTCCTTATGAATCAACACTTTTATGATAAAATTTCCCTCTTTATTCCAGTAACATCTTTTTTGTTTGTTTTGAAGTTGATTTCATCTCATATTAGTATAGCTATTTTCTTATGGATCCTGTCTGCATGATATTTCTTTTCCATCCATTTACTTTTGAAATATTTGTGTCTTTTTTTATTAGTTCCAGGTGCAAAAGACAAAGTAATACTTAGATGTTTATCATTTATATCCCTCACACTGTGTGAACCTCCCTACCCCATCCACTATCCCTCTGACATCGCCCAGAGCCATTACATTTCCACTGTCTCTATTCCTAATGCTGTACTCCGCTTCTTGTAAGTATATACATATATATATATATATATATATATATATATATATATATACACACATATATATACACATAAAATTATAGTTGGCATTCATTATTGTTCAGCTTCAGCTTCAGGTGTACAGTGCAGTGATCAGGCATCTACGTCATCCCTGAAGTAGTCTCCCAAATGGGACAATTGTCCATCGGATACCCTACAAAATCTTTACAACATTATTGATTACATTTTCCAAATTAATTTTCAAAACCCCGTGGCCATCTTGTGGTTACTGACTGTTTTCTAATCCCCTCACCTTCCCCCTTATCCCCACACCCCGCATCTAGCCACCCTCAATTGATATACTTGTATCTTTGAATCTAAACTCTTTCTCCCACAGACAGCTTATAGTTAGATATTTTTAAAATTCATTGTGTTGATCTCTGCCTTTTATTGGATTGTTTAATTCATTCACATTTAATGTTATTGATATAGTTGGATTGATATAGTCTGCTATTATATGTTTTGTTTTCTCTATGTCTCATATCTTATTTGGTCTTCTATTCCTCCTTTACTTACTTCCATTTGCATTAAGCGAATATTTTCTATTGTAGCATTTTCATTTTTTAACTTTAATCTTATTTTTTTTAGTGGTTGCTCTAGGGTTTGCCATATACAAGGTCTGACAATTACATTCACGAATCAGAGCAATGACAGCTCTGATGGCCATTCCAGAGAAAGAGTTCCAAAATTGCTTTGATGGGTGGGCTAGGCACTGATGTCAGTGCATAACTTCCAAAGGGGAGTACTTTGAAGGTGACCATAGTGATATTCAGCAATGAGGTATGTAGCACTTTTTCTAGGATGAGTTTGCGAACTTAATTGGCAGACCTTGTACATAACATCAGAATCAGCTTCAGATTTATACCAGTTTATTCCAGTGATATGAAGAAATGCTACATCTTTATAGGTCTTCTCCTTTTTCTTTCCTTTTGTGGTATTGTTATACATATTATATTTATTAAATGTTACAAACCCAATATAACAACATATAATTATTATATGTTATATAATATATACGTTATATAATAGTTATATAATATATATTATAATATAATATATAATATATAATTATATATAATGTATATTATTATTTATATTTATTATATATATTATATATTATATATTTTATATATTATATATTTTATATATTTTATGTTTTGTAATATATATTATATATATTATATATTATATATATTATATTATATATAATATGTAATATTATATTATACATATTATATATATATTATACATATTATATATAATATATAATATTATATATAATATGTATATTATATATAATATGTAATATTATATAATATATAATATTATATGATATATAATATATGTTATATAATATATGTTATAATTATTACTTTAGCACCAGTTAGCATATCCTTAGCCAAATATAGCCTTTCTCCTTTTATTGTGCTTTTATTACCAAATTATACATATGTGTTAAGTCCAATATTATATTATATACATATTATTTCATACAATTTTTTTTATGTTATAAGAAGGGGGAAAATGTACACTTATACTGTTTTTTATCATTACATAATTAACTTTACCAGTGTCCTTTGCTTTTTCATGTGAATTCAGATTACCATCTTGGTCACTTGGTTTCAACATGAAGGATTTCTTTAATATTTATTGTAAGGCTTATCTGCGAGTAATAAATTCTTTGTTTTTGTTTACCTGGGACAGTCTCTTATTCATCTTCATTTTTTGAAGATAGATTTGCTGGATATAGGATCCTTGGTTAACAGGATTTTTTTCCTTTGAGCACTTTAAATATGTCATCCCACTGCCTTCTAGATTCTTGTTTCTGCTGAGAGGTCAGCTCTTAATATTATTGGGATTCTCTTGTAAGTGAAGTCATTTTTCTGATATTATTGGGATTCTCTTGTAAGTAATGTCATTTTTTCTGTTGCTACTTTCAAGGTTTTGTCCTTGTCTTTGATTTTCAGACAACATGTGTCTGTGAATCTCTTTGAATTTATCTCACTTGGAGTTTATTGAGCTTCCTGGATGTGTATATTATTGTTTTTCAACAAATTGGGGGAAAGGCCATTATTTCTTTGAATATTTTTCTCTTTTATTTCTCTTTATTTTTACTCCCACTACACATAGGTTTGTGTACTCAGTATTATCCCACATTTCTCCAAAGCTCTGATTATCTTTCTTCACTCCTTTTCCCCTCCTCTGTTCTTCAGCTTGCATAATCCCTATTCATCTATCTTCAAGTTTGTTTATTTTTCCTTCTTCAGTATAAAACCTTTTGTTGAACCCCTCTAGTGTTTTTTCAGTTATTGTGCTTTTCAACTTCATACTTTACATTTAGATATTTCTTATATCTTCTCTTTATTGATATTTTCCATTTGATGTGACGTTGTCATACCTTCTTTTACTTCTTTTATCACACTTTCCTTTAGTTTGTTGAACATATTTATAATGGCCACTTTGAAGTCTTTCTCTGTTAAATCCAACATTAGTCACTCTCACAGGAGTTTCTGTTGCTTGCTTTTTTTCCCCCTCACTGTATGGGGCGTACTCTCCTGTTTCTTTGCAAGCTTCATAATCCTTGGTTGGAAGCTGGACATTTTAGATAGTAAATTGCCCCAACTCTGTGTACTTACCTCTCCTCCCCACTTACAGGCGTGTTAATGTTATTTGCTTCTTTATTTAGTGACTTGCTAGATTATTTTATGATGTATATTTCCCCATACACACAGTTTTGAGCTTCTGTTGTTTCTCTTCAGGGAGGTACAGCTTTGGGTATGCCCACAGTCACTCTGATATGATAGTAGTATTGGTCGAACTCTCTTCCTTTGAAATAGATATTCTTAATAACTCTGTATCTATTAAAGAAATAAAATATGTACTTAAAAACCTTCCTGTAAAGAAAATGCCAGCCCTGATGATTTCACTGCTTAATTCTATTCGGCAATTTTGGAAGAAATATCTACCAATTTTAATCAAAGTATTTTGAAAATTAAAAGAGGAGGGAATACTTACCAACTCATCTGTGAGGCTAGAGTTACCCTAATATCCAAAATAAGACATTACAAGAGAAGTAAACTATAGACCAATATTCCTCATGAACATAAATGCCAAGATCCTTAACAAAATATCAGTGCTTCATGTCCAGTAATATAAAAAAGGATTTTAAAAAATTCTGCAAATCTTTTTCCTTTCCAAAAAACTATGACACTGAAAAGATTGTCAACAAGAACCGTTACCTCCTCCTTAAACAAGTAACAATTTCACTTTTCAAAGAAGAAAAGAATGTTAATGCATCCTAATTAAATTGGTCTTATCCCAGGAACTCATGATTGGCTTAACATTTGAAAATCACTTAATATAATTCACCCTATTTGTAGGCCAAACAAGAAAAACTATATAATCCTCTCAATAGATGCAGATAAAATTCAACACCTATTTATGATAAAAGCTCTCAAAAACTAGAAATAAAAGGGAAGCTCCTCAACCTAAAAAAGGATGCAGAACACCAAAGCTAATATTATACTTGATGGTGAAAAACTATATGCTTTTCTCCTAAGATCAGTGATAAGATAAAAATGTTTGCTCTCACCTGTTATATTAATCACTGAATTAGAGGCTTTAAAAAATGCAAACAGGAAAAAATATAGATTGGGGGAAAAAGTATTTTTAATTAAATTTTATTTATTTATTTTTTATTAAAGTTTATTGGGCTGACAATTGTTTGTAAAGTTACATAGGTTTCAGGTGTAAAAAAAGTATTTTTATTTGCAGTCAACACTTTTGTCTTAGAAAATCTTAAAGAACACACATCACACACACATACACACACACAGTTATTAGATCTAGTAAGTGAGTTCAGCAAGTTTTGAGTAGAAGGTTAATATAGAAAAATCAATTTTATTTCTATATATTAGCAACAAACCATTGTAAAGTAGAACTTTTAAATACCATCAAAAACATAAAGAGCTAAATATAACAAAATGTGTACTAGACCTGTACACTGAAAACTATAAATATTGCTCAGAGAAATTTTAAAAAGACCTAAATAAATAAATATATCATGTTAATGAATTTGAAAATAAAATATTAAGATGTTATTTCTGCTCAAATTGATCTATATATTGAACAAAAATTATAACATTTTTGGGGAGATTTTTTTTTTAGGTAGAAAATAAGCTTATTCTAAAATTTATACAGAAATTCATAAAAGCATGGCCAAAACATATTTGAAAAAGAACAAAGTTGGAGGCAATGCAAATTCAAACCGTAACACACCCTCCAGAGTAGCTAAAATTGAGAAGTGTTGGCAGCCGGTTGGCTCAGTTGGTTAGAGTGCAGTGCTCATAACACCAAGGTCGCCGGTTCAACTTCCACGTGGGTCAGTGAGCTGCACCCTGCGCTAGATTGAAAACAACAACTTGACTTGGAGCTGATGGGTCCTGGAAAAACACACTGTTCCCCAGTAAAAATATTAAAGAAAGAAAAGTGTTGGCAATAAATGTAGTGTAACTAGAATTCTCATACATTGCTTGTGAAATGTAACTTGGTAAAACCAATTTGCAAAAAGTTTGGCATTATCTATTAAAGTTGAACATAGACCTCCTTTATTGCCACAATAATTCTGCATAATAAATCACCCCAAACTCAGTGGCTTATGACAACTGCATTAATTCTCATTCTCACCAATCTTCCGGATGTCTAAGGTTCTGCAAATCTAAACTGGATTTGGGCTGCAGGTTGGATTCACATCTGCTCAACATATGTTTGGTCTGAGAGCCCAGGCTGAAGAGGCAATGGCTACATGAGACACGGTCTTCTCATGTGCATCATCTGAGCTAAAGAGCCAAATCAAATTGTACAAACACACTTAAGAGTCCGGTTCATATCATGTCTGCTAATTTTCTATCGGCCAATAACAATGGACTAGAGAAGTAAACTTGCCAACAGTGGGAGGGGAAAGAGAATAAATATTTACTGAAAAAAAAATCCAAATCATATCCAGAATGGTGTACACCCAACAGAAATGATGCACATGTGCACAAAGGAACAATAAGAATGTTCAAGCAGCGTGGTTCATAATAGCCAAGAACTGGAAACAATCTAAAGGATGATCAACAGTACAATGGATAAAGAAAATGTGCTACATCCGTATCGACTCTGCAGCTATCCCCTGCTATCCGAAAGTAGAACATTCCTTATGAAACCAAAATGGCGAAAAGTGAAGACTATCTCCCGCTTTCCAAAACATCACGTGATGTTACTGTCGTGCAGGGCGGCCTGCGGGTCTCTGGTCCCGCTCCCCACATAAGAACGCAGAATATGGTGAGGCCAAAAAGGAACACCCAGGGAGCCATAGGTAGGGGAGTCATATCACTATATTCTCACTGGCGACATCCGCCTCTCTGCAATCCGCTCTTGCTAGCCCCCATTCTCTGCTAGCGTAGCCACAGCAGTTATATTAGTGGCCAATGGCTCACTGGTTACAGCTGACGGCCAACTAGCCAGAGCTGATGGCCATCCAATCACAGTTGATGGCCATTTACTACCTGAGCCAGCACCTTTCTATGTGAGGCCGAGAGCCTGGAAACTGCTCTCTGGGGCTCTGTCCCCACAGTTACTTTGCTACATTTGTATGGTAATGGCCTTTTTTGTAGTGAAAACAGGTACTAAGGTAGAGCTTCTGTAAAAGTGAAGTGTCAAAACGCAAATTTTCTGAAAGCGATAGCTGTATAGCAGTGAAAATGAAAAAGTAAGTGCACAGAAAAACACGTTACTCACAAACAAAGTTACTCCAAAGAAACCAAGCACAAAAATCATTCAATTTATGTAAAGTTCAAACCACAAGCAAAACTAAATGATAAAGTTTAGGGATGTATATTTAGGTAGCAAACCTATAAAGAAAGGTAAGGAAGAGGTGACCATGGAAATTAGATTAGTGGTTAGGTTTGATGATAAGGAAAGGGGGGTGGGTATTGATTAGGAGGTGGCACAAAAGGGAACTTCTGGGGTTTGGGCCATGTTCTATTTCTTGACCAGGTGTGGGGACAGAGCCCCAGAAAGCGGTTTCCAGGCTCTCGGCCTCACCTAGAAAGGTGCTGGCTCAGGTAGTAAATGGCCATCAACTGTGATCAGATGGCCATCAGCTGTGGCTAGTTGGCCGTCAGCTGTAACCCCTAAGCCATTGGCCACTAATATAACTGCTGTGGCTATGCTAGCAGAAAAAATGGGGCTAGCAAGAAGATGGTGGCTGGGCTGGCAAGTGCGGATTGCAGTTAGCACGGCGGAGTGCGGGTTGTGGATTGCAGAGAAGTGGACAGCAGGTTGCAGACAGTGTGGCTCCTGCTTCCTGTGTCTCCAACCCAGCTGCCAGTGAGACTATAGTGGTATGACTCCCCTACCTATGGCTCCGTGGGTGTTCCTGTTTGGCCTCACCACGTCCTGCGTTCTTATGTGGGGAGCGGACCAGAGACCCCGCAGGCTGCCCCGCACGACACCAGGGTAGTGGTTTCATAAGTATTTGCTCTGTGATACATGAGAGACTTGTACACTCTGGTTTTGTGTATTTCCAAAATATCTGTTGTTTCATTCTCTGTTTCTACAGTCAACCTCGTTTTGTTTTCTGCTTGAAAAGCTCTTCTCCCGTCTTTTAAAGACTGGTTTGGCATGCTTTTATCATTGGGGTTTGAGCTGAAACGTCCCTTTTTCAGTGAGACCTTGTAGCTCTGCCTGTTCTGCCACCGGCCTCCAGACTCCAACCCCATCGACCAGCATTTCCAATTGGTTTTCACAGCAGCATTGTTAAATGAAATTCTATTTTTGTTGTGGTGGTTTACTTGTAACTGTCATCCACCTGTAGAATAAATTTCATTATGTGCAGTGTCCTTTTCTAGTTTCTTCACGACTGTAATCTTAGTGCCTCATTCCGCATCTGGCCACCGTAAAAAAGTTGATAATGAAAGTAGATTTTTCTGTTCCCATCCTGTGTTAACAGCGCCTGGCTCATGGTGTCTATAGTACGTTAATATATCTCATTGGTAGAATTGATATTTGTGGTCCCTTAGCTCTCTATGCATAGATAATAAAGTTCTAAAGATGTTTTCCTAGGGAACTACCACGTTCCCTGTTCCCTGTTCCGTTTACCACGTAAACAAATGTTACATGGATTTAACGTTTATTAAATTACAACAGACGAAAATTCATAAATGCTTCTTTTGGAGAAAACCAAACAAGCGTCATCACGGCAGCTTCGGCGAGAGACGCAAAGCCGCCCGCCCGTGCAGCACCCGAACCCCCACGGCACGCGTAGGCACGTCACAGAGGTATTCCGCGTTTTTTCCATTCCCTTTTTCCACATTCGGCGACGCGCCAGTCCCGCGACACGCCGGGCCCGCTCCGACGCTGTGCACGCCAGATTCCGTCGTCCAATCCCAGGGCGCGTTGCGGCCTCGAGTCTGCGCAGAGATAAGAAGGCAGCGCCGCGTGGACGCCTGCCGCAGTCGGCGCCTGCGCGTCGACTTCTCCTGCGTGATTGGCTCTGCCTTTTGGGGGTGCGCCACAGTTCAGTTTTCACTTTCTCTTTCCCCGCCTTTGCCGAGGCCTTGGGGTTTTACTTCCGGTTGCCAGTGGCGTCACGGAGAAACTCGGCATGTTCCCTCGGGCCGAGGGGCTTCTCGGGGTGGGTTGCTTTCTGTGACTGTGGGGGAGGGACGACGGTTGGCTGACTAGCGCGGTGGGCCCTGCGGGCTTCGAGCGTGGACTCCGGGCCCGGGCCCGTGTCCCTCCCGCCTGCGCCTCAGGGCCGCCCCCCGCACGCTCCTGGGCGGAGAGGAAGGACGGGCTGCGACGTGGAGGGTCCCGCGCGCCTCGGGCGAACCCGTGCAAAGCGGGGGCCGAGAGCGCCCACTGGAAATCCGGGAGGAGAGTCCCGAAAAAAGGCGGCTCGGGGGCTCCCTAGCCGGGAGGGAGGCAGAGAAGGCAGCTTGGTAACAGGGTCCAAAGACGTCTCACATTTGGCCGCGAGGGGCGGACCAAAAGGAAGCGCGTGTGTGGAGGAGCGGACAGCGTAGAAAAGCATGAGGAGGAAATTGAATAATCCCAAGTCCTCGGCGGCGGCGACAGCGCAGAAGACAGGTAAAAAAGTTCCTCGGGGTGCGCCCCTTGGTTTGTGCACCTTTGTAGACCCCTGGGCGGGAGGGGAGACCCCGGCCTCCAGGGCTAAATGCTTGGCGTGAGCTGCCGGGGCGTCTGTGGTTCCTCCTGGGGGCTTCGCTGCTGTCGTTGAAATGTTAAAAGTTATAAAAGTCTTGGCGTGCTTTTCTTGCATGATGAATGACTAACGCTGCCTTTCCTGCCTGTTTTCCCTGCTCTGGGGTGCGTGGGGCGGGAGGGGCCGGTGGGCTTCAGAATCGTTTTTGCTCTGCTGCTTTTTACATTTTACTACCCCTCTTACCACCTGTGGCCGTTCTCAGTGTCGATCTTAGTTTGTTCCAGGAAGTCAGCCTTTTACAAGTCCCTATAGGGCGTCAGAATTCATCCTTCCCGTGTGTGAGGCAGCGTCTAGGACGGTTTAAACATTTCCTTTGAGTTGCTTTTCAGAGGGGTCGGCATCCATGTGGGCGTTATAATAAATATGCAGTTGAAGCTCTGCTCGTTTGCTATGGGCTGTTAAATAACTTTCTAAGGGTTCTTCAGGAACCTTGCCCCTCAGGTTTCTTTCTGGAGGGACTTCATGGCAGCGCATGCCCCTTTCTTTTAAAAGGTAGTTATAAAAGGAAGACGTGTCTCCATAGGGAGAGTTATTTAGCAAAAACATGTGAAGTAGCACAGAAGGAATGTCATAATGGGTTGGTCCCTGCAACCCAGCAGTTTGTCTGAAAGAGGCACCAAGCTGCATTTTGTGGGAGAACGTGGCAGGTTAACCTCAACATTTGAGGAAGGTACTTTGAAAATCCTCAAGTTTCATTTAATTACCATTTGTCTATTTGCAATCCAAAAATTTAACCTTTATTCTCCCTGTAAGGTAAAATTAGAATAAGGTTTATGAAAACGTATTCTAAACGTAAGTGTTTTGTATGGTGTTACTGTACTAACATTAGTGATCTGAAGGCCCACAGTGTTCCCCTGAAAAAAACATTAGACGGGAAAAGGGGTGTGTATATGATATTTAAAATTATAGGATCCAGATTGGTGGTAAGCCTAGTCAGGAAGTTTATACCAAGCAGATACTCCTTAATGGTATAAGACTGCTCTTCTGTTGAAAAACTACCTTTTAGAACCGGATGGCACTGTATAATATGTTCAGTACATCAGTAAATAACTAACCCAGACTAGAGAAGAATAAAAAGTGACATTGTACACAATTATTTTAAGAAAGACAAAGAACAGTGTTTGAAATTTTGTGTTTTCAGGACATTTCTCAAACGTTATCAGTTCTCTTTAAAAGGAGCTGTATCATGAGCATCTCCTGTAACAACAACATAGTCGCTTAAATGAATTAAAATTCTCAGTGCCTAAAAACTTGCCTGAGACATAGTCATCTGTTAATTAAATGCACTGTGGTATCTATTTAGTATAATGAAATAGATATGGCATTTATTTATCAAAGGTGAGTTTTTCATCCCTCTCTGAAGGGATGTTTAAGTTATTTTCAAGTTTTCCCCTATAGTTAATGATGCTGCAGTGACTGTGTTTTCTGGTATTATAAACAATGCTTCAGGTGCTCATGACAGTATTTCTGTAGAATTGATTTCCTATTGACAGTATTTCTGTAGAATTGATTCTCTATTGGAATGCTGGTTAATAATGCTGTTAAATTGTCCTGAAATGATTGTACCCCTTTATCTTCACTCAAAAGGTGTGTTTTTATCTCCTTGCTGGCCAACATTGGATGGTAACATTTCTTTAATATCTTACTAATCTTCTAATAGTTGAAAATAACATCTCATTTTAATTTTTGTCTTCCTTGGGTAATAAGAAAGTTGCCTGGTCATCCTTTGCTCATTTATTTTTGGGGGTTCTGAACTATTCTTTAACCTACTTAGCTATTGCCAGACTGTTTTGATGATTGTAGCTTTATAATATATTTTTGTGCTTTCTTTTGAAAAAAGCTTTGGGCTCTCTTTTTGCATTTTTCTTCCAGATGAAATTTAGAACCATCCTTTCAAGTTCTGTAGAAAATCTTGTTGGGATATTGTTTGTGATTGCATTGAATTTATAGATTAATTTGAGAAGAGAGACATTCTTTTGAGTTTTTCCTTCTAGGAGAATAGGTATGTCTTCTTGTTTCTTCTATTAAAATTTTTGTTGTGAAATATGTCATTTATATGTACTGTAAAACAAAAAAATATATCTCTGTACCCAGCTTAATACAACATCGCAAGTGCTGTAGAAGCCTTTACTGCTCCCCAGTAGCAAAGTGTTCCCCACCCCATCACCATGGATATCCTGAATTTTGTGTTATTCTCTTGCCTTTCTTTATAATTTTATCAACTATATATGTACCCTTAACCAACATATAACTCCACCTGTTTTGGAACTTTATTTAAATAGGATCATACTGTATATTCTGTGAATTACTTTTGTTAAACATTATGTTCCTGAGATTCATCCATGTTGAAGCATGTGCCTATAGTTCAGCAATTCAGAAACTTTTTGATTTCGGGACTCCTTAACACTTTTAAAAGCTACTGAGGACCTCTGAAGATCTTTTGTTTATTTGGATTATATTAGACATTCAAACTAGCTAATTTTAAATATAATAGATGTGACATCTCTTGGTATATTTATTGCTACCTCTAGTAATAATAAAAAACCTAGTACGCTTTAACATAAATAACATTTTTAATAAAAAATCACTATTTTCCAAAACAAAACAAAAAATTAGTGACAAGAGTAGCTTTGTTTTACACTTGCAAAGATCTTTAATGACTATGGAGTCTCATGTCGGCTTCTGCATTCCATCTGTTGCAATATATTGTTTTGGTTGAAGTATATAAAGAAAATCTGGCCTCACTTGTGTATTTAGAAATGGGTTGCAAATACCATTTCTGTCTCTTTGTGGTGTTTTTGATGAGCAGAAATCCTTAATTTTAAAGGTTTCCATTTCATGCCTGTATACTTGGAATTATTTGTGTGTAGTTTGGAGAACAGATATAATTTAACTTTATTCTCATGTGGATAACTAATTGTGGTAGAATTTACCATTGAATCCACTTGGGTCTGAAGTTTTGCTACTGGCAGATTTTTGACTAGTGATGTAATTTCTTTAGTGGTTACAGTATTATCCAAATTTTTTTTGGTAATTTTGTCAGTTGTGGTGAGTTAGATTTTTCTAGGACTCTTGTCCATTTTGTCTAAATTTTTAACATTTTTTGGCACAGAGTTGTTGTTTTTAAGGAGGGCCCAGCTCACAGAGGCCCATGTGGGTATCGAACCGGTAACCTTAGTGTTATTAGCACCATGCTCTAACCAATTGAGCTAACTGGCCAGCCCCTATAGTTAAGAGTGTCCCCTTACTATCGTTAATGTCAGAAGCATATGGAATTATGTCTCCTTTTTTTCATTTCTGATATTGAATGTTTCTGTCCATTTCCTCTCTTTCTGTTAATTCATCTTGCGTCTAGTTTATCAGTCAGAATTGTCTTTTCAGTGACTTTTTTTTAATTTTGTGGTATTTCTATTGTATGTTTCTTTTTGTGTTAATTTAATAAATTAAAAAAACTTTTGAGATAGCTGTAGATTCATATGCACTTGTGTGTTTGAGATGTCTCTTAAAGAGCACCTGTTGGAATTTTTTAATGCAATTTTAAAACATTTTTAGCTGGGATATTTACATTTTTATATTTACAATTGCTCTTATTTTGTGCTTTCTATTTGTCCTGGCTGCTCTATATTTCTTTTTCTCTCCTTTTTTTATTTTTTAAATATTGACTTAATATGTTTTATCATTCCATTTTTCTCACATAATAGTTTGGAAATTCTGTGCTTTTTTTTTTTCTTTATAGTTAGCCTAGAAATATCATGTGTCTTTGACTCTTCATAATCTAAAAATAACCAGCATCTTTACCTTCCTATTAGACAATACCAGAACCTTAGAAGTTTAACTTCATTCAGCCTCTTCATCACTTATATGTTAACTGTCATATAAATTTTTAAAAACATTCTTACCAGACAGAAGCATACCTGTTTAGAATTATTGTTATATTTTACAGTCAGTGCTTATGTATATTTCCCACATTTTTATTACTTTGTTATTCATTGCTTCTTTTATCTTTTAGACCATCCATCTGGGGCCATTTTCCTTCTAATTAAAGTATGTCCTTTGGAATGGCTTTTATTGAAGGGCTTTTGAGGATGAACTGTCTCAAGTTTTGTTTACCTGAAAATGTCTTTGTTTCACTGTCACTTATGAAGGATGTTTTTGCTGAATAGAGCAGTTTAGTTTGGCAGTTGTTTTTAGTACATGGAAGATCTTATTCCTCTATCTTTTGGTTTCCATGATTGCTATTGAGAAGTCAACTGTCAGTCTCAATACTTTTTTCTCTGGCTGCTTTGATATTTTTCTTTGTTTTCAGCTTTCTGCTGTTGCACTGTAATGCATCTTTATGTTGCTTGGGATTATTTGACTTCTAAAATCTATAAATTGGAGATGTTTTGAAGTGTGTTTAGTGGCTATTCATAATTCCTGTACTGTGAATTTCCATTTTTATATTCTATTGATATGTCTATCTTAATGTATAAATAAATCTTTGATAAACTACATAGTATATATTTTTCTCCTGGTCTTTTGCTTTTCACTTTGTTTCCCATGACTTCCCCAACAGAATGCATTGCCAAACTTGTCGATTTTTGATAATCTGACAAGTGAAAGGTGAAACTTGATAATGAAACTCTGGGACTTGTCTTTTGCAAGAGGGGGTAGAACTATGACTACTCTTTTCAGCCTTTCATCATAATTGGTTTATTCAGATGTTTCTTCCATTTAGACCAATGTTGATAAATTCTTAGTTTTCAAGTTTACTGGTATAAATTGTGTATAGTAATTTATAATTGTAGAAATCTTTTCTCTATATTTGTGATTATGTCCTTTTTGTTCCCGATTTTAAATTTTTTCTTTCTTGATTATATATGCTAAAAGGTTATCGATTTTATTCCAAAAGAATCAGCTTTTACTTTTATTGATTAACTCAATTGGCATTTTGTTTTTGTTTTTAAACTTGGCTTCTGTTTTTAAAATTACTACTTTTGTTAGAAGAAATGTGTCTGGGGCATAATTCCTGTTTTCTCTTAATAATATTTTGATAACACTTAATTGGAGGACTAAGTCCCTAGCTAATATTCTGTGTAAAGACTCACTACCCTCCTTGACATGGTGAAATAGACCCTTTTAGAACCTTTAGGTACACCTGCTCCCTCATTAAGAGAAAGAATATTCGAGGCACCAACTGTTGAGGCATGGTTTGACCAGTTCAAGCTCCTGCTTCACACTGGGTTATCCTGTACCTCTCTGTGCACCACCTTTAATGAACAGACCTGTTCTTTGCCCAGAGCATTTGGGATGGGATATATCTATGGGTGGTCTCAATTTAAAAAAAAAAAAAAAAAGAAGAAAAGAAAATTTCGATATGGCATGGATAGGTGTCACTTTCCCTTTTGTCATCTGTAGTAATCAAAAGGATCTGAAGCAGGTCTTAAAATGTAACTGTCCCTGAGAGAAATTTATTCTAGGATATTCTTGTAAGAGGGATAAAACTACTTAGCAATATCCTTGTAATAAATAGAGTAATGAGTTTACTGCCACCATTTCATTGCAGACTGATCGTTTAATGCTAAAACAAATCAGTAAACCGAGTTTCATGAGGAATCAGAACAAAGGTCAATTACTTTATAAGGATGTCTAAACATGTCACCATATAAAATTTGAAGTGATTCTAATAAAATGTGCATAGTTTTGAATATGGAAAGTATGGTCTCTAAAGAATCTGTTGACTTTTTATATAGCGTAGCAAGAAAGAAAACAGAATTTGACATATATAGATAATAAGCATCTGCTTGATATACAAAAACATCTTTTGTAGTTGGATTGGATTTTGAGAATGTTAATCTTCAAAAATTGAATATTAAATCCAAAAGTAAGTAAGCAACAATTAAATGAAAAAGTCATGTTACATACCGTAGGTATAACTCATTTTACACAGTGGATATAATCCCCAAAAAAATATTTTTATTTTTTTGTTTTAAGTGTGTTTTCCCAGGACCCATCAGCTCCAAGTCAAGTAGTTGTTTCAATCTAGTTGTAGAGGGCACAGCTCATGCTGGCCCATGTGGGGATCGAACTGGCAACCCTGGTGTTACGAGCATCATGCTCTAACCAACTGAGCGAAATGGCTGACCTCCAAAAAATATTTTTTTAAAAGCAGTTTTTGTCTCATTGGATATACTAAATACCCGAAGTGAATTTGTTAATTTAAATAGTACATAATTAAATTACATGACTCTTTATATATTTTTGTAATTTGCTTTGTGAGTTCAGATTTTCCTGTTTTCTACATGTACTGCACAATAGTGGTAACAATTCTGTAGCATCTCCTTATTTTCCTCCAGCAAGTGCAGATGCGGTCCAGGAAATGCATGTGGATGTCCTGGGTTTCTTGGTTAAAACATGAGTCAAAAGTAAAGATGTCCTTAAGTCAGGCCAAATACTTCATTTTCCTCCCTCCCCCATTTAATTTGATGTTTGGTGAGTTTTGTTAGGGCTGCGAGGCTTAGCAGGAGGGAGGAGCACCTCCCTCCCAAATCCCAGAGGCTGGTGGTCCCAGCATTTCTTGGGGATTAAGGAGTATTCAAAACCTTGTTCAATAGGCCTTTCAATTTTGTAAATTATACAGCAAAGTCCCATGACTATAGTTGGTGAGTTTACTGTAAAGGATAATGGAGAAAGCCTTATAGGGTCAATGAGTTAGAATAATTTGGGGATACTGTAGTGAAAAGATTTTGATTTTTGGATTAGGTCTAGGATTTGCAATCTGTCCTTGTTACTGGGAGCCTGTGGACAAGACTCTCCAGGAGACTGAATCTTGGGGCAATCATTGTAAAATAACAATAAAACCATCCACCTATGGGTATTGGGGGGGACATCACAGAGGACCGGAGCACTCTGCTTGCTTGTACAGCCCTTAGACCAGGCTTCAGCTCCCACGACCCCCCTAAATAGCTGCTGGGGGTGCTGGGAGACAACTGTGCCAGGGGCCACTTACCTGGCTGTGGAGCTGCCTGCCAGAGTGCTGGGTGCAGAGGAAACTGGGAGAAGGGACAGCCTAGTTCCCTACTTGCTGGAGGCTTTAAGGAGTGACTCAAGGGACCCCCCCCAACCCATCAACACAGGTGATGACACACCCCACACCTTGTTGTATGGTACTTAAGGTTTAGAGAGCCTTTGCTCCTAACTCCTCATTGGATTCTATGATATGGTGTGCGGACCTATAGTATTTTAGATCTTTTGAAATTTAAAGCAGCGGGTTTTGTTATTTCTGTGAACGATTATCTTGATATTAGAAATTTTTAAAGTTTTGCATATGGCAAACATTTTTAAATTTTTATGAAAATCATGCATTTCTCATTCTATAATATTTTGTTTTTTAATAGGGATGCTTTGTTTTACAGGTCTCTTTATTACTCTTTGGCTTATGGGAAATGCTATTTCCATTTGTTTTCTCTATTTTTGTCTTCACTTTAAAAAACTAACTTGCTGCTACTTAGGGCTATGGGATATCTTTTTTTTCCAAAATGAGAATAGCTTTACTTCCCCCAGATTATATTTATGCTTATGTAACACTTCAGATAATACATAAAGCTATAAAAAATGATACAAAAATTACCTGTGCTTGCCCTCCCCAAGACAGCTTGATAGAGTATTGAGTATTTGCTGTGGTGGTGGGAGCTCTGCTGTGCACTGGGGGGCTTGGGTGAATGAGACAAAGAGTATCTGCATCTATGGACCTTACATTCTAGTGTGGTAGATAGACCCCCCCCCCCAAAAAAAAAGAAAGTAAATTGATAAAATAATTGCATGTTATAATGAGTGCTTTAAAAAACACCTACTTTAGGTGGAGTGATCAGAGGTTTATCTGAGGGATAGCTTTTGGATTTCACTAAAGGAAGACAGGTTGCTAAGTGATTGGCAGGAACTGGAGAAAGAGCATTGCAGTCAGAAATAACAACCAGTGCAAAGGCCAGAAGAGAGGAAAGAGCTTGAGGGAAAGATCAGTGTAGCTAGAATTTAGTAAGTCATGGGATGGTGGGTCAAGACGTGATACAGGAAATAAGGCTGGGCCGAATTTGCATGGCCACGGCAGGAGTATGCATTGCATTTTTGGGCAGCGAGAAGCCACTCGAGGCAGTTAAGTAGAGAAATCAGGTGACCTGGAAAACGAATTGATTGATTCGTTATATAAATGTTCATTGAAACGTGACTGTGTACTAGGCACACAGCATGGAAAAGGACAAATTTTTTGTATTCATGAAGTTAATAATCTAGTGGTGGGAGGATAATCAAACAAGAAAAATATCAGATAGTGATACATGTTATTTAGAAGATGACCATTATTTAAATTGTGGTGGATGTTCTTCAAGACTATGCACACACACACACACACACACGCTTGTCTTTTGTAGTCTGCTTTTGTTTCCCCTAGACAATTTATGGTAGGACATTTTTCTGTGTTACCAAATGAACAGCTTTCTTTTATTTGGGAGCATCTTCATTTGTTTTTTGGATTAGGTATGGCAAAAATAATAATGCATAAAGTACTGTGCAACAACAAAAATTTACATAAGGCATCTGTTGTGATAGAATTATAAAGTAACTTAATTTTGACAGTCTGACATGTGGCTCTTCTACCTCATCCCACACTCCAGCAGCCCCTCTGTTTTTTTGTGTGTTTTTTTAACTTTGACCTATTAATGTGGTTAGTTTATGGTTTTCCTATTTATTGAACCAATTTTTACATTCCTAGAACAAACCCTGTTATTTTAATATCTTCATGGATTCTCTTTGCCAGTGCATATATTTTAGGATTTTTAGTATCAATATTCCTAAGAGATAGGTCTATAGTTTCCTTTTTAATGTGCTTTCTTTGTCAGCTTTTAGTATTAACATTTGACTGCCTTTTTTTAAAAAAACTTTTGTTTATTAAGTGTGTTTTTCCAGGACCCATCAGCTCCAAGTCAAGTAGTTGTTTCAATCTAGTTGTGGGCAGCTCACAGAGGCCCAAGTGAGGATTGAACTGGCAACTTTGTTGCTAAGAGCTGGGCACTAACCAGTCATCCCCAACATTTGACTGCTTTGTAAAAAAATAATTGGGAAGCTTTATTCCTTTTTCTGAGTTTTAGAACAGATTAAGTAGAATCAATATCATTCTTTCATTCACTTACCAAATACATACTTATTAAACACCCACTGTGTGCCAGGCATTGGGCTGGATGCTTGGTAATTAGAGGTGAACAAAACAGATATGGTACCTACCCTCATAGCGTGTGGTCTATTAGGGAAATAGACACTAATGAAGTCATTATAAACATGTAATTGTATGTACTCTGAAAGAAAAGAACAGGCTGAGTATTAATGAGAAAATAGCATTGAAAATCTACTTTAGATTGTACTTTTTATGTATTTGAGTAAATGGTTATTGAGTACATGTGTGCTAAAATCTACTTTTTAAATTAATCAAATTTTTGCTGAAGATTTGATGTGTAGTTAGGTTTGTAGAAAATACACAATAAAATGTCTTTAAAAGCTAAAAAATAATGGTAATAGTAGCTACCATAGTAGATGGTGTATTCTACATTTTTCAGTTGAAGAAATTAAGACAGATTAAGTGGACGCTTCTAGTTAATATGTCCAGGTATACACACCCTCTGGAAATCCCACTAAGATTTTAATAAAAGAATGAAGATATAAATCCCCAAAGATCAAGAGAATGAGAAAGGAGAAGATAGGTGAAATCAGTGTTTAGGAAACGCGAAAGAAGGTGGTCAAATTGTAAATGACTTAGTAGATTAGAGAATACTGAAGGCTGAGGAGAGGTAAGCCAACAAGAAGCAAGCTGATTCCCACCACAGAATCTGGAAATGGCTCAGGATTTGGAGGTACTGAGTACTTTTCAAGGCAACAATACAGGGTGGAGTGGAAATAGAAGGGTGGATAAGATGATTTTTTTATAATTTTGATGTTCTGATCCCCTTCTTCATTCCATACATACGTCCATATAACTACCTCGCTTCTGCCCTTACAGAAGAGTGAAAGGTTTACAGTCAGGAGACGTTAACTAGGCAGGGTCTAGACCGCTGAGGTCGGGATGAAGCACCTAAAAGAAAATGAGGATTAAGTGAAAGTCAACATACTGAACAGTGGGATCAGAGCTGTCTTTCTGTGAGGCTCCCAGAACTAATAGTCAAGCTTATGCTCCCCCCAAAACAAGATATTAAAGAATTCTTTTCTGTGGAAACCGATCAATCCATGGCAAAATATTTAACAGGGACGGACTTTAGGAGTTCACCTGATGAAACAGCTGTATCACCCTCACATCAACCTGAGAGGAGTGAAGGCTGCTGGTCAGGAAGCACTGTTCATGCGTGAAACTGCAGTCAGTGTTAAGTGCCCACACTTAAACAGAAATGGACAACCAAGGGTCACCAGCCATTCTGTGAAGTCTCTAACAGAGCAGAGACCAAACAGAAATAAGCAAGTAGGAAATAAAGATTGATAGAAATAGGTACACTGCAGGTCACAGAAAAATCTTCAACAAAATAAAACTATAGTATCTTTACAGACAAAAGAGATGATATAACATTCATGAAAGAGATTCCATTTTTAAAAGAGAAATTATTCAGAAAACAGGAAAGAGCTCTGTGAGAACAGAAATTTAAAAAACAAAATTTTAATGCAAGGATTGGCTAGTAAGGCTGAAAAACTCTCAAAAAATGGAACAACGCCAGAATTAGAAAATAGAGTGAGAAAGTAAGAAAATCGGAGGACCAGTCAAGGAGGTCCTTCATCTAATACAGTGGGAGGAAACTATTGTCTATATCCCAGAACTGATGGGTGTGATTTTCTAGGTTTAAAGGGTCTAGCTGGTGCCCTGACAAAACTAGAGAACAAAACAAAACCACCAGACTGAATGGATAGCTCCAAAAGGAACAAGACCAGATGAGTTCTTAATCTTTCTACTTATGAACATAAAAATCGGGGGAGGGTACCTCTCAAACTACATTTTGAACAAATTTAGGATAATAACATACTAATTATACTCCTAAGTGCTATCGGAAAACTGAAATAGGAAGTTCCAATAGTTCTCTTGGAACTATTGGAAAGGTAGAGTTGTGGAAAGGTAGAGTTGTGCAGAGGAGGCATGGCTCAGAAATCTCCAGCAACCTATTCAGTCCCAGAACCAGAGAAGAGATATGGAAGAAAAAGATCAAACCATTTTAGAAACAGAGCGGATATTATGACGTACACCTGGGAGACAAGGCACCATGGCAAAGGACATAAAGGTAGAAATGAAGTCTTACGTATATTTTACCACTATTTTAAAAATGAAAAATGATAGACATGAGAAAAGTGAATAAAAGAAAACAATATTGGTGAAAGGGATCAAATATATGGTGATGGACGGAGAACTGACGCTGGGTAGTAAACACACACTGTGATATATAGATGACGTGTTATAGAACTGTACACCTGAAACCTATGTAACTAACCATTGTCACCACAAGAACGTTAGTTTAAAAAAAAAAAGTAAATAATGACAGGCTATGTAGAAGACAGCCAAAAGAGATCCAAAATATGCAAAGCTGGAGCCCCTCCAAAAGAAAATCAAAACAGTGCAATAAACAAATATTTTAAAGTATAATTCAACTGTTTTCCTTAAATTAAAAAAGAAAAGATTTGAATCTACCCATTGAAAGGTTGCATCATGTTCCAAGGAAAATTGGCCCAGCACTGAGACATTCTAGTAAAAACTTTGGACTGGCAAAAGGTCGTATTATAAGGGAAGGAAAATCAGGTTTGTGGCAGAACAGAAAACAGTAGATGACCCACATCACATGCAAGCTACTCAAGAAAGAAAGTGTGAGCCAGTGATTTTTTTTTTTTTTTTTTTGTCCTGACAACCTGTCCTGTGGATATAATGACTATTGACAAGTAATTTTGAACATTCAGGGCCTCTGCTGTCTTTTATGTGAGCCTGTCTTGAAACAACTAGAAGACAAAGTCCAGTTGATCAGTAAATGAGAAGGGAAACTTTAGCCAAGGAATTGACCACCGAAATTCTAGAATTAATTATAAGGTATTACTAGGGGTCATTGTTTTCCTAATTTTAAAGGGAATACTTTTTAGGCTCCACCATTATATATACAGGCTATTTTCTATATATCCTTTTATTATGCAAAGTAATTTATTAAACATTTTCTTTTTAATCACAAGTGGCTGTTGAATTTTATGAAGTGCTTTTTCTATACCACTAGGTAATAAGTTTTTCTTTAATCTGTTAGTGTGGTGAATTACCTAAATAGATTTTGTAATGTTAAGCCTTCCTTGAGTTCCTGGCATAAGCCTTACTTGATCTGTTGTTTTATGTTATCTACAGAGGGTGCCAAAATCATGTATACATATTTTCTTTTCTATAATGTATTTCCATAATCCATAAGTTAAATGTTATAATAAAATTTAAAAGGGTTTGAACTGAATGACAATGAAAACACCACCTATCTAATCTTAGATGCATCTAAAATACTTACAAGGAAACTTAGTTTTAAATGTACATATTAGAGAAGAACATTTGAAAATCAATGAACAAAATATATACCGATGTATATACATTTTTTGGGCATCCCTGGTATGTATTGCTAGTGTAGGTTTTCTGTTTTCCATTAAGATTTTTGCATCTATTTTTGTTGGTGATGTTGCCTTAAAATTTTCTTTCATAACTCCTTTTCTGGTTTATTTTCCTTATAATTTGAGAAGATTTTCTCGTTTTCTGTTTTTGAGGAAGACTTTTATGTGGAAAACTTCTGTACCTGACATATGCCTATAACAGTTAAACAACTATCAATTATTTAATAGTTATAGGTATATTCTGGTCTCCTGTGTTTCTTAGGTTTCGGTGTTACATTATTTCTAGGGAATTCTCTCATTTTGTCTATAATTTCAATTTTTGTCATAAATTTTTTTCTATTTTTTCATTTTTATAGTATGTATAACTTGTACCCTTTTATTACTAATGTTGTTCTATGTGCCTTTTTTATCAGAAATAACAGCTTTTAATATTTTACATGTATCATTCTACACATTTTTTTCTGTGCATACATACACACTTATTCACATTCTTAAACAAAAATGGAATTGTTCTGTGTGTACCTTTTTAAAACGATTTTAAAATCAATATACATGGAGATTTTTTTTTTTTTGAATATGCATCAGAATTATGAGAACTTGTTAAAACACAGATTGTTGGGCCTCCCCCCTAGAGTTTTTGACTTAGTAGGTCTGGAGTGGAGCCCCTGTACGCCTTTTTAAGAAAATTAATTTGGTGATGTATCTTTTTTTCTTCCCAAAGAACTAATCTTCATTTTTTCCTGCTCTGTTCTTCTTTTTTCTATTTCCTTTCCTTATTATCTTTGAATTTACTGTTTCTCTTTCTAAGTTCTTGAATTGACTCTTTAGTTCATTGATTTTCAAATGTTCTTCTCTAATATGTACATTTAAAACTAAGTTTCCTTGTATTTTAGATGCATCTAAGATTAGATAGGTGGTGTTTTCATTGTCATTCAGTTCAAACCCTTTTAAATTTTATAACATTTAACTTATGGATTATTTATAAATAGGTTTTTTTTATTTTAAATTTCCAAACATGGGCTCTTGAGATTAACCTTTTATAGTTGCATTGTAATTTTACTGGATTTTGGTCAGAGCTGGTGTTTTGTACAGGATCAATATTTAGTACTGAACACATTTTAAGTATATAGTTAAGTGAATTTTGGTAAATGCATGCACTCTGTAATCACCATACCAATAAAAATAGAGGCTATTTCTGTCACCCCAGAAAGTTCGCTTGTGCCAACCTCACTTGTGATCAGTTTCCCTATTACCCTCTACCTCAGGCAACCATTGGTATGATTTTTATCATTACAGATTATTTTTGTCAGTTCTAGAACTTCATATAAATGGAATCCTGCAGTGTGTACCCTTTTATGTCTGACGTTTTTTGCCCAGTTTAATGTTTTTGAGGTTCAGGCATGTATTAGTTTTTCTTTTTCATTGATGTGTGCTATTATATTGTATGAATATACCATAGTTTGTTTATCCATTCACCTGTTGATAAACACTTAGGTCATTTCCTGTTTTTAGCCTACGATGAATAATGCTGCCCTGAACATTCATGTATAGATCTTTTTGTGGACATGTGTTTCATTTCTCTTGTAAATATCTAGGAATAGAATTGCTGGGTCATATAGTAAGTGTATCTTTAACTTTATGAGAGACTGCAAAACTATTTTCCCAATTGGCTATATAGTTTTATATTTCTACCAGGAATGTATTAGAGTTTCAGTTGTTCCTAATCTTTGTCAATACTTAGCATATTCTTTTTAATTTTAGCCATTCTAGTGGGTGACTAGAATTTTATTGTGGTTTTAATTAGCACTTCCCTGATAACTAATAGTAATGTTGACCATTTCCCCATGTATTTATCATTAGTATGTCTTCTGTGAGGTGTGTCTAAGACTTCTTTGTATATTCTGGACAGAAGTTCTTCTGAAATATATTCAGCTTCTTAATGATGTCTTTTGAAGATCAGAAGGTGTAATTTTTGTGAAGTTTAATGTATCAGTTTTTCTTTTATGGTAACTGATTTTTATGCCCTCAGAAATCTTTACATGCCCCACAGTCAAGAAGATTTTTTTTCCTATGATCTTTTTCTAGTAACTTTATATAGTTTTAGCTTTTGTGTTTAGGTCTGTGATTCATTTCAAGTTTAATCTTATGGTTTGAAGTAGGGTTGAGGTTTATGGATTTTTTCTATGTTGGTTGTTATAGCACAATTTGTTGTAAAAATGTGTTTTTCCCTATTGAATTATATTGGCAGTGTTGCTGAAAATCAAGTATCTGAACTCTGTGCTGTTCTGTTGATCTGTACTTGTTTACATCAACACCATAGTTTTGACTATTTTAATACGTAGCAACTCAGAAATCAGATTTTGAGTCCTTCAACTTTGTTCTTCTTTTCCAGAATTGTTTTGGCTTTTCTAAATCCTTTGAATTCCCATACAAGTTTTAGAATCGTGTTATCAGTCTCTGCACACACGGATTGTGTTGAACATCTATAGATCAGTGTTGTATCTCCTCATCTCCCAGCAAGGGCACTAGCTAGGCAAGTAGTGTTAGAGCACAAGTCCAGACTGAAGCTGGACGACACGGCTTCGCGAAGGAGGTCTCCAAAAACGCTTGATGTATCTGTCTATTCAGAGGATATTTTTAGATCTCTAAGTACATTTTTAGGTGAAAATAATGATTGGTAACTGAAAATTAAGCAGAGGCAATTTGAAATTCCGAAAAATAAAACATGGTGTAAGAAAAGAAATTGTGGCTCAGGCACGATTAGTGCATTCAATTTAGTGAAACATCAAATACTAATAGAACAAAAATAGTGATACAACTGAGAGGACAGGAAGAAGTGTGTGTGTGTGTAGGTATTTTTTCATTAAAGGAATATCTAAAGTTTATACAGGTATTTTATTTAGAAGCATGGTGTTATACCAGAAGATACAGCTAAAGTTGAAAGTGGTTGCTTAAGAGGAATGAAAATAGGGGCTCCCTGGGAAGGTGGAGGCTGCGACTGATAAGCCTAGTGGTATTTGGCTTTTTATTTAGTGTATATGCTTTGTTGACATTTATTTTTAAAAAGAAGGGGAAGAAGGTTTAAAAAGCTTTATCAAAGTCACAAAGCTAGAAAGACCTGGCTTCAAAATCTAGCCTTACCAAGCTTTTGATTCCAGAGTTCATGCCCTTAATCACTTGTTCTACTCCCTCCCTTCAGTCTGAAGAGGAGATTCTCCTGAACATAACTGTGTGACACATATTCTGAAATTATGACCTAAATGTTAAAGACCACCCTTTTCGATAGGTAGCCGCTCTTTCAGTTTTCTTCTATAATCTCCATCTCCATTTAGAGCTCTACATGTAACAGGGCTGTGGTAAATAACTGTGGAACGCTGTGATGATTAATGTGAGCTGGAAAAATCTTAAGACATCGGAGAAACTAGATCTTGGGCTAGGCTTTAAATATGGGGAAAATTTAGACGTCAAGTGGGGGAGGGGTGTGAAAATCGGACTATATATAACTAATGATGGACATTACATGAATAGTGATCTGAGTCAAGGGTATTTTGCCGTTGTGCCTGGGAGGGAGATAAGGTTTATTGAGTACATGGGAATCAAGCAGTCAGAGGCTTTAAATACCTTATATTTTTAAGTTTCAAGTTTTCACAGAAGTTATGTTAACTTCTGATAAATACTAGGGTGATATATGTTTCTGTATGGCAACACATAAAAAAGGAATTTGATAAATTATCTAGTGCAATGCACAATGCCTCATACGTGACAGGCCTTCTGTAAGGCAGTTTGTAGCGTCTCGGTGTTAGAACTGAAAGGAGCCTTAGAGAGATAATTACGACTAACTGAGGCCTTAGAATAAGTAACTTAACGAAGTCCATAGTTAATGTGCTGTCAGCTGCCAATAAAAGTGACTTAAACAACAAGGGACATTTATTCACATATTAAAAGACCCAGAAGCCGGACGCTCCAGGTTAGTTCATTCACCAGTTCAAGGTCGTCATCAAGGATCTGGGTTCTTTCTGTTTGGGTCCATCCTTAGTGCGTTGGCTGCTGAGTCTCATCTTGGTTGCAGGGAGGTCCAGGCCGTAAACACATCTTCCGACAAGGCCCTAAGGCTAGAAAAAGATGGAGGCAGGAAGAGTACATCTTTTCCTCCTGTTCTTTTGTAAGAAACCTTTTCCAGAATTCTCTTTGTAGAGTCCATTCACATCACATTGGCCAGAATTGAGTCACCTGTTTATTCCTAAAACAGTCACTAACCAAAGAGTAAAACTACCATGTGAGTTTAGAGTAAGTAAGATACACACCCCACAACCACCACCCTGCTCCCAAGCCTCTCCGGAAGCCTGGGATCATCCAATACCTAAACAAAATTGGGCAAAGGGAAGAAAAAGGTGTGATAATTGGGAAGGCAGTCAAGTCAATGTCATCGTCACACTAAGGTCTCAGGACAAGTTAGTGATAGGCCTGCACTGGGGTCCTGGTCTCCTGATTCTCAGTTCTCCCCTCTTCACATAAACAACCTACTTGCTTCCTGAATGAATATCATCAATATTGCTAATTTTTCTAAAGAATCTTGAATATATCTACATAATTCTGCCTCAAATCCTTTTTGAAAAAAGAGTTGTACTGTTATAAAACTACACGTGCCATTTTTTACAGCATATTGAATCCGTTAAATATAAACGAATTGCAGTTCTTTATGTGTATCTGGAAGCCTCTGCATTTGCTCCTAGTACTTTCATTGCCTAGAAAACACACAATAGTGCCCTTTTTTGGTTTATCAATTTGAATACTACTCACATTTTCAAGTATCAATGCCTCTATGAAACCTTTCTTGACATATCCCCGTCTCGGTGACATTGGTTGTTTGTACCATTATGCACTCGTTATTTCTAGGTTCCCCTACACATTTGCTGTACTGGTTTCTTGACAGGCATGTGTTCCTTTTCCAGTCTAAGAGCTTTCATTGTAGAGATTCGTATTTGTCTAATAAATCCAGGGTATAGTGTAGTCCTGGATAGATAATAATTGCCACTAATAGTTTGTTTAATGAATGAATGAATCATATACAACTAATTTGGGTGTGGGGAGAGATTTTATTTATGTTCTATCTGATTTTGTTATTTCTAACCAGTAGAACATGGATGTTTCTATAATCTCCACTCTTCATTTTTGAAAGTTTTTTTTCTTGCAGTGAGGCAAAAGTGATTCATATTAGCATAATTTACTTCTGTGAACAAAATTTTCCTTAGAGCTTAAAGAATATTGGAGGAAAATTGTTTTTTTCTCTGTGTTACTGCTTATAGAGCAAATTTAGCCCTTAGCCGTGTAGTTGTTAAAGGAGGTAAACGTTACAGAATTATACCTAATGCAGATTAGATGCTCAGTGAACATTTGTTTATATAGTAGATATACCATAAAAAGAGCTATTCACTTTATGATGTAATTTTTTTTTTCTTTTTAGCATTTATGACATTAACAGAGAACAGGACTAGGTCAAGAATTCTGGGGGTATACTTGGTAAAAGTGAATTAAGACCACCCTCCCAGCTACCTTCTCTCTTAGAGAAGACCAAGGCAGGGTTCATATCAGAAAAGAGTGGGTATTAAACTAAATGCTATAAGTTATTACCAATGAATCCAAAGTAGACCAGTATATATTTTTAAAAAAAATTTTTTTAACAGTGCAGGTCTTTTATGTTTTATCCCTATCATGCCGTGAATTCACAGGGAATGGGTTCCAGCAGCTCAGGCTCCTTTCTGTTGGTTCTCACAAAGGGGCTTCTCTGCGCGAGGCAGGCTGGCGTTTCAGTTGAAGCCAGGTGCCTTTGTCTTTGGCTTTCTTCTTTTTCTGATATTTTCTGTCACCTGTTTCAGGAAGCTGTCTCGGCTCTTAAAGTGCTTAATATGCTCAGTACGTACATTAATTCTCTTGGCAAGAATCTTGCCCTTAACTTGTTTGTGTAAAATAGTGCCGGCCACGTGCTGGGTAACATAGACCCTTCCAGTTTTGCCACGGGAACATTTGTGGGGCATTCTTTTCAAACAGTGCTCATTCCCTTGATGTCTACAATATCACCTTTCTTGTAGAGATGCGTGTATGCAGCCAAAAGAATAACTCCATGTTTTCTAAAAGGCCTAGAGATCATACAGCAGGGGCCTTTCCTCTTTCCCTGTGTTGGTCATTTTGAACAATTAATGTAAGATGGTGGTTCCAGCCGAAAAGCTAATTTAAAAAATTTTAATCATATAAAATGAAAGGACTTTAAAAAAATTTTCCATTAGCTAAATTTCTTATAATCATTAGTTGGTAGGTGATTAAGTTTTCAAACAAGTATCAGAAAAGATACTTGTTTAAGGAAAATTGTCACGTTTCTCTATTTGTATTTCTTTGAAATTATGGTTCATTTTACTTGAATCTGAATTGAGATATTTTAAGATAGAAGTAACACATGCTTATATAGGAAAAACCTAAATTGTAGTAATATATATAAAGTAAAAAGTGTAAGTTTCTCTCTTACCCACTTCCCAGTCTCAATAACCATTGGTTTAAACACTTAACAATTTGGTTTCCCATCTTTCTAGATTTTTATCTACATTTTCAAACACAAACCAGAATGTGTTTTTTTAACCAAAATGACATTATATAATGTATGTTATTTACTCGATAGAATATAATAGATATCTTTATATGTTAGTATGTACAGATTTACGTTAGTAGTTCCAATGCATTCCCTGTTGATGACAATTGAGGTTATCGCCAGTGTTTTTTGCTATTACAAATTCTGGTGCATGGAACACCCTTGTACATACATATATCCTGTGCACTTACACTCGTATTTCTGAGGAACAGATTCCCAGAAATGGAATGGTTATTCAGTATGCACATTTCAGTTTTTGTTAAATCCTGCCAAATTGTGTTCTAAAAAAGTTGTATTTATCTTAAACTGGCAATTATTTAATATGTTAAAAGTAATGGTAATGCATTTTAGGGTTAGATGATTAAGGAATGGGCTGTTCCTTCAGCAGCTATCACATGGCCTACTTAGACTAGACGAGTGAGGTATAACGTCACAGATAGGACTGTGACATAGGTAGTATGATAGATGTAGCTTGAGTCTGCCTGTAGGGAACCCAAATAAGGGCCTTGAACGGCAGGTGTTGTTGGGTTCTGAGTGTTTCCATCTTTGGTGAGTGCTACCTCTTAGTGCGCAAATAGGAGATATGGTCATGAAGTTCTGGGAAGATGTAGAAGTGGCCAATTTTTGTCAGAGTTCTGTGACATCTCCGTCGTTGTCATTATTTGCTTACAGATCAGATGCTTATAGAATGAAAAGAGATACCTGTGGCGTAGCATCAGAAGTTGATTTACTATTTTCTGATCCCTTTTATTAGAAATTTAAAACAGGGCCGGCCCAGTGGCTCAGGTGGTTGGAGCACCATGCTCCTAATGCTGAGGTCTCTAGTTCGATTCCCACATGGGCCAGAGAGCTGTGCCATCTATAGTTAAGGTTGTGAACTGCTCTCCCTGGAGCTGGGCTGCCCCGAAGTTGGTGTGAGCTGCCGTTGGCTACTGTGTGCCACCACGAGCAGCCAGTGGCCAGCGTGCGCCAGTGTGAGTGGCTGGCAGCCGGTGAGAGCTTCTGTGAGCCAACCGAAGACTGGTGACTGACTGTGGGCGGGCGGGGGGTGGGGGGGTGGCAGGTGGGAAGGCTCATAATACCAGCATGGGCCAGGGAGCTGTGTCCTACTGAGAAACAATGGCGGGGGGGGGGGGGGGGGGAGATGGGTGGGGGGGAAGGGGAAAGAAAAAAAAGAAATTTAAAACAGAAGTGTCCAAAACCAGAAACTCACTGTCTCTGTGACGGTTTTTGAAGAAGGGGAGTTAGTGCAGGGTGCTTTGAGCAGAATCCACCCTGTGTCAAGCTTGACTTGACTTTTCAGATTTAATTCACAAATAGAGCAATGTGCCCAAAACCAGGTGCTACAGGAAAGCATACTAACTCAGTTTGTATAGAGCTATTGTGATTGAACTTAAATTTTCTCTGTGTGCTCTCTATTGATCACGTAAGCCCTAAGGAACATTATTTCCACTTTAGAGTCAGGTACTTTTCAAGTTACTTTCTTAGATGTTGTTTTAGGTTTCTTTGTGGAATAGTCCCCTCTTCGTTCTCCTAATTTTCTCATAACCTTGAATGTATAAATAAAACACATGCATTGCTCAGCAAAAATGAGGTCATTCACTTATTTGGTGCTCATATTGTTGTCTACTAGTTAGACTCGTAAATGAAAGTATATTGTGTAAGAAGAGACAATGTCAAATAATTTCTCAATAAAATGCTCATCTACTTATTTATAGAGTAGGAAACTTGTGCTTTCTTGAGAGTATAATTGATGTAATAGTCATCTGTTATGAAGTCATGAAAGAGTCAAGATTTACGGTGATTTTCTAACAACTTGGCTTTTGACATGCTTTTCCTTCTAACTGTAAAATGATTACTTTTATAAATATATTATTATTTGGAGAATGCTGACCTAAAGGGGAAGCATTTTTAACCATAAATACATAATTTTACAAATAAAAATATGTAAGTACAAAGTAATTTATTTCCTACTGTTTCTCCTTGTTTATTTTAAATCATTTATTAATAGCTTTATTGGGAACAATATTCTACACACTGGTGTAAATTAAGTATTCTCTGACCACATGTATTTGGGAAACACTATGTGAGATAGGCTTTTATTTTAGTTGCACTGTTTTTTACAGTTTTCAGTATTTTATTCATTGACACTCAAACATCGGGATATATGTAGTATTTAGTACTTCTGAAACTTAAAATCTGTGCCTACCTATTAACATCTTACAGATTTTGGAGAAGTTGATAAACAGAGACAGTTCATTTCTAAAGCTGTGACACCATTTATATTTCACTGTAAGCAATATATTTCTTAAATATTGAGCCTCAGAGTACACAGATTTTTTTATTATATTGCCTTTTTAAAAACATTAAATACAAGGTTTCCAGAATTATAATTTTTGAAAGAATCCTGATTTGTATTTGAGCTAGCAGTGTAGATTATTTGTAAGATGAATTTGCAAGTACATAGGCTTCCGAGTTTGTTTTGAGTATGCAGCTAAAGAAAAGCCATAATTTTAGTTATTATCACGAGTGTCTTGCTATTTTAATCTCTTTAGAATATCCTTATTTTGTACAGCATTAGTATACTAATACTGAAGGAGAAAGTGAAATGGAGAAAAAGTAAAACAATTGATATGAATCAGATGTACCAACTTCAGAATATTCTTAAATATTTCATCCTCTTCCTTCCTATTTATAATCTTTCATCATTGGTTCTAGGAAGTTTTGCATTTTTAAACTACTTTCATATAATTGAAGTGTTAGGATGGTTTAGTCCAAATTAATTTTACTGAAATGTTTGTTTTCATTTCTGTGATAGTGTAGCTTCCTTTTTTCTTACCTGTTGTTCATAAGTTAATTTTAATTAAAATGCTATTTTTCCTGTAACTTTTGAACCCTAATGTAATTTGCAGAATTCTTGTAAGAGTAGGAAGCTGTATTAATGTACTTATTTGTACTCTATGAGTAAAACTTCCAGTGCTGTAGAAATTATTCCATTCTCTTTATTATTTATAAACTATTAACAAGTTTGTACCCCCCACACATACCTTGTTAAAGAAAGTAAAGAGTATACAAATGGAATGGTTAACAAATCAAACAAATCAAATGGTTAAACGTTACAAGAATTCATTAGGCTCAGTTCTTGCCAAAGTGAAGACTTGCAAAATCAAAAGGCACCAAGGCTCAATCAAGAGAATTATTGGATCGAGTAAGCAATACTCAATTACGAAATACACCTCTCGTGGGACATACATATCAGAATCTGTGGGATAGCAAGCACATGGGTATGGTTTGAAAAAAGCACTTTGAAAAAATAATAAAGTTTTTGTAAAATGAAAAATATGATTTTATAATACAACCCATAAGAAGTAAAGTTCAGTAGACACATCTGAGCTGGTGAGGAAACCCCAAAGATCCAATGATTTCTAATGTGTTTGCTGAGTATGTAATAGTAGGCTTCTTAAAAGGAATGTAATAGACTTACTTGGGGATTTGATGAGAAGATGGGAAGGGAAAGTTTATTAAAATATGGTATAGGTTTAAAAAATCATAAAGATAAGAAACATTGGTCTAAGTGATTGCTAACCGTTAACTTGACAATACAGTTAGATCTTCTTTTACCAACTGCAGTTGTAACAGTTTTAAACTATAAGGCATAAGGGATCTGGCAGGGTATATTTTACTCTTGTATTAAAATAATTCACCCTCAGTTGTAATCCATTTAGATTATTTTCTTTACATGAGAGCTCTTTTAAGTTAAGATAGTACAGATATGACAGCCAAAACACTTTGTGAAAGTCTTACATAGGAAGGAAGTAGATGAGGTGTTCAGGGATATTTAGTGTGCCAAAAACCTCCATCCTTCAGTTATCTTAAACAGTTGCATTATTTTTGTTTGTGTTTTACAGTTTTTGAAACAGTGTCCTTGAATTCAGACTCTCTCTTCCAGAGGGCAGTTTCAATTCTCCATACTTCTTACTTGGACTCTGCATCTGAGCATGGTTTTCAGTACAGTCAAGTGACTTTGGTGAAAAATGACATTTTCTTAAATGAGGTGAGGTGGTTGGTGCATACTGTGGCACTGTGTGTTAGTTTTATTTTAGCTTTAAAGAAATAGACCCATCATTTTGGGTAAATAAGCCTAGTTCTTTTAAACTATCACTTTTCAGATAAAAGATCCTTGGAAATAGTCAGTTGGAGGGTAATAATAATATATCCTAGGGAATAGAAAAATGATAAATTTTGTTAGTCTTTTAGCAGGAGGAATTCAGATGATGCATTTTAAAAAATTAATTTGCAGGGCAGAAATAACATGTTTATAGCATTTGGTCATTCTCTCTTTACACAGTATAAAACTTTTTACCAAGAAAAGAAAGCAAGTAACTATACTCAGGAAGAACTTCAAGAAACTTACGGGTTTCTTCTGTTTGAAACTGAAAAGCAGGTAAGGGAATTAGGTTGTAGAAAATTAATTTTGTGATATTAATGTACAAAACTAAAGATATCATTAAACTTAAATATTGGTATTTCAGTTATGTAAGAATTGTAAGATTACTGTTCATCAGTGTTTTTTGTTACTTAGTTTGGTGGCAGTGCAAATGACAGTGAAAGCTAGTTATGAAAGAGATGTGATTTCTACAGCTTTTTATAGGTCCTTTTTAGTTTTACCTTAAGTGCATTTGTAAGCTCGTGGTGACATTTAGATTCTTAAATACCAGTAATGCCTTTTGATGGAGTGAATGGATATTTGTCCATTCTGTATCATTATTTACATAGATACTGTCTGTCCCTTGTGGAGGTTTTTCAAGTTTAAATTCCATGGTTTTGGGATAAGATGAACACTTACAGCATTCTAGTTACTTGGAATTGTTTCATGCCTGTCTTTGAAGATTGAACATCTATATTGTTGCTTGTACCTAACTTGTGGGAGAAGGAAACTGTGCAGGCTATGTCTCCAAAGATGTGTATGGCATCTAGATGCAATTTAACATGATTTAAAGGTAATATCTTGGTTTGGTTAATGATTTTTAAAGAACAAAGGTAGGCTTATTTTTAAAATGATTAATATTACCGTATTTCCCCGAAAATAAGACCTAGCCAGTCAGTCAGCTCTAATGTGTCTTTTGGAGCAAAAATTAATATAAGACCCAGTCCTATATTGTATTATATAAGACCTGGTCTTACAGTAAAATAAGAGTAAAATATATAGTAAAATAAGACTGGATCTTATATAATACAATATAGGACTGGGTCTTATATTAATTTTTGCTCCAAAAGACACATTAGAGCTGACTGACTGGCTAGGTCTTGTTTTCGGGGAAACAGGGTCAAAGACACATAGTAATACTGTAAGTTTATATATTTTCTTAATCATCTACTTTCAAGTAAGGTATGTTATGGATTCATACTACAGAAGACATATGGGGTAAGATATTTTCAAATTTAGTGATTCCAAAGCTATAATTGGAAAATTAATCTTTAAGAGAGGACTTATCTGTGATCTTGTTTAATTTGGTTTTGCTGTTGACGTTTTTGTTAACAGAAATGGTAACATTTCATGAAAAACTTTCAACTATTAACCAGAACACAATTGTCTCACATAAGCTTGCTTTGTGCCATGAATACATATAGTATATGGATTCTTAATTTATTTGAAAGTTTATAGAGTATAGTGATATTTAATTAACTCTCCCAAGACTGATGTAATAAGCAAGGTACTTTCTTTTGTTTAAAGGCAAAGTTGGCATGTCAGCGGGGACTCTATATTGGCAGCAGTGCTATTACCACTCTGGGTGACCCAGCAAAAGGTAAGTCTGTGAGAAAAAAGAATCTCTTCTTTTAGAAGATGAAGTAGGGTTTAGTTTATTTCATAAGGTACCCATATTAAAAACCAGTTTCATTAATGATAAACAAATAATCTTTAGAATCAGAACTTTATAAATGAACTTTGATTTGAGTATAATAGGAGAGATATGATCAGAACTTTTTTTTACCGGTTGTTTGGACTAGAACAGATACTGAGGTATCTTTCAGTGCCAGTGGATTATGACAGTCATCCAGGGCTGGTGAAGTCCTCTTCTATGCTATCATAATGGCAATAGGAATAGAGAATAGATAGAACTAAGCAACCTTGGCAACCGTGGAATGTGAGAAGTAAGAGAAAGGAAATAAAGATAAGGGTTTAAACTTACACTACAGTGATATTACTAATAGAAAAGAGACACAGAAGGAGCGGAGATTGGTAGGGAAGCTGATAAGTTAAAAGAGAAAGCTAATCTTGTGGTAAGAAAATCGGTTAACCCTAAATTTCTTTAAGCTTTAGTTTTCTCAGCTGTAAAATAGATAAAACTATCCTCTAGATTTGTTGTGAGGATGCATGCATGAGACTCAGTAAAGTGCTGAGCACAGTGCAACCTAGTAAACTCTCAGTAAGTGAATACTACTTTCATGAGTTAAATTTGAGAAATAATGGGATTTTTGTGTTTCTGGAAGATATTCTGCTGGTGGTAGAAATAGTTGGGAAAAGGATTGGGAATGGAGGTTGGGGGTCAAGGTGGTGGGGGTTGGTCTTAGTTGAAGCCCTTCTCTACATGGGACAGTAGAGAAGGAAAGGATGGCAAAGAACAGAACTTTTGGATCCTTGTGGGACCAAGAGGTGGGAGGAGGGGAGGGTATAGGAGGAGAAGGAGTCAGAAGCAGTCAGCAGGATGAAGAATCGGGAAGTAGATTTTTACAGCTCAGAGGGATCTAAGAAGTGGTTTAGCTGTATCAGCTGCTGCAGAATGTGGAAAGCAAGACAGAAAGATTATTGAACTTCATGGCTAGATTCCTGCTGACTTTTTTTTAAAATAGCTTGATTGAGATAAAATTCACCTACCAGTTTTACCCATTTAAAGTACAAAATTTGGTGATTTTTAGTATATTCACAGAGTTGTGAACCATCATCACAATCAATTTTAGACCATTTTCTTCACCGTAAAAAGAAATCCTGTACCTATTAGCAGTAACTCCCATTCCACACTACCTCCAGCCTAGGTAACCACTAATCTTCTTTTTGCCTCTGGATTTGTCTTTTCCAGACAGTACATATAAATGGAGTCAAATATGATTTTTGTGACTATTATCTTTTATTTAGTGTTTTTAAGGTTCATCCATGTTGTAGCATGTACCAGTATTTCATTCCCATTTTTGTTGAATTATATTCCATTTTATGGTTATACCATGTTTTCTTCATCCATTTAGCAGTTGATGAACATTTGGTTGTTTCCACTTTTTGGCTATTACCATGTTACCCCAAAAATAAGACGTAGCTGGACAATCAGCTCTAATGCATCTTCTGGAGCAAAAATTAATATAAGACCCGGAAGATGCATTAGAGCTGATTGTCCAGCTACGTCTTATTTTCGGGGAAATATGGTATTCAAAATAGCTGCTATTAGCTGCTATGTACATTCGTGTACAAGTTTTGTACAGATGTGTGTTTTCATTTCTCTTGGGTATATACCTAGGAATGGAATTGCTGGATAACTCTGTAAAACAAAAATTTTAAAACTTACGTTCAGCTCTTCTAAAAGACATAAAAAAGGATAAATTCATAACCCAGTAATATTTTACATAAAATCTTTTTTTCTTTTTGCCTATTCGTCTTCACCCTCGCTTTTCTGTTCGTTATGAAAAATGCCAACAGAAAAAGTAGACAGCATGGTATAATATACCCATTATCACCTAGGTTTAGCATAATGTTTTACATCACTCCCTTCATTTGCTTAATTTTTTCTTTTCGTCTCTTTTTTTTTTTTTTGCTGAAGAATTTGAAAGTAAATTACAACTAAACACCTCAGCTTACATCTCTTAAAATAGAAGGCCAGTTTTTTCTGCAATCCGTGATTTTATTGTTGATGTTTGAGAGGTTTGCTTCAGTAGCATAGTGGAGTGGAAGCTGCATTGTTCCTAACAAAGACACACACTGGGGATGAGAATAAAATAGCACTACTGCCTGTGTATATTTTACAGTTTTGGGCTCAAATAGAAATGGATAGTTCTGTGTATAATGGTAATGTTTTGTTTTATATTAATGTAGTGTTTTAGTTTTAAAAGTGTGTTGCTCTTTTTAAATCTTCCTGAGAACCCTGTGGTTTATGTATCTGTAACCCAAGCGCACCCTCCCTCGTGACACTCCTCAGTCACATGGTTGTTATTAGTAAGCGGAAAACTGGGAACTGGAACCCAAGCTTCTGACCCTCAGTTTATTGCTTGTTCCACTATACCAAAGTGTTCTCACCATTGTCTTATATTTCAAAAGAGATACCTTCATTCAGGAATATCCCTGAAATCTGATTTTATTGTTGATGTTTGAGAGGCTTGCTTCAGTAGCATGGTGGAGTGGAAGCTGCATTGTTCCACTCCACCTTTTCCTCCTTATTCTCACTGTTGCTGCCGTATGAGGGTCCTCCTCTCCTTTCTCAACTCCTACAGTAGCTTTCTAGTTGTTCTTGCTTCTATGTCTCCCTTCTATAGACTCAGATTTGAGGAGTCTCTGCTCCCTACAGAGTAAAGTCTAAGCTGATTTGCAAGTCTTACGATGGTCTTTACTGTTGAGTTCCAAGCTTTTTTTTCAGCCTCAACTTTTACTACTTTCTCCCTTGTTCCAACACTGGCCTACTTATTGTTCTAAATAATGTGTGTTCTTTTATGCTTCCATACTTTTGTTCACTCTGTTCTCTACTTAGAATTTTGTTCCTCTCTCTGTCTAAAGGACTCCTTTCCCAGACAAATTTAATTATTTCCATATCTGTGTGTCCTTCAGGTATAACATATGTCTGATAAACATTTAAGTACCTACTGTATGTTGGGCTATGATGTGGCTACAGTGGTGAACAAAACTAATATAACCTCTATCTTACTGGAATTTACAGTTTAGCAGAATAAGTTGCTTGAAGACTGGGACCTTGTTTTATTTTCTTTTGTGTCAAAGCTGCCTAGCACAGACCTGCCATTTAGTAAACCTCAGCACATAGTATTAAATAAGAATACTCCCCCCTTATCTCGTGGTTTCACTGTCTGCAGTTTCAGTTACCTGTGGTCAATTGAAGTCCAAAAATGCTAAGTGGAAAATTCTAGAAATAAGCAATTCATAAGTTTTAAATTGCATGCCACTCTGAGCAGCATGATGAAATCTCTAGCTGTCCCACCCAGGACGTGTTATCACTTTGTTCTGCATTATCCGCACTATAGAGGCTGCCCTCCCGTTAGTCATTTTGACACCCTCTAAGTTATCAGATCGACTGTCCTGGTATCGCAGTGCTGGTGGTCAGGTAGCCCTGATTTGACTTAATAATGGCCCCGAAGTGCAAGAGCAGTGATGCTGGCAATTCAGATATGCCGAAGAGAAGCTGTCAAGTACTTCCTTCAAGTGAAAAGTTGGATGTTCTCATCTTAATAAGGAAAGAAAAAAAATTGTGTGCTGAAGTTGCTAAGATCTGTGATAAGAAATTTCTCCGTGAAATTGTGAAGAAGGAAAAAGAAATGTGTGCTAGTTTTGCTATCATACCTCAAACTGCAAAAGTTACAGCCACAGTGCATAATTAAGTGTTTAGTTAAGATGGAAAAGGCATTAATTACATTTGTGGGTGGAAGACGTGAACAGAAAACATATTCCAATTAATGGCAATGTGTTGAGCCAGAAGGCACTAAGCCTATAATAAAGAGTTCATCCAGGGACCCCGTGAAATGAGTGGCACCAAGCCATTTACTGCAAGTAAGGGATGGTTACACAGATTCAGGAATAGGTTTGGACTGAAAAATGTAAAAATTACTGGAGAGGCTACATCTGCCTATGAAGAAGCTGCTGCCACATTTCTGTTAGAGTTGAAGAAGTTAATACCATCCAAAGCAAGTCTTCAGTTGTGTTGAAATTGGGCTCTTCTGGAAGAAGATGCCCAATAAAACCTACATTTATAAAAACGCAGAGGAAGCATCAGGACGTAAAACATGGAAGGACAGATTAACTCTGGTATTATGTATGTGGTAACACTTTAGGGCATATGATAAAGCCAGGTGTAGCTAGCATACAGAGCAAAGAACCCACACGCTTTCAAAAGCAAAAATTACCTGCCCGTGTTCTAGCAACAATCAGTGTGGGCAACAGCCATCTTGTTTATGGTATGGTTCCACCAACACGTCACAAGAAGAAGGGTGAGTACAGTACAGACATACCTTGGAGATGGTGTGAGTTTGGTACCAGACCACCATAATGAAGCAAATATCTCAGTAAAGTGAGTCACAAATGTTTCGGTTTCCCAGTGCATATAAAAGTTACGTTTATACTATACTATATGTAGTCTGTTAAATGTGCAATAGCATTATGTCTAAAAAATAATTTACACACTTTAATTAAAAAATACTTTATTGGTAAAAAATGCTGACCATCATCTGAGCCTTCAGCAAGTCATAATCTTTTTGCTGTTGGAGGGTTTTCTGAAACTAAGAGAACGATGAAGTTTGCCGCATTGACTGACTCTTCCTTTCATAAACGATTTCTCTGTAACATGCAATGCTGTTGGATAGCCTTTTATCCACAGTAAAACTTTCAAAATTGAAGTCAGTGCTCTTAAACCCTGCCGCTGCTTTCTCAACTGAGTTTATGTAATAGTCTAAATTCTTTGTTGTCATTTCAATAGTCTTCACAGCATTTTCACCAGGAGTGGATTCCATCTCAAGAAAAATACTTTAGCAACTGCTCATCTGTTAAAGATTTATCATGAGATTGCAGTAGTTCAGTCATATCTTCAGGCTCCACTTCTAGTTCTCTTGCTGTTTCTACCACATCTACAGTGACTTCCTGCACTGAAGTCTTCCACGAGGATTGCAATCAGCTTCTTCCAAAGTCCTGTTAATGTTGATGTTTGACCTCTCCCCATGAATCACGAGTGTTCTTAATGGCATCTGGAATAGTGAATCCTTTCCAGAAGGTTTCCAGTTCACTTAGCCCAGATCCATCAGAGAAATCACTGTCTATAGCAGCTATAGCCTTAGGAAATGTAGTTCTTAAATAAGAAGACTTGAAAGTCGAAATGACTCCTTGAGCCATGGGCTGCAGAATGGCTGTTGTGTTTGTCGGCATGAAAACGACATTCATCTCATCCATCTCCATCAGAGTTCTCGAGTGACCAGGTGCATTGTCAGTGAGCAGTAATATTTTGAAAGGAATCTTTTATTCTGAGCAGTAGGTCTCAATATTGGGCTTAAAGTATTCAGCACACAGTTAGGTTGCAAACGGATGTCCTGTCATCCAGGCTTTGTTGTTCCATTTACAGAGCACAGGCAGAGTAGATTTAGTATAATTCTTTTAATAGCCTGTGATTTTCAGTATAAGTGAGTATTGGCTTCAACTTAAAGTGAGCAGCTGCTTTAACCCCTAACAAGAAAGTCAGCCTTTCCTTTGAAGCTTTGAAGCCAGGCATTGAGTTTTCCTCTCTAACTATGAAAGTCTCTGGATGGCACCTTCTTCCAGTATAAGTCTGTTTTGTCTACATTGAAAACCTGTTGTTTAGTGTGTAGCCACCTTCATAAATTATCTTAGCTAGTTCTGGGCTGGTGGCTGCTGCTCCCTCTGCACTTGCTGCTCACCTCGCACTTTTCTGTTGTGTTTTTTCCTAAATCTCATGAACCAGTCTCTGCCAGCTTCAGACTTTTCACCTCTCAGCCTTCCAAGAATTGAAGAAGAGAGTTAGGTCCTGGCTCTGGATTTGGCTTTTGCTTAAGGAAATGCCTGTGGCTGGTTTGGTCTTCTATCCAGGCCACTAAAACTTTCTCCATATCAGCAATGAGGTTGTTTCACTTTATCTTTCATGTGTTCACTGGAGTAGTATTTTCAATTTCCTTTAAGAATTTTTCCTTTGCACTCACAACTTGGCTAATTGTTTGGTGCAAGAGACCTAGCTTTCGGCCTATCTCAGCCTTCGACATTTCTTTCACACTAAGCCTAGTCATTTCTTGCTTTTGATTTAATGCAACAGACGTGCAACTCTTTCTTTCACTTGACAACTTGAGGTCACTGTAGTGTTATTAATTGGCCTGATTTCAATATTGTGTCTCAAGGAATAGGGACAACCAAAAAGAGGGAGAGAGACGGGAATGGTTGGTCAGAACACACACAACATTTATCGATTAAGTTCACTATCTTATATAGCAGTGGTTTGTGGCACCCCAAAACAATTATAATGGTAACATCCAAGATCACTGATCACAGATAAACATAACATAATGAAAATGAAAAAGTTTGAAATATTTTGAGAATTACCAAAATGTGACACAGACACAAAATCAGCAAATGCGGTTGGGAAAATGTTGCTGATAGACTTCGTTCAGTGCAGGGTTGCCACAAATTTTCAATTCGTAAAAAAATACAGTTATCTGTGAAGCACAATAAAGCTAGGAGCAATAAAACAAGGTGCCTGTACAATAACATATTTTGAGAGAGGAGAAAGAGAAAACATTCATATAACTTCTATTACAGTATATTGTTACGGTTCTATTTTTGTATTAGTTATTGTTAATGTCTTATTATGCCTAATTTATAAATTAAACTTTGTCATAGGAAAAAACATAGTACATATATAGAGTTCAGCACTATCCGTGGTTTTAGGTATCTACTGGGGGGGTTCTTGCAACATATCCCCTGTGGATAAGGGGGGGGTTACTATACTTAGTGAGATTTTTTGTAAAAAATAACTTGAGAATCAGATTCCCATAGATCTTTTCATTGAATGATTGAATGGAGAAAAAAAACAAACTTAAGAGTTTTCCAAGAATGTGATACACTTATCCCTTTCCAATTGTTGTACCCAATTAGAAAATTAGTTAATAGATACGTTCTGTCTTCTTAGCTCTAATGTTTTGATACCTTTAGAATAACTCAAATAGTTTTTAAAAAGTAAGGATTTCAAAACAGTTTTTAACATTGACTTATATTTTTTATTTGTGTGACGCTACATGGGAATTCTGTATATGTAAACAATCTTTTAAAAGTGTCAATTAATCTATATTTTATACTTTTATAGGTGTATACATTTCCAGATATTCAGACTGTCTTCATACAAGACCGTGGTATCATGGGAAGTCTGGCTATATTGTAATTTTTAATCTAATTAAGGTAATGCCCAAATGTGCTTCTATGTCATTTTTTTTAAAAAAAACAAAAGTTATCAGTCTGTGATAAAGTTCTTTGCAGATCATTTGCTAAACATAGTCCTCACCAAAGACAGCCATCCAGATTCAGAAAAAGTAACTGCTGTTTTTGCTTTCCTTCAAAGCAAAACTTTTTGTCTTTTTAATAGATAATCTGTGAATATGTTAAACAAAAAACTTCAAAATAATACAAAAGGTATTCAATTAAAAGTCTTCCTTTCACAAACTCTGTCCCCCAATGCCACTTTTTAGACATTAAATAACAAAACAAGTAGCTGCCTGTAAAACAGTGATTATAGTTAATAAGAGAACAATTTAGAAAACAGCATTCATTGTCTGGTTTGAATTGTCAAAATAAAAAATCTTTATTTTCTTTATCCCGAAAACATCCATACCTTGTTCACAGCTTCCTGTAGCAGCTGTGGTTGATGACCTCAGAAATTCTTAAACGCCCTTAAATAGTCCAATATAAGGAAATCATTCAGTTAGAACTTTCACTCAAATAGTAGGGAAGCTCTGATTTTAGAGATTGGTGGGCTTTTTGAGGACAAATTCTGTGGTTTTATTTTGTTGTTTTTGCTTTTGTTTTAGCTTTCTTACTACTATCTTAAGTTCTTTGGTTATAAATCTAACAATACTGATAAGAATGCAAACTCTTCATATTCCACATTTGTCCCCAAAAACTGGAGGGGAAGTAGCATTGCTCTGGCACTGTCACTGCCTTTCCTCTCTTATCTTCCCTCTCCCTGCTTTGGGATAAGTACTGTAGTTGTGCTGCAGGAAGTGTACCTGTCAGCTCAGATAACAAGTGTTTGGCTTTTATTTATGTCAGGTTCCTCATCCTTGATTTCTTGCCCCTGTATCCCACCCTGTCTGGTGGATATTGCCGTTTTACATGTTGCCTGTATGCTCTCAGTTTTCCTGACTTTACTGCTCATAGGCCAGCCAGCCTAGCATAAGATGTTTGATGGGGAAAAATACGGGTTGTGATTGCTCACTGCGAGGTACTATTTATATTCTTTGGCTTCTTGGACCAAAGAATTGCCCTTGTTGGTCCTATAAATGAAGAGGCAAGACCATAACAGCAAAATATAAAACAAAAAAACCTTTTTCAATAAAAGAAATTAAAATTCTTCTTGTAAAGATAAAAACAAAAGTTGCCTATAATCTCACTCTTCATTTTGGTATATATTTTGTATATTTCTGTTTTTCCCACATATGCCATTATATTATTCAAAACAACTTCAAAATCATTGTGTGATACTTCATAATGTGATAAACTTGACTGCTTTTTCCCCCTTCTTCTTTTTATGGAAGACATGTAATCCTTGATGAAAAGAACTCTATAATGAGAAATGTTGTTGACTGTTCAATAATCGAGGCCAGTGGTCTGTTAATCACTTTAATGCATATTTGCTCCTTGGTGATTTACTGGGTCCTGGCATAATAGAGACATTGTGGTCTGTAATTTACAACTGATAACTTAATAATTCAGTTTGGAAACTCATCTTTTGAAATTTTAAATTTCATTTGTCATCTGTTATAATCATTGAATAGGCAGTCTGTTTGGTGAGCTATATAATTTTTATTTTAAAGAAATGCTTCTCTTATATTTGGAGTGATTTCATGTACATCATTGATATTGTGGTAAAAGAAATGGACACTTGCCTCAGAAAAATGCCCAAACAGCAGATTTTTAAATAAGAGATTGATGGATAATTAAAACTATTATTGACCTTAAAGATAATTTTTTAAGAAGCATAGTTCTAATTCTTAACACAGTTAACTATTAGTTGAAACATATCCCCATCCTTATAAGGCAACTTGTAAATGAATCCTAGAGTAAGATTATTGCTAGTTAAAGACATCTGATTAGTTTTAATGTTTTCATTCTAGGGAAAAATCAAGTTTGTGTCTGAGAATTACACAACTAACTATACTAGCCCATCTTCTGGCTATGATTGCCACGTGGCTGCAAATACTAACAGGGTTTCTCACAAGACAAGTCATTTTCGCGCCTTTGAACTGAGTCAGGTATAGTCACTGGGATTAATCATTTCCAAGGTACATTTCTGCATCTAATGTGTTAAGTTTCAGGACTGGGTTGGTTGAGATCAACTTGGTGCATACGAAATTCTATAGTGCTGTCCTAATTATACTTCTTTTTCTTTTTCAGTATTATCTCTATGAACTTTCAGGCAGCACTGTTACTGAGCGACCTAGACAGGTCCATCCTTACGTAATTGTAGCTTTTCAGTACAGGGAACCTAAAAAGATGGCAGCCCCAGCTCCAAAAAGCATGTAAGTAATGTGCATACTTTGTTTTACTGGATTTGTTTCCTTTACTCTTATAAAAATGCTTTTTTTTTTCCCTCCTAGACTTGAACTCAGTGAAAATGGTAAGAAATTATTTAATTGGTTCTTTTAGGTTTTTTTTTAAGTAAATGTTTTGTTCATAAATAAAATAATCAATTTCTTTCTTACCCTCATTTCTTAAAGTTCTCACCTCCCCATGGAAAGGGAAATTAATTATTCAAGGCTGTCTGCTGTGTGATATAACTCTTTGCTCCTCTTACAATACAGTGGTTCCAACACAACTGTAAGTATTGAATTTGTGTCCTTTATAATGTTTGTGTAATTTTCTAAATTCTAATTTTGAGTTCTTGCTTGGTTGCACTAGTGTGAGATGTAGCAATTATGCTTTGCTTTCGATTAGAGTACGTTTGGACAGATGTATAGAGCATAGTACCATGATATGAGAGACCTAAATTCATATGCAAATTATGACCTTGACTTTGAAATAAGTTAGTTTCATGACAACTCACTTTTTAAATTTAAGTATGTTAAGCTATTCATGGGAAAATGACCTCAAGCTAAATTAAATTGATTTGATACTAGAAGCTTGACTTTTCCCAAGAAACAAATTGGATTTGCCTAGATAGCAGATACAGCAGATTATGGCCACTGTATTATACTATTGAGTCTTTCTTAAGATTTGCATTATTGGATTTTCTAATTTTTGTATGAAAATTAGAGTAGTATTAAATAGAGTAGCTACTACATTTACATTATAATGAATTACAATATTTTCTTCTGGGGAACAGTGAAGGGCATCTTATGAAATCTTTTTGTTTAGTCTATTCTTAGTTTGCACCCCAACCTATTGAAAAATCAACATAGTTTAACTGAAATACAAGGTGAATACTGGTGTGCTATCAGAATTCATTTTCTTTCTACTGGCATTTTTTAAGAGGGAGGGATATTATAACCCATAGAATAAAGTAAGAATTCTGTGAATAAATAAATGAAAGAGAGGGAAAGTTCTTCCTCACTATAGAAGGCAACTAGTAAGTGTAGACAGAATGATGAATTTAGAAAATAACCAGTGGCAACACCACAATAGTCAGTGGATGCTTAAAATAGTAGGTGAAACTTTGGGTGATATTTATGTATTTCACAGTAGTTCCCCAGAACTTAACTTTTAATCACAAAGGGAAAAAATACAGGTTTTACAATGGGAAAAATAACTGTAGATACCATCTTAACTAAGCAGTTAATGTCATCAGAAATGGAATAAACATCTCTGTGCATCATATCAGGAAGCGTGTGAATAACATATCATTTCTGTGGTGTTCCTGCCACTCTAATCAGGAGGAAACAGACATACCCAGATTGAGGGACATTCTGTAAAATAAATGGTCTATATTAAAAAATATCAAGGTTATTAAAGATAAAGACTAAGAGACTGTTCCGGATTGAAGGAGACTAAACTGACGTAACTAAATGTAGTGTGTCATCCTGGAGAGGACCCTGAACTGCAAAAAAATGTTCTTTTGTTATAAAGGATCCTAGCGAGACTATTGGCAAAATTTGAGTAACGTCTGTAGGTTAAATAATTGTACTACACACCATTGTTAATTTCTTGATTTTGCTAATTGTTTTGTGGTTGTTAAAAAAGTGTCCTTTTTTGAGGACATATACACAGGGAAGTATTTAGAGGAAAAGTCTGTAAGTCTGTAGTCTACAAGTATTTCAAAATGAGTTTTAAAGAACGAAAAAGTACTCAGGTGAAATGGCGCTAAAGTCTGGATGTGGTTCATTCTGTGGCATTGCATGGTAGGCAGTGCAGTATTGTCAAAAGTTTGCAACTCTTTCATAGCAGAATTTTTAGAAAATTCTCATTACAGTATGCATAGTTATTATTTCACACATCTGGACATTTTAGTCATACCAGAAGTACATGTGTTCACATTTGAGACCACGGCTAATAGTGCCATATATTTGAAAATCTATACTGTACATATATACGTAAACATACATATTATTTGACCTAGAGTTTATCAATTTAAGGACTTTTTTGTGGTTACAATATTTCTCTTTGAATTTATATTAAAAAAACAAATATTGTGAAGCTGCAGATTGTTTCAATGTTTATTACATCACATGACATTGTTGTTTTGTAGACCACGTGAACTAGATTTTAAGTATGTAATGAAAGTATCATCTTTGAAAAAAAGCCTACCAGAAGCTGCCTTTAGAAAACAGAATTACTTGGAGCAAAAAGGTCTGTTCAATTGTAGTGATACACAGTATGTCCTGAGCTTTGTTCCAGTTATTTTCCCCTCTTACACACTCCCTTTCCCTTCTTCCTTCTTCCCTCTCCTCTCACCTCTTTCTCCTCTCCCTCCTTTTGCCTTAAGTGATTTTTAATAGGGTCTTTAGTGAAAGCTGTAGAGTTGCTATGTGTTTCAGTTCCTTGGAGGCCAGCTAGAAACTGAAAGGTAATTTCATCTAAGATGGGAAAGACTAGCTTTATATAGAATACTATGGGATTTAAGCAAGCAGATATGCTTACAAATAGTTGAAGACTCATAAGCATTCGTTTCAAGGAGAACAGAGTTATTGTGGTTGTTTTTATTTATACTACTTTTTAAATTATTATTAAATTTGCTTCAGGGACATTGGTTAAGAAGATTATATTGGTTTCAAGTGTACAGGTTTTTTTTGTTTTTTTTTTAATTTACTGGGGTGACAATTGTTAGTAAAATTACATAGATTTCAGGTGTACAATTCTGTATTACATCGTCTATAAATCCCATTGTGTGTTCACCACCCAGAGTCAGTTCTCCTTCCATCACCATATGTTTGATCCCCCTTACTCTCATCTCCCTCACCCCACGCCCCTTACCCTGTGGTAACCACTAAACTATTGTCTGTGTCTATGAGTTTTTGTTTCTCATTTGTTTGTCTTGTTCTTTTGTTGTTTTGGGTTTATATACCACATATCAGTGAAATCATAGGATTTTCTGCTTTTTCTGTCTGACTTATTTCGCTTAGCATTATAGTCTCAAGATCCATCCAGGTTGTCACAAATGTTCCTATATCATCTTTTCTTACTGCAGAATAGTATTCCATTGTGTATATATATATATACCACAACTTCATTATCCATTCATCTATCGAAGGCCATTTTGGTTGTTTCCATGTCTTGGCCACCGTAAACAAAGCTGCAATGAACATTGGAGCACACGTGTCTTTACATATAAGTATTTTCAGATATTTTGGGTAGATACCCAGGAGAGGGATTGCTGGGTCATATGGTAATTCTATTCGTAATTTTTGGGGGAATCTCCACACTGCCTTCCATAACGGCTGCACCAGTCTGCATTCCCACCAACAGTGTATGAGGGTTCCTTTTTCTCCACAGCCTCTCCAACACTTGTTACTATTTGTCTTATTGATGATAGCCATTCTGACTGCGGTGAGGTGATAGCTCATTGTGGTTTTTATTTGCATTTCTCTGATGATTAGTGATGTTGAGCATTTTTTCATATGTCTATTTGCCATTTGTATATCCTCTTTGGAGAAATGTCTCTACAGGTCCTCTGCCCATTTTTCAATTGGGTTGTTTGTTTTTTCGTTGTTGAGCTTCATGAGTTCCTTGTATATTTTGGATATTAGCTCCTTATCGGAGGCACTGTTTGCAAAAATCTTCTCCCATTCAGTCGGTTGCCTCTTTATTTTGTCGATGGTTTCTTTTGCTGTGCAGAAGCTTTTTAAGTTTCATATAATCCCATTCATTTATTTTAGCTTTTCCTTCCCTTGCCTTTGGAGTCAAATTCATAAAATGCTCTTTGAACCCAAGGTCTATAAGTTTAGTACCTATGTTTTCTTCGATGCAGTTTATTGTGTCAGGTCTTATGCTTAAGTCTTTGATCCATTTTGAATTAATTTTGGTACATGGTGACAGATAGCAGTCCAGTTTCATTCTTTTGCACGTGGCTATCCAATTCTGCCAGCACCATTTATTGAAGAGGCTGTTTTTCCTCCATTGTACGTTTTTAGCTTCTTTGTCAAAAATTATCTGTCCATATTTATGTGATTTTATTTCTGGGATCTCCATTATATTCCATTGGTCTATGTGTCTGTTTTTCTGCCAATAGCATTCTGTTTTGATTATTGTTGCCCTGTAGTACAAGCTAAAGTCAGGCAGTGCGATACCTCCAGCATTGTTCTTTTTTCTTAAGATTGCTTTGGCTATTCAGGGTCTTTTGTGGTTCCAAACAAATCTGATGATTTTTTGTTCTATTTCTTTAAAAAATGCCATTGGGATTTTGATGGGGATTGCATTAAATCTGTATATTGCTTTGAATAATATGGCCATTTTAACTATGTTGACTCTTCCAATACATGAGCACAGAATGTCTCTCCATTTCTTTGTGTCTTCTTCAATTTCTTTCAAAAATGTGTTATAGTTTTCAGCATATAGGTCCTTCACATCCTTGGTTAAGTTTATTCCTAGGAATTTTATTCTTTTTGCTGCAATTGCAAAGGGAATTGTTTTTTGTATTTCTTTTTCTGAGATTTTATTGTTAGTATATAGGAATGCAATGGACTTTTGTACATTGATTTTGTATCCAGCAACTTTACTGTATTCGTTGATTGTTTCTAATAGCTTTTTGGTGGAGTCTTTAGGGTTTTCTATATATAGCATCATGTCATCTGCAAAGAGTGATAATTTAACTTCTTCATTCCCAATTTGGATGCCTTTTATTTCTTTCTCTTGCCTGATTGCTCTGGCAAGGACTTCCAACACTATGTAGAAAAGCAGAGGTGATAGGGGACAGCCCTGTCATGTTTCTGAACATACAGCAAAGGGCTTCAGTTTTTTACCATGAATTATGAGATAGCTCAGGGCTTGTCATATATGGCCTTTATTATGGTAAGGTATTTTTCTTCTATACCTATTTTATTAAGTTTTAATCATAAATGGATGTTGTATCTTGTCAAATGCTTTTTCTGCGTCAATTGATATAATCATATGATTTTTGTCCTTTATTTTGTTTATGTGATGTATCACATTGATGGATTTGCGGATGTTGGACCATCCTTGTGCCCCAGGGATGAACCCCGATTGATCGTGGTGAATAATCTTTTTAATGCATTGTTGTATTAGATTTCCTAGAATTTTTAGGATTTTTGCGTCTGTATTCATCAGAGATATTGGTCTTTAGTTTTCTTTTATTTGTGTTGTCGTTACCAGGTTTTGGTATCAGGTAATGTTGGCCTCATAAAAATGACTTAGGGAGTACTGTCTCTTTTTCAATTTTTTGGAAGAGTTTGAGCAGGATTGATATTAGATCCTGTTTGAAGGTTTGGTAGAATTCACTAGTGAAGCCATCTGGTCCAGGACTTTTGCTTTTGGGAAGGTTTTGGATGACTGATTCAATTTCGTTACTGGTGATCGGTCTGTTTAGATTTTCCAGTTCTTCATGGTTCAGCCTTGGAAGGCTATATGTTTCTAAGAACTTGTCCATTTCTTCTAGGTTATTGAATTTGGTGGCATATAGTCCTTCATAGTATTCTTGCATGATCCTTTGTATTTCTGTGGTGTCCGTGATAACTTCCCCTTTTTCATTTCTGATTTTGTTAATTAGTGTCTTCTCTCTTTTTATCTTAGCGAGTCTAGCCAAGGGTTTGTCAATTTTGTTAATCTTTTCAAAGAACCAGCTCTTTGTCACATTAATTTTTTCTATTGTCTTTTTGTTCTCTATTTCATTTAGTTCTGCTTTGATTTTTGTTATATTCTTTCTTCTGTTGACCTTGGGTTTCACTTGTTCGTCTTTTTCTAGTTCTTTAAGATGTAACATGAGGTTATTTATTTGGGATTTTTCTTGTTTCTTGAGATAGGCCTGTAATGATATAAATTTCCCTCTTAAAACTGCTTTCGCTGCATCCCACAAATTTTGGTAGGATGTATTTTCATTGTCATTTGTTTCTATGTATCTTTTGATCTCTCCTGTAATTTATTTTTTAACCCAGTCATTCTTTAAAAGTATGTTGTTGAATCTCCATGTATTTATATTATTTCCTGCTTTCTTTTTGCAGTTGATATCCAATTTCAAAGCCTTGTGATCAGAGAATATGCTTGGTATGATTTCAGTCTTCTTAAATTTGCTGAGACTGATTTTATGTCCCAATATATGGTCTGTCCTTGAAAATGTTCTATGTACACTCGAAAAGAATGTATAGTCTGATGTTTTAGGATGAAGTGCTCTATATGTGTCAATTATGTCCATTTCGTCTCATGTGTCATTTAGGGCTGCTATTTCATTATTTATTTTCTGTTTGAATGATCTATCCATAGCTGTCAATGATGTGTTAAAGTCCCCTAGTATAATTGTGTTTTGGTCATTTTCTCCCTTTAGTTCTGTTAGTAGTTGCTTGGTATATTTTGGTGCTCCCTGATTGGGGACATAAATATTGATGACTGTTATGTCTCCTTGTTGTATAGTTCCCTTTACCATTATGAAATGTCCATCTTTGTCTCTTGTTATTTTTTTCACCCTGAAGTCTGTTTCATCTGATATCATTATGGCTCCACCTGATTTTCTCTGGGTACCATTTGCTTGTATTGTCAATTTCCACCCTTTCACTTTGGGTCTATGCTTGTCCTTGTAGCTGAGATGTGTCTCTTGGAGACAGCATATAGTTGGGTTTAGTTTTTTGATCCAATCTGCTACTCTGTGCCTTTTTATTATTGAGTTCAGTCCATTTACATTTAGGGTGATTATTGATATGTGAGGATTTCCTGTCATTCTATCTTTAGTTTTCCGGTAAGGCTATGTCTCCATTGTTTCTTTGCCTTTTTGTTGTTGTCTATTATTTCTGTGTGGTGGTATCCTATGATGTTTCCCTCTGTTTCTTCTTTTATTACAGTATATATTTTAGTTCTGGATATTTTTTGAGTGGTTACCCTTAAGTTTATGTAAAAGAAAATTTGATATTTAAAGTATTCCATTTTCTTCAGCACGCTTATTTTCTCCATTCCCATATTCCGGTTCAGGCCTTTACTCTCCCCCTTTTTATGTTGCCACAAATTGTCCCTGTTGATGGTGGTCGAATAGCCTCCTTTAGTATTTCTTGTAGTGCAGGTTGTGTATTAGAAAATTCCCTCAGCTTCTGTATGTCTGGAAAGGTCTTTATTCCTCCTTCATATCTAAAGGATATCTTTGCTGGATATATTACTCTTGGCTCATAATTTCTCTCTTTCAATAGTTTGAATATTTGGTTCCACTCCCTTCTGGCTTGTAGAGTTTCTGCTGAAAAATTTGATGATAATCTAATCGGCTTTCCTTTGTAGGTTACCGTCTTCTTTTCCCTGGCTGCCTTGGGGATTCTTTCTTTGTCGTTGATTTTAGACAGCTTCAATACAATGTGCCTTGGAGAAGGCCTGTTGGGATTGAGGTAATTAGGTGTTCTATTTGCTTTTTGGATTCGAGGATCCAGTTCTGTCCACATGTTTGGGAAGTTCTCATCAACAATTTGTTTGAATATATTCTCTGTTCCCTTCTCTGTTTCTTCTCCTTCTGGTATGCCCATTATTCTTATGTTGCTCTTTCTGATGGAGTCAGAAAGTTCTTGTAGAGTTCTTTCATTTCTTTTAAGTCTCAACTCTCTGTCTTCTTCCATCTGTAATTTCCAGGTTCTATCTTCGATGCCACTGATTCTTTCCTCCATCTGGTCAACTCTACTACCTAAGCTGGTTATTTCATTCTTAATTTCTTCTACTGAGTTCTTAATCTCCAGAAATTTCATTTGGTTCATTTTAAAAATTTCAGTCTTTTTCGTAAAATGCTCATGTTGTTCTTTGATTGCGTTTCTGAGTTCATTAAATTGCCTTTCTGTGTTTCCTTGCGTCTCGTTGAGTTTTTTCAGAACTGCAATCTTGAATTCTCTGTCATTTAAGTCACATATTTCTATATCTTTAAGTTCCTTTTCTGGAGACTTTTCAGTTTCTTTCTGAGCTGTCTTGTTGCCTTGGTTATTCATGGCAATTACTGATTTATTATTTCTTTTCATAGACATGTATAGGAGCGGCGTCTGCAACAGGTTGATAATAAGAGGTCTTTCTTTTGTTTTCCAGTACTTGTTGGTAGAATGTTTTATTTTCTCTCCGACTGCAGCTTTTTTTTTTTCTCTCTCACACAGTAGTGCTATGTTTTCTCTGCACTGTTCCAGCTTCTCACACAATGGGGGGATTCCCTGGGAGACGGGCTTCTCCTCTGTTAATAGTTCGCCTGGGTCATAGGGTGCAGTGTCCATGTGGGTATGTGGAGAGCTTTAGAAGTTCCAAAGCTCTTTCTGCACCAGATTCAGAGCCCGTTTGTTTCAGCAGTTCTGTTTACTCCTGCAGGGATCCGCCCAGCTAGGTGGGGCCAGGGGCGGGGTGAGTTGTGAGAGGTGGCCCAGAGCAATGGCGGCGACCACCACCACAGCCGGTCCAGCTTCCACAGCTCCCTCCCTTTTGCCGGAACTAGTTGGGCTGCGAATCTGTGTCTGTGGTCCACAGTTCTCAGAACAGCAAATGTTCTGTTTTTTTGATCTGACCCTGCTACTGTTCCGCTTCTAGCACAGGGCTGGTGGGGGCGGGGCGAGCTCTGGGAGGATAGGGAGGGGGCGGCTAGTCTCAGTGCCTAAGGCTTCCGTTCTCCGCTCGGCAGTGAGGGCTTAAACCACAGTTTTCAGCCTTCTTCCCTTAGTCTTTGCTCCGAGGTCTCTGCCATGAGCATTGGGTTCAGCCATGTTATATGCTGCCCCCTCAGCCCTGTGGGCCATAAGCGGAGCCCTAGCAGTCCGAGTTCTTCCCTCTCTTGGCAGCTGCGGTAGCTCTGGGATGCAGTGAGCTGGGAGCACTTAGCCAGGTCTATGTCCTGAGACCACGCAGCTCCATCTCCACACTTCTCCCTTCCCTCCTCCCCCGCTCGCACTATTCGCCCAGTTTTAAGGTGCATTCAGTAGTGGGCCTCTTCGTCTTGCCTGTCTGCTGTGCGGGAGTCCTTTGTGGAGTTATTGTTGTTCGATTAGTTGTAAATTCCAGGGGAGCTTTACAGAGACTCACCTCACACCGCCATTTTGATGAAAGTGTACAGTTCTGTAACACAACATCTTATATTGCAGTGTGTGCTCATCAAGCAAAGTTTAGTTATGTACTTGTAAATGAAGGGGGGAAAAGCAGAAAGCATGAGAAGGAAATTTCTTCGTCATTTAGATTAATTCATGGAACATAAATGTTTATATTATTTATGTAGTATTTATTTGTCCTGTTAGTCCTATAGTAGTGTCAGTATAAATGAAAGCATTATTTTCAAATACTTCATACAACTTTTTATTGAGGCATTTTATAACCAAGAAAATTGAAGAATAATTTTTTGAATCATATCCTAGTTCTTCTTTCATTTTTTTAGCATATAAAATGAATAAATTGGTTATAAAAAGGCATAATAGCATTTTAAAATAAAAAATGTTCTGCTTTTCTGATTTTTGTTGCAGTCTATTGTCAAGATATGTGCTTCAGTATGTATGAAGTGGAACTGTCAAACAAACAAGGGGGAAAAATAGATAAACTAACAGAATTCATTAAAAACAAGCAATTGGTAAGAATTATCCATTTAAAATATAATTATTCTTTTTTCTTAAGTTGAGAATTTGATATCTTATTATTAGTTGCTGTGCCTAGATTGAATTGTTTTTGCTTGCTGAAAGGATTTTCATCATTTAATATTGATTCACATTATTGATATAATATTTATTGACTAACATTTTCATCCCCTGTGTATCTTAGTTTACATTTGTGTTTCATTAGTCAGTTTATACCCCTGATTTGAAAAATAAAGGAACAGTTTTTCTCAAGTCCTTTTTTCCTGTTTTGTTTTATGACAGAAGAATTGAATGGATCTCTAGTGTTTTTGCAGTAATCAAAGGACCACTTGTGAGATATTTTTTAAAAGTGACTTGCGTCAATCTGTAGGTTTATAAGGAAAAAGAAATTGCTGGTTCTACTGCTTCCATAGAGAAAGTGAGACTCTCCTGAGAAATTCGGTAACAGTCCAAATACTTCTCTTCGTTATGTGAACCAGGGTTCCGCAGTGTGAGGGTAGGTGTAGATGCTGACTGCAGTGAGTGATTCCTAAACACCCGAAAGGAGATGGTGTGAGTATGGGACAATGACCACACAAGTGAGAGCCCTTTACTGATACGATGGACTGTCCCCCTGGTGGATAGTGAGAAATCAGTAAATTAAGATAGAACATGTATGTAAGCTGTGAGTAAGCTTTCAGCGATGGTGTCAGTTAACATACCTTAAGTTGCATGTAACAAATCCAAACTGGCTTAAACAGTGAAAGGTTTTAATAGGCTTAGTTTTCAGTCTAGGTGATAAGGCAAGTTCAGGGACTGTTTGCTCAGGATACTCTCTGTTTTCAGCTTCACCCTCTGTGATAGTTTTGTCCTGAGACTACTAGTCAGGGTTACTTGCTTCCAGGGAGAGGGAGGGGGAGGAGAGAGGGAGAAGGAGGAGACCCTCCTCCAAATTGTCACATCAGTTTCATTAGACCAGTTTATGTCATCTGCACATCCCTCCGCCAGTGACTGCAAAGGGAATGGACTTCGCTAATTAGCTCATGGCATTCCGAGCCCACCTTCCAGAAGTGGGTATGAGGTCAGTCCCACCCAGTCTGCAGTGGTTCTCCAAGTAAGGAGGTGGCATAGTGGCACTGGATGCTGAGTGGATAACTATTGAATATCTCCTATAGGACTGTACGCTGTTTCTCTGAAGTAGCATAGTCCGTTTTGTATTTGGAAATTAAAAGGAAGAAAGTCCAAAGATATTTTCAAAAAAATGCGTTAGTGAGTGCTTTTAGTATTGAAAATAGTGGAGACTTGGTGCAGAACTTGGCTTTGAAACCTGTTCATTAAAAATTACTTACAGAAATTACATATCACAGAAGGTCCTTTCTTCTCAGTGCTCCTTGCTTTTCTTCATTATATTGTGGATAATTTGTACATGTCAGTCTCTTGAGGGCAGGTATCATGTCGTAAGCATCTTTGACACTTTAGTGCTAGTGTCTAGTGGTTGAGCAGTGAATAAAGTGTATGTAGACTTGTACCTAGAATACTGAACTTCAAAAACAGTACAGATCAAGGTCTCTTTTTAAAAGGGTGTTAAGGACATGAAAGGCTATGTATTAGGTTGGTACAAAAGTAATTGCGGTTTTTGCAATTAATTTTAACCTTTTAAACCGCAATTACTTTGCAGCAACCTAATAGTTTCTATGTATAAATATCTAGAGGTAGATGTTTTAAAGATTCTATTATTTCTCCCCCAAAGGTTAAAACAGGAACTTTATGTAGCCCTTACAGTATATAATTTGAAAGACTAATAATTTATGCTACATATTTGTTTAATTTGCACATTATTTAGAAGATTAAAATTTTTAGAAGATGGTTTTATGTAGATAGATTTTACTTTTCATCTATTTTACAAAATTAAAATGCAGAACAATGTAAAAGCCAATGGTGTCACTTTCATTTTTTTACATCAATAGAAAATGAAACAAGAATTATACCTGTTTGCAATTTAGTAGATACCAAAGCTGTGGGTATATATAACTGTTGGTGTGTTATTCAGTAATTCATTCTTCAGTGCTTACCATGTGCCAGAAACAAAAATAGGAAATAGTCCCTGCCATCAAGGAACTTACAAGACTGGACACAGATGTAAATTCTCGTGCACCGGGGTGATGATAGAAGCATGTGGACACTCACTGTAGTGCGATGCCTATGAATCAAGTGTCAGTGTCTTAACTTAGTTCTCATATAATAATTAGAAAAGAATTCTTTTTTTATATTTGAATTATTAATTTTATCAATTTACCATATTTTCAGGCTTATGACTTATCAGTGTTTGAAATAGAATGTTTTATCACTTTATAAAACGGTACATTTAGTTTTTTTACCTGAAAAATTACTGTATTTGTTATTGGTATATAAACTTTAGAAATAGTGAATAATGGAAAAGAAGAACTGTTATCTTTACGATACAGAATAGTAGCTTTTGGGAACTTCACCTCACCTGGGGACAAAATTCCCAATTTACTGTAAATATTAGAATTTCAAGATTTTTATTTCTTGAGTTCAAGATTCCACTGAAGACTGGTGGAGGAAAAGGAAAGGAAGAATTTATTTTCATAGGCAGTTCTTATTGTCATGGGACCTAATTATGTTCTTTTCTATTATTTTCCATCTCTTAGGATATACTATAGAAAAGATTCTTTAATTGGATACAATCTTCCTGTCTTTCCAGTTCCAGTGTTCTGTGATGTGTTGTGTGTAAACATGAGCTAATCATAGGTCTCATTCCCCTGAATTTGTAGTGGCTAAATGGTAGTAGATTGACTACCTAGGGAGCAGTATGAAATGTAAAGCATCTCAATGAAAAAATGAAAAAAGTCTTTTCTGATGGATTGATTATATAGTTGAACATTATCCTGAAACTAACCCTTAATGTTCTAGTTATATTTAGCCCTAACAGGGCCAAGATTATTTGAGGGCTAACTAAGGAGCTTGCAATTTCTGATACTGGAAGCAAAATTTTCCTGATTCCTATAAACACTAACATTTCAAGATTTTCATTTATTTTGTTTTTTTACTTTTCATGAGCTCAACATTCAGTAAATAGTAGTGTGGTAGAGGGAGGAGAGAATAATTCAATCTTTTTTTTTTTTTAATGTTTAAGGCATTCATCAAATGCTTAGAAGATCGGGGCGTTTTCCTTTTACTTACATCATCAGCCTTAATATCAGAAACAAGTAAGAACAACCTTTTTGAAAAACTGTTTTTAGTATGTTTACTTTTGTTTTATCAGACCAACCTAACTTTTTTTCTGATTCTCATTCTGTGTAGGTTTTGGAGATGAGCAAATGGGTCTACATGGGTTACATTTAGTCCGTTCATCCCTGTCAAGAGGTAAGGGCTCCAGTTCACCAGTTCACATAAATCTGTCACATATTTTTCCATCCTCAACTTACTTAGCCTCTCAACCCTAGTCACTATATTCTTTTTTTAAATAACTCTTCCTTTAACCTCCCTGGTTAATCCTTTGTCCCTTTTCAGGCTGAGGCTTTCCACTGCGCCTCACACCCAGATAACCAGCTATCTACTGACTTCTTGACTTAAGATGTCTCAGATGTTCCCCAAATTCAGCATGTCCAACACTGAATTTACTTGTTAATTGAACAATGGTTGGGAGAATAGTGCTGTAATAACTATATACAGTGACAGATGGTTACTGAACTAATTATGGTGATCACTTTTTTTTTAATTAAATTTATTGGGGTGACAATTGTTAGTAAATTTACATAGATTTCAGGTGTACAATTCTGTATTACATCATCTATAAATCCCATTGTGTGTTCACCACCCAGAGTCAGTTCTCCTTCCATCACCATATATTTGATCCCCCTTAGGTGATCACTTTTTAAGGTATATAAATGTTGAATCATATGTTGTACACCTGAAACTAATATAACATTGTATGTCAACTATAATTAAACATAAATTTTAAAAATAAGTAAAAATTCACCTCAAAAAAATTCCCCACCCTAGCTAAGAGATACTTTTATCGTGTCTACTAAGTTAGTAGGACTCAAGGACTTCACAGATGCAGTTCTCTGTTTGGACTACTTGTCTCATTCCCCCTTATCGCATGAGGATAGGACCAAGAATTGGCTCTTGGGACAAAAAAAATTTACTTGTACAGTAGATAAATAGATAATACAGTATATCTGTGGTATTAAAATTTTAGAGGGCAGTTAGCAAACTAAAGTCTTGGGTTGAGGGGGATAATGACTAAAATCAGAGAAGCACTGACCTAGTCTCTAGTCATTCATATTTGTCATGTGTAGTTTTATTATCACTATTGATTCCCATAACCACACCGACCTCGGTGAGGACCCTTAAGCTTATCATCAATAGAATTTAAATATTTATTTGTGTATTATTTAATGCCTGCCTTTTCTCTTTATTCTACTGTATCCCCACTGCCTCACAATCCTAGGAACATAAAAAATAATGTTTGCTGAATAAATAAAGAATCATTTCTTTTTGTCATATGAGGAAAATTTTCTTCATTGTTTTATAATCATACTCTGTGTTTAATGTATATAGCATTTATAAAGCTACAACCAATACAAAAATGTTTTTAAAGTTGATTTCTTAAAATTGTGTTTACTCAAAGTAGAGAACTGCACTTTCTTGGGCATCACTTTTTTAGACTAAGAAAAGCATTACCAATTATAACAACATAATGTTTTATTTTTTTAAACTGTCTTTTTCAAGCATTCACTATGTGTGGTATTGTACTAGGTATACAGTAATTGATATAGCAGTCCTTAAAATAAGTACTCTTATTATGACCATTTCAAAAATGAGAAAACAGGCAAATTTATCCAAGGTCAAACTGACTCTCGAGCTAGTTTCCAACTCCTATCCCATACTGCCTCCCTCTTCTGTAGGAGCTTTGGCTTCGTGCTTATTTTTAAAGGGAAACTACCACTCACATAAAAAACATTGGTGGTCGTACCATTCATATTGAGCAGCACAGAATTTCTAAACATTGAAGTGTTGTGTTACAGTGTTCATATCCTCCTCTGGTTCATAAGACATGTTTTGTTTGTGGTCGTTCAGAGGGTCACAGCCATGGTTACTTGTTTTAAATTGAGTGATACTTTGTTTAGCAGACTTAAAAAGTTCTTTTACATAGATTTTATAAGTCTATCACAAATCATTCTTGGTTCTGCCTTTCCAAATTCTTGAAATAATGAAGTTGTGTGGAAAAATACTACTTTAGTGTGAACTGTTAGTAGTGCATAAGAACCTTTTTATATTTTATTTTTCTTCACTTGTTACTTTTTAAGTGATAAACTACAAAGAAAGGAATTTTTAAAGTCTAGTCACATGTTTCTGTTTATTCATATTTGTCATTCTATTTCCTAATACCTGCTTGAGTGCAAATGTATTTAGCTAGGACTAACTTAGTGTTTTCTTAATTCTGCAGTTACTTTTACTTTTTAAAAAATGGTGTAATTTATATTTCAGATTAATAGGCGCCAGAGGTCTTTGTTATCTGTGGCTTTTTATTTCTGATAACACTTAAATTTTCTAGAATTTTATTACCCATTTCTCAGTGATGTTTACTCCCCTCTTACTGTTTCCCTTCAGGTTACTGATTTACTGAAAAATTAATATTTTAGTCAAAGAGTGAGCTAGGGAGAGGAAGTGAAACAGAGTAGTCAGTTTAGTTACTTAATTAGTTTTTTATTTTTCAATTACAATTGACATACAATATTGTATTAGTTTCGAGTGTACAACAATTTACGAGGTGATCACTCTGATAAAGCTAGTACCCATCTGACACCATACATAGTTATTACAATTATTATTGACTATATTATTTGTGCTATACAGTACATCCTCATGACCATTTTGTAACTGCCATTGTACTTCTTAATCCCTTTCCCTTTTTCACTCATCTCCCCTACCCTCTTCCCATCTGGCAACCCTTAAAATGTTCTCTGTATCTGTGAGTTTGTTTCTGTTTTGTATGTTCATTTATTTTGTTCATTAGATTCCACATATAAGTGAAATCATATGGCACTTATCTTTGTCTGTCTGATGTACTCCACTCAGCATAATACCCTCTAGGCCCATCCATGTTGTTGCAGATGGCAACATGTTTTTTTATGGCTGAGTAATATTCCATTATATATATATTCTTTATCCATTCATCCATTGATGGACACTCAGCTTGCCTCTGTGTCTTGGCTATTCTGAATAATGCTTCAGTGAACATATGGATGCACATGTCCCTTTGAAGTAGTGTATTGGGTTTCTTTGGATAAATACCCAGAAGTAGGATTATTAGGTCCTTTGTCAATTGTTATAGCCTTTGTTTTAAAGTCTATTTTGTCTGGTATAAGTATTGCTACCCCAGCTTTTTCTTTTTTTTCGGTTTCCATTTTCATGAAATAACTTTTTCCATCCCTTTACTTTAAATCTGTGTGTGTCTTTCGATCTGAAGTGAATCTCTTCTAGGCAGCATAAGTAAGGGTCTTGTTTACTTATCCATTCAGCCCTCCTATGTCTTTTGATTAGAACACTTAATCCATTTAAATTTAAAGTAATTGTTGATAGATAGGTAGTTATTGTCATTTTATTCATATTTTTTATCTTTTCTTCTTCTTAAAGAAGTCCCTTTAACATTTCTAGTAATATAGTTTGGTGGTGATGAACTCCTTTAGCTTTTTCTTGTTTGGGGAGCTCTTTGTCTGTCTTTTGATTCTAAATGATAGCTCTGTTTGGTAGAGTAATCTTGGTTGTCCTTGGAGGTCCTTGTTTTCCATTACTTTGAATATTTTGTGCCAATCCCTTCTGGCCTGCAAAGTTTCTGTTGAGAAATTAATTGACAGTCTTTAGGGAGCTCCCTTGTAGGTAACCAACTGCTTTTCTCTTGCTGCTTTTAAGATTCTCTCTTTGTCTTTAACATTGGCATTTTAATTATGATGTGTCTTGGTGTGGGCCTCTTTGGGTTCATCTTGTTTGAGACTCTCTGCACTTCCTGGACTTGTATGCCTATTTCTTTTGCCAGGTTAGGGAAGTTTTCAGTCATTATTTCTTCAAATAGGTTTTCAATTCGTTGCTCTCTTCTCCTTCTGGTATCCATATGACATAGTTATTGGTACACTTGATGTTGTTCCCAGAGGCCCCTTAAACTATCCTCATTTTGTGGATTTTTGTTTTGTTGTGTTTTATTTTTGCTGGTCTGATAGGGTGTTTTCTGCTACCCTGTCTTCCAAATTATTGGTTCTATGCTCTGCTTCATCTAATCTGCTGATTCCCTCTAATATATTCTTTATGTCTGTTATTGTATTCTTTATTTCTGACTGGGTTTTTTTTATGTTTTTCAATCTCCATGTTTATATTTCCTATCTCTGTTGAAATTCTGACTGAAATCATTTAACATCCTTATAACCATTGTTTTAGACTCTTCACCTGGTATATTGCTTGTCTCCATTTTTAGTTCTTTTTCTGGAACTTTGTTCTGTTCTTTCATTTGGAACATGTTTCTTTGTCTCCCTGTTTTGGCTGCATCCCTGTGTTTGTACGTATTAAGTAGAGCTGCTATGTCTCCCAATCTTAGCAAAGTTTTCTTATGTAAGAGGTGTCCTGTAGGGCCCAGTGGCGCAATCCCCCTGGTCACCTGAGCTGGGTGCTCCAGATATGTCCCTTGTGTGGGTTTTGTGTGCCCTTCTGTTGTAGTTGAGCCTTGGTTGCTGTTTGCCTGTCAGTGGGAGGGATTGACCCTCAGGCTGATTGGTTGTGAGGAGTGGCCATGACTACAGTGGAGGAGTTGGGCTCTGGTGCCTGCCCAGTCTTCCCTTTGGGTGTGTCATCCTAGGGGGGGTGTCACCACAGGCCAAGTTCATCTGTAGCCTGTGCCCTGCCTGGGAGAGGCCAAGCCTTGAACCAAGGCCATGTGCTGCCAATGCCAGGCTTGGGGCTGCTTAGCAAAAGGTATGGGACATACTGAGGCCCAGTGCTGCTTATTTGGAGTTTGTGAACCTTTGAGAGATTTTTGGGAAAGTCTGCAGCATAAGCCAAGACAGGCCATTTGTATGGAAAAGCCACTGGAGGGAGCTTGGGTGGACCTGCAAGTTGGGTGGAGTCTTAGGGAATCACGAGGGCGGGGCTAACAATGTTAGCCATGTTGATGGAAACTCACATGTGGCGGCCGCCTGTGTCTGCACACTGGCAGAGGGAGGGCTCAACAAAAGAACAGTGGCTTCTGCCAGCACTTCTCTTTGGTAGAAGAGGCCCCTCCAGCCCATGCCTGGAAGCCAGACAATTCCGCTCCTCCCTGTATGTCTCTGGTGCCTTTCAAACTTCTGCCCCAGCTGTGGAGCTCAGAGCAAGTGTCCATCAGTGAGTAAGGTTGTGCACTGGCCCTTTAATAGGAATCCCTGGGATTCTAGCTGCTCTTGTCTCACTCAGCCACAGTCTCTGCTGGTTTTCACAGCTAGAAGTTATGGGGACCCCTTTTCCCAGCACTGAAACCCTGGACTGGGGAGCCTGTTCCTCCTCTGGGGGCGCCCTCTGCAGCCGAGATATTCCTCCCACTTTTTAACCACCAGCCTTTTCCATATCTCCACTCCTCCTCCCGGTCTTGAGGTGGCTTCTTCTGTATGTCCTTAGCTGTTGGACTTCTGTTCAGCTAGACTACAGGTGATTTTCTATGATGGTTCTGTAGTTTACTTGTACTTTTGATATATGGTTATGGGAGGATGAAAGCACCAGCGTTTACCTACTCTGCCATCTTGACCAGAAATCTAGTTACTTAATATTTTTTAAAATTTCATTTGATAGAGAATGTGATGAAATTAACACCAATAATTACCATGAGGTTTGTTGGTTACTTAGGGGTTTTATTTTTTCAGTTCAGTTGGTTTGCACTGTAACTTCTTAAAAGAATTTGAAGTAACTTATATAAGGTAGAAATAAAATAAGACATTTTAAAAGCAAAAAGTAGAAAAGCAAATCTGCCAACTCTAAAAGCCAGTGCTATTGCTCTGATGGTGCATTGAGCTCATGCTGAGCTCCTGGTCAGATGAGATGGAACTGGAGGCAGGTCTACCTTCTTCGTTCTACCTAGTGATTGCATTTGAATGATTCTTTTTCAGTTCTCTCTCTGTCCCCACCACAATGTGTGATTGGATTTTATATATATATTCATTAAATGTACCTATAAGTCTTCTGTTAATTTCCTTTTAGATTTTCATTTTGAATACTGTATCATAATTAATCATCCAATAATTTTGTAATCTAAAGCATTTTTTTCTACGTTTTTGTAAAATAAAACAACACCCCAAAATTTCAGGTTTTTAACATGTGTATATATATTTTAGGGCTGAAAGACTTGACTGTTGAAGATGACATCTCATTGAAGGTGATACCTGTTTTACCTGCCCTTAATTGTGCCCTGCTAGAAGCAAAGAAATCATTTACTGAAGAAGGAATCGCTCCAAACACGTTAGTAAAGCGTAGTTTCCAAGAATTGAGCAAGGTAAATAGAAGTCCGTCATTGACTGCTGCTTCTCGGGGTGAAATGAAAGAGACTGCATTCTTCGCCAAACTGTCCAGTGATTTTGACTTGATTCCTCCAGCTGAAAAGTGCCCTGTACAATCTTTAACTCAGTTGAAGTCTTATTTTTCAGACCCTAGTGGGTACATTTTGGAAGTCTCTACTGCATTAGATTTATTGGCAGAGCATCCGCAGTCTCCTTGTATTTCAGATGGAATTTGTGATGCTGGATTTTCCTTAGTTATGACTCCAGATCCTGAATTTCTTGACTCAGAGGCAGAAGTAAGAAAAGAAACTGAAGCAGAAAAGAATTCTGAAGAAATGTTTAGAGCAAGGAAGAGAACTGCGATTCCATTAAATCCAGTATCAAATGTGAGAGTTCAACCGAAGAGAAAGGCGAGCATGCCGCCTGTGGTGCCGAGTAAAAGGGTGAACTTGTGCCGTCCCTTCCCCAAAAGAACTCCTGCTGGAGCAGACAAGGGGTCAGCCTCTCAGGCCACCCTCAAATTAGTTAAAGGACAATTTCCACAAAAAAAAAGAGGTAAGCATGATTCATGTAAATTATTAAATGAGGAGTTAGTGATAAGTATTCTAACACTGTTCCTGTCTGATTATTGTGTATGGCAGCTTGGCAGTATCAGTTAGATGTTTGTTAACATTTCTCTTCAAGTGATTTGTCTGTGTGCGTAAGTTTGAGAAGTACTGACGTTGATAACAGATTAAAATCATGAAACGGGAAAAACGGTAAGATATCGCAAAAGCCCACCCACCAAAAGCTTGTATTTCACTTTATAGTTGCTCAAACTGTCCGTTATTTATGTACCATACTAGAAAGATGGTTATCCAGTTTCTGAGCTATACTCAGACAAATAAAATATAAAAAATAAAATATAAAATCAGGCATACCAACAGCAGCAAAAACTGATAACCTGCTAGTCTGAACATGTATGGGGGGGGGGAGCGAAATGCCTGGCGCCTCCTAAACTAAAACAATCTGCGACAGAATTTCTAATCATTTATGTGTGTCAGAGTTTTAAAAATGGTCACCTGAATTCTGCTGTAGACCTATTGAAACAGAACGTCCAGTGGCCTGGGGACATACGTATTGAAACACTGCCATGTGGTTTTGTTGCCCCCTGAAAATTGAATGAGTCTAGAGTCATTTAGCGTGTAGTCAAATAAATGCACAGAACAATGAACAACGCGATTTTGGCTTAGAGTCATCTCAGATTATGAGTAGTGTGTTTTGTTGAAAAGTAGGGAACTATATGCTATGTGATCCCATAGAGCAGGGGTCAGCAAACTGTGCCCACAGGGCCCCTGAAGCACTTACCTGTTGTCTCCGGGTACTTCACACTCTGCAGGCAGAGGTGAGTGCTTGTGATGGGGAACATACAACCTTCAACACTGAATCTATGTATTGTCTGGCCCTACACAAAAAAGGTTTGCCAATCCTGTCCATTGTACTTTGATTCTAGATGATTAAGGTTTTATCCTGTGGTTCAACAAATAGTTATTCCTGGCCTGTTAAACAGTTTGAGAAATTGTGTGTGTGTGTGTGTGTGTGTGTGTGTTTAGGAGCGTGGTAGAAAGAATGGCAATAGAAGGCAGTGAATCAAACTATACAGCTATTTACAAATAAATTTCAGGCCAACCAGATTGAGTTTCTGCTCTGTGTGTACCAGTTTACTTTAAGATACTGAATAAATTATATGTGATTCAACATATATGTTGTCACTGTTTCTCAAATATTTTAATTTCATCCACTATAAGAAATGTTTATATTATAGTCTAGTACACACAAATTCATACATGACTAAAACAAAAATTTCTAGAAACATTTACCCTGTGTGTAATACAATCTGATATTTTCTATTCTATTCTGTTTCATTCTTTTAAGAAAGAATTCTGGTTGAGACCCATTATTTTACAGTCACCAGTGGCTTATGGCATGCAGCTTAAGAAACATGGCACGGTGTGATACAGCTGGCAGGAGAGTCCTTGCTGCTGGACTCCCTGGTGTCTCTTGGTTCTGTATTTCCTCCCACCACCTTGGTTGTGAGAGAGCTTCCCTTCCTGCAGGTGCAGATGCTAAAGACTTCCCCTAGGTCTTGGTCATCTCATCTTTTTATTTTCTCAATTTAGTCTCTTAACTGTTTTCCTGCTTGATTTATAGTCTTAATTTGCTTATTTCCTTTCTTCATGCTAAAAATTTTAGAAAATGTTAACTACTGGAATGAGAAGTCTTATTCCTTGAAGAAATCAATATGCTGCTTTACCTGTAATAGTTTAGGAAGGAGGAAAATAATTATACCCAGGGAAATGTACATTAAGAGATTCTAAAGCTCTTCTTAAACCACTTCTTTCTCTAACCCCCAAAAGAATGAAATGAAATTGGTCTCTTTTCTACATTTCACTAACAGTCATCAAAATTTCTTAAACTGTTCAGTATCATGTTTCCTGTTCTCAGAAATAGTTTTCTGTATAATATAATTTTAAAATATTTGCCAACATTCACATGTGTGATTATTCTGTGATACTTTTGGGGCTAAAGTTTTTAGTGGGAATAGCTGAAATTCTACAAAGTCAATGGGGAAAAAAGTTTTTTAAGTATTTTCAATGCTTATTAGTATTAGTATTTTATTAATATTTTTCTAAACTCTCAAAACATTGAAACACTTTCTGTTGTGTTACATAAGCAGGTAGTCAGTACGTGTTTCCCTCACGTACCTCCATCTTTTGCTATTTCCTTCCTTTCATGTGAGAAGCAAAGCTGAGCATTTTATAGATCAGCAATTATAATAGATTGGTAGGAAATTAAATCAGGTAAAGACTGTCCAGTGTACTTTTTTCTTTCTTATCTTAAAAGATGATTCTTTGGATGATACTAAGACTTTGATGTTTAGGGGTAGTAAAGTGAAATATCGTAAGATGGCTCTTTGTGAATAGATAATCTCTTCTCCGCCGTGTGATTACCGCTTAAACACACCAGCCTACAGGACTGAGCTGCCTGTGTGTATTGAATTATCCGCCTCCCAGGGCTGGGGACTGGCACATTCAGCCTGGCCTGCCACATCAGTCAGGGAAGATTATGGAGACTTTTTTAAAAAATTAAGTCATACCTTGTTTTTATAAAGTTTTTACTCTGATATTTTTCTCCTTCACCTGGTAGGATATAGACCAACACTTAGCAAGTTCGTAATTGTGTATTTATATGAGAACTTTTAACTCTTGCTTTGTAAAAAAAAAAAAAAATCTTTTAATGAAATACCCCAAATTTTACATTTTATTCTTCATTACTAAAGTTACCCCCTACAAAAAAAAAAATTGATGAAAAGCTATGCTAATATCTGAGCCTCAAAGCCCTTAAAAAACGGTGTCTTTTCTACATAAGGTGCTGAAGTGCTGACTGCACAGTTTGTACAGACAACCAAATTGGATAGGAAAAACCAAGACGTTCCTATTTCTAAAGATGTTCCAGTTGCCACGAGTGCTAAAAGGGCAAGGAAACAAAAGAGATCTCCCGTCAAAACTGTTCCAAGGGCTAAGCCACCTGGGAAGAAGTCACCACAAAAACCGAGGGTACATGTAGTGAAAGGCAATAAGAATCCCAGAATCAGAAAGCAGCCACAATCTGGTAAGAAATACTCTTCCTGTAAATTTTAACACCACAATCCAGAAAATAAAGATTACAAAATAGTGTGTGGAAATAACAAGAACAGTTAAAATCTATCAACAATTCTTGCTGTATTCTTTAGTTTCGACACTAACAGGACAAAGTAACTTGGTTTCCTACTGTAAATAAATTAGGAAAGTACAGATACAGCTTCAAATATCAAAAAATAGACTTACTTTTTAGTTTGTGTAAAACCTGAGCATGAACTGTCTGCAAAGGTTATAAATAGCCTCTTTTATGTCTAAATGCACAAGCAAGTAGCATTATCTGGCAGTATTTTTCAGGACCATGATCAGTTATAAAAAGTAAGATTAAGTTTATTTATCCAGAGGCAACTGTAAAGAGATTGTTCAAAATAGTAATTCAGAATCTTCTATTTGGTTTTAAAAGGCATTCAATTAACTTTAAAAGCAGTTTTACTTTCCTAATTTTGCTTAAGTAATGAAGTCTAGTTATGAGAACAAACAACTGACTAGTTCTACATTTCCAGCTGCTAGACACATCCTCTTTGCTTGCAGTCCATCGTCACTACAGACTTTACTTCTGAAACTTTTCAGAAACACTTAACTTTTCTCCCAGCTCCATCTCCCTTCTTAAATTTCCTCTTTCTGTGTATAGTGTAATTCTTTCAGTCTGCAAAATCTATGCATTTTACTTTATCTCTGGTATTGAGTCCTCATGTGTTGTATGTATGTTTTTTTAAATTTGTTTTAACAAAAGCTTCATTTCCTCATACCTTTATAGTTCTCTCTGTTTTCTGTCTAAGCTCCCTCATCTATTTTCAGATTTTTTTTTTTAAATCTTACATTTAGTGGAAATTCAGAGAAAGAAGCTATGGTTTTGTTGGGGTGAACTTGGTGTTTTTCTGATTTTCTTTAATATTGTTTTATGACTGAAAAAATTTCAAAAGCTCATCGTGTCATTCTAAAACCCAGTGTCACAGTTTTGGCATCCACACCAAATGTAAACTCTCTTGCTTGTCTCTCAAGGCAATTCATAATGTGGTCTCACCCCACGTGTCCATATTTCTCTCCTGCTCTTGCCTAACGGGGCCCTTCCTTGCCAGGCACGCAGTGCGCCCCACTTGCATCACACCTCGTTTTAGTCCTGTGCCCTCCCCTCTTCGTCCAGATCCTGCGCAGCTAAGGCACCTCCGCAGTGAGACATTTCCTTCTGCTCTGATCTTCTCTGATCTCTCTTTTCTCTCATTTCCTTTTGGGTTTTTGAGAACATTCTAGAATTAAAGTCATACTATTTTCCAATCATTTGATGTGTCTTGGTCCTGTCTTTTCCAATTAGTTTATAAGCGTTATGAGCATAGAATGCCTGTATTCTTAGCCTTGTTATTTGAATTCTTTGTATTCAGTTGGCTCTCACATGGAGACTAATTGATTAATGGGAAGGAGTTGTGCAGTTGGGTATTGGCAGAAAAATGAGCCCAGAAAATGAAGAGTTTTCAAAATGTGTATTCAAAAGTAGGCTTCTTTGTATTGCAAATGTCTGTCCATATAGTGCAGCCGTGTTCCAAGTTAAAATGTTAGATTACCTACCACCTTTTTTGTTTTTAACACTAAATTAAAACCTTATTGAATAAAGAACACTCTCCAGAACACATGATCTGATGGACTAGGTTTACATTGTTTACCACCTTTTAAAGAGATTATTTAATCTCTTAATTTTTCTTTTATTTCTTAATCATCTATATTAACCTGTTTCATTTCTTATACTTGAAATATTAGAGTTTAAGAAGGCTCATTTTGTTAAAACTGAAATTAATGGTTTCCTGTCCTTTCTATAGTTCTCAATATAGTTCTTATTCATGGAACTTATATATATATATTTTTTTATAATTTGGCATTATCTTACCTGTATGTCTTAAAAGACACAGATTACTGGTATTGTATTTTTAATTGATTGAGAACAATTAAACAAGGTAGTAATTAAATGATTTATCTGAGACTACACATTAAAACTGAACCCGTTTTCTTGACTTCAATACAGTATTATTTGTATGAACTTTATTTATAGGTGATATTCTGTAAGAGCCATAATCTTCACAGAGGTAAAATGAAAGTAGTGTCAATAAACATATAGATCATAAAATGAATTTCATGTTTCCAATACACCCATGGGGCTGAGATGACTCTGCTTTGGGTCAGTTTGGGTCACTGCGTTTCACCAAGCCCCCTTGGGTTTTGCTGCTTTAAATAAAAACTGGACAGTGGCTGATTAATTTAATTTTACTTGCCCCACCATATGCACACACCTTTCTCATTCTGTTTGATGAACTCTTAGGCCAAAGTTTTCTTCTTCTTTTTAAATGGATCAGTCATTGGCTTTATAGGCAGGTTGATAATTTACTCCAGACTTGCTACTATTAATTACTAAGGGGAGCACAGTTGGCTTTTCTGTCCACCAGCCACTTGCTATAAGGAATGGTTGCCTAGTATGGTGAACTTTGTCCTTCATCATAACCACTTTTAAGAATTTATGTCCTGAGAATGCAAGTAAACCACTTGAGAATGCCATTTTTCTGATTAAAGGCAAATGGATAGACTGGATTATCTGCAGAGAGGAGAATTGTCAGTAGACAAGGAGATTTGCTATCTTGCAGATAGAGGAAATATTTTCAGTGCAGAAAGAAAGTTTTAAATGGTGACGAACTCAATTAGCGATTCTGAATACTTGTATAACTATCTTATTTTTCATTCGTATCATTACATGTTATAATTAAACATCAATATTGTCAAAATCATCTCTATTTTGAACTTAGGTGATTAATCACTTAAGGGACATGATTTCTAAGAAAGTATGTTAACATACTGTAATATACAGTTCGAACAGAAATTCTTGTATTTGCCCTAGATTGTAAGCTTTATGAGGGCAGGGCTCTTATTTTCTTTTTTTTTGTTTTTATTTTCTGCTCTTTGTATATTCCTTTAGCTGAGCAGGATGTCTTGTGTGTATTCAGTACATGCATTTTTGAAGGGTGATTTCTTATTAAATTAATATACATATTCCTTAGGACTTTTCCTCCGGTAAATACATTATAATAGATCTGAGAGCTGGAAGAGACTTCAGTCTGATAGGAAAATTTTGATGTACAGTCTATATGCAATATCAAGAGGTTTTTCTTGACTATATTGACTTAATCATTGATTTTCACTAAACCATCGTAATATGGAAAAGAATTAATTACATGGAAATCAAATGGTGTCTGTTTTTCTTTTATGTGGAAGCCCAAGAAGAAACCACTTCACAGCTTCAATCAGAAATTGCATCAGATGGGCAAGAAGATGTTAACATAAATACAGTTCAACCGGAAAATATCACGGTGGCTCAGAAAGACCCAGCTGAGAACTCCATTGCCAACTGTGACTCCCAGGCCTTAAATCTGTTAGCTGACCTAGCATTAAGCGCTGCTTCCTCTACCGCTCCATCACCTGAGCCCAGAAACCTTCCCCACTCCTCTGAACTGCCACAAAACGATGTTTTACTTTCTCAAGAACATTCTCTGAGCAGTGCATCTGACCATGAATATCATAGAGGAGTTAAAAGTCAAAAAAGTGAACTGTTACCCGAGCCCTCCTCTGAGAAGAGTAATCCAACATCAAACTTCGCTGTCAGCCAAGAGGAAGAGAGCTTGGCTCCTGGTAGCGAGGCCCCTGTACAATCCCAGGCGGCACTTCCTGAGGAAACACTAGAGACCTGCGGTGCAAGCCAGAGCTCTTTTGTTGCTGTGGAGCATTCGTATGCGCTGCTCCTTGCAGAACATTCAAAGAAGCTTCTACAGCAGAGAGGGGTACCAGGCCCTGCCTTTGCCAAGAATGGCACAAAAGGCCCAGAAGCAGGAACCCCAGTGGGAAAAGTAATGCCATTTCGGCATCAGCAGAACACCTCCCCTTTGCAGAAGCTTTCTGAGGTCCCGCTACTCAGGCGTAAGAGCAGGTTGCTGTCCTCCAACCTGAGAAACGCTTACTGTTCTCATACTGTGTTCAGCTGTGACGGCTCTTTTAAGGTTACTTTCAAATGTGAGACAAACTATGTATTCAGCTTAGACAGCAAATACACCAACAACCCACTGGAGAAAACTGTCCTAAGAGCATTACATGGGTGAGTAGGAGTGGCACTTGATGCAAATGGGTAAATTTCCTATTGAGATAAGTGGAGTGTGCAAGGAGGCTTGTGCCTAACTTTGGAGAAGGAGAGAGCAGTATTGTTTGTAAATCCAGTGACTGGCTAATAATTCAATTGTGTTTACTGACAGTGAAAACTGAGGCTGGTTTTCCCACTGTCTAGCAGTGATCACAGGGAGAACTTTTGCAAGACAATTTTAGCCTCCTGAATGGCTTTCCATTTTGAGATGTTCCTCTCTAATAAGCCTTTGCAGCCTCTGAATTATAATATTTAAATGGGATCATTATTTAAAATAGTGAGATATAGAAATAATGCTTTCCAGACTGAATTCCAGAAGAAACATCTAAAGAATTACTTCTAGCTTGTGGAAGTCCTCCTTACCCAGCAGAGTGGCAGAAAGCGCGGGTTTTGGAGTGTGCTTTTGATCTGGGTTCTCCCACTTAACTGGCTTCTGTGATCCCATTCCCTGTGCTTCAGGACAGTGCTCCTCCATCTTTATTGTGTACACTACTCATCCAGAGACCTCACTGACTGCAGATTCTGACTCAGTCTGTTTGGGATTGGGCCTGAGAGTCTACATTTCCAGGTGATGCCAGTGGAGCACTGCACACTTTAAAATGTGGGTTTAGTACTAGCTATATGTTAAGGTTGTTACGTACATAAGGGTTTTGCACAGGGGTGCATACCAATAAATGGTAACCATTACTATTAGCCGGAAGTATTAGGTATATGAAATGACACTGAGCTACCTGTTAGTGGAATGTTTCACATGTGAGGGACTGAATTGTGTCAGGCTTCTTTCCCTGATCCAGTTATGAGCTCACACTCGTAAGAGCATATACTTGCGTTCCCATCTATCTACTCGTGAGGGTCATTTCCTTAGTCTTAATCCTGTTTAACTGAAGGGTAACTCTGTAACCCCTCTAACTCATCCCACTCCAGCTCTGCTATCCTTTTGCTTGGTAGATGGCCAGAAATGTTTTGTACCTCCCCTTTTGGTTTCAGGAGATTTTCAAGAACTGTAATCTGAAAATAATATAGTTCTACTGAATTGCCCACAGAGATATGTTAACCTTCAGACTTTTCCACCTATTAGAAGAGAGACACAAAAATAGAAATGAGTCAGCCAGACTTAGCAGAAACAAAGAGATGAAGATTTGTGCAGTTGGCTGAAGATTTGTACTAGGTATATTGTTTCCAGGAGAGTTTGCACGTTACCAAAGAAAAATCCCAGACTAGGAGTTAGGAGACCTACATTCCAATCATGGTTCTACCAGTTTCCGTTTCTTTCTCTGTCTCTGTAAAATGCGTAGATTAGATTCAGTGTAATTATTTGTTAAATCAACTTCATTTTTATCTTATTGTTTCATGCTTGTGTGATTTTTTTAAAATAAAAATGAACACAAAAACTAAGTTTAATAATGAAGGCACTTGCTTATGGATAATTAACTAAAATAACCGTTTTCATTGATTTTGTGTGTTCTTTAAAACCTCAGGCCCTGGAACACTGATTTACCTGATAACTTGGAAGAAGTGAAGCTTTTACTTCATATGTGGGTGGCCCTGTTTTACAGTAATCAAAGCAAAGTCATCCGATCATCCCGGAAAGTAGTAGAACACAGCAACCCTGCCAAATACGTGTCTATAAATAGCAGGATAGGATCTTTTGAAGTCAGTGAAATTGAGGAGTCTCCCAGCGTGGAAAGGTGTACTGTAGGCCCTTTGCTGGAGACAAAGGAAGCTCCCAGACGTCCTAGTGCTGAAGTGTCCTTCCCTGACACTCACTCCTTGATTCCTTTCATTAAACCACAACCTGCAAGAGGCTTGGAACTCTGGGTACAGAATGAGCAGAAAGAAATGTTTGCAAGAGAGGGTCATCCAGCTACCCCAGAAAGCCAGAATTTCATCTACTCTTATAATAATGAGGTAAGTAAAGCTGAATGGATACTGTAAATTGTGACAATATTTTTGCAGACATTGTCTTTTTTTTCTTTGTATGTAAAATCACATTCAAAACAAGGCATTGATTTCTTTTAGGAAAGTGGATTATCTAGCTTTGCAAAGGATTACATATGCCAAAAACTTTGTCTTCACAAGTGTTGCTCTAGCACAAGTGTTGCTCTAGATTGTGTGATTGAAGAAACTAGAAAAAAATCGTAGAGGTCATGGGAGCAAACCATGATTGTGTCGTTTATTTGTTGTATAATGTCTGTACTCTCTGAGCTTATTTTTCTTTTCAAAGAAGCGAATAATACCTATCATGCCTTACGTAGAATGCAGGATCCAATAAGGATCAGATGAGGTAATAAATATTAGAAATCTTTGATAAACCTCAAAGTAAATTAAAACTGAATATATTAAAATTATTTTTGAAAACATACTGGAACAGTAAATGAAACGGCAGACCGGTTACAGGTCTGTAGATAATTATTTGTAAATACTGAAAATACATTTTGTTTCATTTCATTGTTCTCAAATAATGTTCAGGCAGGCCCGATAATCAGATATTAAGTGGAACAAGTAAAAAAGTTGTAGCAAGATTCTAAGTAAATGGAGTGATTTATTACAGATTTATTACAGAATAATTTTGCATGGGTTTGGGTACTTACAGTGCCTGTCTTCACATTGAATAGACACTGTTTCTAAACCTGGGGTTACTTGGGGATTTGCGGTCCAGGGGTGAACCGCAGGGGGGTCTTTAAATGTCTCCAGATGCTCTGCTTCATCATCATAATGGAGACTGACGGAAGTACTGGGCCAGGTAGTGGTCTGAGCCTTCCCTCACATCAACTCAGTTAATTCTGTCTCCACCCGATGCGGTGAAGACCATTCCTCCTCATTTTATAGAGGGGAAAGCTAAGGAATAGAGAAGTACGAAAATTGCCTGGGGTCACATAGTGACTTGTCAAGCCAGGATTCAAATCTATCTAGATGCTTCTCAGTGCCATATTCTGTGTGCATGTATGTGTGTATGTGTACACATACATACACACACATACATACAGTTATACATATGTAATACTGTATGTATGTATGTGGTTTTTCTCCCATTGGGGTTCATAAATTTCATTTGATTCTCAGAGATACATGAAATCTGGTTAAGAATTACTACTACCTTAGAATAAAAAAATATTTATAATTTAGTCAGGCCACTGTTGATTACTACTTACATATGTACTGGTTTCTTATAAAGTATTTTTTGTTGTGGTAATATATAATTACCATCAGTACTAATTTTAGGAATGATCTTTTGCAAATACGAAATAGAGTAGTTAAGAAGTAGAAGGTAGAGTATTAAAATGAATGGTTCCTAAAAATTTCTATAGCACATATTTTAAAATTTTTCCATCTTCTTGGATACTGTGCCTATACCTTACAGCACACACTCACATGCCAAACCACTCCCTTATTCTACAAGTGGGAAGACTAGGATGTGAAGAGAATGCACAGTGGGCATTAGAAGTCAATAGCATGTTCTTTTAGTCGTGTGTTTAATTTAGCATTCTTTTAAAAACATTATACTTCACCTGTAGGAAAACAGAAAACATTCCAAGATAACCACAATTTGCATTTCACTAAGACCACAGGCCTGGTGAGATTCGGGACTGTGGTCAAACATTCACAGCCACGATGTGCTGGGAGGGTCATGGGAATGTTCTCAGAAGACTCTGAGCATCAAGACTTTTCTGTGCTTTGTGCCTAGCCAGTCATGTCCTCTTAAAATTCTGGGTCTCAGGTCCACTCTGCCAATTACTTGACTCCCTGTCTTTCTTTGGTTAAGACAGAAATGTTTTTAACAAGAAATTTGATACACAGGTCCTGACTTCCCACATGATTGTCTCAAGACATGGCAGGAAATCTGTGATCGCAGTGTTCCAAAAATTACAGGTGTATAGTCAATTGTATGATCAGTCCATTTTAATATATTCCAAACAAGACCATGCTTCAGCCTTTTAAAAAATACCAAAATAACCTGTTTATATGAGGATATCAAAATTATCAGAGGTATTTCTGCTAATGTTTGACCTAAATCCATTCACCGTCATTTCTTTTGGTTTAATTTATTCATGCAAACTGCACTATGTTTTCTTGTGCTCCGTTGACTAGGAGGCATTACAATGAGAGAGAAATTATCTCCAGTTATAAGCAAAGACGATAGCTAAGGCATATGGGATGTTCATTTATCAGAATGGAAATTGTTACTGTGGAAAAACTGCTAATCATTGTAGTCTGAGTACAAGAGAGTAATTAATCTTTTTCCTTATAGGAAAGTTACAGATGACAATGTATTTACAGTCTAATTGAAAGCTGGTGTTTAAAATAAGTTGTTCTTTGCTTTAAAAATCATCTTTCAGTCTTACTAAAAACAAAATTAATTGAGTACTTTTCTCTAGAGCTGCATTTCTGAATTAAGTGATACTACTTAGCAAACAGGCTGCATTTTCAAGTCTTTAAGTTGTCAGTGGTCTAGCCACTTTTCTTCCCAAAAGTCCATTCAAAAAATAGGCTGTGCAATTAGAAAGTTTGGGAGCGCTCATCTGTGTGTTGTATGTTTAAAGAAAACACTCTCCTATTGGGTATTTTAAGCCTAATGAGAGAGAGATTTACTTTATCTCTACCCTATTATAGTCTTATGGATCAGAAGATTCAAAAGAAGAGACAAACTAAAATTAATCCTTGGCTAGTTTGTTCTTTACATACATAAATGTTTAAAAAAAAATAATCTCCTTTATTTTTTAACTTTTGTCATTTCAGATAATGGAGGAAAAAGAACAACAATCATCAGATAAACTAGAGACTTCTAATCTTGTGCTTTCTAGCATTGAAAGTACCCAAACTAATGGACCTTCTATTCCTGGTGAAGGGAAAACCTTTGAGCCACTTGATAGCACAAGAGTGACTTCTTATGATGATACTGTCACACAAACCACATTCACCACAACCTGTGATGGGGTCAGCAATCAGTCGGGGATTTGTCAGAAGTCTGTGTATAGCACCCTTGAAAGCAAAGTTGATATTTTTCATGCAACAATGCAAGCAAAAACAAGTGGTTTACAGAGCCTTAGCCAGCATAACAGCCCCATAAACAAAGGATGTCAGCCTTCATTGGAAAGGAAGGATGATATGGGGTATGTAATGATTAATCTGGAACCAGTTACTCTCACTTTTGAAAAAAATGCCTGTGTACCAATACAGACAGAAGTCGTAAACAGAGCTGATAAACCTACAGCCCTTAATGTGGAGTTCGTTAAACAAGTATCAGCTGGTACAAGTCTTAGACATCCTGTATCCACATTTGAAAAGGCACAAACACAAAGTCTTAAGGACATTTCATCTCTAGCAATGTCAGGACAAAAAGGCACTAAGTACCTCAGTGCCTCCTCAGTAAGTGGGGAGACACTTGCTAAAGAAATGTGTTCGTTACAGAAAGAGATTCCTAATCCAGGCTTGTCGTCACCATCTGAGAATTCAGTGGCAGAGGAGGCATTACCATTAGTTAGAAGTTCTAATTATTCATTACCCAGAGAAGAACTGAAACTCCCTCAAGAATTTTTTCTGCAGCCTAAGAGTCTCTTTAGCACTCCTTCGGAAGAGATTATGGAGCCATCGCAGGCTGAAGAAGTGCCATCATCAGCCTCTGCCACCTTGGAACAAAGTGACTCACTTAACTGTATTCCATCAAGAAGTAATACATCAGATCTCTCTTTAGAATTAAAGAGTGACAAGAGCAGTCTAAAGAGCATCAGTAGGAATTTTGAATCATTTAATTCAGCATTTACCAAACCAACCAGACGATCTATAAATGGAGAGGAGATCAGCCTCGAGTTAGAGGACGATTCTGACATTGACCTAACTCTCACAATATCACCACCTACAAGTCCCAGAGAAGAAATGCCCGCTGGTGAAATAGGGCAACATCAGGAGGACCCATTACCAAATTTGGCACTCCAGGATATGGATGAAAACATAATTGAGCCAGAAGAGGTGACTTTGATAGAAAACAGAGAAGTGAATTCTGCTAAATATACATCAGTGCTTCCCATGGTGTCCAAAAAACCATTAGATAATAAGGAGAGACAAGGTGATAACTTACAAATGGTTACTTTAATACTTCCTAAAGAAACTTGTGCCCTTGAGATTGCAGAAGTTAATGTTACCTCAGACTTTCCCTTTGGTTCTTTAATTGAAGAAGTGTCACCAGCTTCTAGTCCTGACCCTCAAGTACCAGTTGAAGAAACACAATCGTGTCAATCTGTATATCCTTGTAGTTTAAAACTTCCTGATTCACAAGGTGAGGAAAATAAGAAATTCTCCCAGATTGAGTCAGTAGGTTTGGCTATAACAGAAAAAGAAAATCCTTTTGTTGGCCCTACCCACCCAGTGGGACACGATACCTTAACTCAGGTTCAGCAAATGCAGCTTTCTGCTGAAATGCCTCTAGTATTAATTAATGATCCAGGAAGAAAAGATAGACATTTAACCCTTCCAGGTAAAGTAAGTGAGGAAACTGTCCCAAGTGAGGATGAGGAGAGTGTATCTTCCTCAGAAAAGGTGCCATGCTGTGATACAGAGTTAAACCATCCTGTAACTGCCAGTTATGGAGCTGACTTCAAGACTTCTTTAGAAAAACTGATAATATCAGAAAATCCGTTGCAGCCCATTAGTATAGAGAACAGAAATTTGGACTTAAAACATCTTGCCTTGGAGACCAGTGAGCCTCCATTTAGTCCTAGAAAGATTATGGAAAATAAGTCTTTGGCTGACCCGTTGGTTTCCACAACTGCTCCAAGTGGTATAGTGAACATGCCATTAAAGCAGACTAGCCCTAAAAGCATTAAGAAAAGTCTCTCTAGCAGTGAGTTGAAAATAAATGAAGGCAGTTACCTGCAAGCTCGGCCCTTGAGGTCTGACTGGGTTGATGGAGCTGGTGTTACAGAGGCGCACACGTCCTCAGAGGTCCCCAAACTTGTGTTTTCCTCGGGTAATGGTACTGTGACCCATTGTACAAGACCCGTAAACACAGAGAGACAGTTTCAAACACAGGAAATATCAGTAGTCAGAATGGCCGGTTTGCTTAATAGTGAAACTGAAGCTGGATTACATGAAAAAACCATAGATCTAGGAGGTTTCGGCTCTCAGTCAAACAATACATCTTCTTCACAAGGCAAACAAAAATCCATCCACAAGCTGCAAGATATGTTGGCATGTGACACAAAAGATCTGTTGAACGGTGGGCTTTCCCCCATGTATTTCCATGCTGATTCTTACCAGAACACCGAAATCACTAACGAAAATACCAATAAAGACCCTTCTGCTTTTTTTGTTGCAAAATCTTGCACCCCTCTTGTGTATGGAGTCTCTGAAGAGCAGATGGGAAAGAAGAGCACAGGCCAGGGGCTCAGGGCCGAGAAGGACTCTGAACCCCTGGGTGGGGACATGGCTATCAGTGTGAATTCTGACATCCGGTACGAACCACTTTCCGGAGACTCCGATCAAGACTATCTTGGTGATTGTAGAAATCTCAAATTAGACATGGAGGGTTCCTGCACTTTGCAATGTAGTCACACCAAGAAAAAGGAAGGTGCTACACAAGATGATTATGACTCTTTCTTGAGGCTAAACAATAGTGATGATGAAGATTGGAGCTACTCTAACCGAGTTACAGGGTTGGAGACCAACACACCTCCCAGAAACCGATCTGGCGGGTTAAAGAAAGAAGGTAAGTGTTTGCCACGTTACATCCAGATCAGAGACTACCACGGTCTCCCCTGGACTTACGCTAACTTTACTGTAACTAAAGAGCTCAAACAGACCAATCAAGCTTCGCACAGCCTCAGGAAGCACCCCGGTTTCACTGCAAAATGTGGGTTGGTCAGCTTCTGGGCAGACACTTGGCAGGTGGCAGACAACCTTACCCAGAACACTTTAGATCTGGAATATCTGCGTTTTGATCATAAACTGAAACAAATCATAAAGAAGGGGGCTTCTCAGCATTCTGCCTCTTCCACCAACGTCTTTCTGAAGGAGTCGCCTCTCTCTTTGACAAAAGCAGCCGAGTCCCTGGTTCTACACCCTGCATCCCGGAGCAGAAGTCCCCTTGTGGTCACAGTCATGTTCTCCGACGCCAGACAGCAGAGTCATCATCTGACAAGCCACACACCCAGCAATCTGGACAGCTCTTCCTTTTGGAAGGAAAGATGTGATCACAGTAGAAATCATCTTACAAATCCTGAAAGAAATCAGACTGCAAATCATCTTACGAATCCTGAAAGAAATCAGACTGCATTCCATCTCAACAAACTGAAATATAATAGCACTTTGAAAGAATCCCGGAGTGATATTTCACTTATTCTCAGTGAATATGCCGAATTCAACAAGGTGGTGATGAATAGCAACCAAATCCTTTTCCAAGATAAGGGGTCAGATGTTGCTCCTGGAGAAGCTGCATCTCAAGAAATGTATTCATCTTCCCCAAGAAGGTCAGCCTCCTATGAAGATGTGATTACAGACTTGTGCGCCAGCTTGCACGTCAAACTGGAAAGGGTTGTGAAAGAGGCTTGCAAAAGTACCTTCCTGTTCTACCTCGTTGAGACAGAAGACAAGTCTTTCTTTGTGAGAACAAAGGTGAGCTGCCAGGTCTTACAGTTTATATTATTTTGATTGCCATCTAATGTTAAGCTTATTTTAAAAGTAATTTAGCATTCTTGGCTTCAGAAAGAAATGTATGAAGCAGTATTTGGGTTGCACAGCTCAGTCTTTGTCTGCATACTAAATGTTACACTACAAGGATCTGTCATTTGGCTCTATATTTGTATGATGGTCCAGAGTTAATGCAGTGACTAATTTTCAAAAAAAGTTACCAGTATAGAGATATTCAAATGTAAATACAGACATGCTCCAAAAGTAAAATTCAGATTTTTAAAATTACCTATGTTCCTTCATTAGTGTGGATAGATGATAGGGACCTAATTTTAAATGTGTGATCACGGTTAACATTCTAAGTGGGTCTTGATTCACCATTAGTTTCGTTTTATCCTCTCAGGATTTCTCTTCTGTTTTTGGAAATGGTGGCAATTCTCTCCTTTAATTCTTAAAATATAATTTCAAATTCACATAAATGTTACAGAAATGGAACCCTTCACCCAGATACTTTTCTGAACCATTTGAAAATATGTTGCAGACAAGGTGTGCCATCATCCCGTAATGCATACGTGCATACCATGTTTCCCTGAAAATAAGACCTAGCCAGACCATCAGCTCTGAGGCGTCTTTTGGAGCAAAAATTAATATAAGATCAAATCTTGTATTATATAAGACCGGGTCTTATTTATATTAATTTTTTTAGAGCTTCCATTTGTTCATTTATTTGCTTATTTATATCAGTGTGGACCCGTGTTATATATTGTTTTACTCAGTTACTATCTGTTCCTTCGTCATTTATGTTAATGCTCAAATTGTCTCAAGACGCAGCTACTGCAGCGACAGTCCCTTCAAGCTGTCTTCTGTGTCCTTTTGACAAGTCCCTATAATTCTTTAAACACTTTCTTCCTTTGTGGTACGATGTGACATCACAAGCTTACTTGTATATTTCCTGCTGCAGCGCTGACGTCAGCCATTCCTCCAAGGAGCTGTGATTCTTTTTAGTAAAGAATAGCATTTGGGATCAAGATTGGGCAGTGAGTGAACTCATTGCCACTGGGGGTCATTGCATCTATGTCTTGCTAGCAAACAGAGCCAGGAAATATATATGTGTTAAATGTACAAACATCTGTATCTGTATTTACATTTAAAAAGCAGAGTAGGTCCATGTTACTCCCCAATTCCAATTCTGGTCCAGCCCTGCCAGGTTTGTCCTGGCCTTTGCCAGGATTGCAGTTTCCTTCTCCAGCCGTCACGGCCAGCTCACCCCTACCTCTGTGTGGTTGCATTCCTGGCCTGCAGCCCCCTCCCTTTCACCTGCTCCGATCACCGGCCCAAAGTAGGACCCTCCAGCCTCACCGTAGGAGCAACATAGGGGCCAATGACGGCAGTCCTTCTGTCTGCTTTAGAGCCCCGTGTGCAGGGGAGGGGAAATGAAGCCCACTGATAACTTTACAAGAGAATGTAAAGTTAAACGATGGTGAGTGTGATGATGCAGGGCTTGTACCGCGTTTGGAGGGCAGCAGGTGTCAGTGTCAGCGATGTGTTCCGTGAGTGGTGAGGCTGACCTCGCGCGGGTATGGACAGCCGTACTGCTAGTGTCCTGGTTCTAAACACTCGACTGGATTTGTTTCCGAGTTCGCTTGTCAGCACTTCGGGTATGTCCGTGTGAAAGCCCGGTAGGTCACGTGGTAAATGCGTCACATGATAAATCTGTAAATGTTGAATTACTAAGCAACAGAATCCGAAGATGTTGGTGAAGTGAGTGTCTCGGTGGGGGGTGCAGTAGATGCAGCAGACGCTGCCCGCACGGGCCAGTTCCAGTCAGTGGCTGTGCTGTAGCCAGAAAAGCGGAAAGGGGGCCCGAGCGGGTTTCCGAAAGGCCAGGTGGGTGCACGGGCCCAGTGAGGAGCGCTGGGCAGTATGCCCACAGTACCGTGCACAGTCCACATGCAGGTCAGGAGATGCAAGAAAGGGCTGTGTTAGGGGGGAAGGGTCATGCTGTGGCACTTAGACTCTCCTGAGTCACCGAAGAGGTGCTGAAAAGTAATTCCTCACAGATGAATAGCATCACATTTGCATTTTAGGGATCTCTTCAGATAGTGTGGAGAATGATCGGGACAATGACAGCTAACAGGCTTCAACTTGAAGCTATCCATTGTTGCTCCTCACGCATTCTTCTCTAAGACGGCTGGGAGCTCCTATGTTGAATCACTGAAAGATGATTTTAAAATATTTAAAGCTTTTCCCAAATTTATGGAGTGTGGTTTTTAAGATTTTTTTTTCCTATCAGGATCATCTTGTTCTCCAAGGTTCTTCATAAATGGTTGCTATGTCAGTGTCCCCATACCCCTCCCCCCATTGTTTTTGTTCCAGTTTCAATGCCATTTTGGTAAGCAGTGTAGTTGAAAAAGCATTAAATGGCCTTCCGTTTTGAAGGTGCTTGGCCTCCAAAAGTAACCTGGAAATTAATTTCCTTTTTACCTTGGTTAATTTTGTTTGGCTAATTATATATACTATACCCTGATGTGTGCCAGAATAGTCAGGGATCGGCTGAGTCAGCATCGTGGCCGTGTCCGTTTTGCCATTGAGCAGCATCCTGGGTTTCTTTTTGCTTCCATCTTCTCAAAAGCCACAGTAAGCACAGATGATACTGGTTTTCACATAGAAGAGAGCTCATAGCTGTGTTACATTCATTTACAGCAGGAGTACTTCTACGATACCCGGCTTGTTCCAGTAGTGGGTGGACTGTTTCACGATAATATCACACGGCCACTATTTACAACAGAAAATAACCAATTTTATGCAAAGGTGAAACTAATCTTCAAGTGAGAAAGTGGACACAAAAATATAAATGGGAATAAAGTACTGTCAAGGCAAAATGTTTTTAAAAGCTCCAAAACTATCCCTGTAATTCTTCAGTCTCTTACTCTTATGGAGTCCTGAAGCATTTGTTAGTGGGATGGCAGCCCCCCATTTGTAAGATGAGGATCTGCAAGCGCCTTTATTGTCAGAATTCAGAGTGCATGACGAAAAGCCCGGAACACCACAGGATTTGATGAAAATATTGCACGTAACAAAATGTATTCATTCAAATAGCTTATTAGTAAAGTAGTGAAGCCTAAAGATTTACATTTTAGATATTTCAGTGGGCTCTGTTAAAAGTAATCTTGCATGTAAGAATATTTCTGAAAATACATTGCCGTACATTTTGAGTGAATGGAAATAATCAAACTTTGAGTTATTTTTAGATTCAGGGGAGACTGACCTAAGTTATGTAACACTTATTTTCATAACGGAAATAAGTGATGATAACAGTGTTTTTGGTGTAACTATCAAAGTGTGCAACGGAAACCTCCAGAACCCTTCAGACAGAAACAATGTCAACATCAGAGGAGGACAGGGCTGGAGAATGTCTGATTACATGAACTTAACCTCCCTCTCAGGCTGCCTAGTAAACATACAGTTAATAGACATCTCCCGTCGTGTTCAAACCCCCATGTCCAATGGACTGTTGGCTCTCCCCAAAACCCGGCCCCATTACTGATACAGTAATGCACAGCTATTATGGGGAGAGTTCTAGAAACATCGTGACTGGAGGTGTCATTTTTAAGAGTTTATCTCTGCATCCCCAGGGTAATTCCCTTGAGAGGGTGGGACCTATGTATTAGTCTGATGTTTAAATAGAATCAGCCTTTGATACTTTGTGGACATGAAACATTTATTATAAATTGCTTTTTTGCCTTTAAAATACACTTCTAAACCAATTGGTAATGATACGGAGGAGTCACTTGTTTACAGGAGAAAGCTCACTTAGTGTAAGATCAACAGCCTTTTGTGTTGTCTTATTAGGATATAATTTAGTACACCGGATGTGCTTTTTGATGCTTAGTAAACTGGTCTGTGCAAGCATCTGTTTTGGTAATGGCTATTTGCAAATCTTTCAGACTCTTCTGAGGAAAGGTGGCCATACAGAAATCGAGCCTCAGCATTTCTGCCAGGCTTATCACAGAGAGAACGACACGTTAATGGTCATCATCAAAAATGAAGATATCTCCTCATATTTACATCAAGTAGGTTTGGAAAACCTTTCTTACAAAGAAATGTATTCCAGGCATTTTGTTACTCTGATTATCAGCCTCATCACTGCCGTTTTTATTTATGGAAGAAATGAAAACACGTTACCATTGAATCTAACTGGAAAGATACTGGGGTTGAGATGATATGCAATAGGAATACTGTAATAATTACCAAGGTATTTATAGGACAAAACGTTTCAGAAGAGTTTAATCTTACTTTAGAAGACTTGTGAATATTTACTTACTAGTTGAAGTACCGTGTTTCCCCGAAAATAAGACCTAACCGGAAAAGAAGCCCTAGCATGATTTTTCAGGATGACGTCCCCTGAACATAAGCCCTAATGCGCCTTTTGGAGCAAAAATTAATAGTAAGACCCGGTCTTATTTTCGGGGAAACACGGTAATTGTTTCTGCCAAGAGATGTAACTTAGGGGCATAGACTGGGTGTCCAGTCCTGTTGGCAGGAGGTAGTAACCGATCCCTACTTACAGTGCCCGCATGGGATGATGGTGTGAGCTTGTTACCTGCCTGACAACAGGTGGGTACCCCCAACCTCAGGGACATTGTTCCCTCACTCATCTCCAACCTTTGGAAGTGTAGAGACCTTTGTAATTAATAGTTTTAGTGAATTAGTAGCATTGGTGATGAAATAGTATTTCTCAAGTGTGGCAGAACCACCCAGTCATCAGGTTAAACGGATTTTCAGCTGTTCCTGAATCTTTAAACTCCCAGATAAAAATGACAAAAGCGACCCAGTGAACCTTTCTTCATTGGGGATCCTATTATGTTTCAGATTCCTTCTTTGCTGAAGCTGAAGCATTTTCCCAGTGTCCTCTTCGCCGGAGTGGACAGCCCTGAGGATGTCCTCAATTACACCTACCAAGAGCTCTTTCAGACCGGAGGCTTTGTGGTGTCAGATGACAGAATATTAGAAACGCTGACGTTAGGTTGGTCATTTAATTTCCCTTCTTTGAAATCTAGTCCAATCATTTTCTCCTCACCCCAGACACGTCCTTTGCTACCTCTTGAGGGCTTATATTTCGCCCCGCGCGCCCTCTTTGTACAGTTTTCATTCCCGGTGCGCTTATAACCTCTCATTCTGTCTTCACCACCAACCCTGCTCCCAAGTCCCTTCTCAGGTGTGGCTACACACTCACACAAATTTGAGATTTTTGTCAGATTTGACCCTATTACTTGCCAAATTGAAGTCAGCCACGTTAATTTTTTTGTTTAGAATCAGCCCTCTCTGCTCCATGTCTGTTGCCACCACCTCTGCCATCTTGTTGATGCCATGGAAATCTACAATGGCTGCTAAATGTCTTTAGTTACCTACTTGAACCCTTGTATACAGTTGACCCCTGAAGAACACAGGTCTGAACTCTGTATCCACTTCTGCTTGATCTGAGCAGTTCAAACCCGTGCTGTTCAAGGGTCAACTACAGGTAGGACATCCGTGTATGCGGGGCCCTACTTAAGTCACATGATGTCTGGCTGACGGGCAGTCGGTGCCCCTAACCCCAGGTTGTTCAAAAGTTAACTGTACTTCACTCCTCTCCGAAAATCAGCACAGGGCAGACACTGTATGGATGATCGAAACCTGCCTTAGCTCAGGTACCACTTCTGGGTCGGGAGGAGGAGGATATACTTTAACAAGCACAATTCTTGGAAGTTGGAGTTGAAAAATATTTGCAGATTCTGGGTATACTGTGTTTCCCCGAAAATGAGACCTAGCTGGACAATCAGCTCTAATGAGTCTTTTGGAGCAAAAATTAAGAGCGGGTCTTTGATGTGACATAATAAATATAATATAGGGTCTTATATTAATTTTTGCTCCAAAAGACTCATTAGAGCTGACTGTCCGGCTGCGTCTTATTTCGGGGAAACAGGGTGGATAGAAACCTAGAGTACAGTTACCACGGCACTTCCTGTGTGATTTCTGTGCTACGTTCACAGGTCTAATTGCTAGGAGGCGCAGGGCCGTCCTCTACAGCTCTCTGCTGCTGCCATGTCACTGGCAGCCCTGAGTAGGGGTCACACGTTTGGAGTGCAGTGTTGTGATCCTGCCCAGTCACGCATGTGGCAATGATGGTACACACTCAAACACGGGGTCTTAGTTTTTATAAGTAGTAATTTCTGGGCTTTGAGTAGAGAAGCAAAAAGTCTTAAAACAGATCGTATTCTATTCTGCAGTTCAACTGAAGGAAATTGTCAAAATTCTGGAGAAACTAAATGGAAATGGACGGTGGAAGTGGTTGCTTCACTATAAGGAGAATAAAAAGCTAAAAGAAGATGTAAGGTAAGCCTTTTGTGTGGGGGTTCTTCCCTTCTCCTTCGATGGGCTGGGGGCATCTTGTGATGCACCCTGAAGCCATGTGTGCTCTGCACGGTCCTCCAGCCTGTGCTGCAGTGGGAGCTCCCTATGTCACTGAACACGGCTCTTACTGAGGCCTGCTGACTGCTGTTTGCATTGTTTCTATAGCAGGGCTTTTCGTGGAGCAAACGGTGTGCTGTAATCATAATCAAGAGTGTGAGGCACATACTTGTAGCTAGACCAACAGAAGTAAAGAAATCAGATGTAGGGTGTTTGATTCCTTGGCTAAAGGGCCTGGGGTGGCTCTTCCATATTAAAGATGTGCCTCCAGGTTCTGGGAAGAGTGGAAACAGTGTGGAGCTGAGACGGACTCAGAAAGGATAGCTTTGACCAGCCATTTGTTAAATGACTGTTTCAGGCACTGGTGGGTGCTTTACACCACTCGTGGCATTCTAACTGCACATGGGGGAGAGAAGGGAAACAGCCTCTAATAATGTGGAAACGGAAGCACAAGAGGACCACGGGCCTGACCCAGGGCACACACAGTCAGTGAGCCATGATGCGAGCCTTCCACCCCACAATGTTCATCTCTAAAATGACAGCTATTGTGATTCACCATACTGCTTTCTCCAGAGGAAATAAACCTAGTTGTAAAAACAGGAAGTATGTGAGCTCCTGAAAGGAAAGATGGCTTAGAAGTTCAGGAATATCTTGTACTCAGGAGAGGCAGGAGGCCAGGATGACAGCCAGCAGCTGACAGGGTCCAACGCTGTGAGCATGAGTTCACAAGTAGTAGTTAGCCAGCACTTGAGAGGAAGGTTCCACTTCAGGAATGAGGAGAGAAGCAAATGAAATCCCCGAGATGCCTCAGCACACCCATGAAATTAGTGAGGATGAATTAGTTCAGCACTCAAAGGACTGTGGGTAGACAAATACATCACTGTCACACTGTAATATGCTCTTCAAGTTACACCAGTCTGGCATAATGACAGTCCATGAGGAAACTCATACCCTTTGACTTTTCTGATAAATTCCAAAAAAACCCTAGCTTTTAAAAATCACGATTTCTACAAATTTGTGCATGGGTGTTTTTCAGTAACTCCAAAACCAGCCTCAACTCCATCTCTAGGTAAATATAAGAAATAGACATAAGGACTAAGTAGATGCATAGTTTTTTTAACATATGCAAATAACGTGACACAGAAAGTAGAAGCACACAAGAGTGTCTATAGTAATAAGGAACATAGGAAAGTTGGTATCCTAAAACAAAAAGCTGTGTGTGGTGTGACGCCAGCCATAAACTGGTGTGATACGAAAGATAAAGCCTGGAAGGAGACTCACATCGTGGTGTGTGGGTCGTGCCTGTCTAGTGATGGCTGTGGCGGATTGGAGTTTTCTCCAGCAAGCAGGCAGAGGCCTGTGAGTGACGGACAGGACTGGAGGGCTGGAATCAAGAGCAAAGGTAGAGAGGGTTACAAGTTAAGTATTTTCCTCTAACACAGGATGAAAAACAGGTAGTAACAAGATTTGAAGGTGAGCAGTTAAGGAAAAGCTAGCTGCTCTATAATTTTAGCAAGAAGTACAGAAAAGAGGGTTTTGCAGAGACTTGAAAGATTTGGAACCATTGCTGTGTAATAAAGAATGCAGCAAAGGGGTCACTGGAAATTCATGAAGGGCTTGCCCAGTGACATTGTTGGATGTGGTAGTAGATGAATGTCCCGGACCGTATTTTTTTTTTAATCCTATTTTTATAATGTACACCTGTGATGTTTTGAGGGATGTGACAGAACAGTGGCGTCTAGGAAGACAAGTGTGTTGTGAAAAAGAGCAAAGGGAACAAGGATCTCAGTTTAACAGAAGTGGTTAAAATAGGAGTGTAAGTATAGTGAAGGGAAGAAAAGACCTAGGAATAAAACTGAAAATTAAGATACAGTAAAAAACTAAACTTACAAACTTTCACTGAATCTAAATTTAACGTTTCTACATGTTTTCCAGAGTTGATTCAATTGCACATAAGAAGAACTTAATATTGAAGTCATATCAGAGTGCAAATATCATTGAATTGCTTTATTATCACCAATGTGACTCTCGCTCATCAACAAAAGCAGAACATTTCAAATGTCTGCTAAACCTGCAAATTCAGCATATCCACGCCAGGTTTGCTGTCTTCCTAACAGGTAGGTCACAGCCTTGGTTTTGCCTCATTTTCATCAGTTAACGCCAAATACAGGTCAGCTCTAGAAATGTCCTTGCGATGGGGTCACTGGTACCTGAGATGTGTGTGGCAGTAGGCACACTAGCCATTAGCCTGGTATTTCCTAAGTGCACATAAGGCCAGCTGAGGGGGACATGGGTTTTGTCCAGTTAACAGCCCTTCATCGTTGCCTACAAATACTTAATTTTATATTTACCTCTAACGTTTAATGTCTTATGTAAATCTTAACCAAACATTTAAAATTATTATGACTATAGTTGTCATACCTCAGTGGTTTTCAGCATCCTTCCCACTCCCCAGAGAGGGTGCTGCTCCCAAAGCTTCAAACCTTTTTCTGCCCACATGTATTAGGGAGTTTCAGAGGTTCTGCTACTTTAAAAAAACGTACATTAATATGCTGAATTAACTACGCTGTACACCTGAAGCTAATATAATATTGTATGTCAACTGTATACTTTTAAATGACGTTAATGAATTTTTCACCAAAAAGTTATTTTTCTTTTCACAGAAAAGTCTCCTCTCTCCAGAGAACTCCTTGAAAATAGTGGCATCCTTGTTACAGATGTAAACAACTTTATTGGAAATATTCAAAAAGTAGCAGCTCCATTTAGGAGTAGCTATTGGTAAGAACACTTTCTGTACCTCACGTCAGCTGGAATTAAAGAAGATATTAACATTCTTGTGTATGAGGGACCCAGTTCAAAAACTGTTCTTTACCTTCTATATCACGCTGTAAGTTGAAGATAATCTATTTAGGGGTGGATGTTTTGAAATTTCACTAGTGAAACAGCCAGCCTACTTTGTTACCCATTTTATCTAAATATGTGCATTTTCACCTGCATTTCATTCTGCTCTCCGAGACAGAATGTAACCTTACCATGCATACAAGTTTTCCCCGTTCACCCTATTTATAAAATAGTTCTTGGTTATTTTGTTTTAAAAATGGAATTACCAATTTTGTGTTTGACGTGACTCAACTGCAACTTGCTTAGACATTGATGATACCAACAAACTAGTATTTTCCCTTTTCTTTGAAAAACTTTGATACACATACAAGTCTTCTCATTTGAAAAATCAGTGTTGTACAACTTGGGGAAAAGTGTTCCTTCTTTCATTTTTTTTATATTTTGCTATGAAATGCCTGACTTCGTTCAGTGACATTAGTTGTCCAGTAGCTTTGGGTTGCAGTGTTAAATATTACTTTGTTTTAAATTATTTTCATTTTAAACAGAATACTTTCAAAGCTATTAATTGAACTTAAGGCATAGGAGACGTGTTAAGAGTGTTTCTAAAGGTTTTACCACCTTTATAAAAAATGTAATCTTACTTGCTGTTTATTCATGCAACACTAAAGTGCAACTTTTTCCCTAAATGGTACAAATTGATAAACTGTAAGTAGTGCACTACAAAGTCAACTGAGGCAGAAATGCTTATTTATGAAATTGTATTAGAAACAATTTCTATAGTAATCTTTAAAACGCAAAGACATTTGTAAGTTTTAAGATACATAGTATCTATTTGGAACAAATGTTTTTATAATGTTTCGTTTTTAAATAAAAACTAAAAATCAACTGTTTCTGAAATGACTTTATAGCAGAAATTAGGAGATGTCCACAGTCTTTAGCAGTTTTTAGGCCACTTAGCAGGAACACCCAGGTTCCAGAGGAATCCTGCTGCTTATATCGCTTTGGCCTTGACCTATCAGTCTAGTCCCCACAGATTGTCCAGTTTTTCCCTTCCAAAGTTGTACACGAAGCAGCAAGCTACAGAACGAGGACATCACACTACTTTTTACCTGGCCGTCTATAAACTTCATTTGAAAGCCATTCATTTACTTTGTATGTTATTTTCTCAGGAGGAGGACCAATAGAGTGTTAATGTGACACTAGCCTTTGCTCAGAAACCCATTTTATATTTACCCCAGAAACAAGAATCTGATAAGAGGACCATAACCATATTTGATACTGAATTGATCTGAAATTACTAAGGAGAAGCAAAGTGACATTCATCGAGCCCCTACTGCCACCTGCCAGGCGCTGTGCCCAACATACTCTTCTTTCAGTTGTTCATCTCCGCTCCACCTTCCAACACCAACCCACAAGGCAATCTTTGTTTCCGTACCACCTTTTCTACCGTGTTTCCCCGAAAATAAGACCTAGCCTGACAGTCAGCTCTAGTGCGTCTTTCGGAGCAAAAATTAACATAAGACCTGGTCTTATTTTACTATACAACCGGGTATAAATATTAATATATAAGACCGGGTCTTACTAATTTTTGCTCCAAAAGACGCATTAGAGCTGATTGTCCAGCTAGGTCTTATTTTTGAGGAAACGGTATTAACTATTTTAATACTTAAGCCACGGAATAATGGGTCTAATCTAGACTGAGCTCTTCCACAAATTGTGGCCTGGCATGTAAGTAGTTCAATGAGGACTATACAAAAAAGGCCTTGTATTTTTTGTACTAGTATTAATTAGCTTATGCATCTGCCTGCATTAATAGTTCACAATTTATACTATAGTGAAGGCAAGGCTTGCTGGAATTGGAGATAACCTTATCATGTGGATAAAGCAGTGCTTCTCACCTGGGGTGATTTTGTGCTCTGCGAGATGATATCTGGAGATGTTTTCAATTCTCGGGCTAGGAAAGAGTGCTACTGGCATCTAATGGCTAGAGGCCTGAGATGCTGTTAAACGTCCTACAATGCACAGGATAGTCCCCACAACAAAGAATTATCTGGCCCAAAACCGATAGTGTGAGAGAGGCAGAGTTAAAGTGATCACTCAGACAATCTGAATAACAATCTAAGTGATTATTACCCCAATGCCATCTACTTCAGTCACATGTCCTTCAGACGTTTCACCCTAAGAGAATACACTCACGATGTCCTCATTCCTGAGGTAAATGACAGCATGTGCACTGAGGCTTCTGTCAAGGGGGAAGGAGGTACCACTTAAACATGATTTCCAACTACAACTTAAACGACATGGACATATGAAAGCACCTATTCCACCCAACGGTACACTTACGTTCTTTTAACTGCTGGTAGAAGCAAAATTAGCAAAGGCAGTAACTTGCATTTGTATGGAAAATACTTGTTCTAAACCACTACTAAGAATATCTACGAGTCTCATGGTTATGTGTGTCAAGAATCATTTGGGGGCTACTCACAGTGAAGCCCGATGGCAGGGACTCTCCATCCACAGGGGAGCCCACGTGCGGCAGCCACTGCACTCCTCTCCTCCGGAGTCTCCTAGCATCAATCTCAGCTCTACTGAAGGAAATAAACAGCTGTCATGGCCAGCACAGCAGGACACAAACAGACCAAGCGAGAGAGAACTGGTTTCCAGAGTTTGGCTTTATTTTGCAGTACAGATATCATTGGAGCCATTTGGACACAGAAATTGAACTAGAGGCTCTGTCACATCAATACTGCATTACAGCTTGGTCCATGGAAGAAGCCACACCCGGGACAAAAGAAGCTTCTACGTTTACCTGCTTTAGGATAGCTTTCATTCCCTTTGCTCTCACCAATTTTATTAGGTTAAAACACTGCACACAGGCTTCCTCCAAAATGACTCTCAAAGTCTGGACTTGGGTTAGAATTTTAGGCCCACATACACCAAACTTGTGGCTGTACTGCATGGGCTCTGTCGTGATACCTGACAGGACACAAAATGGGAAGCTGTAGGGAAAACTTAGGGATGCTGTCCCAAATTATGGAATATTCAATTCCCAATCTTAACTTTCAACAAAGATGGCACGCAAACTGCACTGACCCAGCTCTGGGGCAGCAGAAGCACGGGACTGCAAAGGCTACACGGATTAAAAGATACAAATGCTGTATCAAGTTCTCTGTGCCGGTATCACGTTGTTTCAAACTCCTTCACTACAAAAAAAAGCCAGCATTGGTTAAACTGTACAGAGTGTGGTCACCTGCCAATTCTGAACAGCCACTCCACGAAAACAAGTTAATACACGATATTAGAAAGGGGAGGAATATTTACGGTGCAGTCTCTGCAATCAGCTTTGATCACAAAAGCAGGCCTTACAATACTGATTTCATACAACATGAATCATCTGCCAAATTTTATGTTTGTCCTAATTAGGTGATAACTTGTCCTGGTTAGTCTTCCCCATAGATGTCATTTTTCTTGCGCTTCATTTCCTCAAAATCAAACTCTGATCCTGTCATCCTCTTATAGATGTCTTTAATGTCATCACAGGTTGTCTCAAAGTGAGTTGTAGCATCATATGCACGGGAAATAAAGATCTGGAAATAAAAATTAGAAAGACTTGAGACTATTTAGGGAAGTCTCACAGTAAAGGCTGACAATACCCTTTTCAGACTGCCACACTCACCTGGCTCTCTGTTCCCAAATCTTTTGGTACAAACAGGTCACTGATGCTAACGAATCTGGAGGAGAAAAAGAACTCAGTGAACAGGTGAGCTGACCCCACACCCAATTCACTGCTCTGCCTGAAACTCAAAGCCCAAACAAGAAGGCTGGTGGAGAGGACGGCTGCTTTCATTGTCCTCATGGGGTTAGCCTGTCCCTGGAGCCAAAAATCACTCTTGGATGTCAGCTGGTGTACGCGGCATGTCACTTACTTCTGTTCAATTGGTTCCAAGAGCTCCAAAGCCGGTCCGATCTCCTTCTCGGGCTCCTTGGTCTCCACAGTTGTGCTGACTATGGCGATGTACTTGCCTTGTGCTGCCACATTGTGTGCAAAGGAGATCATGCAGACGTAGATATCTGGGGACAATAATGCCACGTCACTGCTGACATCTGTACACTTGGCGTGTGTGCACTCAGGGCTCACCCACATTTCATTGAGGTAGAGTTAAAATTCCTTGGAATAGACAATACCTTCTAAGTTAGTTCTATGTCTATGGAGGCAAACAGGGCCATACACAGAATATGCAACTACTCAGCACCTTTCAGCCGACTGGAGATCAAGAATTGATTGGCAGTGACCTGCCAGACTTACTCAGAACCCAGACGTTAGCCTGCAGTTAGGCAAAATCATCTAACACAAAGCCTAGTTTATAATAAAGTGTTGAGTGCCTCATGTCATTTATTCAGTGCTGTACTGAAAGTGACATGGCTGTATGCTTATCACTTTTGCACTATCTTAAAGTTTAAAAATCATAAATCAAACCATCATAAGCTGGGGACCTTCTGTATTGATTTCTCATTTATTTAATACAATTACAAATCAACATAAGCTGTTCTTGAGTTGCCATAATAAACTCACAATTCCATAGGTTCTATTAGTCTGTATACACTAACTGTAATTTCCAATATGTAAAATAATTATTGAATTCCCTTTTCCTCTTTTCATACTTTCACAGACTCAGGGTTCTGCTTGGGAACCCTGGAAGATTATTTTAGTCCAAGTCCCTTTGTTCTAGTAATAATCTTCTGTGATTTGATTCCCTATATGGAAAGAAAAATTCATACCGATAGCTCTTAACTGTCCATTGAAAAGCCGGTAATCCCTGTTAAATTGAATTTCTGATGAAAGACTTAGGGCTTCTAACTGAAAGGAAGATAGAAAATGCCAGTGGATGAAAACTGGTTAAAGCAAAGATGAGCTATTATGATTTTAGAGCTAATCCTGGTCTTATCAGAGGAATTTAAGTTTTATTCCACAGCACACTGCTAAAACCACATGTATTACGATGACAAATAATGACATAAAAGCAGCACTGTCACCAACTCGAAACTGGAGTCAGGTCCCTAGTGAGCGTAACCCTCCACAGGCACGTAATGTTCGAACGGGAGAGACGGGACTGCTCATCTTAGTTCAGCCTCTGAATTCTACAGATGAGGAACCTGAGTCCCGGGCAGTGGCGACAGCCTGGGGCACAACACCCAGGCTAGTTAATCTACTTCCTGCGAGGATTTACGATCTGAGCTGAAAGGGATCCATTACGTTTTGTTTCCCATGTATCAACGTAAGCTTCTTCACTACAGTAGTGCAGATAAAAGTAGGAATTTGGAATGAAACACGAAGCAAATTATTTCTAACAAAATTCTACAAACATCCACTGATCCTCAAAGCCCACCTGACTTCCGGTTGACCTGGTTCTGCGGGATGATGATCTGGCAGGAGTTGGCATCACTGGTGTTCTTGATGGGGTGGCTGAGGATACATATCACTCGGATGACCTGACCCACTTTTTCTACCCGATCCTTCACATAGCTGGGGTCACAGATGAGCTGCTTACAGCGAGCGATCTGTAACGAAACATTGAAAGACTAATATTCACTGTCCGCGATGACTGTAGACACTATAATGATGCCGTTTTCTCTTGAATAGAATGTTATCTTCATCAAGTTACCTGTAGATAATTATTGAACTACAGGTAACTATTAAAACTACCTTCACCAACAATCCCTATAAATTTTCCTGGAACAGTGGAACACATCAGTTCTAAATCCTATTCAAATATTAGGAAAACCGTTGCATAGTGATCAGAAGTGTAAATTTTAGAATTGGGCAGATCCTGTTTCTGCCCAACCTGAAAGGATTAAACGAAACTACATTTAAGGGCTGTCATTATGTGTGAACAAACCCAGTAAACGGTAAAATGTTCTACAAAATGGGAATAGTATTAGAAACTGACCAAAACCATTCGCATCTTATCACTATGCTTTCTAAGTAAAACTTAAGTAGCAAGATAAATTACACTTTGTAGTCTTCTTCCCCTTTATAGCAAAGCCTGAAAATTTCCTAAGAGGAAGCAGCTATGTAAAGCAAAGAAGAAACTGCAATCAAAAGGTCTCTAAGGTGGATCCTTACTTCTTAAACACGTATTATGCTGAAAGCACAAGGTAGTTCAAAGGTCTACCACTTTATTGGTTCAGACGGCCAACCTGTGAGTGTTGCTCATATGGTCTTAACCCATGGAATACCATCAGGAAAACCAAAGTATTTCTTTAAACTTAGTTTTTGAGTTCCTTTTTTGAGCAGGTTGAACTAATTGTAAGAGCTGATATTTCATGAAAGAGGAATGATCTGTTTTGGAGACCAACAGCCTGGAATCACCTGAGAGCCCACAATCCACCTGCTGATCAGAATAGACACTTTAATAAGATGAACAATGATTTATGTTCAATTCAGATTGGAGAAACACTGCTCAACACTTTACCTAGCCAGCTCCACAGCTAAACCCCATATTAGGTAACAAATGTTAATAATCACTAATGTCATTAATATTTAACAATTTATTACATAACAGAAAGTTAAATAACAAAATGGTCCTGGCCAAGCCCAATTTCAACCAATAAATTAGAAGTAGCACAAATAAAGCTAAATTTTAAAAAAAACTGACACCAACCCACACTCTATACAGGATACTTATTGTAGAACTCACCCATAACAATAAAACAACAAAGTATTGATCTGTTTTCTTAAATAAAGCACAGCCTGTTACTAGTCTTTAGTTATTATAAATACCAACTAATCAAAGAAATCATACCCGTCTGAAACCTAGCATCATTGTCCATAGCAAATTAAGTACTTTATAGATAATAAAATTTTCTTCAGAACACAGTTTTTATTTTTTTTATTTATTTATTTTTTTTTCAGAACACAGTTTTTAAATTTTAAAAGCTACTTACCTCTCCTTCAGATTTAACGCCAATCACTTTTCCATTTTGCACAATGATTTCTTCAATTGGTTTATTCAGCATGTAGGTACCTCCATAAATAGCACTTAGCCTAGAAAATGTTTAAAATTACAACTGATAATTATAATTGTTTCAAATACTCAAGTCTTCTTTCTTAGATCTTAATGAGTTATAGGCAATATATATTTGCTCAATTTCCTTCTAGAAGGCCTTAGTTTAAGGCCTTCAAATATTCAAATCAATTCAAAGCATCAATTATAAAACAAGCCATGATGTGATGTCTCATATGACTTAGGAATATCAAGCGCAAAGAAAACACTGACCAGTAATGGTATTAGTCAATACCAGTACTGAATAAATTACACGAACTTACATGGGTCTAATCCTCCTGCTTATAAACAAAACAACCAAAAAACTACCAGGAGGCACTGAGAGTGATGAAATAACAGGCAGGAAGTAGAGAAGAGACTTGCGAGGAAGCAACCAGATGAGAGCTCTACGTGGTTCACACCAATGGCTCCTCCCCTGACGGAACGTGGGGCAGCTAGGACACAAGCAAAAAGCCTGCGGCCTTACTGCCTTAAGGTGCCACAGGACAGAATTTGGGGCTGTCAAAGGACATGAAAATTGTTGGGGGGAACCCTACAAATGGGGTCCTCCAACTCTATAAAATCTCTCCAAATCCTTAATTCCAGAAGTGCTTGTACATGAAGGAAACTCCAAGGAAGCCATCAAAAAACAACAGCTAAAAGGCAAAAAGATTCGAACAGAGGTTACAGCTGCAGGTTTGAAGTTTGAAACTGTCCTAATAGAGGAGCTTGGTACACACCTTGGGGTTTCCACTGAAACCCTAGGACAACCACACCTTACTGTACCAGGACTAAGAATTCAGCCAAAGACAAAAGACCCCCTAAAAAAGTGTAAAATCAAGCCTCCAAAACTTCAAAGTGAATGGCCATTTACCTGCTTACTCAAACAAAAATCAATACTCTTCAGAGAAAGAAATCTAGCATCTCTACAATGAACCAATCAATATGTTCAGTATACAATCAAAAATTACTAGACATGTAAAAAAACAAGAAAATGTGATCCAAGGTAAAAAAGGTAAGCAATCAATATAAAGAGATTCCCATATTACTGATGTTAAAAATGCAGAGGGTTAAAGGCAGCGATTATATTATAAATGTGGTCAAAGACAAACATTCTCATTCAAGGATGTATGTTCAAGAATGTTGTTATAAATAACATAATTCAGGAGAGTAACTGGATTATACAGAATCTCACAAGAAAAATTTACTATTTAAAAACAAATTCTAGATCTCCAAAGTACAATATTAAAAAAATAATTAAAACTCACTGAAGGAGGTTACCAGCCTACTGGAAATAACAGAAACAAAAGTCAGTGAACTTGGAGACAAATCAAGAGGCATTATCCAATATGAAGGAGAGGGGAAAAAGGTGAAGAGAAGAATAAGCAGAGCCTCAGTGACCTGTGGAATAATAATCAAGCATCTAACATACAAGTAATTGGTGTCCTAAGAGCGAAGAGAATGTGGGACAGAATACGAGAAGAGGATAGTGATTCTAAAATTCCCAACCTGATATAAAAAATGAAATTACATATCCAAGCAGTTCAGCAAATCCCAAGCAAAACCACACCTAGACAAATCCTAGTGAGACTGCCAAAACCCAAAATCTTTAAGCAACCAGAGGCAGAATGGGGAACCACACACAATTAGTGACAGCTAACCAACACAGATGAAATTAAATTTTTTTAAATTAAAAGGAAAACAGATCATGAGTAAGTGATGTCTGCCACAGGAATGCAAAGTTAGCTTAATATTCAAAAATCAATCTATGTAATTGATCATAATATTAGTGTAATGAAAATCTGCATCATTGAGTGTCAACACCCCTTCGGAACAAAAAAGTCTCAGCAAGCTATGGATAAAAAGGAATTTCTGACAAAACCATCTACAAAACAATACACATTGAAAACATTCCCCTTAAACTGAAAACAAAGCAAGGATGTCCGTTCTCCCCATTGCCACTCATTCTTCTAGAAGCCCTGGCCAATGCACAACAGCAAGGGGTGGAGGCTGGAAACACAAAGGTTTTGAGAAGAAACTAATGTCTCTTCACAGATGAGATAACCATGTACAAGGAAAATTCTAAGAACTCCATAAAACTAGTACAACTAGTACTGAGCACAAGGTCACAGGACACAGGTCACATACGTAAGTACATGTGTTAGTCGCACACAACTTTAAAACACACTTTCACTAGCAGCAGCATCAAAATAACACAATACTTATGAATAAACTTGAACAAAAAGTGCTAGATCCCTCCAACGAAAGCCTACAACACATCGCTGAGACAAAGAAAACTTGAACACATGGAGAAACAGAGCACATTCCTGGATTGGAAAACAATATTAAGATAACTCCCCTAAACTGATCTATAGATTTAACTCAATCCCAATGAAAATTCTAGCAAGCACTTTTTCTAGAACTGATAACTTGTTCTAAAATATATGTGGAAATGCAACCTAGAATAGCCAAAACATTTTTGAAAAAGAACGGAGTGGAGGACTGACATTACCTGATTTCAAGACTTACTATAAAACTAATATTCAGGACAACGTGGTGATGGCATAGGAAAAATAAATAAATCACTGGAACAAAACAGACCCATTTTCTGCAAATGCACCCAGACAACTGGAAAAGTATTTTCAACAAACGGTGCTAGAACAACTAAATACCGGTATGGAAAAAAATTAACTTGAAGCCCTACCTCACCCCACACAATTATTTCAAGATGAATCACAAGTTTAAACACAAAGCTGAGACTATATAGCTTCAAGAAAAAGACATAGAGTATCTTTGTGCTCTTGAGGTAGGCAAAGCTTTCTTAGATGAGACCCCAAAAGCACTAAACGTACCAAAAATAAAATCTTGATATATTATGAACATTTAACACTTCTGCCATAGGCTGGAAGTAAACATTTATAATGCACATATCTGACCAAAGACTGCTGCCAGGGTACATCACGTTCTCCTACTAACAAAAAGACAACCCAATCTTTAAAAATGTGCAGAAGACACGAACAGTCACACACCACGGAATTATACAGATGGCCAAGCTCATGAAAAGGCGATCAATGTTAGTCCTCATGAAATGCAAATCAAAACCATAACAAGACAGCATGTCACACCAACATGGGTGGTTAAATTGCAAAGACCGCCAACGCAAAATGCTGACAAGGACAGGAACAGTGACAGCTCTCACACTGCTGCGCAATGTAAAACAGGCAGCCACTGGAAGCTGTCTGGCAGTGTCCTGTGAAGTTCCACACCCGCCTGCAGGCAGCCGGCAATCCCATTCCTGCGCATTTACCCCGAGTGACAGCCATGTCCATAGACGTATACCTGAGCTCACAGTAGCTTCATTCCCAACACCACAGAACTGAAAACCACAGAGATGTCCATCCAGAGAACAATGTGGTACATTCATGAAGTTCACAAAATGGAATACTACTCAGTAATTTAAAAACCAACTACCAGCACCTGTATCAACATGGACGAATCTCAAAAATATCGTTAAGCAAAGGCGAGACATAGATGAGTACATACTGTACTATTCCCTCTATAAATACTTCAGAAACAGGTGAAAGTAATCTATTGGGGTAGAAACCACCGCTGTAATTCCACAGTGTCTGTGAGGGGGAGGGGAGATTTAGAGGAGATATAAGGGAATTTTCTGGAGTGAGAAAAATGTTCCATTGTCTTGATCATGGAGTTTTGGTTACAGATTTATACATTTATCCAAACTCAACTTTTTGACTGTAGATCCATGGTTTCACTGTAAGTAAATTTTACTTCAATAAAAACAGAAAGCATCTCATTACAGATATGTCTCATCTCATTACTCACAACCGTATCTCCTATTCTTCTTTAGAAGATGAGATGCAGGATCAGTGGGGTTTTAGCACCCAGGTTAAATGTGGGCTCTTCTCTTACCTTGCAAATCCTTGTGGCAGTTCCCCAAGGCCATACAGTGGATACAGGTATGGGCTTTTGCCGTATCTTGCCAAAGATTCGCTGTAGAGTTTAATCCTATTAATGGTTTCACAACATGGTTGATCTAAATAGCTGAAGAAGAGGAAATGAGTATCAGAAAAGGACTTTGGTTTTCATGCTTGTGTCCATTTTAAAATCTTTTTCTAAAGTGATACTTTCAGGTATTTGTGCAATTCAATACCTTTGTATTTTACTTAAAAGGCTCTAACATTAATTTGCAACTAGAACCTTTTTTCACTGTGTAACATGACTATGTATTTGTTAGAATTTCCACATTAGAGAACTGGGAAATTCAGTGTTCCAAAAAGTGTGTAAATCTAAAAACCCACCAACTTACTCATCAGTTCTGTAAAGCGCCAGGGCATGCCCAGTGAAATCTATAACGTCTTGGCCCAAGTCAAATTTCTTATACACCTCACGCATTGTCGTCTTCTTAGGATCAACGCCCTCAAAAGTTCTAGTGTCTTTTTCATCAAAGTTGGCAACATATACTAGGAATTTTCGGAAGCGACGTTTTTCAAACAGTCCCATTAAGCCTAAAAAAGAATTCAAAAAGCACATATAACAGACACATTGAGGAAAAGAACGTGTGAGAGGCAAGTTTAAAGATGCTGTGTGATCGGCTGAGGTTCCAACTCAAAGTCCAATTTAAGATATGGGGGTTTGGACACTTTAAAATAAACTGACACAACTGCAACAGATCAGTCAGGTCTTCACTTTTATAGTACAATTACAAGTAATTATAACCAGTACTTAATTAAGTGTAGTATGTCTAATTGTGTCACTTTTTGGCACAAGGTAGATGAGTTGGATGGCACTCATCTGAATGTTTTTTTAACAACTCTGATCTATCCTGGGCCAGCTGCCTAAATTCTGAATGCTCTTCCTTTTCTTTTCCTGTATGCTAAGGTACCCTCTGGCATTTGATGGGAAAGAGGCTTAGCTACCAAGCACAGACTGACTCACAGAAATGTACGTGTTGATTATGCTGCTAGTCACTCACTTTAATGACATCCCATATAGTCGGTTCGCTACTTTTTACACTAAAAAAACAGGTGAGGAGACAAGCAGCTATAAACTACCACATAATAAACCCTCTGTTCTTCCTACTGGAAAGTATTTCTACTATTAGTATAGAGCTAGTAGAAAGACAAGGCCAAAGGAAAAGAAAATTTCCTGGTTTTGCTGACTCTTTCCCATCTCTTAACCTATATAGCCACTTCAAAAGCAACTATAGCTTTAAAAATAGCACACTCAAGTGTTTCTTTTATATCTGTTAACAGTTCAATGTGTTGATATTTTCAACATTATTTCTCCCAAGACTGTAATGAAACCAACAAAACTGAAAATTCAAATCACAAGGCGGTTACTGACAGCTGACTGCATTTAATTTTTTTAAATTCAAGCTTACAACCTAGCGTTAAAAAAAAATGGACAGAATGCACACACAGTTAATTAGGCATACAGCTAAAAAGACAGATTCTATTACCACATCAGCACAGTAGTTAAGACACACGTTTATCTGTCAGTGGAGGAGGAAGACAGTCAGAAAGGAACACGAGTCGCCACTGCAATGCACTGTTAACCCGGGATCACACCGGTGGACGGCACCTGCTAGAACCTAAAGCTCCCACAACAGTTTATTGTGGGGTTATTGCATAACTTTTAAAAAATCATAATAAAAATCTACAGTGTTTTCCTAAACCCCCCTCTTCTCTCTTCCTTAATTTCCCTCCCTGCCCTCCTCCTCCTGCCCAGCGACACTCAGTCCTGCTGGTGACTCCTGTTTCCCAGCCAAGGAGATGCTCCAGCTGCTTCCCCGCCCCTTTTATGTCGCCGACTAGTGGTCGCCTTCACGAGCTGTTCTGGCTTCAGAGCCAGACACCACTGCAATTGCAGGTTAGAGATGCAGCGCTCATTCTGAAAGTCCGACTTGAAAGTTCAAATGCTATTTCCTGCTATACAATTTTCATAACAGCTACTTCTATATGACAGTGCCTCCCGTGATCACCCTATTTAAAACTGTTATCCGCCAACACTCCCTCCTCCTTTCATCTTTCTCCACAGCATTATTATGGCTCTGTGAAGTGTTTAGCACAGAGCCTAGCACACAGGAAACAAACAAAACAATGGCTCCTATGAATTATTGTTATAAAAAGAGCATTAGATAGGCTCGAACCAGATAGGCTCGAACTTACCGGAAACCTACATGATATAGGGCAGGTCATTTACACTCTTTCAGCTTCAAAAGGGTGGATTTTGAACATTCTGTTCGCTGGTGTACTCTCAACTGCCCAGAATGGTGTCTGGCACGTGACCGACATTCAGTAACTATTTGTTGACTGGATGAGTGGATGGATGGACGATGTAGAGGACATTAAAATTAATCTCTAAGATTCATTTCCATGATAAAATCTTAACATTCGGAGAAAAATAAAATTACTTACTAGACGCCAGGGCTTCTGCTTCAGTGGAAGGAACCTTGTAGATTTTTCCTCCCTTATAGACGAAGCTCCCTTCAGTCACTTTGAAATCCAGGTAACGAGTGACCTCTGTGTAAAGCAGCATCTTAACCAGCTGACCTACGAAAGCCACACAATTCAAACTATAACTTATATCTTACTATCCTCAAAAACTAGCAGAAATAAAAGTACACCTACTAATACTAATGGCTTCCCAATTTTTTCTTAGCATTGTCCAATAACTCCTAAAAAAAAAAAAGGTCTCCAAAGCCATATTTTAAATGGGACAATAAGAATGCATACCTATTGCTTAGCATACTTAGAAGTATTTTTTTAATGTTACAACTTCAAGGTTAATAACTTCAACTTGATTTGTAAAAGCTACAAAATTGTTACAGGTATGAAGTTTAGAATTACAGTACTTTTGCAAATGGGTATGGGTTTCTTTCAAGTTTCTATTATATTTTAAAGAAAGGCAACTCATAGGCAAAATTTTTCAGCTATTTGTGCTTTTCAGTTTCTAAGTAAATTTATATTAATTAAAACAAACAGTAATTTCAGATAAAGAAAAAGCCAGGTTACAATTAAAAATATTACCTATCTATAAACCAAAGACATTTTGGTATACGAAAAACAGCCAACTTCTTTGAGAAATCAAATTATTTTAAAGCTCACTTGAAAGGACAAATTACACGTTTGTTTTTGGTTTTTTTTGAGAAAAGCTTTGTGCAGCCAGATGTTAAAGTACACTGTACAATTATTAATTGTACATTGTACAATTAATAATTAATTAGTCCACAAATTAGTGACAAACAATAGAGACCGCTGTGTAAGATTTTAACATATTACAAAAGTTCAAATCAAAGTGGAAAAGAAATGGTATTGAGAGACAATTGATTAGCCATTTAAAAAAAAATAAACTGCAATCTCTATTTTTCAAACAGGATAATAAAATAATTTATGATAAAATAAGCGAATTTATTTATACGGTGAAAAAATGAAACTATAAAACCATTAGAAGCAAATGTTAGTATTTTTATAACCGTGAGGTAGAGAGAAAAAATTTAAGCATACTCTTCCAAATCAAAAGCAGTAAAAAAAAGGGACGATCAATCTCTATGATGACTACAAGAAATTAAAAGCTTTTGTACTAACACACAAAATAAAACAGTAATATGTAAGGCCAATCACAAACTGCAAAGATATTTTCAACATATTTTAAAAGGGTATATTTAACAGCATTTACAAAGAGTTCTTTCATGTCAATACAGAAAAACACAAAACCTCAACAGAAAAATGTGCAAAGCGCAAGCTGGACAATTCACTGAAAAACATGAAAGCCAGTAAACACCAAAAAAACATTTCATCTGCTAATAGCTATATTTAAAAACTCCATCATTTTGCCTTCTGGCATGACAAAACGACAAAACTAAAATGAACAATATGCAGTCTTGGTAAAGCTACTGGGGGAGGGGTGGTCTCAGTCTACTGCTGATTAGCAATACAAAGAAAAAGGGTAAGAAAGCACTGTCTCTGTCCTCCATAATATGCTCTAAGGAGTATACAATGAGGTTTATCCCACAAACACACACACTCTCTCACTCTCAAACATTCACAGTACATAGGCTGAAAAATATGTTAATTGGGGAGAAAATTTTTTTTAAATATATAGCTAGCTAGCTGGACAGGTTATACATCAAAACATTAACCATAATTCTAGACGGTAAATTCTGATTATGTAAATTGTATTTCCTTCTGCTTATCTATGTTTTCTAATTTTAATAATTTTATTATTTACATAATAAAAAATTTTGTTTATAACTTACCTAAAGAGAAATGATAGTTAACTTTAAATTTCAGAGAAAATTCAAATTAAATATTTCCATTAAAACAAACTATAAACTCAAAAAAGGAGAAGGGTGACATATACTGTATTTCAGGAAACATTAATAGATTTATACCAACAATTTAGTTTTGCAATGTCCTATCAGAAAAAGATACGAATATCAAGCAATTTAAAGATACTTAGCTCCTCCAATTAAAAATATGAGCAAAAATATGAAAAAATAATTTTGAAAGCCTACAAACTGAAACAAAACATTATATCTGAAGGCCTAATTTTCTAAGATTGTCACCAAAGCATCAACAGGAAAGTCTGTAATAAATGCTTACAATTTTGGTATGCACTGTGCCACATCATAATTTTCATTCTCTACAACCAACCACTAATAAGTCACCACCCTCCATTTCCCTCCATTCTTCTAGCCTCTAGACCCCTCTAACGGACCATATTACTCATCATACTGTAGCCATTCAACAAAATCCATTTCCACATACCTGAAGTAATACCTTCTGTCAAGAGTTAGTTTCTACTTTTAAATCAGATTCAATGTACTGTGACAAATTTAAGTTAGAATTCTTTACCATTAGCCATAAGGAACTTGGGAATTAAGTCAACATTCCAGTCTCTTCCTCTCCCCATTGATGCTGGTGGTGCTCCTGGTATTTTAAATCTTTTGTATAACTAAAACCAAAACAAAAAATACTCATAATGTAACAAAATTTAATCTTCATTATGCTTCGCAACTGTTTTTCGATGACATGGTTTATGTATAATAACACACTACATGAGATAAAATATAACAAAGACATTTCATTTTTAATCAGATAAAATTTGGGGTGAAGTTCCAATACACATGTAAATTAAATATATTACTAAACTACTGAATGCTAAAATAAGTACTGCAGAGGTGGTGTTTGTTTTTCCCTAGGAGAAAAGAATACAAAACAATTTGTCAATGACATACTAGTTCCGCAGACCCATTCCTTATTACTTGTAGAAACCATTTAAACTCATTATCTCCTAGATCAAAAGCTATCAAAAGGCTTAATTTTTGCTTCTGTGTTTATGTAAGGAGTTCAAAATACATTTTGGATTCTTCAAACCGGAAAAGACGATTAAAATTAGCTCCAGTTAAATTCTAATTTATATGAGATGAGTAGCAGCTCTAGATGAAAAGCTTGCAGTTTAAAATGTGAGAATATTCAAACTGACAACAGTGCTAAGGTGAAACAGAATTAAGCAAAAAATCCCCCAAGTCCTTGAGTATGTCACGTACACACACACACACGCACACAGACAGCTTGCTCATTTTATTAAAGATTAGCTAATAAAGGTACTAGGTGTGGAAAGAATGGTACCAACACGTCCTTACAGATGACGTACAATGCAGTGCTGGGGTCCTCAGCTTACCCAGGGTCACACTCAGCTCAGCACTGTGGACAGTGGGGCAGACAGGCATTACGTGCCTGCCCCTGGGATGCAATATGAAGCACCTAACAATACTTTTTTGTAAACTAGCCTGGACTTTTCAAAAGGAAAAAGTAAAAAGTGGGGAGACTTCAGTAGATGAAGAGAATAAAGAGAAACAACTCAATAGTAATGTTTAAACTGGTTAAAAAAAACAAAAATTACTACACAGCAATCTAACATTCTTGGTTGGATCACTGGGAAATTCAAATATGGTCTGGATATTGTTAATTTTCTTAAATGTGATTAACAGTATTATGATTATGTAGGAGAATATTATTTTCAGCAGATGAATTCTGAAATGTTTAGGTCATGTATCATGATGTCTGTTCCTTTCAGTGGTTCAAAACTAGTAACATGAAAACATAGACATGAAGCAAATACAGCAAAGTGTTAAGTGCTAAATCCAGACGGAAGGTTTTCGATCCACTAGTATTATTCTTTCAACTTTTCGGTATGCCTAACTATAGAGAAACACTTTTTGATATAAATATTAAGTTTATTTTATCAGTCATTATTTAAAAAGGAATTGATAACTCATATCCATACATGTGGGAGATGAACAAAGCTCATACAGTGAAATAAATATATTTAGCAAAACACACTTTGGAAATGCTTCGTGTGCCCATGTTCTAAAAAGCAGGAAACGGCAGTACAGCGAAAGGAGCTCGGCTCTGGAGTCACGGAACCTAGGAACACAGCCCACTTCTGTGATTTTAACCGCACAGAGACTATTTTGACATCTGAACAATGGAGATAAAAGTATCCCTGAGTGACTGGGAGAATAAGTAAGACCAGGTGGAAAACACTGGCATTGTACCTGGCACACAGTAGGTCTTCATCAAAAGTCTATCCCTCTATTGACTTTGAGAGATAACTGCTCTAGATGGCAACGAAGGGCACAATATCAATTTCTACAAGCCTCAAACTAGGAGCTCCTGAAAAATTATGGTGCTACAGATAATCTATTTAATAACAAATTAAAACCACCTATAAGGAATAGAGATTCACAAGTAAAAGACTCAAAGTATAAAAGACATTAATTTATTCCAATACTTACATCTTCCAGAGGTGTTATAGATGCACTTTCTCCTCCATAATAGGGGTTTCTATCCATGTGAAGAACTTTCTTTCCATTCACTGACATTATACCTGACAGGATACATTCCTACAGGGAAAGCATAAGAAGGAAAGTGCTACAGCATGTTTCAAACAGATACTTTTATTTTTTAAAAAAGCCTGTCATGAAACATTCTTTTAGCAACTAATACCCATGTTTGTGCAATATACGATATACTTCAAGGACCACGCCCTGAAGTGGGGTTCGGAGTGCAGTCTGTGGACTCCTGTGGGTCCTGGTCCCAAGGGTGAAACTATTTTCATAATAACACGAAGACGTGACTCACTATTTTTTACTATGCTGACATTAGCACTGAAGGTGCAAGATCAATGTGGATAAAATGAACCATGGCAGTAGCTCTAAAGTGCACTAGTGATTATATTCTGCGCCCCCAGGTACTCGCAGTTTAAAAAACAAGGCCAGTTTTACTTACGAATGTCCCTGATGAAGCATTAAAAATGACCACTGTTGAATGTACACTTAAAGCCATTCTGGTTTAAGGAAAGCTTTTGTGTGACTTATTTAGAAGTTAAAACAGCTACTGTTTTCATAGACCAACATTTTTATTTGAAAGAACAACTAACGAACGAACTATGATTACTGATATGTAGGCATTTGGCAGACATTTTCTCAAATGTGAACATTAAGAATATAAATTTTTTTTGCCAAAAAATAAAAGGTGAAAATTTGAATTTTGAAACTTATATCCACCAGCAGTCCACATCAGATCTCCAATACTTAAAGGGCTTTTCAGACAATAGCACGATGACATTAACAAATAGGAGTTTCCGATATTGTACAATGAAATGTGTCAACAATTCGGAAGGTCTGCGTTACTCAGTAAACCAGTATTTCCCAAATGACCAATGAATGATGTTACAAAACTGTGCTGGGAGATAAAAGAGGAATTCAAACTGCAAGCTAGATTAAGGGATTTTCATGGAATAAAATTGGAAGTGTTCACTGAAGTGTATTCAGACTTCTTATTGCAATTTACCTTAAAAAAAAGCTGCCACTTGTGTTTTGGTATAAATCACCGAATATCCACAACAATCTGAGAGGCTACTTAAACACTCCTCCCTTTTCCTCCTACACATCTGTATGAGGCCCAACTTGCTTCATATACTTCAGCTAAGACAATGCATCACAGACTGAACACCAACACAGGTATGAGAGTCCAGCTATATGTTAAGCCAGATAGTAAAGAGACGTGCAGAAAATGTAAAACAATGATACACTCTTACAAATGTATTTTGTTTGGGGAAGTGTACTTCATAAAATGTTATATACAGTAACATTTAATGCCTTTATCATTATCTTTAAGTCAATTAATAAAATTGGAAAATTCTCAATGTTGATTTCTAATACGATAAATATTGATAAATGTAATCCTTATAAACAAAACCTCAAGGTCCTCGATTTTTACAAATGCAACGGATGCTGAGACCAGCGTTTGAGAACTAGAGCCCTAAAGGAAGCATCCAGAATAACCACCAATACATTGAAAATCAAGAGGATTATAAACGACCTCTCAAGAAAAAGGTAAACAAAACATGGATAGCTAAGACACATCAAATCAAGATGGGGTGGGGGGAATTCAAGAAAGAATACAATTAATGAGAAGAACCAGAGGTGGGATACAGATTCACTCAAAACCATTATACCAGGGGGTTTTGGAGATCAGACTATTTTTTAAAAGGAGAAAGAAAATTCCATGTTTTTATAAATCCTTAGTATTTCTCAAATTTATCCAAAAGACCCCTGGTAGCAGAGAACAATCTCATCTCCCCCATAGAAATATGACTTTGAAAACTTTATTTTAGGGGTTGCAGCAAGGCTGTTGGTTAGAGCTGAGCTCTCAGCAACAAGGTTGCCTGTTCAATTCCTGCATGGGATGGTGGGCTGCACCCCCTGCAACTAAGATTGAAAACGGCGACTGGACTTGGAGCTGAGCTGCGCCCTCCACAACTAGATTGAAGGACAACGACTTGGAGCTGATGGACCCTGGAGAAACACACTGTTCCCTAATATCCCCCAGTAAAAACAAAAAAATTAAAAAAAAAAACTTTTAATTTTCTTCCACAATGTATCTATTCATTTTAGCATTCTTAAATGTTTTAAATTACTATCAGCTTCAAATTTTCCTCCAAGAGGGAGCATCACTTTATTTACACCAAGAAACACATTACGAGCGCTCCACAGGCCTTGTGCCCTATTCCTGTCATAACTACTCCCCAACCCCAGCCACTCTCCTAAGAGCAAAGGTTTGTTCTGCCTGTGTTTGAACTCAGAATCCATGGAATCACGCGATGTACAGTTTTTGTGTACACCTTTTATTCAACATATTTACAAGATTGATCCATGGTTTGCATGTAGTCGAAATTTCCTTATCATTAATCACTGCTACAGAACAGAGGTAGGTCCCACAGTCCAGGAGCCAAGTCTGGCCTACAGGCTCTTTCTGTAAATTAGGTTTCACTGGTAAACACCCATGCTCGTGCGTTTATACACTGTGGCTGTTTTCACTGTACCACAGCCAGACCGTAGTTATGACTATACTTGAGACCATATGGTCCACAAAACCTAGAATATTTCCTCTCTAAACCTTTACAGAAGGACCTTTGCCTAACCCTGCAAGCAGTGGACTTCAAAATATGTTTTCCAAGTAGGTACCACCTGTGAACTTGCTAGAACTCTAAATGCTAAGCAGATTCTCGAAACTTCAGTTTGCATCTAATCACCTGGAGGGCTGTTAAAACAGATGGTCTGTTCCCACCCAAGAGCTTCTGGGCATGGGGCCTGCAAATTTGCATTTCTCGCCAGTTCCTAGGTGATGCTAACGCTGCTGGTCCAGGACCAATTTCAAGAACCACTGCAGTGCGAAAGCAGCGCTCCCCAACCCTTATTAAACGTAAGAATCACCTGGGATCACGCAAAAATGTAGATGTTGGTTCAGTATATCTTGGGTGAAGCCTAACCATCTGCATTTCTAGTTAAGTTCTCAGGCGTTGCAGAAGCAGTTGATCCATGGACAACACTGCGTAACAAAGCCGTAGAGATCCTGTTGAATGAATATACCACAGATAAACCACAACTTACCCATCCCACTAGGATGGACATCTGCACTGTTTCACATTTTTGAATGTTACATATAATGCTCTATAAACATTCTCAGCAGGTCTTTTTTGTACTCATTTGTCAGATATTTATCAAGGCGAGTACAAATACGTTCAACTGCAATCCATACTGTCAAACAGCTTTCCAAAATGGTGGTACCAACTTACACTTTTTTTTTTTATAAGATTTTTTATTGGGGAAAGGGAACACTGTGTATTTCCAGGACTTTATTGGGGAACAGTGTGTTTTTCCCAGGACCCATCAGCTCCAAGTCAAGTTGCTGTCCTTCAATCTTAGTTGTGGGGCGCAGCTCAGCTCCAAGTCCAGTCCCTGTTTTCAATCTTTACTTGCAGGGAGCACAGCCCACCATCCCATGCGGGAATTGAACTGGCAACCTTGTTGTTAAGAGCACATGCTCTAACCACCTGAGCCATCCGGCCGCCCCTCCGCAGCTCAGCAGCAGCTCAGCTCAAGTAGTCGTCTTCAATCTAGTTGCAGAGGGCACAGCTCACTGGCCTATGTGGGAATCGAACCAGCAACCCTGTTGCTCAGAGCTCGCACTCTAACCAACTGAGCCATTGTGGAGACAGAATCCCAGAGAGCAGTTTCCAGGCTCTCGGCCTCACATGGAAAGGTGCTGGCTCGGTTAGTAGATGGCCATCAGCTGTAACCAGTTAAGCCATTAGCCACTGATATAACTGCCACGGCTAAGCTAGCAAGCAAAGCACGATTGCAGTTAGCAAGTGGGTTGGCTGGTTGGCACATAGAAGTGGACGACGGATTGCGGATCGTGTGGCTCCTGCTTCCTGTGTCTCCAACCCAGCCGACAGCGAGAATATAGTGGTGTGACTCCCCCCATCTATGGCTCCGTGGATGTTCCTTTCTGACCTCTCCAAGTCCTGCGTTCTTATATAGGGAGCGGGAGCTGAGACCCAGCATGACACCCTTTATGACAGCCATCCAGCCGCCCCCCAACTTACACTTTTGTCAGCAGTGTATGAAAGTTCCTGTTATTTCAAATCCTTTTAATTTTAGCCATTCTAATTAGGATGTGGTTTAATTTGCATTTCCTGACTACTGAGGTAGAGCACTTATTTGTAGTTTACTGATAATTATAGTATCTTCTTTTGACAAGTGCCTATTCAAATTATATGCCCATTTTTAAGATGGGCTTTCTGTCCTTTTTTTGACTGCTATATAAAAATTCTCTATATATTCTGGATACATAAACGTCCTTTATTTGTTTTGTGTGTGTGTGTGTATTCTTCCATTCTGTGGCTTGCCTTCTCTCACTTTCTTAACAGTGTCTTAATAAACATCTGAAGGTATTTTGTAACTACAAAAAACAATCCTAATACCGTCAAAAGCAATTCACTTGATCAAAAAAAAAAATCTAAAGAACTAACATACGGTTCATTATATGCAAGTAGCATAACATTTACTGTCTCAAAAATAGGTTATGCAATAGACAGAGAAAGACCAAACAGACACATTTCCAAAATGTGACAAAAGTAGATTTCAAGGTTCACCTTTTGGAAGCAAAATCACAGTGAACAACGTTGCGTGTTGCATAGCTTCTACATACAACTTTTCACACTCCACTGCAAATAAGTGCGACCCACTCGCTGGATCTCTAAAGCAAGCGCTGAAGGCTAAAGACTAACAAAGAGCCCAATCATTTCAAGATTCAGCTGAGTCCAAGGAGCTGACACTAAGTACCTTTAAAAGCATCACTTGGAGCAAAAATGATGAAAGCTCATTAAAAATCCTCAGGCCCACCAATTCTTCTAAACCCCTCTATAAAAGACTGCTTTTACATTGCCAAAAGAATAAAATACATAGTAGCCTAAACATAATACTTTTGATTTGGCTTTAAAACACGAAATGAAGTGTCATTGACAAAAAGTACTCACCGATAAAATGTATTAATCATACCTGTGCATGGGTGTGTATTAACGATCCTAAAATGTTAATATCTTCCAAAATTAACAACTCAAAATTAAAATCTACTACTACTACCTATCTGGTGAGTACAGAATTACAAGCAAAGCATATTAAAGTCAGAGAAAATAAAATACTCTAAATTAATTCCCCCTTTTTTTGCACTAGAAAATCTGGTCCATTCATCATATGTGAAGAATACAGATAATTTTTAGCAGGAAATTTGCATATGAATGTTAAGAAACATATCGGTTTCAAATCTAACAGATGAGAGTACTCCATATTAATTTCAGTCCTACACAACTGACCTGAGAAGAATAAGAACACACAGAGTCACATCTAAAATAACTAAAACTATAAAACCATCTTGAGACTCCACCTTCTTTATGATAATGGCATCTGCCCCCCTCCCAATCTGGCATTTCATGTTTTCCTACATTGAAAAAAAAGTAACCAGATAAAACAGTTTAAAGTTCAGCTGCAGCAAAGCTCCAGTATGTGTAGACACGTGGGATGGGGGAATGGGATGGGGGAAGGATCGTATCAGTGATACTGAAGTTCACTTCCTTCCAGCACCATACACTTCACACTAGAATTGCAATAATCAATAAGTTATTTGGACAATACACGAGGCAAATTTCTCTTATGTACAGAAGTAGCCTGAATAGTTATTAGGCTGGTGCAAAAGTAAGGGCGGTTTAAAAGGTTGAGAAAAACTGCAAAAACTGCAATTACTTTTGTACCAACTTAATAAATAGTATCCTCGAAACCTGGAAGTTAACGGCCACCTCCCTTCCTACTTAGAGAGCAACTTAAGCATAGAAGAGCATAGAGCCAGTGTACATGAATATTGTGATATATCTTTCAAGTGACCAAACTAAACACCCATTAATCAGAAGTAGCAAATTACGTGGTCAGAGGATGTCTACACAAGTGAAATCAAAGAAAAGTAAAAGTCGCCAGCCTTGCAGCAAACTAAGCAAAGGGAAAAATGAAAAGCAGAGGGAAGAATCCACAAAGCCCGGAGGCCTGAGACACCTCAGTCAGGAGGGCCACATTCCTCACTCAGTCTCAGCGGCTTCACTGCATTCTGGCATCACAGTAATTAATCCTCACTACGTGAAATCTTAGTTATCAAGTAAATTATGTTGCTTACTTTGTTAAAGAAGCTGTGTTATCCTCTGCAAAGGCTTTTATCTACAACTTGTGGTTCTTTAAAGGGATAACCTTCAATTCCTTAGAAAATTCAATTACTATACAAAATATTCCATTTCTCCTAGACAGAATAAAAATCTCGCTCGAATTCATAGCAAATCATTGTATGCCTTCTTTATTAGAGTTAACTATTGATATTTGTGAATTAATATGACCTTATTTTAAACGTAACAACCAATACAAAACAATGACAGTACTTTATATTAAAAGTAAGAAGTTAACTGCATTAAAAGTACTTGACACACTGGGGTCATGTAACATTTGGCACTGGTAACTGAGAGCATACAAAGGGTAGCAAAAAAATGTATACACATTTTAAGAAAGGAAAACACTGTATTAAACTTATAATTCTCAATATATACTAATAACAAAAGATGAATACAAGTCATGTTTGACTTCTGCAATTACGAGAGGTGCTCAAAGTGGTTACCATCAGCATCCAGACACTTCTGATTACAGCTAACTACTGCTTGAGCAACGTTGACCAAAGTAAAGTGTTCACTTGTATACATTTTTTCGGCACCACTGGTATGTCTGTTTTTAGGTTCTTAAATCTCAGGCACTAAATACTTATAAACCAAAAAATTTAAAAAGTTAAATGGCATGTTCACCGTAAACACTCAAAGTTATTTCTAATTTGAGAGTTTTTAATTTGGGTGGTCTATTCATTTAACTTGAAGTAATCAAAGTCCTAGTATCAGCAAAAATGAGGGTAGAAGACTTATTACCAAATCATCCCATCACCACTACTCCTAGCAATGACGGTAATAATATGATTGCTCTGAATTGATATAATTCTCAACATCTCATAAAACAATATAGGAAGGTTCACAGGGATGAAAGTTATAGCTATAAAATGACAGGAGAAATTGGTCTGATTTCTAGTTAAGTATGCATCTACCATTCATCAAACAGGTCACAATCCAATGAAATAAAGTGCGTTAACTTGGTTGTTATACAGTAAGACTGAATCTTTAATACAAAGTGATGCTTCTGAACTCACATGACGATGAATCTGATGAATCTGCACTCAAGCTCACGTTCAACTGACCTTAATCAAGAGCAAATTTGAAAAACCAGCGATTTTTCCAGCAAATTGGAAAAACAGAACTGGCTCTTTCAATACACTGCCATTGGGCAAAATCCGTCACAGACTAATAAACTCAGTTCAAAATCCCAATTAGGCCATTTAAAACTTGAAGAAACAACGGTGCAGTGGGTAGGCCTATTCATTTAGACATCCAAGTCTTCCAACTCACCACCAAAAATGAAATCCAATCAAATACCTCACATTCAAAATGACTAAATAACTTTCTAGATAAGTAATCTCATCTATTTGGTACTATTTTCTAGCCAGGCACGAGTCTATTTCTGGACTGGTCAAACCTAATGAAGCATTCAGAAATAAGTATTCTCCAACCATCACCAAAAATCACTATAAATAGAAAAAGGTCAGGCAAGAAAAGTGCAATTCTAGTTCAAAACAACCTCTTCTTAAAAAATTAGCCAAGTGAAAGTTCAAAGGTTTTCTCTTGTCTGGAGCAATCTAAAATTGTTAATTTGGGGTGTTAACTGGAAAAAATATTAATTCGAGCCCGAGAGATAACGCATTTTAATAAATTTGAAGTGATGGCTTGAATGTGAGGCCAGATTATACAGGATACACAAGACACAGATCAGTGTTCATCTGATTAAGATGCAGTAGCCCAAAATCCAAAAAAAATTTTCCCAAAAAAAAAAAAAAAACTGATAATGAAAATGGCCCTCTCTTCAAATGGAATTCTTCTGCAAGACGAATAGTCTTCATTTTCGTAACAACACAGAGAAGTACAAGACACAACACACTTGCCTTCATCATTTGCAAAATACTATTATCTAAAGGTCTCTAAGCAGACGCAATAAATCTACCACGGTGTTAGTAACACCTGGCATCCAGTTACAATTGTATTCTTTACGCTGTTACTGATTTATGTTTTAACATCCTGAAAAGAGCAAGCCGGTAGAGAACTTGGCCTCTCTAGCAATCCATCCCCAATCGTTTCTTAGGGGAAAGCATTGAGAAGAGACAATGGAGGCGGGGAACAGACCAAACAAAAGGAAAAGATGGCAAAGGTCAAGTGAGAAAACGTTTGACAGACAAGGTTTGAGAACAGCCATTTCCATCCCTACCGATGCTCAGTAAGTGGGGCGGAAGGGTGGTTACAAGAATGGACAATGCTTATTTGGAGTGGGAGAGGGGGATAAGAAAAGTAATACTCTCCAAAAAATCTAAGTTAACTGAACTTGAACAGTTACAAAACAGTGATTATCCAACGACTTGTCACAACCCTTTTCCCTAGCTGTGGCAGCCACAGACTAGGAGCCGTGGCTGCAGGCTAAGGAGGAAATGACACGCCACCGAGCGCGGCTTCCGCCCTCCCCCACGCCGCCTGGTGCTTTTCCGTTTCCACTCGGGAGAGGCCTCCACCGAAGGGAGGTGGGGGAGCAGCAACCCCCGGCCCGGGCTTTCCTTTGGTCTGCTCTGTAGCACCGCGAAACTCATTTTCCACCTACTTTTACGTCGTCGTCACTGTCCAGTAAGTCACCTACTGGGCTGCGTTTGCATTTCCCGGTCCTCCTCTCGCAGGCAGACACGGCCCACCCAAATCACGACCCACCCGGCCCCGCGCGGCCGCAGGCCCAGACGCCTCGGAGCGCGCCGCTCGCACCCAGCCCAACGCTCCTTCCCGACTCCGCTCCAAAAGCAGCCGGAAAGACGACAAAATACTGTCCACGAGGAGCCCCTCCGAGGCGCAGGCGGGGTCTGGCGCGGACCGAGGAAGGGGCGTGCGGGGCGGCCCCGGCCCCCGGCCCCCGGCCCCGGCCCCCGGCCCCCGGCCCCCGGCCCCCCGGCCCCCCGGCCCCGGCCCCCCGGCCCCCCGGCCCCGGCCCCCCGGCCCCCGGCCCCGGCCCCCCGGCCCCCCGGCCCCGGCCCCCGGCCCCCGGCCCCCCGGCCCCCGGACCCCGGACCCCGGCCCCCCGGCCCCGGCCCCCGGCCCCCGGCCCCCCGGCCCCCCGGCCCCGGCCCCCGGCCCCCCGGCCCCCGGACCCCTGGCCCCCGGCCCCCCGGCCCCGGCCCCCCGGCCCCCCGGCCCCCCGGCCCCGGCCCCCCGGCCCCCCGGCCCCCCGGCCCCGGCCCCCCGGCCCCCGGCCCCCCGGCGCCCCGGCCCCGGCCCCCCGGCCCCCCGGCCCCGGCCCCCGGCCCCCGGCCCCCGGCCCCCCGGACCCCGGACCCCGGCCCCCCGGCCCCGGCCCCCGGCCCCCGGCCCCCCGGCCCCCCGGCCCCGGCCCCCGGCCCCCCGGCCCCCGGACCCCGGCCCCCCGGCCCCCCGGCCCCGGCCCCCCGGCCCCCCGGCCCCCCGGCCCCGGCCCCCCGGCCCCCCGGCCCCCCGGCCCCGGCCCCCCGGCCCCCCGGCCCCCCGGCCCCGGCCCCCGGCCCCCCGGCCCCGGCCCCCCGGCCCCCCGGCCCCCCGGCCCCCCGGCCCCCCGGCCCCGGCCCCCCGGCCCCGGCCCCCCGGCCCCCCGGCCCCCCGGCCCCCCGGACCCCGGCCCCCCGGCCCCCCGGCCCCGGCCCCCCGGCCCCCCGGCCCCGGCCCCCCGGCCCCCCGGCCCCGGCCCCCGGCCCCCCGGCCCCCCGGCCCCGGCCCCCGGCCCCCCGGCCCCCGGACCCCGGCCCCCCGGCCCCCCGGCCCCGGCCCCCCGGCCCCCCGGCCCCGGCCCCCCGGCCCCCCGGCCCCCCGGCCCCCCGGCCCCCCGGCCCCGGCCCCCCGGCCCCCCGGCCCCGGCCCCCCGGCCCCCCGGCCCCGGCCCCCGGCCCCCGGCCCCCCGGCCCCGGCCCCCGGCCCCCGGCCCCCCGGCCCCCCGGCCCCCGGCCCCCGGGCCCCGGCCCCCGCGCGCCGGGCCTGCACGCGCCCCCTAGGTCCTCCGCAGCCGCGCGGAACTCAGCACTCACCGTCAGGCCGGTGCCCAGCACGATCACGTCGTACTCCTCATTCATGGCGGGGCCGGCGAGGACGGAAGCCCGGAGAAAGGAGAAAGCGCAGGATTCTGGGGGTCGGGGGGGTTATGTGGTCACCCTGACAACGCGAGGGGGGCGCTCAGGCCAGTCTCGGGGCCCCAGGGGAAGGGGAAGTCAAGAGGAGAGGTAAAACGGAGCCGGACAGGAGTGAGGCCGCCGCCACCTCAGACGGGAAGAGAAGAGCGGAGCAGGGAGGGGAGGGAGGGCGGGCGGCGACCCGGGGCTCCACAGCTGGGGCAGGGCGAAGAGGCGGGGCTCGGGGGGCCGTCCATCACGCCCTTCCGCACTTTCATTGGCTATACATCTCCGTCGTCGCCCAACCTTCTTCCTCTCCCAGTTCCCGCGAGAAGAGGGCGGGACGACCCTCTGGGGGTTCCGGTTCCCCGCCCGGCCGGCGGCAGCCGTGGTAGCGGGCAGAGGGAGCCACGCGCCGGCCCTTGAGGGCTGGGGAGGGAGCGTTCCCTCGGCGGGAGACTGGGGGCCCAGTTCGTTACTCCCGCCGCCGTGTGGCAGCCGAGGCCCCGAGGTGCTGTTGGACTTTGAGCCTGCGCTGGCCACGTGGGCCGGAAACGGCCGCGCAGGGTCTGGGCGGGTGCGGGCGCGAGGAACGCGGCGGCCGCCTCGGTGCGGCCCGCCCACCCGGGAGGTTACGTAATGTGGCCTGAGCCCCGCTGCGGCCCGCGGCGCGCTTCTCGGCCCCCGGCACTCCCGCGGCGGCGGCGGCGCCACGTCTTGTCATTTGCAACTTGTCCCGTTTTGCTTTCTCGCCTCCCTTTCTGTTGTAAAGGAAAAAGGACCCAACACAGTTTTAAGGAGTTGAGAAATCACCGGTTTTGTTCCCCACCTTTGTCATTCTCGCTCAGTGCGTTGTCCCATGTGCAGCCTTAGGAAATGTGGAAGGGAACAACCCCGCCTTTTAAAAAACAACCCTTGGCGTAAGGGAGGGGTGGGTCAGATTCGATCAGGAATCGGGTTTGTGCCCACTGACAGCTACAACTTAAGCCAGCTGTGAAAATAGAAGCCAACCCGTAGGTGAGTAGGTTTAGGCCGCGAGCGCAGAAGGATCCCGTCCGCCTCTGTCGCCTCTACCTTTATCCCTCCCACCCCAGCACACACCTTGCTGTTGGGATTCTCACTGGACTCTCCTGCAGCTTTGGGCGCGGAGCCGGGCGTAAGCGGACGCCCGGGCTCTAACCACAGAGAACGGACCCGCGGGGGCCTAGACAAGTGACTCCTAAAGGCGTCCGCAGCCAGTGCCTCCTTCCATGTGAGATAGGCCTGCCCGCTCCGCAGCAGAAGAGCTGGTATTTCCTTCAAGGTTTGCTCTCAAATAGAGCTGGGTAAGAGCTATTGACAGCGAACCTTGGTAGACAGAACTTCCTTCATATCTAAACCATCCAGATTCGGGAAAGAATAACTTTTCTTACAATGTTTCTTCACCCCATTAAGAGAGTTTAAGAAGGTATGTTATATTGGACAAGGGACCTTTGGCGGGGGAAGCAGTTTATATTTACATACAACCTTCATTGGGTTTGGATAGTTAGTGACCAAACGAATTTTCGTAAGTAGACAAAAATCAAGTGCAAAGTTTGCTAGACTCCTGAGCAGATTATGTAACAGCGGGGATAACTGACGTTTCTGTTGGTGAAACATGATGGCTTAAGGGCCTGCTGTTGCTCCCCAAGTAATCAGCAATATACCAGGGGTGCCAAAAACATGTATGCACATGACTTGTATTCATCTTACGTTATCGGTATATATTGAGTATTAAACTTTTAATACAGCTTTTTACTTTCTTAAAATATGTATACGTTTTTTTTTGGCATCCCCGGTAAATACTTATAAACAACAGAAATGTCTTTTTTACAGTTCTAGGGGCTAGGAAGTACAAGGTCAACGTGTGTCTGGTGAAGGTCCTCTTCCTGGTTTACGCTGCCTTCTCACCATGTTCTCACACAGGGCAGGAGGGACGTGGGATCCCTCTGGGGCTGCTTTTGCAGACTTACCTATATTTTTGAACTGACATGAAATATCGACCCATTTTTTTAAAAAAACTAGTAATAGCAAAAGCCTTTTTCACATATTGCCATCAGCCTCTGAATGTTGAAGAGACTTTTAAGCATATCAGCTGACTTATGTTACCATGTTTTAAGTGAAGAATATTTCATCAACATTCAGATGGAGTTACTGAGAAAGTTAAAGGCATTGGGTATGGGAACTGAATTTAAGGCTAATAACACTCCTCAATCTGATCCCTTATACACTGAAGTTTACTTTTGTTGGCAGTACACGTCCTAAGGCCCTGTAGAAGGACCAAAAACAAAACAAAACAAACGACTGGGCAGAACTCTTCAACAGATGGAGTCCACCCCAAATTCTACGCCTGCTCTTACATCGTCCATCCCTCCTGTTCCAGTTGCCAAGGAGCTCGGTAGACAACAAATACTGTTTAGGGTGAAGTAGCTTGAAAGCCACTAACTGGTTCAGTGTATCAAAAGCCACAGATGACAGTGTCTGACAGAGTGAAACCTCGGGTGTGGGGGAAGGAGGCAGCTGGTGGAGGAGTAAAACACATCATCAATTTTGAACATATTTTAAATCGTTATACAAAGCAGGAGTCCAGTGGGAGTCTTGTTTCTACTTGGGCACTTGGGGATAATTGTTGATTCATTTCTACTAAGTTTCCACCTACACTTTACCGCTGAGTCCAGGAAAAAGAATCTTAGTTCAGACCATCTCTCTCTGTCCTGAACCACTGAAACAATTGCTCACTTGTCCCTGTCTGTTCTAACCATTATCTTCTGAAAATGTGAATCTGATCATGTTCATACTTACATCTTTTGCATTTAGAATAAAATGCAAATCCTTTAATATAGCCTAAAAGGTACTGTTTAATCTAGCCTCTGCATCTCTCTCCAACTTTATCTTGTTATTCTTGCTCACAACACTCCAAACACAGTAGTCTTTCAGTTCCTACAATCTGGTCAAGATTTTAACCACTCAAGGGCCTTTGCACTCACGTTGGTCCCATGGCTACTAACCCTTACTTCCCCTCCTGCACCTCTTCTCACAGCTAGTTCTTACCACTTCCTTAAGTTTCAGCTTAAAAAAATCCCTGACCACCTTGTCAAAAGTAGGTTCCCCTCAACTCTTACTCTCTATCAGCATCTGCTTATTCCTTTCATTACTTTTTATCATATTGGTAATTATTTTCTTTACTTGGTTTTGGTGCGCTGCCAATCAGAATGGAAACTCCACGGAGGCAGGGATATTATGTGTCTTGTGCACAATTATGCCGCTAACACCCAGAACAACGCTGAGTACCAGGCAAATGGTGAGTAAATATCTGATGAATGAATGAGGAACCTGGAAATTGATGCCTTGATGAACAAGGACTAAATGTGATAAACTAGGTACCAGATCCTCCTGATACTTTCGAGAAGGGCAGCTGTTCCTATAGCAGAAGATACTAAGATTAATATTATAGAGGGTCTGAACAATAGGGATTTATAAAATATAGGTGTTTAAAACTTGGATAGCTAATGCTAAAGATAAAACATAATAGGACATCTAGAAACAAATTTTAATGAAGTCCCCCAAAATACATATTTCCTAGTTCGTGACAGATCATTTATCTACCCCGCCCACCCCATGACCAGTTCTTCTGCCCCTCGTGCCCCTCAGCAGTTACTGGCTCCACCCTGGACCCAAACCAGCATTCCACAGATCATCCTGGATTCTGCCTTTTTCTCCTTCCATGTCTATGCTTTCTTTTGCTGTGCAACAAACCACCCTAAAACTTTGTGGCTTAAAAAAAATAATTAATGAATTAAAACAAAGGTGCATTATTATCTCTTATGGTTCTCTGAATGGGCTGGGTGGGATGGGTGGGACTTGCTTGAGTTAATGACGCAGTTGGAGTCAGTGGCTGGAGTGGGGTCACCTGAAGGGTCTACTAGAGGGCACATCCAAGATGGCATATTCACATGGCTGACAGTTGATGCTGGCTTTCAGCTGGGAGCTTAGCTGGGGCTGTCAACCAGAGCAGGTATGTATGTGTGACTTCTCCATTTGGCTTGCACTTCTCAAAGTATGGTAGTCGTATTCCAATAGTACAAGTTCCAAGAAAAATGGAAGCTGCTGGTCTCTTAGGGCCCAGAAAGTGGCACAATGTCCCTCCTGTCATATTCTGATTGTCAAAGCAGATACAGAGCACACCCAAATTTAAAAGGAGGAGCTACAGTTCCCACATATCAATCAGAAGTCAATGCAGCTTTAGCCATCTTTAAGCTGCCATAATATCCCATTACATTCTGGCCATTTACCTCATAAAAATCCTTCCAATCTCTTCTCTTCAACCTCACTGCCACTACCCTAGTATAGACCATTGTAAAATTCTCTCCTAGATAATTGCAAAAGCTTCCTAATTGGGCACCTGGCCTTCAGTTTGTGTCTCCAACCTGTTCTCTATGTTATAACCCAAGTGATCTTCATAAAAATCAAAAGTGACCAAGTTGACCATTTCTTTGAAATATTTCCTGGGTCTCCACTGCTCTAAGAATAAAGTCGAAACACCTGATCATTTCCTACGATGAGCTTGAAAACCTGACCTTTAATTACCTGGTTAACCAAGTCTCTCACCACAACCCTACTGCACCCCTCACATTTTCTGATTCACTGCTGTATTAGTCAGTGTCCGGTCACAAACACAGAAACCACTCTAGGTATAAACAGAGGCAATACAGGGATTTGATTTCAAAACTTGAAAGGGCTGGAGCGGCAAAAAAGATAGGTTACACAGAGGTTAGGGACTGCCTAAAACTCTAGGCTGGAGCAGGAGGGGAAATGGTGCCACGTAACGCTCATGACTGCTGTGCTGCTCAGGCCAACCCACCGCCATTACTGCCACTGCCAGAGCCAGTGACATGCTGAGGTGACCACTGCCACCACTGTGCCAGAGCCCAGGCTGCTCTTGCTGCCAATACTGGAGATACTACCAACGGCAGGGCCACATGCTTCTCCCTCCCTCCTGCCTCCAGTCTTCCACCGATGCTTTCCACTGGCAGAATGCCTCCAGAAGCCAGTTGGCAGAGGGCACTAGGACGTGTGATTCACTGACTCAGTCTCTGAAGCACAGCAGGAATGGAGCGGAGAGCCACCGGACAGACAGACGATTAGTGGAGCTGCTCTGAACGCTTTTGTGTTCTGTGAACTCACCAAGCTATTTCCCTTCTGGGCGTACTTTCCCTATGTCAAATGTTCTTCCCCATCCTTCTCCGCAACCTTGCTTTCTCTTGCTTGTGAGAATTCTCAGTGCAGATGTCACTTCTTCCAAGAATCTCTGTAATTCCCAATATGGATTAAGTTCTTCATTTCTGTATTACCACAGTACTCCATTACCCTTCTCTTAACACTCGTCAATTACAACCTGTGCTGTAACTGGATGTTTAGTGCTCTGCAGTCTTACTAAGTTGTTTCTCCTCTCAAGGGTAGAACTCTACATTTTCACCCTTTCCCTTATCACCTAGATCAGAGTATACACTAAATAATTTAATGTAGGGTTCATAACCTGGGAGATAATTATGATGGCTCTAAATGGTCTGTGGACCCTCAGAACTTCATGCAAAATACAAATGTGCATTTTTCCAGAGAAAGAATCCACCATCAGATTGCCAAAGGGGTCAAATTAAGAAACCATATGTCTGGATAAAGGAATGACTTCATAATATTCCTAAGACTTAAAGAAAAATGTAACTTCCAGGATGAAACGGAGTCTCAAAGAGCATTTCAGTGGCTTGTCATAGATCTCAACTTTTATTGAATTCCTGGACACAGAGAAATGAAATCAGCACTAAGACTGATGATGTACAGGAAATACAAAATAATATGTAGAATAGAAATCATTAGCAAGGATAATTCGTAGCAGCTCTAGGGAGCTCTGAACATAATGACTAGGTGTTGGTGAGTAGATGGGGGCTCACTGCAGTGGCAGAGCAGGTGAGCCAGATGTCCTAATTCCCAGAAGACTCATAACCGCAATACAGGCATGTTCTAAACCCCTTTGCCCTTCAAAACACATCCACTCACTGAAGCATCTAATTGTAGAGAAGCTGTGGGAAAACAGCATGGCTGTCATGGAAAAGTAATGACAATAGATGATCTCATTTTATTTTTTCCATCCTGGAAGATGAGAATGATTTTTATGTTTTTGTCTTTTTTAGGGAGGGCACAGCTCACAGTGCTCCATATGGAGATCGAACCAGCAACCTTGGTGTTATTGGTTCCACACTCTAACCAACTGAGCTAACTGGTCACCCTGAGAATGATCTTTAAGTTGCATGAGCCGTAGTTTCCTAGGTCACTTTAAAATCATTCACTTGAATGTTTCTTGTATTAATTTAAAGCAGGGGTGTTCAAACTGCAACCCGCGAGCCAACTGTGGCCCGCAATCCATTTTTTATTGGCCCGCAGCAAATTCCAAAAATATATTTAGTTTACTTAAATAAACCAGGTGAGGCAATACGTACTTCACCTCAAGTGAGTGGCCCGGCTGTTTGTGTATTTTACCGCATATGGCCCTTGGTAAAAAACGTTGAAAAAGTTTGGACACCCCTGATTTAAAGGTATCATAAATATATGTGAGAAAATGTTTTCCCTAAACCACCTCTGAATATACTGGAGTCAGGCTAGCACACCTTAATTCTGTGGTTAAAGAAACGTAACGAACACCTTCTAGAGTATCTGTCTACTCCTCTTTCCTGGGAACTGGCCACCCTTCCCACAGGTGTGGACTCTTGGCAGCCATATTTCTGTCACGTGACCCTATGCCCAAGCTACTTCGGTTTAAAGCAAAAAAACCATGTCAGGCTATCTTAAGTATAAAAGGAGAATGTATCAGAAGGATAAAGGGGCAAAAATATAGTCAGGTCTCTGGGAGGAACTGGAATCAGGAACTGACTCTAAGCTCAGCTCTTCTCTGTAGGACTTCCTCATTTCTCTCCCTACAGGCTGACTCTGCCTGCTTCCCTTGAATGTGGTGGGTGAACGATGGCTCCAGCCCCAGTGAACTGAGTTACACAATGTCACGCAGGGAACCCTGCTCGCTGCGCCATTTGTCGTGCAGGGTCTCAGCTCCCACTCCCCGCCCAAGAACGCAGGACACGGTAAGGCCAAAAAGGAACACCCACGGAGCCATAGATAGGGGAGTCAAACCAATATATTCTCGCTGGCGGTTAGGCTGGAGACACAGGAAGCAGGATCTACATAATCTGCCTAACAGCAGTCCGCGCTTGCCAGCCACCATCTTCTTGCTAGCCCCCATTCTTTCTCTGCTAGCATAGCCACAGCCGTTATATTAGTGGCCAATGGCCTACGGGTTACAGCTGATGGCCAACTAGCCACAGCTGCTGGCCATCTGATCACAGTTGATGGCCATTTACTACCCGAGCCAGCACCTTTCTATGTGAGGCCGAGAGCCTGGAAACTGTTTTTTGGGGTTTTGTCCCCACACACAATATCTGTTTAGGGGCTCACACTACTGGCTTTTGGGCCAGATACGTCTTTGTAGTGGATGTGGGCTCATGCATCTGTTGTTCAGGGTGGCCTGCGAGGTCTCTGCTCCTACTCTCCACATAAGAATGTAGGATGTGGTGAGGCCAAAAAGGAACACCCACGGAGCCATAGATAGGGGAGTCATACCACTATAGTCTCACTGGAGGCTGGTTTGGAGATACAGGGAGTAAACATCACCAGTACCCCAACAAGGGGTCTTCCTGCACCCCAGTCTCACTGGCGGCCTCGTGAGACACAGGAAGTAGGCTCCACACAATCCACAATCCGCCGTTGGCTTCTCTGCCTGCCAACCAACCAACCAACCAACCAACGCAGCCACAGCAGTTATATCAGTGGTTAATTGGCTAACTGGATACAGATGATGGCCATCTAATAACCGAGCCAGCACCTTTCCACATGAGGCCAAGAGCCTGGAAAGTGCTCTGTGGGACTGTGTTCCCACAGCCAGTAACACCCAGCCTCTCTTCTGCCCCATTTGTGACAATCAAAATGTCTCCAGATGTTGCCAATGTCCCTGGAGGGCGCGGGGGGGGGGGGGGGGGGGGGGGGCAAAAATCACCTCAGGTGAGAGCCACTGAACTAAATTATCTAGGTTTTTATAACTCAACATCAAATCTCCAGAAGAGAGAATCTGAATGGCCCAGTGTAGGCTCTGTGTCCAACTTGACCCAGGGCATAAGGTTATGTGACAGAAATATGGCTGCCAGGAGTGCATACCTGTGGGAGGCGTGGCCAGGTCCCAGAAAAGGGGTGGACAGATACTGTAGGTGTTCGTTATGTTTCCTTAACATCAGAATTAAGGTGTGCTAGCCTGACTCTCTACTATATTCATAGGTAGTTTAGGGGAAACATTTTCTCACATATATTTATGCTATCTCCATAACTTTAAATTTTTAACCTCAAATCTCCTATTATCAGGCCTTTTAAATAAAAACCTCATTTTTTCATTTATTTCTTCAAAAATTATTTATTGGGTCTTCTCTGTGCCAGGCACTGGGCTAGGCCTTGGGAGCTAAGCAGACTGGGTTTTGTGCACACAGATGTTACACTTTAATTCCAGATTAACTTAATGATTACGGTCGAAAGTCCTACTTTGGATCAGCCCTTTTTTCATTTTCTAAGTCATTTTACCTTTGGTATCTAATTTACTGTCTTTAATTTTAAAGTTTTAAAATCACTCCTCCTCGGGCTGGCCCGGTGGCTCAGGCCGTTAGAGCTCCATGCTCCTAACTCCGAAGGCTGCCGGTTCGATTCCCACATGGGTCAGTGGGCTCTTAACCACAAGGCTGCCAGTTCAATTCCTCGAGTCCCGCAAGGGATGGTGGGCCCCGCCCCCTGCAACTAAGACTGAACACGGCACCTTGAGCTGAGCTGCCGCTGAGCTCCCGGATGGCTCAGTTGGTTGGAGCGCGTCCTCTCAACCACAAGGTTGCCAGTTCAACTCCCACAAGGGATGGTTGGCTGTGACCCCTGCAACTAGCATCGGCAACTGGAGCTGGAGCTGAGCTGCGCCCTCCACAACTAAGATTGAAAGGACAACAATTTGACTTGGAAGAAAAGTCCCGGAAGTACACACTGTTCCCCAATAAAGTCCTGTTTCCATTCCCCAATAAAATCTTTAAGAAAAAAAAAATCACTCCTCATCTTCATGCCTGTGTGGCATTATCTTCCTGTTAGAGTTGGTGTTGGGCTTGGCATTCGTCCCCGCAGTTCGTGGCCAGATCCTGTGTTTTACCGGAAGAGCCATAATTTTGGCCACTGAATCTCAGTTGCCCCCAGCCCTGGAAAGAAAGTCCAAAGTTAGTCTTGACTCCTACCAGGAAAAACAAAATAATAATAATAACAAAGTATTAGGATGAACCTCTCAACTTTTCTCAGAAAGTTATTGGGCTAGCCAGCAAATAAGGACTCACTGTGCAGTGTAGGTTATACAGGTTATATCCTGTATACAGGTTATACAGAATGACTGTGAGATTCAAAACAAGCTGGGTTTGCCGCTACTCGTCTTGTCCCATCTCCCAAACAGCATGCTGGTCCTACAGTGCCTCTTTGTCAGCATCTCCAGGGGACTGGGAGATGCTGAAGGCTCGCGGGGCTTTACAGGAAAGAGTTCCATGGTCACGTTAAGTTTGAGAAATGCTGCCTGTTATATCCTCCTTTGGGAGAGTCACAATTCAGATGTCAAGGGCTCTGCAGAGTTTTCACTGCCTGGCTGTTGGGAAGAGAAATCTGGTAACATTTAAAAAATTTAAAGTGTGTAAATCCTGTATCCCAGCTCCCTATCTCTGGGTACGTACCGAAAAGAAAGTATCTGGTATAAGATGATATGCTGAAATGTTCATCACATGCTAATACAGGGTGCAAGGAGCTGGACGTAATCTCTGTGCAGCCGTCAGAAGGATTAAACTACAACATGGCAAGGTGGAAGAAGCTGGAAACAGTGGCTGAGAGAGAGAGAAACAATGAGATTTCTAGTACACTGCCATTATTGTAAAAATTGATAAGCATGCATATTATACCATGTTTAAAAATCTGACCAGACTTGAACTGTGCTGGCATTCATTAGAGTGGGTGCATGTTGGGGGAAGAGGCTGGGAGACCAATAATAAAATAAAACACGGAACTTGAGATGACATTTTGCAGACTGAACACATGCCTTTACCTTGATTCCCTCCCCAAAGTCTGCTAAAACAGCATTAAAGGAATAAAAAAGGGATAGAAACCCAAGAGTTCAAAGAGAATAGAAAAGATCAGCTGTTGAAAGAAGGTGATGGAATTTTGACAGATAGAAAGCAGATGGTCAAATCTACCTGACCTAACAGAACAAAGAAAAACAAAACCTCCGGGCCTGCAAAGAGGTGTGGGACATTAAGCAGCAAACTCAGTCAGGCTAGAGGACTCACACAGACCAGGAGGTACAGGAAACAGGTACTTGGAAGGCCAGGCTGTGAGCTGGGGTGAAAACGGAACAGGCTGAAAGTACCTGCAAGGAGCTGTGGGTTCCTGGACCCGCCTCCTGCTGCTGCCCCTCTCCACCAAGCAAGGGCAGGCAGTTGGCTGTGGACAGGCTGAAGCAGAAAGGCCCTCAGTCTGGCACACGGGGCACAGAGAGAAAGACATGCCACGTGTGCACAGATGGGATTCTGGTGTGGATGTTGCCAGCAAGGGATGCAGGGGATATAAGGAACTCTGTACCTCTGCTCTATTTTGCTGTGAACCTGAAAATGCTCTAAAAAATAAAGTCTGTTAAAGAAAATCAACCAGAAGTTTTAAAGAAATGCTTTGGGACAGAATCCCATTTTAAGAAAATAAAATGCAGTATTTTCATTTTAAAAAAAAGAACAGGTTTGGAAGCTGGGTCAGCAGGCCACCTGGTAGACCCTGGATTGTGACAGAACAATCTCTTCCCGCACATTCTCTCCTCTTCCTCTTCCCTTGTTTTCTTGCCTTCTTTCTTCCCCTTTCTTAGGCTTTTCCACCCGTGGCACCTTTGACACTTTTCCAAACTACTAACATAAGAAGGTAGATGGTGCCTAGGTGTGTTGTTTGGAAATGCGACATAATTATGTAGGTGTTTCCACCCTCTGGAATGTGCCATGAACTTCCTTGTGTGTCTCTGTCCCCCTAGCGCTGTCAAATGGTGGGTTTGTCGGGGCTCTGTAATCTCTCCAGGGGTTCTGCCCAAGCCAGTGCCAAAAAAATCCTCAAGGTGTGGAGTCAAAATGACCTGGAATGTGGATTTGAGGGCTATGCCCAGCCCTGTAGTAATCCTTCATTCAGCTCATCCAAGTGCCTCCTGGGAAAACTGCTCGGAAGATTAGCATCTTGGTCAAACAGCTTTATCTGCATATTGGGCCTGCTTGGCAGGTGTCCTTCTGTGGGAGGTACCTGAGTATCCTGTTGGTGCACAAAAACCTTCCCCTCCCTTCACGTGCCGCACAAAGCCAACGCTGACTGACTCGGGCTTAGCCTGGTTGGCAGGAGAGAAAGCCTCTGATGTAAACGTGTGACCTTAGAGCCTAACATGTCTACGATGTTAGAAAAGTTACATTGCAGATTTCTCCCATCAAAAGCCAATATCATATATTTTTATTAATTTTTACTTAACAGTATACAGTAGAAAGTAGCATGTGTTCCTTGCGCCTGGACATCCACTCCCCACTGTCTGCTCCCTCCTGTTAAGTTTCTTACGTGTCCTTCCAGAAACATTGTATACATACACAAGCATGAATCCATCTGTTTATAGATACATGGTAACACCAAGGGCTGCGTACATAACACCTAACGTTATTCTGTTCCTGCCTTTTCTCAATTATATATTTAACAGATTGTTTTGTTTCCACACATATAGACCTAACTCATTCTTTTTAAGAGTTGTATAGCATTCTACGGTTCAGCTATACTATTTTTTTCTTTTTATGTATTAAAAAACTAAAGCTAGAAAACAGTTTGGAGACACTCAGTGTTAACACCTAAATAAAAGAGTGACCTGCACCTTTCTGGCAAAGCACTGCGTTCATGGCAGGATTCCCCACGGAGCGTGCAGCCCCCAAAGCCCCATGTCCGCACCCCTGGAAAATGTGAATGTAGCCTTATTTGCAAAAAGGGTCTTTGCAGGTATCATTAAGAATCTGGAGATGAGATCATCCTGGATTTCGGGTGGGTCCTAAATCCAGTGATTGGTGTCCTTATAAGAGAAAGGCAGAGGGAGACTTGAGATTCAAAAACACAGGGTAGAAAGCCATGTGAAAAGAGGGGCAAGTGGCACTGCCCCACGCCAAGGCCTGGAAGCATGGGAAGCTGGAAAGGGCCAGAAGGCCCCTCTCCTGGAGCCTTCAAAGGGAGCACAGCCCTGCCGGCACCTTGACTGCACACTTCTGGCCTCCAGAACTGTGAGAGAACACACTTCTGTTGTTGTAAGCCCCCCAGTCTGTGGTAGTTTGTTCAGGCAGACCTAGGAAACTACTGCATCGCGCTAACCTACATGTCAGGAGTCCTGCCCTCATCCTTTTAAATGGCATTAAATGTCCACTTGAAGCCAAGCCACCTACTCATTCTGGGTCTTGGTTTTTCCTTCACCTCTAAAAAATAAGGAGATTGGGCCAAATAATCTACACATTTCTTTGCAGTCCAAACAGCTTCTGACCTACAAGGGTACAGGCAATGGGGAATAAATCAGTGAACGAGCCAAGTACGCTGAGATCAGAGGAGAGTGGTCTCCCTGTGGGCAACGTGTCTGGGGAAGGGTCGTAGCTGGCTGGAGAGGAGCAGAAAAAGCCTGGCTGGGTGACTCAGGTCAGGAGGGAAGGTGTGAATGAAGTACGGTGGGCAGAGGATTTCATTCAGGAGGGCTCTCGCACTGAAATGCGATTTGTAACAATAAAATGATTCCTTCCCCTTGGGCCAAAGATTAGTGGCATTAGTGAGCAGAAATTTGTCCTGAGGAAGTTTGCTTTGACTTTAGAGAGAGCACAAAGAGAATTTAGGGAATAGTAACCTTGGGGAAGGGTGGAAAAGCACTTGGGGAATGAGATTTGGTTTTCCGACCAGATGTAACTGAGTAAGATGGATAGGGGCTTGGGCACCCAGATCTGATGTGAATTTCACCTCAATAAAAAACAACACAGAAAGCCTATGAAGTCGCCCGTAAGTTACATAAGGCGCAGGAAGAGGTAGGCCAGAGAAGAGGGGTGATTCTGTACGTGGGGGGCTCAGGGAGGGCTCTCAGGTAATAGGTGTTCTCTGAAGATGTTCTGTCTGAATGACTGAGGTAAGCGCAGCTGCAAGAGGGGCCCAAAATTCCCAAGGAGGCCTGTGCTTCTCCCCATGGAGGTGGGTCTCATTTCAAGGTCAGACCCGGAATCTTGGCTGTGTTTGCTGGAGCCGTTCCTCATGTGTGTGTGTTCCTGTGATTTAGAGGCCCGGATAAGGGCTGTTATCAAAGGACCGCGTGTTCCCTGCCCGACCACAGCGGGCCTGCACAGACAGCATCCCAGAGGCCACACGTATACTAGGCAGGAACAAAGCTGCTGTTGTGTGAATGAAGCGGTTAGAAAGTACATTTTTCCCTGAGGTGGACTCCCGGCCCTGCAAGGCAGGAAGATGTCCTTCCAATTCACAGAGTACCTCGTCTCGTGTCTAAGGGTCGCAGGCCATCGTGACCATTCAGGTCTAGGCTGCATGCTGCAGAGTGGGGAAACGGGGAGGCGAGGGACCACTGCTCGCCCTGGGCCTCGAGTTTAGGCTGACTAGTGTTCAGGCCTAGTCAAAAGTTTTCCTGGCAATCCCGTGATGATTGGAGAGTCACAGAACCTAACAGGTCACAGTTGCTGCACTCGGTGGGGCTCATCCTGCCACTGTCCTCAGAACCCCTTCTCCCCCCTTATTCCTGGCCCTTCCTCCCTCACTGTAAAGACCTCATTCAGATGCCCTGCCAGACCTTCCTTTTCATAAACACCTGACAACTCCTGGCTTCTCTCCTTCAGGCATGCTGCCCGCCTAGTTTGTGTTCCATTCTTCCGCTCTTGCAAGTTTTTCACACACAAAATCAAATTACTATTTTGAGGTTCTATTTTGGCCAAGTACTAGTAGGTATTTATCACACGATGGTCCACTTACTCCTTGTAATTACCACATAAAGTACGTATTACTAAGTCCGGTGCACAGATAAGGAAAGACTCAGAAATTGGGATCTGGCCAAAGTAAACAGCTGGTGAGTGGTGGAATAGGATTCACATTTCGAATTTAACGTTCAATAAACTGAGCCCTACTCATAAACCAGTTATTAGAGAAATTATCCCCCAAATGACATCATGTCTCAATGCAGTAAAAATAACCGAGTTTTGCGGTCATGGTATATATAGTGAGTCCTCACGTAACGTCATTATAGGTCCTTAGAAACTGTGACTTTAAGCAAAACCACATACAAGGAAACCAAGTTTACCCCAGGCTAAACGTGCTATAAACAAGATACATAAACAAGAGCTCCGGTACTACAGTGTATTTCTGGCCACAGAAACATCACCAAACTTCTAAATAAAGATTCAAAACACTTCTAATAGTTAACACTGAAATAAATGTGAGCTATACATACACTTAAGAAAGATGAATAAAAACAAGTAAGATCATCATTTTTTTTTTTTATTTATTAGTTTCAGGTGTACAAGACAAGGTAATACTTAGATGTTCATCATTTATATCTCTCACACTGTGAGCCCCCCTCCCCCATCCACCATCCCTCCGACCTCACACCGAGCAATCACATTATATATATAAAATTATAGTTGGCATTCATTAATGTTTAGCTTCTGGTGTACAATGCCATGATCAGGTATCCACAGTATCCCTGAGGTGGTCTCCCAAATAGGACGCATGTCCATCGGATACCCAACAAAATCTTTACAATATTATTGAATACCTTCCCCAAATTAATTTTCAAAAAACCCTGAGGCCATCTTGTGGTTACCAGCTGCTTCCTAATCCCTTCACCTTCCCCCTTATCCCCAACCCCCCCACACACCCATCTAACAACTCTTTGTGTCCCCAAAACTGTTTCTGATTAGTTCATACACATATTCTTTTCTTTATATTCCACATATAAGTGAGATCATATGGTACTTGTCTTTCTCTTTCTGACTTATTTCACTTAACATAATGTTCTCTAGATCCATCCATGTTGCTGCAAATGATAAGATTTCTTTCTTCTTTATGGCTGCGTAATACTCCATTGTATAAATGTACCACAGCTTCTTAATCCAGTCATCTACCGATGGGCATTTCGGTTGTTTCCATATCTTGGCTATTGTGTAAAGTGCTGCAATAAACATAGGAGTGCATACAGAAGATCATCATTTTCCAACTCACTGATTCCAGTTCAGGGGTCAGGGTGGTCAGTCTGTGCCGGCACCTTCAGGACCAAGGCAGGACCCAACCTGGATGGGACAGCCTTCCAGCGCAGGGCCACCCACACCCACATGGCAGGGACAATGCAAACACCCGTTTATCTCATGTGCACAGCTTTGGGACGTAGGAAGAAAGCTCAGTCCCCGAATAAAACCCACGCAGACATGGGAGAATGTTATTTGAGGATCTGCTATATTTGTAAAGAGATGGGAGGAATTTGGATAAATATTTGTATGTGGGGGTTCTTTCTATAACCCCTAAATTGCCATACATGACTGCTGAGTCTGCATTTCCAAGAAGCTGCAATTTAACAGCTTTATTTAACAAATGGCTTAATAGTTGTGTTTACTCTCTCTGAATTGACAGATGACGCTGAGTGAGCACAGATGCACTGAAGTTACTTCCTTCACCATCCCCTTACCTTATATACAAGATCCCCAACTTATTTGACTTTGTGATGGTACAAAGGCAATAAGCATTCAGCAAGAAGCGGGCAGGCTGAGCTATGTTCAGTAGGTTAGGTGTATGAAATGCATTTTCGACTTAGCAATATTTTCAACTTATGATGGGTTTATCAGGATGGAGCACGTCGTGAGTGGAGGACCTTCTGTACACTGGAGAACTGAATCAAGAGTAAGACTCACCTGCATTCACAGGTGAGCTGGAATGCTCTGCCCAACACATTTCAAGCGCTATCTCCTGTGAGGCGGCCCAGACCCCACCCCTAACAACAACTGTTATTTCCTCTACGAGACTGTGGCATCCTGCACTCAAGGACTGTGCTTGCACAATCATCGTGTCCACGATTCTAGTGGGCAGGAAAGGAAGGGAGGAAGGAAAGTTTTTAGAAGGTTTACAATTCAACATAAAAAGGCAAGCCAATTTAAAAATATGCAAAGGACTTAGATAGACATTTCTATAAGCAGAATGTAAAAGTGGCCACCAAGCCGTGAGAAGATGGTCAGCATTGGTAGGCATCAGGGAAAGGCAAATCAAAACCATTTCACACCTGCCAGGGGGGCCAGAATCGAAAAGACAGACTCTAACAAGTGTTGGTGAGGGTGTGATCAAAGCAGAACCCTTACACACTGCTGGTGGGAATGTAAAATGGGACAGCCACTTGGGAAAACAGCTCCTCAAATGATTAAACTTACACACTGGAGTTACTTAGACGCAGAATCATCCTATGACCCAGTAATTCCACTTGAAGGAAGGTAGCCAAGAAAAATGAAAACACATGCCTACACAGAAACTTGTAAAATAATGTTCATAGCAGCATTAATCCTAACAGCCACAAGGTGAAAGCAACCCAAATGTCCATCAACTAACGAGCTGATAAACAAAATGTGGTCCATCCATGCAATGGAATACTATCTGGCCACCAAAAGGAATACAATTCTGACACATGCTACAACACGAAAAACATTGTGCCAAATGAAAGAAGCCAGTCACCAAAGACCAAGTTATGTCACTGCATTTACATGAAAGGTCCAGGATAGGCACATCCAGAGATGGAAGGTAAACGAGGGGTTGCCACAGGCTAGACGTGGGAGTGGGAGTGATAGCTAAAAGGTATGGTTTTTTGTGTGTGTGTGTTTTTTTTTAACTTTAATTTATTTTAAGACTGTTTTTCCAGGACCCATCAGCTCCAAGTTAAGTAATTGTTTCAATTTAGTTGTGAAGGGTGCACCTCACATTGGCGGCCCATGCAGGGATCAAACCGGCAACCCTGGTGTTATGAGCCTTGCATTCTAACCAACTGAGCCAACCGGCTGCCCCTGTATGGGGCTTCTTTCTGACTGATGAAGATATTCTAAAATTTGACTGGTGATAGCTACACTTATCTGTGAATATACTAAAAAAACCCAAAACACTGAATTGTGTACTGTGGGGTAAGTTTTATGGCATGTGAATTACATACAACTGTTGTTTTTTTTTTTGTTTTTTAGTTTCTAGAAGGCACCATGCCACTTTCCACAATTCCTCTTTATTACTTGAGTTTCAATTTTTAGCCATCTAAAATCTGACATATACTATTTTTAAATACCTCGTAAGTATTTTGATACTACGAGAGCGTTTAATATCCATTCCTGAGTTTTCTAAATACGTAAGCCATTTAAATACTTAACGTATGACACACATTTTCTCACAAAAGAAATGCTCATTACTTACAAGGAATTAAACATCACAATTTTTGTTCTCATAATAATCTAGGTCCCTGATTCTACCCTTATTTTCAGTGTTACAAGAAGAGAGACGTGTCTGTAGCATGTACAGGTGATATACCTTGTAGCGTCGCTGTAGCCTGGAGGTTCTGCAGGAAAACACAGTTCGCTTCCTGCCTGGCCCCAAAGGAACTGAGCGCACTGTGAGGTAGAACCACGTTAGCTCAATGCTGTCATAACCCAATGAACGCCAAATCTAGCACTGCCCTCCCCACCCATTGCTGGTGTTCCTATGTGCTGCTGACCCAGCAGACCGGGGAGTGCAAAGGAATTCTGCCCTTCGGAAAAGCATCTGACAAAAATGAGGGCCTTTTGATTTCTTTAGGAATATATTTAAAATGTATACAAACACATCTATTTAACTTTAAATGACAAAGTGACTGGAAAATCTTAGCAATGACATTTTGGCATGACCTTGCTGTGTGCTTTATCATTCCCTCAAAAAACTAGCCATGCTCACTTCCTGCGAGCTGGCAGGACACAGCTGTAAGTGGGCGGGTGGAGGGAGGAGTTCTTGGTGAAAGGATTGACTGATGAAAACGTGTGTGCTGATGGACAGAGGCAAGAAGAAAACATGAAAGTATTGTATTTATTTAATGAGAGTAAGATTAAACAGAATCCCCTAAAAATTGCCTTTGGTATGATTAGAATATTGCTAAATAAAACTTGGGTTAAAATATTCATCTGCAGATATACCCACTCGGTGGAGCCCTATGCAGCAGTTAAAAAGTATAAAATATGTCTGTCTATAAAGTAGTAGCATGGAAAGATGTCCAAGATATATACAGTTATGAGAAAAAAGAAAATAAATTCCAAAAACAAAGTACTAAAGTACGATCACATTTTTGTAGTGCCCTCCCTCAGTGTATTGGCTTGCACACAAACAGAGAAACATCTGGAAGCTGCCCACTAAGCCATTAACTCTGGTTGTTCCTGGGAAAGAAAATAGGGAACTTTCACTTTCTGTGCTCATATTTCTATATTGCTTGCGCTGTTTATATGTATATATTCCTATTTCAGTAAACACTTAAAATCTATTTTTTAGGCTTTTCTTCCTTTTTGTTTTTTATGTTTTCCTGAATTTAGTCATGTATTAATTTTGTGGTTAGCAATAAAAAATGTAAGTCACCCTGTCGTGCGAGGCGGCCTGTGGGGTCTCTAGTCCCACTCCCCGCATCAGAACACGGTATATGGCTAGGCCAAAAAGGAACACCCATGGAGCCATAGGCAGGGGAGTCATACCACTATGGTCTCACTGGAGGCTGGAGTCACACGGCCTGCAACCTGCTGTCTGCTTCTCTGCCTGCCAACCAACCGACGCGACTCAACTCGACTCTCCACTCGACTCCCCAACCAGCACAGCCCCGGCAATTATATCAGGGGCTAATTGGCTCACTGGTTACAGCTGACGGCCATCTACTACCCGGGCCAGCACCTTTCCATGTGAGGCCAGGAGCCTGGAAACTGCTCTCTGGGGGCTCTGTCCGCACACACCCATTTTAGCTATTCTTTTTTGTAATTTCATTAAAAAAATCTAGTTCTTGGAACTTGTGTTCAAATCGAGGCTTACAATTTCTGACTGCACAATTTCAAACTGGCATTGTGTGTGACTCTTCAAAGGGTCCCTAGATCTCAGAAAAGAGCAGCTATTCTATCAAATAGCTTCTCCTTCCTCCTTCAGTGAAAATGTGAAATCATTTTTATCTACAGAATAATTTCCTTCCATTAACCTGCTGTGTTCTCTCTCTCTCTTTCTCTCTCTGTCTCTCTCTCTCTCTTTCTCTCTCGCTCTCGCTCTCGCTCTCCCTCTCTCCCTCCCTGTCTTTCCTCTGTTTATTTGAAAAGAAACCTATGTAAGTATATTGGCTCGCTGTAGTTGACCAGCAGGAAGAATGGTGACCAACTTCAGAGGAAACACAAGAGGAACTGGACTTACTTGCTGGTCTTTATTGAGTTATCTGATGAGCAGCTCTCATGTGTTTAAAACAAAACAAAACAACAGAGTAGTCAACTCCCATCTTTGGTAGAGCCAGGCGTCCCTCCATTTGAGGCGTGGGAGTTGGCTCAGGGGCGCCTACGGATGTTTTCTCAGCCTGTATATGGTGACCCAAAGGGCACCCCTCCCTCAGGGGAGACAGAGCAAACGGAATGCCATCATGACTCTTTCTCAGGGAACACCCTTTCAAATATCAGCTCTAAATAGACTCTAAATCTTAAACCTCATCTCTGTTTTGTCAAAGGTATTTTTTGAGCCTTCCTGTAGAACCAGGTATTTCATTTATAGCCTTGAACATACTTGCCCATCTGCCAGGGGAAATGCCTGTACTGCAATCTGCCCTGTTGAAATATCTAGACTTAGAGAGTGGGATCTTGCTTCTTGCTGAGAATAACTCGTAAAGAAGAACAACTGGTTCCAGACAGTTTGTAGGCTAATTATTTTGAAAGACATTATATGCCTATGAAGTGGACCACCTTATCTTTGGGTTATGAGAAAAGGGGAAATACTGTTTATCCCTAGGATGGGGAGAAATGTTTCTTCCAGCCTCTGTTCCATTTTTGGACACCAGCGGATGGGCACGGCTACCACAATAAACTAGCCAAGGTCACAAAGCTGAGATGTCTGAGAAGTTCACGCCACAGCCAGCGGCCTCCCTCTCTGAGTCACTCTCCCTTCTCACTTTGAAAACTATGGTAAAGATACATTAACCCAACAAAGCAGTGCCAACCACAGAAGATTCTCAGTTATAGGGTCTCAGACCCTGCTATCGGGTCAAGGGCAGTACAGCCTCCTTAGCTGGTTCCTTGACATGGTAAAAATAAAACCAAATTCAAAACCAAACCACCACACAAAGCAAGGGGAACATGTGGTTGAGCTAGTTAACTGCCTGTTGTCATAACAACCGATTTTTGACCCACATTGACATATGACAGTGAAAGTGTTTTGTTACTGTTATGGGGGGTGTCGTATGTGCTGCAAAAATGAGTAAGACCCGTGAAGGGGAAGTTCAGCCCCATGGAGAAGTCATGCACGGTGCTGAGGCCAGTGAGAAAAGGTCGGAAAATTTCTCAAGTTTTCTTTCATTGAATTAGATTCAAGCAACTGCAGTGGGAAACGTCAATTCCAGCTTAGCCACAATTCTGATAATTAAAAGAAAACATGTCTCCCAACTGTTTGAAAAGCAGTAGCAAACGAGCTGATGCTTCCTCGTGGAGTGGAGAATTTGGTGACCCTTATACCCTGTTTACTAAGCTGCTCCTTGAGACACTGAGGACTCAGCCAAGCCTCAACTGGCTTGTATGGTTTCTTGGACGTAAAAATGTGAGACATGAAAACCTTTGATACTATTGTTCCATGTTGCTACTGGGGAAACCAACAACACAGTGCAAGCCACGGCAATACTTAACGGCAGGTCACAGACCAAATAACGCTGTGGTAACAGCTCTTCCTCCAGTGCCTTCTACGTGCCAGGCGCCACGTATTGGGACCTTTTGGAGCCACGTATTGGGTATTGGGACCTTTTGGCAAATGAGAAAACTGCATAACTTGGTCCAAAGTCTCAGGGATTGTGATTTAAATAGAGAGTTTTCAGTTCCTTCTACCCATCTGCTCGAAGCAAGCTCCAGGGACACAGGAAGATGACATTTCCCCGCCCTCCTGTGTCGGGGTGGAACCACCCATCTGGCTCCTACTGGTTTTGCCACTGGAATGTGGCCAGGGTTGAGGGGGGCCAGTACAGGCCTGCCCACGTTGAGCCACAGGACTTTTCATGCCATCTCTTCCCGGTTTGTGAGACCAGGAACATACGACTCTTCAGGTGGTGGCACCACTTGGGTGGATCATGGCTCAGGAGACGTAAGGTTGCTTTGTGAGTTAGCATCTGATTTCGGGTTGCCAGACCTCGAAAATGAAAATACAGGGCACACCCAAGTAAATCTGAATTTCAGATCAACAACAAATCTTTCCTTAATATAAGTATGTTCCATGCACTATCTGGGACATGCTTACACTAAAACAGTGTTCTTTGTCAATCTGGGATTCAAATCGAATTGCATATTATCAGGTAGGATATTGTGATTTATGAGGTATTTGCTCTTCATCCACAGTTCCTGGTTCACAGGTCCCCAAACCCTTGGAATGTCAAGAGTGATAAAGGCGGGGGTGGCCAGATAGCTCAGTTGGTGAGAGTGTGAGCTCTCAACAACAAGGTTGTCGGTTCAATGCCCGCATGGGATGGTGGGCTGCACCCCATGCAACTAAGATTGAAAACGGCAACTGGATTTGGAGCTGAGCCGCGCCCTCCACAACTAGATTGAAGGACAACTAATTGGAGCTAATGGGCCCTGGAGAAACACACTGTCCCCCAATGTTCCCCAATAAAATTTATAAAACAAACAAAAAAGGAGCGATAAAGGCGTCTTTAAGGTGTTGTGTTAATGAGGTGTCTTTGGACCCCGCCCAAGAGGGGAGGCTGGATGCCAGGAAAACTGAAATGTGATTACAAGATTGTAACTTTCAGTCTCATCTCCCCCACCCTCCTCTAGGGAGGGGACAGGGGTTGGAGGTTGAGTTCAATAACCAAGGGCCAACGACTTAGATGATCACAGCTCAGTAACTCCATAAAACCCAGGAGGACAGCTCATGGCCCTTTTACGAAACTTCGAATGGGGAACCAGAATGCTTCCTAAGCTCCTTCATTTGGGACCTCACCTTATGTGTCTCTTCATCTGGCTGTTGATTTGTATTCTTTAATATCATTTGTAATAAATGGTAATGTAATGAGTAAATGGGTTTCCTGAGTTCAGTGAGCTATTCTAATAAATAAATTGAACCTGAGGAGGAGGTTATGGGAATCTCTGACTTATAGCCAGTCAGTTGGTCAGAAGTACACTTGTGACTGGCATCCTGAGTTGGAGGGGGTTGGAGTCTGGGCTTGAGGCTGACATGAGAGAGAGAGAGAGAGAGAGAGAGAGAGAGAGAGAGAGAGAGAGAGAGAGAGAGAGAGAGAGAGAGAGAGAGAGAGAGAGAATCAGGTGATGGGCAGTCTTGTGAGTTGAACCCCTAACCTGTGGAATGAGTCTATCTCCTGGTAGATAGTGTCAGAAATAAGTGGGACTCCTAGACACTCTGCTGGTGTCTGAGAATTGTTTGTTGGTGTGGGGGAACCCCACCCCCAAGTTGGAACTGGGTCCAGGAACCCTATTCATCTGGCAACCCCGATCTCAGTATATCACTGCTGTTGACTCTGTTCAGAAAGCTCTTTCCCACCATCTCCACAAATCAAACTTATTTCCATCCTTCAAGTCCCACTTCGCCCAGGAATCTGTCTCCTACAGCCCTTCCCGTGCAGCTCTTTCATGGCCCTTAGCCCACTGGTCCTGTCATAGTTACATGACAAGTCATGCTCTTCTATTAGACCAGATTCTGGAAGGTAGAGACAGATTCTCTGTCTTCCTCACCTGTACTCCATTCATTCAGCAGGTATCTCCAGAGGGCTTACACTGTACCAAGCACAAACAGACACGAACATTGATTTTGTGGATTTTACAGTTTTGGAGGCAAGACAGGCATTTTTCCAGCAATATGAACAGTTATGCGAAGGAGTCTTCAAGTGCTATGAGAGAATTTATCAGGAAGGGTCGGCCTTTAGATGGCTCAGGGAAGGCTGCTCTGGGGGAGTGACATTCAGGGACCAGGACAAATAGGAGTAAACCACATGGCAAAGCAAGAAGAGAAATTTCTAGGAAGATGCTGTGGTAGAAGAAAATTTGGTCTGAGGAACTGAAAGGTCTGTGACATGAAGCGTGACCTAGAGAGAGACCTCTACACGGAGCACAGGCAGGGCTGGGCCGCGCCGACTTGGAGGCCGTCAGTCTCACAGCTAGATGTCATCCCAATTGGTGGCTGATGAGCCAGGGAGGCACAGGATCTAATCTAGTATCCGCTTTCTCAGGCTGCTACTTGAGAATTACACGAAGGGGAGGACATTAGAGTAATTCAGGCAGGAGTGGTAGTCTAGGTTTGAGAAGGGCTCATACAGTATTTCTGGTCCCATCTGCTGTTCTACAACTTTGCCGCCCCCACCCCCCCATGAAGAGGTGGTGTTTACTTCCTTCTTCTTAAACCTAAACCAGGGTGAGAGTTTTTGGGCGGCCTTGACAAATGGGACGTGGGGAGTGATGCTGCCTGACTCTCAGAGCTAGGTAAGAAGTTGACTGGCTTCTGCCTGCCTGCCCCTCACCTTTCCTCCCCTTTGGACGCTCACCCTAGGGACCCCACCTCCAGCCTGTGCAGAAGCGCACACCAGCCCCCATGGAGAGACCCCTGGGAGGAGCCCCTGTGAAGAACTCAGGCTCCAAACAAGAGCAGTATCGGCTGACTGCCAGACACGATGGAGTCCCTGGTCACTGGAGCAGACAGTCGCCCGTCCTGTGGTGTCGCAGTTCCCGACCGACAGAACCCATGAGCGGGATGCCTGGCTGTTTTACACCCTTAAATTCTGGGGTAGCTATTACGCAGCCACCGTACCTGGAACACGAGAAGAGCAGCCGGAACTTATATAGAGGCAGCAGACTTGCAGACAGCTGGATCCACGTGAGATGCAGAAAGGAAATCATACAACTAACAAGATGTCGTCCTGAAAGGGCCAGAAAACTCCGTTACGAAGGTCTACGGCATCTGTGATGCAATACATTTTAAAATGTCTTTCTTTACACTTTCAAGAACACCTGCATTTCATCTTGAGCGTGGCTTTGTTCATTTTGTTGAATAATTGGATCCCTGTTAAAATGTACGTAACTCAGGGGTTGTTAAATTTGAATTTTTTTCATTCATTAACATCTTGACACGGATAAAGATTGAACTAAGTTTTCTTTTTGATAAAGAAAATGGAGGCACGTGAGGGTAAGGGGGGGTGACACCGAGGAAGATGCCGGAAGGTGCCTGGAAGTACTTTGGGGGAATGTCCTACTCAGTCTCGCTGCTGTTAATGGTGATGGTTTCCATTCAGCTTGGACAAGAGTCTGCTGGTGCCACTGCTGTTAATGACGCCAATGGCTAACGTTCACGGTGTCCCCGTGTGGCAGGCATCACGCACGAGCCCAGAAGGAAGTGCCATCTCACCCCTTTTACAGGAACCTGAGAGCAGGGAGTTGAAGCAACTACCACAGGGTCACAGTGCTGACAAGCAGGAGCGAGGGGACCCACGCCCGCTGTCTCCACAGGTGGCCTCCTGTCCCTCACAACCTCATGTCTTAGTAAGTGGGCTGCTCTCTAGGGCTGTAAAATTGCTACAGGCATGTGGTAGAGAGACCCTAGGTGTCCCCCGACTTCACTTCTAATGTCGCGTGGTAAGCAGTAGCCAATGGGACACAAATGGAAATCATACACAGGCCTTTTTTATTTTTTACATTTTAAAATTTTCATTGGGGAATATTGGGGAACAGTGTTCCTCCAGGATCCACCAGCTCCAAGTCAATTTCAGTCTATTGTGGAGGGCACAGCTCAGCCCCAAGTCCAGTCGCCGTTTTCAATCTTTAGTTGCAGGGGGCGCAGCCCATCATCCCATGCGGGAATTGAATCAACAACCTTGTGGTTGAGAGCTCGCGCTCTAACCAACTGAGCCATCCGGCCGCCCCCAGGCCTTCTTTAAAAAGGGGTGTGACATCTCCTTTATCCTTGCCCCCTTCACAGGGCTGGTGAGCCATCCTGGACCTCACAGAAGAGGGCCCCGAGCTCAGCATGGCAGAACCACCAGAAGGAGCCTGGCTCACTGACCTAACTCATCCCAGGTTGATTTTGCCCATGCTGTCACGTGGGACGGAAACAGATTTGCATTTATGCCACTGCTATTTTGGGTCTTAGCTCTAGGATCTGAATTTATATCCTAACAAATGTAGGCAACACAGGAGGTGTAAATAGACTGCTATGGAAGCTCTGAGAAGGAACAATTACATGTGAAAATATTTTTACTGCTCTCCTGTCCTACCCCCGTGAATGCCTGTGTGCGCATGTGTGGGAGGTGGGCATTTTGAGAGAACACAGCAACTACACTAATGGTGCAGATAACCATTTCCCTTCACTTTGAGGGTGTATGTTTTTCCTCATTTGCAGACCCCTCTTACTGAGTGACTTCTGTTTCTGTCCAACATTAAGTGATTAAATTGAGTTAGCCACAGTGGGAAGGGTGTGAGAGACCCAGAGGCTGTTCCCAAGGGCAGGATCATCCGCAAGCTGGATTTTGTTCCTGGGTCTTTCATGTTCATCTGAATCTCAGTTGACTGGATTTTCAGCAAAAGGGGGAAAAATAAAGCCCATGCAGCCTACTGTAGCTGGCTCAGATGAAAGCTCTTGAACTCTGAGAGCTTCTTTAAAGTTATCACAGACTGTAATCAAAACAGAAGTACCCAACCCACCCACGTGTGCCTCCTGACCTCTAGCATTTAGATATTGGCCTTGTGTTTGTCCATATGTGTTCAAAAGAGACTTTTTATAAAAGGAGATACATAGGCGGTTAGTCCTGCAATGCTGTAGTCTGGTTTTCTTTTTACTTATAAATGTATACTAACAATTTTACAGTTACTATCTCAATTTTGTGCAGAGCTGATTAACTCAACATCAAAGAGACTTTTACAAATCAACAAGTCAAAAGATAATGCAAGAGATCGATTTCACAAATGGTCCTAACCAAGGGCCTGTACCCACTGTGCCCTGTCACACTGATGGGATGGGAGTGTCCGCACAAACAGCAGAGAGCAGAAAAGCACTTGTCTTTCTCTTTCCCCTGCCACTGTCATGAAAATAAGTCTGGACCAGCCTGAGGGAAGAGGGGACCATGCGAAGCACAGCCAACTCCTTCATAAACCGCCAGTTCGAAGGACCCACCAACTGACCGCAGATGCATGAAGGACCCCAGCCACCCTCTGAGCTCAGCTAGGACCAGCAACACCACCTGGCTGGTGTGCAGACTCTTAGAAATAATTATCAGTGGTTGTTTTAAGCTACTGAGTTTCAGGGTAGTTTGCTAATAGGTCATAGCTGACTAATACAGATAAAAATGGCCAACCACCAAATCGAAAGATCTTCAATCTGACTCATAACTGAAGAAATACAAACTAAAGCAACAAGATATTACACCTCATATAACACGCAGCTCTGGTGAGGGAGCAGGCGGTCAGCACTTTATCCGCGGTGGACTTTGGAGGCGTCCTGGCGACCACGTCTGGTGGGTGTGTGGTGCTGCAGTCCAATCCCACCCCCTTTTTATGGGGTTTGCTATATTGCAGAAGCAGTAAAGTAATAAACGCACTTGCCAGGCTTCCTCAGAGCGAGGTTTCCACACAGGAGCTGGATCCTGCTAGCTGGCTGAGTGTGCAGAGGACCTGCTCCTGCTGGCAAATACTGTGGGTCCACAGGACACTGATAGCCACGCCTGCCGCCTGTCCTCCACTCGGGAAGTCTCTGGTGCCATAAGAAGCTGCTGCACAGGAGTTCATTAGCATGGCTCCCTTCGCTTCTGTGCCTCCCCAGGGAGCATGGCAGGGCCTTTCGAGCCTGGGAAAGAGGAAGGAGTGATTAGCCCACAGGAGGCTGGCTGATGGGCCTGCACTCATGCTGATGTGTTCAGGCCAGACAAGGCACAGCGGCAAACCTGGGTGGCTGACAAGGCGATGGTTCCCCAGTGCCTTTCTCAGGAATGCCGAGGCCTGTCTGCACAGTACGGTGAATTGCCTTTCTCAGGGATGCTGTAAATGCTTCATGCTACACCTCCATCACCACGCCAAGCAAATCCTCCCATCACAGCTACAGTCAAAGGCCAGCCCCACTTCTACCTAATTTTTTCTCAATAAAAATCCCATCATTCTTTCAGATTGGCTCTTGACCCCCTCCACATCCTTGCTGGCTTGTGAAAGCCACTTTAAGAAATCAGAAGACCACCAAATATATACAACATTGTTATTCATTTCTGTAGAAAATGTAGCACATGTTCTACCAACTGCATACCCTCCAAATACTGATGTTCCATGGTACGGGGTGGGTCTCCCTGGAACGCTTATCTCCATCCTCTCTCCGTTTCCAAATGAGCCTCCTGCACCTGGAGCTCAGCCTCTCCCAACCGCCCGCCGGCCCTGCTCCATCAATGAGCCTTTGCTTTCACTGCTTTGCTCTCCTCCCATTGCTGGGGCCTCCTTCACGTCTGCAAACACTACGCTCACCGTCTCTGCAAAACTCTATCCCATCAAGCCACCTTCTTAGCTCTTTCTTCTTCTTCACCACTCGATACAGCCAGAGTGCAGGCCACATCTCCCACCCCTTGCTGAGCCCGAGCTGCCGCGACCAGATGACACAGCCTTTCTTCAGTCCTCACTCCCATCCTTGCTTTCAGAAGAATCTGACAAAGCCCCACAGATTATCGACGTCTGCCTTAACAAAGAAAACAACAACATACAATAAACACAGATAATAATATGATGGCGTACTAGAGTGCAGTTAAAAGTACACGAAATTTTGACAAGCAGTAGGATATGCTTGCAATACGAAGTTAGGAAAAAACTGCATATATAAGCATCACTTGGACTATACGCATTTAAAAAAACTAGGAGAAAATATGAGGGGAAACTTCTAAGTAGTAGAATTACAGGTTATTTTTGTTTTCTCCTCTAATTGTTCTATATTTTACAATGAGCCTTAAAAAAAATCTGGGCAGAAAAAAGGGGACATTGCTCAGGCCTGCCACCTGCTGGTGAATTCTAGTAACACCACAATGAAGTTGAATTTAGTGCCTGCCCCTCCCTTTCTCATCTGAGCTCCCTCCATAGACAGCTGTCGGTTTTTCTCAGGCTGAGTTTTGTAATCTCTTTTCGATTTTGCAATCATTTTCCTAGTTTTGTCTTGTAAATACTTTCTTGTGTAATTTATTTTGGTAATGTATGTCAGGTCCCACCTATCTTCAGATGTTTACATGTCTTACCAGGGTGTGCCCCTTCCCAGGTGTCAGCCCCATCAATGTCAGTCATTGTGGAACAGTCACTGTGGATGAGGACCAGCCAAAAGCCCCGTGAAGGAAAACTCAGGAAGAAAATGCCAGGAGCGTGTCCTCGCAGGTGACAAAAACGAGCTTCCAGAAGGCGGGAGTGATTGGTAAGGATCTGAAAGGATCAGTAACTTGAAGGCTCAAACTCTATTACCTGACTGGGCGATCAGGAAGTCTTTGGGAAGCTGACAGAAGTCCGCAGGGTGGCAGCAAGGAAGGGCACCGCAGCGGGCCGGCCAGGGCCTAGGAGTTCCGGGGACCGAGTGTACCCAAAGAAGTCTGGGTGAGAAAGGCTGCTTCAGATGGAGTAACCAGGAGGGCCTGCATCGTGCAAGAGCCAAGGGAGGAAATGAAACAACCTAGAGGAGACGCGTGGCACAGTTTGTAGCATACACAGCGGTACCTCGGTTTTCGAACATAATCCGTTCCGGAAGACCGATCGAGTTCTGAAAAGCTTGAAAACAGCCGACAGCTGGGCCTCAGGATCTTGTACTCAGTGGAAGCCACGTGCCATGTTCGACTTCCGAGGTGTGCTCGGAACCCGAAGCACTTACTTCCGGGATTACGGCGTTCATAAACCGAAATGTTTGTCAATGGAGACGTTCGAAAACAGGTACTACTGTACTAAGTGTTCGAGGAACACGAATCCTTACTGCATATAGCAGTCATTTCAAACCTTACTATGTGCCAGGCCCGTAGACATAGTAAATGAGAGACAAAGCCCTGCTCAAGGGCCTGACATTCCATTGGGGGACACAGGCAAGAAACAAGTAACTCGGAATGTATAGTATAGTCGATGGTGGTAAGTGTGAGGAGAAAAAAGAAACTAGAGAAAGAAGATATAAAATGCTGACACAGGAGATAAAATTGTAAATCAGGTGGCCTGACAGAGAGGGTGACTGTTTTTAAGAAGTGAGGAAAGCAGGGAATTAGAAGTAGGGAATACTAATGACTACCTCTTGTGGTTAGCCTCCTTTGTGCACTGTTATTAGTTAGACCATTATATTACCACTACTGCCTTTGCCGCAGTTGCCCTCATCATCAGCCATCTCGGGAACTCCTGGGAACAAACATGGAGCCTGACATTCCCTCGTCGCTGCGGACTGCCAAGCTCGTACAAGCTGGAAAGGCAGAGGCAAAGCTGCAGACTGAATGGGTCTTGCACGGAGTCTCTGAGAATAAAAAGCTGCTTCACGTGCACGCTGAGGGGACGAGGCGGCCAGACTCATCTCCAGCACCAGACTCACCTTCTGTCCCACCTGCACATGCGGCTGTGCATGTAACAGGGCCATCTTCAGACCCAAAGGGCAGCGACACAAGGCATTCCGCAGCCACAGGAAAATGGTAACTGCAGCTTGAATTAGTGCAGATGCACAGAGAATGTGACTCAGAGGTCACAAGACAGAATTATGTGTGTTTCTACCAGACGCTCACTTGGTTGTTACAGAGAGGACTCAGCCAGCACCTCTGGGAACGATGGAGAAGAACTGCAAGGTCTTGCTGTTCTAACCCGCCCAGCATGACGCTGAGAACAGCTGCGTGTGTGATCAGATTTACTGGATGACATTGAACAAAGGGAGCAGGTCTTCTTGTGATGGATGCACACGATCCTTTAATAGACAGATTTGGACTAATAACTATCTTTTGTAATTCAGAGAAAATAATCAAAAAAAAGAAAAAAGAAAAAGAATCCAAATGCCTGAGGACTCATCCTATCTTAAATCTGTTTCAATTGTTGCAAAGTTTTTTAAAGTTACAATATCAAGGGTTCATTCCTTTATGATCACAGGCTTCAGGGGCAGATGGCAGGGGACAGGAAATGTGACCTGCGGGCTTTAACAACAAACCCTGTTCCTCAACTGAAGTAACAGAAAAGTTTTGAAAATATCTCAGATACATTTTTTATGTGTATTTATTACGTGAAGAGAGCCAATACAGAACTTGTCTAATAAAAAAATAATAACTTCAGGATCAAAACATAGCTTAAAAGCAGTGCTTAGAATACAGAATTTACAATTAATTCCTTATAGTTGTCTGTTTAAATAAAACAGATTATAAGCACTTATTTCCTGGCTACAAAACCAAAAGCTAAACCCATGGCCAAGAAATGCCTATGAAAGAAAAAGCAAATAGGACGATTATGATTTATGGCTCGAGCTAATAGCAATTTCTTCTATTATTAAATGACCATTGCCTCACCACATAATATTTACTATAAAACATCTATCTCACATATCATACAAATATATACATACGTGTACATTACATTCACGCGCGCCACATGCTTCTCTAGGAGCCCAGGCACTGCCGCACAAAGGTCCTGGAAGTCCACTTGCAGGGGGCAAAGAGTGCAATGCGCAGGTTAAGGAGAGTCTAAGCATGTTCAGGAGCCCAGGTGCCCGTCCTCCCACCCGGAAGCCAGGATGTCATCTGGAAATCCTCAGCTGGAGTGGAGAGTGCGAGGTTGGGGGTGCGGCAGAGGACACGGGCTAGCCACCATCTCAGCGGACCCAGCGACGACTCAAGCAGCAGGAGGTAAGTCACCAGGCGTTTCACTGCCTTTGTTCAGAAACACCCTCACGTCCTCATGCTGCAGCTGAAGCACTGAAGGATGTCTGGGCTCCGTGTGAGCTGCTGAGCCAGGGTGCCCGTGACGTCCGGAGAGTCCCTTAGCCCAGAGCGCAGAAGAAACTCGACACAAGCCACGTGCTGACCCGCGCAGGCCAGGTGCAGGGCTGAGCAGAGACACAAATCACACGACCTTAGTGCATGACCCCCAAAGCAACACTGACATGGCAAATAGGCTGCTCCTAAGCAAAACACGGATTCTCCGATGACACGGACTTTATATTTCCTTAATCCAGCTACATGACTCTGCCTGTACTACATCAACACATTTTCCCTTTTCACCTGATTGGGCTGGAAATGGTTTAAAAATAACCAACTGGAGAGTATTTAGAAGACTTGTCTAAAGCAACAAAGCAAGTCAATCAGAAAAAAAAGAGCCTTTAATTGGTATAGAAAACATTTTCAAAGTTTTGTGTGTAAGTAAAAATTCTTACCAGGTGTAAGTAAAAATCTGTGTAAGTAAAAATCTCACCATGAATAAGAATATGACAAAAACAAAAACGGCCGACAAATCTTCCCACTCTGGTTAGAAGTTAGCACTGTGGGACCCTGGCTCTGCTCGTATCCTAGGAGAGTCTGTTTCCCTGGACTCAGCGGCTGTGACCTGCAGCCCTGGGGGGAGCACTTGGTCATCTGTGAGGCTCTGAAGCATCACGCAGCGTCCACCAAACACCTGGGGTGGCCACTGCCGCGCAGAGTGTCACTGCGGTTTGCTCTATAGTCCAAGTCTAAAGAATTATCTCTGGAAATGTTTTCTGAGCCCTAAATTTAGAAAATTGTAGTGATTACAGTTTCCGAATACACTTCAAAGCAAGATGTCCTATGAAGAATCTATGCCAATACCTGGACAGCTGGCAGCATCATGGGTGAAGATACAAAGTGCTTTAATGTCACATATATTGTTGTGGTTTAAAATAATAACAATAATAACAGAAGCAATAATCAGTAGTAATCATCATACTGCTATGGTAACAGCAATAATTCTACAGCTTTGTAAACAGAGGTGTTATTTTAAGGAAAAGTTGCTGAGCTACTAGAGGAATAACATTAACACCAATGTTTTTAAAAATCCACATATTGTTTACGTTCTTTTACTAATAATTTCCAGGCACATATACAAAGAGGTCGTACCTGATCGGTTTCTTTCATCTTTAGAGTTGAGGTCAGCACCCAAAGTTACTAGAGTCTGAACTGTGCTCACATGTCCTTCCTGAGGGTTGAAATAAACCCGTTATCACTGTGACAAGGACCTTTAAACACAAACTCTATTGCATGTTAGGTCCTTTTTCTAAAATACTCAACTGCTAAATCTGATTTTCACATTTAAAGGAAAACTTGTCAGATCATTCTCAAATTTCATATAAATCATTAAAGACAGGTTTTGGTGATGTTCAGTTATTAACAGATGATCAGTTTTGTAGGCCAAATTATGGACTAATACAGTTGGGTTTCCTTCAGTGTAAGGAGTATACATATTGTGATTTACACAGAACATACGATTCCAAATGCTCCCAAGCAAACATACTCTTTGCTAAAATCTTTAGATAAACTAGAAACGATGCCCTCTCCTGGATGGCGGTCTCATCACAGCTGGCCTTATCATTCATGAGGCAATTTATAGACTTTCTGTCCAGATAGCTAGTCCAGTATGTGCTGAGACTAAAATCAAGGCTGCAAATTCAGTCTTCCTATGGGTAGATCCACCAGCTTTATTCCTCTGTGGCCATACACCATAATCTTAGCCCACCCCCATCTATCTTTCCACTGTATCATAGGGAAATGCAAGTAGGAGTGTGTAGTTCATCAGAAAACATTCCTGTTGCTAGAAAAACAAAAAAAGGCAGTAGCCAATAACATTAAAGATAATACACAAAAGCCTCCTAGCATTTAAAATGGGAGGACGTAAGCAGCTACGTTTTTAGTGGAAACTTTTTGCATGTCTTAAATATGTTATACATTGGAGAGCCCAGTAAATGCAATTTCCTTGCCTCAGTTAAAGAAATTTTAACTTCTGAAATCTACTGTTACAGAAGGAGCTAGAAATTTAATACAATGCATTTTTAAGGCTTCAACACCATTCTTGAAGCCAAAAAGAGGGTGGGAGGAAACATAAAGCCTAGGCATTACATGGAGTAAAGGCTTCAGAACCATGAACATTTCAGGAGTGTGTCCTGGGCAATTTCTTTCTTCCACAGAGATGGAGCCAAAGAAGCAGGACTATGGAGATTGTCCTCAGTGGAGTAAGTCAAACCCACGGAGGCAGGGCCACCCTTCGGAGAACAAACCTTAGCTGCGTAATGAAGTGCCGTTAGGTGGGTGGAGGTTGTTCTCACATCTACATCGACGCCAAGTTCAGAGACCAAGAAGCGGACGGCTTCGCTCTGCCCAGTGACTGCGGCCTTGTGCACAGCCTGGGCCCCCAGGGAGTCCTCAGCAGAAACGCAAGCCTAGCCGATCGGGGAGAGACAGGAACAATAAGCAGCAGAGAAACCTGCGCCCAGGGACCTTCTGACATTTTGGCTAAATTCTGTTGTCTATGTACATTTTTTCTGGACAGATAATATATAACTTTTGCCAGGTTCTTTTTCTTTTTAAACTTTTATTTATGTAAGTGTGTTTTTCCAGGACCCATCAGCTCCAAGTCACGTAGTTGTTTCAATCTAGTTGTGGAGGGCGCAGCTCACAGTGGCCCCTGTGGGGTTGGAACTGGCAACCTTGTTCTTAAGAGCACCGCGCTCTAACCCACTGACATAACCAGCCGCCCACCAGATTCTTAAATGACTCCCTAAACAAACAAACAAAATGTTTAAGATTCAATGCTCTACACTAAGGTGACAAAAGTGCATTCAGTGGGGACAGTTTGCTGTTATTACTATAAAACAGCTACTGGTTATTGAATACTTACTTTGCTAACTGCTTCATGTACATTATATTAATCCTTAGAGTAAACCTCTGAAAAATTTAAATTTAGTGTCATTTTACAGATAGGAACACTGATGCTTAAAGAAGTTGAGGGGTTCCACGGGGGGACCGTGGCAGCACTGGAATTTTAACCCAGGATCTGAAAAACTATAATTTCTGTCTATTCTATGATCAAAAACTTGTAGGAAGAACCAAAGGAACGAACTCACACCATTGCTGTACCTTATGTTTTTCAAGGAGCAGCCTGGCTATGTTGATGTGTCCACACTGAATCGCATCCATAAAGGGTGTGAGGCCACACTTATCTCTGCAGTCTGGTTCATACTGACAGCTAGAACCCAAACCCAAAATAACAGAGTTGAGAAAAGCCACCGCTTCAAATCCAATGGACATTTGACTCTTGACCACCTGCAGTAGGTGACATGGTAACAAATGGTCTGTGAAAATCTGGAGAGCTCTCCCTCTTTCTCCCAGCTCAGTATCAGAATTTAGCTTTCCCCCAGGAAAGTTGTTCCTCCTCTAACCTTCATCAGACCATTTTATAGACCATCATCTCTCCAGCTTCTCATGCCAGAAGCCCTGAAGTCACCCCATAGCCTTCAAAACCGATCTATGACCAAAATCTGTCAATTCTGCATTCAAAGTATTTTTAAAAACTGTATCTTCCTTTCCATCTCTGCTTTCACACATTAAGACCAAGTCAATAGACAATAGTTTTTTAATATTTTCTTCTCACTTTTTAATTCTTCTTATTCACTTTTTAAATATCTTCTCAGCTTTTTAATATTTTCTTCCATTTTCTTGGAACTTGCCTTGCTAATAGTCTCACACCTACCAGAATAATCCTTTCACCATGTAGCTTGGATATGGTCGCTGTCGTTCAAAACCTTTAACTAAGTACTTCGCCAAAACAAAAGACAAAATCCAAAACCTCAACATGACCTGCAGTGGTCAGGATAATATGGCACCAACTTACGCCTCCAAGTTTCTCCCGCCGACATGCGTTGTGCTTACCGCAACCCACCTTCTTTCCGGTCCTGCTTCCACCCTGCCCCATCTTCTTCCGTGCCTACCTTCCTCACGGTCCTACCTGTCCCACCTTCTTCTCTGTTCCACCACTTTCCTGTCCTACTTTCCTCCCGGTTCTACTCGTCCTGCTTTCTTCTCAGTCCTACCTCCCACGTGTCCTACGTTCGTCAGGGCCCTACCTTCTTCCTGTTCTTCCTTCTCCATACTACATTTTCCGCTCCTACCTTCTTCTGCTCTTTCATTTACCCGGCTCTGGTGCTTTTGCATTTGCTGATCTTCTCTCCTTGGAACATTTCCTCCATTCTTCGCTTGCCAAACTACAACTTATCCTTCAAATCACAGCTTCAACGTGACCGCATTGAGGCCTGTCTTCTCTCCTGCACTAACAGTACCTTTGCTTCCACATACCACTGTGTCCTTTTTCTCTGTAGTTTACAGGTTTTCCCGCCATCTGAAAGTAGAGCATTCCTATGAAAACTTTTGAAAGCCAAATTGGTGTAAAGTGAAGAGTATCTCCAGTTTTCTGAAAGTTCGTGTTACATATGCTACTTAACCTTTATGAATGACCTACATTAGTACAGTAACAGCTTTTTTTGTAAAATCAAAAATCCTCCTTGGAGTTTTTTGGTTAGTGAAAACAGGTACTAATGCAGATCTTGCGTATAAGTGCAATAATGCAAACTTTCAGAAAGTGAGGATACCTGTATTACAATTTATAATTTTATGATATTTATTTCTATGATTGTCTATACTAGACTCCCACACTAGCCTATACGCTGTTAGGGAAAGGACTGTTTTGCTTATCACCTACCACCTAACACCATAGAAGTTACTTTAAAAATGTTTATTCAACAAATGAATATTTATAAATTTGCAGACAACCAAGTAAGTTTCAATTTGCAGTAGCAAGCCCTACACATAAACAAGGTGTTCAGGGCACATTAAGCCCTCCGCTCTTATCAATTGTCTCCTCAGGTAATCTCTTTTACACTTACGGATTCAATCACTACCTCTATGCTGATGAGGCCCACATTTGTACGTCTCCTTTGGACTTCATATCTGTATCTGCCCCCTTTATGTCTTTACTTGGATGTCTTACAGGTACATGCAACTCCAGGTGTCCAAAAGTGAAACTGTCATCTTCTCCCACAAAACTTGCTCCTCTTCCGCTGTTTGCTACCTCAGTAGATGACACCAGCACCATCACCTGTTACTTAAGCGAGAGCATCCTTCTCCCTCATAAGCTTTATTGAATTCCTCATCTAGATCTGTTGATTCCACTTAAGTATCTCCAAGTCTTTTTTTTCATATCTACAGTCAGCTTCTTAGTCCAGCTACCATGATTTCTCTGCTGTTTAACTACAATAGCCTCTCAATAGCTTCCACAGCACTTACTCTTGTTCCCCCTCCAAACCATTCTCTATTTTACAACCAGAGGATCTTTGAAAAATGCACATTCCCCATGCCCCTCTTAAAACCCTTCAATGGCATCTTATATGCTTAGCATAAAATCTGAAATCCTTCCCATGGTCTACAATGTCCCTCCCACCTGATGGAAACCTGGCCTCCCTCTCCCTCCTCGCCTCGCACGATTCTCCCCCTCACTCCAGGCTTCTGCACATATTAGCTTCTTTTGGTTTCTTAATGCACGATGCTTTCTCCGGGTTCTGGGCATTCACAGGCACTGTCACCTCTGCTGGAATGCCCCGTGCCTCCACTCTCAGCCTCCTTCAGGTATAGCTTAGATATCACTGGGGCTGAGATGCCTTACTTCTTGGCCAACTTGGGTCTTCCTGTCATATGGCCCTGTAGGGATCCTGCAGTTCCTTGTAACACACACCAGACTCACACAATTCCATGAGGGGGAAATTACATTGTCTTGTTTCTGTTGTAGCCCCTGCATCTGGTATAGGTCATATTACGCATTGAATGAATAGATGAATATTTGTTAAATTAATAGACAAATGAATGATTTCCTCTCCTGTTGGTTAGTTATTTTTGTTTTATGTGCTTTGAGTTATCTGCTTCTGTCCTTTTTTCGTTTCTCTTTTGATACCTTAGCTTCTCTCTGAACAATTTGTCTGAGCTCCTTATGTAGCATCGACATTAACTCCGTCATAATTAGCAAATATTTTCCTCAATTTGCTGTTTTGTTCTTACCTCTGAAGAAGCACCTTTACTGCATCTAAACAGCCATGCATTGCTGGGAGAAGAGAGTTGAGAATTAGAGCTTTTTAATGTGCATATAAAATGCTTCTTTCCTCCTGATACCTATCTCTGCCCCATCTTTTTAGCTATGACTTATAGGAAGAAGTAATTCAATTAGGTACACTAATAAAAATTTAGCTGGAAAGTGGTAAAGTAGGATGGTTTTACTGAACAGGTACATAGCCAACACTGATTGTCTCGTCACTATGAGCACTTTTATGGCAAATGTTTAATCCTGAATTTATCTCCTGACTTTTATGCTGCAAATCCCTAGGGCCAGTCTGCTTTTGCCCAAGAAATGTAAAATATTTTAATAGTAATCCATGACAAAATAACCAGGAATTCAATTCTACTAAAAATAACTATAGTCGATAATAAAGATTTTGACTATCTGTTCCCCACTATTTTGTGTAAATGGCTGGGTGCTATTTCTTCAGAAGAGAAGGGGAGCTAATCAAACTTCGTGAGCAGAGAAATATTTTCTACTTACCTGCAAAGTTTTAAAAAGGATTCATTGGTCTCTAACTGCCCACTGTGGCTACAATAATTGTATGCATATTTCCTAAACTATATCATGTCACAGGTATTGATTTTTAGAGAACTAAAAGCCCTGTATTCTAATTCAATGTACTATCTAGAAGGCTAAAGATTATTTTCTAAATGTCTTTATCTGGACTGTTGAGCTCCTTAATATCCATTTCATCTTATGCCATAGCACTTTTGCTTTTTACTAATTTAAAATAATCTATGAACAAATAATTCAGAGTTAAGCATAATTACTCCGAACAATGACAATTGTACCCCATGTTTACATTTGACATTATCGCTAGATAAGTAAAATATACTCAGGCCCAGGTATTTGTGTGTGTGTGTATGTATATATATACACATATACATATATACACATATATACACACACACACACACACACACGAAATGGCTTACCCCAAATCATTAATGTAGGAGAAGAGGAAGATCAGAGTCACCTCCTTTGATGTTAATATAGTTCACTCCCATAATTGTGGACACAAGTCCACTATACATATATATATACAGACACACACACACACACACACACACACACTATATATATATATATACACACACACACAGTATATATATATGCACATATATACATATACACATGTATATGTGAATATATATATATATATACACACACACTCACACACACACATATATAAAACATCTCTTTTCCTCTTTCCTTTAATAATGATAACGTGAAAATGATCATGAAAATAGCAGCAGCCAGTTCTGTGCTCAGGATGTGTCGAGCACTGTGCTAAGGAATTTATACACATCTGGCTTCTTACACTCTGTAACAACCTTGTGATATGGACATCATTGCTGTCATTATCTTGCTGATAAGGAAACTTGCTCTAGAGACTAAGGTCTTTGCCCAAGGTCAAAGACAGTGAGAAACAGAACCGGCTTACCATCTAACTAGCTAGGGAGGGTAAGACAGATATGCATAAAAAGTGAACTAATACAAGAAAGAATACATGTTAAGTGCCAACTGACATTAGCTTAAACTAAGTGTATGCCCAAATACCCCAGAGCTGCTCCTATTCCCTGCCCTCCATGCCCTGTGGGTAACTCAGGGCTGGAGCAGCTCTTCAGGGCTGGGGCAGCAGGCCGCACACGCACGCCTGCCTCGCTGCACAGCTTTGGGCCATACCTGCCGTGTGCAGAGGCGTTCTGCCAATTTTGCTCTCTGTCTTCCAGGCAGCTGGGCAAATGGTGAGCAAATACTGGAGAATGGAAGGGTCACCTTCTCGGCTGGCAATGTGGAAGCTATTCCAGCCATCTTTGTTCTTCAGAAGCGGATTGGCACCATGTTCCACAAGGACCTGGATCACCTCGAGATTCTTCCTCGTGCAAGCCATCATCAGAGGAGTCCTAAGGTGAAACAGGACAAGCTGTCAGATGAAAGGGCATTGGAACTGTGCAACTGGGTCTTCAGAAAAGTGCACATCCTCAGCAGAGATGGAAATCCTAGAAGACTCAGCAGTCTAGGAAGCAGGAAAACAGCTTTGACTGGCATCTTCTCTGCCTGCTGTGAGGACCCTAGGTGAAATAACAAGGGGAAAATGATTGCACTGTAGGCATACTTATCGAAGGTGGGTAATGAGGAAGCAAAATTGCTTCTGAGCTAGTTTATAGTATGGTACTGAATTGGGACAAAGCTAATCCAAACCATAAACAGTTTTCTTGAAGAATATTTGCATGAGAGGTATTCTGGACTTATCCCATTCACTTCAGTCAGAAACCACTTCTGAATTAAATTGTGCTGAAAAGGAGTTTAAAAGGAGTATTTGACACGGTGCCTGGCCATAAGAAGCACACGTTAGTGAAGCAAATGAAACAGTGTGATTAGTTTCTCAACTGACTTGTGTCTACAACTATGGGAGTGAACTATATTAAAATCAAGGGAGGTGACTGATTTTCCTCTTCTCCTACATTAATGATTTGGAATAAGCCATTTCGCTTCCATGAGCTTCTGATTTCTCATCTGCAAAATGAGGGAGCTCCAACTCCTGAAAAGCAGGGGTAGGTCTTGTTTTCCTATTTCCTAGGGTTAGAACCCATGTCTGGCACATAGTGGGAGCTCACTGTACTTGAATGACCTCTAAGGTCTCATCGAGGACCTATCTTCTAAGATTGCTATGATATTAATTACCAACACTTTTCTTTTTATAATGTAATAATGATAGTGAACGAGAAACTAAGAGGGACAAACCCAGATAAATGAAGGTTGGAATCTTCAAGAAGGGCTTCACAGGGGGAATGAATCTTGAGCAAGGCAGGATGATTGGAAAATCAGGAAAGATATTTCAGAAAGCCAAAAAGGTGAGAATAGGCAAAAATGTCTCACTGTGACAACATCTCCCAAATACATAATCAAATGAACCTTGTCCTTTGCTTTTTAGGAGCCTATTTCTTTATCCACAAAATTGCTGAGTATTGAGGTCTTTGACTCTTAGAACTGTCTTTATATCAATTTATCAGCAGTACAAGAAAATCAGTCTTGTGCTTAGTCACAGCCAAAGTGCAACCCTCAAAACACAACCAGTCCTCCTCCCCTCTTCAGTAGGCAAGATGCAGTTTAACTGCTGTATATAGCTGTCTGCTGGGTTTCTTATTTATATCACATCAGGAGTTATGTGCAGGAAGGAACTTCATTATGTTATGAATCTTAAGACGTTCAGAACCTCTAAGGAGCCTGACATAGTGAGCACTGAAAACAAGGTCGACCTCACAAAACGGAATTGGTGTGATGGTACTGATGAGTAACTTGACTGTGGAGGTGGTTATACAGGCTACACGTGATAAATTCTGACAGCGCGACACACACAGTGTATGTATAATCTGGAGAAATGTGAATAAGCATATTTTGCCTGTAGCAATGCCCATTTCTTAGTTTTGTTATTGTACTGTAACTGTGTAAGATGTTAACGTTGGTGGAGACCCGGGGAAGGGGACATGGGAGTTCCCTGAACACTTATTTGCAACTTACTATGAACCTATAACTATTTCCAAAACAAAACAAGCAATGCCATTGGTGAAGTAATCATTCAGCTTGATGTCCACAGAAGAACTTCGCTTTCTGGGGCTCATGTTACGTGCAGTGCAGACAATTCACTGTTTGAATGATTACACCGTTTGATGATATTCTTGTTCTGTGCTTTATAAAGGGAAGCAACCACCTGGACCGGTTAACCCCTGAGGATGGGAACAATGTGCCCTAAGGAGAAGGCTGAGTAGCTTCGCTGCAGGGGCAAAGTCCATGGGAACCTGTGATTGTGCGGGGCGGGGGGCGGCGTGTTTCTCTGGAACTCCCTCCACCTACCAGTCCGCCTTCTTCAGGCAGTCGACGGCGGCTCCACGGCCGAGCAGGTACAGCACGCAGTCCCGGTGGCCCATGGAGGCAGCTTCGTGCAGAGGCCGCTTGTAGTCCCGGTTGGCGGCCTCGATGTCCATGTCGCAGGCCTCGGCCAGATAGGCCAGGACGTCCCGACGCCCGTGACGGGCGGCGCAGTGCAGGAGCGTGTCCCCGGCCGGCCCCCGGCCGCCGGCGCGCCCGGCCCGCTGCAGCTCCTCCCGCAGGGCGCACAGCCGGCCTTCTTGCACCAGCCTGCAGAGCCGCCGCGGGTCCCCCGGCGCCACCATGGCCACCGGCGCCGGGCGGGGCCTCGGAGCCCCCAACACTGCTCTGCTCGGGGGTCAGCAGCGTACTGGAGCCCGCCGCGGGACGGCCCGGCGCCGGGCCTGGCGCGGGGACAGGCCGCGCTTCCCTACGCGGCGCGGGGTAAGTCCCCCCACGAACAACTCGCCTCGCGGGTCGGGGCGAACGCGCGCTCCGGGTGTGGGTGGAGCAGTGCTCGCGGGCGTGGGGCTCGTTTCATGTGGCGGCGAACCATTAGGTAGTGAGCGAGCTGCCGCCGGGGCCCACGCCCACTCCGCGCCGCAGCAGGACCCGCCCCGGCTCTGACTGCGGCCGGAGGAGGCCGGCGCGAGACCGGCTCAGGCGAGCTGCCCCTTCACCGGAGTCGTCGCGCCCGCGTGGACACCGGTGAAGCAGCCCGCCGGGAGCCGCTGCCCGTGTCTTCACCAGGGGGCCGCGGCCCTCCTGGATGGGTGAGGCCCCGCGCGTCCCGACCCACCGCACCTCCCTGACCCAAGTGCAACCGGCTCCCGCCCCGCCGTGTCCGCTCCTCGGGTCCCCGGGAGCTCGAAGGAACTCTGGGAAAGTTTCCACTCGCCTCCTCACCCCGGCGGAAGCACGGGCGGGGCGGGGCCGCTAGCGGTGGCCGCGCCCCTTCCGGGCGCGGTTTGCGCTTGGCCGCAGGAGCTGTCCGTCAGCGCGCCCTTCCGCCTGCTTTTTCCGATTGGCCGCGGAGGAAGTCCATCAGCCCGGGCGGCGGGCTCTTCCCGGGGCTGCGGCGGGGCGGAGCTGTCAAAGGAAGTCCGAGGCCTGCTTCGGCTCGCGCTGCCCTGGGGACGCCGGGACTGGGAGGCCGGGCGACCCGGGCCCGGGGGCGACGGCGGTGGCTGGAGCCCCGGTCTGGAGGGCCATAGTGCGTGAGCCCGCTGACGTGGCAGGGAGCGCGAGTGGGGCCCTGCGCTGTGGACACTTAACCTTTTGGGGTCCGGCCTCTCGGGGCGGGGAGAGGATCCGCGGGGGACGTGGGGACCCGGGGCCGGGGCTGTGGGCGGCGGGCGAGCTGCAGGGGAGCGGCGGGGCGTGCCAGCCGGAGGCTAAGGGGCGCCCCCACACTGCGTTCTGGCGCCCGGGAAGTGGGAGCTCGTCGTTTCTTGGTGGTTGTAGGGATCACGGGGGACGTGGTCTCGGCTGCCAGGAAGCCAGCATTTCCTTTACTCCTCTGGGGTTTTGACCTTGGGCAAGTCATTATTTATTGTGTCCTTTTGCCTCTTTTATTTGTAGCCTCTCTCCCCCTTACCTGAATGTTAAGAAAATTAAGGTGATGTGGGAAGGCCGTAAGCTTGTGGAGGGTCCGCCGAGATCTGAGAAAGCTCTTTGGGGTGATGGAAGGGAGCTGGGCAGGTGGTGAGTTTTCTCCGCTCTTTTTAGGTACTTGAAACCTCTTGGTGTTTTCAGTTCCTTTAGAGATAAAATAGGAGTGCTACTATTTGCCAGTCCTAAAAACAATTGTGCTTTACGTATTTTATCGCACTTTGTGGTCTACAAAGCACTTTACATTAATTGTGTGATCCGCAGACCGCCCTGTTAGACATCATTACAGGTGGGGAAATTGAGGGAAGTAGGGTAGCACCTAGTGAGTGTCTGCTAGTGCCTGGCTTTGAGCTAAAATAAATTAAGGGCGATAAAATGAAAAAAAGACCTCTGGTATGCGCCTATGAAAACAAGCCCGTTTTACCAGTGAGCAGAGCGAATCCGGTTAACTTCCTGAGTAATATTGATAGTCATTGGAGGCAGAACTAGGTCCAATATCAACTTTGCCAAAGTTTTTGTTGTGTTGTATGTTACCACTCCAAAACGAGGGAAGGCATAAAAGTGCTTCGAAAGGCATGAAGTTTTAGAACAGGCCGAGCATTGTCTGCTGCTGCTGTTGTGGACTCAGTGCAAATGGAGTTGAAGCATCTGATAGTTTCACACTTTTTGCTGCTAATGCTCCCCCCACCTTCACCCTAATTACAAATCACCCCACCTTTTCTTGCCTTATGCCACCAGTTTCCCTGTTTTTAAAAACAAAATTGAAATACACGGATGGACAGTAGGATAGAATGTTTTAAATCCAGATGACTGGTCACTTAACTGATGTCAAACGCAACTCTGCCTCTCCTGTATTCTTTAGAAACATATTTTGGTCTGTATCCCCCTTTAGATAACTAGGTGGTAATGTATGTGACTCTCTCCATGGTCCCTGTGATGTTTCTGGAGCAAAAGCTTGGTATACAGAAAGCTAACGGGTGGAGCAATTCTGGGGTCTTGCTGATTTCCCAGTTGGACAGCTCATTTCTTTTGTGCAGGCTTTTGGCGTTTGTGGGCTGGCCTTTACTTTGTCTTTTCACATGTGGTCACGTTGGCATGGTGATTTGTTACTTGGCTTCCTTCCTTTTTCTTATGTTGTATTTTGTAGGTATGTAGCATTCAGCTGTGGTCGTTGGTATCGTAATCATTTGACACATTCTGTGGTCTGAGTGTGTGAGCATCAAACTCTTGGTATTGGACTTACCACTCTGATTTCAAATTGGTTGCCATCATCTTTTCTCTGCTTGTCACATCCCTCTATCCTTTCTGGGGTGATTTTGTTTGAAGACTGAATTTGATTCTGACTTTGCCCTTCTGGCTGTTGAATCACCTACTCCTAGAAGCATCTCACTAAAGTATCTCAAATCTGATGTCTCCAACTGTCATTCACATGCCTTTTGAGGACCAGTCTCATATTTCAAAGTACCCCCCTGGAGCTTCACCTGGCATTCTACAGTAACATTAAAACGAAACAAACACCTGTTTTCAAAACTGACAACTTTCCTCCTCCCTTCATGCCAGGAAAAAGTGATTAAAACAAAAACACTGTTTCTCCTTTACTAATTAACATGGTTAATGACATCAGTTCTAGGTGGAAATGCCAGTTCTCTTTGTTCTTTCTCTTTACCCTTTCTCTTCCAGTCTTGTCAGAAAAGACTTACTGATCTTCGCTTTCCCCTTCTCCCTGTTTTTGTTGCTGCTGCTCTCAAGCCTTTATCAACTCTCCCTTCGGCTAGAAAAGTGACTTTCTGCCATATTTTCCTGACAACCTTCGTGTTTACCCATCATCTATCCTACCTCCAGAGTTACTGTTCTAGTGTGTAAATTTGTGCACTGACTGTGCTTAAAAGCTTGGTGATTCTCTGAATCATCTACCTGATTGAGTCCAATTTCCTTAGCTTTATATTTAAGGACGTTCATTGTCTGTGCCTCCAAATTCCTTTTCCAGCTTTGTCCCCCATCCGTGACTCTCTTGTCCTAATGAAACCCAACTTGTGCCACACCAGTCCTGTGCTATTTCTCTGTGTTTTTGCACATATTGTTTCTTTTGCCATACTGAATTCTAGTCACCTTTCAAGGCTGAATGCTTCATAAAGCCTTTTTCAACTTTCCTAACTCTGTTTACTTTTCTTTACTATCAGAGCGCTTCATGTGTGCATTTGTATAGAACTTATATTGCCTTCCGTACAGTAATTTGTGTTTCTTTTGGTAGCTGCCCTATGGGCAGGCTAAGTCTTACTCATTTTTGTATGTTCACATGCTAAAATTGCATTTGATACCAGAGATAGCAGGAGAGGAAGCACTCATGGTGTTCCCCATCAGCTTTGGTTGTGGAATGAATTGACAGTAGAAGCCTTTCAAATGTGTAAAAGTATATTCTATTCTGTAGATAATGTTCATTTTCGTGGTTTTCCTTTTATTCACCATTCCTTCTTTTCCTTGTGGGAAGCATGCATAGAGAAGCTCCCTCCATCCTAGTTTCTTTGCGAAGTGAATGTGTCTCCAAGGCAGGGGCAGGTGTTTGTAGGGTGTGAGGCGATCTAAGGACCATTGAGCGCGGAGCCTGGACCTTTGGGGTTTAGAGGGGAGCAGGCTGTGGCGTGGGGGAGGACTCTGTATGAAGACTGAGTATTCGGGAAGGAGCTCTCTAGCACGGTAGTGTTTTCTCTCTGCGTTTGTTTATTTTAGAGCGAATGGGGACAAAATGCTTTGAAGTTTTTCCATTTTGAATCTACAGGATTTAGTGATATTTTCCTTCTCATTACATCTTCCAAATATTTGCTTGTTATTAAATCTTTGGTTATGTCATTTCACAGCGATTAAAAAAAAGTGACCTAGAAATTAAACCTGAGGTTTTTAGAAGCTGCTTTAAATCTTTCTGGATATAGAAGGGAGAATGTTATAGTAGAAAGAACACTGGACGTGGGGAGTCAGAAGACCTACCTTCTGTCACCTACAAGCTGTGTTGTGACCTCAGACAAGTCTTCTCTGAGCCCTGGTTTAATCGTGGCACATTCGTAGGATTGTGCAAAGATCCAATGAGAACGTGTGGAAAAAAACTGTGAAGCAGTTAGGAGCTCTAAGATGGCACAGGGTTGCAAAGCCAAGGAAGACAACCTAAACTTCTTTAGAAGGATGTACTATAATTGTGCAACTGTTCATTTCATCGACAGTTATTTGTGGAGTAATACACACTGTGCTAGGGTTCTGTGAGTTCCTGCTCTTCCCTCCCACGAGACTGTAGAGTTTTTAATCCAGGGGTGGAAGTCATATCAGTCCACTTACACAAACAACGGTTTATAATAAATAATAAAATATACTCTAGTAGTAATAATCATTTGTACATGACACCTATTGAACACACATACAAGTAGCTGTGACAGGTATCTCAGAGACATGCAGGGTGGCTTTATTACTGCAGGCAAAGTGCTTCCTGCCTGGAATGAGTACTTTCTCCTATGCTGGAGTTGGGGAAGCCCACCTTCAGCTGTGTTTAAATTGTGCTCTTCCGTGGGTTTCCCAGGTGGCAACTTGACCTGAGTCCTTGTCATAATGGGCTACATAGCACATCTGCTGTCGCCACAGGAAACACAAGAGGGAAAGTATACTTGCTGATCTTCACGGAGTCCCTCAGAGAAGAGGGAGAGGCTTAGGGGGAACTAACGGCCGAGGTGAGGTGACTCTGAGTTATCTCGGCTGGCACAGCTGCCCTCTGTGGTTCTCGTGGACAATCTCGCCAGTCAGACACCTTGTGCTAGAGTGACTTAATTTTTTTTTAAATAGTAATCTTTTTTTTCCAGGAATTGTAGGCACTTATTATCTTCGTCTTGTCCATTTAGGTCTGTCACCTGCAAATTTTAGAGAACTTTTTGGTAAATTCTGATTAGTAAAGGTAGGGAAAGAAAGGAAATCATTTGGTAGTCATTTCAGATGATCTGGGAATGGTTAGGGTAAGCTTGGCTGCAGTGACAGATGCAAACATGTAATGACGTCCCAGAGTTTGTTTCTCAATCCCATAACAATCTAAGGTGGGTCCAGGTTGCTGCAGTGTGTGTGTGTGTGTGTGTGTGTGTGGTGGGGGAGGAGTCGCACTCTTTAAAGCTATAATCCAAGGACGCAGGCTGCTGGAGTCTTCCTCGTTGAATGTGTGTCTCCTAAGAATACCCTGGGGAATCGGCTTCCCCGTGCCCTGGCCGGGGAGCAGAGAATGGAGGGACAAGCATGAGAGGTTTCATGGGCCAGGCCTGAAAGAAGCACACGTCTCAGTCACATTCCCTGGGCCAGAGCTCAGTCTAGGTGACATCCACCTGCAAGCAGGACAGGAAGCTGAGGAAGAGGGAGTACAGCCTTCGCCACAAAACCCAAAGCATCCCATTTCACTTTCTGTGACTTGTTTTGTAAATTGTTTGTCAATAAAGAAGATTACAAAATGAAGCTGGGCAGATTAAAACAGAATTGAGGAATCAGCCACGGACATGTCATTCACCAAGTCTTTGAGTACCTGTCACTTGCAAAGTATTGTGTGAAGTGCTGTGAGGAGTAAGGCGATGAGACATGTTCCCTGCCTTTTAAGGGCTTGTAGTCTAGCAGAGGTTTAGTAACTAATCAAGGGAGACGGATCAGAGTCCAGTCTCATTAGGGGGCCTAACTGGCGGGGGTGGGGGCCGGAAGTGGGGCTAGGATGGGACAGGTCGTCAAGGTGAGGAGATCCATGATGGGTAAAGGCCAAACTCCAGGTAGTCACCACTTTGAAGTCTGACAGCGAAGACTGGGGACCAGTGGTCTGAGCTGGGGGCTCTAGAAAAGGGGGCACGGGGATGTCATGCCATAAGAAAGCCGTCACTGGAAAAGCTGTATGGGAATGGGCAAAATTGTTTGACAAAGTGATTTTCATACAGTCTCATTACTTTTTTCTGTCCTCACACCTGAAGGATGTGACACATTTCTGTTAGTCAGTGTGGGAGAGTCTCCAAGAGGGGTTCACATACCCGCTGAGCTATGGGGGAGACTCAGTTGAGCATCTTGGCACCTTGCAGAGTTTGGAAAGCCCACGAGTGAGTCTGGTCTCTCTCCAGGCCCTAACCTGTGTGTATTCATCACGGAGTGCTCTGCCTTTGCTCCTGGAAGCATCTGGAGCGGCTTCTAACAAATGCCCTTTCAGAGAGGTGCAGAGCGCACCTGCCGTTTAGAGGGGGGCATACCATGGGGTTTGGGGGGCTCAGGGATGGAAGAGGTGGCCTTTGAGCATCTTTATTTTGATAAAGTTGTATTTGAATTGCTAGTTTAAAAGTATATTAATACAAACAGGAGGGTGGTTAGAATTTTAGTACTTTTTAAAAATTTTGCAAGACTCTTAATGATATGAAACCTTATGCATCTTTTAGGAGACACTCAGAATGCTGTGGTCGACGTGTAATTCTTCCAATATTTCAGCTGACAGGTTTTGTGAGCTTCAGCGTGGGTGTTACAAAGTACTTTCATCTATGTTGTCTCATTTGAACCTCCTAACCATTCTGTGAATTCAGTGTGGCACATTATTATAATCCCCATTTTTAATGATAAGGAATCAAGGCTTTTGGTGATTCATATACCTTCCAAGCGGAGGAGGCCTTCTGATTCCAAATCTGAATACATCACGAAGCCTTTCAGTTAAATGACTTGTTTAACTCAAGAGAGCGGCAGGACTCCTGGCTTCCAGCTCTGAATCACAGCACTTCATCTCTCAGAGGTCTGAGAGGCAGATACAATACAGTCCAGTTTTTCTGATATCTAGCTGAAGTCAGAAAAGTAATTTTTGATATGTAAATACAGTAAGAGTGTTTGCTTGCTTCCCAGATAAGCAGTCATGGCTGAGGTGATGCCATTCCAAATGGACAACACAGGGGGCTGTATTAGTTAGTACCCAGAAGTCAGATTTCCCAGTCCAGACGCCCCTGCCCCCCACCTGTTAGCCATCGCTCCATCCATGATGGCTTCATGCCAGAACAGGATGGAATATACCAGCACTCTGGAAGCAGAACACCTCTTCCAGTCACTGCCCTTTTTCTTTTGCTCCTGCGTCTTTATTAGAATTCTGCAAACATTTAATCTTTTCAACGAGCATTTACTATTCAGACATGTTTTATAAAATACATACACAAATAAAAGTCAGCCTCTGTCCATATTAATCTCCTTTTCCAAAACAGTTTCTTTTGGGTATGTTTGATGTTCTCTTGTCTGTCAGGTGTGGTACCTTTAAGGTAGGTCCCCCCAGGTGGTCCGCTTTTGCCAAGTTCCACATGAAAGCAGTCGTACAGTAAATTCCTAGTAGTCTAGGGCTTAGGTTCCTCTACCAGCCAACCTGACCGCTCTGACCTTGCTGCCTTATCATCCTCCTTCACTCTTTCAGTGTTTGTTGAACATGTATTGTGTGTCTGGCACCTGCTACCTGCAGAGGGTACAGCAGTGAAAAGACCGAATACTTCCTTACCCTAGAGCATGCTTTGACTCTTAGCCATGTGATTAAGACATGACGACCTAGTTGATGGTCATTATCAGTGCCTGTCTGTTTTTACTGTGGCATCATTATAATAGTTGGCTGGGGAGGGCTGTAGATAAAGCCATTCTTACATACTTTTTACAGAAAAAGTTCCAAGGTGCATTGCAATGTGTGAGTACCTCTTGGATACAAATCTGCTGGTAACATCTGTCTTGCATATTTCCAAAAGCTGAATTTAAGAGTATGTTTTAGATTTGGGTGGGCATTTGAATACTTAAGACAGAATCCTAGGTACAGTTGCTGCTATAATATGTTGCTGTGGGAGAATATGAAATTTCCTCCCTTGAAGATCCTTAAAAGTGGATTCCATTCTCTTCTACTTAGGAGTCTTGCTCTGATCCTCAAATCCTCTGGGGGCTAAGAGGTGTACAGTGTGGTCTTCCCTGGGAATTTATAGTGACTTTTATTAGTCACTGCATTCTGCTTCTGAGACTTGGAGAAGTGGGTAAGGGGATGATGAGTGAGTTTATTTTTGAAAAGCTATAACCAGCTCTTAAATATTTATGGTTATTATGGGAACATAAGTGGCCTGCCTAAGTCAAGAAAACGATGCCAGACCTTGAGTTATCTGTTAGTGGCAACTTCTTTTTGAATGAGTATCTCGTGATTAGGGCTTCTAGAAAGTATAATAAGTAAAAAAGTCTTTTTCAGGATCTGATTTTAGGATTGTTTCTTAAAGTCTAAGGAAGACATGGTAAGGAACTCGGAAATGACTAAAAGTTGGTGGGAATATAGGGAAGAAGGAAAGGGTTGGCTGGGGTGACCCACAATCACTGTATTCCTGAAAATTAAGTATTACTGGCTGGCTTGTAGAATTAATGATAACTAACAAGTGTCTCATTTCTTCTGCCTGTTGGTACAAAACAGTGAGACGGTTTAAACGGAAGCATCTTACAGCCATCGACTGCCAACATTTAGCTCGGAGTCACTTGGCTGTGACCCAGCCCTTCAGTCAAAGATGGACAAACAGAGACCCAAACCACGGTCTCTATCCTAGACCCAGAACAAAAAGAGGGACTAGGGGTATGTCTTCCGAAAAACTACCTTGCATTTCAGAATCTGTGGTGTGTGTGGTCTTTGAATACTTCCCGGTATTTGTAAGTATTGCTGCTGTGATTTCGTAGTCCTGTTGCAACTGTTTGACACCTTTTTCGTTATTTGAGGGCTTTCCATGAAAATCCCATTGATTATGGTGGTTGGTAAAAGCCCCGGGAAAATGTGACTGAATGAATTTCATTAGCTTGCTTAGTTATAACATGGTAGGAAACATGTACCAATATCACCACTATTTCAATCTAGAAACATTGTGATTTTTTGACTCTGCAACAGTCCTGTTTGTCTAGTTGTCACTAGGTCCGCTGTGTGATTACATTTCTTCAAAATGTTCCCTCACCCAGTGCTTTCATGGTTGACTGTGCCCTTTGTCACCTCAAACCTGGACTGTTGCAGTAACACTTCTCCTTGCCTATAGATTTTATTTCTTTCAAATCAACGGGAACATATGTCATTAAGTAGATAATCTTGAGGACCATTTCCTGTCATGTCAGCGCCCCTCTGAAGAGCCTACAGTGAAGTGTTTCCCTGTCACTATTACGGACTCAAGTGCAAACTTGCCGTTACCTGATATTTATTACATGCAAGATGTATTTCTGGCAGTTTGGTTTTCTTATAACCCGTTGATGTGCCAAGCGAATTCCTGCTTTCGTTAATACCTGTTAGTATGATCCAGATTGCCTTGTTTACCTTTGCTATATCTAATTTCAGAATCCAACACAAATCTTACACAGTTTTCCGTAAATATTATAATACGTGTTTATCACTTTTGGAACTGCTGTAACCAATTTATGAAGCAGTTTTTAACTAAGTGGTTGTATTTTGTTTGTTTTGTGTGTATAAGTCAGCTTCTCTGTGTTGTGAGTTTTTTACTGACAAAGACCATCAGCATGTGTATGTTTCAGTGGGGAGTCCTAGCACTGACCCTGTAGAAGGCTCTTCATAGACATTGGTTTGATTGAATTCCACAATTAGAAAATAACAGGATTTAACCCAGGCCTGTTGACTCAAAATTCTGGGTTTCTATTAAATTGCCCCAGATGCAGTTATAGTTTTTTTCCTAACATAGAAAAAAATACTAAATTCTGTAGATCTATTAAAGGTTAAACCTCATTTTATTCCACTTTCGTATTTTCCAAAGTGAGAATTCTGGCTATAGTCATTTCAGGAAGGAACCATGTATTTTGATATAAATTGATAAGGCGTTTAAATACTTTATTGGCCTTGGACAGTAATGTATAGGAGTTTACAATGCAGTGGTCATGTGTGAAGTCACCATTTCAGGCACCCTAAGTGTCTGAAAAGTTTGTGAGGTCAGGGAGTATACATACCGTTTTTCGCTTTATTTTTGTCTCAGAATCACAGGTGCTTATTAGTAAATACCGACTGAATAAATATGTAGACTAGATTAGGTACCACTCTAATACTATGAAAAAAAATCTTATTTTAAAATAAACTCTTTATTTTGAAATAAATCAATGTGTCAGCTTCACAGGAGGAAATGAAAATAAAAGGATTTTAACTCGGTCCCATAAGAGAGTGTGTTGTACTGACTCCTGATAACCTAAAACATTTTCCTTTCTACTTAAGCAGACTTAGCTTTTTTATTTTAAGAGCAAGCCAGGAGGCCTGAATTTTTGTAAGTGGATGTGTGAATGCGAGCAGTCGTTTGCTCTTTGTCCATTTACGTATTCAGTTTGTATATATTGCAAGGTGTAATGTGGTCCTCGCACCATCTGCAAACTGGTCTCTGTCTCTTTCCAGATGTGTGTTTGACTATATGATAGAGCCAAATACAAATGTATTTTGGATTAAGCTCTTTATATAATCAATTGTCCAGTCACTATGTCCTTGTCTCCTTCCTCTATTAATATAGGCAATTGAAAATTAGTTTGTCTCATTGGGGCCAACAGTGGGTCAGCAGTCATTATCCTTTTCTCGTTCATTCTGTTTGGGTTCTCTGTACAGGTCAAGGATGTCAAAGATACATCGCTGAATTCTTCCTCACCGGCCAGCGTCGGTGCACCAATGACATGGCCAAAAGCAATTCTGTGGGCCAGGACAGCTCTAAGGACTTGGAGGGTGAAATGATCTTTGCTGCAGAGAGCAGTTGTGCCCTGCCCCAGGAAGGTGATGGAGAAGCAAGACTGGGCCCATCAGGCTCTGCTCTGCCTGCAAGGAAGCGCTCTCGGTCCTTTGAGGGCGAGAGGAGTCAAGCTACGGGGACCAGCCAGTGGGATGGGGTTTCCAAGAAAACCCCACGGCATCATTTGTCCCTGTGCTACACAAAGCCCAGGGAAGCTAGGCAAGAAGCAGAGGGCTCTCTGTCATGGCTCTCTGCAGAGTCTGAAGAATCCAGCCAAGAAGTGGAGGACATGGGTCCTGATCCCATTCCTGACTCTTGCTATGGGCTTCTTGGGACCTTGCCCTGCCAAGAACCCCAGAGCCACATCTGTAGCATGCCCAGTGAGGTCCTGAGGCACATCTTTGCTTTCCTCCCCATGGAAGATCTCTATGGGAACCTGAGCTTGGTGTGCCACCTTTGGAGGGACATAATCAGTGATCCACTGGTACGTAGAGTGCTCATAGTTCTCTGATGTTTTCTCTAAAAGTACAGAGGTTAGCTTCACTTAATGCGTACTTCTGATTATAGCGTTTCTTCCGAAATGGTACTTTCCATTTGCCTCCAGAATAATTCCCAGATTCCCTGGAGGCAGGTAAGACCTTCCATGTTTGTCCTACCTTATTACCCCAGCCTCATTGCTCACTTCTCCTCAACACATCCCTGTGTCCTCTATCCACAACAGATGATTGCTGCATCCCAACCATAGACTGCATATTCCTTTCCACACCTTTCCTTTCCTAACCACCCCACCCCCACCCCCACATAAAGGGCCCCTCATATCTCTGCTGACATCTTACCTCTTCTTCAAGGCTTTACTTCTTCCCATTGAAATTGCTCGCTCTCTCATGTGCTGCTGCAGGAATGTTTACCTCTGTTACAAGCTTATTACCTTTTTGTGTTATGGCTTAGGGAGCCTTCCTCCCCCCTTTAAATTATTAGCTCGTTGATAGAAGGCTGGTTGTCCTATAAATGTTTTTGCATTCTCCATTGTGCCTCACGCTATTTTACATATAATAGGTGAATTATAAATGAGCGTGATGTTGAATCACCCTGGAGTACCTTTTGAGGTTGGTACAGTGGGCAGCCATGCTCTCAGAAAAGAATTCTCAATGCTACAATTAGTAATATAACTGCTCTGTCACTCTTCCCTTCTCTGTTGTTTAATAGCACTTCTTTCCATCCCAGGTTCAGGTTCTCAGGTAAACCTGAGGGCTAGAAAAATGTTTTTCTTAGCTTGTACTGGGATGCCAAAAAAATGTACATGCATGACTTGTATTCATCTTTTGTTTCAGTATATATTGAATATTACAATTTTAGTAGGTTTTTTCCTTTCTTAAGATGTATGTACATTTTTTTTGGCACCCCCTGTATATCCCTTAGACTAGCCATTGGGAATAAATCAGAGACACAGAAATTAACTCCCCTTCAATTATATTAAAGTTTAAAAATTTAGGGATGGGGTGCAAAATGGATATATCATGACTTAGTACATTTTTCTTCTAAGCACAAAAGATTTTGGAGGAAATTTCACATCACTCTTGCTCCATTCTTTGCTTGGAGTCTTGTCTCCTACTTTCTGAGAAATATCTTTCTGCTTTTAGATGTGAACTCTGTTTTGTGTCATAGTATTTCCACCCACTAAATTGAGATCTCTCTGATGTGAACTGAATAGTCATAGATGGGGATAGGTAAGGGTTCTCTCCATTCTGCTTACGAAGATTTTGGGCAAGATATTCCAGCTTATACTTACTTACCTCTTGAAATGTTAGAATAATGCTTTTTTTGTCATCACCAACAATGACATGATGTATTTAATGTCAGTAACCTATTATAGCTCTCATTTTCTTTTCATTTCCTATTGTGTCTTTCTGGCTTTGATATACGTTTATGCCGGCCTCATAGAATTAAGTCGGGAAGTGTTCCCTCTTTAGTTTTTTCAGAGTCTAAGGAGATTTGATATTCATTCTTCTTTAAATGGTCAGTAGAATTCTCCAGGGAAGCCATCTGTTTCTGGGTTTTTCTTTTTATGGGAGGTTTTTGATTACTGATTCAATCTCCTTTCTCATTATTGGTCTGTTCAGATTTTCTATTTCTTCAGTCTTGGTAGGTTCTGTGTTTCTAGGAATTTATCTAGGTTGTCCAATTTGTTGATGCACAGTTGTTCACAATTATTTCCTTATAATCTCTTTGATTCCTGTGACATAAGTTGTAATGTCCTCGCTTTCATTTCCTATTTGTAATTGGAATTTTCTCTCTTTTTTTTTTCTTAATATATGTAAGGGTTGTCAATTTTGTTGATCTTTTAGAAACAACAACTGTTGGTTTCATTGATTTTTAAAATTTCTTCTATCCCCTAGGTATTTTATTTATCTCTGCTCTAGTCTTTATTATTTCCTTCTCTCTGCTAGCTTTGGGTTTAGTTTGTTCCTTTTTTAAAATTTTTCTTGTTGTTGTTCCTTTAGGTGTCTAATTAAATTGTTGATTTGTGACCTTCTTTTTTAATGTGTTTCCAACTATAAATTTCTCTCTTAGCACTGCTTTCACTGCATCCAATAAGTTTTGGTGTGCTGTGTTTTAGTTTTCATGAGTTTCAAGGTTCTTTTTAATTTCTCTGTGATTTATTTTTTTTGACCCATTGATTATTTCAAGAGTGTGTTAATTTCCTCATATTTTGTGTTTTCTAGTTTTCTTTCTGCTACTGATTTCTAGTTTCATTCCGCAGGGATTGAAAAAGGTACTTTCTATAATTTCAATCCTTTAAAATTTCTTAAGACCTGTTTTGTGGCCTAGTATGTGATCTATTTGCAAAATGTTCCATGTACACTTAGAAAGACTGTATACTCGGCTGTTGTTGGGTAGACTGTTCTGTATGTGTCTATTAGGTCCAATTGACCTAGTGTTGCTCAAACTCCCAGTTTCCTAATTGCTCTTCTGTCTGTGTGTTCTATCCATTCTTAAAAGTGAAGTATTGAAGTCTTCTATTGCTGCTATATTGCTGTTATGAAATGAAGTCTCCTATTGCTGTTACGTCGCCTATAGCAATATTTCTCCTTTTAATTTTGTCTATGTTTACTTCCTAGATTTAGGAGCTTTGTTGTTGGTACATATATATTTATAATTGTTATATATTCTTGGTGAATTGACCCTTTTATCATTATATAATCTCCTCCTCTGCCTCTTATAATAGTTTTTGACTTAAAGTCTATTTTGTCTGATGTTAGTATAGCCACAGCTTTCATATTATTTAACCCTCATTGAAATGCTGAGCAATTGTGTCCCGGTATTTCATATAGGGAAATGGAAACATTAGCTTTTCCCAGATTCCATCACAAGTTAGTGTTCAAACCAAAACCAAGACCCAGTTCTCCTAGTTTCCAACCAAAGTTTGTGAACTGTCTCTAACCTATTTACCAAACTTTTGATTGTGAACTATAAAAATTGCTTTTCAATTGGTAGAAGGTTATCTATATGTTTCTGGCCTAACCTGCTCTCTGATAGCCATTGCCTGCATGTTATTTTGGATTTTTTAAACCATACAGTTCATTCCTTGGAAGAAGCTGTATCATCAGTACCTGATGAATGAAGAGCAAGCTGTGAGCAAAGTGGATGGCATCCTGCTGGAAAATGGGATAGAGAAGGAGTCCGACTTGTGTGTGCTGAACCTCATCCGGTGAGTTGCTTTTCTCCTCCTAGGAAGACAGTTTCTAAAGTCCTTTCCCGTGTATTAGCACTTACGATCGTTTTTCTCATGGTCTCTGCCATGAATGTCTTCCAGCTATACAGCCACCACTAAATGCTCCCCCAGTGTGGATCCTGCAAGGGCGCTGTGCAGTCTGAGGGATCACCTCCTCCTTCCGGAGGCAGAGGCGTGCCTGCGTCAACACCTCCCTGACCTCTACGTTGCCGCTGTGGTGCGTGAAGGGGCCGTGGGGAATTATTGGGGAAGGCGACACCTTTTCTCATTGGAAGAAAGTGTATTGGTGATTAAATTCGGCTGAAGGTTATTTTAGGTTTATTTTGGAAATCTTTCTTTAACCTCTGTTTTGAAGCCTTAATCGTTTTATAGGCCCCATTAGAGAAGGAGAAGGCCACATTGCTGTAGATTCTTAAATTTGGAAAGAATTTTCAAAGGCATTTAGTCCAATTTCCCATTCTGCTTAGGAATGAATCCTCAACAGTGATGGTCATGTAACTTCGGAACACTTTGATTCATAAGGATTTCTGTATAAGGCAGCCGATTCCATTGTCAACAATGTGGGTTATGTGAGGACCAGAGAAGTTACGGGTCTTGCTACAGTGCACACTGAGTTAATGAGAAGCTATAAGTAGTCCTCAGTTTCCTGACTTGTGGCTCCTTGTTTAGATTAGGGATTTTCAGATTTTCTTTTGGAAGCTACATGCAACCTCAGCCTGAAGAAGGTTGAAGATCTGCTACCGGTAGAGGGTTGGAAATCCAGCCATGTCCGTTTCTCTGTCTTCAGTGGAATGATTGTTGATGGTGGTGGAGCGTTTTCTTCCACAGGATGATTGTACTGAGAGGTGCATGGAAACTTCCTTTTTTGGAATGCATTTTTTAACAGGGAGACTTGTACTAAAGTTAAAATATTACAGATACATGTCCGTTATTGTTTATTTCCACGTTAGTGAACATTTTCTGGGACATGACTAAGTGGAGCATGTTGTATTCATAATAATAAATTTATTATAAAAAATTTATTTCATGTGTATTTAACTTATTACTTAATAATTATTAAGTAATAATACCAAAGTAAATAGTAAATTAACATCTTACTGCCAGAGAATGGTCAGTATTGATTCCCTCTCCACCAAAGACTACTGTCTTCCTTCGTACCCCATGTCTTGTGTGCCTCCCACGTAGGTGCCCATTTAGTAATGACCCTGTTTGACGCTGTTGAGTATGTGTAGACCTGAGAGCTCGCACTGACCTGGAGAGGAGGGGTGGGGATGTGAGAGTCTTGTCTACACAAGGTTCCATGTTAAATACTTTATAAATGTTATTTAATTAAAGAAAATTAAGAATCAAACCCACAAGTGATTAAAAGAAAGGAGTCCAGGGCAAAAGAAAAGGTTTCCCAGTCTGTAGATGTCACCTGAACCCCAAACTTGAGTTTCTTCACTGGTTGTCTGATATGGTTTTTATTCATCGTGCCCTGTGTTTCTCGGTCTTTCTTCCCTTCCCTGGTCTACCTCCCTGCAGGGTGTCAACGTGTGGGCTTTGGTAGCAGCCATTGTCCTGCTCTCCAGCAGCGTGAATGATATCCAGCTGCTCCTCTTCTGCCTCAGGAGACCTGGCTCCACCGTGACCATGCCGGACATCACGGAGACCTTATACTGCATCGCCGTGCTTCTCTACGCCATGAGGGAGAAGGGGATTAACATCAGCAATCGGTAAGGCGGTGAGTGGAAGAGCGGAGATGCTGATGGAGAGAAAGGTCCTGGATTTGCCACAAGTCCCAGCTCTGCCACTTCCTGCTTTAACACTGGGCGAGCAGTAAAACTCATTGTCTGTGCAATGATGGCATTGTGAGATTTCAGTGTAGTGACACAGTAAGAGTGCTCTGCAAAAGTAATGTGCCCTGCAACTGTAAAATTAATCACTGAGGCACTTAGTTTCACAGCTGTTGAATCCCAAAGGGAAGATTTCTTCATTCATATGTGGCTACGTTTTCCTAGGACAACATTAGGATTTGGTTCCTCCATTTCTCACTTTTTGGGGATAGGATATAAAAATCGTGGTTAAGTCTTGTCTGTTTATCATCTCAGCGTGGACAGGCTGTAGCATGTGGCTTGCTAACTCAGCGTGACCTCCATGGTACAGGCCAGTTTTGGGAGGGATGTGTACATTAAGCAACACTTTGAGCACCTCCCACCTTTTCAGGCACTAGCAATGCCACCGTGAAAGAGCTGGACAACATTCTTGCTCCCGTGGTCTATGTGTGCTAGTGAGGAGACACACATCATAAGTAAATGTGTTAAACAACATTTTAGCAAGTGCTTAGTGCTGCAAAGGAAAAGAACAGGGTGACGGGCAAAGGATGTGTTGGGGAGCATTCGTTTAGATGGGGTGAGAAAAAGGGACTCCTGAGGAAGTACCATAGTGATTGAAACCGGGACGCCAGGAATAGCAGGCTGTTTTAAATTTGGGGCAGAGCATTTTAGCAGAAGGAACAGATCACTTAAGGGCCCAATGAATTTAGGGAATGAATTTAGTATATACAAGGAACAGAAGAAGTCTCGTGGCAAGCATGTAATGAGTAAGAGGGAGCCTGGCATACGATTGTGAGAGGTCAACAGTGACCAGATGAAGGAGACTGTTATAGGCCTTGTAAAAAGTTACAATGGAATCCAGAGCAGCGACCAGAAGGCCCTGAGCGCTGATCTAGAGACAGGCAGTGTGATAATGCAGCAGGTCTTACAGAAGCAGAAGGTCCAGAGGGGATTTTCTTTTCTGCAGTGAGTGAGCCCCAGGAGGAACGTAGGTCATGGCACCAGTGAGCTGGGGCCCAGTCATCCGTGGTGAGGTTCAAGGATGGAAAATTTATTCTCCAGAAATGTCCAGTATTTTCTGTGTTTCTGAGATATGTTTCAATTCATTAAATACAGTTTATGTTGTATTCTACTCCATGGCATAGAGGCGTGGGGCAAGGACCTGTATGACATAACTCAGACAAGACATACACAAACGATGGGTAATTTCTAAGTGCAAATATGAACCTACATATTATCTGCATGTTTGCAAGGACACAGATGAGGAGTGGAGGGATGATATGATGAGTTTTGTTGTGTTTATGTATTTTTTCCTGCTTTACCTCTGAGATAATCTGAATATGACCAGAGACTGAAACGTTGCATTATTAAAGGTATTTGTTGCCTCAGAAAGATTGATGCTTCGAGCTCACCTCTTCTCACTCTCAAGATGGGGAGTAATGCACCAGTGGTGGGCGACTGGTGATGGAAGGAGATGAATTTGGATTCAGTGAACATGGAGAGGCTTGGTGTGGCTAGTGGTGGGATGGGTTTGGCTTTATCCAGGGTCTCTGTTGAGTGCACTGTCGTATTTAGCACCTCTTAGTGACTTGGAGGCTTTTTTGTTTTCTAATCCTTGGTAATTATATCTTGTTACCTGTACAGCACCCTTCCTTTGGGACCATAAAAGGTGGAATATTCTTCATGCTTTTAAGCCAATATAACCTTACAGGAAGCAGGGAGCAGAACAACTACTTTAGGGGGGCTCAGAAACTAAGATGGTGTTACATTGATGTTGAACACGAATCTCGCCACTAGGAGCAGAATTTATGCTTGTATTTAACTGATGCTTACTGCTTTGTGATAATCTGTCTCTTAAGGTCTTAGCTAGTGCCTTGTTCCCCAAAGAGCATGACCTGGTCTCTCTGCCTTTGCTCTTGCACACTGGAGCCAGGTGTCTTTCCCAGAACCGTGCTCCCCAGAGGGCTTTGGTCAGCTCTAGGTATATTTAAATTCTTTCCTTTTTTTCATACAATACTGTTTTCTTTGTAGAAATGGTAAGGAATCTAAATACATCTAAGGAAAAGTAAGATACAGGTTGTGATTTACTTTGAAACTCTCTAAATCTGCTTTTTCCTTGTTAGGATTCACTACAACATTTTCTATTGCCTGTATCTTCAGGAGAATTCATATACTCACGCTACAGAAGTTAAAGAGGAGCCATCGATTTGGCCAGGGTATGTACGTGTGCGTGTGTGTGTTCCATTTTTGACTCTTTCTCATGCTTAAGGAGGAGCGGTGTTTTAACAACTTTATTGAAGTATAATTTCATTACATAAAATTCACCCGTATTAATTGCATGAGTCAATGATTTTTAGTAAATTTACTGAGAGTGTGCAATCAGTGTCATAATCTAGTTTTAGAACATTTTTATCACCCTAAAGGGAGGCCCTTTCTTTGGTTAAATTTTTTTTATCGGACTTGCCGATTTGGTTTTTGATGGTCATCACCTGGTCTTTCACTTCCACTGTATTTTTCTAATTTCTCTTCTGTAATGATTTTAGCAAGAAAACGATTCAGCTGACCCATGAGCAACAGCTGATTCTGAGCCATAAGATGGAACCTCTCCAGGTGGTAAAAATTATGGCATTTGCAGGTAAGGGGGCTCGCCAGTACCGGACTAGAGAGTCAGGTTCATACTTCTTATCACTGCATCCCCCTTCCCTGCTCCCTGCCAGAGGATCTTTAACTTGATCTGTTAGCGAACTACTGCAATGAAATAATCTAAAAAGCAGCCGCCAAGTAACACCTGCTTTTTCTTAGCACTCCAGGGAGCATCCATGCTGGAGTTCCTGGTGAGACAAATAGTTCATAGGGATTAATTTGTGGAGTAGGTCCCACTAGCATCAATCCCGCCTGTCATTTATCATCGTATACGCTCAGTCACTGCTTATAGACTGGCAGGCCGTGGTAATCTCCTGCTTGGAGAGTTTCGGTAGTTCCTGATTTCTGTCGGGTGAAGTTCTAGAAGGCCCTTCCACCATTTGGTTCTAACTACATCCCTGAATGCATTGTCTGCTGTTCTCCTGCCTTGGTCAACTGATTGTCCTTACAGTCTCCTAAAGGACTTGGTTATTCTTTTGTCTGAACCTTTGCTCATGTGGTTTTCTTGACCTGGAATTCCTTCCCACTTCTTTTCTGCCTAAATATCCTGCCAAAAACAGCAACCATTTCTTAAATGCCTGCCATGTGCCTGGTGCTGGGCTAATCCTAACAACGTTCTGTAAGGTTGCTTAGTTACCTCTATTTGGTAGGTAAAGACTTGGAGCTCAGAGAAATTAAAATGACTTGCCCCGGATTAAATAGGCAAATAAGTGAGGGAGGTAGAATTCAAAGCTGGATCTGTTTCTCTCCAAAAACACAGCCCCTCTTTCTTTTTTTCCTCCCACTCCCTCTCTTTCTTTGTCCTGCCACATGGACTCCCATCATTTCTCTTTCTTCTTGATGGAGGCTTCTTCAGTGATTTGAGTCCTGTATGATCTCCGAATTCATACCTATAACTAATCATCCACATTAACTATTTGGTACCTGATTGTACAGTAAGAATAGCCAACATATGCATTTTATCACTACTTCCACACTGGATCATTAATTTTCAAAACAGCCCAGGTGGGGAAAGAGGTACTATTTTTTTCTTCTTTGGCAGGTGTGATTTTTTTTTGTTTGTTTCCAAGTCCATATTCTTTTTCACTCTACTGGGTTACCATCATACTCTCATTTTGTTCTAATTGTTTCAACTGTGTTGGTATTTTATTTCCAGCTAGATTGTAATGCAGGAGCCTTGCTTTCTGTCTTTTAATATACTTCCAGTGCTTAGATGCACGTGTAGTAGTTCAATACATATTTGTTAAATGAGTGACAGTTGCATAATTGAATGGTTGGCTGAATGGTGGCGAGGCAGGGCCGACAAGAGCGTTCAGAATGAATCTCGTTTGTATGCTCTTGCCGTTAGTTGACTCCCAGGCCAGCAGTAGCTACCTTGTAGTGAGTTCTTCCGGGTACCTTGATGATTATCTTTATCCAGCCAGACTGCAAGGTCAGTGTTACCACTCGAGGCTGAGGAGTAAAACTGAAGTTCATTGAGGTCAAGTGGCTTGCCCTTCACTCCTCAGCTAGAAGCTGACAGAGCCACGATCCCAACACAGGTTAATCTGGCTTAGAATCTGCTTCTCTTTTCACCATTGTTGGTTTTTATCTTACTAAAAAAGTGGACACTGTCTGGTCGCAAGCAAGAGGCAAGATAGGCGTGGATAAGACCTGATTAGGACATCCTTTGGAACAGGTTTTCCTGGTTAGAGGGTCACCTCCTTTCCTCTTGGCTTCCCCAGGCACCGGGAAGACCTCTACCCTGGTCAAGTACGCTGAGAAGTGGTCTGGGAGCAGGTTTCTGTATGTGACATTCAACAAGAGCATCGCAAAGCAGGCTGAGCTAGTCTTCCCCAGCAATGTCATCTGCAAAACCTTTCATTCCATGGCCTATGGACACGTCGGGCGGAAGTGAGCATTGCGTTGCCACCGTCATTGTTATGTCTAATTACTGTTATTTATGTTGCAGTCACCATGACCACATATGACCTTACACCACAGTGACACTAAGAAAATGTAATGCTTTTACCTCCACTGATAGGCAGGAACTATAACGATAGATTTAGTGATTTGTACTTTTACCCCATGAAAATATATTGTTTACCAGTTAATATCTTACTGAGGGGGGCATTCTCCTTTCTCTGGAATTGAGGCACAGAAAGTCAAAATGACTTGTTTAAAGTTCAGGATATCAGCAATCTGATTAATTAGTGTCAGGCTTTCCTTGGAAGGAGGGAAGAGAAAGAGCCTAAGCTGAGGTGATCTTGGCCCAGGTCACCTGGGGCCTCTGAACCAGTGTTCCCTTGGACGCGAAGGCTTCAAGGCACTTCGAGTGTCCACTCCCCCACCCCCAGGGCCTCTTGAAGTCTGGTCCACACTTTGGAATAGCAGTATCTGCCATGAACCACTTCGTCTTCTAGGTGAATATATATGTGAATTTCTGAAAGCCTAATGAAGCCATTTCAAATCATACATGGACCTAGCTCAACTTCTCTGGCTTTCTTTTTTTTCCCCTCACGTATATGTGACACCGAGAGTGACCTTGTGGTGTCATCAGAGAGAAGAGGGTGGGGTGCGGGGGGCCACTTTATTGGCATTGCCAGTAAAGTCCAATACTGTTCATTTGGGCTGTGCATTGCAGGTACCAATCAAAGAAGAAATTGAATCTCTTCAAGTTAACACCCTTTATGGTCAATTCTGTCCTCGCTGAAGGGAAAGGTGGCTTCATAAGGGCCAAACTAGTGTGTAAGACTTTGGAAAACTTCTTTGCCTCGGCTGACGAAGAGCTGACTATTGATCACGTGCCTATTTGGTGTAAGGACAACCAAGGACAGAGAGTGATGGTTGAGCAGAGTGAGAAACTGGTGAGTATCTAAACATCTTTAAGTGTTGGGGCCGGGGAGGAAAGAGAAGCGTCGACATGGTACATTATTATATTCGCCTTTCATTTCTTCAGAACTGCTGGCAGAAAATGCAGTTCTGGACGGAAAGAAATGGACGGAAAGACTGTAGGCCCGTCTTGACAGTTGTGAATTGTGAAGCGTTTTCTGTGAAGAACACTCGTAGACACTTCACTTAATCCTCACACTTGTCCACTCATTTAACATATGAGGCACCTGCCCAGGGTTTACAGGAGCTTGTCACTGGGGCTGCTGGACGAATCTAAAGATTGGGAATCCCTTTTCTAGTTTTTATCAAGTTTTTTTAATCATTTGCCATTCTTTTTATGAATTAACTGTTAGTCATAAATCTAGAGAAATAATCCAGCCTTTCTGGTCCATCAGATGTTGTTTTTGATGTTCTCTTTGAGAAGTGTTCTGTCACTGGGCTTAGGCCATTACTAAAAGGCTGTCGTGGAGCCGGAGGGAGCTTGAGGAAGTGACTACACTCACCGAGCTGGGATGGTTTCTCTACTCTGACCTCTAGGTGGAAACGAAAAGGTGATTTCAAGATGCTGGTTCTTCCAGGGTCTTAAACTATGAGTTACCAATTACTTGTTTTCTAGAACAGTGTCCTTGAAGCAAGCCGACTTTGGGACAACATGCGGAAGCTTCGGGAATGCAAAGAAGAGGCTTACCAAATGACTCATGATGGTATGCAAGTTCACAAATGTTAGAGTCCGTTAAACGTAACTTTAGTCACGAGTTCTCAGTCTAGCTTCTCCCTTCTTTTAGGCTATTTGAAACTCTGGCAGCTGAGCAAGCCTTTGCTGGCCTCTTTTGACGCCATCTTTGTGGATGAGGCACAGGATTGCACCCCAGGTGATAAACTGTTCAGGACCTCGGTAGTCTCCCACACACGGAAACGGGAGCAGGGTGACGGAAGACGACGTACATGTGAAATCAGTCAGTTACTCTTGTTTGTCCTAAAGAAGAGGAGCAAATGACATTCAGTCATTCAGAAATCCATTATTAGTTGACTTTGGATTTCAATAGTTGTCTGCCCCCCCCAACCCCCAGCAAAGCAGATTAATTTTCCTCTAAATGTTTTGCTTGGGTTATTCTTAAAATGTTGACTACACATAGGTCATCAGATGATTGGGACCTAGACTTAGCTGAGTGGGAAAAGGTAGTCAGTTTAGAGTGAACAGTTTATGTCGTATATTTTTCACACGACCAACAGAAAATAGATGGTGTGCCTTTGCAGGTCATTTTGGGGCCCTAAGTTACAATATCAGCGAGCAAAGACAATTGGCCTCATTTTGTATTTGCCTGTGTGGTTTCTTATACACAATAATTTGCCCAGGGCTAAAAATAATGTACATTCCTAGGACTAGAAAGTGTCTCTTATTCATTATCAAATCGTTTCTTTGCATTGAGTGTGCCTATCTGGCAGGAAAAGACAACTGCTATCTACTGTGCCCCGGCTTAGTTTCATGAAAGCGTTTTTCATCCCTCTCTCTGAAATTTGGTTTCTTTTCATGACGTGGGTTGGCGTTCTTTTGGAGCTCTGACTTTCCCTCTTTGGTTGCAGCTATCATGAATATAGTTCTGTCTCAGCCATGTGGGAAGATCTTTGTGGGGGACCCCCACCAGCAAATCTACACCTTCCGTGGTGCGGTCAACGCTCTCTTCACAGTCCCTCACACACACGTGTTCTATCTCACGCAGGTAAGACATCCCCTTGCTTCCAGCATTCTAGAAGCATCTAAGCAAGCACTGGTTCCCCACCTTCATTTTTCATTGATTACTATGTGCCAGCCCCCGGGCAAGGTTTCTTGTCTGACTGACGGTAGCAGCCAACCCTTGCTTCTAAGCACTGATTCTCAGAGGATCTACAAAGTCAAAATGGTTTTCATAGTCGTTTCCCCTTTTCACTGGGTTGACTTTTGCACTGAGGATGCAGAGCATTGATGGGTAAAACTGCCAGTGCCTTCCCATGAGCCAGGGCAGGGATTGTATTCTTTACTGCAACGCACTTTTAGAGTTCAAAAACAAAAAACAAAAATAGGTCACTTAAGAATGTAGGTGACACGGCAAAACTGATTAATTAGATTAACAGCTGTCCCTTGAGTACGCCTCTGGGTGGTGAGATGGGAAGTAAGAATAAAATCCGTCTGCATACTGAAGTCTCATGGATGTCAGATGAAGAGCACTTTTGTGATTGTGTTGTGAGCTACACTGGTAGTTTTTTCTTCAAGTACCATTTGTCATCGAAAGAACTGTTAACAGACAAACTCAGGTGATTCAGACTTGAGTTTTTGGTATTTTCCCAAAAATGAATGAAATGAGCTGTGACAACAACTGACCAGTGTTTGTTGCCAAAGATAAAATTCTTGCTTTCATGTGTAATCAAAATTTGAAAAACTTGTGCCTGCCACTATGAGCATGAGAACTCATGGTGTCCTTGATTGCCCGAAAAGGCTGTGAAATGGCCCTCCCCTTTTCAGTTCGCATGTGTATAAGGCTGAGCTTTCTACACCTACTTCAGCCAAAACAGCTCATCACCGCGGACTACGTGCAGGCGGAACTGAGAATCCAGCTGTCCTCTATTAAGCAGGGCATCAAAGAGATGTGCAAAAAACGGAAAACAGGACTACTCTTGTTGCTAAACGTTTTTTTGTTTTGGATAATATAGTTTAAAAAAAATGTTTTTTACGTTATGCAATGGGCTTATTATTGTTACTTTTTAAATGTAAATTTTAAATGTAATTTAAGTGTAAATTAAAGTTTCTAGTATGGTAAATAGAGATAGCTACAGCTCACATAAATAAAAGCTCCGTTGGGGCCTCAGCAATTTTTAGTAGGTGAAGAGTCCTGAGATTTAGAGGTGCGAGAACCATTGCTTGTAAGAGATTCATTTCTGGTTAGAGGATCTGAGATGTGGCCACTGTATTGAAGGGTAATCTAAACTGTTTTGTTCTGTTACAGAAAGTCCTGTAGCCTACTCTGTGACTTTATTCCCTTGAGTTCCTCTTGTATGTTATAGTGATTCAGGGTTGCGTCAACTCAGAGTAATTTTTTTCAACAGATTTTTTTTTTTGTTTCAGATTTACAGGAAAATTAGAAAATAGTAGTAAAAACATTGAGAAAATAGTTCCCACATGCTGTGCATTCTGTTTCCCCTATTATTTAGTGTACTGCATTTGCCACAATTAGTGAACTACTACTGACACATTATTATGAAGTCTATAGTGTGTTCAGATATCCTTAGTTTTAACCTAATGTCCTTTTCTGTTCCAGGATCTTATTAGGGTTACCATATTACATGTCGTTGTCATGTCTTCTTAGGCTCCTGTTGGCTGTGACAGTTTCTCTGACTTTCCTTGTTTTTGATGATCTTGACAGCTTTGAAGAGTACTGGTTGGATGTTTTGTAGAATACCCCTGTGCTGGAATTTGTCTGATGTTTTTCTCACAATCAAACGGATGTTACATGTTTGGGGGACGAAGATCTCCGAAGGAAAATTGTCACAATATTTGGGGCACATGCTATTATTTTCATCACATAATCTCAAGGGCGCATGAGTTATGACTGTTGATGTGACCTTGATCAGCTGGCTAATGTAGTGTTTGCCATGTTTCTCTACTGTGAAGCTACTCTCCCTGCCCCCTGCCCTTCCCGTACTATATGTTTGGAAGAAAGGGACTCTACTCAGTCCTCACCCAAGGAGTGTTGGAGTATCTATGTCAATTCCTTGGAATTATTCTGCAAAGGAGATTTGTGTCTTCTCTCCCATTTATTTATTCAATGATTTCTTTATTTGTATATCAGTATGGGCTCACAAATATTTATTTTATAATTTCGGTTGTGGTTCACTCAGAATAGTTCTGAGCAACAATAGCAACAAAGTACTGTTTGTCAAAAACCTCGTTTTCTTTAGGCTGTGTTATTGATGTTCACCAAAGCATATAATACTTTATTACCTAAGTTAAAAATGCATGGAAAAGGCAACAAATATCATGAGTTTAGAGAAGAACGGTGTCATTCCCGCTGCAGTGGTCAAGTAAGTCGGGTGATAAGTCAAGTTTTGAAGGGTAGGAAATTGTTTTGCTATGAACCAAGGCAGGGAAAGCGCAGGAAACACTCAGGAACTGATGATTATACTTGTGGTTGGTTATGTGGGGCAGAGATTTTAAATAAACGTTGAGGGAGTCACAAAGGCAAGGAAAGAAACCCTCCCTCCCTTCCCTTAATCTTTTGTACAACTCGTATGCGTTAGATTTGATTTGGAAAAAAGAAAAAAAACTTTTCTTTTGCTTAAAAGAAAAGTTTGCTATTAATTTTGGGAATAAAGAGAAGTAGGATGTCCAGGCTGTGAGGAATCTTGAAAGTGTATGCATCGCCTTTTCCTTTGTGTATTGCTCTTCCTTTTTGTAGAAAGGGCATGGTTTGAGCAAAGTGCGTGGGCAAGATTGATCTGACAGAGGTGAGGTGGGGCGTTTGGCAGTGGGAGGAGACTGGAGGGAAAGAGACCAAGTAGGTGAGGTATGAAGTTTGGGTTTCTGAGCTGACCTGGCCGCAGTGGTAATAAAAATGGTATAGAAAACATGGCGGGTGAGTTGTTGAGATTTGGATTTAGGGGCAAGGAGTAAAGAAAAATAGGTAACTTTAAAGTTTCAGGATAGAAAAATACTATTCTGAAAAGTTAAAAATAAAGTCAGTGATTCTTTGATTGTCAAGCTCCTGTTCAGTACGAGTGGGTTTACAGTAGGGAATTTCCAAATACCCTTTCCAGGTAGGGCGAATCAGGAGTGATTGGTTGGGGTTGACAAGGCCAGGACTTGGCAGTGATAGAAATGTGCCAACATACTTCAGGGAAAGGTTGCTAACTCCTTTTGTTTTGTTGTTTTCCAACAGAGTTTTAGATTTGGTGTGGAAATAGCTTATGTGGGAGCTACTATCTTGGATGTCTGCAAGAGAGTAAGGAAAAAGACTTTGGTTGGAGGAAACCATCAGAGTAAGGCTTTCAGTTACTCTCATTTGTTACAAAACATTAGTTTTCCTTTTTATTTGAATTTGCCGTAGAGTTTGTACTCTCTCCCCAAAGGTGGCATTAGAGGAGATACAAAGGGGCAGGTGGCCCTGTTGTCCCGGACCAACGCCAGTGTGTTTGACGAGGCTGTACGGGTGACCGACGGAGAAGTACCTGCAAGGATACATTTGATTGGGGTAAGAGGACAGTTCTATTGACTGCTTCATGCGCAGCAACGTTGCAGACAAACACGGCCGATACACACGTTGAATTTCATTAGGATTATTATACAGGCAAGCATTTGGGTTTTTGATGATTTTCACCCTCTGTGTCGCCACTGAAGTCGTTCTCCCTGGCCATGCTGGTGATGGTCGCCAAACATTCCTATAAAGTCACACCCAGTAGGGACCGAGGATCTTTTCTTCTACTCTCTAAAAAAATAAGTGCCCTTCTCTCCTTTGACTATGCAAACGAGGCTGCTGGCTCTCCACGAGTGTTCTGATGTGTGATGTTGATTAGTTTAAGAAACAGTGAGGTGACAACACAGCTGGGACATGCCGGCGGGCTGCAGCGGATAGAGTGTGAACACCTGGGTTCTAGCTCTGGTTCTGTCATTAACTTTGTGTGGCTTGCGGCAAGTCACAACGCGTGTGTGCCTCTTTCTCTCCATCTCTAAGATAATGCCTTTCCTTTACCTGTTTCACAGGGAAGTTAGGGTTAAGTGATGTGTGAGGCATTTTCAAGTCTTCGAAGCAAAGTTATATGACTAAAAGACATGCACTTACTCATTTGTGAAAAGACATTTTGAAGGGCCTGCTATGCGTAGGCACTCAGTAAATATATCGAGTGAGTCATAATCAAAGATGTTCTCACTTTTCTCTCTTTTGTTTGTAAAGATTATATAACCAAGTTATAGGGAAAAAATTCAGCCTTAATCTCAGTATTGCATACAATTCTCATTTTTGCTAATCGTTTACGTCTTTGTCTTTATAGACATATATGTTTACATAATTGTAATTATAGTGTACATTAAAAAGTATGCTGTTTTTACTCAACGCAATAAGCATGTTTTCTTTCATGTTGCTACTTTAATGACTTTACAGTATTTTATCCAGTGGATATAACATAATTTAGCCATTTTCCTTATTGTAAGAAAATAGTACTTTTGGAGTACCATCCATGCTGGGGATGAAAGAAAGTAAGTGGCTTTCTTCCCCCTCCATCCACTCATCACCTGTAGCATGTGTGCTTACACGGGATCACATATGGTGTCCAATTATGAGATATATTGTCTTATTTTGGTCTCTTTTATGTCAGTGTGTTGCATGTCCCTTCCCAAAATGATGATAAATCCTTGGCGTGTGCGGCCTGTGTCGTGTTTCTTCTATACGGGGACCTGGTGCCATGCAAAGGCTGGGGACCCCCTGCCCTACATGCTTCTGGGTAGAACTAGGCTGACCTGTGAGACAGTCAGGCCCTCTCCTCCAGGTGGTAACATTTTAAAACATACAATAAATTCGATCTCTAGACATTTTCTAGTTCTTTTCTCAAAAGAAACAATGGTAAGTATTCATACTCCACACGCAGTGTTCAGGTATCATTATATTTTTTATTGCAACCTATTTATGTTCCTGGAAGGTAGATGATTTAAATTGCCCTTTTGTAACAAGAAAGCAAAGCAGAGCTAATTCTTGCCATCTTTAAAACATTAGAAGAGTTTGAGGTAGCAGCTAAAACTTAGCATTTGATAATCCTGAGTTTTCAAGCTGCATTATAGCCTGGTGCTTTTGTGCTTGATGAAGTTTTCTGCTTACAGTATTTATGCTTTGGATGCCATTTGAAGTCCATTTTCAAGAAACCATCTCGTTTCAGAATCCCATCTATACCTTTGGTTTACTTTGTTTTGTGAAAACAACACAAAAACAAAACACAACAAAAAACCAAAAATCCCACCAAAAAACTTTTTCAGGGGATTAAGTCATTTGGATTGGACAGAATCATTGATATTTGGATCCTTCTTCAGCCGGAGGAAGAACGGAAGAGACGTAAGTACCCTCCTGGCCACGGTACAGTGGATAGAAGCACTCTAGTGACGAGGGATGGGAGAAGGATGGGCTTGCTTTGAGTCAGAGTTCTTACTTTTCTTCTAGAGAAGGGTGCAGCGAATGGTGCTCTTTTCCCATCGAGACTGTGATACCCAAGGCCTCCTGTTTTCGGAGATACTGATAGCTTTTCCAGATTCTTCTTTCAGGAGTGTAAATTTCTATCGTTGGCCCCTTAGGCTGTCTTCCGTCACATCTTTCTGTCTTCCTGGGCAGCTTTATACGTGGAAACTTCTGCATGGGCCCAAAATGATCATTTCTAACATCTCTATAGTGCTTTTCTTTTCATTACTGCGCTGTTGCAAATCCTTGTGAAGTAGGTAAGGATCTCAAGGGTAGGGCTCTTGATCCTCAGTTTGGAGACGGAGAGGCTAAAGCACAGGTCATTTCACTGACTTGCCCAGGAACACACAGCATGTTAGTGATGTACTCGCGACTAGAACCTGGGTCTCCCCCCTGAAGACCATTTGTTACGCCGTTGTTAGGATGTGGGGCTGCTGCCACTGTGTGGCACCGTGACCTGCATCACATTAACCTGCGTCTGTATTCTCCTTAGGAAACCTCATTATTAAAGACAGGTTTATTAGAAGATGGGTGCACAAAGAAGGCTTCAGTGGCTTCAAGAGGTATGTGACCGCAGCCGAGGATAAGGAGCTCGAAGCAAAGATTGCAGTTGTTGAAAAGTATAACATCAGGATCCCAGAACTGGTGGAAAGGATAGAAAAATGCCACATAGAAGATTTGGACTTTGCAGGTAAGGAAAACGCTTGGTTTTTCACTTCCCACCAGGAGGAGGGACAAATGGTCTCCTGACGCTTCTTGCCTGCACGAATATCTTGTGTGACCGTGGGCGGCTTTGTTGCGTTCCTGGCGTTGCCTAGGAGAGGGGAGCAGAGCTGCGTCTTTCTGTGGGGCCTTTATTTCTGTCCTACCTCCAAGCCCAAATGGGACTTGCTGTTCCCAGCTCTGCTGTGGTGACTTTGGCAAGCCAGTCACCCCTCTTCTGGCCTCTGTTCCGTGGTGTGAAGCTTAGCTTGTGGACAGGTCACTGTGAGCTCTGGAAAGGGATTTCTAAGATGCACTAATTCGCCTGCAACCAAGTTTCTTCTTTCTCCCTCATCTTTTAATTTTCTCTCTTTTTTTTTTTTCTGACTGTATTTTCCTCTTTCCCCCTTTTCAAACAAAGCTGAACACAGGTAGAAAAACGGAAGTTAGAGTTTAAAGGGTCAGTTTTCTTTTTCCTCTCATTTCTTTCCCTTCTAACTTTGTGCCATTTTTATTCCAGAGTACATTTTGGGGACCGTGCACAAAGCCAAAGGCTTGGAGTTTGATACCGTGTACGTTCTGGATGATTTTGTCAAAGTGCCATGCGCCAGGCACAACCTCGCACAGCTGCCCCACTTCAGAGTCGGTAAGGGGACCGGTCATACGGAGCACGCCTTTAGGAGGCGACCAGGGATGCTGCCCTTGGAAGCCTTGCTTTTTGTTGGATGATGTGGCCTTTTGGAAGGAGTCTTCTAGAAGAAAAAAAGCACCTAGTCTTACATTTGTTATTCGTAGACTACATTTTTTTTTTTTTTTTTTTAGAAAAACTGAACTTACAGAGCCCACCTCTCTGGGGGCTGCATGTAGGGCAGCTGTGTTTATAGTGGCCCTATTTAGCCTGCAGCAACTCTTCACCTTTGGGTTTTTCACCATCAGACTCAGAAAAGCTTTAAAACATACAGTTTACCTGCTCCCCAAGGTGTTTTTTCTTTAATTAACTCCCCTTTTTATTAAAGAGGCCAGAAAATCACAAAAGGTAAAATAGTAAATACTCTTTATCATTTGCCTGCTTTGTATATATTTATACTCAAGGCTATTTATAAAAATCCCAAGCATCATGCAATTGTTTTGGTTTTAAATCTCAGAATGAAATCATTTTGGAATTTTCTTACAGACAAACGAAAGCTCTCTTTTAACCCTGGATTCAAAATTTGGGGCATAGGGTGTACATTGGCGGGCTGAAATAGAAATACTAAAAATTCCTTGTATCTGATGAACATACTCATAAAATGAGAGGAAGAGTTTGTATTGAACATAAATTGAAGTAGAGTGGGGAAAAGGAATGGCTGTAAAGAGAGATCAATGGCTTTACACTGGGGAAGAGATGTTTAATACACTACTTTTCTCCCCCCTGCTGGTCATTACATGTTTACCTATGTATTGGGGGGGGGGTATCAGCTTTTTGATACGTAATTCACAAGCATACAGTCCACCCATTTAAAGTACACAATTTAGTGGCCTTTGGTGTATTCACAGATCAACTGCTCTTTATTCAGTTCTTACCATTGTGCTAGGTATGGTAAATGACCAAACCGAGGCATGAGGTAGGCAGTAAAGACCTGTAGAGTGTTTTTCTTCTCTGGTTTTCTGTGACAACATAAGTCATTTCCAGACTGGCCTGAGTAACGGAGACAGCATCAGGAAACAGGATGAACTAGGGTTTTGGAGACTTGGGCTCGACTCCTGGACCCTTGATTAGCCATGGCCTGTTTGTCCAAGTGACTTAACCTCTGGACACCTCAGTTTCCCCACCAGTTTTACAGGATTGTCATGAGGAAAACTGGGAGAACGAACAGAAATATGCCCTGGGCACATCACCGGGGTGGAATAACCAGTGAACAGGTTCCCAGGATTTCCCAGTAGTAGCACGAACTAAACCTCAAGTCTTTTGTGCCACTAGCTTGTTAGGGTTTGTTCATTTTTTGGAGTTGGTGTTTATAGGATAATTGTGTGTGTGTGTGTGTGTGTGTGTGTGTGTGTGTGCGCGCCAAAAAAATGTATACACATGAGTTGTATTCATCTTTTGTTATAGGTATATATTGAGTATTACAATTTTAATACAGTTTTTTCTTTTCTTAAAACCTGTATACATTTTTTGGCACCCTCTGTGTACACATACACACATGCACATGCACGTGCACACACACACACAGCCAGCAAATCTTGAGTGGGTTTTTTTTGGGGGGGGGTGGTGGTGAAGGGTGGTAAACATTTAGATGAGAACATAAATTGTAAGCAGGCTTTTCAATTGATACATCTTTTCTCTTTACTTTCTTTAGAGTCATTTTCTGAGGATGAATGGAATTTACTGTATGTTGCAGTAACTCGTGCCAAGAAGCGTCTCATCATGACCAAATCGTTGGAGAACATTTTGACTTTGGCTGGGGTAAATTAATTTAACAACATTTGGATTTTACTGGGTTTGAATAAGGGATCAACCTATCCTGGCTTGGAAGAGAAGGGTCTCTTTCTTGAGTGCACAAAGGTCGACTGCTAGTTCCGGAAGTGTCCTAACCAAGGAAACAAAAACGTGGCTTCTTTTCTAAGTTCTTTCCTAGTTCAGTTTCAAACATTCTTTTTAAAATATCAACTGTGTTCATGTTTGTCTTAATTTCTTCCCTGGTCAATCAGTGCTCAGCACTTTTAGGAGAAGAAAAAAAGGCAAGACTGTCTTCTGTGTCTGAACTTTCTCCCTCTCACTGCCTGGTCCCTTTTGAACTGGCCACCACTGCTGCCTCCAGTAGAACATATTCTTGCCTGGGGACAATGAGTATTCAGACATCTGGCCTGCACCTTGTCAGTGGCTGAGATGCAGAGAAGTGTCAGCACTCAGTCTTTACCCTGCAAGCCAACCTTCTCCTTTCTAATACTATCTCTGTCTCTCACAGGCTGGAGTATAAGCCACTTAGTCTTTTCAACCCTGTTGGAAACTAGAGCAGAAATTAGAGCTAACAGTTCCTATTTTCTCTGAACCAGAGATACTTAAGCTTGAAACCTAACACTTAAGTGTAAAAGTTGTTATAAATACTCTCTTTTCCTTAGGTATTTCCAAAACAAAAGATTTTGTACAGCAGGATGATTTAGTCAAAGTGCCGCGTCGTGTGTTCTCTCAAGTGGATGAGAATATGTGGAGCTGTGGAATCTGAGCATTGCTGCCAATGGCTTTGCCCTTAGGCCTGGGTGGAGGTAGTGATCATGTTTTAGTAAATGGTATTCACAGTCTCAGCGTTCACTGGTGATGAAACTGAACCCTGATACTCATCATGAAATATTGACTGAGTGCCTAATATGTGCCAAGCACATTTCTGGAGCTATAATGGTGGGCAAGAGAAATTCCTAGGTAAAGTGACAGACAGTAAACAAGTAAGCATATGGGATTTCTTTGTGTATTTTTGAGGAAGAGAATATCAGAGCTCAAAAAGGAGAAACTACAGATAAATATTCTCTGACCAGCCAGAAGAGCAAAAGCTGCTTGCATAAGACTGGTTACCTTGCCTTTTTTTGAACTTTGCTCTTTCAAGTCTCCGTCTCACTTTTCTTCCAAGCCTCTCTGAGACTTTTCTGGAATTTGAAATTAGCTGCTTGTGTTCCCAAGCAGCGTTGCCTCGCGTGGGCTTCGCCGTGTGTGACACCTCATGTGGCAGAGCTTGGCACCAACACCTCACACGGCAGAGCTTGGCACCGAAGCTTTCTCCTTTGCTTGCATCCTCAGTGGTAGCTGGGTTACAGTGGTGTTTCCAGAGATGACTTAGAGCAGAGCTCTAGAAACTTTTCTAGAAAGGGCCAGACAAGAAATACATTAGGCTTTGCAGGCCAGGGGATCTCTGTGGCATCTACTCAGCTCTGCTGTTGTAGCAAGAGAACAGCCACAGGAATTTGTTAATAAGCGAATGTGGTCATGTCCCAATAAAACTTTATTTACAACAGGCACTGGTCTGAATTTGGCCCCCTGGTTGTAGTTTGCTGACTCTTGGTTTAGAGATTAAGTGTGGCTTTTCTTAATCTCAGGGAATGGAGTAGAATAATAACCTTTAGGTACAAATAATCTCTAGCTGTAACATAAATTTTTGTATAAACTTTGATCATGAGTATACCTGCAGTATGGTTTTCTTATGGAAACAGTGTTGCATTAGTGGCTAAATCTAAAACAAAACCAAATTGTCATGTTGGTAACTTTTAATGGAGATGCTATAGAGTAGTAATATCATTTCACAGCATGGGCTAAATAGAATTTTTCTTTAACTTAGGAAAATTTTAAGACATTCAAAGGTCGAGAAAATAAGTTACCATGTCCAAATCACCCCTATATATATTTGAAGTACTCATCTCTAAAAAAATATGGGCCTTTTTTTCATGCCCACAATGCCATTATCATCTTACAAAATTTATAATAATTCCATGTGACCTCTAATACCCAATCCATAATTATACTTTTATGATTATCTCAAAAATGCCTTTTTACAGTTGGTATTGAAATCAGGATCTAAACATTTGGTTGTTATGTCTCTTGAGCTTCTTAATTTAGAGCAGTCAAGATCCCTTCCCTCCTTTTTAATGCTCCTGGTTTTTTCTGCAGAAATGGTCAGTTTTCCCACCTAATGTTCCACATTCCGGCTTTGCTTCCTTGTGTGGTTGTATAACCTATTCTACTTTTGTCTACCCTGGATTTCCTATAACTGGAAGTTGGCCATAGAGGCTTCATTAGGTTCAGGCTTAACTTTTCTGGCAGGAATCCTTTATTTGGGGGTGGGGGGAGGGTATTTGCTTCATATTGCCTCACATCAGAAGGCAATGATGCCACATTATCTCCCTTTTAGCAATGCTGATTGTTCACCTTTTTAATAGACAGAGCTAGGAAATCTATATTTTTGAAAAGAAAGAAAAATCAAGAGTTGAAACTGATAATTCCAATCCTGACTTTTTATTTAAACTTTTTATTGTTCAATATAACACAGTATATACAACAGATTTGCAGTTTGCAGTTAGGATAAGTGAACAGCCATCCAGGTAAGGACACTGGATTTGCCAGCCACCCCAGGTGCCTTCCAGGTAGCCTCTCATGGTCAGTACCCCCCTCCCTCCTGAGAGGAACGACTGTCCCAGCTTTTAGCATGAGCACTTTCTTCCATTTCCTTATAGTTTCCTACCAAGTGTGTGCCACCAACAATGTAAGTACTGAAAGCACTTTGGCACATGCTGTCTTCATTCTTTCGTTGTTGTAAGGTTGCACTGTGTCTGCCATGTACATTTATAATTCATCGATTACACTTCTCCAATCCAATTCAGATGACCATTAAAGGATGTTTACTTCTTTTACACTTGAATCTTTTCTCTTACACTGAAAATCTAACAGTATTGATTAATTTACACTATTGTATTTATACTATTCTACTGTGTATTAGTTTTAAAATAATACCAATATTACTGTTAACAGAATACTGAATGGAATTGAAGATTTCCGAGTAGCTCCATTCCTTCATATTCCACTAAGGATGTGCAGTCAGAATACCATGTTCTGAAGGCACTTGGAATAAATCCTTTTTCCTCTGTGGTTTGATCACCAATTTCATTCGAGTTAGACATGTTGGTTTCTTTACAATCCCTGTAGGAATTGCTTTGCTTCTTTTTGATTTAATTCTTTTTTTGAATGTGTGAGACATTTATGATTTTCAAAGTCAAACCTGTAACAGGTATGTTCAGAGAAGTCTCATTCCCTACCTGTCCTCTTCAGACTTTCTCACCCTCTGTCACTAATAGCTTATTTTAAATTAGTTTTTGATTTATCCTTCAGTGTTTCTTTTCTGCAAATATGTGTATTTTATTCTCCTTTTTCCACAAAAGTCAGCATTCTCTATATAATGTTCTGCACCTCACTTTGCCTCTGAGAAATAGGCATGGAAATCACTATTTAGCAGTTCATGAAGCTCTTTCTTATTCCTTTATTCACTGGTATTCACTGTGTCAACGTATCATGATTTATGCACTTTCTCACTAATGCATGTTGGGTTCTTTCCAGTCTTTTGCTTTTAATAATAATGCCACAATGCATAATCTTACGCACAAGCCATTTTCTCTTCTTGCCAGTGCATCTTGGGGATACCTTCCTAGAATCTAAATTTCTGGATAAAGGATAAATGGATATGTGACTTTTATAGATATTGCCAAATTCTTCACAGAGGTTGTATATTTTAGAGTCCCACCAGATTGTGTCTAAGAGTCAAATAGGCTTTTTAAAGCCAGTTGGAAGCTGGTTGGTTACTGCATATATTTTATGGGGAAAATGAGTTTTCACCATAAAGAAAAGAATACAGAATCTAGAGAAATATAATACTTCCGCCTTACCGAGACTGGTTTGGGAAACATCTGCTGGCCCACAGGAGTGCTGGGAGGGAGCCCCGGATACATGGCCCATTTGTGTGAGTAGATGTTTACTTGTGACGGGGGAGTGCTTCTGCTTTTTCTTTATCACAGCTTATAAATCAGTTCGGGGACATCCTGTTTCAGAAGTGGCTAAGCACACCCTCTGCTCCGAGAGGAAGGCCATAAGGATCTGGAAGGCTCTGGGGGAGGACAGGAGGGTAATAATTTAGAGAACATGAAGGCATGTTGTGAACAGTAGCGTCACGCATGGTGAGTGCCGTTTTAGAAAAAAAGTGAGCCATTGATGCCCCTGTATTCTAGGGTAGGGCAGAGAGCCTCCTTTTTCTCCCTGACCTTTTCAGAAAACTCGAGCTAACCCCCGGGAGCCTTTTTGTTCCTTTGTTTATTTCAAGTTTGGAGGAAGTGAAGGGAATCATTACATTATTGAATTGTGAAGTGACACCGAGTTTTGCTAGTATGCTAGTAGCCTTCCAGAATCTTAGATCCTTAATCCAAATCTTGCAGGCATATCCTTAGAACAGTGCGGAGCACATGGTTGGTGCTCAGTGTTTGTGGAATGGATGAAAGCCCTCCGTTCTGAGTGGGGCAGGGCCTGATTCCTGGTTCCTCCACCTGGGCGCTTTGTTACCATGGGTGGATTACTTATCACTCTGTACGTCTGTCCTAATCTGTGAAACTGGCATGACAGTAGTAACTGCACTTCTGAGGAGGGAGGTAGAGAAGGGCCATAATGAGCTGGTGAAATAACTGCCTTACAACCAATTAGGGACACTCAAAGGCAATTAGTTGTCTGTAAGACAACGAACCCCAGAAGGGAGGTATCAAGGGGACAACTGGCATTTGTGGGGGAGCTGTGCTCATGGTGTGTGTGTGCTCATTCAGCAGTAATTGTCGAGCACTTTCTGCATGACCAAAGTGCTGTTGAGTCATGTGCTTCCAGGTCGGTTAGCTTTGTATCTGGAAGTTACAGGAGAGACAGAGAGAGAAACTGGGTGATTAAAAGCACAGCTCTGGACTTAGGCACCCCTGGGTTTGAGCCCCACATCTGCTGTGGTCTAGCTCTCCGATCTTCTGCACAAGTGGCCTAATTCTCAGGTCTCATGCCCTCCTATGTGCGATGGGAATAATGACAGTATTACTCCTAGGAAGTTGTTGGTGAGGATTATATGTACGGTACTTTATCAGCAAAGGACCTGATGCTAGTAGGGAGCCACGACATTTAAAAACAAAACAGCCTGGCATGATTTAAGGAGGGGAGGAGTAGGTGGTAGTATCATGTCGCTTTGGATTTCTGAAGGCCACGGTTCCAAAGAAGCTTTTCTCTCTGTGATAATGTTTGCAGCAGCTGGCAGTGGTCCATCGGCCAGTACATTACCTAATTTGACGTAAGCCCTGTCACAGTTCTTTGGGTGCTGGTTATTCCCCATATTTATTGGTCTTCATACCTGTGAATGTATTGGTTACCCAGGATGTCACTAAAGAATGTGGGTGGCTTAATGAGTTGATTTACCTGTTTATTCAGTTGACAAATACTAGATTTATAGAGCTCCTGCTAGGTACCCAGCGCTGTAGTTAGTGTGGGAGGTACAGGAAACAAAACAAGTGACGTGCTTTGTGATCTCACTGAACTTGCAGTCTGGGAGGGAAGCCGTTCAGCAGTAGTAGATTCAACAGCAAGATTTGGGGAGTTGGAGAGCGTTTCCAGCTCCTTCGCCTTTAGCTTCCCAGTCGCACGTGGCTGAAGCATTGCCATTATTCTCCTCTGCCTCTTTCCCTCTCAGGAGTACTTCTTGCAAGCTGAGCTGACAAGTAACGTTTTAAAAACAGGAGTGGTCCGCTGCTGCGTGGGGCAGTGCAGCAACGCCATCCCGGTGGACACGGTGCTCACCATGAAGAAGCTCCCCATCACTTACGTAGGTGGTCCTGGCACAGCCCCCCGCCTGCAGACTGCTTCCAGTCACTTGTTTCTTAGTGCATGTGAGCTGCATGCTGCCTGCGCTGTGGCTGTGGGGAAACGACATTTGTATGACCCTTCCCTGGGGCTGGTCGTCCATAAGGCATAAGAGAGGCCGGACCTCCCCATGTCAGAGGGGATGGTACAGACACAGCGTGCACAGCACAGCCTAGGGGGTGGGTCGACTGACGCTCCAAGGAGAACTGCCTACCTGCAGGGCCCGGTTGAGTTGTTCTTGGCTCTTCAGCCCTTGCCTTAAATTCGGGTTTCCGCTCGAAGGCAGTCTGATAGAGTTGAGTCTACCCCAGATGACCGTGCAGTGGGAAGTGTTACCTTGGAGGTTTGCAAAGGTCAGAAAATAGCAGAATCAGATGCGTAGTCCCTTGACAGGGCTGACAGCAATTCAGCTCTTCTTGTTGGAAAGCCCTCCTTCTCTGTCCCCCTTCCCGTCTCCTTGTCCCGCCCTGCAGAGCAACAGAAAGGAGAACAAAGGTGGCTACCTGTGCCACTGGTGTGCAAAGCAGCGCGTCGGGCCCCTGGCCTTCCTCACCGCCTCCCCCGAGCAGGTGCACTCCATGGAACACACCGTCGAGAACATCGTGCTGCCCAGACACGAAGCCCTGCTTTTCCTTGTCTTCTGAAAGCCAAGAGGAGCATTCTCCAGGGTACAGATTGCCTTCTGTGGACTCCAGTTACTTGAAGAAAGCCAGTGTGGGGTGGGGCTCTCACTCATCCAAGACTCTGAATTCACTCCCAGAGCATTTTTGAGGAAGACGAAGCCAACCGGAGTTGGACCTGCCATTTCTCCATTCCCTGTAGGTAGCCACTTGCCACTGCCCCCAACTCCATGCATACCAGGATGGGGGCGTGAGAGATGTTCTTTTGATAAGAAAAAAACAACAAAAAAAAACAACAAAAAAAAACAACAAAGCATTTTATTATTTAAACTTTTATTACAAGGTTTCAATTAAACAGGCATTGTAGAACTGACATAGCACTGTGTGACACCTGCCTTCAGCCCTGTTGTTTTCGAACTTTTCTCCAGCTTTCTCTGTTTTTCCACTTACTCTTTTTAGCCGCTCTGTCGCTGCTCACATGATACACCGAGCAGAGTATGAGACTTAACGTGCAGGGCGATAATTGCTGCTTCAGAAATGCGGGGGAGACGCACACTTGTAGAAGACGTAGTGTGTGACTTCGTCGTCACAGGGTCGCCGTTTACACAGGGAGGCAACATCGCCCATAAAAAGACTCACACAAAGTGACAACACAGAGGCTTCTGGGGTTTCCCACAAGTAGAACTGAAGATCAGAAATACTTGAGAGGGAATGGGTGAAGAGGGTCAAAGGTAAAAATAAATAAATACAGTGCATTACTGAGCAACAGCAGAAAATAACTTACTGTTGTCTACTAATTTGTAACCAAAAGAAAAAGAAATACTTGAGAAGAAGGCGAAGATGGCCAGCCAGGGTTGGGGGCGGGGGATGGGAGTAGGTAGAGATGGAAAGTTGATAACCTGGTTAGCTGCCTGGGGATATTGGGTGGTTGTAATAAAGCTGTTGTTATAGAAACCAATGAAAAATGCACATCGCTTAGATAGACATGGATCTGGTATTTTTACATTTTTGCCATATAGCGCTTCAGGCATGCAGATGGCAGCTGAGGGAGTTGGCACAGCATTGCCCAAAGAGTTCACCACATGTAGTGTCTGAGCCCAGGCGGAGTCCAAGAGCAGACCTCATAGCTTCAGTTGTTGCAGTCTCCCCTTAACCTCTCCTCCCTTAGGCCTCTAGGAGTGCTTAGAGTGCGGGCTGGTGAGTAAAGCCAAGGTGCTGTTGGATCGGGCCAGGGGTGCTTGGAAAGGGTGAATGCCAACTTACTGTGTGCATATTAAGGGACGTTTTCACAGAATTGGACCTGAGGACAAATTTAATGAGAAAGGGACGGGTCTGTTTCATCCACTTGACTGGTATTCCTGGCCTAGCTTTATTGGATGTTTATGGATAACTCGGAATAAAAGAGCAAGGGAAAGGAAATTATTTCAATTTGGATTGGTCACAGTAGTCAGTGTCCTTCAAAAGAAGGGTTTGGCAGAGGGGTGGCAAGCCAGGGCTCATTAACACATATTTTGGAAATTTAGTTTTGCCAACATAGCAGAGGAAACGACTTATTTATTGGACGACAAGTCATTAACTCAGTGGACCTTCACTGGGCACCTGCTGTGTGGCAGGTGCCATTTAGTGGGTATATGGAATCAAAACGTGGTCTTGACTCATGGAGATCGCAGTCATTGGTGATTGTGCTTTGAGGTGGAAAGTGTTTGGCAAGAGGCCTGCGTGAGTGCTCTGGGAATGGGAGGGGCGTCTTCCTCAGGGACAAGGTCCAAGGGCTGCACAAAAGGGAGTTGTGTATCATAATGCGACGAGTAGTTATCAAGCTATTAAAGAGTGAAAGAATATTCTGGAAGAAGAAACAACATGAAAGATGCAAAGGACATGGGTTAGGTAACGGCACCACCAGAACAAAATGTCAGTATTAGTATTTTGGTACTTATTTTGAAAAACAACAGAATCTAGGAATTAGTTTTTTAAGTGTTAAGAATTTTTTTTAAAATCAGTAAAACTAAATATTGAGTGTGTTTCAAAAACATTTTTTAAATATTCAGTAAAATTTTTTTAAATGTTAAATGTCCATTATCATTTTCATATAAATAATGAGATGAGAATAAAAGTATTATGCAAAAATATAAACTGAGCACTACATGAAAATGAAAATCTATTAGATATTTTAAAAAGTAGAGTCTTCAAAATAAGAGGCTTGCATGATTTTGTTTAGTTGTGAGTATATTTTTGTGCAAGATTTTCTATTGAGGTTTTGTTTTTTTTACCATAGTAATTGGGAAAAGAATAAGGAAAATAATTATAAACTAGGTTCAAATATTTTTTTTTGCTTCAATCATTTCAAATAATTCCTATTATTTGATAACTTAGATGAGGTCTTTTTAAATTCAAGAATCTGCAATCAATTGATAGCAGATTCTAGTTCTAGTTTTTTATTTAAAGAAAGCATTTCTGATTTGTCTTCGTTTTGATTTTATCATGCTATAATGATTCAGGTGCAGTTAGCCATATAACAATAAATGCTGTTATGCCATATTCCATTTGTTTAGAAGGTATTTACAATTAAAAAAATTTATTCTTGCAACAGAAGTGTTAAAATACCATAGTATTAGGTTGGTGCGCAAGTAGTTGTGGTCTAAAAGGTTAAAAATAATTGTAAAAACCACAATTACTTTTGCACCAACCTAATATATTGTAGACTGTTCATTAGTTTGTCCTTTTACATAATTATTAAGACATATTTCAGATTTTAGATTTTTTAAAAGTAATGTGATGGTATTAGACCAATCTAAAATATTGGTGTATAGGTATTTTTAAGGTCTGGTATACAGAATGCCACTGAAATTTCAATCACTAAAGGTGTGAAACTGTCAGGAAAGCTTGGGTAAATAAGATGTGTGTGTAGTTAGAGTATGTATACAGTGGTAGCAGGCTAGTGAGAGGGCCAGGTAATAAAGGGCCTAGAGCACCAGGCCAGCGAGTTTCAGTGATATTCGGAAAAATGTTGAGGAATCATTGAAAAATTTTAAGACATCAGGTTTTGTTCATAGGGAGAACATTACAGATGCAGACTGGAGGATGTTTTAAGAAGGTCAGATAAATTAAGAGGCTAAGAGTTGTAATCTCAGGAAAAAAAAAAAAGACAGCTGGTGGACTGGACCTAGGCAACTGACGTGGTACTGGTGAGAAGATGGATACATAGATTAGTGGTTCTGAAAGTGTGGTCCCCAGATGAGAGCAAAGTTCTCGGTCCTTACCCCAGATCTGCTGGATTAGAAACTGAGATTGAGGACCAGCAGTTAGTATTTAAAAAGCCCTACAAATGATTCTGATGCACACTAAATTCTGAGAACTTTTGCTTTCGAGATTAAGAGGAAGAATCAGTAAGACTTAGAGAGTGCTTAGGTGGGGATGGTGAGTTAGGTGGGGATGGTGAGTTAGAGCCTACTGATAGGCTCTCAGTAGGGCCGCAATTTTCTGCCTTGTTCTGCAGGGTAGATGAGGGTACCCTTCACTGAGACAGAAAACGAAATGTAATAGGTTTGTGTAAAAACAATGATGAATTTAAAAATATATATATTAAATTTATTGGATGACTGGTTTGCAAAATTACATAGGTTTCAAGTGTGCTTTTCTATAATACATCATCTGTATATTGCATTGTACGTTCAGCACCCAGAGTCAGTTCTCCCATTACCATATATTTTCTACCACCCCCTCCCACCACTAAACTGTTGTCTGTGTCTATGAGTTTTTGTTTCTTTGTTTTGACATGTGACCTTGGGGTGCTTATGAAAAATCCAAGTAGAATTGTACAGGAGGCTATTGGGGAAACAGAATTATACTTCAGCAGATGGCTTTGGGCTGGAAATAGAAGTTTTAAATTTTCAGTATGTAAGGGGTGGTTAAGGTAGTTTAGTGTAAGGGTCTTGATGAACTTATTTCAGCATAGTATCAAGAACGAAAAGAGCAGAGGTCAAAGAAGCAAGCCTGAGGATCACCCTGCTTGGGATAGAAAAGGGAAGAGGATTTTGTGAACCGAATGACAGCTGATTCCAAAGATAAGAGTTGCTGTTGAATTTGAGAGAGGAAGGAGTTTAAGCAAAGGTGGTCCTCAGCATCCAATGCTATAGAGCGACCAATAATATAAAGTGGACAGGTGTTCTAACTGACACTGAAAGCCAGTGGCACCATGAGCATGGTCAGTTTCAGTGAGGCTAGAAGCCAGACTGCAGTGGACTAAAATGTGAGTGGGGAACTTGAGGTAATCTGATGGACTACACGTATGTATTTACTTTGGTTGCTTCCTGAAACCATACTAAAATGACAACGGGCCTTTGAAAGGCATGAACCCATAAGATCAAAGAAAACAGGAAGGAGATGCTAGTCACAAAATTTTTGGAAGTGGAAATCATGTAAATGAGTGATAACTGACTTAGCTCATCTGAGAAAACTGAATCTTAAGCCTGAGAACCCTCAAAAGATGTGGAATTGATGGCACCAGGTCCTTCTAGAAGTAGGTTGTAAACGTGGAGCAAGAAAACAGGAAGACTGGTGGAAAGTTTGTTTATAAGCCAGTTAAATTCTCAGATTTTTTTCCCCCTACTCTGTGTTAACTTGGCAACTTCTCATCCTCAACCCTAGTAGAAGACTGGAGGTTTAATGTCTGGAGAAGGTAAAACAGAGGAACTTCTCACGTAAGATACTGGATGCAGCTGAGGGTAGGGGCTGTACTTACAAGACCATAGTCTCAGTCAGCTGAGGCTCTTATAATAGAGGACCACAGCCTTGGCGGCTCATAAACAACCGACACGTATTTCTCACAGTTCTAGAGGCTGAGAGTCCACGTTCAAGGCGCCAGTAGATTTGGTGTCCGGTGAGGACTTGCTTCCTGGCTCCTAGACAGCCAGCTTCTTGCTGTGTCGTCCCCTCACATGTGGAAGGGAGCTCTGGGGGGGGGGGAGTCTCTGATAAGGCACCAATCCCATTCATGGGGCTCCACCCTCATGACCTCATCACCGCCCAGAGGCCTCACCTAATACCATCCCCTTGCGGGGCAGGATTTTCACAGGAGTTTTATATGCACACAGAAACATGCACTCACCCACACGTACAGACGCTAGGCGGGAGATCGACAGTTCCTTCTCTAGGTAATATAACCAGCTTCAGCACAAACACTGATGTGACAGTCGAGGTGCCTAAGGAAAGGAGCCAACCAGATTACCAAGCAGAAGAGCCCACAGTCTTCAGACTCCACTCAAGGGCTCAGAGTTTCAAACGTGTTTTTAGAGCTTCACTCTCAAATAGGAGCAGTAAAGCAAGGACCCCAAACATTTTCACAGAACCTCCCAGATGCAGGTTGGATGTCAAAACAGAGAATAATTGACTTGAAAGAAATAGTCTATGCAAGGAGAAGCAAACATCTAAATATCTTAAATGTATTTAGGTAATAAGGGAAGGTAGTGCATCCACGAAAAGCAGGAATATTTGGAGATAAAGTTGGAAGAAATAAAAATCCCAATAATTGTTGGGAGCATAAGTTGAGAAAATACTCAAAAAAGTAGAGCAAAAACAGATTGGAAAAAAGGAAACAAGTAGAATCAATTTAAGAAGTAGAGCATCTGAATATTGAAGAAAAAACAGGCTGGGAAAAAATTTTTTTCAATCACGAAAATTACCCAGAACTGAATATATGAGTTACACATTCAAATGCTCAGCAAAATGGATGAAAATAGACATACAGTGAGTATACTGCGGTAAATTGTAGCAGCTCTAGAGACAAAGATCCTACAAACTCTCAGAAGAGTCATCTGCAAAGGTCCAGGAATCAAAATGTCTTCAGACTGCAAGGGCAGCATTGTGGAGCTGTACCTTCAAAACTGAGAGGAAATGACTGGCAACTTAGAGATCTACACCTAACCAAAGAATCCGTAGAATAAAGGCATTTTCACACATAAAAATTGAATCAGCCAAGAAGCGACTGGAGGATTGAATAAAGGGAAGAGCAAACCAAAAGCTAGGAGGGTACTCTGGGAAACAGGCCGTCTGACTCAGGAGGGAGGGGAGTGCAGACCAGTGTAATGACTGACGGCCAGGATGTTTACACAGTGAGCCGTGTTGAGGCTGGAGTTAGTGACAAACAGAAAACAAGCAAATGGTGCAGGGAAACCAGGCGAGTATTCTTTAATATAATAATTGAAGCAACAAGTTTTGCAGAGGACAAAAAGTAACCATAGTTTACTGCCGAGCTCAGCTGCATGTAACAGTGTTTTCATAGTTTTAATAATGTCAGCGTGTGTATTGGAGGAAGGAAATGTATGACCATGTGATGAAAAGAGGCATGCTCCATCTTCAGCTTCCACCGCAAGAAGTCCATTATTGTGCCTGAAACTGAAAAGTGGAAGTCGAAATCAATAGGAACTTATTTAGAGACAAGAGAGCTATGTACCAAAACATCCACTAAAAGATTGTTCTAAATGACTTCCTTTTGGGAGGGGGAGATGGACAGGTGGGATGCTTTTTGGTAAGGCACCTTATATAACTATCGATTTACACTCCATGCCTGTAGGATAAACCTTTAGAAATGAGTGGGAGGTGAAGAAACAGACACTGACCACATAGACGAGTCTCAGGAAGCAAGGCCGGGAAGAGGTGAGAAGGTAGGTGGGGGTGGCGTGGTGTTGGGAGTGGAATTTGTTTCAAAGTGCAGTAAATTTGAGCGGGCATACTTGTTGAGTGGAAAATAGCAGAGAGGAGCGATGGACACAGGTGGGAGGATTGGGACACGAGATATAAACCAGGTTATGTGCATGTGTAAATGTTAAGGAGGGAGTTCACGTAACTCCCACCCAATTATTTATGTTGAAGTCACAAATAAGGACATCCAGAGAGAATATGTAAAGTTTGGATCAGATGTAGGAAAGATGAGCAGAAACGGACAACGCTGGATCTTTGGGCAGTACCAACCTAGTTGAAATTAAAACCATGCTTTTAGTGGACAATGTACTTTTCCTCTGGCCACCTAAGTGTGGGAACAGGGAAGGCAAATGGTTAGACTCAGTTTACTAAACACTAACGTGGACAGAGGGACAAGGTCCTGTATGGGAAAGGGGCCTGCCCGCAAGCCCAGGCCCCAGGCCGTGTGCAGCCCTGTGTGTAGCAGGTCCCATCGCTGTGTCGGGTCTGCCTCTGGGGCCAACTGACTACTTGTGGTTTCATGCTTTCCCTCAGGCTTTGTCTTTGCCGTCAGTCCTTCCTAGTCACCCTGAACCCCCAGGCTTGTAGGAATGGTGTGGACCGGGAGACCAGAAGCCAAGTGCTTTGGATTTCCGGTGAATGGGTACAGCGGCAGCCGACCCTGAATGAGGCCAGCCAAGAGGTCCTCCAGACCCTGCCCCCAGACAGAGTAAGACCTCACATACCCCTTTCTGAGGTCCCTTTCAACACCTTAGCTTTAGGCTTTGAGGACTCTTAGAGCATTTGGAGGGGACTCTCACTTCCTCCCCGGGCTGCTTAATTACAGTGGTTGCTGTCCCTCGAATCCCCAGCATTATATATTTTATATTTCTAATGGCCTGGACCACAGGGGAGAATAGTTGGCAAGAGACGGAGCTGACTTCTCTACTTGCTTATGCCATTTGATGTCTAACAGTGTCTCAAACTTAATATCCAAAATGCAGCTCTTGATTTCTTCCCCAACACTTGACTCATTACTCTTCCCATCTCAGAAAATGGCACCACCATGCAGGTTCTTTTGACTTTATCTCTAAAATATCTTGAATCCATCCATTTCTCTCCATCTGTCCTACCTCTTGGTAGGTCTCTACCTCATCTCCGCGGCCTGTGGTAACATTCTTTAGTCGCTCTGTGCATTCTCTCTGGTCCATCTCTTCTATTCTCCATGTGAAAAGACACGCTACCTTAAAATGAAAGCTAAATGATGTCGCTCTCCTGCTTAAAACCTTTCAGGGGGTCCTCACTGTAATTAGAATGTCAGTCTGACTTGGATGGCAGGCAAAAATGACCTCTTAAATACAGCCATGTTTTCTTCTCTACCTTCACCCCAAGCTCATCTTTTAAAGGATCTTAGTGAAGGCCCCAAGAAATAGCCAACACAATATCAATATCCTGAGTGGTGTTTTTTCTTCTTCTCTTTTTTTAAATGTCCAGTTCAATGGTTCTGGATTTTTTTCAAGTAATTATTTTACTGATAACACATTTTCCTAATCTGGACGTATCTATGGTGAAACAGGTAACATTCTAGTCTGTTGTTTCACACTACATAATAGAGGGACACTGGCTTCCTAACCTAAAGTAGTAGGGACCTTACTTCCCTCTATCCTACTTCCTCTGCTCAGCAGTTCCCCATTTTAGGGTCTGTTACAATATCCCCACTTGCAATTACCAAATTCAGTGTCAGGACATTTTGGGCTGAGAGTAACCCAAAACAGAAACTCTTAACAGTCATTGAACGGAAAATGTTATGCTTCCACCTGGGAGTGCAGAGGAGGGCAGGCTGTAGGGTGGCGACAGCAGCTACCCAGCATGGTTGTTAGGAAGCCAGATTTATTTGCCTCTCTGCCATCTTTAGTGCCAGCTTTGCCCCACGCTGGCTTCTCTGCAACGAGCTGTTTCACAGCAGTTCCAGGCAGTGTGTCCACATGCGGCACTGTCAGAGAAGGAAGCCCACCTTCAATGTCTCTTAGCAGCAAGGAAACCTTTCCCAGAAGTTTCCCTGGCCGATCGCACATCTCAGGGGTCAGAACTGGGTCACTTGCCCGTTCCTCAGCCAATCACTAGCAACGAGGATGGTTTAAAATAATCAGGGTTTCCTTTTCTGGAGAGTGAGACGAGGTCAGCTTCTTAGGCATATTGGCTATATGGAAGAGAATAAATACGCAAAATGTTGGGGCTCCTTGGAGAAGAAAGAAGAGGAATAGGCAGCCACCAGTACCAGTTAGCCAGTACACCAACAGATGTCACTTAGGAAAGGAATTTAGCACTTAAGGTGCTTCTTATGTGGTAGACACACTTAGGATGCTGTGTACATTATTTCATTTAGTCATCCCAGCAAGCCTGGAGAAGCAGATGGTGAAACAGGCTCTAGAGCAGGGGGGTCCAAACTGCGGCCCCCGGGCCAATTGCGGCCCATGATCCATTGTTAATTGGCCCACAGCAAATTCCAAAAATATATTTAGTTAAATAAACCAGGTGAGGCAATACATACTTCACCTCGAGTGAGTGGCCCGGCTGTTTGTGTATTTTACCGCATATGGTGTATTTCACCGCCCTTGGTGAAAAACGTTGAAAAAAGTTTGGACACCCCTGCTCTAGAGTAACTGGGCCCGGACAGCTGTGCTCTAGCACAGAGAATACAGCTTGCATTAAAACTCAAGTGCCATCCCCCAGCCCATGATATTTCCACCACCACCATGTAACTGGTGGGGCTAGAACTCTTCAACCCCACCTTTGTTAAAAACAAAGCATCGAAGGCTTTCAGATGTTCTTAGCCATGACACCCTTCAAAGCAAATCTTACTCCCCAGGGTAGCTGCTATCATCAGACGGGACTGGGGTGCCACTAGAATTCTTTCTCAGCTCTCCCCCAAGGTGCTTTGGGAGCCTCTGAGCCTTCCTGGCACATCCTGAAGACACCATCAGCCACCTGCAGCCCAGGCCACCAGGGGCCACCAGGGGCCCTCTGATCACGCTGATCTCCAAGGGGATTCTGAAGATTCCGTGCTCGTTTTGTAATTAGTGTTTCGGCTCTCTGCCCAGGGAAGTGACATAGCAGCCCTGGAACTTAGATAACCATCTCAGTTCACGGTGGTGACATCCATCGGAACTGGTGTTGGGGCAAGACCCTGGTTCTGTCCATTGCATTCAGTCCCCGCAAGACCTGTGCTCTTTAAGGCTCATTTTCTTTCAGTTTATTTAACACCTACCGTAGTTACTGGGCATTCCTCCTGGAACCCACTAATATTGTATGTAATCCCAGGGGGTTATGAGGGGACCATGATTCTTCACAGTATGACTTGGGCCTCATGTCTCAGCCCATCCCACTGCCTTACTCTTTTCTGAATTTGTCACTTGCGTTCCTATCCGTGTCTTTGCCTGTATCATTCCCCCTGTTCGGAACCCACCCTGCCTGTGTCTATTTATTAAAATCACACCCATCCTTCAACTCAAATCGCATTACGTCTGAAATGCTCCTCAAATATCCAGGCCAATAAAACGCGGCAGAGGCGATATGTGCCAATTCCGACCCTAGCCTTTAAGGGGCCCGGCAGTTTCTGCATTTGGTTACCATGTATGTGAGCAGTCTGACTAGCCTGAGGACCCCATACTATGAGGAAGTGCATTCTCGCCACCTGGAGAGGCTCACGCAGAGGAGTGCTGAGGCACCAGACAGGCGAGGGAAGGCCTCTTAGATCTTCAGCGTCGCCCAGCCACTAGCTGAAGGCAGCTGAGTGAGTGACCCTAGCTGAGGACACGTAGAACTGAACTGCCTGCCTGAGCCCAGCACGCCCCCAGAGATAATAAACAGTGATGGTTTGTTGTATAGCGACAGGTAACTGGAACGACTAGCATCCTAGCAGGTCCATGGGCAGGACTCTTCCCAGATTAGCTGAGTCTCAGTCTTTCGGGTACCAGAAAGTGGTGATTTTGGAGATCTCTGGCAGGCAGCCCACTGGTGTGGGGGTGAGGGAGAACGATAAGAAGGGGGCCCTGACGCCAGAAGTGTACCGCAGATCCTTAGGTGCTGTTTACCTGCCCTTCCAGCGTAGGTTGTCATTGCTCTCCATGCACTCCTGCTCACTTCCAGGTCACATAGTGCCGTCCCAAGCCAAACCCTCTGCTCAATGACTATTTGTGTGTAAAAATGGAGGACAGGTGTAGAACTTGAGGCAGTGCCTGGAACTGTCAAAGAAGCATGGGGAGATGGGATGCAGAAAGACAAGTGGTTGAGTGCCCCCAAACCTCACCTCCTTTATCACTTTGCCTGATAACAGGCTACCCCGTCTCTGATAAGTTCGCCATACTTTTTGGTTAGGAAGCTTTTAGTTGATTGATCTCGCATTTATTAATCACCTTCAGGGCATGACTTCAGTCTCTGAGAATTCAAAGATGGAAACACAGTTCTTACTTTGAAGATGTTCATCGCTACCTGATGGATAAATTCTGGGGCTCTGTTATGTTTGGGCGTTGTAGAGGTTACTTAAACATTTCCCTGGAAGGACTACACCACCTGGTAAGAGAATTCATTTTGCTCCTTTAGGTCTTTAAAAAAACCAAAACAATCCTGATTTGTTTATTTATCCACCCCACCCCACCCTCCTTAGTGCCTTCAGACCCCAACTCTGCCCACCCCTGCTTGCTTCCCGGTCTAGGTCTAATTTCAGGATTTGATTTTTGCTGTGTAATTTACCCAGCTTGAACTTGGTTGGTGACTGATGGATCACAGTCCTCTTCTGTGTTGGACCTGAATCAGTGATTTCAAAGGTCCAGAATGGGTTCCCAGAAGTCATCGTATCACTCACTTTTCCAAAGACTGTGGTGAATTCAAGCCACAAATCTATGAACTAGCCCTATGACTTGGCCCTCTTACACTCCACAGAAACCTTTCAAAATTTGGTTCCACTAAAGATGTCCCCAATTTTTTGTGTAAGTTGTATTTTCTCTATTCACAAATTGCTCAAGGGTCAAACTATTAAAACTTGTTATAAAGAACAAAGTAGATCCAGCTAATGGTAAACTGTAGAAACTTAAGGGCAAGCAGCTGAAGAGAGAAACAAAGAGTTTAAATAATCAGGCAAGCCTAGGATAATCAAGTAATTAAGGCCCATAGTTAATTAAATGGCTCAGCTCATATGTTAGCAATGAGTTTTTTGACTTAACAGTAATACCTCGGTTTTCAAATGTCTCCGTTGGCTAACATTTCGGTTTATGAACGCAGTAAATCCGGAAGTAAAAGTCGAACATGTCACGTGGCTTCCGCTGAGTGCAAGATCCTGAGGCCTCGCTGTCAACTGTTTTTGAACGTTTCAGAACTTGAATGGTCTTCCAGAATGGATTACACTCGAAAACCAAGGTACTACTGTATTGAGAAAGATATTTGCAGATAGTGAAAATGGTATGGCTCTAAAATTCCCATCAGCAGCCATCTGTTTTCCTACCTTTCACTTGTGAAGAAGCCATATAAATTGATGACATGAAGAAGTTAATGGCACTTGGAGAGCTTCTGGCAATGTGTGAATTGGTTGCTGTCTGTGACTGTTTCCCAAAAGCTTGTGATGGCTACGTGGCTGCACCTGGCTGTGTGATGGGGCAGCTGATAGCTGGTTTATACTAGTCAGGACTACTTTTCTGCCCCTGCCCCCTCATTCCAAATGCTGTTCAAACTCTGGCATTAATTGAGCCATGTGGCCTTGGGTAAGTCAACTTCTCTAGGCCTCAATTTTCTCATCTATAAAATGAAGAGGTGGGATTAGGCCATGATTTTATTTTTGAAACGTTATAAGCAGAAAAAATAAAAAATAAAAAAAAGAAGGAAAGAAAGAACAATGCAGGGCAAGAGACTCTGTGTACCAGACGTACCTGGGCTATAACCTGCCACTTGTTGCTTTTCACATGGAAATCCTGTTAGAAATTCTCCAAAACTGATCTGATCCAGATTTAGGCAAGATTTTTTCCTCCTTTCAGAAAAGTTGAGCTAAACCATTTGGGACTCTGCATTCCCATTCTTTCTCCTTTTTTTTCTTTATATACATTTCTTCTCAGTGATTCTTTTTGTACATTTTTTAATTGAAAATAGACATTTTATTTTGTTTATACAAGGCACAATTTCAAAATACAAATCATATAGTGATATGTAGATACAATAGACAAGGAAGTATAAATATAAATGCATATATACATATGGAAAGTGTCACTGAGTTCCGTTTTTTTCCTAAATCCTTAAGAAGATTCATTGGGCACGGTATCTCTTGGCTCCCTTTTAAGTGCATGCAGAGCACCTAACGGGAGGGAGTTTTAGGAGCTGAAATGCTGATGACATCCTTGTAGGCATGTGCGGAGGCAGAAGGAGCTGACGTAAAATTCACTTCGAGCCTCAGGTATATTTATTTTCTTTGTAAACTGCAAGTCAGGATGAGGAACGGAAGAGATAGTGAAGCTGATAAGTTATCCTGAATAAATGTCATAAAGGAATAAAAGCCCTGATAGGAAGACCTGAGGCCCTCAATGCTGGGACTCGGGGAGTTTGGCCCTACACCTGAGGGGGCGCAGAGCAGGCAGTGAGCTTCCATCCTAGGCTAGGAGAACCTGTTCACACACGTGGCCCCTGGGCTGGGCACAGTCAATACGGACATTTTATCATCCTGGCGGGCTTTACCCTGGCACCCAACTCCTTGAAGACTTTCTAGGTCTCCTTTGGCCAGAGCAAAGTTGGCGCCTTCACTGTAGCCTTGCTGGCCCTGGTTTCCCCTGGAGGTTCCTAAGCCATGGCCAAGTTTTCTGTATCCTGTCTGCCATTGGTGCCTCCAGTCATCGGCATATCTTCCATATTTTCCATTTCAACACTGGGTGTCCTGGGAGTTTGCCTGTAAAGCAAATAATTCATAGGTTTTGAAAAGAAGAGAGCAGTTGCCCTCAAATTGAGTAAACAAATACTCTGTTTCCCCGAAAATAAGACCTAGCTGGACCATCAGCTCTAATGAATCTTTTGGAGCAAAAATTAATATAAGACCTGGTCTTAATACAATATAAGACCGTGTCATGCAGGGTGTCATGCAGGGTCTCAGCTCCCGCTCCCCACATAAAAACTCAGGATATGGTGAGGCCAAAAAAGAACACTCACGGAGCCACAGAGAGGGGAGTCATAGCACTTTATTCTCGCTGGCGGCTGGGTTGGAGACACAGGAAGCAGGAGCCACACTATCCGCAACCTGCCTTCCACTTCTCTCTGCCAACCGACCTCACTTGCTAACTGCAATCTGCTCCTGCTAGCTCAGCCACCATCTTCTTGTTAGCCCCCATTTTCTGCTAGCATAGCCACGGCAGTTATATTAGTGGCCAATGGCTCACTGGTTACAGCTGACGGCCAACTAGCCAAAGCTGATGGCTGTCCAATCACAGTTGATGGCCATTTACTACCTTAGCCAGCTCCCCTTCACGTGAGGGTGAGAGCCTGGAAACTGCACTCCTGGCTCTGTCCCCACAGACTGCGTATAATATAATAATATAACAATACCGGTATAATATAATGTAATTAATGTAATATAATCAAACATAATATAATATTAATACCAGGTCGTATATTAATTTTTGCTCCAAAAGATGCATTAGAGCTGATGGTCCACCTAAGTCTTATTTTCGAGAAACACGTTAGTCCCTATTGAACACTCAGATGGAGAAAACTTAGATTGACTCCATTCACAGATAGTATTTAAATCCTATTTTGGTATTTTTAATCCCCTCATCCACCAAAGATTTCCCAATGCTGTCGGAGCAACTTCCTCCCACCTGCCAACTCGCTGCTGAAAAAGCTCGGTAGTTCAAATGGCAGGAAAAGAGGAGAGAATAAGTACCTCAGAGCCCAGCAAGCCAGACGTAATAATCTTGATAAAAATGATATAATAATTATAAAGCTTTTAAAACAGTTCTTGGTACTTAGTAGCTGTTAAATAAATAAACAAACATATTAATCAGTTCCTGGGTAACCAAGAGAAGGGGAGGCAGAACACCTTAATTCCATGTTTCGCTGTCTGTCATTGAGCAATGTGTTTCTTAGGCCATGAGTATCTGGGTCAGCTTGTTGCTCCATGGATTACGTAATCCACCTCCTGAGGATAAGTAGCTTTTTAGGACGTATATTTATGCATGTTTCTTTAATATAGTCAGTGACTGGATATTTTCCTCTTTCGAGTGTATTTATTGGCCATACATACCACATTTACAAATTCTTTTTAAGAATATATTTTAATGTATTAGTTTTTAAAAAATATTGTGTATGTATTCTTTTTAAATATAGTCAATGAATATAGTTAGTCATTATAATCTCTTAAGAATGTAACTCTAAATACAGCATCTTTTATGGAAATTATTATAATGATATTTTGAAAATCTTGTAAAAGTCATTTATTTTGCTAACATTCTAGCATTTTTTGGATAATTTTGACAATTTTTTGAGTAATATATCAGCCTTACTTTATTAATTTCCAAACTATGAGGTTTATGGAGTTCTTATTGGTTGAGATGATACGAACAGCTTTTGAAGATCTATGTCAATTTTTAGATGCCTATTTTCATTTTGTCTTTAGAGTAGCATTTCATGAAATGTTCATATTGTCAAAGTTAGGCTGGAAGGACAGTATAATCTTCATATTGATGTGATATTTAGAAAAGAATATTTTATGACCAGTAACTAAAAGTTTATTTTCAACAAATCTGATACCCATTCATTGTATAATGCTGAGGAAGAATCCATAGCAACCATACCAATATGGAATGCGGAAATACTGGTTGCTAATTGAGAGAAGTACAAAATTAAGGCAAATATGCCATTTGAGGCTTTAATGAAAGAACACTAAAAAAGCCTAAATATTAAAAAAAAATTAAAATTGAAATTTCAGCAAATGGTAGAAACAGTCTCATCACAAATGCTAAAATAATATAGAATCTCAATTATTAGACATGCAAAAGTAAGGCTGATGTAAATGAGTATATTTATAAGAAGTACATTCATATTTAATGAGTGTAGTCAAGAAGAATCTATTCATGAATATATCATAAGAACTGATGCAAATTACATATACAACAAATTGGTTATTTGGCGCATTCTTTCCTTCTGAATTGGTGCTTGGTAAATCGGCCCCATGTCATCAGTTAGGTTATGGCTGCCCTGCTTCTGATGAGTGGCCTGCTTTGGAAAGTGAAGGGCTCTATAGGACTAGCTCAGTGACTGCTCAGCTCTGACACTCCTTCTGGCCAACACAGAAGGTGGTGAGTGTGAGAGCCTGTGTCTACAGCCCAGAAAGGATTGTCCCTTTGAGAGGACAGTCCCAGAATCATTGGAATGATCTACAGTGGCTCTTTTCTCAGAGGGAAGAACGGATCTTGTCACGTGTGACTCTTCTATGCCACTCACCTTGGTCTTACGTAGCATACCACAAGAATTACCACACATACTCCACAAAGCACAATGACAGGTACGGAGACTGACACTGTAAAAAAAGAGAACTAAGATGGTATCATGCTAAAAGTCCTGAGAGAGGATTCATTTCTAAGAATCTGAAAATGCTTTACAATTTACATGCTTGCAGAGAGATTCCCAAACGCCTTCCCAACCAGCTTACTGTTGTGAACATTTCTTAAGGTCCATGCAATTCAATCTATTGTACAGCTGGACCAAAAAACACGCCCCTTTCCCACCAACACTGCCAGTTCAAACTGTCCCCATTTACATTATCCCATGTTCTTGCCCTAATCCTTGTCCTTCCTAAGCAAAGTGACATGATGATGGGCAGGGACAGGAGGAAGTCAGGAAGGGAAAATAGGAGCCTCGGAGATCAGAAGCTGATGGAAGCATGAGGACGAGAAGGCCAGCACTTCGTGGGAAGAAATACCTGCTGCTAAATCTAAAGTTGAGAACATAGACAGGGTAAGGGTCCTTCTCAGTTGTCCTTGGGCACAACTTCCCCCTTTTCTGCAGCTTCGCAGAACCCTGATTTAGAAACAGTAGCATGCAGTGCCAGTTTACTTCCAGTTTCATCATCACTATTTGTTTATCTGCTACATTTTATGGCAGAGGAAGAGTGGCAAGGTGAAAGCAGGTGTTACAAGAGAGGTCTTACAGATAAGAGGAGAATGAGGTAAAGCTTAGGAGAAGGAAAAGACATGCTTCGACTTCGTTGAAAGGAACCACATGGAGTGGCGGGGGGATTTAAGGATGCGAGGCCAGCAGCCATGAGAGCATTTGAGATTTATTAGATAGGAATAGTGAGCCCTTCACGGGGAAGCAAGAGGGCTTATCCTGAGGACAGGGTGAACATAACTGTTTTTAAACACTTGGCATCAGTGATGAGCTCCAAGCAGATTTGGCCAGTTTGTCTTCGTATTGTGCAAAAATTACCTCCCTGCATCACGTTCAGGATGACAACCCTGAACATCTGGGAGCCAGTGTCTCAGCTGAGTGATACATGTCTCCTAGGCTGCTAAACTTTTCAGACCAGCACACAACCTTGTATGCAAAGGTAAAGTCTCACGGCTTGGCCTTCAAAATACCACCCTATTGAAAAGCAGCAAAATATATAGATGTGGGGAGATACCCAGATTCTTCACTGGGTATGAGTACATGGATACAATTTTTCTCAATGGCGAGTGACAACATGACAAAAGCTTTAGAGAGGACCAGAACCTTTGATTGTCTAATTCAACTTCTAGGGATTTATTCTAAGGAAATGGAAAAATATATGTAGGAATATTCACTGAAGTATTATTTAAAATAATTTTTAAATGTTAATCTAAATCTCTTATCAGTAGAATATTAGTTAAAATGTGGTACACCTATACAATGGAATATTATTCAGCTTTCAAAAATTATGAAATGAATCTATATCAACATGGAAAGATGTATGTGATGTGACAAAAGCTAGTTGACATAAAGATGAACAAAAAATAATCTCCAGTAAGCCATGTGTGTGTCCAGATGCACAGAAAGGTCTTGAAGAATATATACCTAAGTACTAAGTAATGCTGGGATTGTACATAATCTTTATTTTCTTTTTTTTAACGTTTTTTTCCTGATATTTTTGCAATGATATTGTAATCAGAAGAAATAGTAAAGTTGTAAAAACAAACTACCTGCGCCTAAGTAAATAAAAATAAGTGTAGAAAAGTGGTTCCAAAAGAAGTAACAGAAAACATGGGAAATTCATGAAAGATGTTTTGAATTTTCAAAGTTAACATTAATCATCAGTATAACTAAAAGAATTTGTTTCGTTTTATTTAGCAGACAGGTTGTAGCCGATGGTAAACTATTTCTTCACATTGACTAATCAGCTTGGCATGCATTTACTGTTCATGGAGAGATTTATTGGAAAAGGCAAGTTGATGTAGACAGTAGTTGTACTTTCACATTGCTTCTTCCTGTTTCTTTTTAATGAGAATAAAAACTGTGGACTCTAAACTTAAAAAAGAGGCTTCCTGAGCCAAGGATACAAACAAAGCAATTTGAATTCAATGGCTTAACCCCTTGGCCTGCTCTTCAATTATGTCCAGACAAATGTAGTAAAGAAATTGAAACCAGAATCACTAAAACAATGGATTAAACGTCTACTGCCAAAGTTTTCCACCGTCTTGTGTTTCTTAGGGGGTGCATGGATTAGAGAAAAAGGAAGAGAAAGAGATTTGGTGAGATAGGGGAGGGGAGAGAAGGATTGGAGTCTGGGAGAGGGAGGAGAAAAAGTGGATTTTTGCACAAGAAGCCAGAAGGGCCAGTAGGCCACGGCCGGGACAGCCAGTGGACACTATTCGATGTGGATGATGAAATGTCCTCTGTGCATACATAGAGAATCCGCCAGCCCTTAGCAGTACCTGCAGACTAGGTCAGCCAGGGAGTGGCACGTTTTTCTGAGTTTGCCATGACCAGAGTGCTTGTGTGCACCATTTTTCCTGGTCAGTGGTTTATTTTCTGCCTCTCACTGTACTAAGCACATTGTAAGTGTTGGGTTCAATACTTAATCGATTGAATTAAACTGTTAACATCTCCTAAGTTGAAGTACATACTGGGAGTGCCAAAAAATCAGCTCTTATGTATATTATATATATAATATCAGACCGGGTCTTATATTAATTTTTGCTCCAAAAGACGCATTAGAGCTGATGATGGTCCGGCTAGGTCTGATTTTTGGGGAAACACGATAGCTTAGTCAAGGTTTAGAGACCAGATATTGGAATAACTGAATAAAGTTACTGATTAAAAGGGCTGCCAGGTGAGCCAGTAGATATTTCAGACAATAAAATGATGAGTCACACTTCCTGAATATTTATTTAAATGGTGAAGCCCCCAAATTCACTTAGCCATTTGCTCATTCATCCAGTATATACTGAGTACCTACCATTTTCTGTTGAACTAAAAACAGCAACCTTTAAAAGTTGTGATGTCTTTTTTGACTATTTAAAAAAACAAATGATGATGTTGGTAATATGAATGGGCTGATTGACACATTAAGTTAACATTTACTAAGCAAACGACTATGGTAAAGAAATTTATATTTTCTTACAAAGATGAGCTCAACTGATCCCTTATTTTGTGGTAACATCAACATGCACTGATGTCCAGGGAGCCAGCGAGTACCTCTGTCACCTGTACCTGACAGGGGCCTACTCTTAGGTCTCAGGTGGCTGGGATTGTATATGACATACTCTGAAGGCACTATCACTAAGAGTTTTTAGAAAATTAGCATGATTTTCATCTTATTTTCCACCTTCTTAGCAGATGAAACTCAAATAATAATGAAATATATCTAGTTTTCATCTCGTTGTTGACAATTGCTTGTTCTGTCATACAGTTAGTTGTTCTCATGCCTATCTTTATGTTTAAGCAGCCTGAAAGAAAATCTTATGCAAACAATATGAAAGGTTCAAAGATTTTTTTTTTTAAATCTCTGTGTTTTCTTAGTTCCTTGCACATAGCTATCTTTGTCTATTGTAGGTGTTCAGTTAATGTTTATTATATTACATTTCAGAATTTGGGAGTGAATTTCTGATATTTTAATCCAGTGAAACATAAATTGGAAAAAATATGTGATAGATTATAGCCCATAATAAAGTAGTTTGAAAATCTGTGTAGAAAATATGGCCTCAAAATTTTACATGTAAGATTTTATCCTACAGATATAGTTGTATATATCCAAAATGATATAAGGTTCTTCAATTAATTGTTGTTTGTAATATAGCCAAAGAATGTAAGCAATCATGTGTCCTAGAAGGGATTGGCTAAATAAATTGTGGCAAATCCATACAATGGAATATTATTCTGAAGGTGTTAAAAAGAATGAGGTGTTTTTTATGTATTGACATGGAAGGATCTGCAAGATATACCACTAAGTGAAAACAAACACGGTGCAGAACAGTGAAAATAAAATACCTCAGTGTCTAGAATCATATACCTTCTATGCGCTGTTTACATACTGACTATATGCTGTTCACCTCGAGTAGAGTGCTGGGACAATGGGAAACACTTACCAGCGACAGTTCTGGAATCGTATGAATATGCACCTGCAGAGAAGAGATGGCAGCTCAGTTATGGTTGTCGTCCTACGTAGTAATTTCTCATTAAGCAGGAGAAATTGTGGATGGTTTGGTTCCCGTCTTAAAGCCTTGAGAGATTCACAGCTGGCAAAACCCAACTCGTTTTAGCAAAGAACAAGCAAAGTAGTTCATTTAGACACTGGGCCATGCTTAAGGGTCAGCTACTCCCTTACAGAAGACGCAGATTACGGGGAGCTCCTCCAACCGTAGACTGTGACTCCAGGTTATGGAAAGCTTCCTCCGTCCTCGCAAATTGAGAGGAGACAGGTATTATTCAGAGTCTTGGCAAAGCAGGTTAATACGGTGAGCCTTGTCACATCTGGGACACGGACTCTCTTTTGCAGCTGGACAGAGCCAGGAAGGAGCACAGAGAATAGAGACCAGAGCAAGGAGGTTGTGGCAGAGAGCAGGTGCGGAGGGTCACTAAAGTGTCCCGACTTGGGATTAGAGGTGTAATGCTATGCAGAGAGATAGCTGCCCTCTCCTGCAGTTTGCAAAGCCAGTGCTGACCTGGCTTCTCGGGCGAGGCAGAGGGAGTGTGTTCCATGGCATTTGCTGTTGTCTGAGATGGGACTTGGGAGGGCTCATTCCTGACTACCCCTGTGGTTCCTGCAGAAGGAGGTTTGGATGGCATCAGCCTGGAGCCTGGTACAATAGCTGGCTTTGTGGCCACTGTGGCGTCTGACTTGGAAGTGAAAGCTGGCTCTGTAGGAAGGTGCAACACATAGAGAACATAAATGTTTAGCAGAGTCTCTTTCTCATCGCCAGTAGAGCGAACTGACACCTGCTCTAAGGAACCCGCCCTGGACCAGCCCTTCCCCAGCACACTGCTCCATGGCTCTTTAGGACAATCCCTTCAGTGTGTCACATAGTCAGTCAGTCACAATCTGGAATGGGCATGAGACTTTTGAGAATGCTAGAGGATTTACAGTTATTTGTCACGGTGCACATAAGATGAGAGTAGGTCCAGGCTTGTTTTAGAGAAGACTGATCTCAAAAAACAAAAAACCAAGTAGAACGATTTGCCAAAGACATCTGGGATGCTGATTTTAGTTTATTTTTTTACATGTTTGCAGAAAACTTCTAAATAAGGGAAATCTGAGATTTGACCCATCTTAGCTATGTGTGTATTTGGAGAGTGTCCAGGTTTTGCTCCAAGCTCAGCATCTCAGCGCACTATTTGGGCAGCTTTTCCACGTGCTCCCAGACACATACGCTGTGAAAAGTCCTTGTGCTTTTAATCATTTGCCACTAACTCACACGTACCTCTCACTACCCAGGCTGTCAGCACTCCGGGCACTCTGCAGAGAGTTCCCCCCAAGAGTCCCCCCAGGACCACATATGTCACTCTGTGCCAAAGATGACTCTCATGTCTGAGATCGAAATCATGCGGTTTGGTCTGACCAAGTGTGTGGCACACGACAACAGGGCTGTGGGAGACGCCATGATTATTCTCATCAATTGGGTGAACCAGGCGCGATTCAGATCAGAGGAGTTTTAGAATTACCCCACACTTAAATATAGCCAGTACTTCAACCTCTTCCTTCTGTTTGTAGCCAACTAACTAACTAGGAGGAAACCTTTTTCTGGCCTCTCCATCCTCCCCTCAGCATTGGTCCTCAGCCCTGGAGAGCTTCTAGAACCCTGATTCCCAGATTGCTCTCCAGGGCTCCAAGGCGACCTCAGTGGGCAGCCAAGCTTAGGAAACAGCACTCTAAGGAAGGTGTGTCTGGGCAGCTCTGTCAAAGGTAACAGAATGCTTGTGCCTGGAGGGAAAGGAGGAGGTAAGGGCCAGGAAAAGCCATGCACTGGATACCGGGACACCAAAAGATCAACAGGAAAGTGTAAAGGAGGGGTATCCTGCAGTACACAGCACATTGTCCCACAATAGTTAGCATCCAAGATTTTGAATTTTCTTAACTTTGGGACAGGGCTGAGGAAGTAGGTTAGTCTTCCACAAAGCCTCAGTGGAAATTCAACATCAAACAATTAAGTTCGCAAATTTGTTGCAATGATGTTGCTGACCTTTTTTGATATCAGAGGCATTATTCATTATGAATTTGTACCAACTGGACAAACAGTTAACCTAGTTCACTATTTGGAAGTGCTGAAAAGGCTGCATGAAAAAGTTAGACGACCTGAACTTTTCGCCAACAATTCATGGCTCTTGCATCACGACAATGCACCAGCTCACACAGCACTGTCTGTGAGGGAGTTTTTAGCCAGTAAACAAATAACTATATTGAAACACCCTCCCTAATCACCTGATCTGGCCTCCAATGACTTCTTTCTTTACCCAAAGATAAAGGAAATATTGAAAGGAAGACATTTTGATGACATTCAGGACATCAAGGGTAATACAATGACAGCTCTGATGGCCGTTCCAGAAAGAGTTCCAAAATGGCTTTGAAGGGTGGACTAGGCACTGGTGTGGGTGCATAGCTTTCCAAGGGGAGGACTTCGAAGGTGACTGTAGTGATATTCAGCAATGAGGTATGTATGTAGCACTTTTTCTAGGATGAGTTCGCGAACTTAATTGTCTGACTTCTTAATGGAACACGGCCGTTCTGTGCAGAGCTTCTGTACTAGAGCCATCGTTCTTAACTCGCTGATGTTTAGGACTGTCAAGAGGCAATCTGCATGGGTCGCTCACGTTTCTGAACGTCATTTCTTTTTTATTAACGTTTACAGAGCTCCTTCTAGAATCAGAACTCATGGCATGCATTGTTTTCTTGTTGTTGCTGCTTTTAAAAAAAATTTTATTTATAATTGGCATACAGTATTATATCAGTTTTAGGTGTACAACATAACGATTCAACAGTTATGTATTTTACAAAACGATTGTCACAACAAGTCTCTGATCCAGGTGTGCTGTGTTTTCTGCTAGTACCCGTGAAACCGTGGTGGGCCAACATGCAAGGCAGGCAAAACCTCAGATCCTCCCCGGGTCCTGATGCAGATAGGAGTGGACAGTTAAGTGTGATCTGACATAGTAAGAGTGGATTTTAAACCACTATTAGTTATGCTCATATGAAACCTGGATATCAAGGTTTACCTTTTATTTAAAAGAGAAAATTAAGCTAAAGTAAATTTTGATTCTTGACTTAAAAAAATATATATTTTGTTCTATTACATAAGTCTGTGGCGGAACACCAGCAGTGGTCCATGAATCTGAGGGATTTGTGGGACCTGAGTGTTGGCAGGGAATGGAAGTCCTTTAAAAGTTTCTAACATTCCTACCTTTTCCAGGAGGGGAGGGGCTCTCTGGCTCTGGGGTCACCCCTGCTGGTGCTACTGTGGAGGGTGGCGTTTGGTGAGTCAGGGAGGGGTCTCCTAGAGAGAGGACAACCACATGGCATTTATCATCCTGAGGGTGAGACCTGGGGGTGGCTTCAGGACTGGATATAAATAAAAAAATAAACATAGAAATTTAAAACGGACACATCTGGCTTCCTACAATACAAGTACATGAAACAAACATCGTTTTCCACCCTGCAGTGCCCACGTAAATGCAAACACAGACTGCAGACAGGGCGGACAGCAGGAGCATCACCATGCGCGCACCATTTCCCTCATCCCCCAGTCCCCTGGGGCAATGGGGACTGGCGCAAACAGATGCCCCTACATCCGGTGGGCCACATCCCCAGAGGTGAAGCCTGAGCTCAGGGAACCTTCGTCTTGTATCAATGGCACGACCGTGTCTGCCTTTTCTCCAGAGGGAGGCGCTGTCTCCACCATCCAAGGCTAAATAAGCATCCTTGGAAAGATAGTATAGGGAACGGGCAGTCAGTCCTCTGTAGCAAGTGCAAGGATTCCTCCTTGCCCTGCCTCTGAAGTCTGCATGACGTCTCCCAGGGAGGGGGAGGAAGTGGGGGGGACACCGGGTGACCTAAACGCTACCAATTCAGGGAGGAAGTCTGGCTCTCCGAGGAGTCCCACAGCAGAGTGAGTTTGCTGTAGAACGACCCCCTCTCGCTGGCCTCCCCCATGGAGAAGCTGGGATTTTCACCAATGTTATATGAAATAGTACGCAGCTTGTTGCTGGACATGCCTCAAGTATGCAATAAATGTTAAATCAGAATTCTCTTGGAAGGCCATGGGTGAATCTCTATTTTTCTAGAGTATTCCTGGAAATGGCACTATTGGCTTCCACCTGCAGATTGTTTGGCTCCTGACATGGTTATCTAGTTGTAGATCATTTAAAAGAGCAAACAAAACAAAACAAAACAAAACGTTGATTCTGGCGACTGTCCCTCACACTTGCTCTGGAGCACTGGCTGAACACTCGGCTTGGGTGGCTGAGGTAAGGGAATCTCTGACCCGTGTGTCTCCCCAGTCTCCTGGATTGGGTACCAGTGGAGAAGAAGGGCAGTAATTCCCCTGCAGGCTGTCTCCAAGGGAGAAACTGGAAAAGCTCTCTGGGAAGCAAGCATGCTTGAGCACACACCCTTATCTGTAGCCGAATTCTTGCTCCCATAATCGTAAAGCATTGATGGTAATGATAGTTAATATTTACCAGGTTTCACTTAATCGTCCCACAAGCCACAGTGCTTACATCAGGTCCATTTTCTAGATGGGGAACCAGAGTTTCGAGATGTTAAGGGCCTTGCCCAAGGTCTCACAGATGGTAAGTGGCAGAATTAGGATTTGAATCCAGACTTGTGAGACCCCCAAAGCCTATGGATTTCCTTCCATCTCCAGGAGGTGCCATTTAGAAGCCCATTGATTTATTCAGCCTTAGACCTCCACACAAATCTCTTGGCCCCTCAGATGGGCTCATTCAGCGTCATACATGGCAGCACTACTCCCTGTGTGGCCTTGGCAAGAGTGGAGGGGAGCAATGGTGCAGGGTTGGCTACTTACTGATGCACTTGAGAGTGGGAGTTGTCCACTGGGTAATGTTTGTGACCTCGTTGCGCAGGCACTTAGTCAGGCTGGATGTACCAGCTTTACGCTTGAAACCAGAGTTACAAATATACCGCTCCCTGGAGTTCTCATTGTAACTCTTGACATGGATGTCTGCATGTTCAATAGCTTTGGGAGTAGAACATGTGGTACCTGCAAAAGTGCAAATAAGAGGAGAGAGAGATGAACACATTTCAGCTTGTTCAGAAGCCTCCCAGGAGCCTTGCCTTATGTGCCAACCATGCAGCATAGCTAGAGAATGAGAAGAGTTATCATGGAAAACCTCTGTCTCTTTACAACATTATTGATTATACTCTCCAAACTCTTTCATATCCTCATGGCAATATTGTGGTTACCAATTGTGCTTTCTAATCCCCTCATCTTCTCCCTCATCCCCACTCCTCCCCTCCCACTTAGCAACCCTCAGTTTTTTCACTAAAAAACAAATGTTAAAAAAAAAAAGTTAAAACCTCTGCCTCATTCTCCACTTCCCATCAGTCTCCTGCCTCATTCTCTCCACAGGTATCCATCTCTTTGTTTCTCTTCTGCCCTACCCACACCAAACCTCTGAGCTCTCCTGCCTAAACAGCAGCAATAGTCTCCAGGCAGCCGGCATCATCGTTAGAAATGCCTATTTGATGGCTTCACTCTTTCCCGACTTTCTGCTGCTCTTAGAATAGAAACTAAAATCCTTCAGAAGTCTTCAAGGCTCTGCCAGACCTGGTCCTGCCTTCCTCTCTCACTGTGCTTCCTCTGGCCACACATGCCTGTGGGGCCCCCGTGCCACTCACAGGCCGATCCACCCTCCCTTGACCCCACTCTTGGCTGCCCATCCCCTGCCATCCTTCCTGGCTTACTTCATCATCACTTCATGAAAGTCTTTCCTCACTCCCACAGTCCGCTAGGTCCCAGACTTCTGTGTTCTTTTCCTGTACAGTCGTTTTTACAGTTGTATTTAAGATGTTGAGGTGATGTGATGAACGTTTGTCTCACCGTCTTCACGGTGAGCTGTCGAGGGTAAGAGTCACGTCTGTTTTGCCCAACATTGTATCCCATGACCCTAGTATAGTACCTGGTGAGACAAGGTACTCAAGAAATACCTGTGCAAAACATGAGTGGATGAACTTTCTTCCCCAGCACCAGGCTTAAGTCTGACCTTCTAATTCAAGTGAGTTCAACTTACTTAATTTCTACATGTATCTCATTCTTCCAGTTTTTCCGGAAGAAACCAGAGGCAAGGTGAATTTCCCCAGATGGTTCTACTTTTGTGTTAGCTGGAATTAAAAAGTCAGACTCTAAAACTTCAACTAAAAATCCTGGCTGTGGGGCTCTAGCTTTGTCCTGTGGAAATAAGGAGTTTCATAAACTAGTATCTAAGGGTACTGGCCTAAGAAGAAAGGGGGGAACTGAATTGTTGGCTATTTGCATTTTGAGGATGCCCTATTTGGACTGACTTTTTGTTGTTAATTATTTTATGGCCTGTTGATATTTTTGCATCCTTACAATCATTCCTTTCCTATATAAAAGCAAGTAACATTAAAGGTTAAAGACAACTTGATTTTAATGAGTTGTAGAAATACTTCTGACTTTTGCCCCACATTATGTAATAATAACAAAACTTACAAAAAAGAAAACATTTTTTCACGACGCAAAAATGAGTGAAATTGGTATTACTTATCATACATCTAATGTAAAATGCTATGGAGCCCAGGAAAGAACCTATTCATAAGGCCCTGATAACAGTTAAGTAATATCCTCTTTGGCACCAATTTTGTAGATTGGGGTTCTATAATGAAACCCCAAAAGCATCCTTAGATCTTAAAAAGTGAGGACCCAACCAACGTATTGCTCTACCACATTTCCTCCAAACCAGTGTTGCCAGCCTATCCTCGTTTAAGATGAAGTTCTGTCCAAACCCAGAAAGAGTCTACTGCACACAAAGTTAAAAAGCAAGATTTTTCTTTAACCACTTGAAACAACTGTATGATCATTTTAAATTTAGTTTTCAATTACAGTTGATATAGAATGTTATATTAGTTTCAGGGGTACAGCAGAGCGATTAGACATTGCTATAAGGCATGAGGTGCTCACCCCGATAAGTCTCTACCCGTCTGACACCACAACTGTATGATTTTTATACTCTTTTTCCTATTAATTCAATACATGACTAGGTTTTCTTACACGCAGAGGAGATGAACAAGAACTGGTTTCTTAGACCAAGCCTTGCCTCAGGCCGTGGAGGTGGCTTAGAGTGGGCTGTGTTGGAAAGGAAAGTCCCACAGAGGGAAATTCTTCTGCAGCATTTTCCATTGTCCTGGAACTTGTACAAGCACATTGAGAAAGGATCGCCCCCCACCATCACTAACGTGCACATGCGGAGTGGTTCATTGGCTGAGGAGCAGCAGCCAAGCTTCCCAAGTCAGCGGTAAAGCATAGCAACCTGTGGCTGCCTGCCTACAGCTGCCTGGGAAGCTGGCTCTTTGGTTCCAGGTCTGGAAGCCCGAATAAGTCTCTGCTGAGCAGCTGGACATCCACAGGGGAGAAGGTCAGGACTCAGCGAAGGGAACTTGGTGAAGTAATCTTTCTGCCAAGGAGGGTGGATGGAAGGGGAGACCGAGTATCGTGGCAATCAGATTCACAGACCAGAGTAGGAAGGCCCCCCACCCCCACCCAGTTATGTCTGTGCTGGGAGTCAACAAAGTATGGCCGCTGGGCTTTTGTCAGTAAAGTTTGATTGGAAAACAGCCTTATTCATTTATGTATTGCCACTAGCTGCTTTCACAAACAGACTGCTGAGCTGAGTTGTTGCAACAGAAGCCGGATAGCCCACAAAGTCTAAATTATTTACTCTCAGGCTCTTTACAGGAAAAGTTTGTCAATCCCTGCTCTACGCAGCCTTTAAACAAGTTGTTGCCCTTGTTACCTACACCTGTTGCCCAGGAAGTCAGCATAGAACAGGCAGTTCTTAAGGTAATACAGCCCAAGCCAAAATAAAGGCCTTTCCATGGGCAAAATCCACCGTAAGTCAAGAGGCAAATGACAAAATGGGGGAAAAAATACATCTCATATCACATAGGGCTAATCTCCCTCATATGTTAAGAGTTCCTGAAAAAAATCAATAGAAAGACTACCAATCCCATGGAAATACAGGAAAAGAATATCAACAGGTGGTTCCCAGAAAAGGAAATACAGATGCTCTTAAATAGATACAAAGATAGATATTCAGCCTCATTTACAATGAAGGAAGCATAAAATAAAACTACGTAAGGTAGCAAGTTCAGCTCCCAAATTGGAAAAGAACCAAACGTCGATTAATACACTGTGTTACTTTCATATAGTTCATACAGAACTTAGTGAGGACATATCTTCAATCTAAATACACATGCTCTTTGACCCCACAATTCTATTCCTAGGAATTTATCTTATAGATACATCTGCAGAACACTTATGCACAACCCCTTTCACCCAGCAATTCCACTTCTAAGAATTTACAGGTGTACTGGCAGATCTGTAAGTGTGTATAAAGTTACTGATTATAATAGCCAGTACTTGTAAATCACCTTGTATGTCGTCAGTAGGACACGAGGTAAATTACAGAACAGTTGCACAATGAAGAAGTACGACCCAACTCTTAACAGTAGATGAAGAAAGCGCTTCATGCACCAAAGTGGAAAGATCCTAAGATACACTGTTGGGCTAAGAAGAAAAGGGTCAGAACCTGTGTATTACCTGCTACCATCAGTGAAAAAAAGAAACAATACCTGTACACATTTTTTTTGTCTAGAGATAAACTCTTTGAAAGGATACACAGGGAACTATTATTAGCCTGGGAGAGGATGGCAGACTTCACTGAATGCCTTTTCATACTTGCTGAATTTTTAACACTGCCCATGTTTTACCTGTTAAAGATGCCTTTGGAAGATTTTGTAGTGCTCTGTTTCTTAAGTGGGCATATACATGGGTGTTTATTATTCTTTTTTCATATATTACATATTTGCTGGGGCGAAAATAAAAATTTTTACCAACCAGTGCCTCTCAGGTGCCAACCAGTCGGTATTAACCGACTTTTAATACCAGGACCAGGTATTAACCAGGACCAGGTAGGGCGACCACTGGCCGTGGATGAACAGCCACACAATGATGATTGGCAGAATATCAGTCGTGCATATATGTTACATACTGTTTTAAATGTATGAAATACTTCATAATAAAAAAAGGGGGATAGTTTAAAGTACCCTACAGCAGGAAATCAGAAACCTTGGTTGAGCGTAGGGCAAGAAAGGGCTAAATCACTCCACTCGTGGGCATTTAGTGTATACGGTAACACATCTCCTGCTACGTGAATGTGAGAAATGCAAGAGATCCTACAATTAGGGATTTTCGCCCGTCTCTGGGCAGCTTGGGGTAAAATCAAAGACGAGAAGGCTTATAAGGCCATGTGGGAGGATTCTGGACATTTTTTGGAGGACAAGACGCAAAGTCCTCCCAGCAGACTTTGGATGTGACAAAGTGCATGTGGATCGAAAGACATGTTTTATCAGAAAATGTTACCAAAACAAGATAAGAGCCAGAGCTAGAATGATGAAAGTTTTTTTTTTTTTTAATCTGTAAAACAGTTAAAAACTCCCCCCTCCTTCTAATTAGAAGTTGAAATATTTGAGCAAGATTTAGACCCCAAGATTTTCTTTGGTTTGAAATGTAATGGCTAAAAGCAAGGTGCTGGGGCTGGCCCGGTCACGTACAGTCACTGCATTTCTGCGGTCGCTCTCCATAGACAGATACTCAGCAGGTCTGCAAGATAAGCCAGAGCTGCGCTGACAGCTGCTTAGCATGACACCTAGTAAAGTTCTCCATTTTCATATGTGAGTTTAGGAACGTGCCAGGATCAGGCCAAGCTAGTCTGGAAGTCTGGATGGTTGAGCTACCTGAGAGTACGGTGAACAGGCTAGCACTCAAATGGATGAGGTGAGGTCGATCACCTATCCAGGTTAGACTGTGTGCTAGGCCTGGAGGGGGACAGAGTCTAGAAAATGTGACCATCTTCCGCAGTTCTGAATGTCGCGGTGGGGATTCTGGAACACAAATCTCCATCCATCCATCCTGGAAAATGTCTCTGATCTTCACCCTGTGCTTAGACGATGCTGATTCATTTCTGTATCCTTCACATTAGCCAATCTTGTTTGATGTGTCCCAGTAGAATCTGTGCCTGCTTTCCAGCAATCTGAACCTTCTTTGGATTGGGCAGGATCTGGGGTCGGCTTTGACTAGCCATGGGCCCCATGGAGCAGCTTTCTCCTCCCTTCTCATCTGCTCCCTGTGGATTGGCGTGTCTCTGCCTAGAAACCCTAGTTTTCTGGACTAGGGCCCTGGCCCTCTGCCCAGGTCTTGTCCACCTTTTCCTCCAGAGATTAAGCCCTGGATTCCAATACTCTCCACCTGATGGCTAGGTTTGGTTGTCAGAGAATGACTGTCAGAATCACTAGGATACTTATGCATTTCATTCCCAGGATCGCCACCTTCTGGACTCCTTATGCCATGTCCCACTGGTCAGGTGGGCCTCTCCAGATATCAGAATCAGAGGGAGCCATCTCAGAATTTAGAATGTGGTTAGGACAATGTAAAGTGCCTGGCAGCCTTCAGACAGGCTAGCTCTGGTGGGTCAGCTGTCAGACTCCCCGCTCCTACTTCAGGAAGCCCTCCCCTTCAGGCTCTGTCACCATGGTTTCAGCATATCTCATACCTGAGCCCGCCCGAGCTAAGGCAGCCCGGTGGGTCAGTCACTCCAGCTTCACTTGCTCTTCCTAGTCTCAAGAGAGAAAATGGACGTTCCTCAGAAAATTAAGAATAGAATTACCATATGACTCAGCAATCCCTCTCCTGGGTATCTACTCCAAAAATCTGAAAACATTTATCCGTAAAGATATATGTACTCTGATATTCATTGTAGCATTATTTATGGTGGCCAAGACATGGAAACAACCAAAGTGTCCTTCAATAGATGATTGGATAAAGAAGATGTGGTATATATACATAATGGAATACTATTCCGCCATCAGGAAAGGTGAAACACTGCCATTTATTACAACATGGATGGATCTTGAGATTATTATGCTGAGCGAAATAAGTCAGAAAGAAAAAGTCGAGATGTCATCAAAATGGCGGCGTGAGGTGAGCCTCTGTAAAGACCAGAGGGTAAGGGGGTGGGGGGTGGGAGATGAGGGTAAGAGGGATCAAATATATGGTGATGGAAGGAGAACTGACTCTGGGTGGTGAACACACAAGGAGATTTATAGATGATGTAATACAGAATTGTACACCTGAAATCTATGTAATTTTACTAACAATTGTCACCCCAATAAATTAAAAAAAAAAGTTGAGAACCATATGACTTCACTCATATGTGGGATATAACACTGAAGGCAACAAAGGAACAAGACAAAGAAACAAAAACTCATAGACACAGACAACAGTTTAGTGGTTACCAGAGGGTAAGGGGGGATGAGGGTAAACGGGATCGAATATATGGTGATGGAAGGAGAACTGAATCTGGGTGGTGAACACACAAAGTGATATATAGATGATGTAATACAGAATTGTACACTTGAAACCTATGTAATTTGACTGACCATTGTCACCCCAATAAATTTAAATAAATAAATAAATAAATAAATAAATGAGAGAAAATGGATTGTTTGATTTTTGTTCTTATTCCAACCACTGACTCTTGTTTTAAAGTCCCATTGACATCTAATATTACACACACACACACACACACACACACACAAATCTGTCATCCTTTATCACTCCATGCTGATAGTCTCAATGCTCTCTTTTCACTTACGTGGCTTCTATAGTGGACTCAAACATTACATTTCTTTTTCAGTGAGATCATAAGATAATCATTATTTTAATTTATTAACTTTCTAAAAAGAAAATATTTCCTGCTAATATCTGTGAACAAAGTTATTACACGGAAGAACTCTAGCTGTTTATGTAGTGCACTTCCTTTACCAGCCTCGCGCTCTCTCGCATTCAGTATTTGGGTTGTACCTTGTTTGCCTGACTCCCTTCCAAAACATCGTTATTCACTGGATAGTCCTCAAGCTCAATTTTATTAACTGATTTGAATTTCAAATAATGTTCTGAATCATTTGATCTTTTCTTGGTTGCCTTTTTTTCAGTCTTCACTGTTTTCTGTTTGAGGTTTTCAAATTGAGGATTTTTGTCAGCAAATTGTTCTATCTCTTCTAAGTCTTGAGATTGTCTCCTGCATTTAGGGTAGTGGTTTTCAGCTCTTAGGGTTTGTAGCACACTTTGAAATAAAACCAGTGTGCCCTGTCACTTGAAGGATTTGAAAAAGTCAAAGTAACGGCAGCCCAGCCGTGTCAGCAAGAGGTGTAAGGAATCCTGTAGTAGGAGGGCGTGGGTGCTAACGTGTGATTCCTGTGGCATCCTTCAGAACTGGTCCTTTGTGAGTGGGACAGTTTATTGAGTATGTAAGAACCCAGAGTTCTAACAGCTTTCAATAAATATGCAGTCTTCTTTGGGGGTGGCTTAGCTTATTCCTCATAACCTTATAGTACCTTTTTTTAGCTCAACATCCCTTCTGCCAAACATTGTTACTACAGGTCTATTCAGTTATAGCCACAATGAAATTTACGCACTGAATGGGAAAGGGTTCACAGACAATGTGCTATGCACACAGTTGAGAACCACTGTTTTACAAGCAAAAGCAAGCTGGGCCAGATACTGAGTCAATAGTGATTGCTTATAGCGTCTGTAGATTTTCCTGCCAGGCCCACCTCTGCTGTTACATCTGAGGGCAAAGGTCTAAAAGTCACTCTCCTTTTCTTCTTGATAATCTGTAGGAACCAGTCATCGTCAATGAGTAAAACAAGTCCAGTCCAGATTTCTCACTGTTGGAGAAAGTAATAACTACAGAAAGGGGGAGGGAACTAGAATGTACCCTACGGTGTTGGAATAGAATCGAGGTTAAAGGTATCAGTATGTAATCAGTGTGTGAGTGTACGTGTGTGTACGTTTGAGTGTGTATGGGCAAGTATGTACATGTGTGTGTGCTAGCTCTGTCCTCTGATAGTACCTAGAAGCAACATTAGCAGCAAATATACTTGGTATCCAGATCTTAGTCTCTACAATAAGAAACCGTGGCTCCTTGGAGAAAAGGCTGATTCCAGGCCTAGGACACGGAAAGCACAAGATGAGCGTGGGGTGTCTCGTACCAGAAAGTCAGGAAGTGTTCAGAGAATGATGGAAACATGTCAAAAGGATACAGTGGCCAGGTTGAAACGGCTCTCACTGGCCAAATCTGGGGCAATTTGAGTATCAAAACAAAGATAGTAACAGATTATAGAACAAAATAAAACAAAACTCCATTAAGTTTGCACTAATATAAATAAATACCGTGTTTCCCTGAAAATAAGACCTAGCCAGACAATCAGCTCTAATGCATCTTTTGGAGCAAAAATTAATATAAGGCCGGGTCTTATATAACATAATATGCAACATGTGGTCCTGAATTAGATCCAGAATTAGGGAGGAAATAGCTAAAAGGGACATTATTGGGACGATTGACAAAACTTGAATATGGACTGAGAGTTAGATAAGATTGTGTCAAGGTTGAATTTCCTGATTTTGACAATTGTTCTGTGATTATATCAGAGTTGTTTTTTAGGAAGGTATGTAAGAGAATGTTGTTTTTAGGAGATAAACACTGAGGTATTTAGGCATAAAGAGGCATCCTGTCTCCAAATTACTTTTAAATGCTTTAGAAGAAAATGCATATGTTTAATAAATATATACAGGTAGAGGGGAGGAATGATAAAGCAAATGGGGCAAAATGTAAACACTTGGTGAATCTAGGTAAAGGCATATTGGGAAGGTGTTTGTACTATTGCAACATTACTGTAAATTTGAAGTTATGTCAGAATAGGTTAAAAAATAAGCAAAGTTAGTATCCAAATGAAAACCACTTGATGAGTGGCACTTGGGCCCCTTTTTTTTTTCTTTTTTTGAGGATTTCTATTGAAGGAAATACTAAGAACCCTTGTAAACTCAGGCCAAGATTATCTTTGGGTCAGGAAAATATTTTTTAATTTCCATAACTGTGGTTTTCACAGTGCTAACTTTTCCTCTTTCCTTGTCCATTCTTGATACCTTTTAGAGCGTCTTCTTTCATTTCCAGGGCCCAGTAGTGGTGTTTCCACTCTTTCCCCACCTGGTGTTTGATTGTAGCTTTGGTTTGCTGTGACACTCACCACTGCCCCATCGGAGCTCCCACTCCGTTCCGTGAACTCTGCCCCTACACACGGTGCTTCATCCTCCTCCCAGAGTTCCTGAGTCATTAGGACTCAGGGTAACCGCTTGTTCTTACCTTTCTCAGGTCATGGCATTGATTCCGTCAGTGAGGATTTCTTTTACAGCTTCCTCTGGAGGTGCTCTTCTCAATTTCTTTTCTAATACTTTTAAATTTAATCTAATGCTCCCTTCTCCATCTCAAATCTCTCTTTCTCCCCCCCACCCCCTTTCTGTGTGTGTTTAGCTTGGCAGTATCATGGGTTTAGCGTTGTGCTACCAAAATCTTAAATCCGCATCTGTGATGCTTTACTGTACTTTGACATAGCTGGGAAAATACTAAGAGATAGAGGGTTGGGATAGAGTGGGGAGAAATGATCATTAAAGTCAACTCTGGAAATTCGACCGTAGGCAGCATAGAAAGTCCCATAAAAATACTAGACTCTGCTCTGTGATAAAATGTTCCTTCTTTCTGAGGGAACCTTGGACCTTTAGACCTCTGGGGTAATAGTATGTCATCGGCGACTACCACAGATTGGTGACTGCCATCCAGCCACAGATTAATGATTCCAGGGAACATGGCAGACATGAGGTCCCCAGGGGAACAGGCTAGGCAAAGACTGGATTTAGTTGGTAGGAATGTATTTAATTGGTTTTCCCTCATCTGGCCCTTTTCTTCCATATGCCAAGTCTGCTCTTTGGAGCTGATAGCATCATTGTGTTGGGCCTGGAGGAATTTGTGAAATCACAGAGTTGAGCTCTCAGCCTTTGTAGGACTGATGGCTCCCACCATGAGTTATGCTAAAGCCTCAGAAGGGAGAAAGTGTCTAAGAATCATTACTTCAACTGAAACACCACACACACAGTATTGCAAAGACACCTTGCTCAAACCTTATTTCCATTTAGCATAATGTCCTTAGCATAGTCCCTATTGTAGCATATTGTAAAATTGCGTCCATTGTTAAGGCTGAATAATATTCCATTGTATGTATAGACCACATTTTGATTATCCATTCACTTGTTGATGAATAGTTTGCCTCCATGTTGTAGCTATTGTGAATAATGCTGCTATGAACAAATATACATGTGCAAATAGCTTTTGGAAACCCTGCTTTCAAATCTTGTCGGTATACACCCAGAAGTGGAATTGCTGGATCACATGGTAATTCTATTTCTATATTTTTTGAGGAACCTCCACACTGTTCTCCACAGCAGCTGTACCATTTTACATTCCCACCAGCAGTGTACAGGGTTCCAATTCTCTACACCCTTGCCAACATTTATTTTTATAGGAGTCATCCTAATGGGTACGAGGTGTTTATCACTGAAGTTTTGATTTGCGTTTCCATAATGATTAACGATGTTGAGAATCATTTCATGTGCTATTGGCCATTTTTATATCTTCTTTGGAGAAATGTCTATTCCAGTTCTTTGCCAATTTTTGAATCAAGTTGTTTGTTTTATTGTTGTTGAGTGTTAGGAGTTCTCTATATATTCAGGATTTTAATCCCTTATCAGGTATATGATTTGCATATACTTTCCTCCCATTCTGTAGGTTGATTTTTACTCTGTTGATAGGGTCTTTTGATGTACAACATTTTCATGAAATTCAGTATGTCTATTTTTTCTTTTGTTACCTGTGTCTTTGGTGTCGTATCCAAGAAATCATTGCCAAATCCAGTGTCATGAAGATTTTGTCCTATGTTTTCTTCTTTTTTTACATGTATATAACATCATTTAATTTTTTCATTAATTGATTCATAACATTATATAAATTTCTGGTGTACAAAATTATAATTTGATACCTGTATATTCTATTATGTGCTCACCAGCAAAAGTCTACTTTCCTTCCATTACCACATATTTGACCTCATTTACCCAACTTGTCCTCTCCCTGACCCCTTTTTCCTTCTGGTAACCACCATTCTGTTGTCTGTATGGATGAGTTTGTTTTTGTTTTGTTTTGTTATAAAGAAGATGTGGTACACACACACACACACACACACACACACACAATGGAATACTACTCATCCATAAAAGAATGAAATAATGCCAAGGGGGATCAAATATATGGTGATGGAAGGAGAACTGATTCTGGGTGGTGAACACACAACGGGATTTATAGATGATGTAATACAGAATTGTACACCTGAAATCTATGTAATTTTACTAACAAATGTCACCCCAATAAATTAAAAAAAAAATTTTGCTCTAAAACACCAAAAAAAAAAAAAGAAAAAAGAAAGAAATAATGCCATATGCAACAACATGGATGGATCTTGAGGGTATTATGCTAAATGAAATAAGTCAGATGGAAAAGGACAAAAATCATATGATTTCACTCGTATGTGGAATATAAAACAAAACACTAACGAAAGAACTATGCTTTCTTCTAAGTTTTATTGTTTTAGGTCTTTGATTTATTTTGAGTCAATTTTTGTGTATGGTGTAAGGTAAGGTTCCAACTTCATTCTTTTGCAGGTGGATGTTCAGTTTTCCCAGCACCACTGGTTGAAAAGACTGTCCTTTCCCAATTGAATGGTCTTGGCATCCTTGTCAAAAATAATTTGGCCATATATGTGATAGTTTATTTCTGTGCTATCTATGATTCTATTCCATTGACTCTATTCTATTCTATATGTCTGTCTTTATGCCAATACCACACACTTTTGATTACTGTAGCTTTATAGTAAGTTTTGAAATCAGAAAATGTGAGTCTTCCAGTTTTCTTTTTCTTTTTCAATATTGTTTTGGCTGTTTGAAATTTCATATGAATTTTAGGATGGGTTTTTCTATTTCTGTAGAAAGATATTATTGGGATTTTGATAGGGAATGCATAGAATCTATAGATTGTTTTGGGTAGTATCAACATTTTATCAGAATTAAGTCTTCCAATCTATGAACATGGAATGTGTTTCCATTTACTTATGTCTTTTTTAATTTCTTTCAGCAGCGTTCTGTACTTTTCATTGTACAAGTCTTTTACCTCCTTGGTTAAGTTTATTCCTAAGTATTTTATTCTTTTTGATGCTATTGAAAATGGAATTGTTTTTGTAATTTCCTTTTCGGGTTGTTCATTAGTGTATAGAAATGCAATTGATTTTTCTGTGATGACTTTGCACTCTGTTACTTTGCTGAATTCATTCATTCGTTCTAACAGTTTTTTTTGTGGAATGTTTAGCATTTTCTACATGTAAGATCATATTCATATCATCTGCAAACAGAGATCATTTTATTTCTTCCTTTCCAATTTGGATACTTTTCATTTCTTTTCCTTGCCTAATTGCTCTGGCTAGAACTTCCACTACAATGTTGAATAGAAGAGGTGCAAACAGGCATGCCTTGCTCCTTGTTCCTGATCTTAGAGGAAAAGCGTTCAATCTTTTATCACTGAGTGTGACGTTCACTGTGGGTTTTCATAGATGGCTTTTATTATGTTGAGGTAGTTGCCATCTATTCCTAGTATTTTTAGTGTTTTTATTATGAATGGGAGTTGAATTTTTTCAGATGCTTTTTCTGCATCAATTGAGGTAATCCTGAGGTTCCCCCCCCCCTTTATTCTGTTAATATGATGTATTATAATACATTGATCAGTTGTTGAACCATCCTGCATTCCAGGAAAAAATCCCACTTGGTCATTGTATATAATCCTTTTAACGTGCTGCTGAATTCAGTTTGCTAGTATTTTGTTAAGTATTTATGCATAGATGTTCATAAGGTATATTGGTCTGTGGTTTTCTTATATAATAGTTTCTTTGTCTGGCTTTGGTAGCAGGGTAATGTTGGTCTCATAGGATGAGTTAGGAAGTGTTCCCTCCTCTTCAATTTTTGGGGAAAGTTAGAGAAGAATTGGTATTGGGTCTTTTTTAAGTGTTTAGTAGAATTCATAAGTGAAGCCATTAGGTCCAGGGCTTTTCTTTGTCAGGAGATTTTGATTACTGATCAATCTCCTTACTAGTTATAGGTCTATTCATATGTTCTATTTCTTCATGATTTAGTAGTGGTAGATTTTGTGTTTCTAAGACTTTGTCCATTTCATCTAGATTATCCAATTTGTTGACATACAATTGCTCACAGTACTCTCTTATAGTGCATTTTATTTCTGTAGAATTGGTAGTAATGCCCCCACTTTCATTTCTGACTTTAGCAATTTGAGTCTTCTCTCTTTTTTCTTAGTCCATCTAACTAAATGTTAGTCAATTTGTTGATCTTTTCAAAAAACCAACTTTTAGTTTGTGGGGACAAAGCCCCAAAAAACAGTTTCCAGGCTCTCGGCCTCACAATAGAAAGGTGCAAATGGGGGCTAGCAAGAAGGTGGTGGCTGGCAAGCGCGGACTGCTGTTAGGCAGATTATGTAGATCCTGATTCCTGTGTCTCCAGCCCAGCCACCAGCGAGAATATATTGGTTTGACTCCCCTATCTATGGCTCCATGGGTGTTCCTTTTTGGCCTTACCGTGTCCTGCGTTCTTGGGCGAGGAGTGGGAGCTGAGACCCTGCATGACAAATGGCGCAGCGAGCAGGGTACCCCGCGTGACACATGGCGTAGTCGGCAGGATACGGTGCTGGCCAAAGCTTTCCGAAGGGCAGTGGAGCAGTTTGTGCGTAAGCGAGCTCAGTCTGAGGAAGACCAGGAGGAGCAGCTACCGGAGAGCTCGATTCCCATGGAGGGGTGGAAAGACATGGATGGTTCCCCAACCAGCAGAGGCCGGAGAAAGCGGAGAAAGCGAAGGTTGTTGCCGCCCTGTGGGCTGGGAACTGCTTGCTGAGGCAGCCCGGATGCAGGACTTTTAGTCCCAGGAGGAAACGCTTGCTGAGTCCTCCGTGGGACATGAGGGCGAGGTCAAGGTCATCCCTCACCCCTAGGACAGCCCTGGCGAATGACTATGGACGATGGGGAATTGCCTTCTATCCCTAATTTAATGGACGCTTGACTGTTTGGGAACATACCACCATGTAGTGGGACTGGTTTGATGTTTGCTTTTGTGTCTTGACTGGCCGCCATTGATAATATGTAAGCACCTTGATGTGAGCCGCTGTTGTTCCAGCACAGTACCCCGAGAGGCCCAGAGAGAGTGGCAGTGCCCTGAGAGGCCTGGCTGTGTCCGGGAAGTGTGGCTGTGCCCAGAGAGAGTGGCAGTGCCCTGAGAGCCCTGGCTGTATCCAGGAAGTCTGGCTGTGTCCAGAGAGAGTGGCAGTGCCCTGAGGCCCTGGCTGTGTCCAGGAAGTCTGGCTGTGTCCAGAGAGAGTGGCAGTGCCCTGAGGCCCTGGCTGTGTCCAGGAAGTCTGGCTGTGTCCAGAGAGAGTGGCAGTGCCCTGAGAGCCCTGGCTGTGTCCAGGAAGTCTGGCTTTGTCCAGAGAGAGTGGCAGTGCCCTGAGAAACTCTGGCTGTGCCCGGGGAGACTGGTGGTACCCTAAGAAGCCCAGGAAGTCTGGCTGTGCCCAGAAGTACTGGTGGTGCCCTGAGAAACCCTGGCTGTGCCCAGAGAGCCTGGCTGTGTTCAGGATAGTGCATTCACCTTCAGGCTCCTTGCACAGGGCCCCTCGCAGAGGACGTTTGTCGCGTGGATTGTGAGGCGAGACCCTGTAGGGGTGGAGTGTGGGGACAAAGCCCCAAAAAACAGTTTCCAGGCTCTCGGCCTCACAATAGAAAGGTGCAAATGGGGGCTAGCAAGAAGGTGGTGGCTGGCAAGAGCGGACTGCTGTTAGGCAGATTATGTAGATCCTGCTTCCTGTGTCTCCAGCCCAGCCACCAGCGAGAATATATTGGTTTGACTCCCCTACTTATGGCTCTGTGGGTGTTCCTTTTTGGCCTTACTGTGTCCTGCGTTCTTGGGCGAGGAGTGGGAGCTGAGACCCTGCATGACAAATGGCGCAGCGAGCAGGGTACCCTGCGTGACAAGTTTCATTGATTTTTTTCTATTGTTTTTCTATTCTTTATTTTGTTTATTTATGCTTTAATGTTTATTATTTTCTTTATTCTGCTAGCTACGGATCTAGTGTGTTGTTTTTCTAGTTCCTCGAGGTATAAAGTTAGGTTGCTGACGACTTTTGCCGCATCTTTATTTCTTTAAGACAGTTGTTGTAAAGTCTTTGTCTAGTATATCTGCTATCGGGGTTTTTTTAAAGGATAATTTCTATTGATTTTTTTCTTTTGAATGGGTCAAACTTTCCTGTTTTGTTGTTGAACACTAGATATTTGAATCTAATAATGTGGTAACTCTGGAAATCAGGTTTGCCACTGTGGGGACAGAGCCCCAGAGAGTAGTTTCCAGGCTCTCGGCCTCACGTGGAAAGATGCTGAGTCGGGTAGTAGATGGCTGGCAGCTGTGGCTAATTGGCCGTCAGATGTAACCCGTTAGCCAATTAGCCACTGATATAACTGCCCAGGCTGTGCTGGTTGGAGAGTCAGTGAGTCAGTCAGTCGGTTGGTTGGCAGGCAGAAAAGAGGACAGCAGGTTGCAGGTCGTGTGACTCCAGCCTCCAGTGAGACTATAGTGGTATGACTCCCCTACCTATGGCTCGGTGGGTGTTCTGTTTTGGCCTAGCCACATCCTGCATTCTTATGTGGGGAGCGGGACTAAAGACCCCACAGGCCTCCTTGCGTGACAAATGGCGCAGCGAGCAGGGTCTCCCGCATGACAGCCACCTGCCTCAGGTTTTACTGTTTTTTTGTAATTAAAAAAAACTTCTTGTAGGCTCTCTCTGTGCTAAGGGTCAACCAGAGGTGTAAACTTGTCTTTTCAGGTCTTTTCTGAACTTTTTCCTGGGATTGCACAGCCACTTTCTAATTTTTCCTTTATATTTCTTTGTTTTTGAATGTCCTAGTTGTTAAGGTCTGGCTCCCAAAATAGGAAAAAGAGAAAAATGAAGAGGGAAAAAAGGGTGTCAGCCTTTTGAATTCCTTGGAAACCATTTCAGCTGGTCTGGAAGGGGCTTGCAGTTATAGAGAGAAGTGCAAAAACAATGGCTGTCCACCTCTTCAGCAGCACCTCTGTGATCAGAAGTAACAGTCAGTGATCACAGCACAGAGCCCTGATTGGTGACCTCATCTAAACTGAATTACCTCCCAAAGGCCCCACCTCCAAATACCATCACATGAAGATGTAGCTCTATTCAGTCTTTAGCTCTATCCTTCATATTTTTCAAAGACATCTGCTCACTATCTGTTTGTGCTATACCCTGGGTAATTTCTTCAGAACTGTCTTCTGGTTCACTAATTTCTCTATTTGGCTATAATTGGATGTTTAGCTTCTCTATTAATTTTTGAATACGTATTTGAATGTTGCTTATTTGCAATTGATTATATGCATATCTATTGTTGATCAATAATCAGTCAGAATTTATATTTGAATCAGGATAGCTGCCTCAGAGTACCCTCCTCTCTCTTCATCTTCTGTACATTCTTAAAATGATTTTTATTGTGAAAATCATTCATACAAAAGTATATAAAATGTTTAGGTGGAATTTAAGGATTAATCATTAAATGAAGGCTCATGTACGTACCAATCAGCTTAAGAATTAGAATATTACCAGTAACTTAGAGGCCACTTGGATGCCCTTCTCAGCTCCACCTCCCAACTTTATCTCCCCAAGAGAGAAACACCATACTGCTGTTTGTCATCCTCATTCCTTTGTTTTTATTTATGGCTTTACAACATAAGTATTCCCAAATGTACTGCCTAGTTTTTATGTTTTTGAATTTTTGTAAGTTAAATCATATTGCACATATTCTTTACTATGCTTCTCTCACACAAAATTATGTTTTTCACTTATGTTGATGCATATTGCTGTAGTTCATCCACTTTTGTTATTAAATTATTCTAGTGTATGGTATGCCACAATTTATCCATTTTACTGTTGTTAGATATTTGGATCATTTCCAGTGCTTTTGCTCTTACAAATAATAATGCAGTGAATATTCTTGTATATGTCTCTTGATGTACATGGGAAAGTTTCTTTATGGTATTTTCTTATCAGTGGCATTGCTGGGACATAGTACATGCACATTATCAATTTAACTAGATAATAACAAATTGCTTTTCAAAGAGACTGTACCGAGTTACACTTCCACCAGCAGTAGGTGAGTTCTTGTTCCAAACTTTCACTAACACTTGTCTGATTAACTTTTGTCAAACGGGTGAATATGACATGGCATCTGTCACGCAGGGCGTCCGGTGGGGTCTCAGTTCCCACTCCCCACATAAGAACGCAGGACATTGTGAAGCCAAAAAGGAGCACCCACGGAGCCATAGGTAGGGGAGTCATACCACTATAGTCTTGCTGGCGGCTGGATTCACAAGACGTGCGACCTGCTGTCCGCTTTTCTGCCAACTGACCACTTGCTAGCTGCAATCTGCCGTGTTAACTGCAATCCACCTTGCCAGCTCAGCCACCATCTTCTTGCTAGCCCTCATCTTCTGCTAGAGTAGCCACGGCAGTTATATTAGTGGCCAATGGCTCACTGGTTACAGCTGACGGCCAACTAGCCACAGCTGATGGCCATCCAGTCACAGCTGATGGCCATTTACTACCTGAGCCAGCAACTTTCCATGTGAGGCTGAGAGCCCGGAAACTGCACTCCTGGCTCTGTCCCCACAGTATCTCTTGGTACTTAATTTACTTTCCCTGTTGTTAATGTGGGTAAGCAGATTTTCATGTGTTTATGAACCACTTATTTTTCTTAGTAAAACTTAGTGAGTTTTGTCAGTATTACTAGTAGGTTGTCCTTTGCTTTCCCCACCCCAAATCAATATGACTTTTATTGCATCTTTAAAATATCACAAATAAGTGAGGACTCACTCGACATCTTGGTGTTTCCGTAGCTGGACAACTTAAATCTTATTTAGCAGCCTGCTGAACTGTTCCTTTTTCAGAAACAAATACCATTTAAAAATTTTCTGATGTTCTTGTTTTTAACTGTTGTGGCTTGTTGAATCAAAGCAGCTGAATTTGATACAAGTTCAATGATCATTTCCTTCAAGAATTAACTCATCTTTCTGGGCTTGAGATACTGAGCAAGCAATACCTGACTCATCCGAACCCTGCGGATGTATTTTCCCCCCAAGAAACTTCGGATTTCAACAAGAGAACCATTCTCCAGAACCACATTGAAGAGGAAGTGAGCACACAGAGACCTAATCTCATAATGGACGCCCAGGGTAACACCCTTGATCGTGTTCTGTACGTGACCACAGATTGTGCAAATAGTAGCCAGTTCCTTTCTATTCTCCCATCATTTGTCACCCCGGAGCCTCTTCTTTTTCTTTCCAAGGAGACTGAGTTCTGCACTGATGTGACTGAAGTCCCCCCACAGGGTACCTCTGGGGCCCTTCATAATAACTGTGGTTCCTGCAGAGTGATGTCCACGTTTTCTGGAATGTCCGCACTCTGATTGCTGAGAATGGTCTTCATCCTCGCGTAAATGCAGCAAAAAGAGAGCTGTCCTTTGCTTTTTGATTATTACATGTTTTTTTGGTGTGTATATTCTTGATACAAATTCCTTTCATTTAGATAAGTTACAAATATCTTGTCCCAGGTTGTGGCTTGTCTTTATTTTCTTTTTGGCGCATTTGGATGAACAGAAGTTTTAAATTTCAATGTAATGAAATTTATCAGTGTTTTCCACTTAAGATTAGAGTTTAGGAGTCTTACTGAAGAACTCCTTCCTAATTTAAGGTTCTAAAGAGATTCTTCTACATTTCTTCTAAGAGTTTTATATTTTTGCCTTTCAAATGTAAGTCTGCAGTTGATTTTTGTGTATGGTGTGAAGGAAGGATTCAATTTCATTTTTAAAAACAAGCATAGCCAATTATCAAGATTTACTATAAATAGTCCATCTTTTTCGGCTCTATCACAAATTGAATTTCCATGTTTTATCTCTTTTTAGGCCATTTTATTTCACTGATTTATTTTTCTATTTCTACACCATAATTTACGTAGTAAGTCCTGATATTTAACAGCATAAGGATAGATTTGCGAGAATTGACGTCTTTAAGATATTGAGTCTTCTTATCTGAAAACAGTGTATATCTCTTTTCTTATTTATGTTTCTTTCAAAAACTTTTATCATTTTCTACATAAGGAACTAACATGTTTTTATTGATTTTTTTATGAGGTACGTAATTTGGTGGGGGGGAAAGGGTGCTTTTGTAAATTAATTGTGTATTCTGCAACCTTGTGAAACTCAATTATTCTAATTTGGTAGATTCCATAGGATTTTCTATGGAGATGATCATGTCATAGATTATTTGAGTATATTTCATGATTCCATTGCATCTCCCTTGTTGGCTCACTAACTACAACTCTTTGTTGTATTATTTCAGTGGTTGCTTTAGGGTTTATTTTGTTTTATATTTTAAATAATTTTATTTTATTTTTTAAATTTTTTATTGGGGAATGTTGGAGAACAGTGTGTTTCTCCAGGGCCCATCAGCTCCAAGTTGTTGTCCTTCAGTCTAGTTGTAGAGGGCGCAGCTCAGCTCCAAGTCCAGTTGCCATTTTCAATCTTTAGTTGCAGGGGCTCAGCCCACCATCCCATGCGGGAATTGAACCGGCAACTTTATTTTTAAGAACTCTCACTCTAGGGTTGGCTGAACGGCTCAGTTGGTTAGAGCGCGAGCTCTGAACAGCAGGGTTGCCTGTTTGATTCCCATATGGGATGGTGGGCTGCGCCCACAGCAACTGAGATTGAAAATGGCAACTGGACTTGGAGCTGAGCTGCGCCCTCCAAAACTAGATTGAAGGACAACGACTTGGAGCTGATGGGCCCTGGCGAAACACACTGTTCCCCATAGCCTCAGTAAAATTAAAAAAAAAAAAGCTCGTGCTCTAACCAACTGAGCCATCTGGCTATTTATTGTATACATCTTTAACCTCGGTACAGGTTACCTTCAAAACAGACATCGTATTACTTCACATAGATAGTATAAGAACTGTAAACAATATACATCCATTTCTCTCCTCCCATTTCTCTCCTCCAGCCTTTGTGCTGTTGTTGTCATATATTTTGCTTCTACATATATTATAAACCCCACAACTCATGGTTATTAGTTTTGCTTTAAGCAGTTAATCACATATTTTTTTTAAGATTTTTTTTTTTATTGGGGAAGGGGAACAGGACTTTATTGGGGAACAGTGTGTACTTCTAGGACTTTTTTTCCAAGTCAAGTTGTTGTCCTTTCAATCTTAGTTGTGGAGGGCGCAGCTCAGCTCTAGGTCTAGTTGCCGTTGCTAGTTGCAGGGAGCGCAGCCCACCATCCCTTGCGGGACTTGAGGAATTGAACTGGCAACCTTGTGGTTGAGAGCGCACTGGCCCATGTGGGAATCGAACCGGCAGCCTTCGGAGTTAGGAGCATGGAGCTCTAACCGCCTGAGCCACTGGGCCGGCCTCAATCACATATTTTATCGGCTAGGGATTTTAATAGATGTTTGCTCTGTTTTATTCATCATTCCTGGGTGTTTTGTAGCAGTAAGGTTTTTGAGAATATCTACTGTCATTTTACTGAAAAACTAGAGGTCTTTCCATTGTGAACAGTCCTCAAAGAAAGATGCATACATGAATACTCAATATATGAATGCACAAGAATATCAATATACTGCATCCTGTCCAATCAGCCAGTTACTTTACAAAGCTAGACTCTCTCATAAGTACATTATAAATAATGCATTTGATTCGTATCAATAACCTATAATTTCCAGAGGCCATAATCACATCTTTTGATACTTCAATTATAATTCTCTCATCACATTGTTCCCCAGATATTCAGCGTAAGTAAGTCTCTCCTTGTTTACAACATTGTAAGCTCCTTGAAGGTGGTCAATATATTTCACAGTCCTCTGGTACTCTCACAATGCTAAGCCTAGCATGTGATAGGTGTTTTCTTAGTTAGTGGCTTATGAATATATGAAGTAGACTGACAAAGTAATGAAAATAGAAGTAAACTTAAGGTAGCCAAAAAAACACATACAACAAGTCCTAACAATCATTTTAATGAAGTCACTACAATAGTGCATAGGGCCACACCTCTTTCTACTTCCCAGAACTTGTGAATCAGACTTTATCAAGTTGGTTTACATAGTCGAGTATGAGTAAGTGGCTCTGGCCTAGTGTCCTATCCAGAATTCAAAAATTATCAGGTAAGCACACTTTTACCATTCTCATACTTTAAGGAGAGTCAGACCCCATTCCAATATTTTCTTTCTCTTTTTCTACCATTTAAATGCCTACAGCATGCTAATTGTGGTAGGATACAAAGAAGTGTATGATATGATTTCGGCTCTCTAAAAGCGTACTGTGAAGCTGACATAGCAAAAGCATAAAAGCCTGTATGTTCACAGTTATCTATTTTCTTTCGTTATTTTTCTAGCTGAAATGCCAGCCAAGCCAGCACACTTCCTTCTAGTATTCACTGTAAGTGCGGACTATACTCAGGTCATTGCCCTTACCTCACCAGTTCTGTTCTTTCTGTCTCCGGCTCATTCACTGAGCTTTGTAACCCACCTTCTGTATGATAGGCAAATGCATTACAATTCAAGTCCTTAAATAATGATTTTTGAAGGGTTGGATGAGTTGAACGGGGCTATAGGTTGAAGAGCAAACACAAGGAAAGAATGAAATACGCTTTATACACATAGGACTCAGGAGGAAATCTGCCTCCTCCTTTCTTCCTTATTGACACTGCCTTGCTTGAAAATTTCATCACCATTTACTGGAACTATTGCAAAAGGCTCCAAACTTAGCTTCCTGTCTCCAGACCCTCTTAACTATGGTTTATTCTTCACACTCTTTACAAGAGTAACCTATCCATCATTCAGCTCCAGTGATGTCCCCTTTGCCCAGAAACCTTCAATGGCTCCCCACTGTGCAGAAGAAATCAAGTCCTTCCAAACAGAAAAAATTCAGATAACATCAACCGTGTGTAATGAGTAACACTGATAGAATTCCAAGAGCATATACTTGGGGATTTCATACATTTAGTCACATCATTATATACTATTTGGTAAAATCAATTTGCAAAAGTGATTTAGCCCAAAACAAAGTTAGATGGAGTGATGATTTGATTGAAAAAGAATATTCCCAGAAACATTTCAGCCATTTTTTAGAATTTCAGGTGTTTTCCTTTGCCTTTCTTGTTCTATACAGCTGGCTTTTATCCAATTATTCCTATTCTGTGCTGTTTAGAACATAAAACATTTTGAAACAACCTAAATATCCAATAATTTAGAGGTAATTGAAGCTCCAGCAAATAAGGAATTATTTAAACAAATTGTAAGTGATTACAAAATGTCTGTATAGCATGCACAAGTATTATATGCAGTGACTTTACAGAACCTTATTTTGAGCAATTTGCAAAATTTATAAAGTCATGAAAACAATGCTATATGTTTTCATGAAGATCAGCTATAATTTAAAATGAATTGTAAAAACTCCAAAATTCTAGATCTTTATTGTGTTATTTTGTAGTTTTATTTTGTTGTTCTTATGACAAAAGCAATTGAAAATATTAGCACTATGCTGTAACCAACTGAGCTAACTGGCCAACCCTAACAATTCAAAATACGATAGAAAAGTAAGAAAAGGCAGACAACTACACAGACATACACAGTCCATAATATCTCTCTGCTCAATGACAAATACTTCTGGACCTTCTAGTAAAAACTGAATCATATGTACACGATTTGAAAGCAACTCCATTTTATTTATGCAATCTTCCACTGTTTAACATTTAGGTTGAGTTTAACAAGTCCTATATTTTTTGTACATTGAAGTTTTTATCACTTTCCTCCCTATTATTGGTAGCACAGAGCAATAAGAAGTAGGTAAAACTGATTTGAAATAAAAAATATAAGGTTTGAGCAAAACACCCCAGAGTTCTAAAAAATGGTTTAAAAACATAAGTTGTAAAATCACCCCAAGTGTACTAGCACTCTACAACCAAAACAGAACTGGGGAACAGCGATATTCATCTTCAAACAAACCATCGTCTTTTCAGGTAAGCACCTTTAAGAAGTGAATGACCTACTACTCCTGATGATGGAGTAGTAGGGAATCCCTCCAAATCTGGCCTTTTGAATAAGAATAGACTGATGACAACTTGTTATATCTTGTAGCACTGTAAACTAGCAGGGACAGATCTGAGACTATATTATTTTCTCAGCTAGTGATAAAGAATGGGCTGCTCTCTATACTTTCGGATCAGGGTCACACTACCAAGTAGCAAATTTAATAATTTGGATCCACTTCTCTACTAAGCTCACTTAAAAACACCAGTTGCCCTCTGTTCTGTTAGCTGTTTGTCCATCTGTACACCAATACCAATTGTCTGGATTACTGTAACTTTATAGTAAACCTCAAAATCAAAAGTGTTATTCCTCTAATTCAGTTCTTTTTCAAAGTTGTTTTGGGTATACTAGGTCTTTTGTGTTTCCATGTGAATTTTGGAATCAGTTTGTCAATTTCTACAATAAAGCCTGCTGGAATTTTGATTTTGGGAGAACTGACACCTTATGGATACCAATTTTTCCAATCCATGAACACGGTATATCTCTCCATTTGTTTAGATCTTCAAGTTTCTCAGCAATGGTTTGTGGTTTTCAGTGTACGGGTTATCTTTTCTAGTCTTTTATCAGATTTATCCCTAATATTTCATACTTTTTGATGCTATAGCAAATGATATTTTTTTTTGAAATTTCCATTTCCAATTGCTCATTGCTAATGTATAGAAATATAATTGATTTTTGTATATTGATATTTTGTCTACACATGAAGGGACACTGATGTTAAAAAAAACAGGTGTAAGGGCACTCCAGCAGAGATAATTTTTCCAACAAATGGTGCTGGAACAATTGGATATCTGTATGCAAAAAAACTCCAGACCAAACCAATACAAAACCTTTAATTCATACTTCACATTATGTAAAAAAATTAACTCAAAATGAGTCACAGACATAAATCTAAAACCTACAGCTATAAAAATTATAGAAAAAAACCTTTGCGACCTTGGGTTAGGCAAAGACTTCTTAGATATAACATTGAACACATATTACATAACAGAAAAAATAAGTTGAATTTCATCGAAATTAAAAATTTCTGATCTTCATCAGACACTGTTAAGAGATTGAACAAGCCACAGACTTTGAGAAAATATCTGTAACTCATATATCTGAAAAAGGACTTGTATCCAGAATATATAACGAACTCTCAAACCACAAGATAACTCAGTTTTAAAAGGATCAAAGATTTAACTGACACTTTACCAAAGAAGGTATAAATATGGCAAATAAGCACATGAAAATGTGCTCAACACAATTAGTTACTGGAAAATTGCAAATTAAAACTATGAGAGGCCACTATACGCCTATCAGTATGGGTACAATTAAAAAGACTGACCGGGGGGCAGCCGGATGGCTCAGTTGATTAGAGCATGAACTCTGAACAACAGGGTGGCTGGTTCGGTTCCCGATGGGCCAGTGAGCTGCACCCTCCACAACTAGATTGAAGACAATGAGCTGCCGCTGAGCTTCCAGAGGGGCGGCTGGATAGTTCAGTTGGTTAGAGAGCAACCACAAGGTTGCCGGTTCAATTCCCGCATGGGATGGTGGGCTGTGCCCACTGCAACTAAAGATTGAAATGGCAACTGGATTTAGAGCTGAGCTGCACCCTCCACAACTAGATTGAAGGACAATGACTTGGAGCTGATGGGCCCTGGAGAAACACACTGTTCCCCAACATTCCCCAATAACATTAATAAAATAAAAGGACTGACCATTCTCTCTCTCTCTGTCTGTCTCTGTTTCTCTGTCTCTCTCTCTCTCTCTCTCTCTCTCTCTCTCTCTCTCTCTCTCTCTCTCTGTAAATTGGTAACTGGGAGGTGATGAATGTGTTAGCTAACATTGTGTCAACATCTCACAATATATATACATTTATCAAATCAGGTTGTACACCTTATACTTTACAATGTCATATGGCAATTGTGTCTCAATAAAGCTGGAAACAATAAAAGCGGACATACCAAGTACTGACAAGGAATTGGAACTCTTTCTCCCACGCTATTAGTGGGAATGTAAAATAGTACAATTACTTTGGATTACGGTTTGGCAGTTTCATAAAGAATTAGACATAAACGTGTCATATGATCCAGTCCTAGCCACTCCTAGCCATTTACCCAAGAGAAATGAACTCCTATGTCCACACAAGAACCTACATGTGAATGTTCATAGCAGCTTTATATGCAATGGCTGAAAACCAAAACAACCCAAATGTCCATTAACAAGTGAATGGGTAAACACACTGTGTGATATCGGGACTGTGGACTACTACTCAGTAATAAAAAGAAAGGAACTAAGACCAGGTCTTATTTTCGGGGAAACACGGAAGAAAGAGTACATATATTATTCCTTTTATATAAAATTCTAGAAAATGCAAAAAAATCAATAGTGACAGAAAGCAGATGGTAGGTGCCTGGGGGACAGGGCCAAGTGGGAGGTAAAAGTATGTAGGACATGAAGGTACTTTTGGTAGTGATGACTATGTTTTCTCTTGATTGTGGTGATGGTGTCATGAGTGTATACATTACCTCTAAACTTATCAAATTGTGCAATTTAAATGTATCTAGTTTATCTGTCAGTTATCCCTCAGTAAAGCTGTTAAGGAAAAACTAAAAAACTTCAGGAGTTCCCGGATGGCAGTGATAACTTTGTGAGGTCAAGGGGCTTCAGAGACATGGGGCAGTGTTCTCTCCGCACTCTGGCTGCTCATCTTGGCTGGGTTCTGACTGCGTTTCACTTTCACATTGTGCAATTGAGTTGCCCCAGTCTGCTGGCTATTTCCCACATCTCAGGGGTCACACAGGACACGGGTTAGTCAACTGGGCAGACTGGTCCGACTGACTAGATGTCAATGATTGGGAGTCTTGTCTTAAACACACACACACACACACACACGCACACACACACACACACGCACGCACGCACTCGGGAGGGAGGGAGGGGGCAGGGCGGATCGGAGGGAGAAATATCTTGGGTTCACTAACTCTCCTGGGGGAGTCCATGGGTGGCGTTCAGTGGGTCCCTGACCCCAAAATTATATACAAGTTTTTTAAGTGCATTTTTCTGGGGAGAGGGTTTGTAGGTTTCATCAGACCCTCAAAGAGCTCCCAGACTACAAAGAGTAAGAAGCGCCGCCGACAGGGATAAAGCCAGACCCGTGTATCCTTTCTCCTACCAGTCACTCAGTCCATTCTTCCCTCGGAGATAACATCTCTGAGACCTGCACCAAGACATCACCAATGTCATTTCCTCCCCGTTGCCCAGGAGCTACCCCAGGCTGCAGCACCACCCGCGCCCTCTCACGCTTTCCTGCTGCTTAAGAATCGGGAGTTGTTTCCAGTCCCCCAGGGGCGCAACCTGCCCGCCACGTTTGCTCTCCCCGGGGACGCGGTCCCTCCCCCGTCCTACCACTACCCACCCGTGGGATTTGCTTTCGTCGGAGGGTACTGACAGGGTCGTTTCCCTGGGTCCTCGGCGGGGACTGCACGCTGTGCACCATCCACGCAGCTTTCCTCGTGGGGCTCGGGGAACCGCGTTCACACAAGTCTCGAAATTGCTGTACAACTCCAAGTCGGATCCCCCCTTACAACCCTCGGGCTTTTCCCTTTGCCTCGGAAATCGGAAGACAGTGTATTAGACACCTGGCCACTCAGCTCCCTCCCTTGGGTGACCAGGTAAGCCGCAGTGGGTGGGGACGCAGGGACCGGCGCTCTGCCCCCCACGTGTCCCGTGCGTGCCCGCCCAGCTCCCCGCACCCGGCGGGCGCGCAGCCCTTTCCTCCCGGGCCCCCTCCCGCGCCCCAGGGCGCACGCGACCCCTACCTGGCGTCACCGGCGGCCAGAGCAGCAGCAGCACGAGCAGCACCGAGAAGGCGCTGGTCCCGCGGCCCCGGGGCCGCAGGCGGGCCATGGCCTCTCCCCGCGCCGCGCCCTCGCCGGCTCCCCCGCGGGCTCCCACGGGCCGCGCGCCCCGCTGCCTGCGAGTGCGGACGCCGGGCGGCCCCGGAGGAGGTGGAGGGCGCAGCGCCCGGGACGGGCCGTCCCGCGAGGCGCATTCGCTTTCGCTTTTGCTTTAGCCCCCGGAGGGCTGGGGAGAGGTGAGGAGCGGTGACAGCTCCGTGACTCAGCATTCCCACCCCCTCCTCTGGGAAAAGCCCCGGCGGCCACGCGACCCCCGCGCCGCCGCCCCGGGCCCCGCCGAGCCGCCGGCCGCGCAGCGCGGACACCGGACTGTCACCTGGAGGAGTGGGTCCCTCCCCCTCCTCTCCCGTCGCCTCTCGTGACCCCAACAGTCCATTCGGTCTCGTGTCCCCACGCAGAGGGAGTGGGCAAAGCCATCGGGAAGCAAGTAAACACGGCCGGTGGGTGCTGACACCTGACCTCTCCACTTGTCACCTCCCTTTGCTTGTCTCCGCCTGTCGCGCCGACTTCACCTGCCCAAGTGTCCCTGCATTCCTGGACCACAGACCGGCGGGAGAGTTGTCCTGCGTCCACCGTCCGACCGCCGTGAGGACCCGACCGGCCGGTGGGTGACAGCGGAAGTGTCCCAGCGGCGCGTCCGCCGGGTCACCTGCCCGGGAAGCGCATTCCAGGCCACCTGCTTGCGGACGCCTGCCCCTGCTCTCTGTGCCGCCACCGTGTCTTGTTCCAGCTGCATCTTTATTCCGCAGGGACACTTCAAGTATTTGAGGAGGGCATGGAAAAGAGGAGGGAGGACCTGGCTTACTCATTTAGACGCATTCTCCTAGTTCACCATCCTAATTTAGCAGGTGGGGTTTTGGTTTTCTTTGGATCTCAAGTTAAGCCTGACATTATTGAGAACTTGTGCCGTGAGAAAGGTCTGGATTTCACAAACAAATTCCCAGTTCTAGGAATGAAATTAGGCAATACCAGACATCTGTTCCCCCAGTGGTAACATTTTGCATAACTGTAGCAGTGGGATATCACAAGCAGGAAATTTTCGTAGACCATATTCAAATTCTGTCAGTTTTCTATGCATTCATTTGTGTGCATTTAGTTCTGTGCACTTTTTGTTTTAAATTTTTACTGGGGAATATTTGGGAACAGTGTGTTTCTCCAGGGCCCATCAGCTCCAAGTTGTTGTCCTTCAATCTAGTTGTGGAGGGCGCAGCTCACTGGCCCATGTGGGAATCGAACCAGCAACCCTGTTAAGAGCTCAAGCTCTAACCAACTGAGCCATCTGGCCACCCCTAGTTCTATGCACTTTTGTCACATATACAGATAGATGTCTGTGACCACCACTGCCGAGAGGAGTAACAGTTCCCGTTGCAGGATGGCTCCTGCTACTCTTTTATAGTCACAGCCACCTTCCTCTCTCCCCCGTCCCCAATCCCTAGCAACTACTGATCTTTTTCTCCATCTGTATAATTTTGTCATTTGAAGAATGTTATGTAAGTGTCATCATACAGCTTACAGCCTTTAGAGGTCAGCTTTTTTCACTCAGTACAATTCCCTTGAGATCCATTCAAGTTGCTGTATGTATCAATAGTCTGTTCCTTTTTATGAGGAATATCAATGGTTGCTTTTTTTTTTAATGTTTGAGTCTCTGTCATCCACAGGGAAACAACCTGCTGCTTTTATATGTGAACTAGTTTCCTAGGACTGCCATAGCAAAGTACCAAAAGTAGGTGGCTTAAAACAATAGGAATTGGGGAGCATTTGTGGTCTTGCTCCCCAGCATTCGGGGTCTGACAATAAGGTTCGTGAACTTGTTGCAACGATGGTTCTAATCTTTTTTGCTATCAGAGGGATTATTCATTATGAATTTGTACCGTCTGGACAAACAGTTAACCAAGTTTACTATTTGGAAGTGCTGAAAAGGCTGCGTGATAAAGTTAGAAGACTTCAACTTTTCGCCCACAATTCATGGCTCTTGCATCACGACAATGCACCAGCTCACACAGCACTGTCTGTGAGGGAGGTTTTAGCCAATAAACAAATAACTGTATTGGAACACCTTCCTTACTCACCTGATCTGACCCCAATGACTCCTTTCTTTACCCAAAGATAAAGGAAATATTGAAAGGAACACATTTTGATGACATTCAGGACATCAAGGGTAACATGACGACAGCTCTGATGGCCATTCCAGAGAAAGACTTCCAAAACTGCTTTGAAGGGTGGACTAGGCACTGGCATCGGTGCATAGCTTCCCAAGGGGAGTACTTCAAAAGTAACCGTAGTGATACTCAGCAATGAGGTATGTAGCACTTTTTCTAGGGTGAGTTTGTGAACTTAATTGTCAGACCTCATAGTGGAAAACACTTATTATGCCCAACACTGTTTATTCTAAGCACTTTACATATATTTTCATACTCCACACAACAGCCCTATGATATTATAAATAGCCTCATTTTTATGGTCATTCATTCCATGCATATTTATTGAATGTTTACTTATTATATCAGAGATTGTTCTAGGTAACATCTACTAGGAAAGAAAAAGAGCAGTGCAGAGGCCCTGGTAGAGATCTATCTGGCTCGTTTGAAGACTAACAAGGAGTTGTGCCTGGCTGCAGAAAGAGAGAGGGAGTGGTGGAAATGGAGTCAGAGAGATAGTAAGGCAACAGATCCTGTAGGGCCTTGTAGGTCATTATAAGGACTTGGACTTTTAGAAGAGAAAACTGAGGCAGAGACGAGGTAAGCAACTTGCCCAAGGTTATTCAGCCAGTCCTCGTACACTATACTTTTTGTGTCTGTTTTCTTTCACTAAGCATATTTTTTTTCAAGGTTCATCAATGTTGCAGCCTGTATCAGTACTCCTTTTTTACTACTTATAGTATTCCATAACATAGATATTCCACGTTCTATTTATTCAGTCACCAGTTCACGACTATTTGAATTGTCTCCACTTTTTGACTGTTACAAATAATGCTGCTGTGCACATTCACGTACAAGCTTTTTGTGAACCTGTTTTCAGTATATTTCACTATATAGTTCGTTATATAGGAGTGGAATTGTTGGGTCTTATGGTAATTCTAAGATTCCTGAAAGCCAGCAAGAAGACTCAGGAGCGATTTAGGAAGCAGACACAACTGGTTTTCAGGCTGGGAGCATGTGGGGGTGATGCATTCTTAATGCTCACCAAATGAGAACGTCCTTGGCTTTGGGGGTGGTGACTTAGGGACTCAGGCAACATCAGTCTGTAGGAATCAGCAGAAGGGTGTCTGGCTGCTGCCATGAACCTGGGGAGACCAAGGCAGTGAATATGAAGTGGAAGGAATGAAAGAAAACTAGTCCGTGCACAGGAGTGTTCCTTAATAACAGAAAAACGAACATTGGACATACACACACACACACACACACACACACACACACGCACACACACGAAGAAGGAATTGCTTCTCAGAGTATAAAAAGTACCACATTTCCTCAGTTTTGTAAATCATGTCATATCTGGCTGCAAGCTTCCACTTGCCAAGGTCAACAAAAATCTGACATTATTCTCCCCTCAACCCCCGGTGGCAAAAAGGTTCTCTTCCCTTCCCTTGGGTTTACCAGGACCTAGGAGAAATAGGCAGAGGCCTGCAACCTGTGTCTTCTTGGTTACCTCCAAATGGTCATTCTAGACCTACCCTCCAGGTTCTGGTCTCCACTAATGCACCTGACTCCCTTCTAGTCCATCCTTATTCCCTTCAAAATACTTTTTGCACATACAGTTATCCTCACAATCTAGGCAGTTTATCTCAGTTAGCCTAGGACCGCCTCTAGAAAAGGCCTATTTGGGTCAGCCTCTTTGGTATCCTGCAATCAAATAAGGAAATAAACACCTAACAAACATTCTGTAAACTGCATCCCTGGGATGGGAGAGCTCCAAATTCTAGAACAGAAAAGCTTGCCTGTTCCTGAGGAAAATCACCCTGTACTTTCTTCCCAAGAGACCAATCCATTTCTTGGTAACTCAGTTACGTGAGTTTGGCGCCTCATAACCATAATTTAATCACCTTTGTGTTTGAAAAATTAAACTATGAGATGAATTTTGAATTTTAAATATTTAAATATATCAGTGTAAAGTGAGTTTAATACTTTTTAAAGTTTCATGATGTTTTTATTCAAATTTGTTTTGGAATTTTATCCTTTAATTGACTTTGAAACTGTATTCTCTCCAGTTCTGCATATGGGGTATTAGGACCTATTCCAGAGGGTGGTTGTGAGGATTAAATGAGATAATAAAAGCATTTAGAACAGTGCCTGACATATAATAAATGCTTAGTAAGTGATAGATAAATGATACACAACATACATTTAGTATGTTCTGTTTGTAAGCTATCTAACATGATTATAGAGAAAGTTGCCAGCTAAAAATGTGAAGTACAAGTTAGGCATTGAAAAAATGTTCAGAGAAATATTTTCTAAGATACTGAGCCAAGCCATCTGTCAAGGCAGGATGCCAGAGCACCAAGGAGATGGATGGGAAGGCCCCATGAACAGATGGCGAGGATAGAAACTCCACCCTGGGTGGAACTTCCAACAGCTGGCACTCATGTTCCTACTCCTGCTGTCACTTCCTGAAGCAAGACCACGCCCAACTAAGATGATAAACTCGGTAAAGTCAACTTCCCCAAGATGAAACGGCTTCATGTTCCACTCCCAATTACATCATGAGCTTCCCCTGGTGTCCTTCATCTACGTAAGTAAGAACCCAACTTGGCCCGTCACCCTCGGCACTCTTTCTTCATGTTCACAAAGTATGTCAGCCCTTTCTCTTCTGCCTCCACCCTCTTCTCCACCTTCCTTATCTCATCTCCTAGTGAGGAGAACTTGAGAGACAGGGAAAACTTTCAAGAACCTTGTGCTTTCACCTTTGTTTTTCAGGTCATCCCTAAATAACTCAGGATAAAACCAAGAAAGAAAATGATAGAAGTTTAGGGTTTCCAAAATGTACACCCAAGATTTATCAGGGAATTTCAAATCCAAATGCCTATAAAGGCCAGACAGCAGGGTTGCTGGGCAGAAGACAAGAGGAAGTAGGCTGAAAGTTCTTGCACACTTGCACACTTTCAGAGAGCATGTATGTCCACTGACACTAGATTTTTAATTTTTAAAGAAACTGAAGTCTCCCAGGTTACAAATAGAGATTATTGTTTTAGAAAAAAAAATCAAAACACCATGAAAGCCAGACAAAGCCCATCCATAGGCTTTGCACCATCTAATATGCAATAATCTTCTTTTTATTCAGACAACTAACTATTAAAAGTGTTTCAGGCCGGCCCAGTGGCTCAGGTGGTTGGAGCTCCGTGCTCCTAACACCGAAGGCTGCCGGTTCGATTCCCACATGGGTCAGTGCCAGATGGCTCAGTTGGTTGGAGCGCGGACTTTCAACCACAAAGTTGCTGGTTCGACTATCGCAAGGGATGGTGGGTTGTGCCCCCTGCAACTAACATTGGCAACTGGACCTGGAGCTGAGCTGCGCCCTCCACAACTGAGACTGAAAGGACAACAACTTGACTTGGAAAAGTCCCGGAAGTACACACAGTTTCCCAATAAAAGTCCTATTCCCCTTCCGCAATACAATCTTAAAAAAAAAAAGAAAAAAGAAAAAAGTGTTTTTATCCCTCCACCATGCAAGAAATTAGAAATATTAACTTACTGAAATGAGTTTGGTTCGTGAATTTTAAAATCTTAGATCTATGACCAGTCACAATAGATGGCTTGTTACCTCTTGGAACATTTTGCAAAAATGTTGTTGGAATGCGTACTTTTCTGCAGAAAGGATCCATGTCTTTCATCAACTTTTTTCAAAAGGGTTCTTGACCTAAAATGTTAAGAATAAAATGTCTGGAAGGTGTAATATTTTACAGACATTGTAAATTTTTAAATGTAAGAACTTACAGATTCTGAGTTGAAACTTAAACTATTTATGAACTTAAAAGTATTTTATTTATTTCTCTGGTTAAAGCTGTGGGTAGAGTCATTTTGCTCTCTTTTTCCCCCCAGAATGACTTCTCCAGCTATGTCATAAACAATGCATTGCAAAAGCATCTTAATAATTGTGAATATTGGAAATAACCCAAATGTTCATCAATAGGGAAATGGTTGGATAAATTACTTAATGTGCATACAAGAGAATACAATGCACTTATTAAAAAATTATCTTTTTTACTAATGTGGAAAGATCTCCAAGACATATTGTTATCAAAACAAACAAACAAACAACATGCAAAACTGTGGGTAGAAGGCTGCCTCTTACGTTAGAAAGGAGTAAACAAGAATATATTTACTTGTGTTTGCACACAAATTCAGTAACACTGAAAAAGCACACAAGAAAACAATAAATGCCCTTCCTTATGGAGGTGGTTACTGAATTGATGGGAGATGCTTCAATGTATAACTTTATTTTTATCTTTTTTCTCATTTTGAAACATATTGTATTATCTATTCTAAAAATTAAATTTAAAAATTCTCATGAAGACAGTAAAAATCTTGTTTTTAAAATGGAATTTTTGCTTCACCGGTAATTGTTGTTTTGATTGAAACAGGGCACACTAACAGCTGTGATACTGTTTTGCAGATACACTTCCAGTGAAAGTTTCCCTTGGCCATTTTAGTAAGGATACTCCTAGTATAAAGTAGCTGTTTTTAATCAGTAAGATAACCTAAAGTAAATAGCTTCTAAAATTAAAATGTTTCCAAAATAATTGGCCAACAAGAAATTTAAAATCTGGCATTCTGGTAGACTGGAGAGACTTAGGCAAGATTCTTGCATACCTAAAATAGAGTTCATATATTCTAGATATTTTCTTTACACACTCTTCCAATGCCAATAGATAATTTTTGTTTGTTGATGTAGGTACAAAATAAATTTAAAACCACAAAGATGTGCTTTATATCTTGTCATTCAATTTAAATGGTGTTAACAGGAGAGGATATGCCATTCTTCCTCCTTCCTCCTTCTTGCTGGCTGAAATCCAGATGTAACGACTGGAGCTCCAGCAGTTGTATGAGACCACAGGACTCTTGAAAATGGAAACCACGAGCCACTCATAGAGTAGAAACAAGACGGAAAGAGCCTGGGTTCCTGACACCAGAAGGACCAAATCAGTTGGAACTATCTCCCTTTGAATTTCTTGACCTTGAAAGAGAGATAAACATCTATCTTGTTTGTTAATTTTGGTTTTTATCTTACTAAAAAGCTAAACTTTATCCTAACAACACACCTTAAACGAGAAACGAAATTTCAGATACACTTGGATTTTTTCCCTTATAGATTTTCTTTTTATTAGCCATGGTATTTTTATTTCCCTGATGGAAAGAAAAATATATAGGATATTGTTAGGCCTATAACATTCCATTTCTAGATCAGGTCTTAGTGGCTTTTGAAGATTACTATCTTGTTGGCTGGATATATTTGCTAGTCAGTTGTTTGTAGTCCATAACTCAGATATATTCATATGTAAAGTCTTTCTGAAATCCCCATCATTCCTGAAGCGCTCTCCTTATTTCTGGATTCTCTGAAGCAGGCACAGACTCATACTAATGACCAACAACCAGCAACATTATTTGCAATGCCCAGTGCAGAATGTGAATGTGATGCCTCTTGTTTAAAATTTTTAAGAATTTCAAGATGGTAACAGCAAAGCATTAAACCAACTGCAGGGTGCTTCTAAGCAATGAGGGCCATGAAGCTGGCCCTGAGTAGAGTGTTATTTGACTCAATCTACACACTAATTACCTGACAGAAGAATACTCATGTCCCTTTCAGGGTATAAATATTTACCTCAGTCTCTACTTTTCTTTTTTCTTTTTTTAATTGGGGAATATTGGGGAATAGTGTGTTTAACCAGGGCCCATCAGCTCCAAGTCATTGTCCTTTAATCTAGTTGTGGAGGGCACAGCTCACCGGCCCATGTGGGAATCGAACCAGCAACCTTGTTGTTGAGAGCTCGCTCTCTAACCAACTGAGCCATCCAGCTGCCCTCTACTATTCTTATACACACTAAATCCAACACTCAATCCAAATTAAAAGAGATTCCAAAAAGCAAGATAAAATTAGATAAAGCAGTCAACAGAGCCAGACACAAAGATGGTGCAGATGTTGGAACTACCAGGGACTTTAAAATAACTATAATTAATGTGTTCAAAGAATCTAGTGGAAAATGTGGACAACATGAATGCTGGGGAATTTGGTCAGATAGATGGAAACTCTAAAAAAGAAAAAGTCAAGTGACAGCACTAGAAATAAACACCATTTTTATGGACTAAACATCACCTCCATTTCCCCCCCAAAAATTTAAATGTTGAAGCCCTAACCCAAAATTCGACTGTATTTGGGGATAGGGCTTGCCTTTGTAGACTAATACAACCATGATATAAGTAGGAAGAATTCCTTCAACAGATGTATTAGCACAATGGACATAGCAAAGAAGAGAATCAGTGAACTTCATAGAAATTATCCACACTGAAACATAAGGCATAAAAAGGGGGGGCCAAAACATAAATAAAAGCACCCCAAAGCGGTGGGATAATAACAAATGGTCCAAATACACATGTAATTCAGTCCTCCAAGGGTAAGAAAGAGATGAAGACAGAAGAAAAGATAATAGCTGAGATTTTCCCAAAATGAATGAAAAACAACAAACTCCAGTTCCAGAAAGCCGAGAGAACCTCAAGCAGATAAATAAAAATAAAAACACAACTACCACATCATAGTCAAACTGCTGAAAATCAGTGATAAGTGAAAATCTTGAACACAGCAAGAGAATAATAAAATAGTCCATCAGGAAGACATTATATTCAGCAGACTTCACATCAGGAACTGTGCAAGCCAGAAAATGATGGAGTGACATCTTTAAAACACATGGTCACAACTTATGAGGGTTTGACTTATGATTTTTCAGCTTTACAATGGTATGAAAGCAATATACATAATAAATTACATGAGATAGACAACACTTTATTATAAACTTGGCTTTGTGTTAGATGATTTTGCCCAATTGTAGACTAATGTAAGCACATTTAGGGTAGGCTAGGCTAAGCTATGCTGTTCGGTATTTTCGGTGTATTAAATGCATTTTCAACTTAAGATATTTTCAACATACAATAGGTTTATTGGGATGTAACCCCAGCGTAAGTTGAGGAACATCTATACTGAAATAAAATAGTTAACCTAGAATTCTATATTCAGAAAAAATGTCTCTCACAAATGAAAGAAAAATAAATATATGTATTGTTTGAGGCAAATAGAGGTGACATGAATTTACCACCTGTTGTATGCACTACAGGAAATATTCAAGTAAATTGTTCAGACAGAAGGAATATGAGACAAGAAAGAAATTTGGATTTACATAAAGGAATAAAGAGTGATGGAAATGGTAAAAATGTGGGCAAATATGAAGAATAGGTTTTTTTAAAAAATTTTAATCTCTTTAAAGGATAATGAACTGACTAAAGCAAAAATAGTAACAATGTATTATGGGAATTGTAATATGTGGAAGTAAAATGCATTTCACCAATAGCACGAAGGATGTGAGAGAGGACATGGAAATATACTGGTGTAAATTTATTGTACTTAAGATAAAGTGCTACTATATCATTTCAAGGTAGACTGTGAAGGTAAAAAAATTTATATTTTTCACAAGCAACCACTAAAAAAGGTGGAACTAATAGACTGATAGTAGAGATAAAAATGGAATCATAAAAAAAAATTTTTAAAGCAAGAAATGAGAAAAAGTAACAAGGAACAGATCAGACAAATAGAAAATATTAATACATAGCAAAATGATACATTTATATTCAACCATATCAACAATTAAATCTGAATGGTTTAAGCAGTCCAATAAATTATAGAGATTGTCAGATTGTTTGGATTTAAAAAACAAAACCCAACTATATTATCACTATACGAAACCTAGTTTAAATATAAAGACTCAAATAGGTTTCAACAATGGAAAAAGCTACATCACGCTAACACTAATCAAAAGAAAATTGGAGCTATATTAATATGCTAAGTACTGTATTTTGCCATGTATAATGTGCACCCACGTTTTTGGTCCAAACTTTCAGGGGGAAAATATCTTTCATTTTAATTTTTTAATTCAAATTTTTATTTGTTTACATTTAGGTACTTGTTTTTTGTATTATAAAGGAATTTTAGCATTTATTTTTTTAAAACATTTTATGGTACAAGAAATTTTATGTAACAAATAATTACAAAACACAAGAACAAGAAATTTTATTGTGTTTTACAAGAAATTTTATGTACTGGTAACAAATTTACAATATTTGCTCATCATAGAAGGCCAAGAACTCTTTGTGGTTGCAAGTTCGTTGTAAGTTCAACAAAACCGATGATCCTATTCCAGGATATAATTTTGCATACAGATATCGTTATTGATTTCTACGGTTACACTTTTAACTCAAAAGCATAAATAAAAGAATTGAAAACATTTATATAGATACGGAATTAGTGTTACCCATTTATAATGCCAATCCTTATTTTTCCCTCACAAATTTTGGCAAAAAAGTGCGCATTATACATGGCAAAACACGGTAACTGACAATAGCCTAAGTTAAATAAGTGAAAGCTAACGCTATCTGAGTTGAGAGTAGGACGAGGCTGTGATTGGCACATCGCTGAGTGCTCAGGCAATGGGACTTGAAATGGCCTTTGTCGTGTGGGGAGGCCTGCGGGGTCTCTGGTCCCGCTCCCCACATAAGATCGCAGGATGTGGCTAGGCCAAAAAGAAACACCCACGGAGCCATAGGTAGGGGAGTAACACCACTATAGTCTTGCTGGCGGCTGGTTTGGAGACACAGAAGGCAGGAGCCATATGATCCGCAATCCACACTCCGCCACACTACATGCTTGCCAGCCACCATCTTCTTGCTAGCTCTAATTTTCTGCTAGTGTAGCCACAGCAGTTATATTAGTGGCCAATGGCTGACTAGTTCCAGCTGATGGCCAACTAGCCACAGCTGATGGCCATCCAGTCACAGTTGATGGCTGTTCATCACCCAGCCAGCACCCCTCCACATGAGGCCGAGAGCCTAGAAACTGCTCTCTGGGGCTCTGTGTCCACAGCCTTTTACTAATGACTCTGGAGGGATAGACAGAAGTGAAATAAGGGGAAGAGCACTAACAATCAATGCCACTGGTGTTTAGAGGACTATACGTAATACACCAGTTTGGTCAGAGGGGAGGGTGTGAGTAGACAAGACATGGCTGCAGAGGTAGGTTGGGTGCATCTCATGGAACTGTTTAAATGGCAGACTGAAGATTATGTACTTTGTCTTGTAGCTGGCGGGGTCTTTGAACATTTTGAGCAAGAGATTCGTGGAGGAGAGGAAAGAATCACCGATGTAGAATCATAGAGCATAAATAGATTTGGGCATACATCTACTCTTTCATCATAGATTCTGTCACAGTGCTCTCTGATGGGCACAGAGCTGTATCCCAGACCATGCACACTCAGCTGTAATAAACGGAGACGATTTTTTTAGCCCATTTCAATCCTTTTCCCTCCTCCATCCCCATCTCCAATCACTATAGTCTGCTCGTGCCTGCTTTTTAATATCAAGACCCAAGTGGTTCTGAGTCCCCTCTCCTCTTCCACCCAACTCAACACTCCCACCCAAATTCCATTCCAGTACTTAATACTGCATCTCAGATACTGAGTCCCAGTGTTCCTTGGACAGTCCAGCACACTGTCCATGGAAGAACATCAAAGACGTCTTTCTACACCCTTAAACATCCCCACCCCATATACCAGCCCTAACAAATCTTTTGTCTACATTTTCTTTCCTATTCCCATGACTGAGCTTTGACCTAGCCCTTTCTAAACTTTATAATAGTATGATTGATGTGAAAATTTAGTATATTTAAATAGAATAACACTTTCTTAAAAGTGTTATTATAGCCATAAAGAGAAGTATGTTTGCTTCTCCCTACATGCAGTCTCCTTTCTCTTGGTAACAACCTACTTTTCATTTGGGTTTCACCATTCTCCTCATTCCAAGGAGCCAATTAGGGAGGCTGATTGCACTCTTAGTTTTAAGGATGAGATGTGTGTCAGGCCTAAGGAAGTGAGTGTCATCTTATATCCTCTGGCCATAGCGCAGGCCTAATTTGAGCCAACAAGACTTGGTTGGTGATCTGATAAAAGTTCTGGAATATTTACAGCCTATTTACCACCATAAAGTTAGGGTGGTTCTTGGATAAAGCTGACATCACAGGAAATAAAGAAGAGAGAAGAAAAAAACCAAAACCTAGGTTCTTGGTAAGGTTATTGAGCTATGAAAGAAACCACCAGTGAGAAGTATGCAATTTGGTGAAAAGTTGGTTTGGATTTTTTATTATTTGCTACTTAGAATGTTAAGTGACTATATATCCTAATACTGTGCTTGATAATTCTTATCTTGTGACCACAGATTTCTTCTTGTCCCTACCCCTATATCAGTATTATAACTCCAAAGGTAAAAAAAGAGGACACGGGTTTCCTTACCTTCAAAGGAGGCATGGAAGTAACAGGGATTGGCTTTGAAAATCTCAGTAGCTCTCTCCTTCTGATTCCTGACTTAGCCAGAAAGCCCCATCAGATGGAAACAACTTATGTGAGCCAACATTTTTAGAAAGCCTCCAGGACATCATAAATTAACTGCAGTCATTCTCCAAAGATGAGTAAGGGAATAGTCAAATTAGTACAAAGAATTGACACCATTTTCTCTGATACACTTAGTTACCTCCTGGAGGGAAAAAATTTTAGATATATTTATGGATCAAAAAACATGTGTTTACTTGATAATCTGCTTAAATGTTGAAAGCTTGTCCCATTTTCTATGGAAAATATTTTGATGCTAATATGACTGTATAAGCCAAATTTGGGGGAGGGCCATGTATATGTCAGATATCAATAGGGGTAGATGATTGTTATATAAGCTCTAACAAGGGCAAAAACCACAGTAGCCTAAGTGGGAGGGTATTTATATCTCATGTACAGTCCAGGTGTAAGCAGTACCAAGTCGTATCTCCACGGTGTCAGACATCCAGGATCCTTTCGTTTTGTTTCCCATCAAACATGATATATAGTTTCTATTCCACTGGTAGTTCTAATTCCCACAACCAAGACCACCTACCAGCCAGTAGAAGAAATGAAGAGGAAGGACACATCCATTCTCTTCAAAGACATATCCTTAAAATTATGCACTTTATTTCTGTTCATGCTCATTGATCAGAACTTAGTCAGATGACCACACTTAGCTGCAAGGGAGGCTAGCAAACATTATGCTTAGCTGAGGAGAGGGATGTGTTCCATTGAAACCTGGGGCTTTTATTACCAAAGGAATAATAGATTTAGGGGAACATATCACTCTGTGTCAGAATGGTTTATTTTCCATAGTGGTTTTAAATTCCAAGTCTGATAAATCCAGTATCTCTGCCTTAACTGAATTTGATTCTGATGCTGGCTTTGTCTCTTCAAACTGTGTTTTTTGGCTTTTGGTGTACCTTGTAATTTTCTGTTGAAAGCTGGATGTGATGTAGTAGGTAAAAGGAACTGAGGTAAGTAGGCCTTTGGTGTGAGGCTTTGTGCTTATCTGGCTAAGAGTTAGGCTGAGTTTACTCTTGGCTGTTGCTGTGGTGTCAGAGGCTAAAATCTCCTCTAGTGTCCTTGTTTTTGTCTCTCCTGTTGTCCCTGGTTTTATAGAGACTTCTTAAATAGTGTCTGAGATGTGTGGTTCGTTCTGCTGTGTTCCCATTGCCATTCAGGAGTGCTACTGATGTGGCGGTGAAGTGTGGGGGGGAAAGTTGCACTATTGTGCTAGGACTAGGGATTAGGTCTCAGGCTGTCAGTGAGCCCGGGCCTCTGCCTCTCTGCCCCCAACCCTCAGGTGGGATAGGAAGGCTAGAGCGGGCGAGAACAGCATGTTTCCCTTGCCCCATGTGGAAGGCTGGAGCAGGTTGGAGTTGGGTATTTCCCTCCCCTCTGGTGGGTTAAATTCTGGTAAAACCCAAGATAGTTAGGAAACAGTTTCTCCTGATGACTGGCCTTGTTAAGGAGAACAGAGTGTTCTGGTATATTTCAGAAGGGTGCCTTTCCCCTCTCTCTGCTGAAAGCAGGAGGGGGTTTTCTCTGATCTTCACCATGAGAACATGGTACATTTCCTGGAGGTAAGACTCATGAAAGTGGGGGAGGAGGTCTTTATGACTGAGCCCCCCCAGGAGTTTTTAACTCTCAGACTTGAACACACTGAGCCCCCAGCAATCTGTCAGTTTAGGTTTCCCTATCCAGCACTGCTTTAGGGTCTGTCCCTCGGCTTCTGCCCTGGGAAGCTGTGATTCTCTGTATGTACATGTCCGTATCTTCACTTCGGGGCAGAGATTTTCCCTGTGACTTCAATTCTCTGATGTATCTGAGAAGAGTTGTTGATTTTCAATTCGTTCGGAGTTTTCTTGTTGTTAGGAGGGTTGTGATGGCTTCCAAATTCTTTATATGCCAGACTGGAAACTGGAAATCATAATGATTATTATTTTTTTAAAATGTATTACTAAATTTATTGCTCCTGAGCAATGATAGGAGATTTTGATATATTTTATGAACAAGTAAAATCAAGTCACATGCTCTTACAATTTTACATCAGAAATTAGTTTTCTTTTTTTTTCTTATTGAATAACATTTATTTTTACTTTTTTTTTTATTAGTTTGGTGTACAAGACGAGGTAATACTTAGACGTTCATCATTTATATCCCTCACACTGTGAAACCCCCTCCCCCATCCATTATCCCTCCGACCTCGCACCGAGCCATCACATTATATATATAAAATTATAGTTGGCATTCATTAATGTTTAGCTTCTGGTGTACAATGCCATAATCAGGCATCCACATTATCTCTGAGGTGATCTCCCAAATAGGACGCATGTCCATTGGATACCCAACAAAATCTTTACAACATTATTGAATAAGTTCCCCAAATTAATTTTCAAAAAACCCTGAGGCCATCTTGTGGTTACCAGCTGCTTCCAAATCCCTTCACCTTTCCCCTTATCCCCAACCCCCCCCACCCCCCGCCCATCTAACAACTCTCGGTTTTTTCTTTGTATCCCCAAAACTGTCTCTGATTAGTTCATTCATATATTCTCTTCTTTAAATTCCGCATATAAGTGAGATCATATGGTATTTGTCTTTCTCTTTCTGACTTATTTCACTTAACATAATGTTCTCTAGATCCACATAATGATTATTTTTAAACAAGAACACATTCAGGCTTTAACGCCGGGTTCTTTGAAAGCTACAAGCTAGCAACACAACCGATGTAAACATCTATCACTGCATATTGTACATAAGTGAGAAAACACACAACAAATTAGACTGATTATGATTAATACATGTTGGAGGCCATCAAACACAACCCCTATATGAAAAGCACTGGCGGTATTATAATTTAGCTGAGAGAATGCCAGCAATTCAAGACCAAAACCCAACCAAGACAGTTCTAGTTGCTTATCAAGAGCAACATTTATCCTGGACGCCATGCAAATTTCTTGTCAGTAGGATACCGAATCAGAGTCTTCAAGTACACTTGAGTAATATGTTCATTTTAGTTTTTGGAAAAAAAATTCAGTCTCTTCATAATAAAATACCAGGACGTCACGATAAAAAACTTCAGGAAGACCCTGGCCCTCCACTGTGAGCTGAGGATCCTTCTTTGAGAATCATGAATGAAACCAGCAGTAGTCAAATAGTTTGGTCTCAGAACCTCTTTTTCTGTTTGTGTTAATTGAGGTGAGATTTATATAATATGTAATTGATCATTATAGAGTGTACTGTTCCATGGCACTTAGTGTGTTCTCGATGTTGTTATGTTTACCACTCCAGGAAAAACCCCATACCCAGTAAGGAATCACCGTCTCTAGGCCCCGGTAAACACAAATTTACTCTCTGTCTCTACGGAGCTGCCTATGCTGGATATATCGTATAAAAGGAATCATAGCACGTGTGACCTTTTGTGTCTGGCTTCTTTCGCCTTTCATCACGTTTCTGAGGCTCAGCTCCTTTGCAGTCTGTATCAGCACTTCATTCTTTCGTATACCTGAAGCATAGTGCAGTGCATTCTGCCATTTGCTTAGATATGCGGCCATTGATGGGTATTTGGGTTGTTTCCACCTCCCGGCTATTTGGCTATAATGTTGTTACAGTCATGTTGTGGGGACAGAATCCCAGGAAGCAGTTTTCAGGCTCTTGACCTCAGGTGGAAAGGTGCTGGCTCGGTTAGTAGATGGCCATCAGCTGTAACCAGTTAGCCACTGGCCACTGATATATCTGCCGTGGCTGAGCTAGCAAGGGTGGATTGCAACTAAGTAGTGGGTTGGTTGTTTGTTCATTGGTTGGCAGAGAAGCAGATGGCGGATTGCACATCGTGTGGAGCCTGCTTCCTGTGTCTCCAACCCAGCCACCAGCGAGAATATAGTGGTATGACTCCCCTATCTCTGGCTCTGTGGGTGTTCCTTTTGGGCCTCACCATATCCTGCGTTCTTATGTGGGGAGTGGGACCAGAGACCCTGCATGACACATGTACAAGTTTCTGTATGGACATAGGTTTTCGTCTCTCTTGAGTGTATACCTAGGAGTTGAATTGCTGTCACATGATTAATTCTATGTTTAACTTTTTGAGGAACCACCAGCCTGTTTTCCACAGCAGCTGCACCATTTTACATCCCTACCAGCAATGTATGAGGGTTCTTTCTTTTCTGTCCTTGCTAACATTTTGTTACTTATTTATTTCTTAAATTCATCTTACTGGGTATGATATGGTATCTCATTGTGGTTTTGATTTGCATTTCTGAAATGATCAATGCTGATGTGCATGGTAGCTATTTGTCAGGACCTCTGTATGTTATTAAAAAGTATTGAGAATCCCAAAGAGCTTTTGTTTATGTAATTACACCTAGTGATACTGACTGCATTTAGACACTAAAACCAGGAAATTTAAAAAATACAATTTATTAATTCCTTTATGGGCAATTGTAATAAACTCATTTTATGTTAACATCAGAGCAATGTCAAAAATTACATATCATATGGCTTCTGGAAAATACCATACACTTGTAAGAGAATGAGAGTGAAAAAGGTAAATAAACATCCTATTAAAACAAGATTGATGTCATAGTCCTTCCTCTCCAAAAATGAGAAATAATAATTCAATTCCGTTTTACTCAAGATTTTTGAAAAAGTTTTTTTCTGGTCTGAGATTCCTTTCAACTTTTCTTTAACTGGAAAACATACAGTTGGGACAGGTTGTTGGGGGCTGTTGACAATGGAATCTGGATTGTACTTGGTTGGCCACAGAAAGGACAGAAAATGGTTCTTTAATCTGCATATGAACCTGCTCACACCTGCCCATTTTTTTCATAACACTTTCCTGTCTTTTCAGAAATGAAAACTGGCTGCTGGTTTAAACTTTTCATTAATATCCTTCGTCATGTGGTTTTGTTCAACTGGGATATCTGAGTCAGATGATTTGAGAACAGAGATCTTATGCTAGAGGCTGTACGAGAACCTTCGCTGAAATCCCAACACTAAAGCTGAGTTTTCCAGTAGGAGTTGAGGGTTGGTGGGAATGGAGAAGTATAACGCAGTGGTTCTCAAAGCATATTACTGGGACCAGAACCATCAGCATCACCTAAACTCGTCAGAGATGTAAATTCTCAGGGCCAGCCCAGACCTGCTGACTCAGAAACTCTGGATATGGGTCCAGCCACTTGTGTTTTAACGAGGCCTCCACGTGATTCTGATTTGTTAAACATTTTGCTAAGTGTGAGGACCACTGGTGGGATCTTTTCCCTAGTTACAGCCGGTCAGCTTACTCTGCTCGCTTTCTTCTTTCTTTCCTTTCCATAAACATTGAATGTGTTGATCCCTTATTGGTGTTTTTATGACAGTTACTTGGAAATGTACAAATTTGTACATCCTGTGTCTGTCTATAAACATCAAATGCGTGCAAGCTAAGTTCAGAGTATCATTTACAGCAACTGCAAAGAAACTAACTCTTAAAGAGACTGTTATGTAGTAATGGGTAAGTGAAGCTTTTTCATAGGTGTAATTCATTACCTGGGACCTATTATAGATTATCCTTCTTTTCCGACATGAAATCCAGTAAAATCCATTCAAATATTGAAGCTCTACAATTCCAAGGGTTTCGTTGCCCTGTTTGGGTGTTATCCAAATATAATTCTGCCCTGGCCTCTGTTCTTTAGAAATTCAAAATTGAAGATTCAGTGGAAGGGGGCTAGTTTAGAGGACTGAGCTAAGGACAGAAAGATCCATTGAAGTTACCAGTCTAGAATTCTCAGAGAGCGTTCATTATGGAACATGACCAGGAGAATGGGGAAGTCTACCAGAGTCTGGGACAGGATCTGTGTGGATCAAGGGACAAGGTCCCATCACACAGTAGAAGGAGAGGGACGGAGAGAGAGAGAGAGAGAGAGAGAGAGAGAGAGAGAGAGAGAGTCTGTTTACCTTAGTAGTGGGGTTTCTTTGGGATTTCTAAACCGGGGAGTTGGGATGAAATTAACATTCAGTTATTTTCTGTATAGTCTATAGGGTGTGGAGAGAGTTGCTTGTTGGGCAAGCTTTAATAAACACAGGTACACGAAAATAAGACTGAGAGTTCTGATTGTTCCTCCTTGTTCTTCCAGTGACCTTGGAATTGCTACTTAGAAGCAGGTTGAGCTCACTCATTGATTCTACAGAGCTGGCTTTGTAATGGGGCTGCAGTTGCCTGGTGTTCTGTCATGTGACTTCAGAGCTTTCCAAAACCTAAGGGAATCACACGAAATGCCGTTTGGGTGAGTGTTTAACTTCTTTGATTTGGCTGGTGCTTCATGACTTCTTTGGGCTGTTCTTGGCTTCTTGCCATTCTTGTCTTTCTAGATTGTTCTTCTACTCTTCCTCCTGTAGTGATGTAACTAAGTCATAGTCATAGGTGTAACACTGCCCCAAGACAAATGTGGTCCCACCCTAAACCAGTGAGCATTCAACCAGGCCCACACTGACCTGCTCACTTTAAATCCACCCCAGGATACTGTTACCTTCCCACATGCTGAAATCTGACCTCAAGGGCTCTCCTTGCCTCCAGAGGCCAAGATGGCTGCCCGTTGGCTCTTGTGGCATGAAAATTCAATCACTGTGCAGTGAGTAGATCTGAGAAAGAGTCCTAGAAAGCCCTTCTATTTCCCCGTCACCTCCAGGGCTGGGCAGTTAAAGGTGTGGAGATTGAGCGTGACCCACGTAATGAACTGAGGGATGTGCTCTGCTTGGGGTTTAATCCCCAATGGGTGTACGACTTCAGATTCTCACTTTACATTTCATCCCAGTGTATAGTGACTACAGGGTTCCACTGTCCCACTCTAAAACCGGAAGTCATCTCTCTTCCTTAACCCTCACTTCTAAGCCACTACTAAATCCTGCTACCCTGACCTGCTTCATATAGTTCTTGATTCTTTTGCTCCTTTTTAACTTATGCCCACTGATGTAGTTCATGCTGCCATCATCTCCTATGTGGATTTATTCCATCATAACATAATCAAAATGCCACCACCATTTCCCACCTGAAATCCAGCCTCTGTTGTCGCAGACCATTCAGAGGGCCAACGCTACCATTTGTCCCCTAAGGAAGGTGTCTGTGCTGCTCTCTGCTTCCTCCGGGACAGCCCCCAGTCTCTCAGTCTGGCTGGATCGTCCATGACTTGGTCACTGTCCATCCCCAGAATATCGAGGTCCCCATGGCCGCAGGCACTTTAAAGGTGATCATGCCCCTTCCCCCCAACTTCCATCCCCCAGCGCTCCCTTGGCCCAGCAGCCATCTTTTGCCTTTCTTTATCTGGCCTCGGGTATCTCAGGCACTGTCAACTCCAAAAGCCTTCTTGGCTCTCCCATGTAGAATTAAGTGCCACCTTTTCTTTTTCCCTACGACACCTCAGTCTTAGGCTTTCGCAGATTATATTTGAAGTCTATTTTTTTCTGTTCTCCTGAGAGTGGGAGACATTTATATTCATCTTTGGGCCACTGGAGATATTCTTGTAATAGTTTTTTTTGGAGATATAACTGACATATAACAGTTTATGTATGAGTTTAATGTGTACAGCATGTTGATCTGATACATTAATATATTGCAATATGATTACCACCATAGGGTCAGCTAACACCTCCCTCATGTCACATAATAATCATTTCTTTTTTTGTGATGAGAACATTTAAGATCTAGAGTCTTATATACTTGGAAATATACAGTGTTGTTTATTATAATCACAATGCTGTGCATTTGATCCCCAGATTCATTCATTTTCTAACTGGAAGCTTGTGCTCTTTGACCAGCCATCTACATAGGAGATACTCTATAAATTTTTTTTAACTATATGGAGTACAGTAGTTGTAGAAAAGAAATAATAATAGCAACTAACTGTGCTAAATGATTTTCATGAATTGAAAACTCAGTTTCTAGCCAGCACTGTGCCATAAGAACTTTCTGTGACGATGGGAATGGTTTGTATGTGTCGTCCGATAAGGTAGTCACACGGGACTATGGGACCCTTGAAATGTGGCTAGTGCAACTAATTAACTGAATTTTGAGTTATGTTTAATTTATGTAAGTTTAAACTTAAATATCCACATGTGACTGGTGGCTACTGGATTGGACAATAGATAGTCCTAGACTTTCCCCAACCCCTACTTAGTAACATTTGGTTACTTCCTGCCTTGCTTAGAGCTCCCATGGGGAAAGCTCTGAGAGGGAGGGAGGGAGAGAGAGAGAGAGAGAGAGAGAGAGAGAGAGAGAGAGAGAGAGAGAGAGAGAATTTGTGTGCTGGTAAATGTTTACCAACAGCTCTCTGAAAAAGCTTGCCTATTTCCATGGTGTAAATACTACCATGCCCAGTTTCAAGCTACCAATGTGACATCACTGAATACAGAGTTGGGAAGACATACGTAGAATAAACCATCATATAGTATTTCCTTGGTATAGATGCAACAGATGTAAATAACCCTGAGAACAAAGAAAGTACTAAAATGTAGTAAAATAATTAGAAAACTTCTGAAAATTTAACTTTGGCTCTCAGGAGCCAGTGTAAGCCAGCTCTGCTCATCACTAGCTCATAGTCATTGCTCAAAAATATAAAAAATAAATAAAATAAATCAAATGTAAGATTCCTATTTGGCCACAAGAGGGCACTATCAGATGAAATTGGATTCTTAGGAAGAATTTTGACCTAGCCAAACACATGGGTCAGTTTGAGATATACCCTGTTTCCCCGAAAATAAGACCTAGCCGGATGTGGGGACAGAGCCAGGAGTGCAGTTTCCAGGCTCTCAGGCTCACGTGGAAAGGTGCTGGCTCGGGTAGTAGATGGCTATCAGCTGTGGCTAGTTGGCCGTCCGCTGTAACCAGTGAGCCACTGGCCACTAATATACCTGCCGTGGCTATGCTAGCAGCGGATAGTGGCTGGCAAGTGTGGATTGTGGATTGCAGAGAGGCAGATTGCAGTTACAAGTGAGGTTGGTTGGCAGAGACAAGTGGACGGCGGATTGTGGATCATGTGGATCCTACTTCGTGTGTCTCTCCTGGCCACCAGTGACACTATAGCGGTATGACTCCCCATCTAAGGCTCCGTGGATGTTCCTTTTTGGCTTCACCATGTCCTGCGTTCTTATGTGGGGAGCGGGACCAGAGATCCCGCATGACACCCTGCATGACATGGGACAATCAGCTCTAATGCATCTTTTGGAGCAAAAATTAATATAAGACTCGGTATTATATCATATCATCTCTCATCTCATCTCTCATCTCATCTCTCATCTCATCTCTCATCTCATCTCTCATCTCATCTCTCATCTCATCTCTCATCTCATCTCATCTCATCTCATCTCATCTCATCTCATCTCATCTCATCTCATCTCATTCTGGGTCTTATAGTAAAATAAGACCGGGTCTTATATTAATTTTTGCTCCAAAAGACATATTAGAGCTTGTGGTCCGGCTAGGTCTTATTTTTGGGGAAACACGGCATGTTTGAGTCTCCCAGAAGGTTGTAATTCTAGAAGAGCTTGTGGGAACTCATATAACTTCAGGCTGTTCTTTGTTTCGCAACATAAACTCCAAACCTTTTCCACTCCCAAATCACTTAATCCCTTCGTGTCTGAAGGCTTTTGGTTTTTAAGATATCAAAATGAAAAGCTCCTTGATAGGTTTTAGGTCTTGTCAGTGAGGGAAGGAGAGAATCTAACAAGTAGAGTATCCGCAATGTACTGGGTACTGTACATCCTCCATCTCATGTAACCTTAAACCTTAGGAATCAGCTAACACGGAAGGAAAACTTGGTAGACTGCCAGCTATGTGAATAAGAGGGCTTATTCTTTGCATTGCAATAATTTGTACTTTGTAATCCACACGAGGAAAATCAGAAGTCTATTGTAGCCTGATGAGCAACATAAAAACAGAAGAAATCTGAGGATTTCTCTCTGTCTGGGCTAACTGTAGGATGTGAGAACTTTGGTTTTTGGGGGGTGAATGTATGTCTCCTTAGGGTCTTACGGGGTAGTTTAAATCAGAGTAGGGAACCTTGGGTAGTCAAAAGAGTGACATAATAGGTCTCTATGGTCTGCTGTCTGAAGGAATGGAGAAGCTGGTCGTGTGTGTGTGTGTGTGTGTGTGTGTGTGTGTGTGTGTGTGTGTGTGTGAGAGAGAGAGAGAGAGAGAGAGAAAGACAGAGACAGAGACAGAGACAGAGAGAGAGAGAGAGAGAGAGAGAGAGAGAGATGATTTCACCCCCTGAATTTTTAATATGGTTAGTATAGTGGTTCTCAGAGTTTGGTCTCTGGGAAAGCATCATCAGTATCACCTAGGAATTTTGTTAGAAATGGACGTTTTCCGACCCCATCCCAGACCTGTGACTCAGAAGCTGGGGGTGGAGCCCACAGTCTGCATTGGAACACGCCCCCCAGGAGATTCTGACACCCACGCAAGTTTGAGAAGGACTGGCTTAGTGCAGAGCTGTCCAAACTGGATGTGTATTCGAAGCCCCTGAGGAGCTTTTAAAAAGTACTTATTTCCTAGTTGTGCAAGGTCACATATTGTATGATTCTGTTTATATGAAATGTCCAGAACAGGTAAATCCATGGAGACGGAAAATAGATTAGTGGTTGCCAGGGACTGAGGGAAATGGGGCATTGGGAAGTACAGGGTTTCTTTTTGGGGTGATGGAAGTGTCCAAATGTGTAATTAGATAGTGGTGATATACACACAATATTGCTAAAAATCCCCGAATTATGTACTTTAACATGGTTAAAATGACAAATTTTATCTCAATTGAAATAAAGTAACACTGATGTCTGTGGCCCACCCCCAGAGATTGCAGTTGGGCCCCAAGCATTGTTATTTTTAACAATCTCTCCTGGTTGTTCTAAACTGCAGCCAGGATTGAGAATCTGAGTTCTTGCAAATAAGGCCACACGTGGACCACGTTCCTGGTCCAGGCAGCTCAGGTGTGAGTGTCTGCAGGAGGCAAATGGGGGTGTGCAGGAGAGGAGAGGGTTCCCATCTAGCCAGGTGACGGGGCAGAAAGGCCTTGGGCTCTTGATTCAGGTCACAGTTTGGACCTCAGTTTATGCAATCTTGTTCACGCTACTGAACCTTCCTAAGCTGTAGCTATTCCAAAGGTTTCTGAGACGCGAGGCTGTGATATGCTTATTAGATAAGCATCTAGGCTGGCCTCCAGTAGGCGCGCAATAAATGTTAGTTTCCTTTGCTCTACCCTTTCTCTGCAATGTTCATTATTATTGGTTGACTCTTGGGATGTGCAGACGTTAGCCAGTTCTCCCTCTATTGCTCCCCAAACTGCTGGTGGGTAGTGGAAGGATGGGGTGGGCTGGGGGTGAGGGGCTCTCTGCCCAGGTGCTTTTCCTCTGCTGGGCTTCACCCACTAGTTTGGACGAGGGCTTCCTTAATAGAGGACTCACCATCTCCGCTTCCAGGAGAGCCCACTCAGAAGGAGGATACTGATGAGCAGGAGAACGCAGAAGGCCACTGTGAACAGAGAAGCGGGTCAGCAAAGGCACGCCCTGGGCGAGGTCACAGAGCAGGCTGAGAAAGTCCCTCCTCCACAAGAAGGACTTCCTGGAGATCCCACTGTCCCCTCCCAGAATGCAGCTCCCTCTCCCGACAGGATTTCTTAGGAGGCTTAAGGATGAGGGCAAGGGCTGCGTGAGCTGGTGTGGATGGAAAAGGGCATGGCGCCTTTCCACAAAGGGCTGGTTCTTTCTGAGGAGATCAAACTGCCAGGCACTGTCTTCAGAAAGGTTCAAAGGCCAGGCCTCAGTTATGGAGGCGAGGGGTGAGGCCTGTGACAGGTAAATATAAAGATAATGATAAACACTTTAGCATCTCTTGAAAGTGTTAATATTTCCCAAATGGAACTGGAGCGAGTTACCTACCGTGTTTTCCCGAAAATAATAATATCTCGAAAATAGCTGGACAATCAGCTCTAATGCGTCCTTTGGAGCAAAAATTAATATAAGACCCGGTATTGTATTATATGATGTGATATGATATGATATTATATTATACTATATAAGACTCAGTATTATAGTAAAATAAGACTGGGTCTTATATTAATTTTTGCTCCAAAAGACGCATTAGAGTTGATTGTCTGGCTAGGTCTTATTTTCGGGGAAACACGGTAACATTGTGTACATTTAAGGAGGACAACATGTTGATTTCATATGCTCACATATTGCCATCTGATAACCGCCATCAACTAACACCTTCATCCGGTCACATACTTACCGTTTTGTTTGTTTGTTTTTTGTGGTGAGAACATTGAAAATCTAGTCTCTTAGCAACTTTCACACGTGCAATACAGTATTGCTAACTGTAATCTCCACGCTGTACATGACACCCCCAGGATTTATCTTCTATCTGGAAGTGTGTGCCCTCTGACCACCGTCTCCCAGCTCATCCGTGGTGACCAGCATTCTACTCTGTTTCCATGAGCTCTTTTTCATTTTTTTCTTGCTGCAAAGGCTGTTTTTTCCCCCTACCAGGAAACCACTCAAGTGTTCGTGGAATGTTTTTTTTCTCTTTCCCTGGTTATACTGCCTCCCTCCTCCTTCGCCTCACCCCTCTCACACAAGCATGGGGTGTTTTATCATTTAGGATCCATTCAGGAGCAACTGGTTGGGGCTGGTGTGAGACTTCACTCACAACTCACTATAACTGATTACTGTGATTCTGAGTTATGTTAATATATAGATTAGTCTTTTACTCTTATAAACATTATATAGTATAAGTAGGGGATCATTTACAATGAACTAACCCACCCACCCACTCACCCACCCACCAAGCAGCACGTGCCCCACTCTCTGGTGTACATTTTGTCCATAACAGAAGCGACCCCTACCCACCTGTCATCTGGTACTCGGTGGTAAATATGACCGGCTCCATGGTCGGAGCCACTTCTGCATGTTTTTGAAAATCTGTACGAAAGAGAGAGGAGAAGATGCTCGGTTTACGCTAATTATCGGACGGTCCATCTGGAGAGTGTTTTGGCTTCTCCATGAGCTAGAACCTTGGACACTGATGGACGGGATGTAAAAGACGAGGGGAGGCCACACGTGCAAGCTTTTTATTCTTCTGTCTCAAGACTCTGCTCACAGCCACTTCCTCCTCTTTCTGACACTTGCTTTCCCTGGTGTGAAAAGGCCTGGGAAGTCCCATGGAATGCTTGCCGGTTCTTCAACACCCACTCAGCTGCTGGAGGGGCTGCTCCAGGCACACTGTCTGCTCTTTCTCCCATTATGACTTACTGGCTAAGCTTTTCTCTTCATAGAGACAAACTCTAGCCTTACCTGTAGTAGTGCCTGTTGTTATTAAGGGACAGGAAGTTTCACTCCCAGAAGGAGTATCCATGCTTGCTTGAGGCTCTTGGTCACCTGGAGGAGAGAGTAAGCAATGCTCGTGGAACTGAAGATGGGAGGCAGTGGGGTTACACATCTACCCACATCCGTCCTCCTCAGCTTACTCCAGACACCCTGGCTTAGGTGTGAACCTCGGTTATGGGCACATTATCTGTGGGTGCCACGTCACATGGCTCTACATCAGAGTCACAGGGAAGTGGGTAAGTGGCCACGAAAGAGACGTGGGAGAGGGAATTCTAATTCTGATGCTAGTTTTCCATGGAATTCTGGGAAACTCTTTGGCCCCAATCTTCCTACTCAGCTTGGAAACAGGTCATAATAACACAAAAACCACTGAACCATCAAACGAAGTAGAAATGCACAAAAGGATAACTTTTCTCTGTGACAGGTCCCCCGTACTTTGTGGGTGTTGTCAGTTACCTAGCATACTGCCCCTTCTCATCATCCTTTTACAAAGGAAGCCAGGGACAGGCCTTGGCCTGCAGTGTGTCTCACTGGCGTCGGGCTATGGGAAAGAAACACAGAATCCCCAAAGAATTCAAATGGGAAACTTGGGATATGGGAAAGGGTGGTGAGTAAAGAAACCAATAACACATGGTTAAATGTAAGTGACTTTTGATTGTAGAAATGGTAATAGGATTTCAGAATGAAAATAGCGGAAGATATCAACATAGGTGTGTTGAGTGTATGTGTGAGGGAGTGTGTGTGTGTGTGCATATCTTTGTGCTTGAACAAAATCCCATCCCTGCACATTTGTACTTTTATCAAAGCTCAGGTGGGAATTATACCAGGGGAAGTTGCATGCCAGCTGTATAGCACTGTACAAATAATGAACCTACATTGCATATCAATAAATGAGAAATGTGTACGTGGCAGGCTGAGCTTTCCTTTTTGAATGAGAGGAAGTTTGGGCAGCTTGGAGGAAGAAGTGGAATTTCAGGAGCAGGTAGGAAGTGGGGAGCATTATCACCAGGGAGTGATCTGTGGTTCTTTGGAGCACTTCCAAAGACCTGTCCTCCTCCTCCATCTCCTGCGATTTATCCCCACTCAGGGTACAGAGGACCTTAGGTGATAAAGACCTTAGAGTTTATCTAGTCTTTTTTCTAGAATGAGAAGAAACAGAGATCCAGGAGATTAAGTGGCTAGCCCAAGGTCACAAAGCTGGTGGGTCAGGAATCTCACCCTGGTCGGCTGGGTGGAAAAAGCAAGGTTGTGGACCCACGAAGGTGCCGCCATACCTGGGAACTGACTTTCATTTATGCACTTGAGCTGGGGCTGTGTCCACTCCACCTTCCCACAGATCATTTTGCAGATGCTCTTGGCAGGACCTCTCTGGAGGGCCCTGAACCCCTGGGCGCACTCGTAGTAAATTGTCTGCCCCACCATGAAATGGTAAATTCTCTCCGAAGCTTCGTGTTCCCACGGTGGAGGCTCCCTGCAGTGACCTGGAAGAGGGCAATTAAATCCCAAAGGCAAGTTGGGGAAAGCATTGTGAGTAAATCCAAGTTGCCTCTCCATAGAGACTGGAACTTGGTTCTTATTCTTTTATTTGTTCATTCTTTCTTTCATTCAACCAATATGCATTGAGAATGTTTGTGTATCAGGAACTTTGCCAGGCATGTTGTGGGAAGGCACAAAGACGCAGTCAATCCTGCAAGGAGGCGTCAATCAATGGGGTGAGAAAGACATATGAAGGCAGAATGTGCCGAGTATTATAGCTGAGGGACAGATGCTTGCAATGGGGACACAGAGGAATGAGTAATTACTTCTGATGATGGTGAGGGTTTTGGTAAGTGGATGGGAGTGTGAAGGGAGGTCTCCGCTGAGGGATCAGGGCAGACTCCAGCCAATTTGGGTCACTGAAATGTGAAGAGTACCCTGGATCTCCTCTGCAAAGTGAGGAAGCTACATCCTTGGGTTGCAGCTAATGGTCACCTTAGACCATGGCAGAAGGACTGGGGACAAAGCTAAAGCCAGGAGGAGAGAAGGACTGAGAGAATCTTGGAGAAACGTAACCTGATCTCTGATCAAGCTATGCCTGAAGCTTGCCCTATGTGATCCCTATCAAGGCCTCTGAAAATTCCCCATGCCCAGTAACTTTCCACTCACCCAACTGTAACCCACGCCTGACTGACCTTCAACCCCAAAGATCATGTCCTGCTCTGATTTACTCTCTGGGTTGTCCACCCCCCCACACCCCAATCTGGACATATGGAATCACAGATACCCTCTATTCCCCTTGCAGACCTTCCGCACCCCGAGTACTCAGTATAACCTTTACAGAGACTCTATACAACCCGTCTGCCCCAGCAGGAAGCCCTGTGCTGGGTGCACTGCTCTAGGGTAGCACCTTGCAGATCATTACTGAAGTTACGTTGTAGTCTCAAAAACTTTCTTTTGCAGTCAGTGCAATCCATAACTTTCTGAACCTGTTTGAATTGGGTTTGCTTCTTTCAAATGAAAACATTCTAATCAAAACAATCTGTGAAATATCCTCTAGCCCTAACCAGGTGGTCCTCTCTTGAGTAAGGACAACAAACACTGACCTTTTGAGAAAGCTTTCAGTACTTGTGGAGGGCAATATGGGAGAAGTAGAGAAAAACAAACAATGATATGTGTTTTGAAACGCCATGCCGGTACAAAGTTGGAGGTGTACATGGATAACAACATGTTCCCACAATGCCCCTGGATTAGTCTTTTTTTTTTTTTTTAATAATGGAAGCTACAAATAAATTCAAACTAGTTTAAAATAAGTAATCCATGGAAAGATCCCTGTTCTGCTTCAGGAGACCTGAGATCTTATGCCTCAATTAGAGTTCAGCCAACTCTTCTACTTTCACTATACTGAAGTAATACTCCTGCTCCCAGCCTCACTTTGTTATGAGGTTCAAGTGAGATTATATGCAGTATAATACAATTCTTTGTAAGGTTATAAAAGCAGCATGGGACCATAGGGTTTTGTAAGGTCAGCTGTTCCCCCAAAAGCTGAGGCTTTCCTACTGGGCTCTATTTCCTCCTGACATTGTGACTTGACTTCAGCATGATTCACTGTGGAAAGTAGGGGCAGCAAGCGGCTCGCTCATGCACAGCCCGTTAGCTCAAAGGTATTTGTCTGCAGCTTCAAGACTCACCAGGATGGCCCAGCACATTTTACGACCCCGACGTAAGAAACATCTTGAAGTAAATTGCTTTGCTGGCAGTTCATTATCTTGTACTTAGGGGAAAAACACAGAGTATTTCATTGAGAGCAGGGACTGTTTTCTACTCAGGTTTGTGTCGTCTGTTGGCAGTGCCTGGCACTTTTAGCCCCAACAAATGCTTTTGGAATTGAATAGAGCTGAGTTGAATTGAGTCGAATTCTATTCAGCCAGTTCTCAAACCAGGAGGAAACCCAGAGCCCAGGTTTGCTGCTGTGAGAGTGATTTGAAATGCTGAGCAGATAGCCTGCAATTGCTGTGCAATATTCTTGTCTGCGTGATACCGTTAGAGGAGAGGCTAGGGGGACAGACTTTCTTCCTTTGGGGAACACATCATACACCTGCAAGGAAAGGGTTGGCTCCTAGGAGTCTGCCAGACAACAGTCATTCGGATTCACCTCTTACCTAGAAGGGGAACTTGGTCCGTGGGCTGCATTTGGCTTTGCATGTCTGTGGTGTTTCTTTCCTTCTGTTCTTCAGGTTTAGGAGTTACTTGTTTTCCTTTGTCCGTAGAAGCTACAGAATATGGATGGAATGAAGCCAATAACTTTACCAATGCTTAAAATAGAAAACAGTCTTCATATATTCATTTACTCAGAAAGAGTGTCTCTCTACTGTTCCCAACATGCCAAAAATACTAAGGTGCTGGGGTTACAAAGATGAGCCACACACAAGCCCTGCCCGTGGGGCGCTCTCAGTAGAGCCTGCTCACGTCCAGCCTAGGAGAGCCTGTCGGTGTGTGATGACCATGGCCTACAGCATGTTTCTGAAAGGACTGGATGATTCTCTGGTAGAATTTTGTGTGTATGTGGGTCTCCTCAAAAGGGACTCTATTCTGGCCAGCAGCCCTGCCAACGGTGTGCCTGTGTGTGTGTGATGGTAATGAGGAGGGATTAGACTCAACAGCCCACTGACCCCTTTGTTTCCCTCAAGTTCTTCATATAAAAGTTCCGAGAGGCAATCTTAAAGCAATGACAAGAAAATCTCTCCGACAACGCTCATCTCTATTGTGAAGAGTTTGAAAGGAGTGGCATCAAGGCACCAAAATGACAGGGGATCAGGATTCTAACTGAGGGTCAAAGAGGGGATCTTCTGGGGGGAAAGTCAATGGGGGCCTTTAACAGAGCTGCGATCTCCAGACTTTGCGGTCCACACATGGTTCGAGTGGGACAAAAATCACGTGGCTCCACAGCACCATCTCCAGGGTGAAGAAGTAAAAAGACAAATGAACCCCCCAGTGTTGGTCAAGTTCTCATGTCACCGGGTGGGTAAGTGACCTCGTAGTGAAATGAGGCTCCTGAGAGAGCTTCCAGGAGTCAAAGCAGAAAGTTCAATGGCAAAATCATGGTATCAGATCAACTTAGGCATAGAAAGCCTCTTGAGGGGTCGTTCCCTCCAAATTCCACTCGAGGGAGAGGATCTGCCTATAGCATCTGAGCCAGTGACTCTGCCATCTCAGCTTGCCCTTCCCAGCAACGATAAGGTTGGGGACCCTTAGGTGATTCCAATCCCGTCTAGCACTGGGGGCCACGAGCTCTCAAGCCATGTTTTGAAACTCAGACGTGAAGAAATTCTAACTGAATAGCTTCCTCTGCCTCTCTGCTTCCCTGGCGCTGATTGGGGCTTCACCCAGTTTCTGACACTGGGCTGGGGAAGGCCCTGGACCCCCAATACTTTCTGCTTAACAATATAATTCCCCTCCAAAGAGGTCCCCTAAGGGTCCCATGGCACCCAGAGTGAAAAATGTAGGTAATTGCTAAAACTTAGAATTCAGTAGCACAAGTTTCTATTTCCTTTTTACCCTTGTCAGGGGAGGAAATGCCTCTCCCATTGTCCCCATTTTTGTACCCAGAACTTTTTCCTTAGGGTTGCAGAGATGGCCACAGAAAAGGAGAGCGGGGGAAGGGGTCATGGGGCGTTCTTGGAAATTGACACGGCTGTGTTTCTGGAGGTAGAACTAGGATAAGTATATTTCATCCACCAGGATACTGGTGGTATGAGGTGTAAACTTGGAAACCAGAACACAAAAGAATTAGTTCAGCCTTACAGGTAGATATTGTCCACTGGAATTGTTTATTTTTTATTATTCTTTGTATAGGCTCATTTGGACTATTCTTTTTTAAATTAAAAAAAATGTGATAAAATAGACATAATATAAAATTTACCGTGTCAGTCATTTTTACGTGTACAGTTCAGTGGCATTAAGTACATTGACATTGTTGTGAACTAGAATTATGTTTTAATTGTTCAGTAATTATTAGTGAAATGTCTGTTCTCTCCCTGCCCCTGGAATGTAAGTTCCTTGAGTGCTGGCTCTCTTTCATGTCTAGACCCGTCCTGGGAACTGGAAGACACTCCTTCAGTATCTGGTTAGTGAACAAATATTCCAGGACCCCCTAAAATTAGTTGTAGTTCAGACTGGCCAATTTCTGTCTACAGGGCTGAGTGAACAAAAGCTGAAGTTCCGTGTCATTCTTTGCTACAGTTCTTCTCTTCCCCTTGGTGTTCACAAAAGAAAACACTTACAAGTGCTTTTGCACTGACACTGGTTTTTCCAGGAAGAGTGGCTAGAGTTTCCCATACACTGCAGGAAAGTCGACCCGCTGCGTATTCTGCGGAAGCCTTTCTTGCATTCACAGTTGACGAGTGTGCCCATTTTGTACGTGAGGGCTTTGAAAGTGGCATGTCTGAGCTTTGGTGGTTTAGAATCACAAAACTCTGCAAAGAAAAAGAGCAAATTAGGAATCCTGGAGGTTCCAGTCAAACAACCACATGGTCAAACCATGTGATTTAATCACACATTTCTTCGTTGTATTTAAAGGATGTATAGATATCCCACTTCTAGTTCCTCGAAAAAACTAAGACTGATGCCAGTGTGCAAGTGTTCTTTAGAAATCTTTGTGTCTGAAAGAGTTCAAAATTTACCTTCAACCAAAGTCCTCTCAAAACTATGATATACTTCTAAGTAAATGAGTAGAAATGAATGAGATTTCATTCTGGAAATGCCTCATGCTGAGCAAGTAGAAAAAGAGAGGAAGACCAAGGGATGCGAGGAAAGGAAGAGAGGAAAGCCACGCAAGTTCAATTAAGGGGCAAAATGTGTGTGTGAGAAGTACTTTTCAGGAAATAAGGATTGTCAGACTTTCTATAATTAATGATTCTGTACCTTTTTTTTTTAAAAAAAGAAGTCTATGTAAAGTCGTTCATTCAATGTCTGGCTAGTAGGAATTATGTGTTTCTCACTCACCTATCCATCTCTGAGTTTTCTAAATTCCTTCTCATACTGTGAAGACCTGGCCCTCCCTCGGCCCCCCAAAAATGGACACAAGTTTCCCATTAAAGACACTTGAAGTAGTGGCCAAATGCCCACCTATTAAAGGGAAAAGGACGCTGGTCTAATCAGAAAGATTATTCCATTGCATATCTTGCAACATGCTTTCCTGCTTCAAGAAACTAGATTTCTAGGAAAAAGCCACATGCTCGATAAAAGAAGTGGATAGGAAGGATCACAGGAAGTGGAAAAGGTGAGAAAGCAGGGGCCTCTATCCCAGGCAGCCTCTCCCACCACTGGAACAGGCGCCAAATCTGGGCTGGTTACCACGCTCATTGGTGACAGAGGACAATCTGCCAATTGCTTTTTAATCACTCAGATTGTAGTGAAGCTTCTCTGCCCTGCTACACTGCCCAGCATATTGTCATCCGGGAGACCACCCCCATCCAAGACTTAGGACACTCCTGTTACCCCCAAGAACAGAGGGTGAGGGGAACATGGACAGTTTGTCCCATCTCTAACCAAGAAGGGATTGAGCAAAGTAATTTGAATCACTCAGTGGGCTAGCAGTTGTAGAGGAATATGTACCACAAACACTCAATAAATTCTGGCATTTATAATAATAAGGCAAGAAAGGCAGTACAACAGGACAGGGAGAAAGATGGTTTTCTAAATTCTAGGTCTACAAGCTCACTAGCTCTATATCTTTATCGTTTTTACTTATCTAAGACTTGGCTTCCTTTTCTGTAAAGTGGGTGTCATAATTACTTTACTAATTTGTTTAAAGAGTACATGGTGACTTTCAGAACACCTGGCCCATAATAGGCACAAAATAGATGTTAGTTCTGCTTTTTTCCTCTGTCCAGAAAAAAAAAAAAGGTAATTCATATAGAGACTGGGCTGAAGTTTACCTTAACCCTTAACTCCTGCAAAAGGTAATCTCTCCCTACAGTTCATATCATCAGTACTATCCACTGTCACTTATCATACATCAGTACCAACCAACTTTTTAAGAATCAGAAGGTAAATCTGTTACTAAAACAAGATATGCATAGTAATCAGAAAAAAAACAATGGAGGGACAAGACAAGAATGTTCCCTTTTACCACTACTTTACAACTTTGTACTGGAAGTCCTAGTTAATACAATCAGAAAAGAAAAGGGAATAAAATGTATACAGATTGTGAAGGAAGAAATAAAACTGTCTGTGTTTGCAGATGATGTGATTTTGTATGTAGAAAATCTGAAAGAATATACCCCCCCAAACCTCTTTGTACTGATAAATGATTATAGCAGGGTTACAGGATACGAAACTAATGTACAGAAGTCAATTGCTTGGCTACCTAGCAGCAATGAACAAGTGGAAATTGAAATTAAAAACACAACACCATTTACATTAGCAACCCCCCACCCCAAATAAAGTACTTGGGTATAAATCTAACAAAAATATGTATAAGATCTATATGAGGAAAACTATAAAACTGTGATGAAAGAAATTAAACAAAAACTTAATAAACGGAGAGGTATTCCATGTTCATGGATAGGAAGATTCAATATTGTCGCTATGTTGAATATTGAATCTTCTCAATTTGATCTATAGATTCAATGAAATTCCAATTAAAACTCCAGCAACTTATTTTGTGGTTGTCAACAAACTGATTCCCAAGTTTATATAGAGAGACAAAAGACCCAGAATAGCCAACACAATATTGAAAAAGGACAAAGCTGGAAGCCTGACCCTACCATGTTTCCCCGAAAATAAGACCTATCCAGACCATCAGCTCTAATGTGTCTTTTGGATCAAAAATTAACCCGGTATTATGTATTGTATTATATTATATTATATTATATTATATTATATTATATTATATTATATTATATTATATTAGATCCGGTCTTATGTTATAGTAAAATAAGACCAGGTCTTATATTACTGTTTGTTCCAAAAGACGCATTAGAACTGATGGTCTGGATGGGTCTTATTTTTGGGGCATAAGGGTACCTGACTTCAAGACTTACTATAAAGCTACATTACTTAAGACAGTGTGGTATTGGTGAAACAATAGACAAATAGATTAACATAACAGAATAGAGAGTCCCTAAATAAACACACATAAATATAGTCAACTGATCTTTGACAAAGGAGCAAAGATAGTCTTTTCAACAAATGGTGCTGGAACAACTGGAGATTCACATGCAAAAGAAAAATGGATCTAGACACAGACCTTATATCTTTCACAAAAATTAACTCAAAATGAATCACAGACCTAAATGTAAAACATGAAACTATAAAACTCCTAGACAATGACAGGAGAAAGTCTAGATGACCTTGGGTTTGGTGATGACTTTTTAGATGCAACACGAAAGGCATGATCCATGAAAGAAAGAATTGAGAAACTGGACTTCATTAAAATAAAAAATTTCTGCTCTCAGAAAACACTGTGAAGAGAATGAAAAGACAAGCCACAGACTGGAAGAAAATATTTGCAAAAGACATGTGTGATAAAGGACTGTTATCCAGAATATGCAAAGAATGCTTAAAACTAAACAATGAGAAAATTAACCTGATTTTTAAAAGGGGCCAAAGACCATAACAGCCACCTCACCGAAGAAAATATACAGGTGGCAAATAAGCACATGAAAAGATGTTCCAGATCATATGTCATCAGGGAACTGCAATTTAAAACAACAGTGAGATACTATGGCACTATTAGATAACTCTACAACACCAAATGCTGGTGAGGATGTGGAGCAACAGGAACCCTTATATAGCCCTGGTGGAAATGCAGAATGGTGCAGCCACTTTGGAACACAATTTGGCAGTTTCTCACAAAACTAAACATACTCTTACTGTACAATCCAACGATCACGCTTCTTGGTATTTACCCAAAGAAGTTGAAGTGTCATGTCCACAAAAAAACTTGCACATGGATGTTTATAGCAGCTTTATTCATAATTTCCAAAACTTGGAAGCAACCAAGATGTCCTTTAGTACGTAAATGGATAAATAAACTGTGGTCCATCAGACAATGGAATATTATCCAGAGCTAAAAAGACATGAGTTGTCAAACCATGAAAAGACATGGAGGAAACTTAAATGCATATGACTAAGTGAAAGAAGTCAATGTGAAAAGGCTTCATATTGTATGATTCCAACTATATGATATTCTGGAAAAGGCAAAACGATGGAGATATTAAGTAGGTCAGTGGTTGTGAGATGTTAGAGAGGAGAGAAGGATACAGGTGTTAAAACTTTCTACAAAGCTGCAGTAACAAAGACAGCATATATTGGTAAAGGATAGACAAGCAGAGTAAAGGAACAGCACAGAGGATTTTTAGGGCAGTGAAAATAACTGTATGATACTATAATGATGGACACATGTCATTATACATTTGTCCAAACCCATACAATATATAACACCAAGAGTGTCAGCTATGGACTCTGGATGATAATGATGTGTCAATGTAGTTTATCAATGTAACAACTAAGGAACAAATAGCCAGAAGGTAGACTTAAAGTCAACCAGATCAGTAATTACATGAAACAAACGAAACACATACATTAAAAGAAAGACACTTTCAGACTGGATAAAACAGCAGGCCCAACTACATGCTGTCTCCAAGAGAACACACTTTAAATATAAGGGCAATGATAGGTTGAAAATAAAAGATGTAAGAAGATATATTATAAAAAGATGTACATAAGAAAGTTGGTGTGGTTATATAAATATCAGAAAGTAGATTTTAAAATAAGAAACATTACCCACAGATGACTAGATTGTTTACATAAAATTAGTAAGAAATCTACAAAATAACTACTAGAACTTAGCAAATTTAACAACCTCAATGTGCAACAATCACTTGTGGTTAGTTCTATATATGGGAAGCAACCAATCAGAAAATAAAAAATTTAAAAACAATTCCATTTACAATAGTATGAAAACCATAAAATATTCATTAATAAATTTACCCAAAACTTGCAAGACTTCTAAACTGAAAACTGAGATATTGCTAACATAAATGAAAGAACTATATAAATGGAGAAATGTATACAATGTTTATGGGTTGGAAGATTCTGTTTTTTTAAAAAATGATATCAATGCACCTTAAGTTGACGAATAAATTCAATTTAATTACAATTTCTAAAAATCCAGCACACTTTTTAATAGAAATTTGGCAAGGTGATTCTAAAACTTCTTTGGAAACACAAAAGCCCTAGATTTTCTCAGTCTTGAAAAGAGGTACAAATTTGAAGGATTCACATCATTTGATGTCAAGACTTTCTGTAAAACTACAGTAACCAAGACAGCATACATTGGTAAAGGATAGACAAGCAGAGTAAAGGAACAGAACACAAAGTCCATGAATAGCCTCACATGGACATTCAGTTGATTGTTTTACGAATACACCATGGCAATTCAACAAAGGAAGGAAAATCTCCTCAACAAAGTGTTCTGGAACAGATGGATAAATGTATGGGGGGAAAAGAACCTCACTCCACATACAAAAATTTGTTTTATTATATATAAATATAAAATATCTATACCTTAGGGGACGGCTGGATGGCCCAGTGGTTAGAGTGTGAACTCTGAGCAACAGGGTTGCCGGTTCAATTCCCGATGGGATGGTGGGCTGCGCTCCTTGCAACTAAAGATTGAAAATGGCAACTAGACTTGGAGCTGAGCTGCGCTCCACAACTAGACTGAAGGACGACCTGACTTGGAGCTGATGGGCCCTAACACTGTTCTCTAATATTCCCCAATAAAATTTATTTTAAAAAAAATCTATACCCCAGATCTATACATTGTAAATGTAAACATAAAAATATATGCTATTATACTTCTAAGAGAAAATAAAGGTAAACAGCTTTGCAAGCTAGGGACAAGCAGAGTTTCCAGAGAGGACATGAAAAGCATTAACCATAAAAGAAAAGTAAATTAAAAACTTCTACTCATCCTTAGACATTAAGAAAATGAACAAAAATAAATGTTAAAGAGAGGCTTGGAAAAAATATTTGGGGCACATATATCTGATAGAAAGGCTTGTGTCTATATTATATAAAGAACTACAAATCAATACTAAAAGACAACTGAGTAAATAAATGGGCAAAGACTTGAAGGCTCACTTCTCAATACATGATTATCAATAAGTTCTCAGAATGGGTGTTCAGCATCTTTAGACATCAAGAAAAAGCAAATTGGAAATCACCATGAAATGTTTAGTTCACTAGAACGCATAAAATGGATAAAAGAGTGACACCACCAAATGATGGAGAGGAAGTAGACCTAGTAGAACTCTCTGACACTACTGGTGGGAGTATAAAATAATAACATTACTTTGGAAAACTGAAAGATTTTTTTAAGCGAAATTAAATATGTATCTACCCTACGATCCAGCCACTCCACTCCTAGGTATTTACCTAAGAAGAGTGAACACATTCATCTGCAAAAAGACTTATACAAAATAAGTAGCTTTAAATAATCTCAAAAGCATTATGTTGAACAAAAGAAGACACAAAATAGAACATGCTGTTTGATTCCATTTATATGAATGAAGTTCAAGAAAAGACCAAACTAGTATACAGAAAGAAATGGGTAGTGGTTGCTTGTGGTGGGTGGGTTTGACTGGAAGGGAGGTGATGGACGTGTTGATTACATGGGTGTACATAGTTGCCAAAACTCAAAATTGTACAGTTAAGAAGTGTGCATTTCACTATAAGTAATTTTACCTCAAAAATCATTCAGAGCTATACTTAGCAACTCTTGTCATTATTAATTAGCACAAACAATCAAGGATTGACCTCAGATGCATTTGGAATCTGATAACCACAAACCCAGAAAGTTTCTAAACACGTAAGTTTGGGGGGAAAAAAAGGCAGACAAATTGCCTTTGAGGCCACTTGGTGTCCTTAAAAACTGTTGTCGTATGCTTTTCTAAATGAGGCCATGGAAATTTCCAGAGTCGTCATAAATTAGCCTGAGTATCTGAGGAGGTCATGTGGGGACAAGGGAAAGTTCCAGAACTTCTTAACTATCGCAGACTTGCCTTCCATAAAAGCATCTTTCCTGGAATTTGGAAACACTGAAACTTTCTTGATCTATTGCTAAGAACCAGTGAAGAGCTTTGCTATAATCCTTTTCTTGGCAGTGCTTTGCCAGGGGTGTTCCAAATACCATTTGAAGAACATGGGAGGTGTGTGGGAAAGGTAGCCCTGGAGATTTGTTTCTTTTTAGTCTAATCGAAATAAATCTGGAATATTTGTGGCCCTTCTCAGTAGGGTGCCATAAAAGAAACAGCAGTACAACATCTTAAAAAAAGAATTGAAAATACTTTGTCTACCCTGAAGTCTTGCAGAGAAATAACAAAGAATTCCATTGACATGACTCCGCAAAACATCTTTAAATCCTCTTTCCCTACATTATCACTTCAAAATTTCTTCCCCCACAGCATATGGTCACTTTGCTCGTTCTTTACTTTTACTCACTAAAAACTCCAAAAATCCTTTCTTGAAATTCAGCTTACAGGGAGGGGCTTTTCTCTGCCTTCACTCTTGCACCTCTTTCTCGTTTCTACCCATGGCTCTGACTTTTTAACAAAAATCATTCTGTGCTCTCTGCTCTAACCATCCCGTGGCTCCCACCACAAGGGGCCTGAGAGCTCAGGAGGCAAACTCAGAATTTTCTTTAGAAGGTGGGAAAGGAAATATTTTTCTCTCTGTTATTTTAAGTATTGGTACAGTTCTGGATTTAGATGTCATTTTTCTCTTCTGAGAGGATTTTAAGTAGCTGCTGCCTATGGACTGGAATAAAAGGTTAGATTACTAACCTCGTGTTGGGAGGTGCGGGTAAAGGAAGTGCTCAGAGCTTGGAAAGGGGGGCTCCCAGGAGGGGAGTCCTACCATAAGCTCAGGGGTACATCGATGTGGCTTTGCCTCTTAGCTTCTGTACCTTTTATGTGAGCAGAGGGGGAAAGAGACAGCCAGCACTTATTATTAATCCTAAAAACCCCAAGGGATCCAGCATCCACTAAGATAATGGTAAACTGACCTCTTCCGATGTTGACAGTGTTTCATGTCTTATTTCAGGTTTTTGCTCTGAATGGTAATTAGAAAAACACAGGCGGAACCCCAGGTGTTCCACGCCTTCTCACAACCGACCTCCATCACTGTCCCTGAAATACTATCACGGGTTCATCTTCCCTTGGGATATTTGTGGACTTGCTGCCTCCTAGGCAACTGATGGGTAAGACCCCTTGAGTGCTTTGGGCTGATGCTATGTAGTGACACAGTGAGCCACCTTCCTCTGGACTATAGCACCACACAGGTCTGGGGACAAAGGTGAGTGAGGGTGAGGGACTCTAGGACACTCTTCTCTTTTCACTGTTGTTTTGTTTGCCTTCCTGTGGAGGCTCAACTCCTTCATCTCTCTCACCGAGTCCAAGCCCGTGCTAGGTAGGGAAAGATTAGGCATTTGCAGAACACACAGCAACAAATTCAAACCAGCCTTTCTGTGTCCCAGGCAACTGCTCTCTCCTCTGGAGTAACAGACCGTACACTAACCACCCATCACTAGTCCCAGAAAAACAAACGTGCAGCTTCTACTGCTTGGGTTTCAAATAAAAGGTGAGAAACATGGTGAAATGAGATACTCTCTTTTTTTCCTATAAGTGGCCCCATCACACAGGAAGGACAGGAGCGAGAGACCCAGGGGTTGTTAACTGGATTTGGAATACTGACACCCCTTTATTTTGGTTCGCCATATGCGCTCAACTCCATTCCTCCTATGTAAAGCTACCCCCCCTTTTGTTTTTATTTTTTTATTTTTTTAAATCCTTTCTTTTTTTAATTAAATTTATTGGGGTGACAATTGTTAGTAAATTTACAGATTTCAGGTGTACAATTCTGTATTACATCATCTACAAATCCCATTGTGTGTTCACTACCCTTTTGTTTTTAGAAAGGAAGTAGAACTAAAATAGTTTTGTGCTGAGATAGTCTTGTGTCCCTTAAGTTAACCAGAAATATCACCCTTGGAAGGCAGTGAGTCACCAGATGTGAGAGAATGATGTCTAAGTTGGACTCTCCCTAACCAGCAGGACTTACGCTTAAGGTGCTCACAGCCATATGTCTCAAACTTTAATGTGTGCATGTGTGTAACTGGGGACCGTGTTAAAATGCGTATTTGGATTCAGTCAGCGAGTGTGGAGGCTAAGACAACTTTTGACGAGCTCCCCAGCGCTGCTGGTGCTGCAGCCACACTTGGAGTAGCAGTGGCTGCTGCAGCTTTCCGCTCTATCTGTCTGTCCCCTTCCTGAGGGCCACCCTTCCACCCCCACCCCAGCAGACAGCAAGCAGGGGCCCCAGGCGCTGCAGAATCTGCTTACAGAGCACTTTGTTCCCAGGCGCTTTACTCCGAATCCAAGAGGGTGCAGTGAAAATTTCTTTGGCTGGAGGAAAGATGGGTGGGTGAAAAATGGTTTGTGGGCTAAGTGTTGTTTTTTTCTGTGATGTTGTTCAAAATGAGAAAGAACTCATCTGACCCCTGTGACCATATAAGCAACATGAAAGATTGGAAAAGGAAGGGACTTCAAAAGGATGTGGACAGAATCTGAGATAAGAGTCTTTGCTCTGTAGGTGAATCAAGGTCACGTTGTTTCCCCACAGCCCAGCCAGCACTCAGTTTCCTAAACTGAGAAAATGGCTTCATCTTTGTGCCTCTCCTCTTCTCCATCTGTACTATAGAGATTGGGGATGAACATTAGAATAACTCACTAAGCACAGAAACTTCTAGATGGTGATTTACGAAGTTTTACACACAAAGGCTATAGAAGTACATCAAGAATTTGGGGCACCTGATAAAGAAATGATCTGGTTTTTTACATAAAGCCATTCACCTTCTATGTCAGACCTAAGAAGAACCACAAAAATATACCTAATGTCAGACAGTTTCCAACTTCCTTGGGAAACCCAACCAGCAAAAAGCAAGTGCTTCTGGCAAAAGTAAATACCATAGGATAAGTTGAATGTAAGTCTTAATAGAATCCTAGGATCTAAGAGCTAGGAGAGACCCTAACGGTCATTTAGGTCAATCGCCACATTTTGTGGCTAAGGAAACTGAGGTTGTGTGTCATTCCTCGAGTTGTGGCAAACCTGATTCCCAGTTCGATGCTTTTCCATCACGTAGAATCATAACCTTCAGGAATGAGTGTGCTTTTTACTGAACTGTGGAAGGTTGCCTCTCACTGAAAAGTACATCTATGTCTAAATTATCTGGGTCACTAGGAAATGTTTGTGAAATGTTGTGGTTTAATTCAGATAGTTATCTTTGAAGAAGTCAGAGAGCTCAGGTCCTCCATAGGGTCATTTATGTAACAGTAATTATGCTATCGGAGCCCTGCCTGTTTGCTGCTCCTTTGCAGAGATCTCCATTAATGCTCACTACACCTGGGAAAGGTAGATATTGTCATCCCCACTTTACATAGCAGCAGGCTGAGGTTCGGAGAGATTCAGTTGCCCAAACTACACAGCTCGAGACAGTGGGATAGGCATCACAAGAAAGCCTTCTAATGCTGCCCTCTTTTCTGCCTTTGAAAAAAAATCTCACTTTTACTTTTAGGAAACTCTTTCAAACAGCAAACTTAAATGTGTCAGGAAGAAGAAAGGATGAAGCGGACAGAAGTGTGAAGAAAAGGTTTGCCTTGACCTTAGGTCAGGGTCAAAACTCTGAGGGTGATGCTGTTGGTTTCTCTGCAGGAGTGGATTCAAGATAGTAAACAAGCAGAATAGCAGGGTCAGGAACCATGTGGAGGGCTGTCAGCCTATGGTGAGGGAGAGGGCCCTTGAGCCTCTGCGCCAAGCATTAACCCTTTAGTTGCTGATGTGTGGTAGGGGCTAGGGTATTGAGTATGGAAGTGTCATTTGAGAGGCTCAAGGAAGCAGATAATTATGAATGAGCTTAGGAGTATTTCAGTTTTTTAACAACCAATATGACTAGGGCAGAGATTCTCAAACCTTTTGGTACCAGGACCCTTTGACACTCTTAAGAATTATTGAGGACCCTGGAAAGCTTTTGTTTTTTGTGGGTTGTATCAATTATTGTTTGCCGTATTAGAAATCTGAGAACATTTAAAAGTATGCATTTAGAATGCCAACTATAATTTTATATATATAATGTGATGGTTCAGTGTGAGGTCGGAGGGATAGTGGATAGGGGGAGGGGGGTTCACAGTGTGAGGGATATAAATGATGAACGTCTAAGTATTACCTTGTCTTGTACACCTGAAACTAATAAATAAAAAAAAAGAAAAAAAAAGTATGCATTTATTAATGCTTTTAAAAATAACAGTAACAAGCTATTATACTAACATAAATAATTTTATGAAAATGACTAAATTTTCCAAAACAAAAATATTTGGTGAGAAGAGTGACACTGTTTTACGTTTTTGCAAACTTTTAAATAAATGTCTGGTTTAATTGAAGGTGGATTCTCACATTTGTTTCTGCAGTCAAGCTACTGCAATCTGTTTTTGTTTTTCTATTGAAGTATATGAAGAAAATTCAGCCTCTTACTATTAAAAGGGGAAAGTATTTTAATAGCCTTGAGGATAATTTTGGGTATTCTCCTTTGATCCTAACTCAGCAGAAGGTCGTTTCTGCATTGTGAGTTACAGGTCAGTGATCTGTCTTGCATTTTGAATGGGTCTTGTGCCCAAACCTGATTTTGTATCCATCATTTGGGGGGGTGGGAATGGTTCACTGAGTTACAGGGATCTTCCAAATACCGGCACACTCATTATATAATGCCAAAAATTCAGATTTGTTAATGTCACCTGTAATCTCATCAGAAAATTCTTTAAGTACTGAGAAGTTGCAATACAAGTTTTTCAAAATTCCAATTTTGCTCAAATTTGACCATTTTATCATTATCAAACCTCAAGATTTATCATAATAAATACTATGTGTTCTTTTCCTTGAAGTGGCAGCTCACTGTCCAATTTCAAGAAACGCCTGCAGACTATACAGTTTGAGAACGCTGGAGACTAGGTATACCAGATGAATATTGGTCATGCTCCTCAGCTTCTAGAATGTTACATCCTTCTGCATTTGCTGGAAATGGCATAGGACTAGGACTACTTCCAAGGATCAGGTATGGCAGGTTGTTGAAAAACTCTGTTCTATGATGTGTTTCGTTCAGTAAACTTCTCTAGAATCTATGTGGATTATATATAAATACAAGTTTGGCCCCTGTAAAGAGATCTACCATGTTTCCCCGAAAATAAGACCTAACCGGAAAATAAGCTCTAGCATCATTTTTCAGGATGACATCCCCTGAATGTAAGCCCTAATGCATCTTTTGGAGCAAACCTTAATATAAGACCCGGTCTTATTTTCGGGGAAACATGGTATGCTGCCTGATACAGTAGCAAATCAGCCTGAAATTCCAGCTTCCTCCCACAGACCCAACCTAGAGTGTCACAGGAGCAAAAGGGCTGTTTAGAGAACTGAGAAACGCGCATAAACATGATATGGAAGGTGGTTGGGTCTTTCCTTCTGTATGTGTTTGTGTGTTAGGAAACATGAGGCAGCCAAGATTTGGGGGGAATGGGAAGCCATGCTTGGGGGTGGGGGATGCAGAATTTTTAACTGTGTCCTTATCTCGCCCTTACACTTCCTTCTCTATCACCTCTCTAAAGCAGAAAATCAGCAACCAGCCCAGCACCAGCAGTGGGGAGTGGCTTTACCCACAGGCAACTTTAAGAATACTGGGTGGATAGCAATTTATGCCTTCTAATCTCCTCACCTTCTCCCTTATCCCCACCTCCCTCCCATCTAGCAATCATCAGTTTTCTTCTATATATCAGATGGGCACTTGTCTTATTAGGGAGACCACTTCATAGACGGTGTAGATGCCTGACCACTGCAGTGTACACCTGAAGCTGAAGCTGAATAATAATGAATGTCAACTATAATTTAATATACATATAGTCACGGGATGTGGAGAACAGCGTAAGGAGTAGAGTCAGTGGAATTGTAACAGCTGTATACAATGTCAGAGGGGTAGTAGATTGGGGTTATCATGTTGTGAGGGGTGTAAATATCTAACTATTACATTGTTCTGTACACCTGAAATTAATTAAAAAAAAAATCCTGGGTGGAATGAGAGATAGTGACAGACACGGGCCTGGCTGATCCCTGGGCATCTCTCCTCCTGCTGCTCTCCGTTTTGCCTCTAAGGCTGGGTGATTACCACTGAGAAGGAAAGCTCTTGGGGAAGAGCAGTGCTTTTCTCTTCAGAGAGGCTGCCTGAAAGTGAGGGTGGCCAGTGAGGGCGGGAGAGGCACAGATTGTAACAGCAGACCTCTCCCTCCTGAAGAATGCCCCGCTCAGTCCCAAATTCTCCAGCTGACCACATCTGGGACCCAGACTTTGTCCCTTCTTCATGAGGGTTGATATCCCCAGGAGGAATGATCTCAAAACAGAAAATAACAAAACAAGTGAGGAATGTCACCATTAGATAAGAAAGGACAACAAACTGAAGAGCCTATATCTGCCAGAGCAGAAGCAACAGACAAGAAATAGTAAAAAAAATAAAATAAAAAATTTTAAGCTTTTAATGTCCTAAAAGGGATGAGGGAGGATATAGGAGACACGAGGCGGGAATAAGAAAACCTGGGGATTGGTTAGCAGAGCTGAACTAAAGGAGTCAGCAGATGGATTAAACATAAACAGCAGAAATGTGAATCAGGAATTTGGCAGACCAGATTGAGACACTTTCAAAAAGCATCAAGTAGGGGTAATAATGATAAATCAGGTGACGTGAACTAGAGCTAGAACTAGAACTATTAGGTTGGTGCAAAAGTGATTGCAGTTTAAAAGGTTAAAAATAATTGCAAAAACCGCAATTACTTTTGCACCAACCTACCGTGTTTCCCTGAAAATACTATCTAGCCGGACCATGAGATCTAATGCATCTTTTGGAGCAAAAACTAATATGAGACCTGTTCTTATTTTAATATAAGATAAAACCGGGTCTTATATTAATTTTTGCTCCAAAAGACGCAGGTAATAGTTCTAGAGACTAGAACTAGATATGTCAGCATCTCTGGATTTGTAAACTTGTCCCAGTTTTGTCAATTTTTGTTTTATATATTTTGAAGCCATGTTATTAGTTGCATACAAGGATATATCTTCCTGGTGTCTTGAAATTTTATCAATATTAATTGACCTTTGGATTTTTATTAATTTTTTTAACTGCAGTGTTTGGTCGACTTACGTGATTGTAATTACTAATGCATTTGGATTGATTTCTACTACCTTATTTTGTTCTAATGATGTATTTCAAAAAGAAAGGTAATGAGCCCAGAAGGAAAGTATGAGTTGCAGGAAGAGATGGTGAGCAAAGGTAAAGGTAAACTTACAAATGAATATAAATCAATATTGACTGTCAATCAAAGAGTCTATTTTGTGGGGTTTAAAGGTATCAACATAGAACTAAAATCCTGGAAGTCAGGAATGTGAGTGGACCTAAAGCATTCTAAGATAACTGATTATTTGGAAGGAGGGTTATGACATTGATTAAATTTGAACTTTGTAAAATCTGGGTTCATGTTAAAATTTTGAAAATGACATCTAAAATGACAGAATAAAGTGAATACTTTAAAAACTAGTAAAAAGAAAAGAATGGAATTGAATAAAAACTTATTTAAGACGAAAGAAGGGGAACAAATGCATAGAAAGAGAAGGGCAAAAATAAAGCAGACAAGATAGAAGGACTCAATCCAAATATATCAGCAATGAGAACCAATGTAAATGGACTAACTCTGCAGGTAAAGAAAAGACAATTTTTTAAAAAAAGATAAAGTTATATGATGTTTATAAGAGATATGCTTAAAGCATAAGAGCTCTGAATGTGTGAACCTAGAAACGTTACAATTACAAGCGAAACAAAAAACGTTGTACTAATTTATATCAGACTTAAGGGCGAAAGCAGTAATAGAAATCCAGAAATCAGTACAAATTGTTCAAGGAAACAGAGCTTCAAAATATACAAAGCAAACACCAGGAAAACAAAAATTCTTTACTTATATGTACCAAGTAACGTAGCTTCAAAACATACAGAGCAAATATTGACAGACAGGGATAAATTTACAAATCTACCATCAGAATGAGAGATTTTTAACAAAGTCTTCCTTTGGGGTTGATAAAACAAGCAGACAAAAAAAATCAGTAAGAATATACAAAAATTGATCAACATAATCAACCAAGTTGATATAATGGACAACTATAGAAAACTACCCCAACAAAAGCAAAATCCACTTTTTTTTCCAAACACACATGAGACATTTATATGGTAGTAGAGAAGTTGAAGGCAAACGAGAGATATAAAAGAGAGGGTTTATGGGGAAAATGGAAGTCTAGATAAATAAAGAGAAGGAAATAATAAGAGAGGCATGTTGTATAGACCCATGAGGACAGTGCACCATGAACAGATTATAATGATTAACTCCTGATCTAAATGTAAAATCAATGAATGAATGAATAAATAAAATCAAAACCAAAACAAAGGTTTAATATAAAAATCAATGGGTCTCCAGAGCATAGTAAGAGTGGCTCAAAAAAAAACAAGGAGAGATTTTTCTATGCTAGCATCCAGGGATGGTTGTCTCTAATAATTTGCTCCAGCTGTGAAGAAGAAAGACTTGCTCAAAAGGCCTTTTCCTGAGAGATTGTGATAGAAAAGTGGGGAAAAGAAGGAAAAAAATTTCCCCCCCTGGGAGCGAATTTGCTTGTGGTTATTTAAAAAAGAAACACAAGTTCTTTGAAACCCAGGAAGAAAGAGGTAGTTAATAGCACATTCAGTTCCTGATGGATTTGTGACAGTATCACCCTTTGAAGAGTATTATAGATATGACTTTACAACTGATAGTAGATTATATTGTGAAGTATACCACTGACAGCACATATTATGTGCCAAGCCCTTGCTGAGGCCTGGAAATTAGAGTGAACAACCAAGATGGACCCTTGCCCTCATGAAACTTACATTCTAGACAGATACTATATTAAGATAGATATTAATTAAATTTTACAAATAAGCAAATAGTTACAAAGATGTAAAATGCTACAAAGATACGTATAAGCTACCCTCAGAGTGTATGTGTATTGACATTTTTCCCTTTTGCTTTATTTGATGATGGCATTCTGTTTATGATTGATGATGTGAATTAATTTTGGCCCCTTCTAGACAATTCATCCAATGACTATTTTCTAAGTATTCATGACCCAAGAGAATACCTTAAAAAAAACGAAGCTGTGATCTCTGATCCTGAGATGTTTATGATTTAGTAAAAGGGATAGAACAGGCATGCAATTTTAAGGCAAAGCAGAAAATGCTAACTGGTGGGAAGAAAAGAACAAACACAAAGTGATGTGAGCTCTCAGGAGGAGGCAGTTACTTGTGTATGACGTAGGTAGGATGGTGGAAAGTGTGTTACGGAAATAATGACTCTGTAAGCGGTGTCTGGAGGGATAAGAAGAATTTCCCAGGCACGGATTAATAGAAGAAAGGGAGCAGCATGAGAGAGGCAAGGGTGTGTTGGAGAAATACTGTGTATGTGTGAGGAAGCAACAGCGGACTCGTTCAGTTCAGCATCGAGTCTCAGCACTCAGGATACTTAGAAGAGAAAGCTAGACAATTCTATGGTTAGGACAAAATCATGGAGGAATTCGTGTGAACTTCATTTATGAGGCACCAAGGAGCCATGTGAAGGTTTATGACCTTGGGATGCTGTACTCAGATTTATTCTTTAGAAAGAACATTTTTTAGCAGTCATGTACAGACTGCTAGCTGGGGGCAGCAGCGGAGCAGACAGAGAGGAGGTAAGGTGACCAATTAGGCTAGCACTTCTCAAACTTTGGTGTGCATATGAGTCACATGGGGGAATTTATTAAAACACAAATTCTGATCCAGCAGGTCTAGAGTGGGGCGTGAGAAGCTGCATTCTCCTTGGGGTTGCTGATGCTGTCCCAACCATACTTTGAGGTGTAGGAATTAGCAGACCATTGCAACAGGCCAAGTTAGAGCTAAGAGGAGCCTTGGGACTGGGGAAGAGTAGAGGAGATAGGTAGACTGGGCAGATGGGAGAGAAGGGATGATCAGTATAACTGGACAACCACTGGCAGGTGGGGAGCAAAGGGAGAGGAAGGCTAGGAGATGACGCCAAGCAACCCAGCCCTGAGGGGCAAGGAGAGCTGCAGGTGCAGTCAATGGAAGTGGATATTAGTGAGGTAAGAAATGTGAACACCTTGATCAAATATATGGTGATGGAAGAACTGACTGCGTGGTGAACACACAGTGGGATTTATAGATGATGTATTACAGAATTGTACACCTGAAATCTATGTAGCTTTACTGACAATTGTCACCCCAATAAACTTTAATTAAAAAAACACATTTGTCCTCCTTTTGAAACATCAGGTGTTTAGCACCATGACCTCCGATTGAGAGTCTATTAGCCGATTTGAGTCTACCACCTAAATGTTGGGGGAAAACAAATCAGCTGAGTGTCAGAGACCTGAGTTTACTTCCTGTTCTACCCTCTGGTTCCTGGTGGTCTCTCCTCACCTTAGATGCTCTGTCCTTAAGACAGAAGGATATTTGCCTTTGGGTGGTGAACACACAATGCAATATGCAGATGATGTATTATAGAATTGTACATTTGGAACCTATATGATTTTACTAACCAGTGTCACCCCACTAAATTTAATTTAAAAAAAGATGGAGTAGTAAGAATTCCTCCTAGATCCCTTGTCAAATTTCACAGGGCCTTAAGCTCATCTACCCCCTGCAGGAAATCCCAGTGAAAGGCTAGAAAAAAGGACATTGGGACGAGAGGCTATCTTTGACAGTTGGGTAAAGTCTATGAGACCTTGAGGATTCTTGGATGGAATGTACTCGTTTGAAAATTGTAATGTTATCTTTTGGCACACAGATTATTTTTTTAAGTTTATCCAAGATTATTCATGACTTGCCTTTGGAAGGAATCCCTGTCTCGCTCATAGATGAGGAAAGTAGGTTAAGAGTCTGGGTAGCTTGTTCAAAGTCACACAGGTAGGGGCACAGAGCCAGTGCCAGAAATCAAAAGATTAGGCTCCATTTGTGCATTTCTGCTGCCGCCACCCCAACCTTAGGTGATACTGAGAATTTGATCAGGGGAAGTCTTTGCTTCCTTGCCCTTTCTCACTTCTACATTCTCCCTTATTTCTGAACTTACTCAACTTTCCTTTTCATATCTCACAACTGCTCCATGTGTACTTATCGTTTCCTCTGTTCTGTCTTTCCACATAAAACATACTCCTGATCTCTCTAAAGCTGACACCATTGTCCTGGGATCACTTCCTCTCTGTGCCTCTGTAGTTGTGCCCGGCCAGCTGGCCCTGCTCTTGCATGTCCCATCTCACCACATCCCCTGCTCAGCCTATGACCATCCCAGTTCGGTGTCTCATAAGAGCAGTTCAACTCATTGTTTCTAGCTCCTCCCTACCCATCCACTCTATTCTGTGCGTGCTGCTTCCACTGGAACTATTTTTTTCAGAGAACACCAAGTGCTACTAGTTGGCGAGTCTAATGGTTCCCATTCTCCTCAAAGTTTGTTTAGCATCTTCTTGAAATTTCACTTTGGGTATCCTGGTAAGACATCACGACCCCTCGGGTCCTCATCTCTTTGGCTGTCTTTCTCTGAGTGCTCACTTTACTCTCGTTTTATAAATTCCCTGACCCAAGATTTCCCTATTATTGATATCTTACTTTAGTATGGTACATTTGTCACAGCTAATGAACCAAAATGGATCATTATTATTCACTGAAGTTTATACTTAATTCAGATTTCCTCAGTTTTCCCCTAATGTCCTTTTTCTGTTGCAGGATTCTACCCAGAATTCCAAAGTACACTGAGTTGTCATATCTCCTTAGGCTCCTCTTGGCTATGAAAAAGATGATATAACAGTTTCTCACTTTCCTTGTTTTTGATGACCTTGACGGTTTTGAAGAATACTGGTCAGGTGTTTTGTAGGATGCCCCACTATTGGAATTTGTCTGACGTTCTTGTCATGATTACACTGGGATTTGAAGGACGATAGCTTTAATAAGATTCTCAGAGGAATCCATGACCAAAAAACGGTTAAGAAGGGTTCAGTGTGGGAGTTTCCCAATGATCTGACCTTGGCTCTTGTTCATTCTGCTCCTTATCAGAAGTTTCATCACTTTGGTTCTCACCTCTATGCTGATGGCTTCCAAATGATAAAAGAAATCTAACATTTATTGAGCTCTTACCAAGTTCTAAGAGCTGTTCTAAGCCCTTTACATATATTAACTAATTTAATTTTGGAAACTGTACTATGAAGTCAATATTATAATTATTATTGCCATTTTTTTCAAATGAGAGACTGAGGTACCAAGAGGTTTGATAAATTGTCTGAGGTCACACAGTAATGGAGCTGAGAGTCTCATCTTGGCTTCAGAGCCCATGTTCTTAGCACTGATGCCATGCTGTCCCTTCCAGATCCGTATCTCTAGCTCTGAGCTCTAGTCTAGACGCATGCTATGCCTCCTACCTTTCCACCTGGCTATCCTCTGGGACTGCAACTGTATTCAAAACTTTGTTTCTAGGTAAAGATACTATTTCTTCTTCTACTTGTCATTGCCTTTGAGGTTTTAGCCAGTGCAATCACATAAAAGAATGTAGAGACATACAAATTGGAAATAAAACTATCTCTGTTTGCAAATTATATGATATTATATCTAGTAAACCCAAGAGAATCGATGATGAAAGTAATCAATTAATAAAATAGTTTTTAAAAGATAGCAATCTATAGTGATACTAGCAAATAGTGGGGCAGGTGGGAGAGGGGAGAAAAGTCTCCTTTACGGGATAATGCCAGCTAAGGAATGCAGAAAGGTGGACCTCAGGGGACTCATGTTGAATGAAAAGAGCCAATTTCAAGGGTTACATATTACATGATTCCATTTATATAGCATTCTTAAAATGACAAATTACAGAAATGGAGAATAGCTTGAAGAAAGGAGGTCGGGGGTTGTGGCTACCAAAGGGTAGCATGAGGGGTCCTTGTGATGGAAAGTGTTGTGTATCTTAACTGTGGTGCTGGTCTCATGAATCTACACATGTGACAAAGTTGCACAGAACTAAATATATACATACACCATTGAGTTCATAGAAAATTGGTGAAATCTAACTAAGATTGGCGGGTCGTATTAATGCTGATTTCCTGGTTATGGTACTGTGGTACAGTTAGACGGGACCTGAATGGAGGATATATCAGATCTCTTTTATTGTTTATAACTGCATGTGAATGTATAATTACCTCAAAATTAAAAGTTAAAAGCAAACAAATACACAAACAACCCTCTGTTCTTCTGGGCCTTGTTTCTCTTAATGACCCTCACATCCCCACCCTCTCTGTCACCCAAGCTTGAATCTCCAGCATCCTCTTGAAATTCCACCTCTCCTTGGCCTTCATATCAACTCACTTCCCAAGAGGCATTATTTTTACCTGTGCAATCCTCTTGCACACATCTCTTCTCATCTCAAGTTACTTTCACCACCCTCCTAACAGCTCACCTGCCATAGCAATAGCATCTTATTATTTCTACTTTTCATCTCTACTGCTCCAGTGTATCTTTAAAATATTGTCCAATTGAGCCTCCTAAAGCACAGAACTGACTGCACTAGTAGCATGATAAATGACCTAGCGGTGAGGTCTCATGTCTTCTCCACCTGTGGGATTCAACACTGGTAGCAACAGTCACAAGACTCCCTTGTTTTCCTTTTGACCCAGGAAGTGGGTTTGTCTAACATGGACTGTTTCTGTTGGGAGGTACTGAGCACATTTTGTTGCTTTACTTTAGGGATCAAGTTTGCCAATCAAAGAGCTGATGGCAGATTCCTCAGAGCCATTAACCAGCATGTGACTATAGGAGCTTCTCAGACAACCCAAGTCTTTGACTTTGGCCATGCCGAATGGTCCTCTGGGCCTCCTGACATGGTGCCCCTGATGAGGAATCCTGCCTGTGTTCACGAGCCAGGTAAGGAGGAAGGCTGCTCTTAACTGTTCCGTGTTTTTAAAGGGTGAATTAAGAGTTCACCTGGCAGGCTCAGCAGAATAGCTCACCTGGCAGAGGGCATGCTGTACATAGAGGGGAATATACGTAGAATGTTTTGCTGGAGTATGAATTACAACGTTATGAATGACAGAAATGTATGCAAGCAGTGGAAATAATGTAAGCGAAAGAATCTCGAAATGTATAAAATGCTCCTCAGATCCTGTTTGTTGCTGTTATTACCCCTCGAGCAGTGTAGTTTTTAGGACTAAATGATAAAATATAGGTTACTTTGTGAGCTGGAAAAAGGTGTTTAAAATGTTAATTAGTTAAAACTTGATTGTGTCAGAACAAGGAAATGAAGTTTCTGTTGAATTCATTTTCTAAGAACTATTTATGAATTCTAATCAGTTTCCTTCCTCCCACCTATATTCACATGAATAGCTTACGATGGATTTCAAATCGATTAAAACACAGTCAGTTTCCCAATCACTGCCGAATCCGTCACCAACTCGGTTTAGTTTGAATACTTCCAGTCAGTTTTGGTTGTTGTTGACTGCACACATCCCCTATTATTGATTTAAACTATTTCATCAACATGGACAGCAGTCAGCCTGAATAAATGATTGGGATTATTGGCAGTAGCAATATTGTTCATTCATTCATTCAAACAAATATCTATCTTTGTTTAGAAGGACAAATGCTGAGGGGAATGTAGCGGAAGCAAAGTTTGGTGTCATGGGGCTACGGGCTGGGGGAGACGGGATCAAGGGAAATGACCATCATCTGATTCCCTGGGGGAATGAGAGGGGAGGCTATGTGCTCTGAGAGAGGAAATCTGAGGAAATCTCAGTGCAGTTGGGCATGTTCTGCTGTAATTAACATCGAACAGCTGTGAGTGATGTGCATTGTCTGACCCATAGCTTCTGAGGCCTAACTGGGCCTGGTGGGCCAAAAAGTCTGAGTTTCCAGCTCCCAAGAATGAGTGACTCATGGGGTAAGACTTCTGGAGAACAACTCGTGCCTTCATCAGCACTTATTACTAAGAATAAAAGGGGTGGGGGTTGCGGGGGGTCCAGTTATTTACTCTTTACTTTGGAAGGGAAAAAGGAGACAGGGAACCCAAAATATTCCTCCTGGCAACTGTCTCTAAATCAAAACTGTCATGTTTCAGTATTTCAAATGCTTCTGCAAGTGCAGTGTTGGAACTGGTGTTTTTCTGCCCCTGGAAGTCTTCTCAGTTGATAACAAGCTTTTGTACATGAAAGAATTAACCACAAGTTCACCACAGAATGTCAACCTGATAAAAATTAAAGGGTTATCAGATAAGGGGTAGAAATATGCTCTTATTCTTTCTCTGAAATCTACAAGCAGTTTTCCTTCAAATCTTCAAAACCTGTTTCTTTAGATGGAATAATATTTTTAGTAGAAATATGCTACATCGCTGAATCCCACCCACAGTCTTCTGAAAGGAGAGTCTTCTGCGAAATTAGACCGCAGGGTTGAGGAGATTTTTCAACTAGGTAACAACAGAATTTCCACTGAGATATTAAAGAATACCAGATAGGTAAGCACGATGCTGGCTAGAAACTTAAGGCCAGAAGGGAAACAAAAGAGAAGAAGGAAAAAGGAAAAAGGCAGGTGAAACAATGGAGAGTTCCAGAACAAAGTACTTCTCAAGATGGTAGCCCAGCCCAGGTGTCAGGTAGGGGCCAGCTATGTTGACATGGGACCTGTCTGGCACACCAAACCCACGTGTCCAGAACCTGGGATGACCCTGGGTCAAATGTTGCCATCAGCCATCCGCCTCCTGTCATCTCCACACCCATCTCCTGGGAGTACCGCTTGGACCCTCCACTCTGATGTACTCTCCCTTCCTGCTGTCAAGAAGCACACTCAGTTTTAAACAAGACACAAATATATACTGTTTGGACTGAATGTTTCATCTCCCCCAAATTCATATGTCGAAACTCTACTGTCCAATGTGATGGTGTTAGGAGGTGGGCCCTTTAGGATTAGCCGAGGTCATGAGGGTGAAGCCTCATGAGTGGGATTTGTGCCCTTCTAAGAGTCACGAGAGAGATAGCTTCCTGTCTCTGCTCTGTGCCGTGTGAGGACACAGAGAGAAGAGGCCATCTGCAAACAGGAAGCAGGTCCTCACCAGAATCCCACCATGCAGGGGTAGGGAGGAGGTTACCTTAAGGTTGTCAATTAAATGGTACCAAAACCCCTCTCTCATACTCCAGTCTGGTCTTAAAGGCTTAAAACCGCCAAGGCTTTTTGTTGAGTTCAGTCTGTGGACTCAGAGTGAGCCACTCTCCCTCAGGCAGCACTGAAGGAAACATAGCCTCTGTGTTCCTCAGAGCTCCCCTTAAAGCATTGCCTCTACACAGTTTCTTGCCTTACATAAATGCTTAGTTAACACACGAATTCATGGGCTCTGATCATTTCAGTAACCAGGTGCTATTCTTGTCAAGACCTCAGTTAGTAGGTGTGATTACAGATGAGGATCCTGCAACAGGCAATAAAATTGGGCTTCTTATAGATTTTAAATCCAAGGTGACATGGGAATTTAAGATCTGTGACCATGATTCACGGGGAACTGCTTTATGCTAAAAAGTAACAAATGGAGCTCATCAAGGAAGCGGTAATTCCAGCATGAACTAGATGCTCATACTTCCTTCCTTGCCTGGGACCAATACCTCAGTCCTGCTTATGAACGGTCCCAGCACAGGTAGGGAAGCTTGCTGTGCCCCTGGGAGGTGAAATGGTCAGGGTGGGGCCACTATAGGGCACGTATTTATTAAGCCACAGAATGTGAGGATGGAAAGGGGGCTTACAGACCCACTCTATCAAGCTCCTTGCTTGCATAGAGGGCACGCTTTGTCCAAGGTGTCTTAGAATTACCGCGTGCCAGGTGCCGTTCTAGGCACCTTACACATATCGACTCCTCTAATCCTCACAGCCCCCTATGAAGTAGGCTATTATAAGCAGTAATGCTGATTAACATAGTTATTATATTATTAAAATATAATTAAATATAAGGTAAATAATTAATATAAAATACTATGGTATAATTAATAGAATTATAAATAAGACTTATTTAAAAATTTGTTTTTCTCTGTGTGGTTCTTATCATCTGCGTCTTCTAGATGGTAGAAGTGAGACACCAATAGGCTCAGTGACCTTCCTGGAGTCACACAGCCAGCCGGTGGGGAAGGCAGCATTTGGATCTGGCAGCCTAACAGGAGTACGACGCGCTCAGAACCGCTGTGCTCCCCCTTTCCCCCCTTGTGTCGTGGCTGCATCTGTTCCTGTTGCCACTGTAGCCTCTGACCTCTCACTGCCCCGTCTGGCGTCTGTCCTGCATTGTGGGAAGTTTATGGTAGGCCTTCTCGATGGGGGTGATGACAGGCAGGTGGCTCATGTTCAGAGGTTGTAAAGGTGGGAATTTCCGGGGATGGGGACTTGATTGGGTACATGGGACCAGTGAAAGGAAAGAAACAGGGTTTTGCCTAGGTTTCCAAAGCTGTTGCATGGATGATGGTGCTCGTTATTGAAAGAGGAAATGGGAAGAAAGAACAGGCCTGAGGGGACAATTCTGGATGCATCTGAGTTTGAGAAGCTTGTGAGATATCCATGTGGAAAGGGCCAGTTGGGCTTTTGTCTATGCAGATTAGAAGTCCAGTAAGTCATGTTTACTGAGCACCTACGACACCCTGATTACTTTAGACAGGCTGTGTCACATAGCCTACAGCCACCCAGGGGGGTAAGTATGTTATTCTCATTTTACAAGGTGTGATCAAACAGTATGGTGAACGTTTAAATAAAAAAATTTTATTACAGTAAAAGACATATTGCCATTAATCCCCTTCAAAATACTCCCCCTCACTTCAAACACACTTATCCCATTGTTCTTGCCACTTTCTGAAACAGTTCTGGAAGTCCTCTTTCGTGAGCGTCTTTCGCGAGTGTCTTTAGTTGCATTGTCATGGCTGCCTCGACGTCCTGAATCATTTTGACTTTGGGGAAGAACCAGAAGTCATGTGGTGCCAGATCCGGTGAATAAGGTGGATAAAAACTATAATGTTTTTATTTGACAGAAATTGCAGTATACCAGAAGCAATGTGTGACACGGAGCATTGTCATGATGGAGGATGATTTATGGCACACTTTAAACACGCCTTCTCTCAGCCATAGCTCACACCTGACTGCACCGAACAAACTGTATTGAAGATCCTTGCCTTTCCGTTGGATGGCACGCAGCAGCAGCATTCACCATATTTTGTGTCACACATTGCTTCTGGTATGGCAATTTCCGTGAAATAAAAACATTACAGTGTGTCCTCATCCACCTTATTCACCAGATCTGGCACCGTGCGACTTCTGGCTCTTTCCCAAAGTCAAAATGACCATGAAAGGAAAACGTTTTGAATCGATTCAGGGCATTGAGGCAGCCATGACAGTGCAACCAAAGACACGAAAGAAGACTTCCAGAACTGCTTCAGAAAGTGGCAAGAATGATGAGATAAATGTATTCGAAGTGAGGGGGAGAATTCTGAGGGGAATTAATGGCAATGTGTCTTTTGTTGTAATAATACATTTTTAAAATGTAGACATTCACCATATTTTTTGATCACACCCCATATATCCACAGCAACTGAAGCCCACAGAGGTTTAAAGAATCTGCCCACCGTCCACTCTCACCTAACAATCTAGCAGCCTGACTCAGCATTGTTGGGGTCTGCCACGCCCTGCCACTCCTCCTGTCTGCCATTAGTCATTCGCAGTGAAACCAGTGCCAACTGTCCAAAGCCCAGATCATGTCCTGCATTCTTCTCTTGCCTAAAACCACTCTGTGGTATTCTGCTCCTCTCAGGATGGAAGCCACACCCCTGTACCTGGCAAGGCTCTTCAGTATAGCTCCCACCCAACCTCACAGGTCTCCACACCTGGACGCTCTGGGCTGGTGGAACCCACTGTGCCTCTTGCCTTTGGCCTTGCTCATGCTGTGCTGAAGACTTCATTCCTAACTTCTTGGCTCCTGCTTGCCCTGCAGCCTCCCTCGTGGTCATTTTTCTCTAGGAAGTCTTCTGGAGCCTGCCCAGACTTGGTTTTGTGGCATTGCTCTGCCCTCCCAGACTACCCTGCCCTTCTTCAGTCAGTGCTTTCCTCACTGTGCCCATCAGATCCCAGCACCTTGCTAGTGCCTGTAGAATGGCATGCAATGATTGCTTTAAAGGCAAGCGGAGTCACGCAAGGCCAAGCCTGGAGACTCCCTAATTCATGAGCTCTTTCTGCTCTCCCAAGGTGCTTTCCAGTCAGGCAGAATTCCAAGTAGGCAGGTGAGATGTGGAAGATTATTCCAGTAAGGGGGGAAGCAGCCAAGCTTTGAAGTCACAGGTGAAGAAGCTGGGCTTGCGGGATAGGAGAAGAGCTGCTGCCTGGGGTGCATGGAGCTGGTGTGCCCCTGAGGAGGGGACATGCAGACATCTAGGTTAGAGTATTAGATGCCAGGCAGAGGAAATGCATCCCGTAGGCAGTGGGACATGATTTGAGATCTTTGATCAGGGAAAAGTCATCATGAAATTTGCTTTCCGGGAGATTAATTTGAAGATGGATCAAGGTATGACTTCAAGTGAGAGACTGAAGGCTGGCTAAGAAGCCCATGGGAAGTGACGACACCTGCTGAGAGCTTGCTTTCCTTGTGCAAGGATGGAGCAGATGGCCCAACTCCACCACTTTCTTGGGCATACGAATTACTGCCTTGTGACCTCAATTTTCTCATCTGTTAAATGGAAATGATACTAATGGTACCCATCTCAGAGGGTTGTAGTGAGGATTCTGTGAGACAATAGATGCAGAGTATGCAGCTTGGTGACTGGCTAGCCCACGAAAAGGCTCTGGAGCCTCAATGACTATCACACGAGGAGGAGGAAGGTAGTATGCTCAGGTGGCCTGGCCTGCTCTGACTCGAAGTTTCTCCTGCACTAGCCCATGGCAAACTGAGGCCAAGAGGAGCAAAACTCAAGAAATCCTGGGAGAGGGAAAGTGAAATTCATGGCCCAGTGGGTGAAAGGCAGTGCAAGCCAAAAGTGAAATAAATGACAAAACGATTGAGCACGGAGAGCTGAAATGCTAACGCTTTGCGGTCTCTGTGCTCTCCTGGGTGTTAGCAGGATGTCTGAGGAAACTGCCCTTTTATTTTACAAAGGTTTAGGGGTTTTTTTGTTTTGCTTTTGTAGTTGTTTGTTTTGCTTTCCACTTAAAATAAAGAGTTTTCTTTTTACAAAGATCCTTTTATTCTAAATCAGCTCTGAACAGAGGTGTCACTACCCAAGGGACCGGAAATAGATACCACACAGGTGCTCAGCTGGGGTTGAAGGCTCTGCTCAGTTTCGTGAGCAGGGGAAGCCGAGACAGCTGGGGTGAGGGTCAGGAAAGATGTCAGAGGCTCAACCTCGTGTGAAGTCATCCCCCCAGAAAACTTCCAGAAAACTCACAGAGCTCTGAGACAGGAAGAAGCTGACGTCAACTTACGTTTGGGGGACTTCAAGCAAACCTCTTAGAAATGATTCCTTTGCCCTTTACTTGGTAACATCATAAACTGATCTTTGCTGAGGAGATAGGCCAGTTTGCCCCAAAGAGCTAACTTCATGAAACAAAAAACTTTTTTTTTTGTTTAAAGAAACGCTGTTGCTTTGTTTTTAAGTACATAATAACATAAACCGGACTGATTAGGTTCCTTTCATTCCTTCCTTGGAGAGGAATGTTCTTCCTGGGCGTTAGGATGGGGAAATGGTCCGCACTCAGCCCGGGCCCTGGCAGTTGGTCAGCGCAGTCTGTGAACAGCGCTTCGGAACTATGCGCTTGGAGTTGTGGGTACAATCCCACAGTTTGTTCTTAAAGGACTGTAACTACTCCCACACAAAATGTTCCTGTTTTCCTGGAAAGGAATTTCTGGAGCCAAAGAAAGCTTCTGCACATCCTCTGTCTATCTGATTCCAAATTCAAAATTAGTGGTCTTTGTTTTTAATAATTGTAGTAATTAATAGGCCCTTGGCCTTCCTTTCTGTCCCAAATGCTGGCATAAACAGGAGGCAGTTGTTGACCTAAGATGTTGGAACTGGCAACATGTTTAAATATGGTGAGTGAACATCTATCTGTGTGTTCCATTCACTCTTTCTTTACATTTGTGCCTTAGATCTTGTGTCATGATTAGTTATCTGTGCAGTGTCGTTCTCTCCTGCCCCATAATGAGCTCCAGGAGACCCAGGACTGGGTTGCATTCATCTCTAACCCTATACCTGACACGTAGTTGCTCAATACATATTTGCTGAGTGAATGAATAAACAAAGCAATGAACAAATCATCGGAAGTCCTGCCACCGTCAAGACTGTCCCCACCACCCTATGGCTTCCCTCTTCCACCTCTCCTACCGGTCCTGTCTGTTGATTCTACCTTGGCAGCAATGTTTTCACTCTGAAAACCTTCACAGCAGAGGAAACTCCCCCATGTTGCCTTATTGGCACCCACCTAGCCGTGCCTTTGTTTTTTATTGCGGAGAGTACAGAAAGCAGCGAGGTTTCTGAAGGAGGTATCTATTTCGGTCCCAAACAGAAAAGAGTGGGTGATTCCGTGGGCAGAGATGGCAATTCCTGAACACGGTGCGGTTGACTCATGCCAGAAGGTGCTCAGAATTTCCTCTGTTTTGTGGGCGGCTGGGCCAGACTTAACCCGACTGAAGTGCTTTCTTTGAAGCACAAATGCAAGAAAGACATCCCAAACTGCTCTTGCGGGGTGGGTAGGAGGAGCACTGGAAGGGAACAGCAAAAGTCAGAGAATGTAAAACTCCGAGGACGCAGTGGGCCTTAAGCGGTCAGCCCCTCAAATAGAGTAAGGGACGCCTCCGTGGTGTCAGGGTCTGGAGTCTACAGGCACAGGGACGCTAATTTATGCATGGCCACAGGTGCAGTGGAACATAGCCCAACACATACTTAATTTTTTAAAAAGTAAAAATAAATCTCTTTATTAACACAGCATGTATCTTTGACCTTTAGCAGCAGTTTAGGAAAACAGTAAAGAAAGCAGGCTCTGGAATGAGACTGCCTGGCTCAAATCCTAGTTGTGTTCCATTCGGCAACTCGTTTAACCTCCGTGAGGCTCAGTTTGCCAGGTATACAATGGGGATATTAAGCAGGCCTGCCTCCTTTTGAGGACCAACTGACCTATCACTATGTTTTCACATAATACCTGAAAGATATAGGCTATCAATGTTCGCTCATGTTATTATCATTACAATTTAAAACGTTTCTTGGAACAGGCTGACAGCAAATAAGGCTGAAAGGAAAAATCCAGTATTGATATCAGTACTCATGCAGGGCTTGCCTTAATCAGCCATCTGTTTTCCAGTTTACAGCCTCTCTGTCCAGCTCACTTTTCTCTGTCACTATGCGCGATCGGGCCTACCAGAAACTAGTCAATGTTCCATGATCTTTAGTGTAAAGGAACGAATTCCCTCCATGGAATGTCCTTTTCATTCTTTAGAAACATGCTGCTTTTTCTTCTTTTTTTGGTGGGGGAAGTACTCTGCTTGGTGGGGGAACCGCTCCTGCTCTGACACCAGCCTATTCTTTCAGTGCATCTGGAACAAGGGTGTGAGGACGCCTTGGAAAGGGAGAAAGCAGCCTAGAAAGCACGTCTGACTAACCTGACCCTCTCCTTCCACGTGGGGCAGGCCTGGCCAGAGGCACAGCCTCTGATCCACAGGTGATCAGCACCTCACTCCTTCCCTTCATTCTCCTCCCAGCGTGGTGACCTTCTGGTCACCCCCACCCATGCCACCTACACTTGGATGCCTTAGAGTTTTCTCCCGCCTGTAATTCTCCTATAGGCAGGATGCCTGGCGCTGGGCTGCAGGCAGAGCTGCTGATCAAAAGCCCCATGAATTTGGTGGGTGATGGGGGTATAGGCGTGAGCTGTCAGGAGGGAGCCCCAGGATTCTAGTCCCTGTCATGCTGGTTAGCTGGGGTTGGGTCAGGGGCAAATTTGGATGGGGGGAAATAAAACCTTGGACTTCCTGACTGTTACCCAGAGGTGGCATGTGGCCCTGGTGACACTGATCCAGTGATCTATTGTGTGAATGAAGTCTACCAGGCCCCACTGCTGCGTGTAGACACTAGAGGATTCAAGTGAGATGAGGACCGCTCAGGTGCTTTTTCTATGAGCAAAAATATTTGTGGTTTTTTGTTTGTTTTTTAAATCAGATAATCGCTAGCCCTTGGGGCCTCCTTTTGCTCAACACACACACACGTGCATATATAAAAATAAATATATATATTTATATGTATATATATATACATATATGTCCAATTCGCATCCCCAGAGAATCTGAACTAATTAAGACTAATTGGTCTTAATTAGTCTAGGGTGGGGCTTGGACACCCTGTGTTAAAGCATCCCACATGTATACTTAATGTATAGTTGGTGCTGGGAACCACCACTCTAAATACATTTCCTGGTGGGACTTGTGTTTCCTTGTGGAAGCAAATCCCAGAGTAACCTAAAAGAAGTCAAATAGCCAAAAACTGTCTGAGTAATCTTAGAGTGGAAAATACCTAAAATACCTAGGGACAATTATATTACTCTTTTCCCCTAAAAGGGTGACTTATTCGAAGGCCTGCTGTGGGGATTCAGTGATGGGTTGTTGACTCATTGGCAAACCCTGTTGGCTTCCCTTGTCAGTCTTCAAGATAAGAACTGCTCAGCAGATGTTTCATCTCTGTTGTTAAGCCAAAAGTGGTTTGAGGGCAAGGACAGTAACCTTTCTCATTTTGGTAATCCTGATACATGAGTGGATGGATGGGTACATATCACTGAGAGTCAATGTAAAGACATTCAGGGAATATTGGACTGGAATTTAAGAGGTCTGGATTCCAATCCTGGCTTTACCACTTTCCTTGCTTGCCTGGTGTCCTTGGTTTGTCCTTGGTACCCTTTTTCTTGCTCTCTTCTCTAGCAAGGTTGCCCTTGCCAAGCAAATTACAGCTCCCTTACTGGGAAGGGTAACTTCCTGTGTCTCATTCTCTCTGTTCATGACTATAGGTGTTACGATATCAAATAATATAATCAGAGGTCTTCCCAGGGTTCAAATGTTACCTTTTCAGTGGCTTCCCCTCCCCCAGCCTCAGTCACCTTCCCACACAAATTCTCCTTTCTTTCATGTTTCTCACTGCTGCCCCAAATTTGGGGTTGGGGGGCAGACAGTGGATTTAAGCCACAAATCCACACTTATATGTGATCTGGGTGCTTTTGGATTTGAACAGTATGAAAACCACATATCCCTAATTTCATTTCCTGGGAGAGGAAGTAAAAACTAGAGGCTGGAAGGCGGCAGAAGAGAACCAGAATGGATAGGTTGGAAAGAGCCAGAATGCCACCCAGTTCATTTTCCCAGCCAGCATATGCACCCCTCTATGTCATCCCTCAGGGATGGACAGACAGCCTCTATCAGAACATTTTCAGGGATGAAAGTCATAGAACTTTTGGAAACGATCAGTTGAATTCAGATATAAGATAGTCTTTCCTTTTCTCACAGAGAATGCTCTGGGATAAAGAGGAGAAAAACAGGTTCCCACTCATGGAAGTTTCTCTCCTGTGAGAAACAAGGAAATGGTTTCAGGCAACAATTCCTTAAATAAGCAGACAAGCAAACGGCCTCACCAACAGTTAGTGGTGTTTTTTGCCTTGATTCTCACAACTGCAACAATTCACGCTTGAGGGCAGCGGAGAGAGTGGGAAATAACCTACAATGAGATGTCAATTCTGGTACTTTAACACTCAAAGTTCTCTTAAACCCGACCCTGTTGTGTATGTCTTCAGTTTGGAAACTTTTTCATCCCAAAGTTCCCCGACTTGAAAATGCCTTTTAAGCAAAGCTGATTTTAGAATCCTTACCAGAATTCTTACAAGAATCCTTACCAGAATTCTTGACATCGAGTGATAAAACTAGAAGGGGGGGGGGGTCTCAAAATGATCTCTCTCAGCCGTCTCATTTTACAGAGAGAAACCCAGGGAGGTATAGAAACTTGTCAAAAGCCATGCCCATCACATGTCTTCTCTTGAGTCCTCCAACAATGTTCGTTAGGAGGTGCCTTGGCTTTCTATCCCTGCAAAGTTCAATTTTCCCCTAATTCTTCTTTCCACTGACCTCAGGTGACAGGTCTCACTTCCTCAGGGAACTGTTCAGTTTTAAAGTTTCTACTGATGAACTTGAAATTAACTTGAATGGCCACATGTTGAGGGAAAGTCTGACTTAAGGGTAAGTCTAGAGTCTACTTATTATAGGAATGACTTCAACAAGAAATTACACAAAAGTATCCAGACTACCCAAGGCTTTAGCCAACAAAGTCTAAGAGTGCTTCTCTTTGAGATGAGTGGGGTCAAATGATGGGGTTGTAGAGCTCATCCACAGTTCTTTACTGCCATCTCTAACTGACCATTACTGAAGTCAATGCTTCCGTGCCTCGGTTTCCTCATATCTAAAATGAAGCATATATACAGGGCATAGGCAGCACTGCCTATTTAAGACATGTGGTTATAAAGAAAGTAGCGACTGTTTTATGCAATGCTCCCTCTGCTTATCACAGTCCTGTCTCTCCAAGGTATGTCTTAAAGATGAGCAAGCTTACATTGTTACCTTGTGTTAATAACATTTTGGGGTCTAGAGAAATTGAATGATGAAATGTGAAGAGTTAAACTTTTTGTGTTTTAATGACAAATGTGAAGACGGGAAATTCCACTGTGGGCAGTAGTCTTTACAAGAAGGGATAATTAGACCAAAATATCATCTTAATGGGTTTCCGCACTTTGTTTTTCTTTGTTTTGGTTTTATTTTGTTTGTTTTTTTTTAGTCTAGAGGATGAAGATTTGATCATAGAATTCCTAGAATGAAAGAAAGATGATCAAGGCATAGATAAACTCTCAGAATTTCCACAATTCTGAGAAAGGTGCCTTCAATAACGTGCCTTGTTGGCAGCATGAGGAGAATTATCTTTTGAATCACATCTCAGAACCTAGTAATATAGAGACTAAAAATACCCAAGTTGATTAATACATCCCCTGTAACCCAGCACAATTTTAAAATCGTGGCTTTGGAAATTTTCAGAATGAAAATCTGCCTTATGAATCAGCTAGAAATTGCATTTGTTGACAGTCTGTTTCATTTCGTTAGAGACCTCTCACCCCTGAGGAACAAAAAGACTCGTGTGTTTTAAGACTGGATTCTTGGAGGAAAAAGTCTGAGACGAGAATTATTTCTTACTCTGGAGTAGTTCCTAAACTGTATGTTGATCCCAGACACTCAGCACATTGCATTCTCTTTGACCGCCAATCCTCACTGGCCTCTGGCTTGGACTGTTTCAAGATCGTCAAGACAGCTGTGTGTACACCTAAGCCATCTCCACCGTGAGCTAGGGCGCTCCCATAGAGCTCTGCCCCATCTGCAGGGAAAGGAACAGCAAGGCACAAGCCCTGAGACCTGAGTTTGAGCCCCTGCTCTGTTACTGCCTGTGTGACTTCTGAGTTTTGGGTTCTTCCCTGTCTAGTGGGTTTGTGACATCCACATAGCAAAGCCACTGTGAATATTAAAATAAGACATATATCCGGCATATCAAAAGTACTCTGGACTTGTAAACAAATTGGAATTTTTATTTTCTGATTGTCTTTTATTGATTACCGAATGAAGTGAAAAAATTTTAACTTGTTATCCAAGGCCTTTGATCATTCATTTGACCTCATCCTACCTTTCCAGTCTTAATGGCCTATATCCTCATATCCCCATCCACTGCTGGGGGCCACAGCAGGCCACTTGCTGTTCCCTAATGCTTTTCTATGTCTTTGCTCATAAGATCCTCTCAATCTGGAATCTCCACTTATGAAAATTTACTAGTCCCTTGGGCCTCTTCTTGCATGGCACCTTCATGAAGCTTTCTATGATAGCCTCGTGTTCCCATAGATCTTACCACATTCTGACTTGTATTATTGTTGTTATATCTATGCCTTTCTTCCTCTTACTAGCTATAAGTCTCCTAAGGATCGAGACTGTCTTATTCATTTTTGTATTTCCTACAGTGCTGAAAAGGGCCAGAGAGATATTGGATAGATTTTTGGAGTGAATGGAAGAGTCCTCATAATACTTCCACTTGCCCCCACTGACATCAAGACCATTCATATCCTCAGATAAGTCACCACTTGCTAGCGATAACACGAGTTTACTTGAAATGTGTTTCCCAGAGAGAAGGCATGATTAATTGTACAGATGTCTCTGGCCTGGCTTGGACTGACCTCCCACTTGGCAAAGACCATGCTGAAACAGAAATCACATTATAAGCTTTCTTATAATCATATAAAATCATGCCCAGGTTAGTTCCAAAATGAAGAAATTCCTACACCTGCTTCACTGCACAGCCCAACACAACTTTGCCACTTCTCCCAAACAGGTAAAATGTCTCCTTATGCGCATCATCGTGTTTCACTTTTTAACGTATCTTTCTGTGGCCAGTTAGCATTACTATATACTACAATTAAGGATATGACATTATAGGCTTTGCTATCTTATCTGTCTTCCTGGGTAAGCAAGAGAAGAAGTCATTAGAAAATTCACACTCAATTAGGAAGGGTGGTTTGAGGTAGAAGTTGGTGGTTTCTTATTTCTTAAAAAAAAAAAAAATTGTGACAAAACCCATTTGAAAGGATGAATGAAACTCAAAATTTGCATATATATAAATATCACATACATATACATCTAGGACATGCATATATACAAATAAGAACATAAGAAAAAGTAGTGTTCTGAAAGTCAGCGTGCTTATATTTCCAAAATTTCTATAAAGTTGCACATATAAGAAGCATCCTAGTTATTATTCGCTGAGGCAGTAAAAACCAAAGTATACATCTTTGAAGGTAAACTTTTCTGAGATCTTTAATTATCCCAATGTTTCGTATATGAGTTGCTTTCATCTCAGGCACATGTACCTGGTCTTAGAAAGATTCCCAGCAGATTTTTAGTATTATCTTAACAGCTGGTAGGTACAGTAGAAAACTAAATCCATTAGAAAATAAAAGAAAATTTCTTGAGGAATCTGTTCGTTAGTATCCTGTTAACGTTCAAATGTCACGCTACTCTATTCTTCCCAGAATTAACTGTCAAAGACTTTGAGTGACAGGAGAACCCACCATTCCAAGCTCTCTGTATAGACTGGGCACAGTTGAGGCATAAAAGGGGGCCCTGGCGGGTCATGGACAAGAGGTAGAACCCAGGATTCAACCTCCTGCTCTGCACCTTCTATTGAAGTGCCCTCTGTGATTCTGTGGCTGGGGAGAGGTGACATCTGTTAGCCTTCCCAAGACTCTGAGGGCACCCGTGACCCCTTACCTTCCAGGCAGTCAGTTACCAAAAAGAGTGTGAAGAATCTCCACATCAGTAAGCTCAGCTCCATCTTCCTGGCACCTGGAATAGGCTGCCTACTCAGGGGCAGTGAAGAGAAGGTCTTTCTCTTCAGAGTGCTGGGTTTCCTGTCAGCCTCTTGTTAGCATTGTGCTGCAAGGATGGGATGAAACGATCCATCCATTCGGGTTGTCGTCCCCGCTGGTCCCTCCAGTCTCTGTGATACTCAGGACTTGCTTTCTAAAAGCTTTATTCAGCCAGGAAATTGTACCTGGTAGTTTCTTCTTTTGTCTCATGTATAGGAAGTGGTTTTAACGAGGTTTTTCTCAAGTTTAATTGCTGAAAGGTGTGGGCTGGAGTGGGTGAGGATTGGACTCCGTACTTTCTTCAGCTTTGCCCAGAACAGGAAAGGGAGATCCCCTGCTGTTGAAGGAAGGTGAGCAAGCACTTCTTGGCAGTGGTCTTATCTAGCGTTTAAACGGACGTCACCATGAAACTGAGGTCCTCCCCCAGACTGGCAGCTCCCTGAGGAGTCAGCAGGGGCCACACAAGTGGGGCAGCCTCAACCATACACGGCAGTTTCCTCCAGCTGTCTGACCCGCAATCCCTTTATAAAATCTAGTGAGTGTCAAGATGGTGTCTCCAATATTCAGTTATTTGAAGAGAAAGCAGCAGACTGCTCCATACCCAGAATTCGTGAATAATCTCCCAAGATTGACAATTGGTACTAGCCATAGTCATTTTACCAGGATGTCCTGAGTTGCTGAATGTGAGTTGTTGTTTTGCAAGATATGTTGCCTCCAGATTTGTCTTTCTTTTAAAATATCATACTAAAAGGTGGGCTTTGGTTTTAAACTTTGGGCTTTTTGTTTGGGAAAATTAAATTTTGCTTCTGTGTTGAATTCTCAGAGAGCTATCTTCTGATTTTCACAAAATGGTTGGCCTTTCTGCTATTTAGAAACTCATGTCCATTCTATAATCATCTTGTTATAGAAAAATAATAATTTAAAAATATTAGAATGAAAGCAAAGATGTTGACAAAAGGAAGACCATCTGGACAAGCCAAAGCAGTTCATGGTTCCCATTGTATTCTCTCTACCCCCGACATTCTCTCAGAAAGTCAACTAACTCTGAGGAGACCTTGGAATTCTACAAATGAACTAAGAATGGTTTCCATGCCAAGTACCAGAATTTTGCTGAGAAAAACATCAGAGTGGGATGTTTATCCAAATGTGAAAAGATTGTCTTTTAAGATCCCAGACAAGCTTGACCTCATTTCTAGAAACATTTTCGGCTGTACGGAGGAGTGCGGCAATTCCTGTTGTCCTGAGGGTCCGTTCTAGTTAGTAAGTTGGAGAGTTTGCTAGCTATGGTTAGCATCATATACTTTTGAAACAAACTTACAGAAAAATTGGAAGTACAGTACAACTAACTTTTCCTTCAAACCATTTAAGAATAGTTGCCAACAGGAGGTTTCTTATTTCCTATGCACAAGGACTTTCTCCAACATTACTACAATCGTCAACATCCGGACATGACATTGACACATTCCCACTGTTCAATCCTCAGACCCAAGTTTCTCTAGTTGTGTCATCAGTGCCCTTCACAGCAAAAGGATCCTGTTCAGGACCCCTTGTTCCATGCAGTTGTCATGTGTCTTGGCAGGTCCTTTGTCTTTTTTTTATTTCATGACCTGACACCTTTGAGGAATACAGGCGAATTATTTTGTAGATTATCCCTCAGTTTGGATTTCTTTATTGTTTCCTCATAATTAGATTCAGGGTTTGCATCTTTGGCAGGAACAACAGAAGTGATGCTGTGTTCTTACTATTGTACCCTTTTATACCATTACGGATATCATTCAGTTCGATCACTTGATTAAAGTGGCATTTTCAAGGTGCTCCTACTTCAAAGTCACTGTTTTCCTCTTTCTAATAAATGTGTTGTGATACGATGTTAATATCCCATTACATATCAAACTTGCAATTTATTCATTGACTTGTATCTATATGGACTCATGATTTTCTGTTTTATTCAATGAGTTCTAATCTATTATTGTCATTTACTTCAATGCCCAGATTGTCTCCTATGTTTCCATTGGGAATCCATTCAGGCTGGCTTCTGAGTCCTTTTGATATGTCCTCATCATTCTCTTGAGTACCTCCTTGCTTTGGGGGCATAAAAATATTTTCCTGACTCATGTTGTTCTTTCTCTGTCCAATCCCTGGAATCAGCCATGTAGCCCAAAAGCCCCAATTCCTTTGGAGGAAAATAGTCTTAGAAACCACGATGTGCTCTTTGCTATTGTGCTGGCACTATTTCCAGGCTCTCCCAACGGACAGAGCTAGGGAATAAATGTGTGTGTGTGTGTGTGTGTGTGTGTGTGTGCGTGCATGTGCACACGCACACACACACACACCTCTGTATCTATATTTCTATGTCCACCTACACATATAGAAAACCACAGGTTTACACTCATCCATCCCAACATCCCAATTCCAACCTAACACCACAGGGCTAAAATCTCATTTTGTCTTTTCCTGTATTTGTAACTCCCTTCCCTGACCGTGGGAGATTTGCTTTCCATTAATTCTAGCCTGTTTACTTTTTTACCAGTCCCCTTGTATGTGCCCAGTCTTTCATCTCTCCCTCCACCCCCTTCCTCACAGGGCACCCTCTTCTCCCTGCACAGGTTATGAATCCCCATTCTGAGCCAACCCCCGGACTCTGAGGAAATGGCCTCCTCATCCTGGTCAGGCTCTGACACCCCTCACCAAGCTAGCTCCCATGCTCCCATGGATGTCATTCTGACCCTGCTTGGGTATTGCAAGCTCATGCTGGGTCATGTGCCTTGGGGATGACCCCCTCCACTTGCTTGGTTCTGACACCCCTTGCTATCAGCTCCATGTGTGAACCCCGTCCCCACTCCACTTGGACTTAGATAGCCCTTGTGTATCTGCCTGTCTTTGTGGACCCCATTTCAACCTGATCAAATTCTGACTTCCTCCACTGGACTGCTCCCTGTGGGTTCCCCTGTTCCACTCTGTTTGGACCCTGACTCCCCATTCTAGATCTTCTCCCCATGGAGACACCCTTCTCACCCCTTGGGCTGTGACCCCCACTCTGGATTACTGTGTCACCTTCTACTGACACCACAGTTGCCTCCCTAGCTTTAGGACTGAATTGTTTAGAAATGGAAGGGGAAGAGGAAGGCTCGTGGCCACTATTCAAGAGTAAGGCAGTAAAAGGAAAATGAGGCCAAAATGTGAAATCCAGACAACCTTAGAGAATGAGCACATATGTACTAAAGAAGCAAACAAAGCCATAATGACCTCCAAGCCTTTCAAAACTCTAGAACATCTTAGGAGTTAATATTTCTTGTTGGAAAGTAGTAATTACCTAAAGTTCATTAATATCTTCAGTTTTATATCAGTTTCTTTTTCTTCTATGAAGTTAAACTAAAATTAAATTTAGTGTTATGTATTTACAAATTTTTTGAGGATCAAAGAAATATTAACCAGAACTCATAAGGTATACTTATGGATTAAAGTAGACAGCAAAAATTTATCTCACAGATTAATTCATTGCTATATAAAACAATCAAAATTTGAATCATAATTTTTTTTGCTTTAGAATAGAACTTCCTCCAACCCCTCCTCATAATAGTTAGAAGAGTCAAATCCATTTTATTTTATTAGTAACAAAGTAACAAAATATTAGCAAAATAGAGTAAATATTTTATTTTACATTTTTATTATTAAAACCTACATACAAGTCATTAAAATGAAAATAGTGATTTTGGAGGGTCTTTTTAAGCAAACAACTATAATTTTTATGAATAGTGTTGCTAAGTTAGAGCCCCATATCAGAGGCCACATTTGACAATTCTTACGTCCTATCCTGCACTGGTATATTGGGGAAACAGGAGGAACATAGAAATTGCACACTGCTCCAAATAATTACCAGTTGATTTACCATGGGAAGCTCACGTCTCCATTTGTAAGAAACTTCAGGTTGGATTTTTTTCATTATTTTCTTTGAATGTTAGGACTCGTTGCTCATTTACATCCGTCCCGGTTGAAACACCATATAAAAGTCTTTTAGTCACACAGCGAAGTCAACATGATTGTATGATGTAAATATTGGGTATTCATTAAACTGAATAATGATCATAAACACGTGATGAAATGAAAACTCAAGTTATGTGACAGAGACCAGAGACCGACAAACCAACAACCACCTATGATGGTGTGATTGAGATTGCGAGTAGTCCACCAAAAAAAGTCGTTCTTCCCTTCTTCTTGGGCAAAGGAACAGAATACATTCCCCAGCCTCCCGTAGCTAAGTGTGGTTCTGTGATGACGGTCTTGCCAAGAAATGTTAAAAAATGGAAGTGATGTTTAGCTCTTCTGCCTCATTTGTTTAGCTGGAAACCCTGGCATTTCTTCTTTCCTGATGGCTGGAGTGCTATGATGAAGGGACTCTTAGAAGCTGGGTGTTGAAAATGGTAGCAACATGCCTGCCTGCGTTCCTGAATTTCTGGAGCACAGCTACCTATGACCTGGAAACTGTACCTCAAATTGCTGTGTGAGAAAACAGTAAACTGTTTTGCATGTTAAGCCACATTATTGTTTGGTCTTTTGTTACAGCAGCTTGGCTTACCCTAACTAGTATAATTAGTCTTAGTGGACAGATGAAACATCATATGTTCCTGGATCAGTGATCTCCCATGGAAGAACAGGCTCGCTAAGGAATGGCTCAACAAATCTCAATCACATAATACAGCCATAATAATATAATACTTCAGTCCGATGCATCATAAATGGAAAAAACCCACCATTTTTTTGAGCTTCTAATAAAAAATGTTTTACCCTATCTTTACAAAATATAAGCGTTCTGCCATTTTGCTTTAATCAATAAATGTAGCTAAGTGATTCAATTGCTTCACAATTGTTGTTCAAGGTTTCTTCCAAATACTATTTTTAAGTTTCCCGTAAAAATTATGTTCATATTTGAGCCAAGATACGCCTGACATTCAAGGAGCTAAGCAACACCTGGGCTAGTGGTAGAGCCTTCCTCTTCTCCTTCCAGTTCTGAACAATTCGGTCCTAAAGCAGAACAAATAACTTTAATATTTAATTGATTATAATTATAAAATATTTATATTAATGAAAAAAATTTAAATACCATATCACAAAGCCCCCCCCCCATTTTTCTGACAAAAATAGAGGATCAATTCTTGGTACTAAGATGGACTAATGTAAAACAAATAACTTAGTTGACTTTTACAGTTTGCACTGAGCTGAACTTTCAGTCTCAGTTCTCAGTCCTCATTGCTCTTGATCTTTCTAGTTGGTATTTGACTGTGTTATGTGGAGACAAGACGGACGGAGAGGAGAGGAAAGTACATCTATTTTGTCCTGAACTGTATAAAATCTTATACTGAATATATATATATATATATATATATATGGTATATATATATTACTGAATATTTATGTGATATATATATTATATAATATATAATTATTATAGATATATTATACCAGGGATGCTGAAAAATAAAATGAATACAAGTGGACACTGGTCAACGTTGCTCAAGCAGTCGTTCACCACAATGAGAAGCATCTGGATGCTGATGGTAACCACTTTAAACCCCTCCTGCAATTGCAGAAGTCAAACGTGACTTGTATTCATCTTTTATCATCGGTATATTTTATTACAATTTTAATACAATTTTTCTTTCTTAGAAGGTGTATACATTTTTTGGCACTATATGTATATCAGTATATCCATATCTATATCTTACATCTATACTGATATATATATATATAAACTGCTGCCCTTAATGAATTTATAGTTGAGAAGGAAAGACACTTGAATATCAATTCCTCCAGGAGATCTTTTTCAATCCTTTATATTCACTCTATCATAGCATATAACACAGTACATTGTAACTCACTATTTATATGCCTTTTCTTCCTCTAGCCTGGTGGTTAATCTTTTGAGGGGTTAACAACCCTTTTGAGGGTCTAATGGACTCTATGGTTTCTTCCCTTGGAAAAAAAATGTACATCAGCACATACCCAGTATGTTGGCAGGCTGTCTCAGAAGAAGTATTGAGCACTTTGAACTCCAAGCGTCTGAGAAGCACAGATTAAATACTCCCTGCCAAACTATGGGGCTTCAGAGGGCAGGCCTACACCCAGTATGTTTTTGAACTAAAATCACCTAACACAGTGCATAATACATGTGGGTGTCCAGATGCTATTTGTTAAGACACATGTGCATAAAAATATAATAGAACTGAGCAGCTTCTAGCATATATTAAAGTAATTTCAGACAAATTATTTGTGAGCACATGTCAAAGTTTTCTTGCAAACCTCCTACAAGGAGGTACTTTCCAGGAAATCTAATTCAAAGACTTCTTTCCTGGTAGATACGTATTTTTCTTAGGAAGAAAGAGTAGCTAGATAACATTGATAGATTAGGTTCAAGAAAGGAACATTTGGGTAAAGGTAACTAAGTTCCTCCCAGGACAGATGGTCAGCTGTACAAGCTGAGTCTAAGTTTATCAGGAAGCTGCTCAATTCTATTATCAGGAATGCTTGGTACTTCCCAGAAGAAACTGGTCTTCACATCTGACAACAAATTTCTAACACAAGCTGCCTTCTCTCTGGCTTGAGACAATTTTCTAACAGTAAAAATTGACAAACACTAATGATCATTATAAGGAGAGCAATAGAAATTGTGAAAGAGAAAAGTTTACCAGATTGATATGCTCAGGAAAGGTCTAGGAACTGTCCTTGAAGGGTGGGTAGCCTGGGTAGGTGGATACTGTGTTAGCAAGGCATGGTCTATGGTCGACCAGAAGTGGAGTTGTGCATACAGGGAGTGGAAGCTAAGGGTGAAACGTCAGGTAGATTTAGAGCGGGGTGAAACTTGAAGGACAGCATAAGATGTTTGGACTTTAGCCACTGAAGATGTCTAAACAGAGGCAAGATATAATCCAACTGACATCATAATTAGCCTGAGCTGGTACAGTGTGCAGGAGAGAGGAAAAGTGCAGGGTAGATTGAATGCATAGAGATGCTGAGAGGCTCTCCAGGAATGAAATAGCAAGGCTCTGAATGAGGTGATGTAAATGGCAGTGCAAGGAGGACTGATGGCAGAATACGATATCTTGCAGAGGAAAAATGCAGTTTTTTAACACCTGGTATATAGAGAATGTAATTTGTGAGCTTTGGCAGAGGTAAAATTCACTGATTGGAGTTTCATCTTTTCCTTTCCTTGAACACTCCCTGGTGAAGATGCTAGTAAACAAAATGAAGAGAGCAGCAGGAGAAATAGAAGAAGACAACAAAGGATTAAATCCAGGTGCATGAGGCTGAGGTTAGATGGATGGCAGAAAGGGGGTACCATTAACAGAAAGGAGTTAGTTGTTCACCTTTGATTGTTCTCTCATTCCCACTCAATTGGATGGTCCTTAGAGACAGGAACTTTATTTTTGGCATTTATCATCCAGATTGTCCTAAACCTTGGTTCCCCAATCTCTCCCTACACTCCACTAATGAATAGTTAGCTTGTAACAGAAACTGTTTCTATTTATCAGAGTCTCGATGGGGGAAAAAAGGGGAAAGGAGTAGCAGGCAAAAGGGGAAGAGGTAGTGAGAAATCAAACACCATCTTCTACTTTCATCATTACAGCTTGTCAATGGTCATATTGATAACGCCTCTAGTCCCAAGTGGCACAGATTCTCCTATGAAAGGAAGACAGAAGAAATGGATTATGATGATTGAATGCAGAAATAAAAAATAAGGAGAAAGGATGGGCTAAGGAAAAAGAGATAAGAAAGAAAGAGATGAACACAGTGAGAGATGGTGAGTCCCACTTGATGATGGGGTACCATGCTTGCTGACTCCTGATCGATGAAGAGGGTGTCAAACTGGAGACTAAAGGTTGCTAAGATGAGCTCCATGTTGAATCCACTTATTACTGTTTTCAGGTATTAACACACTAGGTCTCCAAGACATGGTTAAGTTGGGCATGAGTATGCACATTAGAGATGCCAAGAGTGAGGAGAATTGCTCTACAGAAAAAAAAAGAAATGTTGGATGACCCATGGAGAAGTAGCACTAAGCGAAAAGAGATTAGGACAGAGTGAAAAACTAGGGGAAACTTTGGGGAAAAAACAAAGATCTTGAAAGAGATATTCCAAAATCATTGGAAGATAATAGTTTGCAATTTGCTTTGCAGTGTTAACCCTTTTCCCCAACATTCCACAAAATCTTGACTTTGTTCATGACTTCAGGAATTGAATTAGCTTTGAGAGTGTGTTAAAATGCTGAGCACAGCTTTCTCTGTGAAATCGGGTAGAGAGGAAAGCCTATGTAGCTCAGGAATCACATGATTTCCTTTTTTTTTGGCAGAATTTTATGGTTTTATTAACCCAATACAATGTGCACACAAGCTGTCTACTCATTTCCTTCGCTGTGCAGCTGGCACTGGGATTGGTGACGATAGCCAGCTGGGCTGCTCTTCTGGTTCTTTGAGGAGACGTGTGACAGTCTTAGCACCACAAGACTTGTTGCCCATCAGCAGCAGTTCAAGCTCCTTGACGCTGTGGACCAGGAGCGCCTGAAAGCCTCTGAGCAGCACATGTTTTGTTTCTTGTTACTCCCATAACCAATATTGGGCATCACGATCTGGCCCTTGAATCCTTGCGCACCCTATTGTCAGTGCCTCTGGGTTTCCGCCAGTTACACTTACTTTTGACATCTCGGTCTGACTGGTGCGAGGTGAACTTCCTGGTCCTCTTTGTGATGATCTTTGGCTTCAGGGCAGCCATGATGCCAAGCGGGAGATGGCTGCCACCTTCGTAGGCAGCACCGAGGAAGAGGGATCACGTGGTTTCTTTCTTCCCTGCTACTGTCTTCTTTACCATTTCATTGTTTACTAGCATCATCACCAGGGAAGTTGAAGGAAGGGAAAGGTGAAACTTGGAAAAAGAATTTCACTTCTGTTAAGTAATCCATCAACAAATGTTGACTGAACACCTACAATTGAGGCATTACTCTAGGATATGGGGGAGATCTAAGAACTTAAGACATGTCCTGCTCTGAGGGTGCTCACAGTCTACTCAATGAGGAAAAGAGATGGGCCCTTGACAAGGGAAATGATGGCTGGGTTTTGCATGGATCCTTTAAACACTCAGCCCTGCCTTACCCAGTTGTACCACATAAAAGCAGCCTTGCTCTCTCATCTCACACTCTACTTTCTTTAGCAGAATGATGTGCCGAGCTGTGTTTTCAGAGTCACAATCCAAAAGAAGAGAACTCGTTGCTGTCTTGGAGAGTGGCAGTGTAATGACCAGAGGTGGTGCTCAGAGCCTGTCGTTTACATAGCTGATGTGTAGTCCGGTAAGAGCTTTTTCCAGACCAGTAGTGTCCCAGGCCTTTCTGACCTATAGCTTTTAAATATGGGCCTGAAATCTCCATTTAAGGTCACATAATTTACCTTCTTTCCAGTTCATGCACTCTTGGATGCGTCCTTTAGTATATAATTCAATTGAATGAGGACCGATGAAGGAATAAGGCTTTCGGCCCACGGTCTGGAGATGCAAAGACAAATAAAAACAGGGTTCCTGCTCTCCAAGAGGCCACGATCTAATGACGGGGGTGGGGAACAGAAAAGTCCCCAACTAGCTGCAAACCATATGTCAAATTGATAATCCCCCCAATTGCAAATCAACCAATGAAGAGAAGTGGAGGATGGAGGTCTTCAGTGCACATCCGTGGTGGACGGATGGACGCTATCTGCCATGATTGATGCCTTCCATCACTGACAGAAGCGTACTACTACTACTTGGGATTTTGGCCTACTGGTGTTATGCAAGCAGTCTTATTTCTCTCACACTGGGGCTGAGAGTGTGCCGCTGCTAATTCTACGAAATGGACAGCTGCATCCTGTTATTGTGACACTGAGTTGAATTTCTCCAGCTTGTCATTTCCACCCAGCTTTGCTACATGGGGCACAAGGGCACTGTGGAAAACCAAACTCCACGATGAATCACATCACTCTCCCCGACTCACACGTCTGCTCCCAAGGAGCTGCTTGACGGGTGGGAACGGCCACGCCTCTAAAACACTGGGAGAGAAGAGTTGGCTCAGATGAATCAAAAACAGACACCGCCGTCTCTGACAGGGGAAAATTGACTTTGCTGTCATGTTGCAGCTTATGAGGACTACTCCTGGTGGATCTCACAGAGCTGGTCCAAAAAGCAGATTCCTTTCCCACTTTCTATTTGAGAGCAGGATGTGTTTGCTGGATGAATATCAGCAAAAGCTCCCCTACCTCTTCCGTTGTGACTCTAGTTTAGGAATGGATACTAATAAATTTTGTCTTTTGAACCAGCACTGATCAATTACCCCTGGCTGCCTAGGCAGGTCCTGGGGCTCCATCTCTGTGGGCTGTAAGTATCAGGAGATGGCGTGTAGGCATGCCTGGTTCATTTTTTGTCTAGACATCTACCTAGCTTTCCAGGTGGCTTTCCCAACTCACATGTATCTCCCCACACATCCATCATTCTTATGCATTGCTTCAAGTTTAATCTTCCTGAAGAACACTGTCATTTTTTCCCTTCCCTTATCCAAAACTTAGAGTCTTAAGAATATCCGTAATGTCCTTGAAATTAAGCCCCGATTCCTTAGCCTGGCACTCAAGATCCTTCATAGTCTGCCCTAGCCTATCTTGTCAACATGAATTCTCCACTATTCTCCTTCATGCTGTCTTTGCTACAGAAAACAACAAAACAAACAAACAAAATCATCAACTATTCACTGATCCCCCAACATGAATTCCTCTTTTCTTGGTTGTCTCTGCCAAACCCATAAGTCCAAATCTAACTCATCCTTTAAGATCCAGCTCGAAAGCCACCTCCTAAAAGAAACCTCACCTTATCCCTCCATGTGGAAGTGTCCTCTCTCCTCCGCATCTCAATAATGCCAATAAAAATCGCTAGCGTTGATTAAACACATACTACATGGCAGGCACTGCGCTAAGAATTTCATGTATTAGCTCATTGACTTCTCACTACAATTGCATGAGGGCACTATTTTATCCCAACTTCCATTTTACACATGAAGACTTCGAGTCTTGTTGTGGTTGTGTAATGCCCACACTCACACAATTATTTAGGAGTGCTGTCATGTTGAGATCTCAGGTCTATCTACCTCTTAAACAATGCCACTATTCCATCACATTCGGCATTTTAAAATTTATAACTGTATTATAAGTCTCTGGAGATATGACTGATCATTCCAACTAGACTCTACATGTATTCAGAGGCAGGAACTGCCTCTAAGTCACCTTTTGATGGCCAGTGCCTCGTGCAGTTTCTTGCATGTAATCAACACACAGCAGGTATCTGTGGAAGGAATGATGGCATGGAGAACCCTTTAAGAGTTCTGGTTTGGGGACACATGATTAATATGGTATCAGCCTCAGCTGGTTTTCATCAGGCTTTTTCTTCATGGAATTGCACCTGAGGAGAAGTCATTTAATTGGGGTATATCTGAGTCCATAACGACGCAATATGTTGTAACGGGTTTGATTGTACTCACATCTTCCGTTTCAGCAGACAGGATGGTCAATATTCTCAACCGTGAATCCAGAGAATTGGATGCAATTAGCCAGCTGATGTAAGATTCTTTCTTTTAGGAGCAGAGCGTGTTCTCTTTGGGTCTGTACTTGCCTCTCCTTAAGGGCTGGTTAAACAGAGCTGGGTAGCCTTCTCTTCTGAGGGTGTGGACCAAAGGAGGATAAGGAGGAAAGAGGATAACATTTTTCTTATTTAGGTTTTGAGCAACTTTGCCCCTCCATAAAAACTCACAGCTTTCCCCACAATTCTTTCCAGCAACTTCTAGTTTCAGAGCTTGAGAAAATGAAATGAAACAAAACGAAAATAAATAAACAAACAGAAACAAAACAGGGAATTTCTGGGTAATGGAGCCAGAGGAGTATTTCATAACAGGGAAACTTTTTTTTTTTTTTTTACGACACCTGGAGGATTAAAATAGAACAAAAGAGGAGCCTGTCTGAAGAAACTAGAAGTGACAGAGTGACATTAGCAAGTGGTTAAATTCATGGAATCCAAGTATCTGTTCATCAGTCATGGCCAGATGGCATATTAACAATACCTTGAATTGATGACATTTCTTTTTTCTGAGAAGTTCAAAACTTTGTTTGAGTTACCTAATTTTTTCTCCCCAAACTACTGTGAAATATTCTGTTTCTGATTTGATGTGAAGAGATTGAGATCTGTTGAGACTAGGTTAATTTCATCCATGGTGGAGACAAGACTAATTTCTAACTTTCTCACTTATCTTTTTCTGAAAAACCCACATCTCTCCTCTTATGACCCATATTTCCCCACATTGGTGACTCATCTATTTTGTAAAAAGAAGGGAATTATTCATTTTCTATTGAGCTCATTTTTGATGTTCTGTTAGCACTACTATTTATTGAGTACCTACTACGTGCCAGCCACTTTGCATGGGCATTATATTGAGAACAAAACAGACAAAACCCTTGCCATTATTATGGTGCTTAAGTTCTAGTGCAGCAGACAGACCATAAGCAAATGAGCAAATGAGCAAAGGAATATATAGTGTACTGTTCCATAGGGAGAAGTGTTACAAAGGAAAATAATGCAGGTAAGTAAAACATACCAGAGGTAGGAGTGAAAAGGATGCTTCATTAGGTGGAGAGGTCAAGATAAAGCCCCTTTGAGAAGGTGACCTTCAGCCAGAGGCCCACGTGAAGTGACAGAACAAGACACACAGCTATTTGGGGGAAGAGCATCCCTGTGGCACAAATGAGCTCAATGTCTTACGACCCACAAGCAGGCCGGTGTAAGTGGGTGAACCAGAAGACAGAAGGAAGACATGCAGGAGAAGAAAGCAATCGGGTTATTGCATTGACCTAAATGAGATGATGGTGGCTTGGTCTCAGGGATAGCAGTGAAGATGGTGAGAAATGCCCACTTTGGGGGTCTGCTTTCAAAGTAGAGCCCAAATAGCTTGCTTGATTGGTTGGTTGAAGAATGTAAGGAAAATAGAAGAACAGAGAATGACTGAGATCTTTGGCTTGAGTCCTCAGTGAAAGATGTTGTCACTTACCAAGATGGGGGAGATGAAGAGGAATTGGTGTAGGGTTATGATGGAGACGTGGAATCTCTGTTTGGAAAAGAGTTCTGTTTTGGAAAAAGTCGAGAACCATATGACTTCACTGATATGTGGGATATAAAACTGAAAGCAACAAAGGAACAAGACAAACAAACAAAGAAGCAAAAACTCATAGACACAGACAATAGTTTAGTGGTTACCAGAAGGTGAGGGGGGAGGGAGCTGGGAGATGAGGGTAAAGGGGATCCAATATATGGTGACGGAAGGAGAATTGACTTTTGACTCTGGGTGGTGAGCACACAATGCGATATACAGATGATGTATTGCAGAATTGTACATCTGATATCTATGTAGTTTTGTTGACCACTGTCACCCCAATAAATTTTAATTAAAAAAACAAAAGAGTTCTGTTTTGGCCATGGTAATTGACATCTAAGCACATATTGTGTAGGTGAGGAGTAAACAGCTCCTTTGAGGAGTTGTGCTCTAAAGGGGGTCAGAGAATATAAGGCAGTAGCTGGAAGGAGTTGTGAGGGCTAGTGAATATTTTTTATAGACTTTATTTTTCAGAGCAGTTTTAGGTTCATAGGAAACTTGAGAGAGCGGTACAGAGGTTTCCCACATGCCCCGCCCCCACACACTTGCAGCCCCCTCCACTATCAGCATCCCCCACCAGATGGGACATTTGTGACAAGTGATGACCCTACACTGACATGACATCACTATCACCCAGAGTCCATAGTTGGCATTAGGGACCCTTGGTGCTGTACATTCTATGGGTTTGGACAAATGACATGTATTCACCATGAGAATATCATATACAGTAGTGTCACTGCCCTAAAAATCCTACTTATCTCTCCCTCCCTCCCCCCAACTCCTGTAATTAGTAAGGTGTTTTTATAAAAATATTTTGTTTTTTAAGAGAGAGAGAGGACAAAAACGAGTATTATTATTATTATTATTATTATTATTGCAGGCACAAAGTTTTTGAGTAAGAGAAAGGCCAGAGGATTTGGCACATAGATAGAAGAACCAGCCTGAGATCCCAGCAGACAGTCCTTCTACTATAATTGGGGAAGGTAGTGAGTCATAGGTCAGAAGTAGATCTGCTGGTAAACATGGTGGGAAGAGAAATGAATCTCTTTTGATTGCTTTATTTCCTCAGTGAAATGAGAAGCAGGGTCATCATCTGAGGGAAAGGGGTGGGGAACAAGTGTTATTAGATGAGAGGTCTCATGCAACACATTTTATTAACTCTTATGTGCCACTCACCATTTTTGGACCTTAGGGAAACAGCAGTGAACAAAATCATGTTCTTCTTTTCACAGAATTTATGTTCTAGTAGATTTGAGAAGGTGTGAGAGTAAGTATTAGTTTTGGTGCAGTAAAGAATGACTCCAAAGTTTCAATGGCTTACAGCAAAAAAAGTTTCACCCATGCTGCTTGTCAACTGGGGGTGGTACAGCTGTGCCATGGGCTGTGGCTCTGTCCAGGCAAGGGTGGTCTAAAACTCTGCGCAGTCTTTGTCTTCTGCATTCCCAGATCTCAGCTTTCATTTCTAACATTTTTTTTAAAGTCAGAAAAAATGGTTCATCTTAAATATATATATGTCAGTATATATATATATATATATATACATTTATATATATATATATATATATATATATATATATATATATATATATAATGTAGAAACCCAATGTTAAAATCAACAAAAGCAGAGTCACTCTAGTTGAGGTAGGGGTGGTGCTCTCTGAGCATGCCACTCTTCTGAATCTCCACATATTCAGCAACCTGGAAGTTCTCTGAACCCCAGGCTTTTGGGGTTTTATGGAGGCTTCATTACACAGGCATGATTGTTTAAAGTATTGGCCATTGGTGACTGAACTCAATCTCCAGTCCCTCTCCCCTCCCCAGAGGTCAGGGTGGGTACTGAAAGTTCCAACCCTCAATCACATGGTTGGTTCCCCTGGTTACCAGTCTCCATCCCTAGGTGCTTTCCAAAAGTCACCTCATTAACATAACAAAAGACACCTGTATCACTCAGGAAATTCAAAAGGTTATAGGAGCTGTGTGCTAGAACCAATGACAAAGACCAAATATGTATTTATTATAAATTACAATGTGACACTCCTTTTATTTCACAACAGGTTCAGAACTCAGAGGGGAGAGAGATAAAATTAATTAGCACCCTGAAATCCCAACATTGTGGGTATAATAGAAAAACTTTAATCATTGAATAAGGTGGGAGGTGTCTATAGTTTCTTTGAACCCTGAGGTTATATGACTCTATAATGACTTTCATTTCATCCCCTTGTCTCACTCAAGAAAGCATAAAGGCGTGCAGGAGAGTCACTTTATAGTCTTTAACAGTACAGGCTTAAAGAAGATGTTTCAGATTTTCTTTCCAGGATGATGTTCGGGTCTAAACAGAATGTTTCTTCTTAGAGCAGAGAAAAACCAACAATCACAGAAATGGGAAACAAGTGGATGGAAACACATGAAATTCTGCTTTGTAATAGAGAGAAACTATGTTTTTGCTTTTAAGGAAGAAATCTTAGATATAAAGAAAATGAAGGCGAGGAAGGAAGGAGGGATACAGGTGGAAAAACACAAAAATTCACTAGTACTTCTTGTTCTGTTTCTTTGATGGTCACAATGACAGATGCTCAGATAAAGACATCCTCTTTAATGCTTGCAGTCTTTTCACATGATAGGGGAGATACGGCAGGTTCTGTTTAGTAACAGCTGCCACCTTACCTTGAAATGTGATGGAAGGTAGAAGTGAGGGGAACAGGAGAAAAGACTCTCATTTGCCCCAAAGTCTTCGCCATCATTTTTCTAACCACACATACATGTGCACACCATGCTTCATCTTGATTTTCAGGCTCCCTGTTAGGAAACAACCCTCTGGTTTAAAAATGTGTGTTTTGGAATATGTGAGTGGACTGTGGGGAATCATTATTTGGAGTTATTAGACTAGAAAAAAGAACTTCAAGTAGGATCATAAATAAGCCATTGAGCAAATCAATGGTCCATCACTGAGTATGTAATTAAATATATAAGAAATGATAGGAGGTACTTTTTGGAAATCTTTATTACAAAAGACGTTTTTATGTAAGATGCTAAATAGGGTGCATGTGGCCAGTACACAAAACCCTAGAGCTTAGAAATAAATTACCTTCTGAACTGAAAATTAACAAGGGAATGTGAGCTCCGTAGAAATAAAACAAAAATTATTGCCATGAATGTCTGAAACACAAGTCCAATGAAGATAATGTATGTGTAAGAAGTGGGCAGATTGGAACATGAATGTAATTTAAAAAAATTTAAATCTGATAAAATTTTGGTTGCCCGTTGAAAGGATATGCGAACAGAAGGAAGACTGTCTCCAGAGAGTTTTTGAAAGGGATCTCAAAGAACAAGACTTTTTTATCCAAGGAGAGAGAGTGCTCAGTTCATCCAACACGCGTGCTTTCTTTGTGGCTGAGGATGGACACAGACGATATTGTAGGAATTCGCTCAAGATAACATGTCCACTGCTTGGCTTTACCATATCCTCCCAGGTTACAAAAGCCTCTCTTCCAGACTGCCTCCTACTTCCAGTCCCTTCAAAGGGAATCAGAAGTACAGCCTCAGAAGTAAAAGGGGTCTTACGGTCATCTAGTCCAGGATTTGAAATGGCGATGTCCTGACACACTGGTGGGGCTTTACATGTAGCGATGACTGTGGCAACTAAGCAGTTACAAACATCCCAGGATTCACCACCTTCATAAATTAGACTACAGTTAGCCTTTGAACTTCATTCCAACTGACCTGTGCATGGCTATTCTTTTGAGAGGAAAGTGAGTGAAATTGCAGCTGGTACCCATTACTGTAAATCTACCCAGGGTATTTGATGGTGTGCTTCATGTGTGTCACTACACACGCATGTCAGTGACCCATATAATGCACTTGGGCTTCCTCTACCTCATAGTCCACTTTCTGCACCTCAAAACTATTTGCAAGTTCCCTTTCTATATTCAGCCCAGAGCTGAGTCATGTGCATAGTGAAGATAAGTTACTATTGATGGTGATGAAATCCTGGAAAGTTGGAAGGTGTGCATACTGTCTTAAGATGGCAATAGCAGTATAGGCCATTTTAATAGCATCAGAAGCCATTTTAAGACCTACTGCCTGCTCACCAGGAGAGCTCAAAGGTGACAGCCTACAGCTTTCTTCTATTAGTTCCTAAATGTTTCCAATACCTTCCCCTTTGGAGTTTATAACATTAGATCAAAAGTCTTCCAACTCTGTTGTCTATAAGACACCCAGTTTAAATGTAAAGATACATATATATATATATATATATATATATATATATATATATATGTATATATGTATATATGTACAAAGTAAATGGATTAAGAAAAATACACCAAGCTAGCACTAGTCCAAAGAAAGCAGGAGTAGCTATACTAAATTCAAACAGAACAGACTTCAAAGCAAGGCAAGCTATCGGGGATAAAGCAGGACATTATATAATGATTAAGAGGTCAAGTTTCTAAAAAGACATCAGTTTTTTAATGTGTATTTACCTAACAACAGCATCAAACTACATGACCCAAAAACTGGTAGAACAGCAAGGAGAAAATAAATGAATCCTCTATCATAGCTGCAGACTTTAACACCTCTCTCAGAAATGGACAGATTCAGCTGGCAGAAAATCAGTAAAGATGTAGCTGAACTTAACACCTTCAATCAACTGGGTATAATGGATTTGCTGACGACTTCATTTGACAACAACAAAATACACATTTTTCTCAAGCTCACGTGAAACATTCACCAAAGTAGACCACATTCTGGGCCATCCAACACACCTTAACAAATTTAAAATAGATATCATACACCATCTGCTATCAGACCACAGTGGAATTAAACTAGAAATAAATAACAGAAAGATAACTGGAAATTCCCCAAATATGTGGAGATTGAACAACACACTTCTAATTAACACATGGGTCAAAGAAGAAATCTCAAGAGAAATTAAAAAGTATTTTGAACTAAATGAAAATGAAAACACAACTTATCAAAATTTGTGGGATGCAGAGAAAGCACTGCTTAGATATTAATTTGTATCATTGCATGAATATATTAGAAAAGAGGGAAGATCTAAAATCAATCATCCAAGTTCCCTCTTAGGAACCTAGAGAAAGAAGAACAACTTAAGCCTACAGTAAGAAGAAAGGAAGTAATACGAGATAGAGTAAAAGTTAATAAAATTGAAAACAAGATATCAATAGAGAAAATCAATTAAACCAAAAGCTGGTTCTTTGAAAAGATCAATAAAATTATAATGCTCTAGCCAGGCTAATTAAGAAAAAAAGAGAGAGAAGAGAAAAAAATAATAATATCTCAAATGAAAGAGGGGACATCACTACATATCCTATAGACATTAATAGGATGATAAAGGAATGCTATGGACAGTTCTATGCCCAAAACCTATGGGATAAAATGGACCACTTCCTTGAAAGACACAACCTGCCAAAACTAACACAAAACTAAACGTACTCTTATTATACAATCCAGCAATCATGCTCCTTGGTATTTACCCAAAGGAGTTGAAGAACTATGTCCACACAAAAACCTGCACACAAATGTTTATAGCAGTTTTACTCATAATTGCCACAACGTGGAAGCAACCAAGATGTTCTTCAGGAGCTGAATGGATAAATAAACTGGTCCATCCAGACAATGGAATATTATTTGACACTAAAAAGAGCCATCAAACCATGAAAAAGTATGGAAGGACTTTAAATGCACATTACTAAATGAAAGAAGCCAATCTGTAAAGGCTACATACTGTATGATTCTAGCTATAAGACATTTTGGAAGAGGCAAAACTATGGAGACAAAAGAGCAGTGATTGCCAGCGGTTGTGGGTGGGAAGGAGATGAAAAGGCAGAGCACAGAGTATATTTAAGGCAATGAAACTACTCTGTGTGATACTGTAATTATGCATATATATATATATATATATATATCACTACACATTTGTTGGAACTCATAGAATACTCCAGAATATTTTTAGGGTATATGAGGTCAGACAATTAAGTTCGCGAACTCATCCTAGAAAAAGTGCTACGTACTTCATTGCTGAATATCACTATAGTCACCTTTGAAGTACTCCCCTTGGGAAACTATGCATTGATGCCAGCGCCTAGTCCACCCTTCAAAGCAATTTTGGAACTCTTTCTGGAATGGCCATCAGAGCTGTCATTGTATTACCCTTGATGTCCTGAATGTCATCAAAATGTCTTCCTTTCAATATTTCCTTTGTCTTTGGGTAAATACAGAAGTCATTGGGGGCCAGATCAGGTGAGTAGGGACGGTGTTCCAATACAGTTATTTGTTTACTGGTTAAAAACTCCCTCACAGACATTGCTGTGTGAGCTGGTGCATTGTCGTGATGCAAGAGCCATGAATTGTGGGCGAAAAGTTCAGGTCGTTTAACTTTTACACACAGCCTTTACTTCCAAATAGTAAACTTGGTTAACTGTTTGTCCAGTTGATACAAATTCCTAATGAGTAATCTCTCTGATGTCAAAAAAGTTTAGCAATATCGTTGCAACAAGTTCACGAACTTAATTGTCAGACCTCGTCGTATGTGTTGGAATCTGTTTTTCACTTCTAGCCTTTGTTTCTCTCCATCATCAGCTGCAAGGATACTTACAATGCAGTTTCTCTCCTCTACCCAGCCTCAGTTACAGACAGCTTCCCACAGAAGCTCTTCCCCTCATCCACCCTATTCTGCCTCTCTTTTATTTCATTCCCACCAGTCCAGTGTAATCCTCTTCCTCCGGAGAGCTGTGTTCTTCCTGTGTCTGAGACATTCGGCTGCAGGGCCTGCTCTGTTTTTCTTTCCCTGCATACGGACAGCCCTTCCTGAGTCCAGAGTCCGAGATGCATTCTGGTTAAAGAGGAGTTTCCACTTCTGTTTCTGATCCTATCTGTGGCTTTAGGTGACTCCGGATGAAAGGCTGTGCAACTCTCCCTCTCCTTGTTAAAACTGGAGGGTTCATTCAGCCTGGGCTTTGATGTTCAAAATCAATGTTCTTAACTTTCTGAACTGCAGTACTGACCTTGGGCAAGTTTCTAAGAAATTGGGCTCAGAGATTCCAAGATGGAACTCAATAAAATCTAAGGAAGCATTTAAGAATGTTAAGTCCTACTGCAATGTTGTTAGAAAAAAAAAGTTATCTCGGACTTACAGATGTTTGTTCACTTTAGCGCAGTGAGCTCGGTCTCTGCTCATGTTTGATTAGTGGAATAAGGCATCGAGTTTCAGAGACTAGGCTTTGGAATTAGGAAACTCTGGGTTCAGGTAGATGGGACGTTGGGCAAATCATTTCTCTAAGCTGCCCTTTTCATCTTTAAATGGGGATGATGATGGCTACCTTATAGGGCTCTTATGAAGAATAAGTTAGATAACATATATGTAAATCACTCAGTCCAGGGCTGGTACATAGAAAAGGCTTGATGTTATAAATGGCATGATTTGTCAGAGTGGGAAGAACAGGGCTGTTCCTATGGCAGTGTGGAGACTAAAGTTTAAAGTATCATGAACTGTAGAGTGCTGGAGATACATCGGGGTGTAACATCACTCTCCTGCTCTTATTGACATTGCTTTCTCGTCAGGAGGCAGCTTAAGATATTAAAAAGCACACTCATTTCAGATAGTCAGGCAGACCTGGGTTCTCATCACAGTTCAGCCATTTACTAATTTGCATAACTTCGCAGATGACTTGACCTCTCTGAGCCTCAGTTTCCTGTTCATAACGACATCTATGTGTCATTGGCTAGTTAGGGATAACTGAGATGATTTATGTTGAAATTCCCAGCATTCAGTTGGCACTAGTTCTCCTCTGCCATTCTATTAGGTTGGTGCAAAAGTAATCGCGTGTTTTGCAATTATTTCTAACCTTTTAAACCGCAATGACTTTTGCACCAACCTACTATGAATGTTTTACTTCTGTGCTGAACTGTCACCATGATTCTCTTCAACGCTTTTGCTCCACGGAGGGAGAGAGTGTAACTTGAAAGGGTTACTAATCCCTCGAAACCCTCTGTTCACAAAATAACTCATTTCCCAATCCTGCCACGTAAGCCACTGATCTGGTTTTGATGACCTGATCACACATTGAGGACCACATTAAGGGTGTCACTCAAAGCTGTACTCACGATCAAAGTTCTGGAAAAAGGCTTGCTTCTTCCTACACACTCTGGGGATGGCCCCAAACAACCTGATGAAAAGATAACAGACCCCCACGGAGTCATCGCTCTCAGATCAATCTCTTGGCCTCAATGCTTGACGAGTGGGAACGTCACTGCTGGAAAGTGATTAAAAGGTTTTATAATTTTATTGACCATTTTAGGTGTGTGCATATGTAAACTTGGCATCTAAAAAACTATTCACATGAAAGTCATAAAACATGCACCAAAATTATGTTTTTAAAAAAGTACATTTCTTATTGAAAGGATTAGTTGTCAACCAATCAAAACAATTCCAAACTTATGGAAAATCTTGTCGAACAAGCAGAACAGACATCAATGGGTAAAAATTATTGAACACTTTTTTAAAATTCAGAAAATTTCACATACTTAAAAAAATTGGGGCGTAGTTGCTTAGCTCAGTTGGTTACAGCGTGGTGCTGATAAGACCAAGGTTGCAGGTTCAAACCCTGCATGGGCCACTTTGAGCTGAGACAACCTAAAAAAAGAAAAAAAGAAAAAAAAAGGAATTACTGGCAAAAAGTACAAATAAGCGAAAAAAGATAAATGCAAAACTGCTATCATCTTACCTATCCAGAGAAAACCATATTGGCAAATATCCCTTACATATGTTTTCTGTGTGTATGTACATACTTCTAAAACAAAAATGGAATTCTTCCATATAAATTGTCACCCAACATAAAAAAAATTGCACTAAGTCTTTATTATCGACTATTTAGTTTGTTTCTAAATTTTACTATAAACATTACAGAGCAGGAGTAACTGTAGAGAATGACTTAGAAAGGAGGAAAATGTAGGGGGGGGGGGAAATTCTGAAAAATTGGCACAGCTGCTTAGAGTTACATAAAAATGAACAAAAATCATCCTTTATGTTACATCAAAAGTGTCACAACACATAGAGTCCCTGGGAATAACCATTTTTGATCAAATTATAATTGTGTTCAAACTGTCATCTTAACTAACATGTTTTCCTTCTACCCTTTTATTTTTCACTCCTCTTGCCCTCCTTCAGTCTCTGTCTGATGTACCCTGTGTACTTTGGTTTCATTCTAGTCACTTTCCGCCAGCCTAAGCACCTCCCTCATCTCCTTTCTTTCTAGAACATCTGCCATGCTATTTTCTAGTTTTTGGTTAACTCTACCATCTACTTTCTGCCCTCCTCCCTCCAGGCGGCTGAGCACTGATGGAGAAAAATCATACAACTTTTTTTGCTAGTGTCATTAGGTATGTTTGCTCTCCAGCCTGGACTGGCCCCCTGAGCCTCTTGTCTTTTCCTTTCTTCTGAATCGCCACAATTTGTTTATCCTGTCTGCTCATTGCATGGCCAGGATTACAGTCCTCCATCTCATTAAAATAAAAGTAATGTTAGTTACCTTTGACAGGAAATGGAAGCAAGAATGAAGTTTCTAATGTTCTCAGAGATGGGAGGTGGAGGGGGGGAAAGAGTTCCTAAGGATTAAACTAGAAAATTTCTCAACAATGGAGGTGACTGCATCTATGCTCTGTAAACCAAAAAGTTGTCCGTTAATGTGTTACTTAATGATTTGGAAATGCACAAATCTCCAGCCGCAAAGGGAGGAGGTAATAAACAGGCTGCAAACTGGAGATGTCCTGTGATGAGGGCAGCTTAGTAGACTGTAGATTCCACTTGGAAAGTCCCCAAGACTCTGGGCCTCAGCATCAGGGCTTGTGCCCATCCATCTGTGTTTTGATCACCGGCCAGGGAGACCTAGTCCAGACACCTTCTGTCTTTGTTTTCCAGGCCCTTTCTCCTCTGAGCTCGATAGAGAGCCAGAAATTATCAGAGGCATTCGGTAAATGCATTTGATCTCTTAAATGTTCAGTGAACATATCTTGTTTCAAGAATGACTTTCCCCTTTTCCCTCTCCTTTTCCATTAACCACATTTTAAGTCTGGCTGAAAGCCCAGCACTCCAGCCCCAAGCACAGTGGGTTTCCTTCTTATGGGTGGGGGAGGGGGGTTGGGGGGAGGGCTGATCCCCAAATGCTAGGAATACCTTATTCTAGGACTCAGGATTTCTGTCCTAATGCTACACTAATTTTTTGTAAATATTTTATTGGGGAAGGGGAATAGGACCTTATTGGGGAACAGTGTGTACTTCTAGGACTTTTTCCAAGTCAAGTTGTTGTCCTTTCAGTCTTAGTTGTGGAGGGTGCAGCTCAGCTCCAGGTCCAGTTGCAGTTGTTAGTTGCAGGGGGCACAGCCCACCATCATTTGCAGGTGTCTAACCGGTAACCCTGTGGTTGAGAGCCCACTGACCCATGTGGGAATCAAACCGGCAGCCTATGGCATTAGGAGCATGGAGCTCCAACCGCCTGAGCCACTGGGCCAGCCGGCCCTATACTAATACTCTATTTAGAATCTTTGGATTGAGATCCATAAGAGAATGGCCTACAGTTTTCTTTGGGCTATACTTGTTGGGTATCACTACTGTGCTGTCTCCACAAAAGAAATTTGAAGCTTTCCTTCTTTTCCTAGTCTCTGAAATAGTGTATCAGAATTCATTGGCCCTACAGTCCTGGTAATATCCCCAAAACAGGGATTTGCAGGGAGTAGCTCTTGCAGAGAGTAGCTCTTTGCTCTTCTTCTGTTTCTCCTGTGATCATTTGTCTGTTTAAATTTCATAACTCATCTAAAGTCCATTTTGAGAAATTATATTGTCCTAAAAATGATTTATTTCACCGAGATTTTTCTAACTGATTTGATAAAACTAAACAAAGTCATCTCTTAAGATAATTTTCATTTCCTTGCATCTGGAGTTCATTTCCTTTATTCTGTATTTTGCATAGTTGTGCTTTCTCCCCTTTTTCTTGTTTAGTTAACAGCTCATCTATTTATTTTCAAAGAATCAGCTCTTGAATTTACTTTTTTACTTCTGTATTTTTATGTTTTATGCACCATCATTTTAGGCTTTTATTTCTATTAATTATATCCTCTGCTTTTCGAAGGTTTATCCTTTTCTATTTCTAACTTTTTACATGGGTGCTTATTTTATTTAGTTTATTCTAACTTTTTAATTAATACAATCATTAAAACCATGAATTTTCCTCATGGTACTATTTTAGCAAAATTGCTTGTGTTCATATATATCATTTTCATACTTTTCTAAGTATTACCTATTTTGCTTTTTGTTTTCCTTTTTGATCCAAATGTTATCTAAGCACTTAAAAACTTCCAAGAAGTAAGAACATTTTATTTTCTGTCTTGTCATAATTTCTAGTTTTATTGAATTGTGATCAGGTAATATTATTCATGTGGTTCTACTTATTGGAATATATTAAGATTTTATCAGTGGCTTAAAATATGGCCAGTTGTTGTGAATGTTCCAAGGACACTTAAAAAGATGTAATTTCGTGTTAGGGTACAGAGTTTGATATATTAGATCTACCAAATTAATTATATTTTTAGGTCTTCTCTATTCTCATTTACCTATGTGCCCTTAAGCTGGCAAGGACTATACTAATTATTTCTGTCTATTCATTCTCTTTATATCTCCTATAATGTTTGCTACAAATAATGAAATTGTGTTATTCAATGCATATGAATAGATATATCTATTTTTTTCTTCATTGTGAATTGTAACTCTTATGATCATAAAATGCCCTTCTTACTCTCCTTGAATGCTTTCTACCATGAAATCAACCATGTAATCCTAAATTTGTGGTCCCTGATTTCTTTATGTTTGCTTATTCCTGATATAGCTTTTCTGTTGTTATATTTTTAAACTTTCAGAATCACTCTATTTTATATATATATTCTTGTATACAACCCAAGTTGTGTTATGATTTGTGCTCCAATCTGAAGTTGTATTTTTTTAAATAGTTAAGTTTAGCTCATTTACATTTGTTTACATGTTTGATCTTAGTTTTGTCATATTGTTTTGTTATGCTTCCTGTTTTGTAACTTTTTCAAATATTTCACTATGTGCTTTTGTTTGATGTGTTGTAGTTGTGTGTATGTTTTCTGATTATTTGAAAGATTTGTATTTTTGTTCTGGGTTACCACAATAATTTTAGTATTACATGATGTCCTTAATCATCTATTTCTTTAGATTGTCTATTGGTTCCTTACTATATTTCTTTCTTTTCTCCTTTTTCTTAATCACCAAATTTTAGTTGATTATATTCTTTCTTAGTATGCTTCTTTGTATTAAGATGTATACTTAAATCGCTACTATTTGATATATCAGCTTGAAATATTTTTACCCCAATTATAGATATGAAAATCATATTTACATAAAATATTATCTTCTCTTTTTCTCCCAACTTTTGCTATATTGTGTGTGTTTTTTAATTATTGTGGGGGAATATTGGGAAACACTGTGTTTTTCCAGGACTCATCAGTTCCAAGTCAAGCATTTGTCTTCAATCTAGTTGTGGAGGGTGCAGTTGTGGAGGGCTCAGCTCACTGGCCCATGTGGGAATCCAACCTGCAACCTGGGTGTATGAGCACTGTGCTTTAACCAACTGAGCCAACCGGCAGCCCTTGTTATATCATTTTTAAATTGTGAGGTTTTAACACTTACATAACCCTAAACTCCACATCTTTTGTTTCCTTAATCATACACTTATGTCAGTGGTTTTTCCATTTCTTTTGCAGCAATTTTCCCATTCATGTCGCCTGCGGTGATTTATTTTCAGCTTTGTGCATATATATGAATGGTTTTGAATGAATGAGAACGAAGATCTAGGTAGGATTCTTTCCCTCTTTCCTACTAGAATACAGTTGGCTGCCAAAGACGTCTTTGCAGCCTTGGACCATTTCTCCTCACCATCTGGGGTCTCTGCCCGGCTCTCCTAAGATTCTGAAATTTCACAAATTGCCCCAGGGCGACACCTCTTGGCGAAAGAGAAACACGGACGTTGGGGAGATGCGTGCAATGCGGTCCTCCGGGCGGCAGGGGGCACCGCGGCGAGGCGACTGCAGCGCAGGCGAGTCTCTCTCCGGGCCGCACGCGCTCCTTGACCCCGCGCCGGCGCGCGCCCTGCGGACGCGGCGTAGGGGTTGGCGCCGGCCGCAGGACGACCGTTACGGGCGTACGCCGAGTGCGCCCCGCGCGCCCTTCCCGCGGTGCGTCGGGCCTGGAGCGCCGCCGCGGCCCATGGGGAGAGTCGGCCCGGCCGGCCGGGTAAGTGGACCCCGAGGGGCGCGGGCCGGGCGGCGTGGTGGGGAGTGAGGGCGGGAGCGCGTCCCCGGGGGGCTTTGGACGCGAGGCCGTGGCTCTAGGCCGCGCCGCCTTGGGCGGGAGGTGTCGGGCCGGCCCCCGGAGCCGCCGGCGCCGTGGGACGCCGGGCGGGTCGTCGGGGCCTCGCGCTCTTCCTCCCTACTTCTCCGCCTTCCTCTTCCTCGCTTGTCTGCTTCTGTTTCCTTTGGACCCGAGAACGCGTCTCTCTCCCCTGGGGGTCGTGTTTTGAAAAAGTTGCTGGGTCCCTAAACCCCGGGGGCCTGTCACCTGTGGCCTCGCGGCCCGGGGCGTGGAGGGGGCGGCAGCTGCCGCCCTCGCGGAGCGCGGACACGAGGGTGCGCCCGGGGCGCTGCGGGCCTGACCCCGCGTGGCCGTCCTTCCCAAGCCGCGCTCCCAGCGGCCGCGTCTGCTCGTCGCCCTGTGGCTTTGGAGCGTCTCTGCCCGCCCGCCCGGGCTGCGTCGTGGCCGCGGAAGTCGGGTTCTGTCCCTGCCCGCTCGGGAAGCCGTGCTGACCTGAGCACCGCGGCCGGGGTTGATCCGAGCGCCGTGCGGGGCGGTCTGGCGAGGCTTCCGAGAGGGAGCGAGGGTTACAGCCGCGGCCCGCAGGCGTCCGGTTAGGCCTGCCAGCCGGGGGCACGGCGCCCTGCGGAGGCGACAAGTGCAAGTAGAGGCAGCGGGGTGAGGCCGTAGTGCAGTAGGAAGGGCACGGGGTCCCGGGCTCCCGGGGGGGTCGTCCGCTCGGGTCGGGACGCTGTCTTGGTCGGCCGGGTCGCGAGGGCCCTCGGGGGGGATACGGGTGGAAAACGTTCTGAGTAAGGGCAAAACGTGGCTCTCACGCAGGTGGGCGAGGCCCTTGGCTCCCGGGACGTGGAGTTTTTAAGGGACGCGGCGCATCCTTTGGTGGCAACAAAAGAAAGTTGCCACGTTTTTATGGGGTCAAGGCCACAGACATTGTGGCAATGACAAGGAAATTCAAGAACTGGGGGGGGTAACAAGCGGAGGGTGTCTCGTTTTTCGAGTTTTATTAACGAAGGTGCTGCACGCTGTGTGGCTCAGAGAGAGCAGATTGTGAGGTCGGCAAAAACGTGGTGTAGAAGCAGTGTCGGCGGTGAAGAGCTATTCTGATCGGGGATTCTGTGGTCACTAAAGGTAGCCCGCGGGGAAGTGAAGAACTGGGGAGAACTGTTGTGCACCCCCACACGTAACTGTGAAGTGCATTTCTTCCTGCCTGGTTTGTCTTAAATTACCTTCGGGGAACAAATGATCCAGAGTTAACACTCAAGTCTTTCGTAATAGTAAGCCATGAAGCGCGTTCTGTACACACCTAAGCTACAGGTGAGCGGGAACTTTGGAATACGCTCCCGCTGGTGGTCTTTTGGTAACAATGAGAGTCTGTGAGAATGGACGGGGATACTACAGACTGGCAAGCGTGTCAGAGGTGACGGAAAAGATTTTTTTTTTTTTGTCCTGTAAAATCATTTTATTTTCTGTTACGTAGACATCTTTCTCAGGTAATGTTACTAGAACCTATTTATGGGGTTTTATACTCGGGGTAAATATATTTTTCAAAAACTTATTTCTATTATACAGAGTTGTGATACAAAAAATGATTTATAGGCTACAGTTTCAGAAGGCAGTTAGCTAGACTAATACTACTGAAGAAACTTTCCTATTTACGTCTATAATACGGAATGAAAAGATATGATTAAAAAATCTTCTGATCAAAGAAGCTTGAGCTCATCAAAGGAATGTTTATTGTCCTCCACAGAGAGCCACCAGGATTTTCTCATAATCTCCTTTGGTTTCATCCAGGATAGCTTGGCAGAGAGAGATACCATACAACTTCTGATAGCATGCTTTGATGTCATTCATGTCGACTTCAGAACGAGAAACCATAATTCTGATCAATGTCTTATGACGAGTTCCAGCACCCTTCATGGCCTGATGAAGCTTCTCAGCAAAGAACATTGGCTTGTTTGTGGCACGCTTCACAATTGTTGTGAAGCATTTCTCGATGTCACCTTTCATCTCCAGGTTCAGAACTTTGTTCATGTCATGCTTACTGTACTTGGCGTATTTCTGAAACACTCTGCGAAGATGGGAATAGCTTCTGGTGGTAAGAATGGTATTGAACACATTCACATCTGTCCCTTTTCTCCTTTCCCCTGCTTCATATAATGCCCTGGCATCTGAGTCAGCCAAATCTTCACTTTGGCTAAAATCCTCAGATCGGTCACCCTTAATAAGAGAAAGCAAAGCCTTCTGGTAATCTCCAGATGTGTCTGAGGTGATGTCTTTAGCCAGGTCTCTCTTCAATTCTTCTCTATAGACTCTGTTAATTTCTCTGATTTCTCTCTTAGTTCTTGATGCCAAAATTTCATTCAGAGTGTCTTCATCAGTTCCAAGGCCCTTCATGGCAGCACGGAGTTCATCAGCATCAAATTGGGCTGGAGTTTTTAATAGAGCCAAAGCAACTTCCTCAAGGTGACCTGTAAGGGCTTTCCTCAGAGTTTCATCCAGGGGCTTTCCTTTTTCCTGGAGATAAGCTGCTTTGATCTGCTGACACTGTGCATTGTTTCTCTTGGTGAGAATGTCAATGATGGTTGCTTCATCCACACCTTTAACCATTATTGCCTTATGCAAGGCAGCAACATCCGAGGATGGATTGAAGCCAGGATAGGGGCTCACTGCTGACCCAGGACCACCTTTGGATCCTTTCACAGTGTTAATGTATTCCTGCTCTACATTGTCAATAAACCAGGCCTGCTTGAGGAATTCTGATACCATTGCCATTTTTAAAGAAGTTTCTTTTTATCCACCTTCTTCCAAAGAACTAAAAAGAGGGGAAAAGATTTTTTAATTCTTTAAAAAGTCATTATAAATCTTATACATGAGGCAGATGCCTTTTATTACCTATATTTTTTTGTGGACACCAATTTCCACTGCCCCTCATAGTTTCCTTCCCTGTCCTTTCTGTCCATATATACTTCCCATAGTCCATAAGCTTCATTTTCACTTTATGGTGCATGAATACTTATTTAGTGATAAGGAGGTCTCTTCTTACCAAACTTGCTTCTTTAGGTGCTCAGAACTCAGACCGTGACTCGTGATTAGTTGTAGAGTTGTATTTTTTTCTCCCATTAATAATAGTATATTGTTTAAAATTAACCATACTTACATCGAATCCCACTTACCATAAGTTATGGTCTTAAAGGGCATTTCTGCAGATCTCATTGTTTCATAATAATGGGATTTAAGTGGGTACGTTAAAATTTTCCATCTATTCACAGATACATTTAGAAAATATAAAGCGCTTACAATGTTCCAATCATGGTGCTAAGCTAAAGGTACAAAGAAGACAAAAACAGCCCTTATCTTTAGGACTCCTGGGAGACAGATGTGTCAACCAATAGGGAGCATAGCATGTAAAAGTTGCTCTGATCCAAGTGTGTTCAGGGGAAACAAATTGGAGATAGTTTTACGTGGGGGCAGTAGGCACCAAAGGCTTCAAAGACGCACTTGAAAGATGAGTAGGTGGGACACCTCTGAGAAGACTTCCTCCATGTTCTTTTTCTGCCCATGTTTAAAAAAATACTTTGCCATGGTAGGTGGACTCTTGAAACGTCGTTTTTCTGCCAGAAAACCATGTTCCCCGTGTTTCTTCTTAAGTGGATCATATAGAGGGTGCCAAAAAAAGTATACACGTTGTAACAGAGGAAAAAACGATCAAAATTATAATACAGGTCTGACAGTTTAGTTTGTGAACTCATCTTAGAAAAAGTGCTACATACCTCATTGGTGCATATCACTACTGTCACCTTTGAAGTCCTCCCCTTGGAAGCTATGCACCGACACCAGCGCCTAGTCCAGCCTTCAAAGCAGTTTGGGAACTCTTTTTCTGGAATGACCATCAGAGCTGTCATTGTATTACCCTTGATGTCCTGAATGTCATCAAAATGTCTTCCTTTCAATATTTACTTTGTCCTCAGGTAAAGAAAGAAGTCACTGGGGGCCAGGTCAGGTGAGTAGGGAGGGTGTTCCAGTACAGTTATTTATTTACTGGCTAAGACTCCCTCACAGACAGTGCCGTGTGAGCTGGTGCATTGTCGTAGTGCAACGGCCATGAATTGTGGGCGAAAAGTTGAAGTCTTCTAACTTTATCACGCAGCCTTTTCAGCACTTCCAAATAGTAAACTTTTATCCACTTGGTAAAAAAAACATAGTGAATAATCCCTCTGATATCAAAAAAGGTCAGCAACATCACGGCAACACATTTGCAAACTTAGTTGTCAGATTGCGTGCTCAATATATACCGATAACAAAAAATGAACACAAATCATGTGTACACATTTTTTTGGCACCCCTGGTACATGAAAGATGTGTTGATCAAAAGGTGGTGTTACAATAAAAAAGTAAATCGCAGGTATTTTAAGTTATAAAAATCAGCTGTTTGTATTTGCATTTCATCTTGGCTTCTTAAGGAATATCCAGTGTTAGAAAGTGCTACTTTTTATTACATGACACAAGACTTCATGAAATAAATGAGTTATACCATCTAAGAAACATCTCAGCATGAATTAAGTTCAGGTCCTGGCCTTCTTGTCAGTGCACTTGTTTCGTTTCTGCGGTAGCAGTGGAGAGAGGGAATGAATGAATCGACTGGTATGTTCATGACTGCTTAAAACAGCCAAAATAAGAATATACACACCTTTTAAGGAATAGATGCGATAAAGCTATGTGAATAAAGTTATATAAAAAGAGGAAAACAAAAGATTAATGAGAATGGGGTTCGGGTTGCAGCTTACCCTGCGCAGGGGAGATCACTTGAAGGGGTGGGGGGGGGGTGGGTCGCAGGGGTTGAGTGTGGGTTCTCGGCCAAATCCTGTCTCTTGTTCTGGATCGCGAAGTCACTGGTGCGTGCACCATTGCGGAGGTTAATTGACAGCAGGCCACACGTGCGAGGGTGGATGATGAATGTGTCGTTGCTGTGACTAATGCAGTCCTGTGAAGTTCAAATTCGATGAAAAGGAGAAAAGTGAAGAAAGCCCGTCTGCATTTATTCTGATGCAGAAATCTGACTTACAAGCACTTTGCTACAGAAAACTTGCAGGTGATGATAAGATGACATCAGTTTCTAATATTTAAAGTGTGTTTTTGAAGGTTTTGAGAACAGAAGTCATGATTTCTGAAACTTTCAGATCGAAGCAAAACAAATGGAACTGTCAACAAACCATTTTCAATTTAGAAATGGAATCACAGGAAGTATAGTCTCATGAAACCGCATTCATTCAGCCCTGGAATCCTTGTTAAATGTTGGATTCTTCGATGAAAGAACTCTGGTGGAGGCAGAGATCCTCTACACAGCTTGATTTTTTTTTTTTTTCACCCCCAAATTTGGGGAAATATTCCAGTGAGTTTCCTCTTCTGGGTAGGGAGGTGTACGAGAGTTAAACAGCAGCCTGTCGCCTCACACTCCTCTCCCCGTGCTGCTTCTCCCTTCCCTTTTACCTGTTCTTTTTTACAGTTATTATTGTGGTGAAATATATTTAACATAGAATTTGCCGTTTTCATCCTGTGTAAGTGCACAGTCCAGTGGCATTGAGTACACACGGTGCGACACGTGGTACCACCATCCATCTCAGAACCCATTGCCTCTTGAGAAACTCTTCGTTTCTCGTGGAACTCGTGGGCATTGTCTGTGTCGTTTCACTGCTGATTTATGTGGCCAAATAGAGACTATTCGGTGATGACTATTTCAGCAAATGTTTATTGAAGGCCTACTCTGTGCCTGAAACTGGAGATGCAAAAATGAATAAGCTAATTTTTTCAGAGTTTAGTGGGCATTTGATTAACCCACTTCCATGGGCTCTAACATTTGTTAAATTCCTTCTTTGATGAAGTTCTCAAGTTCCTCATGAAAAGATACTGGGAGAAGTAGAGTTTGGGTTGCAATCAAATTTTGATAATTTATGTTTGTAATTTCGCAGAATGTGTTCGTCTTTCCTTGGCTTTATAAGAATAAAGCAAGGAAAGGCTTTATAAAAATAAAGAACAAATGAACCCATAGTTTTTACTAGATTTTGGTTTGGTGACCAATTGGATGAAGAAGGCTCAACAAATTAGGTTAGATGAAAGATGCGTGGTCACTTCTGAAGTAGTTTTTTTTTTGAGAACCACAATATTAAGCTAGATATCCTGCATTGTTTTTCTTGCTGTTGCTCTGAGTTTTTCAGGTTAAATTTAAAGTTTAAGGATATTTAAATTTTAATTTAGATTAGAATGATTAGTTTTGAATACGAGGTAGGCTGGGAGAAAAGTACATGAAAGCTTCTGAAGCTCTTTGGTGCAGAGGTCTACCTTCTGGCCAAAGTCGTAGTTGGCCAGAAAACTCTGAAAAGACGGATTGGGAGGGATTTGCAAATGCAGGATTAACTGTGCAGTTGGCCTAACTTCCTATTTCAGCTCTGGGACGGATATTGATCTCAGTCTGGGGATAGAACAGTAAACTCCACCAGCTAGACCTAGGTTTTCATGGAGTTTACAGCAGCGTGGATTAAAGTAGGTTCTGAAGTAGACCCTGGGGGCATTCCCCATGTATAAAAGTCTGGAGATATGGTTGTATTTCGGCCATACGCAGTTAAGAAATGGAGTTCATTACTTTTTTTCATTTGGTTTCAGTGACTCAAGCTTACCGTGACAAGGCATTGCCAAGTTCTTGAATAAAATGTTCACTTTTGTCTGGCATGGAAGGCAGTGGGCATTTCCCTGTTGTATACGCTCTCTAGGAAATTCTGTCTGCTGTCAGCTAAGTGGGTGATTTATCAAAGAAGCCTTAATGAGGAGGAGAGCCTGTAGGCATGCCTCGATTTTTAAGTCATTCATTGGAGCAGTCAGCCACCAGTACCCTGGGCCCTGCTTTACTCACCCTGCTTCTGTGCTACTCTGGGGGCCTTTCATGTAGAAATCAAAATGGAGGGCTTTTAGGTAATTTGAGGGTTCAAACACTAAGCAGCAGCAACAGCTTAGTGGGGCACTGACTCCCAGGTAGAGAGCTACGTTGCTCAAAACCAGAGCAGTTATTCTGAGGGAGTAAGGTTGGTATTCCCCCCAGCCCCCTCACGCCACACAACGTGAAACCAAGGCCAGCCAGGGTGTTGGGGCCGCAGGGTCTTAGAACACCAGTCATAGAAGAGGGGAGAAGCAAGCATACACCAGAGAGAAGTTTGTGCCGAGTCAGACGTAACCCTTAATTTAATTTCCTGGGGGGAAATTAAATATTTTCCTTCTTGCCTGTCGCACCGTCCCTTCCTCAGGCACAGGCCCAGGTGGAACAGGGTTTGTATAACATGGTGTCTGTGGCAAAATGCTGTCCAGGCCTAGGAACTCACAGACTTTGGGAATGTGTCCATAAATCAGAAGCTACCTGTGCTAAGCATTTATTTGCAATTTAGGGATTTCATTTTTTTTTCCTTGACACCTATGAGAAAGATTGATTTCTTATTTTGAGAAGTGGGCCGTGTTGTGGGTTTCAGAATGTTGAGGTTTTTTAAAGGTGGCCAAAGGTGGCCATAGGCTTGTCTAGCATGGGCTGTGACGTTCACCTGACTGGCTTTAGATGGGTCTTCCCACCATGATCCTGGGCACACCTGTCTCCTGAAGACCGTTCCCCGTCTGTAGCCAAGTGCTCGGGATCTACAGCAGATGCTGTATTTGCCAGGGCTCTGGCCAGATAAGGCTTCAAAAGTGATAACTACTGTTGTCTTGTACTCCTCTATTCTGCGGGGACATTATGTGTCAATTGTTCACATGTAGATTGTTGATTATCTCTTGTAACCAACGGCATTAAAAATTACCAGTTTCTACTTGGTAGGATAGGAAGTCAGGATATTTAAGGTCTAACCTTTCACTCCCCTCAACAAACGATCATAAAATAACAGCATCTGTGAGGTCATTTCTGTTTTGCTTTGTTTTTTAATTTCTAGGCATGTGTTTAAATTGTGCTAAATGAACCTAGTGGTTGGTGTTTTTTGTAAGGTTTCTATTTTTTGCTGTTGACAAAATAGAATTTTTTAAAATTGGATATATACAATTAATAATGTCCTGAATCTAGAACTTCCATCTGTAGCTTGTTATATGCTATAGAGCAGAGCAGTTTCACTCACGAATTACTTGACCACATGATTTTATAGATATGAAAATTCATCCTAGGGGTTTATTTAAAAAATAATACATGGTATGGCTCCATGTGTTAGAAAGGGTACTGATTGGTGATGGCAGACAGCTTCTGTCGCTGAAGGTTCCAGCTAGGGGGTCTCTTCAAATACGTTTTACCTCTAAAATTCCGTAGCACTGAATTATTTTAACACGAAAAGATTTGAAGTCTTTACTATATTTTGCATTCTTTCACCTCCCCCCATTGCCTTTCAGCATTAAACTGAAAAGATGTCCCTGTATGACGACCTGGGAGTGGAGACCAGTGACTCAAAAACTGAAGGCTGGTCCAAAAACTTCAAACTTCTGCAGTCTCAGCTTCAGGTGAAGAAGGCAGCTCTCACTCAAGCAAAGGTAAGATAAGCCCGTGGAGTGAAGCAGAAGCAGGTTCCGCCTTCGGTTACAAGTGATGTGATTTTAGCGAATTCTTCTGCCTTTTTATTGACTATGTAGGTTTAAACATTTATGGAGAGAGAGCTTTTGAGTAGAGAGGAGTAAGGAGCTTAAGCTCATTTTCTTCTCCTGACTCTTGGGCGTAGAACTATTTCAGGGATTCCAATGAAGACAGGCAGCGCTCTCAGTTTCCAGCAGTGATACAGGTTTTCAAACTTCAGTATGTCTGAGATTGACTGAGGATTGGGTTAAAATGGTGCTTCCGTAGCCATATTCCTGATGTGCTGGTGAATTCTGGCTCTGGGCTGGGGCCCTGGGAGTCTGCACTTTGGGGAGCATTCCTGCTGTTAGGTGTAGGTGGGAAGCTGTGCAGTAATTACTAAGCTCTAATAACGTGCATGCTTGGTTGTGACTGTCAGACGTACGTAGTCCCTGGTCATTGTTTTTGTCCCTGTTGTAAACAGGTCAGGCATTGGCATCATCCTGGAAATCATACAACATGTAAAACATTAAAAATACAGTTGTCCACTGGATATTTGATAGTAAAATGTGACTGCGGAATACTCGCAGGAATGAGAATGGTAGTGTGGTGCACTTCCTGTTTTAAGGGCCCTTATGTTTTAGAACATGTATCCCCAGTGGAGGCTATATCCTCCCAAAGGGGTGAATACTGGGCCTAAGGGGTAAAAAAAATCTTGCTCTTTTTATGTATAAAGCACAAATATACATAAAAACATAAACAGATACAGAGAGTGCCAAAAAATGTATACACATTTTAAGCAAGGAAAACACTATGAAAATTGTAATACTCAATATACTTGTACACCGATAACAACAGATGAATACAAGTCACGTGCACACATTTTTTTGGCACCCCCGATGTAGTGTATCTTGTGGTATTAAAATTTTATGGATGGGAAAAAAAATTTATGGATGGAGAAAAATGTATTAAAAGGTTAGTGAAGGAGGGAGGCTATAATGAAAAAGAAGTTGAAAAAAACTGCTTTAGAGATACATAGGGAAGTATTGACTGGTAAAATGATGTGATTTCTGGGGTTTCCTTTCAAATAATCCAGTCTGGGGCAGGGGAGATGGGGATGTACATGAAACAGGACTGGCCACGAGGTGGTAAAGAAGCCGGGTGGTAGAGACTTAAGAATTCTTTCATCTGTTCTCTGTAATTTTATGTTTGACATTTTCCATAGTAAATGGTTTTTTAAGTTGGAATTATTTTCCTTTCCCTTTACTACATCATCAGTAGATACTTACATTGACGTCCTTACCTTCGGATGAGTCAATATTGTAAATGACTTAGGTTTAGGATACCAATACTGTCCTAAAATTTAAATTAGTTTTGTCAGTTCTGTTGATTAGAGGTTTGGTCTTTTTCATATTCATCATTAGTAAGTTGAAAATTTTTTATGCCAGATTTTCTTTTTAAAGAGAATTTTGTCCTTTTTAAAAACAAGCTTTCATTCCTTCCCCATGAAAGGAAGATTATTATTCTTGTTTTTCCTTTTAACACGTAAAAATTTGTTTAATTTTTTAAATCTTTGTGAGTTTCATGTAACTTGATTTGCACATAAGGTTTATAAATACGGTTTTCTGTTCCAATGTCAATACTATTTCATGTATTTTGTTCCTTTTTTTTTAATGTATTTTATTGTTAAAGGCCTAATCTTCAGTTTTATAAAATAACTGGCTCCAAGGAGCAATTCTTATGTTTAATAACATAAACTCAATTAGACGTTGGGTGCACGTAATTAGTGGGCGATCTTAGTTCAGTGGAAGATAACAAAACAAAATAACAAAGCAGAAGTTGGGGCGGCCGGTGGCTCAGGTGGTTAGAGCGCGAGCTCTCAACAACAAGGTCGCCAGTTCAGTTCCCGCATGGGATGGTGGGCTGCGCCCCCTGCAACTAAGATTGAAAATGGCGACTGGCCTTGGAGCTGAGCCGCGCCCTCCACAACTAGATTGAAGGACTTGGAGCTGATGGGCCCTGGAGAAACACACTGTTCCCCAATATTCCCCAATAAAATTAAAACAAAAAATGGGTAGAAGTCTACAAATGTATAGTATAGAAATAATTTTTTTTTTAAAGGCAGAAGTCAAAGTATTCTAGAGATACACAGATTAAAATCTTTTTGGGATAATTCTTTATTACCAGTTTTTAAATTGTCAGCTTCATGGATTACAATTTTTTAAAATCATAACTAATTTGTTTATTTCTGTCCAGTGTACTTCAGGATCACTTTCTCTATCCAGCTGTTGCCTAATTATAAACTATAGGTTAAAACCCGGCGTATATAAAATACAATTGAGAAAATAGATCCTTCCAAAAAATAAATATATTAAAAAGTCAAATAAAATTTATGAATCATGGACTGGTTTTCTGTACCATTATTTTATTCACATGAAAAGTAATGAGTTGGATGCTGATAAGCAAGGAATTAGGTTTTTATATGAAATCTTGGCTGTTAGACATCCTCTGAATCCAGTAACTGCTTCAGTCTGTTTATGCTTATTATCTTTTCACTTATCGAAATATATTAATTTCAGCTACTGGGAAATATGTTGATATTTCAAATAGCTTTTTTTTAACTGGTCAAAGTAAACAGTTAGTTGTGAAATAATTTCTGCCAACTTTCTAATATCTTTTGAGATTGCTATTATATGTGAATTTAATGTGTTTTTCTTGAAGGGAAATGAAGATACATTTCATTCAGCCTCTAAGGCTGTTTAATTTACTAATTAATTACTCAGTACCAGGTTGGCCTAAACAAATCTGTAAAGGTATTTGGTAGAGAAACCATTACCTTCGATTAAAAGATGGAGCTGTGATTTCATCTGTATCTGCTTTAAAATACATATGTTGAATAGAAAAATACACGATTTTGATAATTCCCTCCATTATCCTTTAAACTTTGGTATACACCTTGTGAATTGTATATTTAATGATTGGATTAAATTTGTTTAAAATAATAATATTATTTAATATTAATAAGTTTAATAATAATAAATACTGTTAAATTCAAGAGGGATGGTGACTTATTTTGAGCCTTTTTCAGTGATAACAATGAAAATGTTAACAGTTTAAATTGCAAAGTGGGGAAAACTAACTCTGTATAGAAGATCAAGTGGTCACCATTATACCCACCTGGTCACGCATGGCATTACTGGCAGCTACCCCGACCTGTGTGCCTGCTGGGGTGATGCAGGGTGAAGCACACCACCTCCCCTACGCTGTATTCTAGCCATGGATCCCCACCCCTTCCAAAGCACTAATATAATCAGGATTTAACTCACTTTTCAAGAATTTCAGGGCAGAAAGGTATAAGTAAAATGAAACCACCAGGAAGTAATGAGGCAGATCTAGAATGTGCAGCATTTTATAAGACAAGTGTCGAGAAAAAAAGGGAAGGCGACAAAGGTGATGATACTGGTGATGATGATGGTGATGACGACGGCGATGACGGCAGGGAAAGGGACCTTCTAAATCAAGAGACTTAAGGAAACCAAATGTATTGCAGAACATTGGTAGAACCCTGGTTCAAAATAAAATCGGCTATTTAAAAGATATTTTGAGGACAGCTTGAAAAATCTGAACATGAATTGTATAGGCAATGATACAGAGAGTTGTTTGATTTTATTAGGTGTGGTAATAGTGTTTTGTGGTTGTAAGATAATGTTCGTTATTTTAGGAGATGAAGGATAAAGTGTTCTGCTGTCTTCAACTTTATTTCAAATGGTTCAGCATTAAATATAGGTGTAGGGTAAAGCAAATAGGATAAAATGTTAACAGTGGTTGATGGTATATGATAATTGTTATCTTTAAAAAAAATTTTTCTGTAGGTTCATGGTAAAAGAGGTTGGGCAGGATTTTATATTCTACTGGGGGTGTGGGGGGCCCTAGTCCACAAGTATCTTTTGCCCAGGATATAAAAACACCCATTCCTTGTGAAAGATCCACACTAGTCCACATGTAGTGTGCTGTTACAGACTTACCCTCCTGCTCAACGGGAAGAGCCAGGGCAGAGCTAATTTCACATGGAAATTTAAATAAAAGTGACCAAGTTTACCATAAATCTTTCACAAAATGGAGGAAATTTGTATTGTTAAAAAAAAAAGGCTAATGAAACTAGTGTGTGGTTGCAGTGATAATTGAATTAAAAGTTTGTTTTAAGATTAGGGTTTTCACATATCTGAAAGGTTTGTTATAAGAGACAAAAAAAATATCTTTGTTACAAATAGTATGAATTTTAATTTCAAGCTTTAGTACAGCTTTCTTGTGTGTCAATGATTTTAGAGCCAGAGGACAAAACAGAGTACCGTTCTTGCCCCAGTAATCGACCTAAAGCGAGGTGGCTCTTCAGACGACCGGCAGATTGTGGACACCCCGCCACACGCAGCAGCTGGCCTCAAGGTGAGCCCCCCTCTGACCCCGAAGGCTTTCCTGCCCTCTGTGTGTCTTACGCCATGCGTGTCATTCTGATCACGGTCTCTTCAGTAGGCCTTTGCGGTCTTGCCACTGTCGTGTGTTGGAATCTGCGTGCTCCCCCACTGCGTCCATCCTGAGGCAGACAGAGCACAGCTGAAGCTCGTGATAGAATTTCTTGGCTGGAGGAGCTGATACTCCTCCTGTGTAATGCTCTGTCAGGAGGGACAGGCACCCTCAGGAAGGGTTTGGGGGGGATTCTTAGCCATGTCATGTTTTTTCCCCATAAATTGTCTACTTTTTCTCATTACATTGACTCAAAAACTGGTTCATTGTCTTCCTTTACTGTGTATTGACTCCAGAACCTGTAACATTGCTGCCCCAAGATGTAATAAGCGTGGTCCTTCTTGTTCTATAGTTTTCATAATCAATTTTTTTAATAGTTAGACCTTTATCATTTATATCCCTGACACACTGATAACCCTGCTCCCCACATCCACTACCACCCTGACATCGCACACAGCCATTACATTTCCGCTGTCTCTATTCCTAATGCTGTACTCCGCTTCTTGTAACTATATGTATATATCAAATTGTAGTTGACATTGATTATTGTTCAGCTTCAGCTTCAGGTGTACAGTGCAGTGATCAGGCATCTACATCAGCCCTGAGGTGGTCTCCCTAATGGGACAAGTATCCATTGGATACCCTACAAAATCTTCACAACATTATTGTCATAATCAGTTTTTAATTGTAAATGTTCCCATCAAGTGAATGCATCATAATTTACACAAGCACCCCATAAGCATGGCACCATCTAGATCTGCTTTTGTGTTGGCATTATGAATAGCACTCGAACATGCATCTCTACAGAGAACTCTGTGCATGTAGTTATTTTCTTAGAACAGATTTCCTGAGGCGCCAGTCTGTTTTAGTGCCAGCGTTTCCAGCCGTTGTGTCAGTATACAATCTCACCTACGTATAAATATATGACTTTTAGTTTTACCCACCGTCCCCAGTATTGGGGTATTTTTTAAAAAATTTTTTTAATCGAACAAACTTTTTTTTATAGCATTTAGAGAAGGATGGCTCATTGTTAAACTTAGCAGGGCTTATGCAGTAAAAGTTGTTTACTTTCAAATTTTTAAATGACAAAGAATTAACTCTCATGTTGACAATTTGTTCTTTCAGAAACTTTGCGATAATAGTATCATATAAATTGAGTGGCTGGTTATTAGTCCCTCTCCTGTCTTAATAATAACTAAAAGGAAATCTTGTTCATGTGCCTTTGCATTTTTTAAATGTCTTTTGTGTGAGTACAAGTTCATAACTACCCTTTGGGTGTATTAAATAGATTTGTATAAATTTGCCAGTAACAGGGCCAGGGAGGCGATTACAGTTATTTTTCTAATTTCTTTTATTCATCGGATCCTAGTGTTTCCTGATTTTTAGTTATAAGGAAACGATGAAGTGTTTGTTTCACAATGCAAAATATCAGACGGAACAGTGTAATTCAGAAAGTGTTGGATTTAGATCTGTGGATGTTGAACATGCACTCTCCTTATCACATCAGTTTGGGGTTCAGATACAAAACACATTTTCCAAACAGCCTTCCTGCCCTTGCTAGTGTGGGCAGTGTACCTCCTGAAGGAGCTGCAGAATGGGCACCGAAGGACTCCAGTCCTAACCTCTGCGTGTCTAAAGACGCCTGTGGAGACCAGCCAGCAGCCAAGGCCTCTTATCTGTACAGATAATAAGGAAGAGTTACGCTGAGAAAATGTGGAGGAAGAAAGTATGGACGTTTGGGAAAGCTAGACCATGCAGTAGATCAGGGCTTCCCAGATCCATGTAGAGGTCACAACCATCGACCTAGGGGAACACCCCGTTTCTAACCCGTGTCTCCTAGTTGCTTGTACTCTGTCTGCCTTTTGTTTTTCTGGTTTCTTTGTTATGACTACCACTTTCCTCTCGAAGAGCAGCCCCAGTTTCTAAATGTATAGAAGAGAGATGCAAAACGGTATCATCTGAGCCTGATCTTAGTGGACCTTAAAAAAATGAATGACGATGTGAAGGGAATTATATCCACGTGTGCCAGACTCAGCACGTGAAATGCAGCCTACCTGGGAAGAGGGGTGTATTCCAGAGGATTTCAAAAACCACACGAGGATGGTGTTTGTGTTTTTAAGTCTTAATATTACATGTCTTTGCATGTAGTCAGAATCTAAAGTTTTTCTATTAAATGACCACAAGAATGATTGTGTTGTTTGGTTTTGAAGTTTTCACCGATATATAAAAAACCAGAGGTATTCATTTTTTACTATAAATATCAAATGTATCACTTAAAATTTTAGGTGGCTAACAGCTTGTTTAGGAATTTCAGGAAAATGCCATAGGGTATTTATGAAATTAATACTGAACTGAGTTCTTTGTCATGGTTCTGCTGTCACCTAGCGAGGGTGTGGCCATTTCTAGTCACTAAACCTCTTTAGATAGTGTTCCCTCGTCTATAAAACAAAGGAGGCAGAGAGATGGTCATCAAGGTTCCTTCCAACCCTCAGATTCTTTGACCTTAATTCTGTGAATAAAATTTGAAGACACGAGGATGTCACTTACTTTGGCATTTTCACCTTCCTCAGGATCCTGTACCCAGTGGATTTTCTGCGGGAGAAGTCTTGATTCCCTTAGCTGATGAATATGATCCTATGTTTCCTAATGATTATGAGAAAGTAGTGAAGCGCCAAAGAGAAGAAAGACAGAGACAGCGGGAGCTGGAAAGACAAAAGGAAATAGAAGAGAGAGAAAAGTAAGGCTTCATTTGGATTTGGGGGTGTTTACATTTGAAATACTCATTAGAATGCTAATGAATGAACTTCAGTGCTTGTCTGTAAGGCTCAACTTAGTTTTCACGGTTGATCGGAACAGTCATCAAAAGGAATCAAATTTGTAGCTGTTGTATCTCTAGAACACAAACTCTAGCGCAAATTTCATGTATAGACACAGAAAATTTAAAGTATACATTTTGGGTGAGTTGTTAGAAAAGTAACTTAGAATCCTGATGTAGAATAGTAGATTTTTCCCCTGTTCTAAACTTAAAATGCATCTTTTATTTGTTTTTTTAGTATATGTGCTGCCGAAGCGAGCACTATTTGTTTTTTAAAAATACGGATAACAAGGATTTGTTTGTGTTTTTTCTTTTAAAAATATTGAGTATTGTTTGTTAGTTTATAAAATATTAATGTATTCTTATTTTTTGAATCATTTCATGAAGTGAAGACATGTTCTAGAGAGTCAGAATTACTAAATTATTACCTTTGTTGATATGCTTTAAAATTGAAAGAGATAAATACCAAGGAAACTTTTGTTGCTACTTATACTCATATACCTATTAAATTGTGTTTCGTTTATCTTCTGGATTTTTCTCACTTCTCACACTTTTCCTGCTTTAGTCTTCAAACAGTTGTTTACACACATACCCCTCCCGTTAATAGTTTAGTGTGAAAGGGAAGATCTGGATATTTTCTAGCCAAGAGAAAGTCACAGTGACGTCCTTGGGTTCACATCTCTATAACTTGCTTCATCTGTGATCAACATTTGCTCTCTTTATTATCCCAGGAGGCGTAAGGACAGACATGAAGCTAGTGGGTTTTCAAGGCGACCAGATCCAGACTCCGATGAAGATGAAGATTATGAGCGAGAGCGGAGGAAAAGAAGTAAGGCATGGGCATAAATACTGTGTTTCAAACACAGTGCCATTCCACTATTGGTTTTCATATGCAATTTGATAAATAGTGCACTTGACATTGATAGAGGTAATTTTCTTTCTGGAATCCCAGCAGTCCACATTTGCATACACCTTTCATTGATGTTGTGTTTTCACATACATTCTCCTTGGAGCTTCTCGCCCTCTTACATGTATCAAGTGGATACTTTTGAGTGCACCTTGAAATGCACGCGCACACTTTTCTTTACTTGCAGCACAGCCACACTGACCTGTTGTTTGTATCCAGCTGCATTTCTGTTGAGCTCTGAATGGAGAGTCAAGGTACTCGTTTCCAGAACATTTGCCACTAACATGCATAAATTTGAGGGAATCACTTAGCTTTCTGGGACATTGTGGGTTTTTGGTTTTTTTCAGTGTCATCTGAGAGCAGGAAGACCAGGATTTGAACCAGTTTCTTCGTAAGGCCCCTTCCAGCTCTACAATTGTCAATGTGTTAGAGCGAAATCTTTAGTGATCACTAGTAGTTAAGTGGTGTTCATCCTTGAGAGGATAGAAGGCTCCTTATTTTAGCTTCGTCATTATTTTGATTGCTGGGATTTCCTTGATTTAGTTGACCAGTTGGGTTGACAAACTGAGATTTAAGTGAAAATTTTAAATCCTCTGCTTGTCTACTAGACACAAGGTGATGTTCTAAGCACTTTCGTAGTTTATCTCCTTTATGCCACACAGCAACTCAGAGTGGGCTCTGTGATTATCCCATTTTTAAGGGTGACACATCTGAGGCAAAGAGGGAAGAAATGCTTTATACAGTACAGGTCCACTGTTCATATTATCCAAGACCTTCATTTGCCTGAAAAACCTCATTATTCTGTGGCCATCCTTAGCATAAGACCTAAGAATAAAGTTAGGAAGCTGGAGTATATTTCCACACACATGAACTATGACGAGCAGTTTGCCAAGCCTGGTCTTCCCAAGTGAATAGTCAAGGCTGATTTAGGGTTTAATTTAAATTTTAAAATACTAGTTGAGGTGGAAAGAAGTGAGTCTATAATAATTTAGAATTCTTAATCTTTCAGTGCAGATATAAATGAAATGTATTTATGGAATACTTACTACGCAAGAACAAAAGAAACCAAGTTCATGGATACAGAGAACAGATTGGTGGTGGCCAAAGGGCGGGGGGTCTGGGGTAGGAGAAATGGATGAAGTTCAAAAGGTACAGACTTCCAGTTATAAAATAAGTAATCCTGGGGCTGTAATGTACAGCATGGTGACTATAGTTAATGACCTAAGAGAGTAGATCCTAAAAGTCCTCGTCACAAGAAAAACATTTTTGTAAATATGTGGTGACAGATGTTAACTAGACTTATTGTGCTTATTATTTCACAGCATATGCAAGTACTGAATCATTATTTTATACACCTGAAACTAGTGTTTTATGTCAGTTATGTCTCAGTAGAAAAAGAATACTTCGTACGTGCCGAATTTCAGATGCTACATTGTTTACCTGCTGGGGAGTAGAATTAACATTTGCGTGTGCACTGCGTGTCAGGCATTATCTTAAACATTTCATGTCCACTATCATTAATCAACAAATGCTTGATTTTTATTGTTTTAGAATCCAATATATAGGTTGAATATTTGTTGGTCTCATCATTTCAGCTTACAAATGGACTGCCTTTTTTGTAAGGAAGTGTGCCTTCTATATGAAGGCCATTTATTTTCTTGAATATTAGCAGGAGCTATACAATCGAATATTAGGGAAATAATGGCATTATATCCGCTATGTGTACTGTTGTTAACAAACAGCTGTTTATATTTTAACCTGACTAGTAGCAAATTTTCAGTAATCACCCTGAATTTTTTATACTGAACTCATTAGAGCTAATCTTTTCAGAATCAATCAATAATCACTTTGGTCTTAGTGACAGGATTAAAAGTGATAACGGAAGCTATTTCAAAAGAAATGTAAGAAAGTTTTATTCCTGTTTCTGATTAAGTGTTTTGTCTAGTCCAGGCCTGTTAGTCATGACACATGTGTGGCGCCTTTCAAGGGATTCCTTTTGTGAAACATTTCATGCTGGTGCAGCAATGATTTTGAATCAGTTTATTGTTGTTGTTGTTTATATTTTATTGTTTTTCAGACTGTCTTGTTGGTGATTAAGTAATAATACATACGTGAGGGCTTATTCCTAATGAAAAATTCCTTAGGCTCTCCATTCACGTTCTCCCTCTGGTTGTCGGATAACAGATGGAGTCATTTTGGTTTGTTTGTGTCTACGTGAGCGGGAGTGGTGACAACCCAAAATTAATTCTGTAGGAACCAGAAGACCCACAGTTCCAAACAGGTGTTTAGTTCCAGGGGTTTGCATCCTGGAAACGAGTGTGCTATAGTGTGGGCATCACAAGGAGCCACGTTTTATTCTCTCTGCCCATTAACTCTCCTGGTATCATTCTCGCCTCTGAAAAATGGAAACAATAGTACCGACTGCAGAGCTTTATTAAGCCTAACTGAGATAACGTATGAAAGAGCCTGGTGGGTAATGTGTCAGTAAATATTTACGTTACTGTTTTTTAAGTAACTGCTGGTTCTCTGGGTTGTGTTCTTTCACCTTAAAATGCATTTATTAACTACATTCCGGGGCTCTTGAATGCCTGCTATGAAAAACATAATTTTGTTTTCTGGGTTTTGTCAGGTTTCTGCATGTTCAATCTTAGATTCAGATACTGAATTCTTTAGATGTTAGCAGGAGAGATGAAGTAGTAGGTCTTTTATTTCTTTCCTTCTCTGACAGGGGAGGGTGGGGGAAGGTGCGACAAATGGCATGTGTCACAGTCCTTGGGAGTCTGATGTCTGCAATGTCTCTAACCAGTGGAATTTGTTTTTGCAGGTATGGGTGGAGCTGCCATTGCACCACCTACTTCTCTTGTAGAGAAAGACAAAGAGTGTATGTATCTGCTTCTGCCCCTTTTTTATTCTGATACAGATCTTTAACTCAGTCGTGGGCAATCCTAGCTTCCATCAGCCAGGTTTCCTGAGTGTAAGTAAAGGAAAATGGCCCCAAAGCCCATCCTCTGGCTCCAATCCAAGGTCCCAGTGTGGGTCCAGAGGCCGCTATTCCCTTCCACCCTGTACTCTGGGATTTTTTGTACCAGGCTCCAAGGCCTGAATTTTTATACAGTGAGATGCTTTTTGAAAAATTTTTGGCCTTCGCCAGCATTTCATATTTGGAGTTAGGTTAAAACAAATAGTAGCTCCTCGGTTTATAATTTTTGTCTTCAGTGGTTAGAGGCTGTTAAATCCATGGCCTTCCACAAGGTGGCACTGCCTTCCTTGATGAGATTTTTCTGCCGTTAGTTTCTATTTCAGTGCACAGGTTGTGTTCATTTATGTACATCGCCGAAACATGCCCACCCACTGTTTCTTCTCCCAATGAGCTATTCTAGAACTTTGGGGTTGGAATTGAACTTTTTATATCTCATCTGGGTCATTTTCCTGTCCTGGATTGGACCATGCCTAAAGTATCCCAAGAAAATGTAATCATCCCAGGTGCTTTTTAATAACCTGTTGTTACATAAACAGTGCAACAGGTATTAAAAAACACCTGACAAACTATATACCCTCTGGGAGTGAGGCTCACACATCTGCATCTTTGTAAAGCTTCCTTGTTGATTCTACTGGGTAGCTAGGGTTGAAAATCACCGCTCTGGTATATAATATGGTCCATAACCCCAAAGACCTTTCTTTATTCTGTGCCAGGCTAGTGAACTAGTAGGATTAGTCTGAAGACAGGTACACAAGATGCTATGGGAATCAAAAGAGAGTTTGATTAGATCTACCTAGAACATAAAAAAAAAATCTAAAGGATTCAGGCAAAAATTGTCATTTAAGAACACTTTTAGTGGGTAACATTTCAGTACGATGTAAAAAGGACATTGGAGGAGATAGAAACAGCTGGAACAAGCTAGAATCAGAAAAAGTGTTCTACCTCTGTGATTTAAAAAAGTCACGTAGAAGCTCTCAAATTGGTTTTCTCACTCCTTGTGGTAAACCAAAAATGTCAGTTAAATTAGTTCAAGACAACTGATGTATATGAGTGCGGTTCAGAATTTTTTTATATTTTGGTAAACCTGTTTTGTTTTCATCCAACAGTACCCCGAGAATTTCCTTATGAAGAGGATTCAAGACCTCGCTCCCAGTCTTCCAAAGCTGCTATTCCTCCCCCAGTGTACGAGGAACAGGACAGACCCAGATCTCCGACGGGACCTGGCAACTCCTTCCTTGCCAACATGGGGTAATGGGCCTGGTGCTGTCCTCTCAGCAGGTGTCAGAAAGGCGAGACTAAGGGTGACGACGTGGCTGCCCTTCCCGTAGATGCAGCTGGTGGGGAGGGCTTGTGGGGAGGGGTTCGGTGTGTTCAGTCACAGCGTCTTTCCTGAGAGTCTGTGCTGGGGGGTGGGAGGCACCACATGGAAGGTGTTCCAGCACAGCGCTGTGTGTTTTGTGCAAAACGTAAAGCCTTCTAATGTAAGTTTGGAATGATTGAGACGATAAACATACTCTCCAGGTAGCAGTAGTTTCTGATAATTACTTGCACTTATTTTCATAATATTTGCAAGTAAAATGGCTCAGATGGACCAGACTTACACTAGGTCCAAAGGGCGAACATCTTTTATTCTGGATAAAATTAGCCGTTTGCTTTAAGGTCATGGTCCTCTACCTTTGGTCTAAAAACTCTTAAGTCATTCAAACTATAATTAGAAATTTGTTTGCCTACACGTAAAAATCACTTTTAAGGTTGACTTTCAGGTGGGGCTTATGGAATTGTTTTTTTAATCCACACTGGAGTTGGCATGCATGTTGTTTAACAATGTTTCATGTCGTTTACTGTTGATTTCATGCTATGAGGAGCTATCAGATAACGCAGCATTGCGCTGTGGCCTTTGTTCTGTGGCCTTTAAAAGCATACGGGCTGTGACAGATGCTGGGCCCTCGTCATCACACAGTCTGCCCTTACCTGTATCCCTATGCTTTGATTCTTGGAGTCCTCGAAAGGTCACTGACTAGTTAAGAGTTGGAGTAGGTGGCTGGGGTTCATGCACTGGGAGAGGATTTTGAGTTTCTGACCGTGGTATCTATCTGCCAGACCTGGGCTGTTCTCTGTAGTAGCTACCAGCCACAAGTGGCTATTCATTTAAAATGACTGTAACTTCAAATGTACTTCCTCCACCATGCTGGTCTCCTCTAAATGCTCGTGGCCGCACAAGGCTAGCAGCTGCGGCATTGGACAGGGCAGGGCGGGGAGAACGGTCCCATCAATGCAGAAAGGTTTGCTGAGCTGCCCTAACGTGTATGCTCGAGGGAGTACCCAGACGGGAAGCTGGTTTTTTTGTTGTTGTTGTTGTTTTTTTGCTCATGATAAAAATTGACTTTTTGCTCACTCCCCTATTAAATAGGGATTCAGTCTCTTAACTTATGCCTAAGGAAGATGCAGTATGCTGTAGTTGAGCAGTTTTCAGGCTTTGTAGCCCTAGAATAGCTTGTTCCAGTGAACTTTTTAAGGGCCTTGCATACATGAAGTAATGTAGGTGCAGTGCTGGTTGAATCAGCAGGGTTTTGTGGTGCAAGCCCTCATTGGTCGCTGGGGGGCACCCTTGAGACCTGTGGGCCCCTCTGGAGGGTGCAGTTTGAAGGCTTCTGGTGTTAGAGAAAGAACAGGGGACTGAGAATCAAGAGCTGTGGGTTCCACTTTCAGTTCTGCCATTAAATGCTAGGTCTTGCTTTCCTCCTGGTCATCATTAAGCTAGTCGGCTAATCTGGGCCTCAGTTTCTTTCTTTTCCTACCTATTAAATAGAGGATTTCTAAAAGCTCTCTGTTTATAAAGTCTGTCATTGGATACTCTACTATTTAGAAAAATGCAATCACCTTCTTTATGAAACTCCATACTTATGTTTTGACAGGCACACTTTTAAATAAACTGTGGTCATAAGCTATATAACGATGCAGATGCTGAAACACACAAGTCTAGTGTTTTCTAACGGGTACTGGGGAAATTTCATTAGGGAAACTAATAGTTCCCTTACCTTAAAGATAATCTCAGGGTGTCCAGGGTTTCAGCGTTAGCTTTCTGTGTTTCTTCATTCTGAACATTCCCACAGCGCCCACCTAATGACCCATTGTTAATTAGATGTGACCTCATCAAAGGCTTGTGGGATTTCCACTCTGTTTCCCAGAAGGAGATTGTGCTGATAAAGTCCTGTTATGCCATAGCTGATGACTTCAGATGTAAGGGATTTTCCTCTTTTTCTCCCCCCAGTGGCACAGTAGCACATAAAATCATGCAGAAGTACGGCTTCCGGGAAGGCCAGGGTCTTGGGAAGCATGAGCAGGGGCTGAGCACGGCGTTGTCTGTCGAGAAGACGAGCAAACGAGGAGGCAAGATCATTGTGGGCGAGGCCATTGAGAAAGGTGGGTCTTCCCAGGAGCCCTCTCTTGAACAGAATCAGAGACTTCCTGATTGTTACGCGCTCCAGTTCTGTGCTGTGGCTCCTCTTTGTTTGTTCAGAACAGATGTAGGGACAGGAAGGCCCGTAGGAGAAAAAGACAATGACTTTGGCAGAAATGAACAGTATTCAAGAAAATAATTTCACGCCTACTTCTACTAGGCAAAGAACTGTGTTAAATTGACATGATCGTAGTTATGTTTTTATAACATGAAAGACACAGCCATATACAGTATATCCATGGTTATGTCTGATGTATTTCCATCCTGTAAGGCTTCTTAGAGGTAGATGGTGTGAACTTGGTGTTTTATTTTCATTTGATTATCACAGTCTGTTCTGTACTGAGGACATATCGGAACAAGGCAAACATGTCTTAGCATTTTAAGCAGGAGGATTGAGTTCACTTTGAGTCAGCTTAGCTGAACTCCCTTTCCTGACAGAAGAAGAAAACATTTCTGGCAGCCCTGTCAGCACACAGCTTTAGGAAGCAACCAGTCCGCCTAGAGCCCCCCCGATTTGTGGGGGGGATCTGAAATTAGCCAGTGGTTGGCCAGTGAACTGCGTGTTTCATTGGGCTAGTGACCTTCAGCCACTGCCCCAGCCAAGACTTGCACCTGTAAAGTTTGTGATTGGTGTGCTCTGTCAACCTTTTAGGAGGTGAACTAAGCAAAACTTTCAGGTGATAACCAGGAAAGCAAAAACGTTCCAGAAATTATGGTGAAAACCTGTACCAAAGCAAAGCGATGCTTCCATCACAGAAAAGGCTACATTTTTGCTCAGAGACTGATTTGCATAGATGCTTATAGATGACTCTAGGGCATAAGGGGGTTGTTAATGTAATTAAATTATTCACTGTAGCTCAGACTCAGCACTCTAAAGCATCCACATCTGATGATTTGTTTTCTTGCAGATGCATCCAAGAAGTCAGATTCAAATCCATTAACTGAAATACTTAAGTGTCCTACTAAAGTGGTCCTACTAAGGGTAAGAAGCAGAAGGAAGAAGCCCTATTTGCCTCCCTTGATTTTTGTGTGTCACTCCACCTTAACCCTGCATGCTTTCAACCCCACTGATACCATGACGGGTAAAGAAAACTGAAAATAATAGTTTTGCAAATGACTTTTGGATAGACTCCATATAAGACTGGTTTTAGAGTCCTTTTTCATTAAGGTTTCTCTGCTAACTATAACATTTAAGACTACCGTGATTCATTACTTTAAAATATTCGAAATTGTTAGAAGTTAAGCTTATAACTCTTTATGAAGCTTAATGTATGTTTTTGTTTATTTTAAGAAATACCAACTTTTGGGTATTACAGGGATGAAAATTTTCATTCTGTCATTTGGGATGGAGAACATTTACAGCCATGAAATTCACACATCGATGTCATGTATTTGTAAATTATACTTGATACTTGAATTTGTTTTTGTTTATAGAACATGGTTGGTGCAGGAGAGGTAGATGAAGACTTGGAAGTTGAAACCAAGGAAGAGTGTGAAAAATATGGCAAAGTTGGAAAATGTGTGATATTTGAAGTAAGAGGGTTTTCTTTTGATGTTTGTAACCTATTGTAATTGACAGATTACAACACATTTTCTATAAATAGAGACAGGGTATGCTGTGCTCTAAGAAACATTGTCACACTATGTAAGGTGATGTTGGTTAGTTACACTTCTCTTACTTAGTTATAACAATTTTAAACATAAAGACAAGAAGGACTTCAAATTTTATTCTGAGAAGAAATAATTTCATTTTATGATTGAGGTTTCATTTGGTGATTAAAGACTTCGATTACAGTTTAGTTACTGGAACATGCCTTTGGAAAGTTTCATTCATTTGGCAAGTGTGCACTTAGTACCTGCCACATATCCAATACTGTATCGAGAGCATTTGGGATGTTGTGTTCAGTTGAAACAACAAAACAAACCACGTATAAAAGAGAATATTGCTAGACTCAGTAGTACTGACTAAGTACAGGAGTTGAGAAAAGCGTTAGAGCAACAAAACAAATAGAGGCTTTGTGAACAATATCAGATGGGCGCTGAGCTTTGAAATGAATGGGTAGGACTTGATAGGATGAAAAGGATATTCCGATTAGGGTCGCAGCTTCTGGGAGACTGAGGAGGGCTGCAGAACGAAGTGGTTGGCCTTGTGGGAATTAGCAGGAGACGTACTTACACCGATGGAATGGGGCTGTATTATGCAAGGCTTAGAAAGCACAAGAAAGGGATTTAACCTATTATGAGAGACAGTTAGAAAACAGATCTTTTTATCTTAAATTTCTGCTCTCGCTTCTGCTTGTCTTCTGTATCATGTCGCTGTTGTTGAGCACGTAACTATTTGTTTGGGTGCCAGCTGGCCCAGGGCCTCCACAAGGCCGGACTGCTCTGCTTAGCTGTGTGTTCCCAGCACCGAACACCCTGCCCATCATAAACAGATGTTCAACAAATTCTCATGACAAATTATACTTATTTCCTTGGTATTTGACCACTACTGTTCGTATATGATGATAATTGGAATACTTACTCTGACAGAAATCATTTAGAGAAGAAAACTCACATTTAGTGGTATCTCAGATGATAACTAGCTATTGTACTTTCTTGCCCAGATTCCTGGTGCCCCTGATGATGAAGCAGTACGAATATTCTTAGAATTTGAGAGGGTGGAGTCAGCCATTAAAGGTAAGTTATACAGCTAAGTATAAAGAATAAAAAAGTTGCATTTGTGATCTTGTCCTAATTAAAACATGTTTCTGTAACGTTTCATAGGATTCTTGTATTAACTGACTGTCTTGTTTGCCTTTTAGCTGTCGTTGATCTGAATGGGAGGTATTTTGGTGGACGGGTAGTAAAAGCATGTTTCTACAATTTGGATAAATTCAGGGTCTTGGATTTGGCGGAACAAGTGTGATTTTAAGAACTAGAGCACGAGCCGCAAGCTGAAGCTGAGCAGAGAAGAAAAAGGCGGCAGCCAGCCTGCTTGGCTGTTGGGTGCAGAGACTTGCAGATGGACTGCTAAGATACATGTTGATTGATCCCTTTTTTATTTTGTGGTTTTTTAATATAGTATAAAAATCCTTTAAAAAAAAAAACACAACAATCTGTGTGCCTCTCTGGTTGTTTCTCTTTTTTATTACCACTTCTGAGGTGATTACCTTTTTTTTGCTAGGATTTCATGATGATTTTCAAGTGCTTCAGTGATAACAGCATTTCTTGCACTAAAAACACCTAAAAAGTTTTGGGTATGGGGTTGTATTAAGTTATCCTTTTCTTTCTTTCATTCTTTTTTGATCCATTTTAATAAAATCTGCAAGTTACTAAACTGTAGCTTCATAAATTCTATAATAAAGTATCATCTTGGCATTCTGCCAAAGGTGAAAATGTCTGCTTTCTCTAACAGAGAAATTCTTATTATTGACTCCAATCATAGAAAACTCTTTACGACCTGAGCTAAGGTTGAAGAATTGTGAACCTACCATGACCTGTATGGATGAATAATTTTTGATTAAACTAAGTCAGATTGTAGGGTTTGTGATGGATTTAGGGTATAGAAATCATAAATTTAGCATTTGTTTTCAGAGATTCAAGCATAGTTTTTAGTGTAGATCAGAAATGACAAGTTAATTCAGAACCTCACGGGTACATCGTAAATGTGTGCTCATAATGTTTTGGAAATGGTAGTTCCTTGGGGTCACATTTCTACTGGCAAAATTTGCAGTAGTGTTAGGTCTTCTATGTAATTTTAAAATTTATAAAATTCAGCCACATCAGCTACTTAAAACTGTACTGCCAATTAATGTAATTCCAGAATTATGAAAAATTGTACCACTGAAGTGCAGTGGTAGGTATGGCTTTTAGCAGGATTGTGCAAAAGAAAAGGTGAAAACATTTGATACTGAGGTTCATTGCCAGAGGGGAAGTGTTTCCAGAATATACTTTTGCCTGTTCTGTTCCCTGCTTGCCCAAATATTGCATGTGACTCTCCTGAGGTGGCAGCTGAAGGCCATGCGCCGATGTGGTCTCTCTAGGCTATTATGACATGAAAGTGTGTTGTGACCCTTCGGGGGAAGAAAGCTCTCCACATTTCTTTGCGTCCATGGACTCGGTTTGGAGACATAAGGAATATTCTGACCCTTTTTAAAAAAGGATTTTCTCATGTTTTTATTTAACATAAATAAAAGAATAACATTTTCTCTTTTGTGGTATTATTTTACTGAGTAAAATTGAATGGAGACTTGGTTTTGGGGATAAAAGTGCACATATTCCATAAAATGAGCTTGGGTTAAAGAATGACATAACTGCGCGTTTTGCAGGACATTAGAACCAAGAGCAGCCCTGAAACTTGAATAGGTCTGTGGACCTAGCGACTCAGCACTGACATGTCCATGCTTGGGCTTGCAAGTACCTAACTGTGCGTGTGCTGAGTATTGATGAGGATGGCTGAGTGGAATTTGTAAACTCTAATGTTCTCAAAGTATACGCTCCCAACTGCCTATCATACCTGCATTATTATTTTGCTTTATAGTAACAGAATTGGTTATTTGCATTTAGGTGGCTTTTTCCAACATGCTCATGATCAGCAACCAGAGAAATGAAAGTAACTTCCACTGTGATTTTCAGTAGCATGGGCACAACTTAATGAACAAATTATCCACGACTGCATTCATCATGTAGTGCATTATTTGCAGTGAATTTTCTGATAGTGGAATAATTTCTAAATCTCCTGCAAGATAGTGCATGAGAAATTAAAAATGAATTTTAAATATTAACTCAAATTAACATGAATGTAAAAATTCCAATACAGCACAGCCAGCTTTATTTGTGAAACAAGGAAATAGAGGCTTCTCTTTAAAAAAAAAAATCCAATATAAATTAAAAATTAATGAAGCTACAATATAACTAGAAAGATTCAGACTAATGAACATTTGTCTTTGGCCCACCTGTGATCTTCAGAAAGCCCTCCCTGTGTTTGGGGAATTTCCTGCATTTAAATTCACCCCCCACCCAAGGTAGAGACTAGAACTTGCTGTATCACAGCTAAGGTGGGGCCCCACCCTGAGCTGTTCCCATCAGATGTGCCAACCCAAGGCTTCAGCTTGGAGCAGAACTTGTACAGGCCGTCCTCGTGCTGGCGAGGGGTGGGCACACTGGGGCAGTGGTGGGAGACCTTGTCATCGGGACTGGCATGTGTTCAGGGGCCACTTGTGTGGCAGGGCAGTCTTTGGAGCAGTTCCTAGGTGTGATTTCAGAGTTTTCTTGCTTTATATTAAACCTCCAAGTGAGACTGGGACCTGTCTGGTGATTCTGTTTACTATCTAGTTTGTTTTTTGGTGGGTTTTTTTGTGTTTGTTTTTGTTTTTTTGTAGATGTTCCCTTTCTGTTTAAACAGGCTGGAGTGAGTTCTTTCATTTGCAACTAGGAACAATGGACCGATAATTGATAATCTGGAATTGCAAATGATAAATCCTAGAAGGGGGGAGGAGGTAAGACGGGAGGCCCCCCTGTCCTGGGTTGGTTGGGGAAACTAGTTATTTGGTAGCAAGACATCTCGCCAAACTGTTACTGTACTTCAGCGTACAGAGCAGACTGCTGTGGAGGAAAATAACGGGAGCTGCCGGGTGTTAGCGTGTGTTTGGTCACTTAGGCAGCTGCGTGGGTGCCAGACGACATGGAGTCAAACCCTGGTTCTGCTCACTTGCTGTGTGACTAGGTGCCTTGGCTGAAAATAGAAAAGCTGATCGCACCTACTTAGAATAATTGGGAGGATTAACCAAATCATACATGGAAAGCAGTATCACAGAAGTGTTGAATAAACACAGGCTGCAAAGTCCTGCAAAAGAGCAATAAAGTTAGGCTAAAGGAAGTTGCTTTGAAAGCAGAGGGAAGCACAGCCTTGCTAAAAAGCTTTCAGGGCTTGCAGACTAGTCAGGTGATTGAGAGCAGGACTTAGTCCTGCTAATTTGGGAAAACCTGCCGTAGTTGAAAGTGTACCAAGGGGCCCAGCAGCAGCCTTAGCTGGAGTTCAGATTGGAGATTGTGGTCTTGCAGAAATGGAATTAAAGATGCTGCTTCGAATTGCCTCAGGACGGTAGCCGTGAAGGTGGGGAGAAGGGACCAAACAGAGCCCCAGAGACCAGCAGCTCAAGGCAAAAGGCTCCGTTTAAAGACCATCTAGGTAAGATCTTTGTGCTGACCCAAGCGCAGAACGTGCAGGCACCTGGTTCTTTTCTGCCTTTGTTCATTAGGTCCTGTGTTAAGGGCAAATAAACCTGTCTTTTTAGCTGTAGGTCTACACCACGTCGGGCCACATGTGGACCTGATCACAACAGTTGCATTTCACCCAGAGATTTTGTACTGGAAGAGACTTGGTGTCATTTCTTGGGGGCCAGTGCTCTTAAAATGTACGTATAGGAAGAACAATGAATATTTGGGGGGAGCCAGAGCGGTCGACTGGCAGACACCCACCGCATATCCCAACACCTATTCCCAAACCCTTTCTTTCCTATGCCTCTATTTTAAAGGATGGAAAAATTAAATTTTTACGTGGAGCTAGAAGTGGCCGTGTGGTATTTCTAGCCAATGAGCTGTCAAGTGGCAATGTAGTCTATTTTTTAGGTAATTTTAGAAATGCTTTTTACTTTCTCAGTTAAGCCACGGTAGCCATTTAGTGAAATTCAGGTGATTGGTCAACTTTATTCCCCACCCCAACCCTTCAGTAAGGTTAACATTTAGATTTGTTTGTCACATTTTGCATTTCATCCTGGGATCCCCCAACCTAAATGAGTTTTTTAAAATTTGTATATGTTAAGGTTTACTCTTTCAGCGGTGAAGTTTTATGGGTTTCAACCAATGTGTTACTATCTTGTATTCACCATTACTGTGTCATACAGAATGGTTTCACTGCCCTAAAAAACACCCCCTGTGCTGTATCTCTATTCAAATCTCGCCCTTCCCCCATGACCGGCAACCGCGGCTCTGTTGACTATCTCCATAGTTGTACCTTTTCCAGAAAGTCATATAATTGGCATCACACAGTATGCGGCCTTTGCAGACAGGCTTCCTTCACTTAGCACCCTGTTTTTTAGAATCATCCATACCTTCTTGTGCTCGTTTTTAATCAATGACTAATATCTTGGTCATGTCCAGTTTTTGGCAATCATTAATAAAGCTGCTGTAAACATTCGTGTGCCAGTTTTTTGTGGACATCAGTTTGTATATCAGTTGGGTAAATAGTGTGATTACTGGATTGCATCATAAGACTGTTTAGTTTGGCCTCTCCCCTATTTTCAAACTTTCCCTATACTGACTTTTAAAGCATATGAACGTTCTCAAGTCGCTCCCTTCTCTAGGGGAAAGAAGTCAAACCCTTGAATTTTTAGCTCAATCTCTTTCTCTTCAGAGCCTCTACTCTTTCTTCTTTTCAAAGCCAGGTGTCTTAAGGAATGGGGATTGTAACTGACTACAAGTTAGACATATAGGTTACTTCCATTAGGCTTCCTCAGTTGCTGTTAAAGAGCAGTGACCCACATCTAACGGAATCCATTCACTTCTCTTTCTTGACCTTTTATGGCATTTGACACTTAACCACTCCATTCCTGAGGCCCTGACCACTTTTCCTGTTAGGTTTCTCTTTATCGCTGACCCGTCACCCTCCTCCCAGATGAGTTTACCTTCTCTCCTGGCCTTTGGTTTCTGCTGTGACTAACACCCATCAAGTCATTATCTCAGCCAGCCCTCGTTATAAAACTTCAGGTCTGTACACACCTGTCTGTTAGAGGTTCCCCTCCTGCTACAAAGGCATGTGCCAAACTGCACTCTTCCCCTTTCAAAGCTGCTACGCTCTCTAATTTGGAAACCATCGCCTAAGTCAGACACCTAGGAATCAGCCTAGATTTTCCTCCTTGTATTCCAGCCCAATCTGAATTGAGACCTGGTCAATCTATTTCTTTTCTCTCACATTAACTCAGAACTCCTTGATATCAGACCCTTATCATCTCTTGTCTAGAATAGACTGGTCTCCCACTAGTCTCCCTGCTCTGATCTTGCACTCCTCTAACCTGCCAGCGTAAGACTTCAGCTGTTCAAGTTACTCCCATCGAAAAGAAGCTTCTGTTACTTCTCCTTAGCCACGTCTAGACTGGAAGCTAATAGGCCAGGGAGTTGTCCCCTCCCCTTGTGCTTGTTCTTATCCCAGCATGCCCTCACCTTACGTTCCAGCAGGTAGAAACATTGGCAGGTTTTTCTGGTCAGGTTCTTCCCTGGGCCTGGAGAATCCTCCCTTTCCCCCTATTTTTCCAACAATAACCTTGCACCTAGTGAATTGCTGCTCATGGCACCCCAAGCCTTACAATCAATGGAAAACAACAGCCCTCTGCTGCCCTGGCAGTAACTATGGTAACTGTTTTAGCTGGGTTGCCTATAGTCTCTGCCTCCATATTTCTAAATACATCCTCATAAGGCTACTTCCGCCCTCCCACTGCCACGATTCTTTAGCTTTCTTTTCTTAAGCAGGTATCTAAGAAGAATACTCTGAACTCAGTCCCCACATCCTTCATTTTCATTCACTCTTCAACCCACTGCCACTCCAGGAGTAAATCCAGTAAAAGATGAGATTGATTCAGGGACATAGGGCGCCCAACACAGGAGAGAGGGAAAAGTAACCCCAAGATGATGACGAAAGGACGGTGGTCCAGCAGCTATGCAAGAGGCCTAGAGAACTCAGTCCACAGGGAGCAGGAAGATGAAGGCTCTTAGAAGCCTCCATGAGGGAAAAGGAATCAGTTCATTGAGTACTGACGTGGTTCCAGGAAAAACTTGACTTAATTCCAGGAAAAGTTGTGTAACGAAGACCAAGGTATACAACTGCTTCGCTGAGAATAACAAAGTGTCATAATAGTGTAAACAATTTGTGTTTTAATGTTGCTTTATGAACAAATTGAAAGAATAGAGGGGGGGTAGGAAGGGTTGTTCGAAGGCTAACGGTCCCATTTTCTAGGAAGTCAGTGGATTATTCAAATTCTCCTTCTTTCTCCCATGTTGGATCCTCTGTGCTGGATCCTACATCTTCCTTTCCTTGATTTCCTGTTTTTGGTGGTGTTTATCCTCTAGAAGTTTCCTGAGAAGAGACATGGGAGACAACATTTCTTGGAACCTAGCATCTGAAGATATCCTAATTCTGTCATTGTACTGAATTGGTAATTTGACTATATAATGGAATTCCTGATTAAAACCCATTTTCCCCTCAGAATTTTGAAGGCATTGCTACATTGTCCTCTTCCTGTATTGCTTTTGAGAAAATCAGTATCATCCTTTATGATCTGCTTTTCTTCTCTCTGGAAGGTTTAGGAGCCATTGTTGTCAGGTTTCGTGATTATGTGTCTTGGTGAGTATCTCCATTCGTGATTCAGGGCATGGGGGAGGGACTCTTTCAGTCTGGAAAATTCATGTCCTTTGAATTCATATCCTGGAAATTTTTCATGTAATAGTTCTTCATTAATTTCCTTTCTCGTTGTATCTCTTTCTTAGTCAGTTTGTTTTCTGGATTGGTCTTTTTTATTTGCTAACCTCTGATCTAACGCAGTAACTAGGGTTTCCAGGTTGGAATTCCCACCCGATCTCAGGAATTTTTTTCGTTTTCCCTTTCCTGAATCCCGAGATATAAACTGCTTTCTGTTCTCCATGATGAATCATTTCCACAAAGTGACGGTCGATACTACCAACCACCTGGGTTCAAGGAGCCCATTTTCCCTATTTTCCGACCAACTTTTCTCAAGATTCAGGAAGGGGAAGAGCGAAAAATATTCCTGAGAATGAGCGGGAATTCCCACCCGGAAACCCTAGCAGTGACATGTACAAGTGTTTGAATTCTGGACCAGAACCTTAAGAGTCTAGCTGTATATAAATTATGGAGCTGTGTGTGTTTTATTTTTTAAAGCAGGACATTCTTTTAAAGCAAGATGTTTACATCTTTTGAAGACCAATGAATTTAATAATGACATTTGCTATAAATGCACATATATTGACAATATGGAAAAATTAGTAATTTCCTAATTAGCACTTTCCTTCTGGAAGTGTATTCCTCTTACTCAGCACTCAGTTAAGATATATTCGCTAAATGAAGAGTAACACATAGACCCTATTCTGTGAGATGCTGTTTAGTAAGTTTCCTTTGTTTCTGTTATCAGCAAGACATTCACAAAATAGAATTGTTTTAAAAGTAGCCTAAAACTTTTTTTTAAAGAGTGAGAAAGGGGAAGTTTAGGGAGATATTTCGCATGTAGAATGTCTTGGGTTCATACAACTGTGATAACAGAGTGTTGTTACAAGTTTGTTATGTGGTCTGCAGATATTTTTAATTGTTTCAGGATACTGGCTACTTCCGGATTTGGTAGCAGCTGGGGCTTTTTCTTTAGTGGCCACCTTTTTCCCTCTGCACTCTCACATGATATTAAAAATACCTCCTTATCTCTTCTGTTATCCTTTTCCTGTTAGACTTTTCTCCCACCACTTAAGTGTCCTGACTCAGCAGTGAACACATGAAGTTTCCAAAGTTTCTGATAAGCTAACGCCCTGTCCCACGTGGATGGATTTGTAATAGCCTGTGGGGCAGGTATGTGGCTTGCTGAAACCAGAGCTTATCTAAGGGGAGGAAATGGGTCCCCAATTATGGAGTTGTCAAGGGAATTTTATTACTCTGATTTATCTTGGGAAAACTGAAGGAACAAATGGAATCAAAGTGATAATTTGGCAAAAAATCTTAAGCTAGTAACTTTGCAGTTACAATATTGTTTTTAGGGTCATGATCAATAACAAAATCATGGCTGATGCTGTATCACTTCGGAAATAAACTGATGGCAAGTCAGTAAACCACCCTAGACAAGGATAGGTAGGAGTATTTTATGAGGGGCCAACTGTGTTGATTCTAATTCATTCTAACCTGAATTTTACATAATTATTATCAAAATTTGGGTTGAAAAGTAACTTCAGGGCTGTAATTCGTATTTTCGGTTGTTAATTTTAGTTTTTGTCAAAGTGATACATGCACATAATTATAAAGTCAACTAAGTGCTCCAAAGCTCATAGCAAATCAGAGCAGCCCTCCCCCCACCAGTCCTGTTCCCCAAAGGAAAACATACTGAGCTCTTGTAACTGTCTTTTTATGGCCTTTATTTCCCTATTTCTAACTCAGTTGCTTATAATGCTCTTTCTTGATTCATTATTTTTGAACATTTTTCTAATAATTTTCTGTTATGGGAGGTGAAAATTGAGCCCTCTTAACCCAACTTGCATGTCCCATTTCTCCTCCCTGATTCTTCTAATACATTTACATCAAAATGTTGTGTTAAGGCAATAGTCACTGCTAACTTACTAGTATATAAATAAGTCCCTTATGATCGAAATAGTATATTATGATTATTTCCTTATATAACTTTTGGGTTTTCCTAGAGTGAATAATAATTGTCCAGTTTTTTAAAATTGTTTAGTGTTATGTATTTAAGATTCTTCAGTTTTTCTCTTTCTTCCATTCGTTTTGATCTGCCAGTCAGTATTTTCTCCCCAGGTCAGGTATATCAATGAACCTATTAGCTTTGGGATTTTCCTGGAGACCTAACTTCCCCCTCGGAAGGCTCTGGCCTTCTGCCCCAATCCGGATGGTCACTTTCTAGGCCCACTGCACGTTGCCTCTTCAGACTTCCCTGTGGTTCTGTGTCGGGTACCTTATTTTTAGAGTCTCCTATCTTCTGTGTTCTTACATTCACAAAATACCATGTTTCCCCCAAAAAAAGACCTAATCAGAAAATAAGCCCTAGCATGATTTTTCAGGATGACGTCACCTGAGCATAAGCCCCAATGCATCTTTTGGAGCAAAAATTAATATAAGACCCGGTCTTATTTTTGGGGAAACGCGGTACATTCCCCCAGGAACTTCATGAGAATTTTGTTAGTTTTTGTACATCCAAAAATGTTTTTATTCTACCCCCATCCTCAATTTCTATGCTTACATATATGGCTGGGTTTTAAACTGTATTCCATCAGACTTCTGAGATATTACTCCATTTTATTTTGGTTATTATGGTTGATGTTGGGAAGTGTAGTGCTATTCTGATTTTTCTTTAAATGTGACATGTCTTTTTCTCTCCAGAGACGTTTAGGGATGTTTATTTCCAATATTCAGAAATGTTATGATGTGGTTGGTCCTTTCAGTCTAGAAATTGTGTCTTTAAGGTCTGGGAAATTAATCTTGTATTATGTATTACTGTATTATTAGTGCTTCTTCATTTAATTTTCTGTTTTCCTTTTCTGAAACTCCAATTAATCAAATATTGGATCTTAAACTCTTGTTGAAATGTTATTTTGATATACTCTCTTTCTCTTTGATATGCTTATCTTGGTCTTTCCTTTTTTTCTCTGTGCTTTCTTTATATCTAATATTAACGAGGTTTCTTGTTTTATTATTTCAACACATATTATTTAGCAGCTACTACGAGTATGTACAGGCATTGTCTCAGCACTTGAAATATACATGTGGCCAAGATAAACAAACAACAGCAAGAAAATAATAAGACAAGCCACCCTGAGTGTGGAAGACTTCTGGTTGCCTACTTATATTCACTCACAACTCCTTTCCTTAGAGACCCCCAAGTTTTAGCTGGATGCAAAGCTAAAATGCTACCTTCCCCAGCTGGTGTTCTGGGGGGTGAGCTGGGGTTACGCCCATTTAATTCAGCATGCATTGTTTAACTCCCTGATTTCAGCCTGAGGCCTAGGCTTTACCCCTAGTTGAGTCGGTCCCCCAGCCCAAGCTGTCCTGAGAATCCTTTACATGCCAGACAAAGCCCCTGATCTCATGGCCTGTGCCCTTCTCCATCCTCACCTCTCACCACCCCCGAGGCCTGCTTCAGGGCGGCCACACTGACCTCATAGTTCTGCCTCGTGTGGCTTCCAGGCACTTGCTCCACCTCACCTTACGTAATTTCTGCTTGTTCTTCAGGTTTTAGTGCTTAGGTTATTAATGCCTTCTAACACCTGTGCCTACCTGTGTGTTCATCCACTTGTACACACATACACGTGAGTATAATCCACCGTAGGTGTGGGCGCTGCTCCCGTTACACCCTCTGTCAGCCTGTGTCATAGCACTTGACACACTGAGATTGTGTGGCTGCAAGTCTGTTCCCACTAGGCCGTAAAAATGACAAGCACAGCAAGTGTCTGTCTTGCCAATATGCCCAGGACCTGCTGGCACATGGTAGACTCTCTAATATCTGTTTAATGAATGGATGACGATTTCTTGGAGCTCTGAACATTTTTGGTGTGACTCTTGGACAATTATTCTTCACTTTTTATCAGTAAGTTAAGACTTATGATGTTTAAGGGAATTCATAATACGTATCAATACACTTAAAGGAAACGATTTTATTTTTAAAAAATTTTGCAGACTCTTCTAACCTCTGCCATCACTAAAAAGGGGTTTCCACACCTAAGGGGACATTTGAAGTGTGTCATTGATTCATCTGAGGCATTAATGCGATTGAACAATGAGAGAGAAATGTTGGAAAAGGACAGACTTGACCACATGTTCTTGGCAGTCCATTGCTGCTGCGACAGAGGCATTGAAGGATTAGGCTGTCAGCAAAGGTTGTGTTTGCTCTTCATGTTTGCACTTGGCCTTCACATTAGGAGGAGAAGCAAAGAGCCAGGATCTTGTTAGTTGCTTTGAAAGCACCTCTTACCTAGTTCACTTGACATGGCAATTATCCAACTAAAACTCTGGTTGTCATTGTTAGGTTTTTTTCTTTTCTTTTTTTCTTTTTTTGAGTTAATGCAATTATGTATCTGAAATTTGGAAGTATAGAAGACCCCGTTACCATAGCGACTCTAGCCAGGTCTGAAATATTCTCCCCAGTTAGCGCTTTGAGATTTGTTTCTGGGATGGCCCAAAAGTTACTTGCCCAGAATGGATGGGTCGGGGTAAATAGAGAAGGAAGAAAGGTAAAGAGAGAAGACGGAACAAGAATGAAAGAGAAATGAAGCTATGAGTAATCTGTCAATTCTTACCTCATACTGCATTTTTATCAAATTGTGAAGAAAGGTGGTCACTGCTGAGTCTCAGTAGGAGCTGCAGAGAGGAAGGTTCTGGGCAGAGTCAGAGTGGAGCTGGTAATAAAACTCCTTATCACCTATGAGTCAGTGGGAATATCAGCCATTTGCCAGTGAAATTTCCCGTTCCTGAGTGAACAGTGCCATTAGAGTCCAAGAGGAAAGCAGTGTGTTCTGCATGATTTGAATATAAGGGTTACGTTCGGCCTCATAGCAAAGATTGCAAAATATAACCGTAGCTGTGACTGTTTTCTGGACTCGCCATAGCAAATTCCCACAAACCAGGTGGCTTAACACGACAAAAATGTATTCTCTTACAGCTCTGGAAGCTGCATGTCTGAAATCCAGGCGTCGGCAGGGCCGTGTTCTCTGAAGGCTCTGGAGACGATACTTCTTGCCTCTTCCCAGCTTCTGGTGGTTACTGGCCACCCTTGGCTCTTTGTGGCTTAGAGATGTATCGCTCCCATTGTCGTCACATACTGTTTTGTCTCTGTCTCATGGGGACACCAGACGTATTGGATTAGGGCCCACCCTAACCCAGAGAGAGCTCATCCTGACTAAATACATTTGCAAAGACACTGTTTCCAAATAAAGTTGCATTCTGAGGTTCTGGAAAAGACAGAAATTTGGGGGGTACACTATTCAACCCAGTACAGTAGCTTACATTACAGTGTTTTTTGCCCCTCACAGAAAAGTTCCGGGATAAGCAGTTCAGAGGTGGCCAGGTGAAGGTATTGGGAACTCAGATGCTGTCTGTCTAAGCTCTGCCATCCTTGGTATGTGCCTTCCACTTCTGATCTGTGATGGCTGCTTAAGTTCCATCCATCATATCTGCGTTCCACCTACAAGAAGGAAAAATGGGTAGAAGAGTTTCTGAGGCACATGGCAGCTGTTCTTTAATCCTGCAATGCACTGTTTCTACGTACATCACATTGGACAGAACTTAGTCAAATGCATGGCTAGCCACACCTGAGGCTGGAGATAGCCTTATTTCAGACAGATTTGTGTCCTGCTAAAGCTTGCAAGTTCTCTTCCTCAGGAAAAGAGGGGGAGTGGGTATTAGTTAGGCACGCAGAAATCTTCCACAGTCGGGGCGGCTTGTCTTATTTTTCCTCACAACATGTAAAGACAGTAGCTGCTTAAATGAATCTCCAAAGGTTATGGTGCTTATGAAATGATTTTCTGAATGTCGTGATCATTTTTTTTGTCTTAAAAAGTGATCTAGGTTTGCAGGAATCAGAGGTGGCTGAAGAATTCCTGAACTGACTTTAATGAAATTCAGAGCTACTGCGTAACATTAGAAGCTCAAGGGTGGTTAGGATGCTTACCAGCTGCTGTTTGACCACCATCACTCTATGTGCTTACGTCATAGTTACGCATAAGCCCCAGCCTCCCATGCCCTGCCCCAAGATTCCCTCAGGTCACAGAGGTCAGTGCCCCTCACCTCGCGTCTCCTCTGTGCTGCTCTGCCAAGTACATTCTCTTTCATGCTCCTTCCTAAGAGCATTTATTAAGCATCCAAAGGTATGAAAAGAGTTAGAGTTTCTGCAACAATCTGATAAATCTGGACGTTTTCAGAGAAAACCAAAGGGAAGACCTTTTTTGGTCAAGACGTTATATTCACTAAAAATAAAACCCGGAGCCCTGTAGGAAGTCTTCGGGAGACTGGGACAAGGATGGAGGAGGAGGATTTTTTTCACTTCCTGTCACCTCACAGCTCCCCTGGTCCAGTGAGTCATCATCTTCACTTTGACTCACAGTCTGACTCACTTTGCCTTTTTCTCCGTCCACCTATTTTTAATGTTCCTGCTGAGATGAGCTTCCTCCCCACAAAAATTGTGTTCCTCTCAAGTTCTTCTTCATATTTCTGCCTTCTTTTGAGACTTCATAGCATGAACAGCTGTCACTGCCCTGCCAATGAACGTATTTCAGTGTGCCTTGTCAAGACGTCCTGGGCTTAGGCGTAGGTGGGTCGGGGAGGGAATCGGAACTGGGACAAGCGAATGGCAGTGGTGCCCATGGCATGTAGGCACGCCTGTGGTGGGTCTCTGTCTTCTCATATATTATCTTGGGGTATAATACACTCTGAGTGGCAGGGCATGGTATAGGATGGCCTTTGCTTGAGAGCTCCAAAGAATTCATCCTTTTCCTTGAAGAAATAAAAACAGGTAATTCTCACTTTAATAAAGACTCAGATTTTCTGTAGACTTCTTAGTGGACAGTGGCTTATAAAACTCATGAATCATTCATCTCAGCAACAAGGGTACTTTATAACTTCCACATTTTACCACATCTTATCAATATTATTTTTTTATAATAATGACTGCAAGAATAAAGGCATTGCTTTTTCCTCCAAGCGATTAGACAAATGCCTGTTTTCTGACAAAAATAAACCTTCCTCCTCACATGTCCTTTCAGGTTTCCCACTGATCACCCACACAACCCTCACTGGAGAGCTAGTCCCCTCCATAGTGACAAACCTTTCGGGCAGACCCAGAAGTTGTGCCCAGAGACTGAAACAACATTTCCATCTGGGCGGTACCTTCCATGCTCTGTGCTATTTGATGGCCCTTGGTGAGCTTATTTGTGTTGAAATAGTTCATCTTCCCAGGGCTTGAAGGGGGAAAAAAGGCTGGATTAAGATATTGAATTTCCTTTGGAAACAAGGCAATTTGGAAATATTGGACAAGGGGGGAATAGGGATATATCTTGCTTTTTCCAGTGTTACGATGCCATGTCTGTGCTTATCTACAGAGTAATCATTTAAGTCAGATCAAGTAGTTTATTTGTTGATGGGGACAGGCTGAAAAGTATTCACAGAAATTACATATTTTCAAAAAACAAAAAAGGAAATTACATATGTTCATACCAGTTAGCCACTAAAGAAGTATTTAGTAAATGCTTACCATTTTGTTAGGCACTATGTTAAAGTAAAAATATATCTCTAGGGGTTGGGCCCAAATCATGTTGAAAATATAGGCACAAATAGGTTTTAAACTATGCAAACGATAATGCTAGTAAACAAGTGCAGGCATAATTGGCCTGGTAAACAACACACGGCTTAGAGAAAAGAGGTTCTTTTTTCTTTTTCTAGCTCTTAGAGCCATATTAAAATGGGTAATTCTGGAGCATGAACCCTTTACTGAAGTCACTGAACACTTATCCATACCCAAACTTCAGGTGTTTCACCGGCTCACACAGCTTTCCTTGAAAAGCAAGTAGACTCCTGCCCAGCCAGAGGCGGATGAAACGTTCAGTTCTAAGTCCTCATCAGCCAACCAGAGACGGGCCACTGAAACTCCTCAGTCAGATGGCAAAGCCATAAGGTTGGACTTACCTACAAGAGAGCAAGTCAACTGTGAACTTCAGACTTATCTTGGGAGTCTGAAACAGTTCATTTTAGTAAAATCCTTAAACAAGACTGGTCCTTGTCTAAAACATTTGCTTTGAGTAAGTTTTGAGGCCTGTCATATGAAGCACCTCAAATATACCAGAGAGAATGCTTCTCCCAACTAAGGTCCAGTCATTCTGAACAGGGCTAAATGGCCCTCAGACCCTCTCCTCGCTACAAGAGCGCTGTGGTGACAAGCCATCCCCTGTCCCGACTATAGGAAACACATGTTCTGCTGCCCAGCACCTACCTTAGGCATCTGTCCAATGAGATGAAAGTAGACATTTCTGGGGTCTTTCCTGGTGAAAGAAGGATGAGCTGGTGCTACTCCTTTGTCCCAGTACAACCTTGAACGATGGGGACGTGTTGCCTGGTGATGGCAGCAGGGGTCAGACTGAGCAAGAAGCCTCCTTGCTACGGTGTGGTTGGTGGGACAGAACACCAGACGCATGGCACCAGCCCTGGACTGCTGACACCAGAAAAGAAGCCCTTGCTTGTTTAAGTCACAGAAGATGGGGGTTTCTATTGCTTATGGACAGAAGCATCCCTAACTGGTAACACAATTTGGTAATTGAAAATGAGTGGCTCCCAGGGTGACTTTTGTAATTGAATACAGAGCATATTGCTTATTTGATTGCATTTGCGCGAGTGTCTACTGAGCATTTCCTATGCCCTCGCAAAACCAGTGACACGAAGAGGGACAAGACACAATTGGAGTCCAAGCCACATGGAAAAATGAATCCATATTCCACAGCAAAGGTAGCTGCTGCCTCATTTAACAAACAATTAGTGGCATCTACATGAACCAGTCTCAGAGCTGAAGACGACAAAGAGGAGTGCCATAGCTCTAAGCTTTTTGGAACACAGTCTTCCAAACTTCCATCCGTCATCCATCCAGTAAATGTTCGTGGACCTGCTGTGACCAGGCAGACGCAGAGCTCCAGTGTTGAGGGAAACGCCAGTAAACAGGCTGACGTACAACATCACTTCACTTTCGAATAGTGTTAGGTTGCTGCACAGGTAATTGCGGATACTGCCGTTTTTACCCTTTTAAACCACAGTTACTTTTGCACCAACCTAATATCGTAGGTGCCAGAAGTTTGATTCAGGGAGGAATAAAATGAGGGGTGGGGGACCTGGCCTGCGGCACTGCAGTGGGTCTGCCAGCATGATTGGTGGGGCTCTCTCCCTGGGGGGTGGGCGGGCCAGGCACTCAAGTGCAACTTAGGCTACCAGCCTCTCTCTTCCTTGTTTTGTGTCTGGCCACGCAATTTCCATGGCCAGTGACCTTCTGTCTAAAGTCCTCTTTCCTTTAGGGTGTTTGCTGTGTATGAAATGTCCGTCCATCTGCTCTGTGCTCTTATTCCCTCTCCTTTGCTCCCCGATCTGCCTTTCCCTAATTCAGGCCTGGCACAGCCCTTTCAAGGCCTTTTGGTCACTTCAGAGTCGCAAGGTCAGTGAGAAGGGAAGGGGCTTGCCCAACATCGGCAAGTTAGTCGGCGCCCAGGTCTCCTGATTCCTGGCCCGTGTGATGAAACACACTAGTTCTGCATTGAGGAAGCCCAGGGGACGAACTGCTCTTCTGAACCAGGTTTGACCTGCACAGCCCATCCCTTCCTTCCTTTGGAAACTACTCTCCCCAGCTCGGAACTCGTGCTTCCAGTGGGAACTGCCTGACATCTTAGGACCTCAGTGATGGTGCTATTCCCGCAGCAGCTAGTTGTCTAACCCTGTGGTTTGCATGCTCTGCCTTTCCTCCTGAGTAAGCTCAGTATACTTCAGAAAACTGCCCCTTTGCCGTAGTTCCATTGAGTTAGCTATCTGTCCTTCAGAACCAAGGGTTCTGATTACCTCCAAGGTGCCAGTGAAGCACCCTTGCCCCAAGGAACTGATTTTGACTTGCTTTCTCTTTAACTGTCCACAGGCCTGTCCTCTCCAGTCATCAGCTGTCCTTCCATCTGTGCAGCCCTGTGCCCGAGGAAACTGCACGGTGGCCTGGCCAAAGCCCCGGACACAGCCACTGGGTGCCTCCAGAACATGACACCACTTAGAGATGAATTGCCTGGCTAATTCGTGAAGCCACCTTCAAGTGAGCAGCAGACACTTTGTAATCGCTTAAAAGCTCCTGTCAGACCCTATTGAGAAATTCCCCAGTGGCAGATCTATAATTTAGCGTGTTTTTTTTTTTAGCTTTCAACATTTTATTTCAAAAACAATACAACCCACAATTCAGAAGGTCTGGAAAATCATTATTTCGTGTTTTTTGCCATCCTAATTGCTTTCTGGTCTATAAGTAACTTCCCCCCGACTTGCTGACAATGACATAATTGTTGCTTTATTGAGTAAGTTTCTTTTAACCCTGAGAAAGTTCCTATGTAAGCAGCAGAATGTGAAGCAAATTCAACTCAGACTGTTGAGGCATTGGGGTTAAGTTTAGGCGATCTGTATCTATTTGGTATTTTAAGAACTTGCAATTTTAGGAGAATGTGGCAAATTTGAGTATCTAATAGACCTTGTGATTCCAGTTTTAAAAATGTCATTGAGTAATTGATGTAGACTTGTGATTTAAGCTAAGAGGTGCAATACAATTTTATTAAGATTGTAAGTGGTATGGGAACATTTTAGAGAACTTAAGATTCACCATTTTTAGTTGGTTAAGAACTTGGGAAGGCTTGTGAGCAAACTAAAGTAGTGAAAAACGTTAATTTAATAAATGAAGTTTAAAATTGTTAACGGTACTTTAAAAACTAAATTTCTGAAAACCCTAAAGACTCCACCAAAAAGCTGTTAGAAACAATCATCGAATACAGTAAAGTTGCTGGCTACAAAATCAACGTACAAAAGTCCATTGCATTCCTATATACTAACAATGAAATCTCAGAAAAAGAAATACAAAAAACAATCCCCTTTGCAATTGCAGCAAAAAGAACAAAATACCTAGGAATAAACCTAACCAAGGATGTGAAGGATTTATATGCTGAAAACTATAAGACATTTTTGAAAGAAATTGAAGAAGACACAAAGAAATGGAAAGACATTCCATGCTCATGGATTGGAAGAATCAACATAGTTAAAATGGCCATATTACCCAAAGCAATATACAGATTTAATGCAATCCCCATCAAAATCCCAATGGCATTTTTTAAAGAAATAGAACAAAAAATCATCAGATTTGTATGGAACTGCAAAAGACCCCGAATAGCCAAAGCAATCTTAAGAAAAAAGAACAATGCTGGAGGTATCGCACTGCCTGACTTTAGCTTGTACTACAGGGCTACAATAATGAAAACAGCATGGTATTGGCAGAAAAACAGACACATAGACCAATGGAATAGAATGAGAACCCAGAAATAAAACCACATAAATACAGACAGATAATTTTTGACAAAGAAGCTAAAAACATACAATGGAGGAAAGACAGCCTCTTCAATAAATGGTGCTGGGAGAATTGGATAGCCACGTGCAAAAGAATGAAACTGGACTGTTATCTGTCACCATGTACCAAAATTAATTCAAAATGGATCAAAGACTTAAGCATAAGACCTGACACAATAAACTGCATAGAAGAAAACATAGGTACTAAACTTATGGACCTTGGGTTCAAAGAGCATTTTATCAATTTGACTCCAAAGGCAATGGAAGTAAAAGCTAAAATAAACAAATGGGACTATATGAAACTTAAAAGTTTCTGCACAGCAAAAGAAACCATCGACAAAATAAAGAGGCAACCGACTGAATGGGAGAAAATTTTTGCAAACAGTTCCTCCAATAAGGGTCTAATATCCAAAATATACAAGGAACTCATGAAACTCAACAATGGAAAAACAAACAACCCAATTGAAAAATGGGCAGAGAACCTGAAGAGACATTTCTCCAAAGAGGACATACAAATGGCAAATAGACATATGAAAAAATGCTCAACATCACTAATCATCAGAGAAATGCAAATAGAAACCACAATGAGATATCACCTCACCCCAGTCAGAATGGCTATCATCAACAAGACAAATAATAACAAGTGTTGGAGAGGCTGTGGAGAAAAAGGAACCCTCATACACTGTTGGTGGGAATGCAAACTGGTGCAGCTGTCATGGAAGGCAGTGTGGAGGTTCCTCAAAAAATTACAAATAGAATTACCATATGACCCAGCAATCGCTCTCCTGGGTATCTACCCAAAAAATTTGATAGCATTTCTCTATAGAGACACGTGTACTCCAATGTTCATTGCAGCTTTGTTTACAGTGGCCAAGACATGGAAACAACCAAAATGTCCTTTGATAGATGAATGGATAAAGAAGTTGTGGTATATATACACAATGGAATACTATTCGGCGTTAAGGAAAGATGATATAGGAACATTTGTGACAACCTGGATGGATCTTGAGAGTATAATGCTAAGCGAAATAAGTCAGACAGAAAAAGCAGAGAACCCTATGATTTCACTGATATGTGGTATAGAAACCAAAAACAACAAAAGAATAAGACATACAAATGAGAAACAAAAACTCATAGACACAGACAATAGTTTAGTCGTTACCAGAAGGTAAGGGGGGTGGGGGGTGGGAGATGAGGATAAGGGGGATCAAATATATGGTGATGGAAGGAGAACTGACTCTGGGTGGTGAACACACAATGGGATTTATAGATGATGTAATACAGAATTGTACACCTGAAATCTATGTAATTTCACTAACAATTGTCACCCCAATACATAAATTAAAAAAAACAAAAAAAAGAAAACTAAATTTCTGAATGGGACCTGTTCTCAAGGTTTTCCTTAACAGTGACTGTTTAATTTTACTACATTCTATAAAATAAAAGTTATGTCAATTAATGCTGTTTAAGTTCAACTTAAAAGTTTAAGGAAAACCTAAAATTTTGAATTTTAGTAAAGTGAGTATTAATGGAAAGTAGAAACAATTCTAAGCAGTCTTCTGTATCTATAAAAGCCATCCTCAGTTACAGTAAAAAATACATGTTTGTCTTTTAGGAATTCAATATTTCTTTTTTGTAAGAGTCAGTTCCACCTTCCATTCTGCCAACAACTAATATTCCCTGCATTTTACAGGTAGGGAAACAGAGGCAGAGGAAGGAAGCAGTGGCCAGACTGGACGCACCAGCAGACAACTAGTCAGCACTGGGCTTGGTCACATGGCCTCACCTCGCCCCCACCGGCCTGGCTCGTCCACCTAACGTGTCCTTATTATGGGTGGAGTGAAACCCCACAATGGAGAACGAGCCTTTCTCTTCAGGAGTGATTGTGTGCCTCAGCTGAAATCTCTGAGACTCCTTGTTTTCCTCTTCAGCATCATATTCTAGGACCATAATGGACGTGGAAAGCTACCAGTTGGCCTGAGACGCTTAGTCTGGTTTCTGGGAAAGAGGCAGCCTCGCTCCTTAGCCGTAAATAGGTTATTAAGACTAAAGACACTGGGATTGAAAGGACCTCAGCCCCAGCTCAGCTAACCCTCTGAGGACTGTGACGTCCCCCTCGTATGACAATGACAGGAGGAGAGAACACAGCTCCCTGGAGACGGACAGTGTGACACAGAACGGTGGCATTGATCAAGAAGCCTGGATCTGGGTCTCGGCTCTGCCTTTGGCCGAGCAACCAGGGCAAGGCACTTCCCCTGGCTGAGGCCAGCTTTGTTGTCAGTGAAAGGAGGTGAGTGCTCACCTCTGCTTCAGTCAGAAACGTGCCAGGGTGCTATGAAAAAATAGATGAAAGCTCTCGGTAACACAAAAAAATTGGCCTGGTTATACATTGATGGGAGTAGGCTTCAGAAGAGCAAGCTGGCTGCGTTCTGAGTCACTTAGGGCTCTGATATTTCCCATGGCCCCATCCTCAAGGCAACACCAGCTGTGGACTCAGTGGGCTTCAGAGGCCCGAGTTAAACCCTGTGAACAGCTCTCAAAGGCCTCCCGATGACTTTGGAGTCTCACTTCAGCTACTCTTTCCTTCTGAAGAAAGGAGTAACTGTCCCCGACTGGCAGGGAGCTGGTCCAGCTCAGCTGGTCCACACATTCCCAAGTGCCCTGGATGGAACTGCATGTCACGTGCAAAGTCGGAAGGACAGTGGAACGTTAAATACAATGGTACTCTCCTTCCATCAGGGATATTAATTCATCAAAGATTTGAAAAGAGACTAAATCCTGATTTCTGAAACTTCAACAGGATGGAAGAGAGGATAATTAATTACATTCCAACACAGTCGAGGCTGTACACAGAAGTAGAGTTTAAACAGGATTATTAGGGAAAGGTGGCCCTCTCTGAGGATCATCCCTTAGCTGAGCCAAGTCATACTGACTTGGGGGGGCATTTGACAGCTCACATCCTCATTACAGGTAGCCCATTTCCCGCCCCCCATCCATAAGCCTGTTGCCAGTTCATAACCATGTGTTTAAGAAATTACTCTCTGTGGTAAGCAGGATTCTTATATGGCCCCACAATTCCGAGGCCTGATGTACACACATTCATTCAAACACTAATCTAGGTACTGCCATGAAGGGGATTTGCAGATATAATTAAGGTCCCTCATCAGATGCTTGGGTCACTTAAGGCAGACAGTTTTCTCCAGCTGGTTCCAAAAGAAGTCAGAGTTCAAAGCGTGAGAAGGACTCAGCCGGCCCTGGCTGTCTTGAAGATGGAAGGGTTGTGTGGCCAAGAGTGCAGGCGGCCTCGGGAGGCTGAGAGTAGTCCCAGCTGACAGTCAGCAAGGAAATGGGTACCTTATTCCTCCGATCACAGAAACTGAATTCTGCAAACGAGAATGACCTTGAAAGTGGGCTTTTCTCCAGAGTCTCCTGATGGGAACTCAGCCCCAGCAACACCTCGATTTCAGCCTTGTGAGAAAAGAACCCAGTCGCACTGTGTGACTTCTGACTCCCGGAATTGCGAACTAATAAATGGGCAGTATTTTAAGCCACTAAATTTGTAACGCTCATCATTACGCTGCCTGGAAATTAGTAACAGTAATTAGTAGTAGCTGATTCACAGCCAGATCAATTTAGGAGTTCTCTCACTTAGTGACTTCTCCAGCATCTACAATTACTTTTTAATTTTTTTAAATCTTTTCATTTTGAATTCATTTCAGACTTACAAAAATGTTCTAATGAGCACAAAGGATTCTCATAGGCCCTTCACGCCAACTTCCCAAATGTTAAATAACCACAACACAATTATCAAAATCTAGAAATTAATATTGGTACGATACTATTCAAATGTTACCAGCTGTCCTACGAATGAGTGTCCCTTTTGTGGTTCAGGATGCGGGCCAGTATCACACGTTCCATTTAGTCATTATGTCTCTTTAGCCTCCTTCAGTCTGGAGCATGTCCTCAGTCTTTGTTTGTCTTGCCTGATTTTGACATTTTTGAAAAAGTACTTGCTGGTTATTTTGCAGAATGTCCCCTATTTTCGATGTCTGCTGTTTCCTCATGACAAAATTCAAGTGAGGCGTTTGGGGCAAGAACACTACAGATGTGACATGTCCTTCTCAGTGCATTGTATCAAGAAGCACGTGATGCTGATGGGTCCGTTACTGGTGACATTGCCTTTGATCACTTGGGTAAGGCTTCCAGGATTTTACACTGTAAAGTTACCATTTTCCCCTTTGTAATTGATAATTGTCTTGTGGGAGATGGTTTGAAGCTGCTAATATCCTGTTTCTCATATTTTTGCTTACTAATTTTAGCATCCACTGGGGTTGTGCAAAACAGTTGTTAATTGCTGTGGTGTCTGACTTTTCTAGTTCTGTGATTCCTTCTACACTTATTAGCTAGAATTCTAATGCTTTCTATAAATTCAAGAATTTGTGAGGAACAACTTTCCTTCCTCCCCTGTTTATGCATTTATCTGTTTATTTATGTCAGTATGGCTCATGGGTTCTTACTTTATTCTGTGGGTCACAATTTGTTACTTCCATGATTGTCCCAGAGGAACCCTTTCCAGTTGAGCCCTGTGTCTTTTGGACATGCTCCCATCATTTGTTGGCACTTCAGCAAAATAGTTACTTATTTTCTGGCTTCACAAGGTGTCCTGAGCTCATCTTATACTTTACTGCTCCCACCCGGCAAGGTTTCCTGGTTACTTTAATCGAAGAATGGTATCTAGAAACCAAGATCTGTTAGACGTGTCCATAGAACTACTCTTAGTGTGTGTAACTTCCTTTGATACTGTGGCTCATTAAGCCTTTCACAGCCACACACTTGTACACACACACACACACACACACACACACATTTTGGTAAAAGACACAATCAAGGAGCTGGATTTCTCTTGCCCCACTCGGCCACACTGAACCTCAGCCCCAGCGTCTCCTTGGTCCAGCCCCCATCCTGTGCCCTCCTCCCAAGTGCTCCCACCGCTTCTCCTCTTTTGGGACCCTTCCCAGTCACTACCAGGGAACCCTGAAAGTAGCCTCTCCCTGCTTCCAGCTCTAATATTAATACTATTCAGGGCAGCTGCCTTTGATTGAGCACTTGTGCTCCAGGCAAACATGATTTCATCAGCTCCTACAGAAATCCATGAAGAATGCATTATCCCCATTTTATAGACAAAATACTGAGGCTGGAGGGGGTATGTCCCTCAGCACAGGAAGCGACAAAGCAGTGGTTCTCATCCAGTCCCTTCTCACAACCCCTGTTCCCTGCCTCTCCTAAGGCTGGCTGTTGGTCTGTCCTTGGGCAAAGCCCAGGGAGCTGGGAAGCTTAAACCACCAGGATCAAACCACTGCGAGGGGCATAGAGTGGGGGAATGCCAGACAGGGGAGCCAGGGCAGCGGGACAGCCCTGAACTCTCCACACCAGGGAGTCTGGCAGAGGTCCGGTGGGGCTGTCAAGTAATGGGCCCCCTGGGTCCTGCCCCCAGGTACTCCTCCTTCCTTCCTTCTTTCTTCATACATGCTCTTTCCTACCTGTTCCCTGACCCCCATCAAAAGGTTCTCAGCCCCTTTCTTTGGCAGGAGTCCCTTCAATGGAGACAAAGCCTTACATTCTATCATCAGAGAGGAAAGGCTGGAAAATGCAAATATCTAAATATTAATAGCTGGCTAAAGAAAGGCTGTGGTAAGAACCTGTTTCTGAGGATAAAGAATGTCCAATCTCTTCTTTTTGAGTGTTACCCTCCCTTTGGAGAAAGCATGAAAGCCTTCAGCGTATGAACCAGAAAAGAAATCTGGGGAGGGGGCCGTTTTCTGCCTGCAGTAGGAAAACCTGGGCACTCCTGCCCCAAGAGCCTGGGCAGGGAGGCACTCAGCCAGGCTGGATGCAGGGGAGAAGCGTGGCTTCTGACCTGGATAAAAGCTCCCGAGTCTGATCTAGTTCCTCCCTTGCCATCCTCACAGCTGAGGTCTACTTACTTCTGGTTCTCCAAGCCTGCAACTGGGTGAACTGGCAACATCTGTATCACCTGGGAACCTAGCTAGAAATGCAAATTCTCAGGCCTCACCCTGGCTAGACACGGACGGAGGCCCAGCCAGCCATCTGCTTAAGCAGCCCTCCAGCTTGCGCTCCTGCCCACAAGTTTGAGCACCTCTGTCCTCAGGACCTCAGATGACCAGATCAGGCTATTGCCAGTGACCATGCTAAAACTGGGGCCTGGCTAGGCAGCCCTTGGAGTTTCCTGGAGAATCTAGTCATTAGGCTGGATTTAAAAACAACACTGATATGCTAAGAGCTCTGCAGGACAGGAGCAGTGTTACTTGTCCATTAGACGAAACAGAAATGTCAGCAGACACAACTGAAAGTGTGGTGAATAATGATGAAATGACACTCCTGTGCCTCATCCTGTATTGTTGGTAGGGCTTGGGAGGATATTCTCAATTCAAAGTTGCTTCATGTGGAGGTCAGACAATGAAGTTCATGAACTCATCCTAGAAAAAATGCTACGTACCTCATTGCTGAATATCACTACGGTCACCTTCGAAGTACTCCCCTTGGGGGGCTATGCCTAGTCCATCCTTCAAAGCAATTTTGGAACTCTTTTTCTGGAATGGCCATCAGAGCTGTCGTTGTATTAACCTTGATGTCCTGAAAATGTCTTCCTTTTAATATTTCCTTTGTCTTTGGGTAAAGAAAAAAAGTCACTGGGGGCCAGTAGGGAGTGTATTCCAATATAGTCATTTATTTACTGGTTAAAAACTCCCTCACAGACAGTGCCGTGTGAGCTGGTGCATTGTCGTGATGCAAGAGCCATGAATTGTGGGCGAAAAGTTCAGGTCATCTAACTTTTTCATGCAGCCTTTTCAGCACTTTCAAGTAGTCAACTTGGTTAACTGTCCAGTTGGTACAAATTCATAATGAATAATCCCTCTGATATCAAAAAAGTTTAGCAACATCATTTTGACTCTTGCTTTGGACTGACGGAACTGTTTTTGGTCATGGAGAATTGTCTGACTTCCATTGTGCAGTTTGACGCTTTCTTTCAGGGTCGTATTGGTACACCCATGTTTCATCACCAGTGATAACATGGACCAAAACATCATCTCGCCTCTCTAAAAGTTCTTGGCAAACTTCGACTCTTCTTTGCTTTTGTTCATTGGTGAGCTCCTTCGGGACCATTTTTACACACACCTTTCTCATGCCAAGATTTTCAGTTAAGATTTTCCTAACTGTTTCTCTATGGATGTTAATGTGGTCTGCTATGCTTCTCACAGTCAGCTGATGATTTTGACGCACAATTTGATGAATTTGTGCAATGTTTTCATCGTTACTGGCAGCCCCGACCTCTCTTCATCAGTGATGCGTTCTCTTTCCTCAGAAAAACGTTTAGTCCACTGGCGTTTGGACTAACATATCCTTGATTTCATTTCCACTCTTGCCAAGTTTAATAAGAAATTTAATGTTTGTTCGTTGCTCTAATTCAAGCTCAGACATTATTGCAACGGCACACAAAAACACGCAACAACAATAATGAATGCCACTAAGCAAGACACCACCAAATGTCGACACAAACACAGCTGTGAGACACTCATATACCAAGGTTATGAAATCTTACCGAGCTATTTGTACAGGGCTGCCAATATAAGCACACAGTGGCAAGTTCGCGAACTTAATTGTCAGACCTTATTTTTCCTCCTCATCTGAAAGCCAGGGGGTTATGTCCCACTACTCCAGCCCACTGCCCCAACTGGTACTGGCTGCCATGAATCAGTGCTTAAGCAAATCCACTGGTCCCTGCCACTCTTATCTCTTGGGTGCACCTGCCTGGGCTGTCCCCTCCCTTCTGGAAGGAGCAAGCAGACACTCAGGTTTTAAACATTGACACTGATTCTTGTCAGCTGGTTCTGATGGGTAGTGAAAGCACAGACGTTCCCAGGATTATCCAACAACAGTCTGAGAGGGCTGCTCACAAGACAGCCGTGAGTCCCCTGTTCTTGTTTTACCCAGGATTGACTCAAAGTGGAGTGAGCAGGCCACATGTGTCTGAAATGTTTCTCCTTACAAGACTTGATACCATATGTGTGGGGTTTTTCCGCACCAACAACCAGTTCTCTGACACCAACCGGTATCCCACAATTCAATTCAATTCTGACACTAACCACCTGGAGCTAACCTCGACCCCCACAGCTAAAGAGCTCAGTCCTAGAAGACTACTCCCACTTCACATGTCAGTTGCAAGTACTGGGTGCCCAGGGAACCCACTCTTCTGTCCAACTTGGCTCCAAAGTCAGGGGTTCCCAACATTTCCTTCCTTTCAGGTTCAGTAATTTGCTGGAACAGCTCACAGAACTCAAAAGTGCTTTACGTGCTATTATCAGTTTATTATAGAAGAGACAACTCAGGAACAGTCAAGTGGAAGAGATGCAGAAGGCAAGGTAGAGGTGCCCAGAGCTTCCAGGCCCTCTGAACTCGCCACCCTCCCAGCACCTTCATGAGTTCAACAACCAGAAGCTCTCCTAACTGTCATTTAGGAGTTTTCATGAGGTCTCATTACACAGGCACGATTGATTTAATCATTGACCATTAGTGATTGACTGAACTCAATCTCCAGAACTTTTCTTTCCCTGGAGACTGGGAGAGGGGGGGCAGCCTGAAAGTTCCAACACCCTGTCTTTGTGCTTTGGTCTTTCTGGCCACCATCCCCATCCTGAAGCCATCTAGACAGTCATCTCATTAGCATGCAAAAACTCCCTTATCACTCCAGAGAATCTAAGGGTTTTAGGACCCTTGTGCCAGGAACCTGGGACAAAAACCACATGTATTTTTTTTTAACTGTGTCACAATCAGCCAGGTGAGTCCACAGAGCAGTAAAGGTGCCTACTAGAAGGAAGAAAGGCCCATCCACCCCAAAGGACATGTCCTCTGGCTTCACTACATTCGCAGCTTGGAAAGTGAGATGTGCAGCCTTGAGCACTTTCTGTGGTCTTAGATAAATAAAATCTGTCCACTTCCATGGCAATTAGATCCGTGAATAAAGTGCATGTCCACCTGGCGTTGTGGTTATGGCAGGGGAAAGGGCAGAGGGCGGGACCATCTCTCCTATGACCTGGAACTCCCCCAAGTCCCTTACTTCCTGCTCCTCTCACACAGTCTGACACCCACACTCACAGGGTCCTGGCACAGTATCTGAAGCCTCATTACTTACCATTGTGGTCTCCAGCCAGGCTAATGCAACAGAATCTTTCCCGAAGGCTCTACCGGGGCTGTGTTCCCAAGCTAAATGACGTGCGGTCTGACCCAACAATTACTTCCTCCTCCCAGGCATCTTCTCCCTGTCAAAGTGGGGAAGGAGTTTGAACTATTACCCATAAAAGCTAGCAGGCTGATTCTGATTAAGAAATAATTTGAAAAAAATAACTCATTGGCTCCAACATTTCAGCTCACCTGGATGGCTTTTTTCTGTACACTGCAAGTGAGCCAATTGCTCTTTGTGTGGGTGCTTTAAACATTAGATCAGAAGATTGTTCCCAACATACTTCTTTAAATTGCAATATAAAACAGCACTTTTCACAAAGATTAAGCCTTACCTGACTGGAAAGGTGACCTATCTTTGAGACATTTGAGCCCACCAAATAATAAAACATTTTCTCAGGTGCTTGTCTTGACAGAGGCAAAATAAGCAGGAATGTGAAGGATTCCCCATCATTTCTCTGAGTTACAGTTCCTTGTCATTATTATTATTATTATTATTATTATTATTGACACGTATTGACCTGTGTGTGAGATACTGCTCAAGGTTCCAGGGAAACAGCAGTGAACAAAACAGAAAAATAGAAAGTTTCTCATAGGTGGAGTGCTGGGGAGAAAAAGAAAGCTGGGCAGGAGCAGAGGGAGTAGGAAGGATTTTGGATGAGAGTGGCCAGGATTGCTTTCAGAGCTGTACTTTTAGGGGGCGACTCCCTCCAGACCTGATACAATTTCAATTCAAGCCAAGCAGCCATTTGATGAGTCCCCTGTGCCCAACCTGTGCGCCTGAGGACATAACGATAAAAATGGGATAACGTTCCTTAAATCATTCCAGGATGATGTCCCCGAAAAGCTCGAAGGAGTTGACCGGGGGGTTGGTTTTCTTCCCGCCCGGGAGGAGCACGCTTGGCGGAGGGTCAGTGGTGTGCGGAGGGGCGGGTCTCCGCTCCGGGCGGGGGCGGGGAGGCTGCGGGCGCGGGGGCGGGGCGGGGAGCGCAGGGGTTAAGCGGTTTCCGCGAGGGCCCGCCCCGCCGCCGCGCTTCCCGCCTCGCCTGCTTCCTCCCTCCCTGGGTGACGCGCCCGGGTTTTGCCCAAATTTGTCCCTTTCCTCCTCCCTGGCCCTGCGCCTGGCGCCCTCCGGCGCCCCCGAGTCGCGAGGCTGGCCCTTGGACATCTTCCGGCCTCAGTGTCCCGGCCCGGCTCTGCAGGGAGCGCCCCTCCGCGATGCCCTTCAGGAAAGGTAGGCGGGGTCCCCGCCCGGAACGAGCTGCTGCGGGGCCCCGAGACCTGCGGCCGCCAGGTGCGGAGCCCGCGCAGTGCTGCGACTGGCGCCGCGGGGTCCCCTCGGGGCCAGCCCGGCCCCTCTGCGCCCCGAACTACCCCGCCCCGGTTCCGGGTTCCCCTCGGGCCCTGCATCTCCCCTCGGGCCACGCGCCGGCTGACACCTGGGGCGGGAGCGGATGCGCAGCGCGCGGGGAGCCAGTCGCGGCAGGTTGACCCCCCGGTCGCGCTGCATTCAAATTCCGAGGTGCAGGTGGAATAGCGTTGCCCCGGCGGACGGGCCATCTGGGGTTCTGCGCTGGCGGGAGCTTTGCAGCTCGGAGCCCCGCTGCGCACCCCGGTGGCAGGCCGAGTCTGGGCGGGGGCTGCAGGGCTCGGGGCACGCTGCTGCGGAAGGCACATCGGCGCGCGAGTCCGGTCCCTGCCCTTTCCCACCTTCGATCCTCGGGAAGTCATTTAGCCACCTGGAGACTCAGTTTGTTCATTGGCAAAATGGGCGCCAGAACAGGGCTGGCTGTGTGGGGACTGGTGAGACAATGCACAGGAAAGCAAACAGGTAGGGAGGGGCCCCCTACCCCACCCCCTGCAAGGCCCTCCTCCGCACACCTGGCACCCTGCATGGAGCGCCCCACCTAGCACACCTGCAGGCGCTCCCTCGGTGACATGCCTCCTCGCATTTAGGCATTTCACTGGCGCTTTCTCCTGTGCACGGCGTGCTGGGTGTGCAAGGCCTGCCAGAAAGTCCCAGATGCTCCTCTGGCCCCCTGCCTGGAAAGGGGTTGCTGCTGTATTTGGCTCCATTTGTTGGATATTGTGCTGGAGGCCCTGGGGCTCCCAAGGCCCTGCAGAACTGGCCGAGGACCCTAGGGTGCCCTCAGGAGAGAGTGAGTATAGGACAGGGAGGGAGACTCAAGTTTACTTTCCAATGAGAGCTACCAGACTCCTCTGCTTTTCCTGTTGGTGTTGAGAGAGGCTTGGGCTCTGGTGACCCATTGTCACCCAAGACCCAAGGCTTCCGCACCCCCACCTGGGTACAACTGACTCTGAGAACTAACGGGTAGCCCTGACTCTAGGGGACCTGGGGCCGTGCTATTTGCTTTCTCCCGGCTCCCTCCATCCCACCTTTCTTGCCCTCTCTTCACTTCTCTCCTAATTCTGATTGATTGTCAGGTTAATGCTACCGGGGGTTAATGCTTGCCTATGACGCCCTGTGGGACTTTGTCCCTTGCCCTGTGGGACTTTGTCCCTTACGCAGAGGTTGCTAAGATGCCATTAGAGCTCCTGGCTGTGAAGGGGGTGGTGGCACTCCTTGTCCCATTGGGAATGGCGAGAAGGAAGGAGACAGCAAGGAACAGGGAACAATGAGTTCTGTTCGGTGTTCAGTCAGGCAGCTAATGACGTTTAGTCCCACGGTCACTGTCCTCAATGTCTCCTCTATTCCATATATAACATGGCCACCTTGTCTCTGGAGGTTCTCAGAGCCCCACCTGACCTCATTTAGCTGCAGTATGAATGGTGATTTCTGTGCTAAGTTGGTCACTTCCCCTGTCGACTGTGTCCTTGTGGTCTCTGGTGGCAAACTCCTCAAAGGAAAGCCATCTGTTTACTTGTCACAGTATTCAGGGGAGCCTGATGCAGCCAGGGTTAAACAAGCGGGTAGCTAAAAGATCTTTCCACATGAAGATTTCACTTTATGACAGCATATTTTAGTGCAATTATTACCTTGCACAGGACAAAACATGTGCACACTGCCAACCGTGTGAAGCTATGTTGTTTGTTTTTTTAATCTGAAGAGAACTTGGCTTCGTGACGATGACTCTGGAGGGCTGGGAGTCTAAGGCAAAAGTTCCTCACTTCACTGAGTTGTGATCTCCTATTTAGAACTAAGCACGAGTGGAGATTACAGGGAGACAGGGTTTGTTTAATGTCATGATGAGATGTCATCTGGAGGTGAAAAGTCTGCCTGTGAGAGGAAGGGGTGTGCAACAGTACCCCATTCCTTCAACTGCCAGATCCTGGAGACTTCAGTGTATATAGGCTTTTCGATTTTTTGTTTTTGAATTACGAACCATCTTAATATATGAACTATTCAAAAAAGTAATTAAAAACTAGGAAATGAAAAGACTTTGCTATCTCCTCCCCCAAAAAAGAGAAGCCAGATGGAGGACTCCTAGCTAACCTTCTAGAAGGTTAATTGACTGCTAATTGCCTTCCCATGCTGTGTTTCTGTGTCTTGACAAGTGAGACTTCGGGAGCAGCTCAGTCAGGGGCCTGGGAGAAACACTTGGCACACTCATTTTCGGCAAATTGGGAAGAGTTTAATAAAGGGATTATCACAAAGGTTTGGGCAGGATCTAGGAAACCCCAAGAGATAGTGCAGAGCCCTGGGCATTACTACCCCAGGCTTCAAAAGGTGAGGGGCCAAGTTCATTCTGTAGATTGAGTGGCTGGCTATGCCCCAGGCACACACGAGATGCTGAGCTAATAAGGTAGACTTGGCAATTCCCACCTCATAGTTAGACCTTGCTGTCTCCCCATCATGGTCCACAGGGCTATGATAATGTCACAGCATGAATGGAATGAATGATGGTGGCTGAGACTGGCTGGGGCAGCAGCTGGCAGTGACCTTCCCAGCTGGCAGGCGGGATTGAAATGTGAGACTGCGTTCACGCTCACGTCTCTTCTTGGCCTGTTTCAGGGTGAAGGTGGCTGCAGTGGGGGAACAGAGCTGGGTCCTGGGCCGAGGTGCCGGAAGAAGTAGGTTTTGAGCTTGGTTTGAGTAAGGAGCAGGACATGTCCTTGCCTGAAACAAAGAAAATTTGTGAGAACAGAAAGGGGCAGGAAAAACTAGACCCTGGGAGGAAGGTTACGAACAGAGTGATTAAAGCTGGAAACCAGCTATAAAGGAAGGCTGAGTAGTTCACCTGTAAGAGAGGAGAGCTTTAAAAATTGGGTAGATGGGTGGTTTTTCAGGTAATGTGGCTGTGGTTCTGCTCAGGAACTAGGGTCTTGACTAAATTCTTAATGTCCCTTTGGCGTGGAGAAGCCTATACAAATGTCTTCAGACAACCGTGTCCCAAGAATTCTTGCACATCCCCACCTTCAGAAGGGACAGTGGACGAGTGGGTGGAGGTTCTAAGAGTAAAGAACAATAAGATTCCAAAGTAACACTTCCTGAACTCCTTCCAAGTCCTAGGTGCTGTGCTTAGTGCCTTACGTGTGTTCATTTATCCCCACCACTACCTCCTGAGGGGCCTGCTGTTATTATTTCTGTAAAAATAAAGGAAGTGAGGCTTAGGGAGGTTGTGTCACTTGCCTGAGTTCCCTCATTAAGTTGTGTGCTAACCAGCGGGAACTTTTACATCTGTATTCTGCCTTTCCAGCACAGGGAACGATAGGGTATGATATGACATGATGTATGATGCGATCTGTGCTATGATATGACATACGACGTATGTCAGGCAGAAACCATGTAGGCTGATGTTTCTCATCAGGAACCAGGGACTTCTTTCCATTAGAACCAAGAGACAGACTTAGATGCCTGCCTTGCGCCAGTCTTTGAGAGACGAAGGCAGATGGACACAGATAGGCCTGCACAAGAAAACAGGTGGCCTTCTGTGTCTATTGAGGTGGCCCCAGGGCACTGCTGTCAGGTGCTGAGCACATAACCCCTGTCAGGTGTCGTGGAGATGATAGGCCAGCCAGATGTCAGGCCACAGCTGCACGGTGAGCTGATCAGTGCCCTGCTGGACGCTAGGTACCAGGGCTGCCCACGGAATATCGGGAAAAACAAGTCACGCCATCTCAGGGGAAGCAAGGGCTTTGGAATTCCTGTGGGTCAGCTGCTTGTGACAAAACTCACTGGCAGATAGATCAGCATTTTGGGACCCCAAATCGAGGACCTCTCCTTCCTTTCTCTCCCCAGTGCGAGTGCAAAGAGCCCATCCTGAAAGGACACTCTCCAGGAGGAGCTGGGCTGGTGCTTGGTTCTTTGCTTCCTTTCCTGAGCTCCTATGCCATGTTGGCACCGCCCTCCTCTCTGGGTATCTGCATCCACGGGCCTACCAACTTATTGGATGAGAATGGGGCTCCCAGGCCATTGCAGAGCTCTGTCCCTGATGGGAAGGGAGCTGAGAGACACTGGCTTTGGGAAGCACCAGCGCACCAGGCTGAGCCAGCTCAGCTTCCAGTCAGGGGCCTTCCATCTCCAGGTTGCCCCTTTGTGGTTTACCTAGTGAGTTGTCAGCTGACAATGTCTTTGCAGGCCTTTTATCACTGAGCTGAACCCTTCCTACGTGTTCCCATGCTCTGCTATGGTCAGGCGTGTCCCTCAGCGTCCAGTAGTGGCCAGCCTGGGCCATCCTGTGTTCTTGCACCTGTTGATTCCCTCCTACCTCCTCTCCTGGGACCCGGCTGCACCTTCCCGCGTGTCTACCATCCTTCTCACTCCATTTACACGTGCATTCACATGGGCCCGCATCCGCACGTGTGCTTGCTTCTGCTTATTCCTTAGGCCCTTCTCAAGTTCAAGTCTCCGCTGCCATCCTTTCCATCTACTTTATGCAGATGGGGCTTTGCAGGTACATCCTGTCCCATAACCAGAGTTTTGAACTCGTCCTTAAAATGCTTCCTGGACATTCATTTATCTGCTCTTTGGGGGAGGGTCTATGTCTATACTTCTATAGGGCCCGGTGGTAGCGAGTGCTCCACAAATTCTCATGCTTGGTTCACTTGTCAAAAACTCCAATTTCCTCTGGAATGGGTAGTGGCAGAGCCAAATCAAGACATCAGAAAACTCTAATCGCTGAAAGATTATGGTCTTCTCCCCACGTATAAATTTAAAATAAAGACAGTACCAAGCCATGAATGTAAGCAAGGTGGACACATTTTTAATTTTTTACTACGGTCACCATTTTGGTACTTCTTGGGAAATACCACGTTCTAAACAACAACAATAACAATAGCAACAGGTGCTGTGAGCATAAGTGTAGTCTGCAGGTTGGTTAATTCAGACCTGGGGGTGGGGGGTGTCTCATGCAGGTAGCAGGCAGGCTTTCTACTTGCAGAGAGCTACAGATACCAGTTGCTTGTAAGTGCTCAGGAATTACAGATCTTTGCTGTTCAACCATCCATCCTTGTCCTCTGTCCTCTGCAGTGAATTATGCGTCTCTCCTTTAGCTTCAGGCTGCCTGGACTTCCCTGAGGGCAGGGAGGGGGTCTGGAGCTCTGCCCCACACAGAGCCTTTCTCTTTCTTCCTTATCTACAGCCGATCCCCAGGAGGTATGGAAACAGCACCATGGGCTGTAAAGAAGGCCTGTCTTCCCCTGTCATTCCCAACTGTTGTATTTATGGTGAAAGCTGGATAAAATGAACAAGGTGGGGAAGAAGTTACAAAAGGGCAGTGGGGCAGGGAAAGGAGGAGAAGGGGCCTCAGGAGTGCCCCCAGCCCTCACCCCTGTGTGCTGTTCTGTAGGAGTTGTGGTCTCGGGTCTTGTCTAGCATCCGCCAGCCCCCAATACAGTGGATCCCAGGTGATTTCTCGGGAGACCACTCGTTCTGCAGGAATGCGGCCGTGTTTACAGATCAGTTAGTCTCTAAGCATTTATTAATCCTTTGTTGGGACAGTGCTGAGAGCAGCCCTGGCAGGTACCCACAGGCAGTAGAAGTGGTGACAGGAAAGCTGGATGAAGCATCTGAGGAGTGACAGGACATACCCCTCTGTAGGAATGGAATGTGTGGAAAACATTGGCCTGGGAGCTGGGAGACCAGGTAGTAACGAGTCCACCTGTGTCAGTACCTGGCTGGGTGATCTCACGTAAGTGACTTAAGAGCACTTGGCCTCAGTTCATCCATCTGTAAAAGAAGGGGGTGAACTAAGAGTCCCTCCAACTCTCAGAGAGCGATGCTTTCTGGTCGCTTGGATGCTTGTCGCGACACACGGTGTCTCCCCAGCTTCTAGGCTAAGCTGGCTGCAGGAGGCAGAAGTACCCCTCTGTGCCTCGTCCTGGGCACCCTGGCCTGCTGTCTCTCCCAGCATCTCCAGGTGAAAGGCTACGTTTTCAGGCAAGTGGCAAATGAAGAAGTCATGGCCCTGCCTTCTCTGGTCTCTGCTCCCACAGCTGACTTCAGACTGAAACGTGTGCCAAAAGGAAGTCAGCGTGGGGCTGCACCGTCCGAGGACGGGCGCGTTGCCTTTCTGTCCAGTGAAGCCAGTCTGGAACTCTGTCTCTGAGGTCAGGCTGTCATAATCACGTGTCTGCGGTTCCTTCAGGTCGCTCCAGGGCTAAGAACTCTGCTCGTCTCTCCAGAGCCTACGGTAATCACACTCTTTCCTGAGGATCCTCCCGTGCAGAAGCTCAGGAAAGAGTGATTGTGCTGTGCACTTTCACAGCAGGCCGGGGGAAGAGATTTAATTAATTTATTTCACTAATTGGAAGCCCTAGTGTTTTGCATAATATGTTCAATTGTAAGCCATTTGGAAAATGCAAAAACCATAAAGAACCCAAAAATTGCTCACCATTTCACAACCTGCGGAAGAATAGTTCCGTATTTCCTCCTGGTGACTAGGCCAGTGGAGGGGACAACCGTCAGAGGGGACTCAGGGAGGAGTGGCCCCTCTTCGTGACAACACCTACAGCTCCTGGCTGCATCTTGTATCTAGGGACTCAGGGGCGCCTCACCCCGGATATGGCCGAAGCTCTGGTCAGGGGCCAGCCTGGGGATGTCTGAAGAGCAAATGGGTTTGTGGCTGTCCTGCCTTGTCCACAAGCAGCCCCTCCAGCTGTTGCTCCGGAAGGCATCTTATATGACAGTTCAACAAGCGCACTTCCCCTGACTGGTGTCACCTGCCAGAGGAAAACCAAGCAGGCATCCCCAAGGTGTGGCCCCTTGCCCTGGCTTTCCTCCCTTCATGTGCAGGGTGCCGAGCTGCACTGGTGCTTTTGAGGAAACAACTGGGTTCTTTCTTAGGCCTGAATTGCTTTGGTATTTTGCCTGTCTGCTTGACAGACTGAACCCCAGCGATTAGATTCAGGAAACCCTCCCTGAGGCAGCTGAACTCATCCAGGAAGCTTGGCGACATGGGCCAGTCCAGTCACAGGAAGAGTAAGGTTTCATCATTCAGTTGGGTGGTGAGCTTACAGAGGTGTCCCCGAGGAAGTGTGGGCTTCAAAGTAGGAAGAGAGAACGAGAAAGAGCCTGGCCAAGAGAAAGATGCATTTTGATGGAGAAGGACTCTAGGGAAAGTCGGGCCTGTAGCACTGCAGCCACGTGACTGTTGGGGTGGCCAGAGGCTGGCCCTGCACAAAGGGTACAGAAGAACTCCAAGAACAAAAGAACAAAACCAGACCCCTGTGGCTCTTATTCCTCGCCACACATTTGGGTTAACTGGGGAGCGTTTAAAAAAGGCTGATGTACCAGAAATTCAGGTTTAATAGTGCTGGGTTAAGGACTGGACAGAAAATTTCATGAAAAAGTACTTATCCTTAGAATATACAGTATCCTCTGATATTTTCTAATCTATTCTATTTCATTAAAAAATAATTCTGATCTGGTTCCAATAAATTGATTTCCAGGACACTAATGGGGGAGTAAACCCATAACCCTGAAAATACTATTGTAGTGCTGCAGCTTGTACTGCAGAGTCTGGGAAGCTGTTAACTGCATTTCTCAGATTCCCTGGCAGCTAGGGTTCCGGGTGTGATTTAGGGTCTCCAGCAAGATGTGGCTGATTCGGGCTTCTGCTGGCAGGCACTGCTATAGAGGTGGCCAGCCTCTCTGTGGGGCTTCCTGAGCCAGGCAGACATGGGAGGAAGCAGTGAATCTGAATGAAAGATGGAGGCCCCATAACAACCAGCCATCTGCAAGTACCACATTTCTCTGGGGACATTCACAAAATAAACATTATGGGAACACAAAGAAAGGGAGGGTTATAGACTTAGTAGGTGAGGAAATTTGGTAGAAAAGGCAAGAAACACGACTGGAAGCCAGCCGGCCGCAACTGTCTGCTGTTACCTGCCCGGGCCTGTATTGTTACTTCGGTTGCTTCCACAAGCCCTTCAATCACACAGTGGTTCGTTGCCCAGTGGAGCAGGTGTGGGTGAGGTGCTGAGGATGCACTCTGGAACGAAACAGACAGAAACGCCTGCCTTCGTGGGGCTTCCATTCTAATGGGGGCAGATGGGCAGTAAACAGTGTGCCTGATGGGTACAGTGCTGTCGAGAAAAATCAGACAGGAAAGAGGAGGCAGCATGGGGGTGGGGAGACTGTGACATAGGATGGTCGCTGAGAGACGAAGCACAGAAGGGAGTGGAGTGGGTTGTGTGACCTTAGGCAGTGGAGGTGCAGCGGCTGTGACCTCTGCTGGAGGAGCCTGGCGGCCAGGGAGAGTGGAGCGGAGTGAGTGTGGGGCACGTTTCCGAAAGGCTGGAGAGGGTCATGGAGATCAAAGCTCGTAAGGCCTTGCCTCTTGCTCAGAGTGGAGGGGAAGTCCTCAAGGAGTTTAGTGGGCACGTGGTCTGAGTTAACTGTACTAGAACCCACGCACACAGCATGTGGCTGCCCTCCTGGAGTGCTTCTCCGGTGACAAGGCTGAGGCAGGGGGACCAGATCTATGGGGGAGCTGCGATTCTTGCTCAGGTCAGGATGGTGGAGGGCCGGTGGGTGTACCTGGCTGGATTCTGAGGAGATTTGGGAGCGAGGGACAGCAGGACTCTGGGCTGGATGTGGGGGACGAGGAAGAGCGAGTGGTGGATGAGTCCTAACTGCCTTCTAGCTGACGTGGGTAGCACCTACTGGGTTTTCAGAGCGGTGCCACCAGCACAGGGGAGGTTGCCAACAGTTCAGCTCTGCAACAGCGCTGAATAACTAACCACAGAGTAGCAGCAGACGTCCCTGCAGTTGTTTCTGTCCATGGTTCAGAAGGAGTGGGACTCAGCAAGCAGCCATCTAGAAAGATGCGTAATGCTCTGGGCCAACTGCCTGACGGACGCTTCTTTTAAGAAGAAACTGGCTTTCAGAATCAGGGCTGATGATTATTGCCACACCTAAGGGATTCGTCAAGTTTTGATGAGGTTCACATACAGACACTGAGCACGGGTATTTTCCAAGCCGGTAGGGAAGCATTTAGTAGGTCTGCCACGCTGCTGATGTTTCCCTGTCAGTAGTACCCAGGGGCCAGTTACATTTCTGTCTGTTCCGCAGTTTCCTTAAACTGTGAGGGGCTCCATTGTGGGGGAAGGGGAAAACCTCAGTCCAGGAAGGCTGAACAAATTCAGCCCAGCTACGCGCTGACCAAGTTTGCCTCCAAACAGGGCGACCAACTCGACCTGGTTTGCCTGGGATTTCCCCGTCTTAGCATGAGAAGTCACGAGACCCAGCGCCTTCTCAGTCCCAGGCAAACCAGGCTGGTTTTCACCCTGTCTCCCTCCAGCCAAGCCCCGTGCCTGGGGCTTGATTACAGCTAGATGGCCTCATATTGGGGAAATTTAAAACCTCATTAATGTTTGAACAACAAAAAGAGCCCAACTTCATTTTATGGCCCTGGGCTATAGACTCATAAAACCGTGGAAGCTATGTTTCAAAGCAATTCTGTCCACTGACATATTAGAAAATCAAAACAAGAATTCTTTTATCATCAACTTACTGACTCATAATAACAGTACCATGTTTCCCCGAAAATAAGAGTGGGTCTTATATTAATTTTTGCTCCAAAAGATGCATTGATGTCATCCTGAAAAATCACGCTAGGGCTTATTTTCTGGTTAGGTCTTATTTTCGGAGAAACATGGTAGAGGAGCCTGAATCTGCAGCCTGCCTGGTTTCCGTGTGACAAAACTCGAATGTCATCCCTTTACAATAAAAATGAGTCAGTATCCACTTTACTATCAGTCATGTTTGCTGTCATTACATCATTTCCCAGATATAAATGGAGAACGAAAAAATGGAATCCACTTTAAGCTGAAATCATGTTCTGTGCAGACCCTGGATTTTAGAAAGCTTTTCATTTAAAGCCATTTGAGTGAAGCAAAAGGTCATGTTGTCACTACTGCTTTATAGGAAATTGATTTCTTAACCTTATAAAAATGAAACATTCATTTTTGGAATGCATAGCAGTAATATACAGCATGACAGTAAAATCATAATCCATTCTACAGAAGAACCAACTGTATGGAGCAAGGAGACAGTCCTTTTTCCTCTGCGGCTAAGTTCTTTTCCCTGTTAGAAATAATTAGATCTCTGACTGGTTAAAACCTTTCAAAAATCAGGCAGTGTGTAAAGATAAGGAAGGAATTTAACCTCTTCAGTGACCAGGAAAAATGCAGATGGAAACCACAATGCGAACAATTCTACCCGTTTGGTTGGCAGAAATGAAGACGTCTGACAGCATTAAGTGTTGGCAAGAATGTGGATCAGAAGCTGATACATTATGTTGGGCATGTAAATTGGTACCAGCGCCTTGGAAACAGTAAAGTTGAAATTCACATACTCTGTCACCAGGTGTGTCATTCTGAGGTGTGTCACTGGGAGAAACTCATGAGCCGCACTCTGATAGGACACTTTTAAACAATCAAATGCACACGGACAGAAGAGTGAATTAATTCTTGGTATGGTCAATAATGGGACATTATATGGCGATTTGAATGAACTATACTCTGATAGACAGCTACATTCAATATTATTGATGACTTAAAAAAAATCCCAGACATTAGCACAGTAAAATACTTTTTATAAAATTAAAACACCTGAGACTAAACAATATGCTTTTGAAAGGAATACATATATAATGAAATGATATTTCTTTTATAAAGATTCAGACTTGCCCCTTTCATTTCGTATGTATTTTATTTGTGTGTCTAAATAAACATATGAACTTTGACTTAGGTATGTCTGATGACTCAGAATTACAGTTTTCTGGTCCTCTGGGCGTTAACTGTATGTTAGGAAAGAAAGTGTGTGAAGGCTACAGTGACTGTTGCCTGGGGAAGTTTTCCATTTCTGTCTCTTTTCACTTTCAAAAATATCAAGCCTTCAGAAAAGTTGCAAAAATGTCATAGTGGACAATCTATCTAACCTAGATTCACCAATTGTTGCATTTTTATCAGGTTATCTTCTCAGCTGATTTTGTTGATGTTGAATCATTTGAGAATTACCCTTAAATACATCATCCTTAAATACATCCCAAAATACAGCCTGTTCCTCTCTAGAACAAGAACATTCTCTTAAAATGATCACAATACAATCTCATCTTTGTTGAAAATTTAACATGGATACAAGACTGTTATCTAGTTACCACTCCATAATCGAATTCCTCCTATTGTCTCAATAAAGTCTTTTTTTTTTAGATTTTTTTTTCTTTTTAAATCTAGAATCCAATCAAGTGTCACACATTCGGTGTTATATCTGTTTAGTCTCTTTTTATCTAGAAGAGTTTACCAGCTTTATTTAGTCTTAATCTTACTTTAATGATGTTAATATTTTTGAAGGTCCAGGCCACTTTCTTTTTTTCCCCTCAAAGCCTCTCAATTTGGAATTGCTTATTAGATTCAAGGCAAACATTTTTGGCAGGAAACTTACGTAGATGATGTGTGTCCTTCTCACTGCCATTACCTGTCAACTGTCGCGTCCAGAGCAACACGGGCAGTGAGGGTGAGAGAAGGGTTAAGTTTTAAGAAAGAAACATACAGAGACTTAATGTAGTTAATCTCAAAAGGCCAGGGGTCTCACAGTTCTGAAAGACTGGAGCCCAGATTTGAGCCGACTGGAGGTTTTTATTGATAAGTATACGAGGGAGTAGCAGTGTTTTGGGCACGGTCTGTGAGACTCACTTATCACGTTATAGAAACAACCCAAACCAATTATGTTGATCTTCAAACAGCCGAAGCAGAAAGTCCTTGAGGTGAGGCATGCAACTCTTTTAAAGGACATATATCACATGTTGAAATTGTTTCACAGAGCTGAGCAGAGAGAGCTTAATCTTATCACTCTCAAGACTTTTCTCCCAATTAGGTGAGAGGAAAAAGTCAGAGCCAGCAGCGCTTTTCCCAGGCAGGGGTAAGGACAGACAAGGCCCCTTCCCAAATCTTTCTAAGGCAGCTCATCAGGGATCTCCATGGGGTTCCGCCTGGCTTGAGTTGTACCCCCCCCCATGGGGAATCTTACTCGTCATTGGCCGCAAACCCTCTTTTGGAGACTAAATAGGGAGAAATATACAGTCCCAGCGATGCAGTCTCACAGACTATTCTTTCCTTAAGGAAAGACATGCGGGGGGGGGGGGGGGGGGCAGTCTGCTAGGCTGCTGTGTGACAACAGTCAACAAACTAGGGTGTCAGTTTGTCCCATTCATCATGATGTTAAGTAACTGTCATTTGTTCGGGTCATTTGTAAAGGTAACTTTTCCCCCTTTATAAGTAAAAACTTATCTGTGGAGGATCCTTTGGGATCACTCATAAAGTGTGAATAAAATATTCTGTTCCCAGTAATCTTTTATGCAATGGCTTTAGCATGTTGTGATGATTCTTGACTGAAACACTTATTACGGTGGCTAAAAAATGGCACTTTACTATTTCTGTCGTTCTTTCAACGTTTATTAGTTGGCATTCTTTTGTAAAGAAGAGCTTTCCTGCCCACCCTCCCCTTTAAAATAGTTTTAATTTCATTGTTATTAATGGTAGTATCAGCATGGATTAAGGGATTTTAAAAATGACTATTGCGTATGTTATAGTCCATTCCTGACTATTCATTTTGGTGCTCCAATTGTCCCAAGTTTGGCCGAGAGCCCTTTCACGCAGGCTGCCATGTCCTTGTGACACAGCCCATCGGTTTTTGAGCTCTTCCTATATTGTGGCATAACCAGATGTTCCAGGCTCAGGGTTGGGATCAGCCACTTCCCCAAGGAGCCCTGTTTACTTCCGGTGGAGGATGGTAGAAACCGTGGTCTGGGCTCTGGTGTGCTTCTTGCTACTGGGGTATTGTTTCTAGGGCCCTTTCAATGGAAGGAATTAGGAAAGATTTAAAAATCTTACATTCATGCTGTTATCTATTATTCTGCTCCAATACCAGGACGTTCTTCCTCTCTTGCCCCTTTCCATATTTGTATCTTCCATTTGCTTTTTATATTTTCTCCAGGATTTAAAAAAAATCTTGAATCTCCTTTACTCCTGGCATTATTAATTAGGATAACAAATATCCCCGTGAATAACATCTCATTCCCCATGAGCAATGATACTGAGTAGATTGTAAATTCAGTACCGAGGTGAGGACTAAAACCAAATCTCTTGGGACTTTACACATTTTCAGCACAGACAGGAAGAGTCTGGAAGGAAGCACAACCAGGAATGTTCTATGTTCTTTCCGTATTTTCCAATCATTTCTCAGTGAACGAATATTACGTAATTAAGATTTTTAAAAACAATCTTAAAGTAACAAATAGAAATGTTTAAGGCAAAAAAGACTACTATATAGATTGGATGTGAACACTGTGGTGTTATATATTGTACAACTCCACGTATACACCCTATATATTGTAGGGCAGGAAAAATAATTTTTACTTTATCCTTCTAGGTTCTTGGCAGAGACCACCCCCCTTCTCCAATACAAAGGTTAACAGGATGAAAAAAACAATCTTAATTATGTATGTACATACATTCAGGAGCCCCACGAGGATACGAGACTCAAAAGGCTCCCAGGCAACAGGGGCGTATGTACCTCCCTGGGCTACAGCAAAGGGGTAGGATAGGGCCTGGGGCTTCAAAGGACGGGAGAGAATGCACAGGAAGGTGAAAAGAGGAAACGTATAGTCAACAAACTTTGCTGGGTCGTGCAGACGAGTCTCTCTGGTTTTTCTCATGTAAATTTCCCTGGTAACTTGTTTGCAGAGCTTCTCCTGTGTCTACAGTTTCTCCAAACTAATGAGCTCAAAATAATCCGTACGCCAAAGAGGCATCATTCTGGGACCCTTCCATGTACCTCCCGGGAGCCAGGCGCCGTGGGGACGGAGGTGATCAAGGACGCAGTGATGCGGGAGAAAGGAAGAGGGAAGGGCTCTGCGGGGCTGTCCCCTGGCTGGGAGGTCTGGGAGGAGCCGGCCCCACCAGTCCCGCCCGCCCCAGGATGCCCGGCTTCCGTCCCCACCCGCCCCAACCTTCAGGCGGGTCCCCATAGCAAGGGGTGGCGACGTGGGGCTGGAGCTGCCTCGCAGCCGGGGGCGCCACGGAGCCAGCCAGCCCGTCTGTCCCTGTCTCCAGCAGACAGGCGTCCGGCGCGGAAAACAGCATCGTTCGCCTGACCCTGGAGAAGTCAACCAGGGACACAAGCAGGGCGGCCGGGCGGGGCAGGGGGCGGGGCCTGACGGGGCGGGGCGGGGCCTGATGGGGCGGGGCGGGGCCGGGCGGCCGGGCGGGCTCGCCGATTGGCTGCAGGCTCAGTGCACGGGCCGAGCGAAGGACGCCCCGCCCCGCGGCGCCGCACGCCGCGTTCACGTGCTGCCGCCCCAGCCTGCCCAGCGCTTCCGGGTTCTGCACGTGGGTGCGGCGTGCGCCTGGCTCAGCCTGGCCCGTGGAGGCGCCGTGCCTTCCCTTCCCTGCTGCCTATTTTCGTTTTCCAGGCCAAGCGGTTTTTCCGAGAAGGCCTGGGAGCGGCCATGCTTTGTGAGTTCGCCAGAGAACTAGGTCGGCAGGTGGTTCGCCGAATCCCGGGTTGGGTGAGACTGAGGCGGTGGTGCACGCCGCCGGAGGAAGGAGATACGGAGAGGCGTTAAATAAAAGTTCTGAGCTTGGGAGATCGCATAAGAGCGTGCAGTGTTTTTATCTTTAATTGGGAAGTAAACAGCGTAAGTGCCCTATGCTGCTGCTTTTAATGAACTGGGACCTTGGCGACGTCCTGGAGTTCTCTTACTGAGAGTGACTCAGCCGGGGAAGGGGCCGGAAACCAAGTCCCGTGAGCAGTGGGGATGTTGAGCTCAGACTACATCGGCCCCGGGGGCACCTGAGCTTGTCTGCAAATATTTGAAAGACTCTTGTGAACAAGAGATTAGACTGGTCCCCTGCTGCTTGCCTGAGGGGACAATGCAAATACTAAGGGGGAGGTGAATTTCAGGTGATTTTCAGGAGTGGGGGAAAAGGGTCAGGAATGAACGTGTATGGAGTTCTCTCCAGGAACTAGGTACAGCCGGGTATTTACATATATCAGTAAGAAAATGGTGGGGCTGGGGCCAGCCCGGTGGCTCAGGCGGTTAGAGCTCCCTGCTTCTAACTCAGAAGGCTGCCGGTTGGATTCCCACATGGCCAGTGGGCTCTCAACAAGGTTGCCGGTTTGATTCCTCGAGTCCCACAAGGGATGGTAGGCTGCGCCCCCTGCCACTAGCAACGGCAGCTGGACCTGGAGCTGAGCTGCGCCCTCCACAACTAAGACTGAAAGGACAACTTGACTTGGAAAAGTCCTGGAAGTACACACTGTTCCCCAATAAAGTCCTGTTCCCCTTCCCCAATAAAATCTTTAAAAAAAAAAAAAGAAAAAGAAAAGGGTGGGGCTAAGATTGGAATTCTTGCCATCTACCAGACTCCAAAAGTCTTGCCTTTTTATGATGCGTCTATTTCAGTGGTATGGGTTACTTGGGGAATAATGATTTTGCCAAAGGGTTTCTGCATTGGTTGAGCGCATTGGACTAGAGGATTCATTCAGCCCTGTTCAGCTCTATCATTGATTCTCTACCTCCGATGAGACGGGAGGCTGCCCTGGGCCGGAGGGAGGCCAGGGCTCCTTGGAAGGGAGGAGGCCTGTCTCACTAGCAGTCGATTTTTCAGTGGGCACATCTCTGACCCTTTGTTTCTATAAGTGCTGTCATCCTTGTTAAGCCTGTAGGGCAGATGCATAAAGATCCTTGGATTCATTTTATGAATTAATCCCTTGTACTTTCTGAAAAGAGGAGCACTTTGAGCCTATTTTTGTCTCCGCTACATGTATTGTCAAATATAACCCATTTTAGCATCCCTGGAAGGAAGGTAGGGGTGTGGAATGGGTATAAAGAGGCAGTGACTGTTTCTTCTTGCAACTCTAGTGGACCTAGTTACAATTTCTTATCAAAAACCTAGTCAGAAAATCAAACCGAGGAATTTTCCTGAGGCAGCATCCAGACTTGGTCTCTCCAAGCAGAATACAATTTTTAGAGTTCTAGAAGCTGTCTCTGCAGATTCCTTCTTTTCAGTAAGCCACCTGATTATTCATCTTTAATCTTCCAGGTCTGACTTCTCTCCTCTGCCTCATGGTATGAAGTTCCTGGAGCTTGCCCAGCCCAGCCCTTATCAAGGCTTAGAAAAGAAAGGTTTCTGTTTGCTTCCTTCCAGTCCCTTTCTCCCTGGGTTAATCCCTAGGTCTCAGGTACTTTCCTGCGCTCCTGTCAAATCGTCACATTCCCTCATTGGCATGTGTTTAAGTGATAGTACTGTGTTTCCACGAAAATAAGACCTAGCCAGACCATCAGCTCTAATGCGTCCTTTGGAGCAAAAATTAATATAAGCCCCTGTCTTATATAAGACTCGATCTTATATTAATTTTTGCTCCAAAGGACGCATTAGAGCTGATGGTCTGGCTAGGTCTTATTTTGCATTTTAACTGACCTCAAAGATCTTTAACTTAAGAGAGCATAGCCTAATGATGGCCTTTAGGGCTTGAAAAACTTAGGGTAGGTGCAAAGGTGGAAAGCACGATGTTCTTTTGTCCCTAGCCTTTGCTCCCTCCCACCCCACCGTTGTCATCCTAATGCAGCTGGTAGGGCAGCTGTGGAGGACTAGCCATGAGATCCTCCTCTTGGCTCCGCTTACTGAGCCAAGGCACTGGTCACCCACCCTAGTCATCTTGTATTCCTTTATAAGGAGGTGGTGGATCGAACCTCCAAGGCTCTGTGCTGGAGACTGGGAATGCCAGGGAGAGAAGTGGGACAGTGGACTCGGCTGGGTTAGGCTTCCTGGGTTCAGTAGCTGTGTGACCTTGAAGAAGTTCTTTAATGTCTCTGGGCTCCATTTTCCTCACCTGTCATATGGGAGGGTTGATTGTGAGGATTAAGCTCAAAGCACTCCAAACCTGGCCTGTCATGGGCTTGGTGCTCCACAGGCAGTGGCTGTTTGTTCCTGTCTTGAAGGAGCCCTCAGTCCAGCGATGACAGTTCTGCAGTTGCTGCCAGCAGCCGCTTAAATGGACTGGAAGACTCAAGGGGGTTGGTCAGCACAGCAGCTGCCCAGCCCCAAGTGCTAACTGGTCTTCCAGGCCTGCCCTGCAGAAAACCAGGCGGTCTGCAATGCTGGCATGTCCAGGATTCTTCTTAATGACCCATCACCAAGAGCACCTCCCGAAATGGTCCCTAGCCAAATGCCTCTCCTTCCCGTCCTCCCTAGAGCTCTCTAGCAGGGTCCCCCTCTCACTTTCTTGCCACGAGGCAGCTGCTTGGGGGGTCGACTTTTCCTGGGGAAGAGCTTTTCCATTCTTATACTCCTACCTGTGGGATTGTAATGGGGTCTCTGGTGGCTACAAGCGGAGCTGAATCTTAATTTTAGGGAAAGCAGGAATGAAGGCAGCTCAAAACTGGGCCACAGTCATTGGAGTTGTTGGGAGTGGGTAGGAGACGGGTCATCAGAAACACGCCTGCCTGTGGGAGTTTTGATAGTGACCCTGAGCCTTTGTATCTGGTCCTCAGGTTGCCTTGGGTGTCCCCCCCCCCTTTGACTGGTCGGTTGGGGGAAGGAAGGGTAGGGAACAGGGAAAAAGAGAGTTGTTTGTGGAAGTCTAGAGGGAGGCTTACAAGTGTGCAGAATCTTTTAAAATCCTATAAAACGGCACCGTCTCAATGTTATGCCTGGGGCGAAATCCTAGTTGCTGAGCTCAGTGTACAAGATTGGCTGGGAGGGTCAGAGACCCCAGGGAAGAGTGGCCCCTCCCTGACTCCTAATTTCAGGTTTTTATAAAGTTTTTTATTTCGTGGATATATGCTTCGTTAAACCTTTCCCAGCTTCTTTGAGGTTCTGGGTCTAGATGCTGAGATATTGAAATATTTATTAGGAGTATGTACGACTTGCTTTCTGGAAAAACTTGATTTTTCCTATTCGCTGTTTGCAGAAGCCTTAAATTAGTAACATTTTGGGAATCCTTTTTGCGCTGAATTTCCTGGGCTTCTGTCTGTGGTTATTTTGAAGTGGCAGGGTTCCGGGGAGGTACCTTGGGGGCCCACCGTCTGGTTCTCTAATGGAGAGCGGTGGATTTGCTTTCAAGCAGGACGGTGGTCGCTGTCTACCAGAGCTCCAGAAATAGACACTGATCCCCAAACGGGAGGCGTGGACAGGCCGAGAAGCAATTTTAAAACCTCTCTAGCGTGACTGACATCATGAGTGATTTCTTGGATTGTTTGGTGATCTCGAAGGAGAAAGAATGCTAATTGCTTTAACATAAAAAAAGACACCTACCTCGCAAACTCACTGCCACACCCTCCACCCCTTATTGATGTTTTTTTATTCTACCGTGGTTCCCGAAAATAAGACCTAGCTGGACAATCAGCTCTAATGCGTCTTTTGGAGCAAAAATTAATATAATACTCGTGCTTATTTTACTACAATATAAGACCGGGTCTAATCTAATTTAATCTAATCTAATCTAATCTAGGGTCTCATTAATTTTTGTTCCAAAAGATGCATTGGAGCTGATTGTCTAGCTAGGTCTTATTTTTGGGGAAACCAGGTAACAAATGAAATAAAGAAGATATCCTTTTAAACTGGGAGAAGAAACTTTCAGCCACAAAAATTCCTGGGGCCATTGATGATGTGAATAGGAAGATTTAAAAGCAAAAGTGGAGGGATGGGGGAAGGGTGGCTGGGGAATAGTGTGAGGAGCTGGTTGTGGGGGCAGGATGGGCGGGGGTACAGAGGAGTAAGAGCTTTCTGAGAAGCCAAGGAGGTTACTAAATCCAGGAGCCCAGAACTCTGCACTGAGAATTCTCTCTTTAATCCAGTGGTAGGGAAAGTCGGGGCTTGCCTCTAGTCCTTCTTTGGCCCCCCAAAGGATTGCTTTGGGTGCAGGAAGAAAAGATGGTATCTTCTCTTTCTGTTTATTTTTAGCTCTTTTTTTTTTTCATTTCTCATTTTGGTTTAAGTTTTATAATGTGCATTATATATCAGTGCGGTAGTGTATAATTTACCCCTGAAGAAACATCTGATTGGGAGGTAGTCGTTTGTGATCAAAACAGTTGGATACCACCGCTAAAAGAAATGACGATGGAGCAGGGAGACAAAGTGCTTCTCAAATGTGAATGTCTGTGACTCACTGGAGATGTGAAAATGCAAATTCCTATTCAGTAGGTCTGGGCTGGAGCCCAGAATCCTGCAGTGGGAAGGCTGACTCAGAAGGAGTGTTTTGGTGTTTTCCCCTTTTTTTGCCTCGGTCTTCCATTTGGTGTCTTAGTCAGAGAGGGAAACCCAGAAGCCAGCAGGGCATCGGAAACAGATGCTGTGACATCTGCTGGTGGAACACGCAGGCCTTACTTACCCTTGACCCTGTGAGGAAGTCTCCGCGCAGAACATCAGAGGAGTTGCTGGCATCTATTCCTAAAGGGATGTGTCATTGTCACGTGTCCTGGGAAGTCGGTTTGCTTCTTGCTCTACATGGTTCTGATAGCCCACGCCTGGGTGCAGCCAGTGAAAAGTTGATGCCTCCGAAGTGGGAGGAGGAGGTGGGTGAGCAGGTGCGCTCCTTAGAGCCAGGCGTCCCCTTCTGCCACTCTGGGCCACGTGGACTTCACCGTTTTACTTACCTTTCCTGCCTCAGTCTTGTCACTCTGTAACACAGGTCAGACAGTACCTGCTGCTTCTAACTTTAACTAACATTTGCAAAGCACGTTTCCATACTGTTACTTAAAAATGACAGCTCTGCGAGGCCCGTATTACCACTACAGATGAGGAAACGGAGGCCCTGAGTGGTCAAGTGACTTATCTGAGATCCCAGGGTTTGGGAGCAGTAGAACAGGGCAAATCTGACTGCAGGCTCCGTGTTCCTCTACTCGAATAAAAACTGCCTTGATTCTGGGAACCAGTAAGAGTTAAGAGGCTTGAGTTTTTGAGGACTTAAACTCCCATTCATTCATTCATTCATTCATCAAGTAATGTGTGTCCGGTACTGTGTTCTGAATTCATACATGAACAACTGCCGTCCTTGGCGTTAAGGAGAGACAAACAAGCACAGATACATTTACCAGACTGTTGAGTGCCATGATGGGGTCGGGTCACTGCGCTATAGGACCACAGAAGGGGCAGCAGAGACGTTTAACAGGTAGAAGTGTCTAGGCTGAGAGCAGAAGGGTAAATAACACTAGTGAGAGAAAGGGGGAGGACGCTACCAGCAGAGCAATGTGTGCAGACATTAGAAATTTCTCCTCCATACCACCCAAACTGAAATGATGGGAATTCATGCATTCGAAACCTAATAAAAATAATCCTAATGACTTACGCTCACCAATTGTTCTGCCTTCTTGCTGAATTGACCCATTTAATCATGAAGTGTTCCCTCTTGAATGCTAATAGTCTCTGTTCTGAAGTTTATTTTGCTATTAACACAGCCACTCCCTTTTCTGTTGGTGTTTGTATTAAATAGTTCCTCCATCCTTTTGCTTTTATTTTATTAGTTTCAGTTTTAATGTCCCTGTCTCCATATTTGCTGGATTTCTTATAGGTGGGCTTGCTATTTCTTTGTATGCAGTGTGATTGTGTCTTTTAATTAGTGCTTACAGCCCTAATTTATGCTTAATGTAATTATAAACTCTTCAAGCACAAGAACCAAAAGCTCCATGTGTCTCACTCCCCTCAGGAAACAAAGAAGGTGGGCAACGGCGGTGGTTCTTCAGTGTGTTCTGAGGCAGAGTGTGGGTTTGGGTCTGGCCTGCTCGCCCTGCGGATTTCCTCAGTAGTCGGCCTGAGAATCCGTGACCTGGGTGTGGAGCTGCTGGAGCTCAGGTCTTCAGATTTGGGGTGCTGGTGTGAGAAGGAGCTGCCTGCCAGTGGCAAGTCCCCCCCTTCACACCCACATCCTGTCCCATTGCTTAGGACCTCCAACCTTTCCTCTACTCCCTTCCTGGCCAGAAAAAGCCCAGTGGCCTCACCATGACCTCTGACGCTGAAGGACTTACCAAAGGGGTTTACTTATGGAAGGTGCACTAACTCAGTGTAAGTCTCACTGTGGTCTGGTAGGGTGGTGAGCAGCCCCGACAGCACGACAAATAGCTCTGAAAACAATGTCGTACCCTTTACCTCAAGCCTAAAATGTAATGGCCAGGCCAGGTTTGGCACATCCTGGAGCAGAAGGGGTTGGCCCTGGTGTGGGAAAGGTGAACGTCCACTTTTGTGGCCGCACCATCCAAATGGAAGGTTATCTTCCAGGTAAACATCCCAATGGCCTGTTGGTGGCCACGCTGTCGCTACTCAGTGACCTTGCAGTTCAACCACTGAGTTCTCAGGTCCCTAAAGAGACCCAGCGCTCAGTGAGAATGGGCTCCTTCCTGCTCGGAGCCACGACCGGCACGGTTTCGGATACCTTAAACGGGAGCTGAAGACCCAGGGTTCTGAGGACCAGTGATACCTGGCAGGGTGATGGATCGCTTCTTCAGACGTTTTCCGAAAGCACAGGTGGATTCTTTCAAAGTCACCCTGGTGGGTAGTGGGAAACGAGGTAAAAGTACAGGTTTCCCCCACTATCCGAAAGTAGAGCCTTCCCGTGAAACCCTTTGTAAGCTGAAATGGCGTAAAGCAAAGAGTAAGTCTCTGTCTTCGCTCACTGCACAAACTCCAAAGAGGGTTTTCGTGTTTACGTAAAAAGCCGATACCGAACTAAAGTAGGTCTTCTGTACAGTGGAGTGGAGCAAGGCGGATTTTCGGGAAGCAGGGGGTACCTGTATTCATCTTAAAAGACCAGGGCACTGAGGACCAGAATAGGTTATGAGCTTGTCCAAGGCTAGACCAGCTGGGGAAGAAGGGACAGAACTAGACCTCCCACCTCCACCTGAAATGCTGGCACACATCCGTCCCGTCTCCCTGAAAGAAGGCTTTTCTATGATAATCCTCTGTCTTCACCACGTGCAGCCTCATGAAACCTCATACTAGCCATCAGCCACGGCAGTTATTCAGGTCTTCCCACAATACCCCTCACGGGGTCTCTGCGGCTGCCCTCATGCCTTTGCCCACGTGCTTCCTCTACCTGGGACATCCTCTCTCAACCTGTCCTCCCCATCCCCCTACTTGACCACTTCAGAACTCACACCACTTCCTCCATGAAGCTTTCCCTGACGTCTCTGGGCAGAATTGGAGCAGTATCCTCGGGACTTCCACCAGGCTCTTACCCACTTTCATAACAGAAGCCGTGCCATTGCGGTCATTGCTTGTGTTCATGTCCATGTTCACCAGCAGCCCTTGAAAGGTGGAGGCGGTATCCTGTAACCGTCGTGTTCGCGGCGCCAAGCATATGTGTTGCAAGTACAGGGAGAGCAGTCGTGTTGTTGGCTTCTAGTGTGTGTGAGCCAGACAACATGTTTTTAGCACCTGCGTTCCATTGGGGGGTATGCTGAATGCTGGGTTGGATATGGAGAATATTCTAGCTCTGAAGAAGCTTCGAGTGTGGGTGGGAACACACACGCGCAACATATGTCCACTCACACAAAAAAGGTGCAGACGAGATACCAGTCTTTGATGTAGTATTGGAAATAAAATCTTACGGGTACAGCAAGGGAAAGATGCTAAGAAACACGGAAGACAGGTAGGGACCAGACAAAAAGGAGAAAAGTGGATTGCTGGTGGAGTGCTCTGTAGCAAACCAGAGATGGACAGGAGAGTTTGGGGAGAAGAAGAAGATCCAATGGTCAGAGTGCAGGGGGAATAAGGGAGAATGGGTGCTTGAGAGCTCACTGGAGAGGACCTCCAGTGAAGACGGAGAGGTTGAAAGTGATCTTAGGGGCAGCAGCGAGCCAGTGATAGTTCCTGGACAAGAACAGAACCAAAGTATCATTCTAGAAAATGAGTCTGGCCCTGGTGTGGACGTCAGGTTGGAATAGGAGAGGCTGCAGGGAAGGAGACGGGAAGCGACGGCCTACGGTCTAGGTTAGGTTTTTAGGGCTTAAATCTGAGTGGATTGAAACCATGAGGAATAGGAAGAACACAGATTACTTACATGAGAAACATTTAGGATTTGGTGAGTAATTAGCTATGGGGATTAGAGGCACCTGAAGCAACAAGTTACCGTAAAAGGAGGAATTGGTAATTACCCGATGGGCCTTGCTCCATGCTTTGTCTGCTGACCTCTCTGAGCCTCAGTTTCCGCATCTGTAAAATAAGGGACTTGGCTCCTTGTGACTCTCTTAGACCTGGTCTCATAGCGCAAACCTGCTATTTACACCATGTCACTGACGCAGGCCTGTTTACCAGAAGAGGTCAAGAGCTCCCTGACCACTTCCTATCTGGCCATGTAACCTACTTTCTCAATCCAGTGTAGGGGTTCTTTAAAAAGTCACCAGGCCCCCGCCCCTGGTACAGCCATGTCACACGGCGTTCAGACAGGGCACCCCTGTGGGCAGCTCAGGTTCTGCAGAGTGAGGGCTTCCACGGCCCCGGCTGACCTGGGCCTGCTGCCTGCAGCTGCCTGCAGTCCTCCTGCCAAGGCAGCCGAGACTGGAGGCCCAGGGGTCAGCTGGACTTTGTCTCTGAGGAGCCAGGCTGATCCGAGCAAGAGGGAAAGCTTGGGCGGGACAGGGCGAGCCAGAGGGAAGCACTTCCTCCTCATTTCCCGGCTCCTCCAGTGGTGAGCTCCTCACTAGGTGAGCGGGAGGACGGGCGTGTAGCCGACTCCCCTCTGCTCTCTCCATTAGGTGGGCATCTCCTCAGCTGTGTGGCTCAGTGTTGCTTTCCTGCAGCCTGTGCGGGTGGTCCACGGACAGCTTGTGTTCTGTTTCTTTCCCACTGAAATGAATTGGCGCCAGCATCTCTAGACAAATACCGGTTTCACCTCTTCTTTGGTTCCCGAGCACAAGGGAAATATCTCATTTTAGTCAGAAGAAATATGAGGTTGCTGTGTAAGTCAGGATAAATTACCACCTTTGAAATGAACTGCCTTGGGAAATGGTCTCGGGTCCCAGTTTCCTCCTCCCTACCTTGGATAACCTCTGTCAGAGGCCTCCATCACCTCTCCACCACTCAGTGTCGTAGGGCAAATTATTTAGTCTACCTGAGATTAAATATTTCCTTATCTCTAGAACAGCAAATAGTGCCTACCTGGCTGGGTAGTTCTAAAGATTAGACATAATCTGTTTGAAGTGCCTAATGCAATACTTGGTACGCTCAATAAGAGGCAGCTGTTATGAATTTAGCAGCTAAGAATAAAAAAAAGGGCTAATACTTCTTGGGCTCTAATATCTCCCCTGTTTTACCAGTGAAGAAGCTGGGGGCACAGAGAGGTTAAGTTCTTGGTTCAAGGTCACACAGCTGGAACGTGGAAACTGGATTTGAACCCAGGCAGTTTGGTTCCCATGGAGAAGAGCCACAGGTGAAGGTGAAGTGGGCAAAAGCTTGAACTTGCCTGGCACGATGCCGCTTTTGAGCTGTTTGTTCGATTCCCTTACTCTTTGCTCAAAGCTTTCGGATCACTTATTAGTGAACAGTTTGTCCCCTTCTGTGCTGAAAGACCACGTCTACAAGGAGAAAGCCGAAAACGTGTTACTCTGGTAATCCCTGACAGAGGAATTTTCCTCCTTCCTGCTTCCTCCACTCTGGGGTGTTGCCATCAGGGGGCACTGTCAAAGGCCTGGTGTGGAGGTAAAAGGTGAAGACCAAGAACCCATCCCTCTGATTTCCAACCTTCACAGGCTGGGTTTGTCCACGGCGACATGAGAAGCTATGCCCGGGAGCCTCAGATGGGAGGAAATCCTGTCTGAACAGGTTGATACCAGAATAATGGGATACAGAGATGTGTGGAATAAAGCTGCCTGTGAGCCAAACCCAACCAAAGGCTGCAGTGGTGGTGCTTTAACCCACTGCCCCTTCTAGTCCCCAGAGCTCTGAGCTGACCGCTGGGCCCCCTCAGTGACAGCCACTCGTGTGACTATCTCCTGACTGGGAGCATCCATTAGTAAGATCAATCTAAAGCAGGGGGTGTCCAAACTTTTGTCAACGTTTTTCACCAAGGGCCATATGCGGTAAAATACACAAACAGCCGGGCCACTCACTCGAGGTGAAGTATGTATTGCCTCACCTGGTTTATTTAAGTAAACTAAATCTAATTTTGGAATTAGCTGCAGGCCAATTAACAATGGATTGCGGGCCGCAGTTGGCCCATGGGCCGCAATTCGGACACCCCTGCTCTAAGGGATAGTCGTGACCCCATTGTAATGACTGCACTGGCAGTATCCAGCCATTCAAAGTGATCAGCTTTTAGAAATGTCCATAATGCGCGGTGTTTTGAATGAATGAATGAATGATGTATATAAGTCTGTGTGGACCCCAGGTCCACAGACGGTCCTACAGCATTCGACTGAGGGAAGAAAATAGTATTTTTTTTTAAACAATAACAATAGGACAGGCTCATTGTGGAGAGGGTAGGAAAGTACAATGAAAGAAAGAAATCCATAATTTACATAATATACAAGTAGCCATTGTTAACACTTCTATGTATATCCTTTTTTTTTTCAAAATAGTTGATCTTATGATATATGCACATATGTATTTTGACTGCCTACTTTTTTGGGGGGCGGATATTGGGGAACTGTGTGTTTTTCCAGGACCCATCAGCTCCAAGTCAAGTTGCTGTTTTCAGTCTAGTTGTGGAGGGTGCAGCCCACTAGCCCATATGGGAATCAAACCAGCGATGCAGGTGTTATGAGCCCTGTGCTCTAACCAACTGAGCGTACCGGCCACCCCTTGATTGCCTTACTTTTAATAATCCAAACGAAATGTTTTACTCAGTGTGTTAGTTCTCTGGAAAATAGCAAATTGTTGAATATATTCCTAAAACTAAGACATATCCTCAACATATAATATAGAGGCTGATCCTGGCATTTTTTTAAAAGATAAAAGTTTAGAAGTGACAGCAGGGGCTTGTACAGATATTTACACACCCATGCCCATAGCAGAACTGTGCACTATGGCCAACAGGTGGAAGCAACCCAAGTGCCCATTGACGGATGACTGGGTAAGTGCAATGTGGTCTGTACGTACAGTGGGATGTCATTCAGCCTCGAAAAGGAAGGAAATCCTGACACAGGCTACAAGGTGGATGGACCCTGAGGACATTATGCTGAGTGAAATAAGCCAGACACAAAAAGGACAAATATATGATTCCACTTACATGAGGAACTTCGAATAGTCGAATTCACAGACAGGAAGTAGAATGGGGGCTCCCAGGAACTATGGGAGAGGGACTTACTATTTAATGGGTACAGTTTCAGTCTGGGAAGATGAAAATGTTCTGGTTGGTGGTAATGATTGCACAACACGTGAACATACTCAGTGCCACCGAGCTGCACACTTAGAAATGGGTAGGATGGTAAATATCAGGTTATGCCTATTTCACCACAGTGAAACAACAACAAAAAAGAGAAGGTAAGAGTTTGGAGCCCTGGTTCCTGCTTTCTGCCCTCTGGTCTCAGCCCTGGCTGATTCATCCCCCTGTAAGCCCTCCCCTGTCCTCCAGAGGAAGGCCAGCGAGCTCTTACCACTCCCCTCTCTCTTGCCTCTTGTGTGCGCGTGCCCACGCGCACACACACACACACCCTACAGGTCTAGGTTAGGGGCCAGTGTTGCATCAGGTGTGTGAGGGCGTGAGACCAGGTAAGGTGGGCCAGTGTGAGTTGTCTGTGCATCAGGAACTAGAAGAGGCGAGTGGGAAGGAAAAGCAGCCAGCAGGAATCCCGCACACAAGTGGCGCAGCTTTGAATCCCAATGCTACACCCGGGAGAAGCAGAGCCTCCGGAGTCACAGGCCCAACCCCCTGCCCAGGATCTCCACCGGCCAGCTCTCCATGCCTCACTCTTATACGTTGCTCTAAAGTGCAGTGGGTCTGGCAGAGCTGCAAGCCTCTCCGTCTGGTGGGCTAGAAGTGTAACTGTAAATGCAGCATGCCCTCTGCCCGGTGTCCCCAGGCCTTGGTCTGCTCTAGGTTTCTGCCACACCAGACTGAGATATGGAGCTTTGGCTGTGGGGCCAGTGGAGGAGGGAGGCGAGACAGTTTCATGCTCTGTCTAAGCTGGATGATGCCCAAATGTGAGTGAAGTTTGTTGTCGGGGCCAGAGCCGGGAGGGTAGAGGGCTGAGTCTCTGCCAGGCAATGCAATCCTTCCCCAACGCTCCACCATCCCACTTGCTCCACAGCAGGTCAGCCAGAGTGGTTGGCTGTCCCCAGGGGCCCACCCTGTTGACCACAGGCTCAGAAAGTGGCCATGGCTGAGCCCCGCAGTATCTGGAGCACCAGTGCCCTGAACTCACGCATGTCCGTTCACAAGCACCCGGCCCCATCCCCAGGTGACTTAGCCCTTACGCCCCACACCTGCTGCTCTCTGATGCGTGAAGGGACTGGGTGGGACAAATGACATTTCAGGGGTCTTTTCCATGTGTGACAGCAGGTGGAGGGAGTGTTCTCTGGAAACTACCTAGTAGTTTAGTGTCCTAAGAATTTATCCAGCCCTCCTTCAGAAGGTCAACCCAGTTCTTCATTCTCAGAAACAAAACAAACAAAACAAGGTTTCAAGGCTGCTGAATGGCTGGTCACAAGCCACACAGGAAAAAGGCTGCAGACGCAGCAGGAGTACCAGCTCACTTATTCTAGACTCTTGATTTTTTTTTGCTCGCGAAATGTCGCCCAAACACCTCCAAACTCCATGACGATTTTGTTTACTAATAGTTTCCTATGGATCTGTCTCTTGTTTCTTCAGTAAGTTATCAAATATTTATAGTCAGGTGTCATATATATATCACCCTGTTCTTGTAGCCCCAGCCTGAGGCTGAGCCCATGGGAGGCCCCGTGGCTTGTGTGCTGACAACCGGAATCTTTATTGGGCAGATACTAGAATCACCTGAGAAGCTTGTGATTGTATATATACAATCCTCTATATATACACGAGGTCGGACAACTGAGTTGGCGAACTTTCTACCATGTACGTACACGGTGGATAGTTTGTGAACTCAGTTGTCCGACCCATATATCTTTAAAAAAGGTTTTATTTCTGGAGACCTGTGGAGCACCGTGGTTAATAGCATGATTAATTTCAACTTTATGATCAGACACATCTGGATTAGAATCTCTGTTGTGTGACCTGATACAAGATTGTTACCTCTCAGCCTGGATTTCTTTATACGAAAAATGGTGACACTATTACTTACCTGATTGTGTTGAGAAACTATGTGTAAAACTTTAGCATAGGGCCTGGTTTGAATTAGTAGATTTTGATGACATCCATGATATATTTACCAATTAGGAATGGCTTTGGCTCTAGGTGACAGAATATCTGACCCACAGTAGCTTACACCAAAAGGATGTCCTTTATGGCTGATTGTAAAGACCTGGTCACATGATCACATCCAGACAAGTCACTTGCAGGAGGTGAAGTGGATGAGCCCAATCATAACTCCCCGCTGTGGGTGGGGTGGGAAGCAACTTTCCCTGAAATTGGGGCTCTGCCTCTGCCCATCTGCCAAACCAAGGTTCAGTCAGCCCGGAAGAAGTGTGGGGACAGCTGCTGGGCATGCAATGAGCAGTGTGTCCACATAAATTGGAATAAATATTCAGCTTTCCACATTTTACAATTAACACATGCTATTTAATTTACATTAGCTGTGGAAGGGAAACGTGACAGGTAAATTCAAGAATGGCATTGTACGTGTTAGGGTTGGAAACTGAACGTGTAGACGTCATTGGTCTTGTCTGAGTGCAAAGCCTAGTATCTGTTCTCACTCTTTTTATAATAAAAGACTCTATATCTCTTGAAAGGTGTTTGTTGAAAAATTGTCATTATACTTCAGCTGTCAACATTAGGTTCTGAAATTTTAGAGACGCCTTTGATTTCTTGCATAAGAACTTTGATCAGATGCACACAACTTCCAAATCTGTGGAAGATTCTTTTCAGGTGAATGTGCAGAATTTTTACCATTTTATGTGCCTCATGAACTTAAAATGCTTCCAGTTTTAGTTGTTTGGTTTTTTTTTTTTTAATAATTTCAATCTTACAGGAAAGTTGCAAAAATAGTGCAAAACATTCCAGGATAGGCTTCACCCAGAATTTGCAAATGTTAACATTTTACCCTATTTGCTTTATCATCCTCCCCCATGCATGCTCTCTCTTGCTCCCTCTCTGTCTCTCTCTGTCTGTTGGTCTCTTTCGCTCACTCCTTCTCTGCCTGCTTATCTATCTGTCGTCTATCTATCTATCTATCATCTATCTATCTATCTATCTATCTATCTATCTATCATCTATCTATCTATCTATCTATCTATCTATCTATCTATCTATATCTATCATCTAAATCTATCTATTCCATCCATCCATCCATCCACCCACTCACCATAGGTACCTCATATAAGTGGAATCATACGCTATTTGTCTTTTGTGACTGGCTTATTTCACTTAGTATAATTTCCTCAAGGTTCACCCATACCGTGCCATGTGTCGGGATTTCCTTCCTTTTTAAAGGCTGAGTAGTATTCCGTTGTATGGATAGACCACATTTTGTTTATCCATCATCTGTGGATGGACATTTGCATTGCTTCCACCTCTTGGCTACTGTGAATATGCTGTTATGAACATGGGTGTGCACGTATCTCTTTGGGATCGGGCCATTTATTCCTTAGACCACCTCTCAATTTGGGTTTGTTTGTTGCTTCTTCAGGATTAGATTGAGGTTCTGCTTTTTTTTTTTTTTCATTTTTGTCAGGAGGACCTGAGAAGTAGTGAGGTGTCCTCTGGGCGTGATATCAGGAGACTCATGATATCTCTGTCCCATTCCTGCTGGTGTTAACTCTAACCTCTTGCATAGAATGATGTCTGCCAGGTTTCTCTGCTGTCAGGTTACTATTTCACTATTTCTTCTTTGTAATTAATGACTATTTTGGGGGGAGATATTTTTAGTCTCTGCACGTATCCTGTTTCTTGTCACACTTTCACCCACTTGATCATTCTTGTCTGAAATAATTATTACTGTGGTGATTACCAAGTGGTGACGTACAAATTCCATCCTTGCTTACATTGATTTGTTGGCATTCTGCTGTGAGGAAAAGCTATCTCATCTCCTGCACCTGTTCATTCATTCATTCACGCATGCATTCATTCATTTCCAGTTGAATGGATTTGGAGATTCTCATTTTTCTCAGGGGTATAGTCTATCACTCTTATTATTCAGTTCATTACTCAGAATGTGCCAGATTTGGCCAATGGCACCTTTTAAAATAGGCTTTTGTGTCTTTCTTGATGTATCCTTATCTTTTGCTCATAACTCATTTCAACATCAGTGTTTCATATGCTTCTCATCTTTAAAGAGTGATCAATTATGGGTATAAAGTAAATACTAAATAGTTGAGGTCAAATCCATTGGAAGCTGTATAATAGCCGAACCATCACAGTGGCCAGTGATAACTCATCTGGGTGGTAAGCCAGCCGAGTGTCAGGAGTACACTCGTCTTACACCCCGACTTCTGCACACTTGACACACACTCACATACTCTCACGCTATTTTCTTTTTTTTTTTCTTTTTAAAGCTATGTCTGGTTTTTGTTTTTGTTTTATTGGGGAATATTGGAGGAACAGTGTGTTTCTCCCGGGCCCATCAGCTCCAAGTCGTTGTCCTTCAATCTAGTTGTGGAGGGCGCAGCTCACTGGCCCATGTGGGAATCAAACCAGTAACCCTGTTCAGAGTTCACGCTCCAACCAACACTTGAGCCATCCAGCCGCCCCACACGCTATTTTATTTTAATGGCACATGTGTTGGTTGGGTTTTCTGGCAAGCAGACATTAAGATGGAGTTGGAAGCGCAACAGGTTTATTGGAGTAATGCTTGTGTAAAATAAAGGGAGAGGGTTGCAGGTCTGATAGCTGTGAAAGGGGAAAGGGAAGGAAGTCGGAGTGGGGGGAGAGCTTCCCACTGCAGGGCCGCTCTGAGAAGTCTCAGCTGGTCCTGTGGGGCACTCAGCGCAAAGCGCCCTGTAGAGGAGCCCCATCCTGGGCAGAATGGCCAGGCCCTGGTGCACTGCTGTGCTCAGTGATTGCCTGCGAGCTGCCAGAAAGAGCGTGGCCTCAGTTCAGATGCTCCCTGGGACCCAGCGGTGCTGTAGCTGGAGCCTCATTTACCTGCATGCCTTGCCCCTGATCTTAAAGGGAGATCAGACTGGCACATACTGAGGCTGACATAGGAAGAATATTTAAAGCTGGTCTTTATGGATTAAAACATTAGAATTGTGTCTACTTCACATGTGAACCCTATATCCCACTTGTGTGAATCCCTGAGGTTTCTATGATTGCTAGACAGGGGTGCTGGTCTAGATGTCCAACTTCTTTCTGGTCAGGAGTTTCGCGCTAGAGCCTTCGATTTGCTTGAGTGGTGCCATAACAGTCTCCCATTGCCCCAAAGTAGGAATGGAAAGAAATCATAGCACAATTCCCATTGCAGTGCCAGCAGGTTGCATTCCAAGGGGCTTGTCAAAGGAATGTCTCACCCAACCTACGGCCCCGAGCCCCTTGACTACCCAAATTGATCCAATGTGTGGCTAAACGCTAGATCAGCAATTTTATACCCAGAGTCACTTAACGTTGCAGTTTTCGACTTGAAGACTTGACAACAAAACAGGACCATTGAGCTGATGAGGTCATTCCACACTTGAAGTACAGAGGAGTATCCTGTCCAAAGTGATCGAGCTGGTGCGCTGGGACTGTGGCTCAGGCCCCCACAGAATCATGGGATCCTCCATCTGCAAGGTGGCCAGAGGCCACGAGTTTGATCGCCAACCCTTGTGGGGACCCTCTACACACTTCTGACCAGTGCCACGTAGTTGCTGCTGGGCATCCTAACAGGGCAGGCAGTGAGGATCTTTCTGTTCCATTACTGTCCCAGTACTGTCCGTTGTGGGACAGCTGGAGGCGCCTGCCTTGTGTCTTCCCCTGCAGTCTGGTTTCTCCTCATGGGAGCAGCACCGTACAAATCAACTCCTCCGTATGTGTAAGTGGTTGTCATTCTGCCTCATCATCGTGTTCTCTGTGTTACGTTTAGCTCTTTAGCTATTCCTCACAGAGCGTGGCTTCCATATGGCTCCACCATCCTGATTGCCTTTCTTGGGAGGCCTCACCCGGAATTGAACACAGTGCTGCCGTGTGGTCTTCCCACCGGCGATTACAGACAACCCCACTCTCTAATTTGAATGCTACGTATCCATGTAGCCCCGCGACGCTAGGTTTTCCAACATGTAGTCAGCAGTGTTTTTGCAAAACATGCCTTAAAACAAACCGTTTGCCTTGATTTCGCTCTATTTTTAGAATCTTTTCCACTAGGAGAAGGGAGAAGTATGAGGGGGAGCTGAGGAAGGAAAGGATGCCAGTTGTGATGTGTCAATCCCAGAATTGCACCACCCGCAGAGCGGCAAGCACCACACCGCGTACCGTAACAGGCCTTGCAACACAGCGCCCATTCCCCACTTTCTCAACCCTGGGTCGTCTCTGCCCAGCACTGTGGGGCGCTTCGCAAACACAGCAGAAAGTGGTCTGGTTGTCAGTATCTGTTCTCCCCAAAGTCCTGGGTCAGGAACCTGGGTCAGTTGTTTTGACTCGGGCTGTTGCCTTCACCTTTGTGTGTGGGCTGGGGAATGTAGTCGATCTGTCGAGGAAACCAAGGATGGAGATCGGATCACAGAGCAGCCAAGGTGACAGCAAGTCTATTCAGACATCTCGGTCACCCACCTCGGGGTGGGCCTGGACAGTTCCAGACCGCTAATCTTCATATAGTTGCTGAGTACTTTGCAGTGTTTCCAAGAGCACTTTTATTCATACCTAATTTGGTCCTCATCACTGCCTCTTGAGGTAGACAGGGCAGCTAGGAGGCTCGTTTTACAGAGGAACCAACTGATGGCCACAGTGAGTGGCTCTCTGTGTACCTCTGAGCCCCATGGCTCCTGGAGCAGTTACGGAGGCTCCTTCCAGCCTATAATGTGAGCCGTACAGATTCACCGCAAATATAGTCATTCTTCATCACATGTAATATCGTACACCTCCTATGCGCCTGACACGATGGAGATACAAAGCTGAACAGCCGTCCCTGTTTTAAGTTGCTTGTAGTCTAGTCATTACTATCAAGTTGCCATTGATATTACATTGAGAACAATTAGAATCATTGGAGACGGGGAAGAGATGCTTAGAGACCATCTAGAGGGCTTATTGGCAGATGAGGGAACTAGGTCCAGAGAGGGAAGTCCTGCGACCTGGTAGAGACAGGGTCAGTTACAGGGTCCAGGCTCCTGGCCCCCGGGCCACAGCCCCTTCCCCACGCATGTCTTGTCCATGCCCCCCACTCACACCAGATAAGCTTTGGAGCTCAGACAAGTCTGGTTCTCAGTAGTTGAGAATCTAAAACTACATGCTCCATAGGTTCCTTAGAATTGCTTTTTATCACAGTAATCGGAGTGCCTGGCTCATTTCGGTATTTGCCGTAGTTTAATGGTGTCGCTCAACATTAACTTCTCCTTACAACCGGATTCTTTTACCCCCCCCCCATGAGGTGAATTCACCCTTTTGGTCGGCTTCTCTCTGTGTCTCATGAAAACTGTGTTTACACTGTTTTAAAGTCCAGGCATGGGCTTCCTACCCTGGAGATTACATATTTTAATGGGAACATCCTAGCTGCCCACAAATGTTTGAGGGCTGAAAGAGGGCCTCGCAGCAGCAGAATGAGAACCAACAGGAGAGTTACAGGAAGATCCATTTGGCTCAGTGTAAGAAATGTCTGTGTGGCCAGTAGCGCTAAGAATGGAACGGCCCCTCTTCTCTAGCCCCATCTTAGCCACTCAGTCATGCCTAACCTGTAAGTCTGAAAAATATCATTTTGCTGGGGTTCTGCTGCAAAGAAAGATGGGGAGAGCGGCTACTGGAAAATGTGATGGTTAATTTTATGTGTCAGCCTGACTGGGCTGAGGGATGCCTGGATAGCTGGTAATATACTATTTCTGGGGGGGGTGTGCGAGCATGTTTCTGCAAGAGATTAGGTTTTGATGTGGTGGACTGAGGAAAGCAGATGACCCTTCCCGATGCGGTGGTCATCATCCTATCTGTTGAGGGCCTGAATAGAACAACAGGCGGGGGGTGAATTTGCTTTCTCTGCTTAAGCTGAGACACCCATCTTCCTCTGGCCTGGACACCAGGGCTCCTGGTTGTCAGACCTCCAGCCTCAGACGGAGCCACACCGGCCTCCCTGAGCTTCCAGCTGCAGACGGCAGATGTGGGACTTCTCGGCCTCCATACCCGCCTGAGCCAATTGCTATAATAACCTCCTCTTATTCAAACATCCACACACGTACATTTCTCTGGAGAACCCTCACTATTACAGGAAGTAATGGAAACTGCCAAATATGTGATGGATTTCACAGAGTTGGATAGAGTGGGAAAGGAAGAGCAATCAGGGAAAACCCTGTGTTTTCCAGCTTAGACACCACCACCTGCTTTAGTGTTCAGGGACAGACGTGGATTCTGTAGAAAGCTGGAGGCTTAGTTTGCACAGAGCCCTTGGCTACCAAATACTGAGCGTACTACATGCCAGGTACTGTGCTACCATATGTGCTTCTCACATGAGAACTTTATTTTGTAGGTGGGTATTGTCCCCGTTTCAGAGTTGAGCAAACCCACTCTAGTATAGCGGGTCCAACCCACACTGGAAGGGATACCCCAATGAATATAAAGAAGGTCCCTTCTGGCCCTGGTGGACCCTTCATTCTATTGCTCATTGATACCGGTTTCACCTGTTTCTTTTTACTACTAGAACTCTTAAGCTGTGTTTGTAGTTCCTGTGGGACTGCACTGTCCCAGAGCTCATGGAGACCTCACGCTATTGAAAACATGGGTGAGGCTGCCTTTCAGTAACAATGTATTAACAATACATGAGATTTATCTAAAATGTGAATGCTATTGGAGACATAGAGTACTTCTTCTTTACTAAGAAATTAGGACATCTTAAAACCTTTGAGAAGTACACAAAAAGCCCAAGGTCTCCTCCACATCTTTTTTCTTTTCTAATGCTGATTCAGTTTCATTTCATACAACTGTTATTTCTTTTTAAATTGGCTCAACTGTAGTAGCCACCATGTGCCTTTTCTGCATCATAAGGTGGAAAGCTGTCCAGGTCTGACTGCTGAAACATGAAGGCCTGTGAATGTCTGAGAGGCTGGCTCTTTGTTTTCATACGTTAAGTAGCGCTTTCCATTGTAGGGTCATTTGAAAGTTTTTAGTCATTAATGTTCGTAATAGTTCCTTAAGATGATTCTCATTCTTACTTCCACATTATAACCAAATACTAAGTAATTTAGTGATTGTCATGGAAACCAACTGGACACAAAATTTTCTTTTGGCATTGCTGTTGGCAGGGAGACTGCGCATTCTGGTCAGAAATTAACTTGGGAGAAACTTGAAAGAATATCTGGCTAGTTGAAGATCTTGTTCTCCATTCCTTCGCTTATTAACTATGTGATGACAGGCAGGTAAGTTAGTATTTCTGAGCCTCAGTTTCTTTAACTCTAAGGAAAAAAGGTAGGGGTGTGTGTGTGTGTATGTGTGTATGAGAGAGAGGAGAGGAGGGGAGGGGAGGGGAGGGGAGGGGAGGGAAAGGGAGGGGAGGGGAGGGGAGGGGAGGGGAGGGGAGAAGAGGAGAGGAGGGACATACTATGAAATGCAAAAATGAATCATAATTCTGACAAGGATCACATCTTACTTGACTTTGTAGCCTGTCATGCAGCCGGCTCTCAGTGAATACTTGTTGAATGTAGGAAGAAATGAGAGACGTTGACGTTTAGTTTCATGTGTTCTTTGGGACTCAGAAGAGATAAAGTGAAGAATGATGAGGTGGATAGGAAATTCCCCGTTGATCTGCCCTGACTTCGGTGCAGACTTTTCTTACTACGTATTTCAACATGGACTTATCCGTAGCCTGCGTTTGGCATATTCTCACCTCACCTAACACTTCTATCTCAGTTCCCTACTTTTATTCTAATATGTATACATTTCCCCCTCTGGTGGTAAATTGCAAGCTCTTGGGCATGGAAGCTATTTCTTTGTAATACTTAGCGCGAGGCTGAGCACGGAATCCCATGGTGACCGCTGTTTGATCACCTACTTCTGTTCCCTGGCTGGGCCCAAGATGATGGAGATTCCAATGTAGCTTGTTTCTGGCAGTGACTGACACACAGCTACTGCTTCCGAGCCTCTAACAAACACCAGGTACCAGAAGAAGAGGGACCAAGAGCTTCTAGAGTGGTTACCCATCTTTGTGTCTACTTTCCCCTCAGGGAAAGATGTCTCAGCATGGACTTCTTGGAATCCTCAGCTGAACTCTGCGTGACTTTCTCTTCCTCATTTTGTTTTAGGCATGCACATTGGTGCCAAAGACTACAAATCCACTGATTTTCTCCTAAAGATCTATGCAAAGTGCAGAAATAGAATCATCCCCAAATGAAAACATAGCTTGAGTTTGATTCCATTTTTTCACAGGTGCAGGATTCATGCAAATTCTGTTTGTATATGTGTGTCATTTGCAAGAAGCAAAGGTGTTAGGAACACATGCAAATTGACTACCTTTCTGCCAATTCCCTTCTCCCTCAGTGCCTGAATCTACACAATCTATGTTTTTGGTTTTTCTTTCTTCAGAATTTAAGCAAACCGAGCTATCACCGATGTTAAATTTTTGGGGGTTTATCTTTTTATTCTGAAATACAGGAAATTATAAAACAGTACCTAGAGTCCCACGAACCCTTCACCTAGCTTCCTCTAAAGATGACATCTTATATAACTGTAGTAAAATATCAAAACCAGGAAATTGACATTGACACAATACTGTTAACTAGAGAATATCTGATTTTTCAAAAGCACAAGTATCTTGAAGTCATGCAATAATACTTTTAAACACAAATAATATGTCTTGATATTAGGTGAGGAGGTTGACAAGGCGAGTAAATATTCTGAAAGCAGTAGAGGACTGATACCAGCTGTGAAACCCCAGCAGCCAGTGTGAAGAGCGTGCTCCCTGGCTCAGGGCTGTGCCCTACACAAAGGAAAGTCCTCACTGCAGGAAGCCGAGTGACGTGGACTAGGCAGAGGGAAATGGAAACTTGCTGGAAGGTTCAGTGGGACGTCAGTCGGACGGTGTGTGTCTATTCACCCAGAGCCAGGCTGTGGCCACAAAGAAACCGTCCTCACGCCCCCACGATAAGACATGAAGTCCACTTAATAGAAGAAAAGTATATGCCATTTGTAGAAAAATAATGATGTTTTAATAGACTTTATTTTTTAGAGCAGTTGTAGGTTCACAGCAAAATTGCGAGGAGAGAGTTCTCACGTACCCCTGCGCCCACACATGCATGCCCCCCCCCCCCCTCAGCATCCCCACCAGTGGTCCCCTTTTACTAAGGATGAACTTCCACCAATACATTGCCATCGCCCAGAGCCCACGGCTGACATGAGGGGTCACCCTTGGTGTTGTACATTCTGTGGGTTCTGACACCTGTCTAATGACATGTGCCCACCATTATAGTATCACACAGAGTAGTGTCACTGCCCTAAAAACCTTCTGTGCTTCATCCATTTCTGCCCCCAACCCCTGGCAACCTCTGATCTTTTTACTGTCCCCATAGTTGTGCCTTTTCCAGAATGTCATAGAGCTGGAATCATAGTATAGAACCTTTTCAGATTGGCTTCTGTCACTTACTCATATGCATTTAAGGTTCCTCCATATTTTTTCATGGCTTGATGGCTCATTTCTTTTTTGCGCTGAATAATATTACATTGCCTTGATGGACCACAGTTTATCCACTTACTTACTGAAGGACAGTCTTGGCTGCTTCCAGAACGTTTGCTGATTATGAATAAAGCTGCTGTAAACCTCATCGTGCAGATTCTGAATTGGGTTTTCAATCCACCCTTGGGCATTGCGTGGGTCTGTTTCTGTGCTCCCATTCATATATAAGTGACAAATGCTTTTTTAAAAATGAGTGATAAACGCTTTTTAAAACATCATCCTCTCCCATGGACGGGTGGTGAAATGAGGGCTTATTTGGGTTTTTTATTTGGTGTCTCTCTTCACTCTGTCAGACATGGAATTGTTAAGCAAATGGTGATACTTTGTGTCTAATTAGCAACTCTGATTGTTCACAGTGTGCAGTAGCAGGGTGTTCTCTCCCTCACTGTCTCTCTGGGGGAGGCGGTGGGTACTAGCAAGGTTAACTATTTACATCTGGCTAGCCGGCTCCGACTCCGACTCATGGAAATGGCGTTGCTTTTCGCTCTTATTGTAGCAGCATCGGGGAGCAGGGGTAGGGTTAGGACACTGGCCAGCAGAAGGAACTCTGGCCAGGGCAGAGATGTCCTGGAGATAAACCACTTCCACCATCCTTTCTCTGAGTCTAGACAGAGCTGAAGAATTCTCCCCTATAAGCACCTCTGCCAGACACTACCTACCGCACAAGAAGCGCTCTCAGCTCTTTCCTGCCAAACAGCTCAATTGTTATGGGTGAGATGGGGCTGAATCAGTATAATCTCCGCTTTCATCAGGACTCCACTCAGCACCCTGGGGTTAGGCCGTGCCCATCACAAGTCCCGTGGGGGAACTTGTCTGTGTCAAGTAGGGGAATAAAGATTCCCAACTGGCTGTGTTCCTTGGCCTTTGACCTAGTTCCTTAACTGCTCTAATCTCTGAACTTCCCTTTACTCACTTAAACAGTGACTGGATTGCCTGGAAGGTTATTTTCTAGCCTTTATAGTACCTAGGAACTCCCCTAGTACTTGGAGCTGTCCTGTCTGTAAAAAGATCTTTGTATTAAGAGAAATCTTGACACTCTCTGTGGCCTTTTCTGAAGGAGGGTGTTGCTAATCACCAGTTTGGGGAGCAGAGAGTCAGTAAAAGCCCGACAGATGGGTGAAGATGGGGCCATTAGCAGAACTAGGGGAAGAGTTAGGCGATGTCTAAACCATAAACTCTAAACCAGTACATTCTTGGAATTCAGTTGTACTTGGGTTGTTTATAAAGTTTTGCAGTGAAGCAATTTTATCTCCCACAGGGCGCTACCCTAATTTACTTGAGGGCTCCAAGTGCTGGCACCAACTCTAGGTGCCCCCTTTATTTTAAAGTGTGAATTCATCCGGGCACCCCAGCATTCCCACTTTGTGTGCGCTTAGATATCAGGAGCGGAGGGAGGTTGAGTGAACTTCCGTTTGCCTGGTTCACATCAGGGACAAGAGGGGATGAGGGAGGACTGTCTGCGTGCCCTGATGGCCGGGTAAAGCATTACTGAGGCACAGGCAGGGAATGGGCAGCGTCTGTGGCGAGTGCCAACGCTGAGGCTGAGATCTCCAGGACAGCCTGCTGCCTCCTGCCCTCAGACCCTGGACAGACACCTTATTAGGTCAGGCGATTAAAGATTTGCCAACGCAGTGGTGGTCCCCTCACCCCCTGAGCGGAAACCCACCACAGCTGTTTGCATGCCTATCACCCCTTCCCCCTTGCCCTGCTTGTATGTGCAAAAAAGTCCAGTAGGAGAGTAGCAGGCGTGCAGGTACACTGGTTCCTCCCAGAGAGGCAAGTGTGCAAGCATCCAGCCCCCTGCCTGACCCCAGCGAACCCGGGCAGCAACTTTTCCCCCTGGCGCAGGTGCTCGCTGGCGAATGCTTTGCTCCTTGGATCAGCACACGCGTATTTCAAAAGTGGAGTGGGGCTCTCCCTGGGGCATTATAGGGTGTCATCTCTGGCGTTTGCTCCCATTGCAGAAAAACAAGTCCAATGCAATGCACTCGGGTTTCTGAACAGCTGCTGAGCGCCCAAACCGAACAGTCAGCAAAGTTGTTGCAGGGAGAGCATGGGCTCCGGGGAGGGTTGGAGGAGGGGCGGGGGGGGGGGGGTGAGGCTCCGCGCTCCCGATCCCGGGCCGGCAGGGTTGCTGGAAAGGGGGGAGGCCCGGGCGGGGAGGGCGGGAGCAGCTGTGCCCGCCGCAGCTGTGCGGGCTGCAGGGGAGCGGGCGCCCGCCCAGCCGAGCCATGCGGGACGTGAGCGACGTGTGGCAGCCTCTGCTCGGAATATTACGTTGCACTCTGGGATTCAGGGAGCGCCGCCTTCTTCCTTGCAATCACAGCACAACTTCAGCGTGAGGTCTGAGGGCTGCACCTCTGCAAGGCGGGGCGCGAGCGCTTCTGTGCTGATGTATGGCTGTGGCAGTCCCCGCTAAACGCACCCCGGGTCGTTACAGGCAGACACTGGCCTGACCACACGACTATCACCTGTCGTGAGCTGGTGCAAAACTGCGAGAACCGGGGAGGCAGAAAGGACACGGACACACACACACACACACACACACACACAACAAAAACTGGTGAGGAAGAGATGCAGTAGGACTGTGCTGGATAAATGTTATGAATTTTAGGGGTTTGCATAATCAAGGTGCCGCCTCCCAATAATTATTCCGGGGCTTTCTCGCCCCCTCCTGGTGCGCACACTGCAGGTCTCTCAGCAGCGGGTCTGGGAGCCCGGGTGCCAGGTCTTGGGGCTGGACGTTGGGAGAGCAGAGTTCAGGACAAGTCAAGGTTTCTGAGGGATTCAGGAGAGTGGGTGGGGTGAGGGCGAAGGACAAGGGAAGGCCTCTCCCCGGGGTGGCAGGGGTCGTGGTGAGTGAGTCTCACAAGTATTATTAGGGAGCAGCACTGGCAAGGAGCGACCCGGAGAGCTGTGCCCCACAGACGCTCTCAGCATCCTTCCTCAGGCTTCCCTCTCTCCAACCTTGAACCCGAAGCCAGGGTCTTCAACCTGACTGTGCAGGACCTGGAGCGCGTGTTAAGAATGCAGAGTATTGAGGTCCCACTCCCACAGAGGCCGTCAAGTAGGATGCATTTTAACCAGTATCCCAGATGATTCGGCTGCGGGGATCCACGCATCACACTGGATGGCGGCCCTCTTTTCCGCCCAGCACAGATGAGGCCATAATCTGGGAAGCCGTGCCGGTCGTCTTTAGGGGATGATAGGAGGACGCTCATGGAGTAGGACCTTTCCAAGGCTGGGTTTACGTTGTTAGTTTTCAGGCGCTGCAGGAGCAGGGTGCGCTGCTGTCGTGGGCCTGCAGGGGGAGCCAGCAGGTCGCCTCCTGGCTTGCCCAATGCCCCTCCCCGCCCGGCTCCCCACGTGAAAGGGGCCTGGGACCCGAAGAATGCGTCCCCGCCCCAAGGCTGACGTGTGCATCGCTGCCGGCCCAACTCTTAAAAGCCCCGGCAGAGCACAGCTCGTGCTAGCAGAGCCGGAGAGGAGGCAAGCAGGAAGGTAACGCGACTGTGCGACTGTCACTCCGCTCCGCTCCGAGCATCCCGGGGACTTACCAAGCGGACAAGCCTGGCTCTGCAGAAGCTGCGGGTGCAGCCCCAGCCCCCCTCCCCTTTCGAAGCTTTCGTGGAACTTCACGCCCGGGGCGAGCGTTCGTCATTTACCACAAAGCACGTTTCCAAAAAGCAGCACTAGGAAGGGCGCCCGGGCCACGCTCTCGCGCACTCACCCCCTCTTCCCCTTTGTTTTGGGGGGTCGACACGCCACTCTCCTCAAGTCTGAATTCTTCGCAAGGGACAGAGGGCCACCAAGTCTAGGCTGTGAAGATGCCCTTGGAACTGACTCAGAGCCGGGTGCAGAAGATCTGGATCCCGGTGGACCACCGTCCCTCGCTGCCCAGATGTGAGTGCGGATGCGCGCGGGGGCCAGGCTGCAGGGGAGAGGCGCGCCGCTTGGAGAGCTAGGCCATTGTGTGGCGGGCGCTGGCGGGGCGCTTTTGTGCCTACTCCTCTCCGGCGCGCTCGTGCGGGGCGGGCGCCGCCCTCCATCGCGGTCCCTGCCGGTCTGGGCGCCTTCCGCTCCTCCCCGGCGCTTGGGGCGGGGTTGGCAGGGGCTCAGGGCGGGGACGACACGGGCTCCGGCGCCGGCGCTGCGCCTCCCCTGGCCGGCGTCGGCGCGCCTAGGCTCTGCCGGCTGCACCGCGCTGCTCCGCGCGACTCGCGCACCGGAGCGCAGAGGGATCCGGAAACAGCGAGCGCGCTGCGGCCTCTGGCTCCCGAGCGCCGGGGGCGGGAGCGCAGGGCACTGCAGAGCCTTTGCTTCGTGACGCTTGGGAAGGGACGCCCGCGTGTCCCCCAGCCCCCGTCATCCTCCGTGGCGCCCGTCAGGCTGAATCCGGCCAAGGGACGAGGCCCCTCGCACGCGCAGCGTCACCTCGGATCTCCCCCCCATTCTCTCCATCACTACCTTCCCTCCTCTCTCCCTGTTTCTCTTTACATCTATTTCCATCGCCTCTCTTCACCCCTCCCTACGTTTGTCTGCCCTCCGTACCTCTATGTATTTACATCTCCTCTCAGTCCCTTTTCTATATATTTCTATCACATCTCTTGCTTTTTTCTCCTTTCTGTATATTTCTAATCTTTCTACTCTTTATATATCTTCCCTCTGTTTCCTCTCTCTTTCCCTCCCTCTCCTCACTCCCACCTCCAGGTGGTGTGCTGGGGGCCGCGAGAGAGCAGCCCTGGAACCAAGCCTTTGCCTCCAGTTTTGCGGAGGGTCTGTAGATGGGTGACAGCACAGTTGGCAGTGTTTCACTCCACCATGCTTGGAATTTGCTGGCAGTTCACCACCCTGCTCCGTCTATCGTGGGCCATACGTGCTTTGGAAAGGTTTATCTTAGGCTCCATCGCTAGCTATGGAGAGAGCCCCCTCTTAAAAGGGTGGTTCCAATGCTTTGAAGGTGATATCGCTCCTCCAGGTAACCTGCCCAGGAGCATCAGGTGGATAAGGTAGAGCCGGGTGGTGGGTGTTTTGTCTCAGGACAGGTCAGGTTGCCTGAGAGGTAACCATAGGATCCCAGGTGCAAACCCTAGGGAGTCTTCTAGGCATGGGTGACACGGGAGTGCGAGGCCAACTGCTGGCCTTCTCTGTTGTCACGTTTTGGGATGGTCACGGTGACAGCTCATACAGCTCACCACCTTGGGCTTTGCCCAGGTCTGAATCACACCCCCCTCCCCTGCCGGCCCCAGGAGGTGGGGAGAGATGGCTCTGTGGTGCCCGTTCGGTCCACTGGTGATGGGACCTGGCAAGGCACTCCTGACACTGGGGGCTGCTCTACCAGCTTGTCCCCCTCTGCTGGACCTGAGGGTTTGGGGGGGCCACAGAAATCTTAAAGAGAACTAGGTGTCTTTGCAAGGGGGGGATTGGCATGTCTGTTTCTTGTTCCCTAGCCCTTTCAGATGCTTCTAAATAGCTTGCACACTGGGCTGACCACGGTCTGCTTGTATTTCTATAAAAACCTAGTGATGCTGAAGAATGCAGCTCCTTAAATCCTGAGGGAGATTTGGCGTCTGCAAGATGCAGAAACAATCCCACCTTTTGTGACTTGAGTAAAACGTATTTATATGCAGCACTTTGTAATCTAACTGGTCATATGAATATAAGTTGGTTCTGTATATGTATGTAAATGTATGCATTTTTATATAGGTGTGCGTACACACACACGAATAAATTTTGTAGTTCCCGAGGTTCATGGTGATGGGCTGAGATCTGGGAGGAATGATCCTGGGGTTGGGAGCGGAGGGCACTGAGATTGGCTGCATTCGCTCAGTCGTGTGATTCTTAGACACAAGTGTGCAGCGAGCTTCTTTCCTGCAGGCTTTAGAGACCCATCCATTAGACTCTGTCGGTCTGCACGTCTCACACGCAGATGAGAGATTTGTCTAAAAATCCCTCACAGAGCTGGGGGGCGGGGTGGATGCTGAAGCTGATGGATTACGTCCCTGCCTGCCCCGCCCACTTCCGGAATCCTGAGAGTGGTTCAGAGGTGTGGTCTCAGACGCATTCTTCCTTGTAAAATTATCTGCAGCCTGGATAATTATTCCATGCCCTTATTTCAAGTAGCGGTGTCTTTCTTGGTTTCTATAGGCACATCTGTCTCTCTTTAGAATAGAGAAAACAGTCTTGCTTCATGGCATCGTCCCTGATTCCCTCCGCCCTTCTTTAATGACGTTTGGAACATTGAATGGATTTTATCCTTCCTAAACCTGTTACCAGCTTTATAAAAGGTGTCCTAATTGGGGGTCTGCAGAAGATTCCTCTGAGGGTGTGGGGGACATCACTGTTGATGTGCAAAGGACAGTAAAACAGAAAGCTCCAGATTAATTAGTTTGGTGAAATTTCTGCTCCTGAAGTACATCAACTGGGTGCTCTGGTATGACACCCATTTGTGGTAAATGCTTACAAAATCTGCAGCTTCCTTCAAATGCAAACCATAACTTGGTGGGGAGGGTCTTACTGAATTGGTGAATCAACTTCATTGACAAGGAAATCATTTATCGACTGGCAAGGGCTGCCTGTCTTTTCTGTTTATCATCACTAAAAGTGGAGAGCTGTATGCGAGTTCCTACTTATTTACTCACTCAGAACCTCAGTGTTCTCATCTGTAAAGTGGGTTCCATATTGTCCACTGGTAGAAGAGTTTTCATTTCAGTAGGGGCTTAAATCCAGTGATGGTATTCTAACTTAAAGGGAGATAAGGGGCAGCCAGATGGCTCAGTTAGTTGGAGCGTGAGCTCTCGACAACACGGTTGCCAGTTCAATTCCCACATGGAATGGTGGGTTATATCCCCTGCAACTAAAGATTGAAAACGGCGACTGGACTTGAAGCTGAGCTGCACCTTCCACAACTAGAATGAAGGACAACGACTTGCAGCAGATGGGCCCTGGAGAAACACACTGTCCCCCAATATTCTCCAATAAAAATTTTTTAAAAAGAGAGATATCCTTACCCGTCCATGGTTGGCCACTGTAGTTTACACTGGTGGTTCTTGTCCCTGGCTGCACATTAGAATCATTTGGGGGAAATATTGGGAAAAAAGATTCATACGGGTTCCCTGAAGCAAGTTAGAATTGCCTCAGGTAAGGCCTGGAAATCCTATTTTCTTAGAGTTCCTTAGGTTCAGTCACTGGTGGAGAACCACTAGTTGAGGAAAGAGCACTTGAAGGATTCCAGGTGAGACCAATTCTGTCCCTTTGTACTTGTGTGGCCCTCTCTTCATGTGTGGGTCTTAGTTTCCACGTGTCTGGAGTGGTGGAAGCCATAAACGCTGAGGCTGACAGAGGCTGCAGGAAGCATTTCACCCATATTACGTCATAATCCTCCCAAGAAACTTTATGCAGCATTTCTCCATTCACAGAAAAGGAAACTAAAACATTGGGAGATCAGGTCACTCGTCCAAAGTCCAAGGAAGGCATGGGAACTGGCTTTGAACTCTTTATTTGACTCCAGGCCCTGCCCTCTTAGCCACTATGCTATTGTATTGCCGCCCAGTGTTGTCAAATGATTCACCAAAACTCCCAGCCCTTCACTGTTCCTGGCAGAGACCATGTTGGGTTGGGAGGGCCATTCGTTGGACAGAGATTAGTTAAACATGCATTAAAATATACATGCAAAGTCATGAATGAGTATGGTATTCTCCAAATAGTACAGAAAAGCTTTTGAAAGTTTAGCTTCTCTGGGTTCTTCCCCTCCTCAAATCCTTAGGCCTGTCCCTCTGGGGCAAGCTCACTTAGATGTTGGTTCTTTTTTTTTAAATTAATTTTTTTAAAGTTACAGTTGACATTCAATATTATATTAGCTTCAGGTGTATAACATAGTGGTTAGACATTTATATAATTTGTGCAATGATCCCCCTATTAGTCTAGATGTTGGTTCTTTTTTTAAATTAGTTTCAGGTGTACGAAACAACATAATGATTAGATATGTACACCCCTCACAAAGTGATCACCCCAGCAAGTCTACTACCCCTCTGACACCATACGTAGCTATTACAGTACCATTCACTATATTCCCTGTGCTGTACTTTACATCCTGTGAATTTATACATATATATTTTAAATTATAGGTGACATTCGGTGTTATTTAATATTAGTTTCAGGTGTACAGCACAGTGGTTAGGCATTTATATAATTTATGAAGTGATTGCCCTCAATAAGTCTGGTACCCATCTGACACCACATATATATAACATAATATAAGACTGGGTCTTATATTATTTTTTGCTCCAAAAGACGCGTTAAGAGTTGATGGTCTGGCTAGGTCTGATTTTCGGGGAAATAGGGTAGTTTTTACATTATTGACTATATTCCACATACTGTATTTTATATTCCTGTGACTATTTTGTGAGTACTAATTTGTACTTCCTAATCCCGTCACCTTTCTCACCCACCTCCCAGCCCCCCCCCCCCCCCCCCCGTGTAGCAACCATCAATTTGTTCTTTGTTTGAAAAAATATATGCACCCCTATGTTTACTGCAGCTCTATTCACAATAGCCAAGATACTGAAATGCTCATCAATAGACAATTGGATAAAGAAATTGTGGTACATTTATACAATGGAGTATTGCTCTGCCATAAAAATGGATGAAATTTTACCATTTGCGACAACGTGGATGGCCCTAGAGGGTATTATGTTAAGTGAAATAAGGCTGAGAAAGACAAATACCATATGATCTCACTTATATGTGGAATCTAAAGAACAGAATACAAACAAAGTAGATGGATGTTGGTTCTTAACATTAGCTAAGCAGACTATTCGGGCTGATGTGATCCCAGGAGCGGGTCTATGTCCAGTGGATAATAGTGAAGTGTTTGCCATAGCTTTCTGGGCCTGCATTTTGTTCCCCCAGGGCCAAGGGCGTGCATTGGTTTTCCAGAGAGCCCTTCTTAGGTGGTGGTATAGCTGCAGGGTCACAATGGGTCTTTCTGTGCAGCGTTCGGCTTGCCCTTGCCTGGTGGAAGTAGGTCTCGGTGGTTACGGCCATCAAAATTCCATCAGGTCACGCTGGGGACTGACCCCGTCTGCATCCATTTGTTCCCCTGGGACTTGTCACTAAAGCCATAACTTATCCACTTATAGAAAAGATCATGAATGAGTTGGCATCTTTTTGAAGTTAGCATTTCGGAGCTCTCCTGGGTAGAAGAAAGCTTGCTGGAGGGATGGGAGCAGCAGCAAAGTGTCTTCCGACAGCTTGTTTTATTTTCTGAGCATGACCTGTGGGTGTCGGTATGGTGGGTGAGGACAGCTGACGAGTGCCTGCTTGTGTCAGTGCGGTACCCATTGTCAGAGAGGTTAGCAGCTTAATCTGGTTGTAGGGCCGGAATTGGAATTGTAGCCTCTGCCCCATCTAGCTGACCATTTTCAGGATTGGCTACTCAGGTCACCATAGGTGTAGCTTACCGCACTCGCGTACTGGCCTCCTGGTTATCATTTGCTTTTCTGCATCCACTTACATCAGGGAACTGACCCGTGCAGGCAGTACACATGCGTAATAGTAACACAGTGTGGCTGGCTGTGGACGGACCTGTCTCAGCTCAGGTGCTATTCAGCGATGACGCTGACCCTGGCTACCCCATTCAAACCACCCCCACAGCCACCAGCCCTAGTGCCAGTGCTCTTTCCAGGGACATCTGCTCTGCTCTCATAGCATTATCATGCTCTGAAATGACCCTGTGCGTTTGTATGCTTGTGTGTTGTGTGTGCATACTCGGTGCTCACAGGGCCCTTGAGTGAGTGATGGTAATGACATTAGAGAGTTGGGGGTGAGCTCCCAGAACTTGGTGACTTTCCATGAGCTCTTATTCAAGGGATGGCCTTAACCACCGATGACACGTTTACCCTGAGCGTCCCCCCCAACTGCAATCCAGGTGATTATAGTCTGTTCACCTAGCAGTCTTTAAACAACTGTTTCTTTGCCCCTTTAACATAGTCAACATTTCTGTATCACCACGTACACATTTATGTGGACATCTAAATACATCTGAGTATAAAACTTTTTTTGTCAAAAAGAAGTTAAAATATTAAATATTTGTATAAGAGGACGTGAAACACACAAGTACTACGTACTTTTTGGGAAATCCTGTGTTAAACTCCATACTTATCTTCCCTAGTCCCTGTGCTGGTTGGAAGGAAGGCAGAGCCCCAGGGACAATGGTATGAGAGGTGGGAGAGGACTCTCTTTTCCCTGGGTTAAAAAATAAAAAGCCCCCCCGCCCCCCGGGGCTCAGGTGGTTGGAGCACTGTGCTCCTAAAGCCGAGGTCACCCAAGGTCCCAAGTCACCTGTTCGGTTCCCACATGGACCAGTGAGCTGCGCCCTCTATAGCTAAGATTGTGAACAACGGTTCTCCCTGGAGCTGGGCTGCCGTGAGCTGGTTGCCCGCAGCCGGTAAGAGTTGCCGAGAGCTGCGACTGAGTAACTGCCTGGGGAGGGGCAGGCAATAATACCAGCATGGGCCAGGGAGCTGTGTCCTACACAACTAGACTGAGAAACAACGGCTTGAACCTGAGTGGGGGGTGGGGGGAGGCGGAAGAAGGGGAATAAAATAAAATAAAAATAAAAAGGTCCACAGAGAAGAAGAGACTGGAAGGTCTGGGGGAAGAGGTAAATGATTATAGGACCATGAAGACACTTGAGATGTGCTGTGACTTTAAAAAAGAGAAGGGAGGCATGAAGGAGAGTAAGACTCAGGCTTTGTCAAAAGGCTTTGTGGCAGCTCCTTTGAATCTTACACAAGAAGCCAAAGGAGTGGGAAGAATGACTTCTGCTTTGCCGGATGAGGGACTGATGGTTTATTTAGGTTTGAGATTCAACCTGAGCTTTTAGCTTAAGATGTTTACTCTGCTGTGTCTTCACGGTTTTTCCCTCCCGAAGTGGCTACTGCTAGAGATTTGGAGATGTGTGCATATGAGTAGGGGATAGTGCCACTAAAACCTGAATTGATAAGTCAGTCAGCTTGTCTCCAGTCTGGGGCTTGCTTATCTGTGGGTGTGCCCAGCCCGGAGGGAAGAGAGAGGGACAGAGAATGTCTGTGCATGTTTGGATGCCCTTGGTGGGGACATGAGATACGGACAGGGAATACCAATGGTTTAGAAGAAGGGTTAGTAGAGTGAGAATTGTTCTGGGGGCACAACTGAGAACTCTTTCCTCCTGTGTCGCCTGCAGCTGTCACAATGCATATACAGTAAGGTGTGTCTTACTTTATGTCCCCCTTGGTTTTGGGTGAGGCCGTCACCTTTATCTGCTTGCCCCTTAGGACTCAAGAAAGCACACTGTGTGCAGGGGCAGTAGGGAAATGCCTCTAGGTATTTCTAGGAACTTGTTTGCTCCCAGCCACTGGGAGCTGGAGAATCCTCGCCCAGGGCTTGTGTGGCTCCTGAATGTCTCCTGACCTCCTGATGTCCTTGCTCTCTCTCCTCCTGTTCCTCCTCCTCATTCTGCACGGAGAAGGTCACTGATGGTCTAAAAACAGGAAAGAAACAGCCCCTACATGTGGTGCTTGCTTCCTCCTAGCCCCAGCCTACAGGTCCAGGGGGCAGGTCCTAGAGGAGCGTGGTGAGTGTTTGGGCACCTGACCTCAGTTTAGTCACCAGACGGAGCATGACCGTGAGGGGGCACATTCAGCTTAAGAGGAGGCATCTTCTTCAAGCCTGTGCCTGTCAGGGGCCTGGTGGCTGTCCCTCCTCCCCCATGCGGCACTTGCCTATTAGAGAGAGACAGGGCTCCTGTCTAAACCTGATGTCTGCCTAGATTTGGGGTACAAGCTGAATAGCTTTGCCTGTACCCGTGTGACAGGTGCCCAGGAAGCAAGCTGCGTGGCTGATGAGGAAAGCTGGTCTGACCGTGGCAGCCAATGAGTGCCAGGCAGTGCTGCAGGGCTGGCGTGGGCAGGTGGCCAGTCTCTTGCTCCCGGCAGGCAACCCCTGGCTCTCGAGTACTCAGCACCAGGATGCTGGATCACCCAAGTGTCAGGGGCAAGACGCCCACCAAGGAAATACTGGGCCTTAAATGTCCAGAACAGGTCTCCTTGCTGCTTTCTTAAAACAGTGAAAAATCTCTCTCCCTGGTGTTTTGTCTTACTGAGATTCCAAGGGACATGGGACAGTCGTTCAACAGCGAAGCCAGGAGATTCACAGGCAGGACCTTCTGGGTTTCCTTGCCTGAGGCTTAGGGACCTGGAGCATCTAGGACCTTGTGACCTGCCCTTCCTTCAACAGGGCCCTGGCAGCAGTCAGAACTTGGCAATAGGCAGGGAGGGTCTCAGGGACAAAGGAATTTATCTGTCATCTTTAGGGGGAGGGCAGCACTCTGGGTCCCTGACATACTTTCACTTAATAGATTATTGCTTTTTAAAATTGCCTTCTTTAAAAAGAAAAGCATTTTTTTTTTTAGGAAGCTCAAGTAGACCTGCCGTGTGGAGACTGGGAAATTGATGATTGGCTTCTCTCTGTATTTTGGCTGGGGGGGTCCTGCCCCCCATTTCCCACTCCTACCTGCCACCTTGATTTACATATTGCATTTGGAAACACATCTCCTTATGATGACCTCATCATACTTGGTGTTGGGGGGGTCTCTTCCTTACACCCCCAGGAGTACCTTCTGCTCTGGGGTTAGGGTCAGTAAGGGGCTTCTCAGCTCGCTTTAGGGCCCTCCCTATCAGGCTGGGAATTGGGGGCTGGGAAGGTCGCTGACGTGCATCACCTGAGAAGCCACATGGAGCTGTGTGGTGTAACCGAGGGGCTCTGGCCACCAGGGGGCCCTGGTCCCACTGGATTGTAAAATGCTGGGAGCTGGGAATGAAAGGTATTTCTGTGGGAAGTTTTGGTTTGTTGTGTGGCACATGACTTTGTCTGTCTTGTGAGTTGCTTCACTGATGACACCTTTCTTTGTTCTTCCCAGCCTGTGGGCCGAAGCTGACCAACTCCCCGACCGTGATTGTGATGGTGGGCCTGCCAGCCCGGGGTAAGACCTACATCTCCAAGAAGCTGACTCGCTACCTCAACTGGATCGGCGTCCCCACTAAAGGTGAGGCCGTGTCCCAAGGCCGGATCGTCACGCTATGTGCTGCGATCCTGCTCCCCACCCTGCACCCCCCCAAAAAAAGCAAAACACAAAAATGGCCCTTCCAGATGCCATTTTTGGGCTGGTTGGTCCCCTGTACTGGGGGGAGAGATCCTTTACAGCTGTGTCTCCCACCGCGCTCTATACAAACCCTTACTTTGTGTCGGGATCATTTCTCCCTGGCCACTCGGTTATTTCCACTGCTCTAGAACCCACCCAGCTCAGCCCTCACCTCCTTCCAGAAGCTTTCTCTGGCCACCGCAGTCTATGCCGATTTTTTTTTTTTCCCTTTTAATTCCCATAGCACTTCGTGGTGACATTTGTCTACTGACTAAAGTGCCCCATACCGCTGATTCTATGCTTATGAATCTTTGCCCGGTCTTTCCAACTGTATGAGAAATGTCTTAAGGACAGGGACTCATTTTTACACTTGCTGTCCCCCACTGTGCCCAGTGCAGTGTGTCGTGTAGGAGATGCCCATCAATATCCGGTGCTTCCCAGGGGCATGGGCTGCTGTGTCCGCAGAATGGCCTGCTGGGATCTGGCAGTGGTGTGCAGTCCCACCCTCTCCTGGGCACCATCCGCAGAAATCATTGCCCAGTGTTCACTAGACGTGTGACAGCCACCTGTGCTCGCAGTGTCAGCCTCCAGTCCCTGACCTCGTGAGGCTGGACAGGAGGCTGGCTGTAGGAGACAACCTGCGGGGAAGCAGGTGGCTGTGCGCTGTGTTTGGTCCAGGGCAGCTGGGCTGCCTTCTGGGTCAATGATAGCATGTGACACGAGGAGGTCCACTTTCTGGTTTCCTTGTCTTACCAGAATCGTGTGTGTGTGTGTGGGCGGGGGGGGAGGGGGTGCTTGGTTTCCTTGTTTGGAGTGTTCCCAGCTGCAAGTGTCCTCTTCTTCCTGGGGGCCAGCTAAGTGTCCTCTCTCTTCTGCCCGCAGTGTTCAATGTCGGGGAGTACCGCCGGGAGGCCGTGAAGCAGTACAGCTCCTACAACTTCTTTCGCCCGGACAATGAGGAGGCCATGAGAGTCCGCAAGTAAGGCCCGAGCTGCCATGGAGGCCTTGGGTTTGGGTTTGCTTGGCGTTGGAAAGCCAGGTGCTATAAGAGAAAGAGGAAGCTGGCTGTGGTGTGGCTCTCCGCTGGTGGCCGTCAGGTCTGGCCCCACCGCTGTGTGCGTGTGGAGGAGTGTCCTGGTCTCTCAGAGACTCGCTGCTTTCATCTGCTCCTCCTAGGTGGTCTAACCCGGCTGATGGGATACAGATCAACAACAACGGCTCATTATTAAGAATGAACAAAATTGTTTTCGTGGAAAATCAGCTGCTTACACTGAACAGGATTTTCTTTTAAGCCCAAGGGGATCATGAAACCCAAACCCAATGGTGTTCAGCCCTGGCTGCACTTTAGAAATGCCTAGGAGTTTGGAAAGTTCCTGATGCCAGGCTGATCCCAGATGAGATCAGTGAGACTCTATGTCAGGACTCGGTTTCTCAGAAGCTCCCAGGGGGATTTCAGTGTGCAGCCAGGCAGGAGCAGCCCTTTAGAGGGTGACTGTAGCCCTCCACGCAGGCTTCCGCCGGGAACCTCTGTGCCTGTGGGGTCTGGCCTGGCAGCCCTGGCCAACCTGAGCCCTTTAGCAATAGAATCGCCAGTCCCTCTGCTCATTTGGAGGAGTGGGGGTTGCCTGGGCTTCTCCCGTCGGATGGGCCAGCGCTGATGCGTGTGCTCTTTCTGTGTGTTGCAGGCAGTGTGCTCTAGCCGCCTTGAGAGACGTCAAAAGTTACCTGACGAAGGAAGGGGGCCAGATTTCAGTAAGTCTCAGGAATACGCTGGCTCCATCTCCAATCCCATAGTGGGACGGTACCCTGGACAGAGTGACACGGAGACACTGGCCCAAGCAGTGCTGAGAGCCATTGTGAGGACACCTCACATAGGGACAAGTGCCTCTGGCCTTAGAGTTGATGGAAGCAGGTGGCTAGAGCAGCAAGGGACCCAGGAAGGCTCGGCAGGGGCAGACTCGGGGGCATAACCAGCCGAGGTGCTCTGCTCACCCCTCCTCTGTGTGTGGTCGGCACCACCCTCCAAGGCCGGCTGGACCCAGGGTGGCTGCAGCCGTGGAGCCAGCACCCTTCTCGTTACCCTCCCCTGCGTGTTACTGTTGTTCATTTGCTTTAAGGAGTATCCCCACCCCTCCCTTTTCATCCCTGAGTGCTGGAGGTGGTGGTGGTGGGTTGGGGGATGGCCGTGGGCAGGGTGCAGTCTCGCCTGGAACTTCATTTTTGGAAGTGACCAGCCTGACCTACTTGGTGTTTTGGCAAATACTGTTAAACTCGAGTTTGGGTTATCTTCTCTGCCCTTCTTTCTCCCTATCAGGTTTTCGATGCCACCAATACTACTAGAGAGAGGAGACACATGATCCTTCATTTTGCCAAAGAAAATGATTTCAAGGTGAGCCAGACTTCTTACCTTGCCCTGGAGTGCTCATGAAAAAGGGAAACCCTCAGGAATGGACTATTTGTACTTGGTCCTTCACCTCCCATGGCCCTCGTTGTGCTATGTACAGATAGGGCCTCCCTGGTGGGGCTCTTAGGGGTTACCCTGACTGGGGAGGGTGAAGCATCTCTCCTCTGGGGGAGGATAAACTTGGTATGGAGTGGATGGTTCTTTTTTTCATGTTCTGGAGATTTGTGAGTGGTGTCCTTCCTCCTGAGACGTGGCGATAACATCACCGCGATACCAAAGTTGGCCCTTCACATGACCTCATTTGTTTTCTCATGTTTCTGTCTCTCGTCCTCCCAGGTGTTTTTCATCGAGTCTGTGTGCGATGACCCCACAGTTGTAGCCTCCAACATCATGGTAAGATATTGCAGGACCCCCAGTCTCGTGCTGCAAGGCCCGGAGAAGTAACTGGGCCTTGAGAGCGAACTGGTCCTCTCTCTATGCTGTTGATTTTGTCTGAGAGGTGGGATTCAGGAGGTCAGAAGGGTAGATTGGTAGTGTGTTTCCCCGAACAGAAGACCTCACCGGAAAATAAGCCCTAGCATGATTTTTCAGGAGGACGTCCCCTGAACATACGCCCTCATGCATGTTTTGGAGCAAAAATTTAATATAAGATCCAGTCTTATTTTCGAGGAAACACGGTATTTAACCTAGAAGCGTTGTCTGTGACCTGGCCTGGCTTTACCCGGGGTCCTTTCAGACAGTCAGCAGAAAGCAGTCTTGGTGGGACATGAGAGGTAAAGTGGGGGTACGGGGACAGTTTCTGTGGATGCTAGTAGCTCGGCGGCTGGGTGGTGATGGGGCTGCTTGGGGCAAAGAGCAGCTCACTTTTCTAGATGGAAAAGGAGGCAGCAGGCTGGTCCCTTTTGCTACTGAGGGCCCTGGTCGGTAAGAATGGCTATGTATTGACCAAGGCCATAGGACTCAGCAGGCTAAAGGCAGAATTCCCACGTCTGGGAACCACGCAGGTGGTAAAACCACCTTCCTGCGGAGGCGTCTGCCACATACCCACCCTCCTCCTCCGGTGCCAAGGCGAGGTGTCTGGATTAATTGAGGATAATTGGCAGCTTAGTTTAATGAATTTCTTAAATTTTATCACTTGATAGCAATATATCACAAATAGAAAGGGTTACTGTAAAGCCTTTACCACAAGTCACCTTCTCATGTTGTAGATAATTTCCTATCCAACTTAAATACATCAGAATAAGCCGTAGCTATAAAGAGCACAGGTGTGAGGCCTCTCGCGGGGACACAGCGGAATGGCTCCACAGAAGCATGCGTCTTTAAAGGGATGCCGAGCGCTCCTTAGCTTCTGGTAGTGGGCCTTTTCTGAAAGGCAGTGGGAGTCTTTACAAGCATTTCTAAGAAATGGGTTCGTATTTCAGGAAGGGCTATTCAAGTTGTGGAAAATCAGTCCAGATTAGTGTTAGCAGATCGAAAGGAAGAGGCTCAAAAGCTGAGGAAACAGATGTTGCTGTAACCTACACAAAGGGTTTGGCTGTATTTCTTTGGTTGGGTTCTACTCGTTCCACTTGGTAGTAAAGGGAATAGCAGCTGCAAAATTGCTTTTCCCCAGTGAGCAGTCCCACGTGCTTGCCCGGGAATTTACCGTTTGTTAACACAGTCAGTCACTTGCCTGACTCTCCGTGTTCGCGTTCAGAGGTCTCTTTCGCTGATTAAGCCTCGAAGCGACTTTGTAGCTTAGGCCTTTCCACTATGCTCTTTAGGTGGGCGGCTCAACTAAGGAGGAAAGGACTTGGCTTTTCAGTGCTTAGTCCCGTGGCCCCAAGCACGTTCACACGGTGCTGCCACCATCACCGCCATCCATCTCTGGAACTTTTTCATCTTCCCAAAATGAAGCTCTGCACCATGAAATAATAACTCCCCATTGAACTTGGATTTTGGAAGATAGATGCCTCTTTGTCATGGCAGTTGTAGTTGCTGAGAAGGAAAAGAACACATGCCTTCAAAAATTAAGAGTTTCCCTAAAATCCACCAGACCTGTTGTTCAGTTATAGGCAATGGCAGGCCCGAAGGTCGGTCCTCTGGCATCTCCTTCCAAAGAGAGCAAACCTTGGAAGAGACTGGGTATGGGGTCCAGGTGGAGAAGTGTTAATAGAAGTGTTAATCAAGTGTGTGCTGCCCCATCTGTGGGTGCTGGAGGAAGAATCCTGCCTGCCACACTGGGCCAGGGATATCACCAGCAAGTCCCCAGTGCACCTTTACTAAACGACAACCTGCCCTTGGGGGACCATTGCAGAGGCTGACGCGGAACTTGGTTGACTTGAGGGCTGGGCTGTCTAGGGGTGACTTGGCTACGGGATTGATCCCTAATTGTGACCCATTCAGAGGCGTTCATGAGATCCCGCGTGGGTTTCCTATCTTCATCCTTTCAGGCTGTGGTGCCCTCCCTGGGTAATTATGACATTAGGACTCGACCCCAGTGTATTTCTTTTTTCTCTTACACGCTGGTCGGATCATCATTATCCCCAGCCTGTCTGTGCTTTCCCCGATTGCCAGCCCCAAATCCTGCTTCAGCTAAGCAGAAAGCCTGCCAGCGCCATTCATCAGCTGCCCCTTTGTGGTGTTACAGGAAGTGAAAATCTCCAGCCCGGATTACAGAGACTGCAACTCAGCAGAAGCTATGGACGACTTCATGAAGAGAATCAGCTGCTATGAAGCCAGCTATCAGCCCCTCGACCCCGATAAATGTGACAGGTAATCACCTACTTGAGGGCTTTTCATGTTTCTTGATGTTCCCACAAAGCATCTCCTCCTGGATATTTTCACAAACTCTGTTTTTAAATATCTTTTTCAAAAATTCTTTGATCACCCATTCAGTGGAACTGTTTCAGACAGTAACCAAGTAGAAGTGTGGAAAGTGACTGTTTGAGCTCAGTCATGCTGCTGTCCCGTTGACATTGCCTGTTTTCTTTTGCATTCTCTTGTTTCTCTCTCCCCCTCTTCTGCGAGGCCAGAAGCCCCTCAGCCAGACACTGTGTTATGCGCATTATATAATCGCTCTCTGACTCTCAGAGAAGACATTCAGTCTGTGCCTCGGGGAGCATACACCCCGACCTAGTGGTTCTGTTGGGCCGCTCTCTGCAGCTGGGCAGCAGGGGATTTGGCCCAGCCTGGCAATGCTGTGCTGGCCGAGGCCTCTGACCAACCAGGCGCCTTCTGTGCAGGGACCTGTCGCTGATCAAGGTGATCGACGTGGGCCGGCGGTTCCTGGTGAACAGGGTCCAGGACCACATTCAGAGCCGCATCGTGTACTATCTGATGAACATCCACGTGCAGCCCCGCACCATCTACCTGTGTCGGCACGGCGAGAGCGAGCACAACCTGCAGGGCAAGATAGGCGGGGACTCGGGCCTGTCCGGCAGGGGCAGGAAGGTAGGCGGGGAGCTGTGTGTGTGTGTGTGTGTGTGTGTGTGTGTGTCTGTAAATCCCTGCCTGTGGACATATGTGTGTGTTTCTGTGTATAAGTGTGAGTTTCTGTATGTGTGTCTATATAGAGGGTGCCAAAAATATATACACGTTTTAAGAAAGGAAAAAACTATTAAAATTATAATAGTCAATATATACTGATAGCAAAAGATGAATACAAGTCATATTTGACTCCTGCAATGACAAGAGGTGCTCAAAGTGGTTCCCATCAGCGTCCAGACACTTCTGATTACGGTGAACTACTGCTTGAGCAACGTTGACCAAAGTGTCCTCTTGTATCCTTTTTTTTGGCACCCCCGGTATATATGCCCCTCTCGCTGCGTGTCTCTGTATGTGTCTGTGTGTGTGTGTGTCCCAGTGTGTGTGTGCTCCTGTGTGTGTTTATGTCTCCCTATGTGTCAGTGTGTGTGCACGTGTGCATGGGAAAGGAGGGGCTGCGTGGCTGTGCGGAGGGTTTGTGTGGGGGGGGCTCCTCCTCACCATTCTAATGACAACAGAGCGACCGTCCCTGACGCGGAGCAGGAGGAGCCCTGCCCTGCTTCCCCAGGGGGCACCGGAGCCCAGAGTGCAGTGCGTGTCCCTCTCGTCCCATGCCCTCAGTTTGCCAACGCCCTGAGCAAGTTTGTGGACGAGCAGAATCTGAAGGACCTGAAGGTGTGGACCAGCCAGCTGAAGAGCACCATCCAGACGGCAGAGGCCCTTCAGCTCCCCTACGAGCAGTGGAAGGCGCTCAACGAGATCGATGCCGTGAGTCCCGGGTGGAGCCCTTCCCACCTCCTGCTGGGAATACCACTGGGACCACCCCAGGTGACCTCTGGCTGTTTCCTCCAGGGTGTTTGTGAGGAGATGACCTACGAGGAGATCAAGGACACCTACCCTGAGGAGTACGCCCTGCGCGAGCAGGACAAATACTACTACCGGTACCCCACCGGGGAGGTATGTGTGCTGGAGCTGCCCCCCGGCCACCTTGTTCATGCAGCGAATGGTGCTCCCATGTAGCTGGTGTGTGCTGTGCATGGAGGAGCTCACGCCGGGCCTTCAGAGGCCGGGGAGTCGGACTAGACCAAGAGAGGGCTGCTGGGACCTGGTTAGTCAGAGAAGGAAGTGGGGGATGGGCAGCAGAGGGACCGGTGTGAGTGGGAGCCTTGGTGGTCATGAAAGTCACAAGCCTACACCTTCTTCTTCAATTTCTTTTTATTGAGATAAAATTCACATAATACAAAACTAACTGTTTTAACCATTTTAAAGTATACAATTCAGTGGTTTTTAGTATATTCACAATACTATGCAACCATCACCACTAATTCTAGAACATTCCATCACTCCAAAAAGAAACTCCAGCCCGTTAGCAGTGGTCCTGATTCCCCATACCTCTGGCTACAGACAACCACGGAGCTACCTTCTGTCTCTGGAGTTGCCTGTTCTGGACGTTTCCTAGACATGGACTCAGGCAGTATGCAGTCTTCTGTGTCTGGCTGCTGTCACTTAGTTTAACGCTTTCAGCATTCATCCATGTTGCAGGGTGTGTGAGTTCGTCACTCCCTTGTGTAGTGTAGAGGGTTCGGAAGGGGAAGGAGCAGTGAGACAGAGGGAGGACGCAGGCTTATGTCCTCTCATAGGATTGCTTCTCCACACACTCCCCTTTCCTAGGAAGCCAGTTGAGGTGGGTCTCTAGGACCTATAGGGGCTGCAGCACTGACACCTGGGGTGATGGCTGATCCATTGACTGTGTGTCCTCTGGTTCACAATCGGGATGGCCAAGTTGGTGACGTCCCCAGCCATCACCACCACCACCACCACCAGCCCCCCCTCACCACCCCCTGTGCTTCTGCTGCAGCACAGCACCTGTACCTCTGTCTTGCAGTCTTACCAGGACCTCGTCCAGCGCCTGGAGCCGGTAATCATGGAGCTGGAGCGTCAGGAGAATGTGCTGGTCATCTGCCACCAGGCTGTCCTGCGTTGCCTCTTGGCTTATTTCCTGGATAAGAGTGCAGGTGCCACTGTCCTCTGAAGCTTCCTGGTAGGGGTGGGCGGGGTGGGGAATGGGAGCCAGGTGCGACCCCTGAAAGGAGGGAGAGAAACTGGTCTCTGAGTTTGGGGTAGCTCACCCAGCCTGCACACGTCGGTGGCGCTGCTGAGGGCCGTCCGGGCCCCATACTTCCTGTTGGCCCTGGGAGACTTCAGAGGACCGCCTCATGCACGGCGGGCCTGAGAGTGTGAAACAGCCTCTGGAAAGCTCGTCCACGCCCACCTCAGGGGCTTTGGGCTTGGTGCGGAGGGACTTCAGCCCACCTGTAAGGAACAAACAGCCCAGAAAACTCTAACTTAATGTTTAAGTCTGTGTCTGCCTGAGGTTCAGCTGAATCCTGACACACTTAAGTTGTTGGGGGAATGACTTTTTTTAACTCGAACTCGTTGTGTGAGGGTGGGTTCAGGATTTGTTTTGATCTAATTCCTTGGGCTAGGTGTCTTTTCTAGGGCTGTCTGCCTGGCGTGAGGACCTGTGTGAGGGGTGAGGGGCCAGGGGAGACGCCCCTGTCTGGGCCAGGCCTCTGAGGGTACTGACGTGGCAGACCTCTCACTGGGGGCTTGTGAATGTCTGTCCTCAAGTCTCACATCTAATCATGCGGCCCTTTCTGTTCTTTGCAGAAGAGATGCCTTACCTGAAATGCCCCCTTCACACCGTCCTCAAACTGACACCTGTCGCTTACGGTGAGTGTGATCACACAGCTTCTGCTGAGACTTGCTGCCCTGGGATGCTGGCTGCTGGTGGCTGTGGGGCTGCAGGCGGCCCATCCTCTTTAACCAGAAGCCAATCTTTCTGCCCCCCTCATCCAGGTTGCCGTGTAGAATCCATCTGCCTGAATGTGGAGTCAGTGAACACACACCGGGAGAGGTCAGAGGTGAGTGTGAGTGTCCCCATCCTGAGTTCTGTCGAGGGACAGGACCAATGCAGGGAAGTCCCCACGATGCGTAAATGCTGACCTGTGTCTTTCAGTAGCTTCTCGCATAGTTTGTTGGAACTGCGAGGGCCTGGGTGTCTTTCTCCCTCCCTTTCCTCAGTATCCGGGGGTTCCTGCCTTGTCTTTCTTGTGTCTTCTTGGCATCTTCTCTTTTCTCTCTCCTTCTGTGCTTCCTTCCCCATCTCCCCTTGACCCGAGAAGTAAGTATTAAAGAAGACACAAGGCGCTCTTAAACATACCCACAGCACAGTTTTTGTTGCCTTTTCTTCTGGGGCAGCTAAAACTACTTTCAAATTCCAGAGTGACTGGTTAAAATAGGGTCAGCAAGTCTGCTTACTCACCTCTGCACATGCGCACCGGGTACAGAATTACCAAGAAGACGATAATAGAGAAAAAGGAAGTGGGACTGGAGAAAACATACGATTTGGAAATGAGAGACACAAGGGATGGCGATGGTGTTTCTTCGGGGCACCTGGGGACGTCTGAGATCTGGGGGTCAGCCTGGTTGCATGTCCCAGGGCACAGCAGATTTCTGCCCAGGTGTATGTTGTGAAGGAAAGTTGGAATTTACTTTGTACCGACTGTCGAAACCCAGTGCTTTGCCAGTAGCAGCCCAACACTTGCTTTTACACTGAGTGTGACACTCCTGTGTGCACAGGAGACATTCCTATTCCCAGGGAGGTTGGCCAGGAGATTTTGGCATTAAAATCCGGCTTCCAGCGGCAGTTGCCTGGCTGCGTGACTGGCACGCAGGAGGACAGCGTCCCTCTGTGACAGCCAGCCCCCTTCTGAATGTGTGTGGGGAGCGGATGATGCATTTCCTGTGGCTCAGTGACGACTAGCCGCCCAGGCAGACCCTCAGCAGGGGTGTTGGGCCAAGCTGGGCTCCGATGGTCTCTGAACACTTCACTGTGCAGGACAGGGCCCGGGTCTCAGTAGAGACAGACCTCAACTCCGGCGTGTGGGTCACGAGCCGCAGAGTGACAGCTGGAAGGCTCTTCAGATGCCATCGCGCTAGTCACGTTGCCAGTTGATTGGAAGGCTAGTGTTTGGCCTTAGCCGGCTGTTTCTGCCTCCCTCCGGTCTTCTGTGTCTTTGGTCTCCTGGCTCCTCGGAAGCCTGCCTTTCCTGTCCGAAGCTGGGATACAGTTGCAGGGTGCAGGAGTGGTTCCATGTCCACTCTGCAGATCCGGGCTCGTGGTCAGCAGGAGGGAGTCCAGCAGCAGCACCTTCTCCCCCCACCCTCCTGCTGTCTTTTCCCCTCTGGTTCCCTGAGCCACACGCCCAGGACTCTCTCCTTACCACTCCCCTCCTTGGAGGCTGGCAGCAAGGTTCTTTTCTCCCACCTCATTATCTGCTATAATCGAATGACTGCTCCTGCTGTTCCTCCCTCACCTGCTTTGCAAATGTCAGTGTTTGTCCTAGTGAGTGTCTTGGAATGATCCCGGAAAGGGGCTTGGGAGGAGAGCATCCCTTGATTTTCGATGCCTGGGAGACACAGGACGAAACAGCAACCCCGTGGTCCCAGGGCCATTCACTGTGGTCAGTCTTGTCGTATCCGTACATTCCAGAAGCAGAGAAACATATTTTTGTTTGGTGTTGATTTGGGGGCCCTATTTATCTCCCTTCTCCTTGTAACTGTCGCCTTCTCTCTTTTGTCTTTGTCTCGCTTAGGATGCAAAGAAGGGACCTAACCCACTCATGAGACGCAATAGTGTCACCCCACTAGCCAGCCCTGAGCCCACCAAAAAGCCTCGCATCAACAGCTTTGAGGAGCATGTGGCCTCTACCTCCGCTGCCCTGCCCAACTGCCTGCCCCCGGAGGTGCCCTCGCAGCTGCCCGGACAAGTGCGTTACCCGCCTTTTCCTTCCTCGCGGTCGTGTCTCGTGTCTGGGTGGGGAGGAGGGCACACCGGTGGGTGCAGCTGTGGCCTCGGGCTCAGGCCTGCGTGTGGGTCGTGGAGGGGGAGAGCATGGGGACAGTCGCTGAAGTTTGTGACACCTTCCTGACCAGGGCTGTGAGTGTGCATGCCTGCTTCTTTGGGGAGGCCATGTTCACTGGGCAGAATAGGGCGGAGCAGACAAAATGGCAAAGTGTCTGTGTCTCATTCCCGCTCATGGATGGATAGGTTTTCCTAAAACAAAGTTGAAGGCAACCCCTAGTTCAGAAGTCTCTATGCAGGTCTGAGCTATTTCCTTCCATGTGCCCTGGGGACATCTTTTCTGTCCCAGGTCCACAGCTGAGTGTGTTTCCTTACTTCCTCCCTTGCCAGGGCTCCCCACTGTAGAAGATCTGTAGTCGGAGGGGGCCCTTGGAGAATGTCCTCACCCAGAGCCTGCAGGGCCTGGTGACAACTTAGGCCACCTGGCTCACAGGGCTGGATGGCCTAGAAATAGCCACTTTTTCACATAGCATAGTTACTTCAGCAGGTAGTAAAAAAAAAAAAACAACACCAAAAAGCAAAAAACCAGTATTTCCCTTAGTTTATTTGCTATGAAGATTAAAGGCTGAAAGATCTTGGCTTTTGAGCATTCAGATTGGTTTTCAGAATACGATTTTTTCCCCCTCAATGACAACCAAGAAAATCTCTGGGCACAAATTTGGGTCCCACCCAGGGGTCTCCCCCCACCTCCACCCACCAGGCCTGGCCAAATTTTGAATTGGATTGGTTTTTTAGCTTGGGGTTGAGGCCTCCAAACTCTTCCTACATTTCCCCCGAAGCTCATTTAAGTCTTGTGATGTCTAGAAATATGCTGTGTGGCCTCAGGCAGGACTTTGAACCTCTTCAGGCCTCAGTTTTCTCATCTGTGGAATGGGCAGGTAGCAGGTCCAATGAGGGAGCAGTGCTGAGCATCGAGCACGGTAGTGTCTGCCCTCAGCACTAGCTGTAGGATTTTATTGTCAGGTTACACTCCTCCCTGGCCTTCAGTCTCCTTATCTCTTACAATGAGAAGATGGGACTTAGAGATGTCTAATTACTACTCCTTTCAGGTCTAAAATTTCATTTTTTAAACGAAAACTGAGAATTGAAGTGGTGTATCTGCGACATTCTGCTTTGGTGTAAACTGGGGTCATAGTTGGACGTTTAGAAACTGCTGTCACACACACTTGGGGGAACTGGCCTGGGTCGGGCTGAGTGGTGTGTGGGGCTGTACTGCCCCGGGTTACGGAGGACACATGGCTGGGGTTGCCCCTGACATTGACAGAACGGACCCTCAGGATTGCCGAGCCAAATCCTCAGGGAGTCTGGAAGCCGTTGGCTGGGCCAGGCTGGGAGGGTCACAGCAGGGTCTTGGTTTCAGGTGACTAGGGCCCTGTCCCCTGTCCCTCTACTGACCTCTCTCTCTCTCTCTCTCTCTCTCTCTTTTTCTCTCTCTCCCAACCTTTTATCTCTGCAGCCTTTGCTAGGGAAAGCCTGTTTGTAAGTATTTTTCTCTGAATAGTTTTGCTATTCTCACCCCTTTCTCCACATTTGCCAGTTTGGCCTCCTGCCTGTTAAAGTGTTGAGGATAATGACAGTTGTGAAATCTGAAAGCGGAAGATGGGCAGGGGAGGAAGGAGAAGAGAATTCATGAATTTGGAGCAAAGGACACAAGAATGCATTCTGGTCTAGCTGTTTTCTGTGTCCTGACGCCGCCCCTGCTCCAGCTGGCTCCTCGTCACTCCCTCTGGGGCTCCTGGCTCACTGTTGATACCAATCTTGTTTTTCCCTCATAGAGTCAGGTTAGCATGGTGAGCTAGGTCTGTGCCTGCTATCACTGTCGTTTAAGCTCTGTGTCTCCCCTAGGAGAGCCCTTGAATTTTGAGAGGAAAATGTGCCCAGAGCCTAGTCTGCAACACAGAGAGGTCCTCTCCTGGCAGGGAGCCCCTCCCCTGGGGTTCCAGGACCCCCACACTCCAGAGCAGTGTGTTTGGAAACTGTCTGGATCGGGAACCTACCCAGCCCTCATAGTCACGTTCAGAATTGGAGCAGGTTACAAACCAGGCCTTGCTTCCTGCAGAGCTCTCTGCGGAAAGTTCTGGTTACGTGTCCGCTGGAGCAGCCACTGGATAATACAGTGTTTCCACTGCTCGGGTGGTCCCCAACAACAGAGGGACCCCAGGCCTTTGTATCTCAGAGTTTTAGCTACATGAAATACCCCCTCACCATCCCCTCAGGTCGCACTGGCCCATGTTCCCTCTGGCTGGTCAGAGGGCCGAACCTTGACTAACTCATGCTGAAGCAGCCAGGGCTTGCAGGCTGCAGCCTGATAAGCTTACACGCGTGGCTTGTTCCTGGGAAACGGAAGCTCTTTGGGCATCGTGTGTGGCTCAGCTGCCATCACCTGTAGTGAGGTATATTTTGCCATGCTTGTAGCTCTCAGAAAATGTGTCTTTGGTCCTTAAAATAAGCCCAGCACATGGGCAGGGCCGTCACTACCTCTGTGTATCAGATGAGGGCCAAGAACTGGTCGCTTGCCCACTGTCATCCAGCCGGTCATGGGCAGAGCCAGGCCTTGACCGGGTCTCCTAGTCCTGAAGGCTGCCTACTGTCTCTGGGCCGATCTCTGGGAACAGCTAACATACTGTTCACGTGCCCCGCCCCTCCCGCCCCGCCACCCTCCGAATGGGCACCTGACATTGCAGCCCGTGAGGCACTGCCTCAGGCTGTCTGATGGCCTTTCACCTCTTGCTCCTCTCCCATGCAGCTGCTTCTTGTGGCTGAGGTGTGTTTACTTGAGGGCCGGCCTGTCCATAAAATTATGTCCGTTCCCCCCCAAAGCCAGGCGTTGTACACAGAAAGCTTCAGATCAAGACTTCTCCTGGTGGGAAAACTCACCTTTGAGTTTGGAGCCTTGTGATTTTGCATCTGTGCATGTCCTGCTCCTTTTGACCCACGGCCTGATGTTGCTAGGAAAGAAGTCTTCCTGCTGGGAGGGAGGCGTCCCCACACCTTCTAAGGCTGAACTTGCCCCTCTCCAAGGCTAACAGCGCCTTGGGCTAGACTCTCTCCCGTTCAGCAAAAATGTGTTCTCTGGACCCTCACACCTCCATTCCACACCTCCATTCCAGCCTGGAAGACGAGCCCACGACGGGGGCTGTGGGTCCTGAAATGCGTTATTAAGTCACTGAGCCAGCTTTGGATCTTGGCTGTCCTACCCTCTCTCTTGGGCACTCTGGGCAAGGGAGTGCAATTCTAGGACTTCAGCTTCCTCCTGGACACTGGAGATGGAACATTACGAGGTGTTGTAATACTGTAGCCTGTGCAGAATCTCTGTCACACAGTGACTGCCTGGGGGCTGATAGCTGTCACCGTGGGAAAGATGGTCCCCTGGTGGGTATGTCCAGTGCGCTCTGCTTTGCACTCCACTCGGCATTTTGATGCCCTCCAGTTCCTTCTGCACAGACCAGTGGGATTTCTTCTCAGGAACACCAAGAGACTAGGGAGCGGGGGAGCCCCTGGGGTCCTACAGGTTGTGGCCTCAGTGGTCATGGTTTCCCAGTAAAGTGGGGGAGACAGCCCAGTCAGATGGGGTGACCTGCAGTCCCCCCACTGCGGGCTGTACCAGTGCTCGGGGCCCACACACCATTCCTGATTCATCCTTGCCTTTGAAATTTCAAATACACACTAAAAAGAAAATACTACTAAAGATGTTTTGTTTTTCTTTTCCAACATGTTTCTTCCTTTGCCCCCCACTATGCTTGAAAGACGAACTGTCTGTCACATTTTCTCAAAGTTTTCTCCTTACTAACCTTGGAAAGGTAAATGGCCCAGTGCATGCCCCTCTCTGTCCTTTGAGTCATGGCATCTCTGCCTGGCAGGGCACCTTGGTCTGTGTGGAGACTGGCCATTGTACAGTTTGTGACTCATATCCCCCGTGCCAGAGAACTTGTGACTTTTAAGAGCAGCACTATTGTCTCGAGGTCCCCTCTCTCGCTTCCTCCTTTCCCTCCATGTGTCCTGAGCCGGGGGTGCCGTGAGTGAATGACTGTACATCGCCTGTGCCTGCGGTCCCCAGTGTCATTGTTTCATTGCCATCATTTGTGGGTGCTCGGAACCTTGGGCATGACATGTCTGAGGGCGGGGTGGAGCACACGGCAGCATCTCGCTCTCGGCCCCCCCAAGTTGGCGGGGTCCTCCCAGGCAGACCCCACTCACAGAGGCGAGGCTGTCTGATGTACTCGTGGTTGGAGGGTGGGGTCGCCTGGGCTCCTGAGTCCGGCTGAGAGCAGGCTCAGATCTGGTCTCTGGCTTCAGTGCAACCAGCCTGGAATTCTCTTCTCTAGAGGTTTCGGCCCCAGGGCCCGGGGTTCTGTGTGGGAGGGGAGTGGGCTGAGGTGATCCTTGCCTATCTGTCTGCCTGGGTTCCACTCTCCCGCCACCCTTTTAAGAGTCTTGGTGTAGACACTCGGGATGGGAAAGAACACTTTCTAAAATTGTTTCCCTTTTTTTTAAGGGGTGAATTAAGGAGGTTAGGTAAAAAGACCACTGCTGTTCAGCGGCAGCCATCATTTGTCCTCAGCTGATGGAAAAACATTTCTTAAGGGGGTTTTGATACTGGCCAGCTTCTTACGGGGGAGGCTTCTGGCTGGGATTGCTTTCATTAGAAAGGGAAGAGAGCTTTAGCGTCGGTGCCTTCTCTGCCTGGCTCCCGGCCTGGGTCCCTCCCCCGCAATGTCCAGCCCGCTTGCAGCACCTGTGTTCCAGCTGTTGAGCCTGTGTCCCTAGCATTTGGAGCCCAAGGGCTGCGGTGTGCGGCTTGGCTGGAGCCCAGCTGGGAGGACAGCCCTTAAGCTACCTTAGATGGCCCCAGGTGTGTCCCTGCCCCAGGTGTGTCCCTGCTGTGCCCAGCAGGACAACCCCGGGGCTTGGAGGGTCCCTTAGGTTCTGGCCCCAGAGTGGCCTGCTTTCCCCTCTCCCCTCCCCGCCTCCTGCAGGCGATGTCAGGCCTCTCTACTGTGAGGTCCTTGTCCTGTGTGACTCTGGGCTCACCCCCCACCTGTCCATGGGACCTCTTTGGGCCACTTGTACATGTTTGGTTACCGATGCTCTTCCGGGTCGTGTTTTTTGTCCTGGCGGGTGGGGAGGGAGGGGGAAAGTCTCAGTTGCATGGGTTTCGTCTTTTGCTTTAGAGACTGAGTCAACAGTAATAGTAATTCCCCTCCCCCACTGCTCTTCTCTCCTGGAAACAGAACATGAAAGGCTCCCAGAGCGGCGTCGACTCCTCCCGGACACACTGAGGCAGACCCTCCAGTTCCATTCCATTTCCTTCCTGCAGCTTAGGTAGGGCTCTTCACCCACCCGCAGCCAACCATCCCACCGACGTCTCCCGGAAGAGGGTGGGTCTGCTGGTCAAAGACAGCCTGGGCCCCCAGCTGAATTGGGGCGGCCGAGACCCCAGAATGCCTTCCCATGTGCGTGTGCGGAGTCCATGCTTCAGCCACCCCACCTGTGCGCTGCCTGCCGTCCCGGGCTGTGTGGCCTCACTGACTCTCCATGAGGCTCGGTGAGGACCCAGAGCAGTGGAGGGGGTGAGAGAAGGCCCTGAGGAGGGGACGTTGGGCGCCTCTGTGCTGTTTTGTTCCATTTCTGTGATCTTGGTCTGGAATGTTCTCAGCTGGGGGGATGAGAGAATCCTAAAATCAAAGGTGCCTGGATCCCGGTTGCTGAAGTTTCCGGGATGTTGAAAACTTTCATGAGGCTTGTTTGTGCATCTTGGACATTGACTTTCGAAGGAAGGACTGGGGCACGTGCTGGGAGGGGGCCGCGGGGAAAGCGAGTCCGGAGGCACAGAGAGAAGTCCCTGAAGAAGCTGGACTTGCTTGTCAGCGACGCAGTGACCCTCCACAAGTTCACACACCTTTCCAGGTCTGTGCTCTGCCTCTGAAGATATTGCAGGACAGTGTGGCCGTGTCAGCAAGAGGGGATGGCACCGGGGCCTCACCTGCCAAGGAACTCTTTGGTCCCTCTGCTTTCTGGCCTGGATCCGAGGCACCTGAGAGATGGCTCCCTGGGGGCTTCCTGCTTTTGCACTTTTTTATGGCAGAGCGTGTGACCTGACTTCTCTTTAGGAACTTAGATGTTTGGGAATTGTGGCCTTAGGGGCTGGAACTCTGAAAGAATGTGGGGAGTCGGGCATGCCCATGAGATGGGAAGCTCAGAGGGACCCCAGTAAACCTACTGGGGAGTGAGCGCTCAGATCATTGCAAGAGTGACCCCAGGAGACAGCGTGGAGAAGAACAAGCATCCACCCGCCTTCCTGCAAGACATTCATCACCTCCCACGTTTCCCAGGTGGGGACAGTGGCCCAAATCATGCCTCACCTGTGGCCACTTCCTCCAAGAGGCTGTCGTGGTTTCCCAGAATTCAGCTCAATTCCGCACGTTTTCATCGAGCATCTGCTATATGCCAAACATTGTGCTGGGTTCCTTCGGGAATGTCCTCTCTTGCCTTCGTGGCACCTGTGGCAACTTTTGGGGTAGGGGGGAGGGCTGTTCAAAGCAGGGCTTCTGGGACATGTGGTTCTAAACACTTGCTCGTTTCTCCTCGTTGCCTCCAGTACTATGGGAGGAAGGGGGTGTCCTGAGGCCCAGAAGAAATGATTTGGAGATTCAGTGGCACTTTGTCCAAATGACCCTTTTACAGATCTCTGAAAGCTGGTGCCAAAGGTCACTTTCCTTTTCTGGCCCCTGCTTTTGAGCCTGACATCCGTACCCCTCTTAGCTTCTGAAATAGCTGAGAGTGGGCGCGGGTGGGGGGTGCTTAGACAGCTGGAACTGGAAGTGGAGAGAAGAGCTTTTCCTGGTTTTGTTTTCATTTTGTCTGAGAGAAGCTTTTAGAGAATATACGTTTCTGTGGTTGGGATTACGTGGGCAATGGGACACGCTTCGGATACCATACAATCAAGTGTGAGGTTTTCACACCAAACCATTCAACCTCTGCCCCTGTTACTTGGCAGTCTGCTTGAGAGGATGTCTGTATGTACATTCCTATGCGACTGAAGTCGTGGGTTATTTTACCTCCTTCCCCGCTATCTTGAGTCTAGTGGACAGTGTGTGTTTGCAGGTTGGTTGTGTTTTTAGACAGAGGGCCTGCAGCTCCGCTGTTGAGAAGGGCTTTCTTGTGTTCCACTTTCTGGCCTCCTTGTCTTTCGGGGTGTCAAAACTGGCTCTGATTTTTGATTTTGACTCTTACAGCCGAGCTGAGTGGGGCTGTGTGACGGTGGGTGTCCCTTGCCTCTGGCAGCCTGAAGTCCATACCGACATAAACCACAGATAGTTTGTAAGGGCGGCGTGAGGCGGGGGGCCTTGGAGAGAGCAGAACGCTGCTGAGAGGAGAGCCAACACTCTGATCTCAGGAGGAGCTGGACGGAGCGGGTGTTGGAGCTGCAGTTGTGGAGTTCCTGCTGCTCTATTGATTCTCACCCCCCCACCTGCCCGAAAAATTCCTGGGACCAATTTTTTTTAACATTGCATAATTTTGGGGGGGCTGGGGTGGGTAGGCTTACCCACCTCTCCTTTTACTCTCCTGAGACCATGGATGAAACTCTTCACTTGGGGGAAGAAGAAAAACTGTTTGAACCACACCAATGATGATTTCGTTTGTAATACTTGAAATTTATTTTTTTATTATTTTGATAGCAGATGTGCTATTTATTTATTTAATATGTTTAAGGGAGGCTGAAAACAGAAAGCTGTATAGGTTGGGTTTATTGTTCGTTGGTTGGTTTGGGGCCTTTATGTGTGGCTTACGACTTCTCTGCGTTCTGTATATTTGTCTGAATCAATTTACCTGGGATAAAGCTGTGCCAGCTTTCGAACAGGGGATGCCTTTCAGAAATTTGTATATTTTGCAATTGCCAGAACAATAAAATACCTGATTGAAATACACTGACGAAGTGCCCCCCTGGTCCATTTGTGGGGGGAAGGAGAGTCTTTAATTGAAACTGCTGTCAGGGGCCAAGTCTCCACCCGCAGCCCTTGGCCTGCCTCTGTATCCCCTTCCTTTAGGCAGGACCTGCGGGTTCCCATCGCCTAGCGCCTGCATTTGGGAAACAAGCTGTGTCAACTTTTTAAAAAAATAGATGAATGGATTTTACTTTTCAGAGCAGTTTTAGGTTTACAGAAAAAAGCAGAGAGTACACGAGTTCCTGTATGCCCTCCTATTAGTGTGGTGCATTTGTCACAGTGGATGAGCCAGTATTGATAGGTGATTGTTAACGAGTATCCTTCATTTACACTAGGGGTCCCGCTGTTGTACAGTTCTGTTTGACAAATGCATACTGATATGTATCCATCATTCCAGCATACTGTATGCCCCATTAGTTTTTATTCCCTTCATTCCATGCCCATGTGCCCAGCCCTTTCAGACAGTTGCCGTTTTTACACAAGCCGCACAGCGCTGTTCTCAGTGGGGCTGGGCCGGGCCTTCTTTCCTCAGTTCCCCACCTGTAGGCCAACGTGGCTGGTGGGCCCCTCCAGCCTGGTGGAATGTCATCTGCAGTTTGCCCTGGGCTCATGTCCACTTTTCTTACCAGCACGGTTGAGAATGTTTTAACTTGTAATTCATAAACAATACCACCAGGAGAATTGGTCAACTATTTGGGAAGAACAAGATAACGAGATCATAGCATTACATCGTCCATCTCGACCTGTGTTTTTAAAAAACTGAACTATTGAAAAAGAAAAAATACTGATGAATACCTAATTTTTGGATGGACTTTTGAGATCAAGCTTAAAAGTAATAAAAGAAATGACAAAGGAAATACTGAGATTCCACAATGTAAATATTTTAAGTTCAAGGTCATCAAAAACCATCATAAGCAACAGGAAAAAAAAAGCATTCCAAGAAATCTTTGCAACAAATTTGACAACCCCCACCCCCAAATTATCCTAAAATATACATTGGAAAAATATCCAAAATGATAAGAAAAACATGGAGATGCCTAGCTATCTGGACAAAAAGCTTTTGTTTAATCCTTACTACAAACTTTGTCGACATTTTACAGAATGAAAGTGGAGCAACTGAAGTTTGGTGGAGTTATGTTCTAAAGTTTGTTCAATAAACTTCATTTTGAGCTCACATTTTTAATACAATGTGAGCGGGTTTTGAGTAAGTTGTTCTCAGCATGTGAGCAGCTCTTTACAGTCGATGTCCTAGGTAATCTATAAAGGCACTGGTTTTAACCTGCAGGGTCTGACATACTCTTAAGACCATACTAAGAGAATCCCCATAAAGACAACAGAAGCACCTCAACACATGGTACTTCAGCCACTTGGGAATGACACTTCGCTCACTCTAAGAGGAGTCTGGGTATATTCAATAGTGTGGGTGCTGATGGCAGAAGCCTATTTCCTTTCACACAAAGGAATTGTTAGCCACATAAGATTCAAGTATTGAGTGAAATGAAGATTACGGGCAGGCTGGGTTGTGGATTTAGAAAGAAACCTAGTGGGGGTGGGGGTGGGGCTGGACACTGGAGAAGTGACCTCTATATATAAAATATTTCATAACATTGCGTTGCCAGTAAATGCTCAGCGTTGGGGGGTTGGGACCAAAGCTGTTTATTTTCAGTTCCTTGAGGACCAAGCTTAAGCTGCAGGCATCAGAGTAACTTCCTCGGACATGTTGAGATTGGAAAGTCATAGACAGCTAAGGACAGGACCGTGGTGGAGTGAGATGGGAAAATCGCGGGCAGTCAGGGACGTGTGGCGGAGGCCTCAAGGCCAAAGAGAACAGCAGCTGGCAGAAAAAAAAAATGTAGGAAAGGGAATTAGGAGGGGCTACTGCATCAGACTACAGTCAGCCAAGATACCAGCACAGGTGCGGGAGGAGCAGTGGGGGAGGGAGGGAGCCCAACCGGCTCCTGGTAAACACCTTAAAGATTAGGGATCCAAGGACATGTAGTCTCCGGCTCAGCTTAGCCTGTGGGGTATTCCATTCGGATCCCCCCTATTTTTGGAGAGCTGTATCCATGTGCTTTTCGCTTTTGCAATAAAACTGTATATGCTGCTTCAATTTACCTCTCTGGGTCCATGTTCATTCTTCAAGTGCGTGAGGCCACGAACTCAAGGCACCAGACATCAGAATCTTATATCCATGTCAGATTCACTGAACCAAAGATGTCTCACCTGGATATTCTGGCAAATACACTTGGTGACCAGAGGGGCAGAGGAGGCGCTCACGGCCTGGTGGGACTAGGTTCTTTTCTGTAAGTCCTGACTCTGGAGTGAAATCCAGGGGCTGAGAGAGGGGAAGGCCAGCCTAGTGTGATGTATCAGTGAGACAACTCCAGGCTTTGCAGATGGACAGTCCCCGCTTCACCTCTCTGTCCCTCCATGCCGCAAATGTGTGGACTTAGATAAGTTACTTCATATTTTTTAACTTGTTCCCCACGTTCCCCATTCATAAAACAGGGACATTCATACTGTATTTTTTTCTTATGCACCATTAATTTATGAACTTTTGTACAAGGCCAAATAAACCACATGCACATGCAATGAGAGACAAAATTCAGTTTTGGTTGTGTTAAATGTAGACAAACATCCTCCTTAGGAGTGAAGAAATACCATAATTACTTTTCAGGCTTTTTGTGAGGACCAAAAGTCTTACCAGTGAAGACTCATAGTTCCTGGCACAGAGTAAGCACCGAAATGACAGTTATTAATCTAATAATATGTGCCTGGTGCTTTAAGTGCAAAGTAGGTATTGTTATCCCCACTTTGCAGACATGAAGCAGAGGCTAGGAGAAGTTTAAAATCCTGCTTGGTTTTGCCAGCCCTGACGGGAAGAGCCCCAGGTCTTTCAGAGTCAGCCAGGCAGCCTCAGAGCCTCACAGCTGAGCCCGACCCTGCAGGATGGCTCATCAACCACAGAAATGGGACTGAGTCACATGTTAATTAGCAAACAGGCTTTTGTGTTCCTGGGGCTATAGAGAGATCTGTCTGCATCCATCAATAACAGGTTTTCTTTAAGGGGTCCTGCCTAACTCAGGGTGTTCCAGTCTCTACAGTTCTGTGTTTTCCCCTTCTCATCTCTTCCAAATAGGGTCTGGAGACCAGCATCTTCTGGAACACCCTATTCGTGGGGTACATGGAGACTTTCCCAGGGGTACACCTGTATAGACAGTTTTAGAGGGATGGGTTTCCAGATCCTCAACTTCCATAGTCACCCTTTCCAAAACAGCCTGGGAAATTTGCCTACATTTACAAGAATCTCCTGGCTCTGCAAACAGAAGGCAAACCCCTGCCTGCCCACCAAAGTACTTACTACATACAGGGTGGAAACACCTTGTACCAGGGTGGAAACACCTCCAGGGCACTCAACAAAGAGAAGCTCCTTTAATGATTAACCCCAGGGACTTCTTTCCTTGGCTGTCTAGAAGTTAAAGGTTGGAATGTTTAAAATTTAGAACAATTGAAGCAATATATATTAGTGTAGCAGTTCAACTTTTTTTTTTTTTTTTTTATTGGGGAAGGGGAACAGGACTTTACCAGGACTTTTTTCCAAGTCAAGTTGTCCTTTCAATCTTAGTTCAGCTTCAAATTGTTGTCCTTTCAGCCTTAGTTGTGGAGGGCGCAGCTCAGCTCCAGGTCCAGTTGTCAGTTGCTAGTTGCAGGGGCACAGGGGCAGCTCAGCTCAAGGTGCCGAGTTTCATCTTAGTTGCAGGGGCGGAGCCCACCATCCCTTGCGGGACTCGAGGAATTGAACTGGCAACCCTGTGGCTGAGAGCCCACTGGCCCGTGTGGGAATCGAACCAGCAGTCTTAGGAGTTAGGAGCATGGAGCTCTAACCGCCTGAGCCACCGGGCCGGCCCCAGGAGTTCAACTTTTTGATCTCAAGTCTCTTTTACACTCTTTTCCCCCACCACAAGCCAAATAAGGACCTGAAAAATTAGGTTCCTTTTTTTTTTTAATTGAGGTATAATTAACACAGAACATTTTATTAGTTTCAGGTATACAATGTAAGGACTCGATATTTGTATATAAGACTTAACACTCTTAAAAATTACCAAGGACTTCAAAGAACCCTTGCTTATGTGGGCCATATCTATCCGTATTTAATGTATTTGAAACAAAAACTGCAAATAAAACCCCCCAAACCCATCTTATTTAATAATTTATTTTGAAATAATAAACCCATTACATGTCATAAAAAAGCATTTTATGCAAAATAACTGTACTTTTCAAAATAGAAAATATTTAATGAGAAGAATGGCATTTACATTTTTATAAGTCTCTAGTGGCAGGTTCTCATCTCTGATTCTGTCTTCAATCTGTTCTGTTATATTGCGTGGGTTGAATGAAGTACGTGAAGGAAATTCGGCCTCACACAGATAATGTGGTTGAAAAAGGGTATGTTAATATCTTTTTCAGGTAATTGTGAGTATTTTTCTTTGACTCTAATTTCTTAAAGGTTAGTCGTGGTTTCAGATCTGAAACCATATCAATGAACTTTTTGTACTTTGTGACATTAAAATCCACTTCTTCAATCTTACACTTGGAATCGATTTTTTTACCCAGGCTTGATTTTGTAACATCCAACATAGGTCATTTGGAAAGTATTAGTTCACTGAGTTATGAAGATCTTCCAAATGTTGACATTTCATAACACAATATTTAATGTTGACATTTCATAATACAATATTTAAGAATCACATTGATTAATATCCCTCTGATCTCATCAGAAAATTCTTAAAGTATTGGAAAGTTATGAATCTTATAGTGGCAGCTACAAGTTTTCTACAATTCTAATTTTTCAGTGAAAACTGGAAATTGCCAATAAATACTGTTGGTTGTTTTCCTTAAAATGATAGGCTCACTTAATTCATTTTTGAGAAATTGTCTATAGGTATTGTTTTTATAATTTAAAGCCTTTTTTTTTTAGTGGAAATCTGATAATTTCTATGCATAAATCCTTTCAATGTCCACTTATTCATCTCCCACACACACAAAAAAGGACAGGACATTAGCATGGCAGGCAAAGCCACCAAGCCAGGGACCCTTCTGCTTACCTTCCAACCCTTCCCCCATGACCGCCAGGCCTTTGGACTCCAACCCCTGCCCTCTGAACCCCTGTGGTTTCTGAGGGAGCCATATTGTCTCTTCTTGAACCTCTCCACATTCTCCTTTCTCTGCCTGCATCACAAATCTTTCCGTCCAAATTCAACCAAGTCTCAATTTTTGGTGTCAACCTTTTGGACTGTCTTCCCTCATCCTTGTGATGGTTAATTTTATGTGTTAACTTGGTTGGGCCTCAGAGTGCCGAGAAATTAGGTCAAATATTATTCTGGGCGTTTCTCTGTGGGATTAACGTTTAAATCAGCAGACTGAGCAGAGCAGGTCTAATTATTTGAACAGTTTTTATCATAAAACTAAACTCTGAAGATGTCTACAGAGTTGGCTTTTCCTCTCTATTTATTTATTTATTTATTTATTTATTTATTTATTTATTTTAAGGAGCGCGCACCTCACAGTGGCCCATGTGGGGGTCCAGCCGGCAACCTTGGTGTTATCAGCACCACACTCTAACCAACGGGGGTTGGGGGGAGGGTAGAGTGGAGGGGGGGTGGCTAACTGGCCACCCCACCCCCTCTCTCTCTTTAAATCAGTAGTCTCACAAGGATTAGAAAAAACAGAACTCTATTCAGTGTTTCTGACAAAATAGAAAGGGTGAAAACATAATTATGGGCAATTTCTCAGGTGTTTTGGTGAAGCCAGCAGGATGAAAGTATTCTTACTACAATGCCCTGAGAACAGGTTTTTTTTGTTTTGTTTTTTAACAGCAGATTTCAGTTACTGTCCGGCCTAGAGGGTCCATTTTAGTTGTTCCAGGGAGGCTTTTACGGTAAGACTTGGAAGGGGGTTATCCCCATCAAGGATAATCTGTTGAGTGCCTGTTGTGTGCAGTTCATTGTTTTATGTACTAGAGAGAGAAAATGTTTTAAGACTTGGAGACTTGTTTTAAGACTTGGAACACCCTTTCAGAGTGAGCAATCAAATATATTCTTCAAGTTTCAAGATGGCCAAGGTAGCAGTTTAGAGGCGAAAGCAAGAGCTTCAGAGAGTATCATTAAAGGAGGGGGAGGGGAAGAGGAGGGGGAGGGGAGAGGGAGGGGAAGGGGAGGGAGTGGGAGAGGGAGAGGGAGAGAGATCCTTTTAAAAACCACATTGTAATGACTAGAAATGGAGCAGCTGCTGGTCCCAGGATTTAGCATCTTTTGTCCAGCTACAAGATTTGAGGAGACTCAATCCAAGACTTCTTTACTTTGCTATTAAATCCCAGTGTGCACCAGTGGATGCTGTCACTGAGGAATGACAAGGGTAGAGTGAGAAGAACGGGAAGCGTGAACCCACTGTGACAGCTTCAGGGAAATTCCCCCTTCTCTCTGAAAAGGAGAGGACTGGCCGTTTTGAACATCTGGCCATTGGGTGCTGTCACTCTGGTCTCATTTGCACATCTAAGCCATCAAGTAAGGTGTGGGGACAGAGTCCCAGAGAGCAGTTTGCAGGCTCTCGGCCTTACGTGGAAAGGTGCTGGCTCGGGTAGTAGATGGCCATCAGCTGTAACCAGTTAGCCATTGGCTGTCCCCCTGCCCAACAAGGGCAGTGAGGAGGCGAGAAGGGGCGGTTTGGGTTAAGTTTTTAAGCAAGAAACAACCAGAGACTTAATGCAGTTAAATCTCTCCGAAGGCCAGGGGTCTCTCAGTCTCAGAGGGCTGGAGCCCAGAATAAAGCAGGCTGGAGGTTTTTATTGAGAGGTCTACAACTACAAGAAAGCAACATTGTTTCTTACACGGTCTGTGAGGCTCAGACTTCCTAACAGAAAAATGTTTATTCCAATTACCCTTTGTCTATTAACAGCGGAAGCACAAGGTCCCAGGATGTTTTTACCTAAAGTATGTACCTTTTCAGGATCAAGGCTTTCACATTGTAACAACTCTGTTGAGAGAAGTGGAACCAGGTGCAAGGGGAAAAGCCAGAGCCGGCATTAGACTTTCCCAAGCAGGGGGAAGGGGAGGCAAGGCCCCTTCCCATACCTGTCCGAGGCAGCTCTTTTGGGGTCCCCACTCGGTTCCGCCTGGCTTAGGTTGTATCTCCCGTGAGGTATCTTACCCGTCTTTGGCTGCAAACCATCTTTTGGGGACCAGACAGAGAGACATAAAGTGTAAACAAAGGATGGAACAGAGTCCCAGAAAGGCACAATTTCACAAACTCTTCTTTCCTTAAGGAAAGACATGAAGGGACATTTGGCTAGGCTGTTGTGCGACAACAATTGGCCACTGATATAACTACAGTGGTAAGCGCGGATTGCAGTTAGCAAAGAGTGGGTCGGTTGGCAGAGAAACGGATGGCAGGTTGCAGATCGTGTGGCTCCTGCTTCCTGTGTCTCCAACCCAGCCGCCAGCGAGAATATAGTGGTATGACTCCCCTATCCATGGCTCCGTTGGTATTCCTTTTTAGCCTCTCCATGTCCTGAGTTCTTCTGTGGGGAGCAGAGACCCTGCGTGACAAAGGGCAACTGTTTTCCTGGGCTGCTCCCCTCCCTCCCCCCCCAGGAACTGGACCGCTTTCTCCCTGGGGCCATGTTCTTTCTAAGTCACTTTGCATCTCCACAGCTGGAGTGGGAAGAAGGTGGGAGACTTGTTCTTCCTCATTTTATAACTTCAGGGCTTTGGAGTTAGTTACACGTGTTAGCTCTTTGTTTCCTCAGCCCACCCAGGGGACGACAAGTCCTTGGCTCAGCTGTGTGGGTCCCAGGTGGCAAACGAAGTGCTTGACACCAAGCCCCTTTAGTGAAGATCAAGTTCTCAGTCCTTTGAGGTAACTGAACCACTGGTGGCCACAGAAAGATGAGTTTGGTCAAAGGAAGGGAATTTCTGGAGACACTGTGATCTGTTTGGAGCAATCTGGTTGCTCATTCTGTTTTAGAAAGACACTAGATTGCAATTCAGGCCAGACCTGGGAGCGTGGGCAGGGTACCAGGAAAAGGTGTACTCGCTTAGCAGACGTTCTAGGTCCGTCGGACCCTAAAGCACACCTTAGCCCAGTCAAGCATCTGGGCTTTCCTCCACAAGAATAAATCAGTTCTGTGGCAAATGGATTATATCTGGACAAGGAATTGTTTGTCTTTTAAATCCACAGCTCACAAAAGGTTAAGGTGGGATGAAAAGCTGAAAAGGGCAGTTAAGGACAAAGGCATATTACACTACTGTTTGGGGGCCCTATCCATTCCAAGATAGTGCTATGTGGAAGTGAGAGGAGCTGGGTTAAATCAGGTTTGTCTGTTCATATATTCATTCACTCATTTATTCAGAATTTATGGAGCTCCTGTTATGGTCCAAGATTGTGCTAAATGCTATGGTAGGAGGAATTTTATGGGTGATGAATGAGACAAACATTAGTTGCTATCACAGAGAAGTGTGAATGCATCGTAATATGAGCTTTTTTTTTAGCCTTAGGAGCCTAGATTGCTTGAGTTGGGGTCTTCCAAGTCCTCTAATTCAACTCTACCACTTTATAGATGATGATGAAACTGAGGTTCTCAGAGGGGAAGTGACTTGAGATGGCAACAACTAGCATCTGTCACCCAGAGGCTGGGGGTGACTACCTTTCCCTGAGTCTGAAATGCAGTCAGTCCCAAAGGAAGAGAGAGCGCTGAGGCCATTACGTAGATTAACCAAGACAGTCTTTGCTTGGATGCATTCCCTGAAAGTAGAAACAAGATACGTGAGGAAATAATTGTCTTCATGCTCTGCTTTGCATCGTGGTAATAGCAGCTGGGACCAAACCGACTTGACTCCTGATCTAGCTTTTCTTCAGTGAGAGTTACTTCCCTGGAAAGAGAGAGACAGAAAACTGTGCCACAGGACATGTGGGAAGCTGTGTGTGGCATTAAAAAAAAAAAGTTCTAAGCTGCCAAATGCAGCCATTACTACTAACTGCTAAGAAGACAATTTCCTTCCTCGCCTGAAAGCTGACTCTTCTTTCTCTCAAAGACTCTCCACAGGGTGCCTCAGCCTCTTGCTTCTTCCCGATGCCCAGTGCTTTCCGGTTGGTTTTTGGTGCTGGCTGTCTGCCCCACTCGACCCACGCTCCTTAGCGTCTCCTGTTTACAGGGTGACTTTGCCATGTGACTTGCACCAGGAAACGTGGGCAGTATTTCCAAAAGACAGGGCTGAAGCAGTTTACTAAACCACGGAACACAGTCCTTTAATCTCAGAGCAGACAATCACTTTCCACAGTGACACTGGGAAGTTCTCAGGCGCTCTAGAACATCAGAGAAAAATACATCAGTTGTGCAAAGCTGGGTGCTAAAGAAAACTCCTGGGATGGCACCAACTAGCACCTGTCACCCAGAGGCTGATGGGGTTACTTTTCCCAATGAGTTGGAAATGCAGTAAGTCCCAGAGGCAGAAAGAGCACGGGCCATTATGTAGATAAACCAAGGCGATCTTTGCTTGAATTCATTTACTGGAAGTGGAAACTAGATATCGAAATAATTGTTTTGATGCTCTGCTTTACATCACGGTGGGTTCAGTATTTCTGTCAGGAGTGGTGGGGGGCATGGGGACACTCCAGTCTTTGAGGGAGAAAACATCGTCAGCTAAATGGAAAAGAGGCAATATTTCTTTTATTCTGGGGGCCAAATCTTGTTCTAAAATGAAAAGCCTTTGCCTCTCAGACAGCCTGATTTAATTGCCGAACAAAGCTCTCTTCTTGTGGGGGAAGAAAGAAGAGGGCTCCAACAATTAGCCCTCTCAAAATGTAGGTCTGTAAAAACAATCGGGAGGAAATAGGCAGCGACAGCCATCCGCCCACTGCTTTCGGCTAGTCCGGGGGAAGGCCAAACAAAGGAAAACACATCCAGCTGGTTCAAGAGTTCAGCTCTCCCTTCATTAAGGGAAAAATCCATCTTTCTTTCCCGTGGCCAGCCCAGATCTCTGTTCCCATTCCACTGCTGTGATGTTTTGTCTTCCAGACCCCTCCTAACGGAACCCTTTCTGGTTTTGATGGGTCAGTCTCATATCTGTTTAGGGGTCAAGGCAATCAGGAATAGAGGTGAGACTAGCAGGGAATGTATGAAGAAATGGTCTCAAAGAATAAACAGAAGTAATGCTTGAATGTACAGTATGGGCTAGGTCTTTACTCTTGGAACACTTCATTGAATCTTCCCCACAACGTTATGAGCCAGTTATGTTTTTTTCTATTTTCTATTCTTAAAAACAAGACAACAGTCCCCAGATGGAGTCACATTTTGGGCCAATGTAAGGTGTGACTTTACGTGGCTTGGAAATGCCATTCTCTCTATTTGAAATGTTAAATTTGTAGTTTTAAACTTGTATTTTTTTCCTGATGTTGAGTTCCTAAAGACAAACACTGATGGGAGTGTGTTTAATCAATCACCTCCCAAACATTTACTGAACACTGACTGTGTGTAAAACACGACGTGGGATGCTTTAAATTCCTGATCTTATGTTTTAAATTCACCAATACAGAATGGGCTCATGAAAATCTAAGCCAGTTGTGCACAGGTTCTCTCCCTGCCCTGGACCAGGTGTGCCTTTTACACTCCAGGGCCTGTAAGTAATAAACTTTTTTTCTTCAAAGTTTCCTAATGGTTATTGCTGAAGTGCAACTTGCAATTGTAATGGGAACCACAAGGGTGGGTCCAGTTGTGACTTTGGTTTAGAAAGGGGAAGTTCACCTGGGACCAGGTGAGTGCCCCAGGCATTTCTAGCCGATACCATTACCATCGATAGACTGAGACCTCGATGGAACAGTAATGCCTTACCTCAGAGGCCACTCTACCACGTCACTAGGTGATAGGAATTTTCTAGCTCTGTTATAATCTTACGGGACCACCTTGGTATACGTGGTCTGTCAGACTCTAAGGTGGTTAGGCAGCACATGACTGTGCTATTTATGTCCCTGTTTATATGTCCATGTGCCCTTTATATATATTACCTGCCAATGCACAGGAAAAAGATGAGAAGGATACATATACCACTACTAGAGGTAAGTTAGTTTTGGAGGTGAAATCGGTAGGGATGATAAGCAGGACCCTTTTTATTTTACTCTGTAAACCTCTATATTTGGATCTCTTACACTAAAAACCTTTACGTCTATTACATGTATAATTAAAAATAACAAAATCTTAACCACTCCTTTAAAGATGTTTGACTTTTAGTTTCCTTCCTGTACATCTTCTATTAAAGCTTGGCTTCTTACTGAAAGATGAAAAAAAATTAATCTTTTATAGAAATCTAACGTGGTATCATAAAATTTAACTCATTGGGCAATCGCTCTGAGGTGAACTGGTTACCAGGTGAGGTTGCAGACAAGTTGTGTTTGAGGTCACTGTCTGGGTGACAGGATGTAGTTTAATACAGCTGCATTTGCTCTAGGCGGGAGTGACAGTGTCATCACCCAACAGCCAGGTGGCTGAGGTGTGTTCTGTGGCGTGAATTATTCCTCAGAAAGAACTCCCCTACCCTCCCTTCCAACATTCTTCCACCTTGGTCGCTAGTGTGGAGACAAGAAAAGGTGTTGCCACCATCTGGCCTGGCATCAAAGGTGGGGGAGCTGGGGTGGTGGTGGTGGTGGTGGTGGTGGTGGTGGTGGTGGTGGTGGTGGTGGTGGTGGTGGTTGGTGCTACACCAAGACAAGAGAAAAAGTGCATTTCACTTGGGACAGATGGTCATTTCTTCCCCTTCTGATTATCCACTCAAGCCAACCAATCTACAATGTGCTCCTTCCTTCAGAAGTAAAAGAATGCAAGGGACCCTGGCAACCCCCTGGCTGGCAGGGCAGTATGTGGGTACCTGGAGAGCTGACCAGCATCCAAACGTGCAGATCTGGCACTCGTCTACGGGCATCCTGGAGCCCGGACAGGTACTTGCACTGTGTTTTCACTTCTCTGGTTCTCTTGAAAGCAGTTCCTAATGGTACTTGGCTGAAAGAAATCACATTAACCAGACAAAGATGAGCCTCAAAGAGAACATTTTTTTTGTTCTGTGGCCACTTGGCACTTTTTCAGATCAGTGTCAGTTGTGTAAAGTATTAGTTTTTGTGTCTGTACTTCTGTGTTTTTGTGCCAGTACAGACCAAGTGAAAAGGATTGCATTCCAATAACCTGGCAGTTTTTGCTGTTAGCCCTGTTAGACCCCATTTATAGCATTACGGTTTCTGTTTCTTCCTAATCACCATTTGTAAATGAAATAAAATTTAATCAACCTTTTAAAAACAATCGATCAATTTTAATGCAGAAATGCAAGATATGTTTCTCCTGGGTAAGAGGATTTCAACAGGTGCGCCTCCCTTATCTTGCAGTGTAAACTTGAAAGAAATAGAATCTTTTTTTTTTTTAATTTATTTTGTTTAGTATGCAGAACTCTGCCAGGTCAGGCAGATGATGGTGCTTGATGGGCAGGTTTTGCTGTGAGCCAATTGGATGTGTGGATTTCATGAGGCGAAGGCTGCTGGTCCGAATGACATCAGACATCGGCCTGGCTGGCCGTGCTGCAAGTTCTAGGCCTTGAGGGGCGGCTTGTGGAGGCAGGTTGCTAACGCTGATGGAAAAGTAGTGCTTCTGCTACCCTTGGCTTCATATGTGTGAAAAAAAAGCGACAACAGTATTCTGTCATAATAGTAATAACAATAACAATAAAAAGAAAGTGTTGGCAGGTGATCTGTGAGGGCTTCCTCTTTACCTTCTGTTCTTTCATGAAATGGGCAGTTAGGACATATGGAAATCTGTTTGGAGTCCTTTTGTTTAGAAAACCTCTACACATAAGCTAAACTCACGTGCTTTCTGTGTTTCTAATAACATTAGCAATGTATTTTAGTGGAAAGAGCCTCAGGCCAAGAATTAGGAAAGCAGGATACAATCTCTGACTGGCTACTAACAAACTGGTTTGGGATAAGCCACTTAAACTCTGACCGTCACCCCATTATAGTCTGATCTCTGGGCTCCCTTCTGTCTCTAAGATTTTAGGACCTGTGCCCTCGGAGCGTACTGTGTCTTTTGCTCTCAACATCAGAACTGAGATAATTTCCTGGAGAAGTTTTCGTTCTGATCCTGGATGTTTGGACCCAGTATTCCTCAATCCAGAAGACATGAATTAAAGATTTTTTTCAGCACAGTAAGAGGTGGGACAGTAGGAGACAGAAATACAGGTGAGTCAACCTATGTTAAGTTTGTCATCCCTGATGAGGAAAAAAAGAGATAAGGTCTGGTAACACACAGAGGAGAAGGCTTTGTGTGTACTCAGGTGGTCCAAGGGTTGTGACAATGCAATTGTGTTTGTAAAGCCTTCTTATATTCCATTCTCAAGCTGTCATGCAACTGGGAGACTGCAGCCACCACACCTTTTTTCACAGGACAGCTGCATGTTGTAAGTGGACTAACTTCATTCACTGCCTTGGAAAGCTTTAAGAATATGCCTACCAGGCATATTTAATGTGATGGAGATTTGTCATCCTGACACTTCATTTGGAAATTGTGAGTAGAAATTTCTAGTCAGAGATGAGAGGGGTCTATCAAATACTGACATATCCAGTTCACCCAAGAGGAGGGAAAAATGAAGGAATCAAATTATTGCTCTGTTACATTCTGTGCAAAGAAAACTAACAGTGAGATCGTTTAGATAGTTTAGCTTAAATTTAGAGGTTTCCTAAACAAAAAGAATCCAAACAGATGTCCATATGTCCTAAATGCTTGTTTCTGAAAGAAATAGTCAACCCACTCAGAGGCCTTTACTTTCGGAAATTCCCAGAAAATTTCCCAGTAGCATCAGTAAATGAAGTTCTTCCGTCACCAAGGTTCCATCTTTTTCATTTGGGGCCATCCAAGGCATTGGGAAGAGGTTAGATGCTGAGACGTAAGACCCCGTCATTTCTCAGACAAAGGACTCTTTCTGAGTTACTGATCTGAAAATATGTCTCTGGGACCCAACCTTTGGGGAGGGTGTGTGATAATAACCATTGATTGCCTAGGAATCTGAGAGCAGGAAGTTGTGTGGGTGGAACTTTTTGATCCTAACTTAACTCCAGGAAAAATAAACAGCGTGCTGAGTCATTCGTCTTCACTTTCACTAGTAAAGTGGGATCCTTGCAGCCGAGTTCACATTCTTATTTTTAAACTATGACAGCAACCGACTTGACCATCAGAGCAACTCATGAGAATAGCCAAGTGGAGGGGAGCGACTAAGAGCTCTGTGTGTCCAGCATGGTCTGGGACAGGAACAGTCAGAAATAACATAAAAATCCATTAATAGGAGGCTGGTTAGGTAGATTACGGCACATCCTATCCCATGGAATATTATGTGTCGTATGTCATCTTCCCCAGACACACCCTGCACTGCGGAATAGTCTGCATGTGATTTGTTACGGAAGTCTTCCTGGGACAACCTGGTAAAGGAGAGGGAAGCAGGAGTGGAGCAGAGAAAGAAATCGAGTCAGGGCGTATAAATAGTCACATAAATTTCCAGTCACATAAATTTCCAGCACCCGCCTGATCCCGTTGGGGAACTCGGAGTGTAAGTTTTACCCACTGGAGGCAACAGGCTGAGCTTTCTGATCCTGCAGGCTCTTACAGTTCTCAGTGCTTTCAGACCAATGGCTCCAGGAGCCCGATGTCAGGCCTCAGAAGAGAGGTGCAGGTGCAGACAGCCAGAGAAAGCACACGTAAGCCAGGGACGACACATGCTGGCCATGGGAATGCAGGGGCTCTGGTTAGGGTGTCACTGTACTATGCAACTGAGGAAAAGAAGGATGTAGAATGCAAAGTCCTTCCTTGGGAAACGTTTTATGGGAAGTGCTATTCCTCGTCTCCTGGCATTTGTCTGTAGCAAACACACTTAAAACTCACATTCAACCACTATCCGCAGACTTTCATATTTATTAGAAACCACTTTGGGGCTTCTGACTGCTTCTGGGTAGGGTTTTGTTTTCTCCTGGCCTGGGGTTAATAGTTACTTTCTTCTCGCAGTAGTACTGCACCAGATAACAACAACGACCGTATACTGAATGCTTATTGTATTAGACAGTTGCAAAGCCTTCTGTAAACCCCGTTTCATTTAATCCTTACAATGATGCTAAGAAATGTGTAGTATCCATATTTTAAATTTTTTTATTGTGGAAATACAACATACATAAAGAAAAGTGCACAAAAAATAAAATATGGTTCTTTGATTTATCAAAAAGCAAAGCCATGTATAATGAGGTAAAACAAAGAATATTGCCAGCCCCCAGAGACCTCTTCATGCCCCTTTTTAATTGCCAGCCCCTCTTTACCTCCTAGAAGTAACCACCATCCTGATATATGTGATAATGACTTCTGCTTTTCTTTATAATTTTACCATCTAAGCATGCCTCAACACTATAGTTTACCCTGCCTGTCTTTAAAAATTTTTTTACATAAATCGTATTGCATGTTTTCTTTGGGGACTTCTTTTAAAACCCAACATTAAATTCTTACGATTCATACTTATTGTTTTATTAGTTGCAGTCGATTCTCTTTTCTGTATAGTAGTTTATAATATGAATATACCACAATTTATTTTAGATTCTACTGATTCTACTGTTTTTGGACATTTGTGGTTTTCCAGTTTTGGGCTATTATGAGAAATGCTTCTATGAACATCCTTGAGTATGTCTTTCAGTGAAAAAGAGCATGCATTTCAGGTGGACATGTAAACTGAAGTGAAATTGCTGGGTGGTAGGTGCACGTACAGTTTTGGTAGCTAATGCTGAACAGGTTTCTGAACTGGTTATACTAATGGTAGTCCCACCCATAGTGTCCAGGAGTTTCTGTGGCATGCGTCTCTACAGGCACTTGGCATTGCCTTTTTCATTTCAGCTTTTATGATGGTATGGAGTGATATTGCATCTTGATTTTAATTTGCATTTCATTCATGACAAATGAAGTTAAGAGACTTTTCACATATTTACTGGACATTTGGATATCATCTTTTGTAAATTACATTTTAAAGTGTTTGCTTATTTTTTCTGCTTTATTGAGGTCTAACTAACAAATAAAAGTTGTATATATTTGAGGTGTCCATTTGTCTATTGGTGTTTGTACCCTCGATTTGTACCAGTCTTTGTGTCTGGTTACAAGGCCTTTTTTTGGTTAAACGAATAGCAGATACCTTTTCCTGTTCTGTCACTTGCCTTTTCATCCCTTAAAATTTATCTGTTGATATTTTCAGTGTAATCTAACTTACCACACTCTTCTTTGTGGTTAGCACTTTTCATGTCCTGCATAGGAAATGTCTCCCTACCCTGAGGTTATAAGAATATTCTTGTATGTGTATTAGTCATTACTGAGTTAGGAGAGCAGAAACCACACTATGTATTTCAACAGAGAGAATTTAATAAGGGGAAATGGGTACCCAGGTATCAGAGGCTGAAAGACAAGAAAGGAACCTTAGGTTGGACAGATACAATAGCTTCAGAAAACAGAAACATGTACTGCCTCGAAGGCTAGGGGAACATAGGGAAGAGCTTGGTGTCATAAGAACCTGGAAGCTCCGAGAAGGCATGGATGCTGTCCATCAGCTGCTGCTGTCTCATGGTGGGGGTGATGAGATTGCTTCCAGGACTGCTGAAAGAAGCTGGAGGCTGGAACCAAATACTGCCAGGGTGAGAGTCTATAGGTGGAGAGGTGCTTACAGAATAACATGCAAAGCAGGCAGGAGGAAGTCTTTTCGTGTTCCTCCTATCTCTTGGTCTTCCTCTCTCAACCCCTACTACAGACTCTACTGGGAAGCCACCTAGCAAAGGAGAAATGTGGAGTCCCAGCCCCCAGATCACAAAGCAGAGAACAGAAGGTGGATTTGCAGCTCAGAGACAAGAGCTTAACAACTGGCACAGTTGTCTTCCAGCAGTTTTATTATTTGCCTTCTATATTTATCTACAAACTACCTGGAATTGAGTTTTGTGAATAGTGAGAGTAAGGGGTCTGGCATCCTTTCTTTTCTCCCCCCACCCCCATCCTGATCTTATTAACTCAGGACCACTTATTGGAAGGTTGTTCCCTATTGCTTTCCAGTGCTATTTTGTCATAAATCCAGAGAGTCAGTATTTAGACTCTATTATATTCTATTGATTTATTTGTCTAAACTTGTACCAATATCACCTTAATTAATGTAGCTTTGAAGTAAAGTTTGATACCTGGTAGAGCAAATCATCTCATTTTGTTCTTATACAATTGTCTTGGCTCATTGGATTTCCATTTGATTCTAGAATAAGCTTTTTAGTTTCCATAATTATCTTGCTGGGATTTTTATTTGGGTTGCATTGACTCTATAGACAACTTTGGGAAGAATTGACATCTTTACAATATTGAGTTTTTCAATTCACAAGTGTGGTTTGTTTCTTTACTTATTTAGGTTTTCTTTATTTTCTCTTAATATATGACACTCTCCTGTTAGATGTCTTACACATATTTTATTAGATTTATTTTTAGGTATTTGATTTTTTAACTTTTTATTTTGAAATAATTTCATAGAAAAGATGCAAGGATAGTACAGAGAAATCCCTTATTTCCAAATTCAACATCTAAAAAATATTTTGCCACATTTGCATTGTCATTTTCTCTCTCATTCTGTTTATTGATATATATTATTTTCATTTTTTAAATCATTTGAAAATAAATTACATGAATCAGGTCCCTTAATATTTCTGCATTTTCTAAGAAAAAGCAGAATCTCTTATATAACCATAGTATAGTTATCAAATTTAGAAAACTTCGCCTCGATATACTTTTATCTAATGTAGTCACTTCCCAATTTCATCAGTTGTCCTATTGACATCTTTCCAGTATAGAATCTAGTTCAGGGTATTGTGCATTTAGTTGTCATTTTGTGTTAGTTTAATTTGTCACAGTTCCTCAGCTTTCTTTGTCTTTCATAATATTGACAATTTTGTAGACTACAGGTCAGTTATTTTATGGGGTGTTTCTCAATCTGAATTTGCCTCATTTCCTCATGATTAGACTGAGGTTTTTCATCCCTGGCTGGAATATTGCGTAAGTAATGTGTGTCTCTCACAGCGTATTGCATCTGAAGGCACATGATACCCACCTGCCTCGCATTGGTAATGATTTTGATCATCTGCCCAAGGTCATGTTCAGTTTTTCCACTGTATACATTCCATTGTCCCCCTCAAAACTAATAAGCAGTTTGTGGGAAAACCATGAGGCCTTGAAACTATCCTGTTCCTCATCAAACTCACCTCTTAATTTTAGCTTTCATTAATGATTCTCGCCCAAACCAATCTTTACTATAATGATTACAAAAGGATGATATTCCAATTCCACCAGTCCCTCCACATTTATCACTTAGCATTCTACTGTCAGGAAGAGCCCTCTTTCCCCCCTACTTTATTTACTTGCCTGTTTCTCTGTTTTATGGACTCATGGATTCTTATTATATCTATGGGTTATCATCCATCACTGTCATTTTTTTTTTTTTTTTTGATGCTCAAACTGTCCACGATTTGGCTGGTGTGAACATCTTCAAGCTGGCTCCTCTTGACATGCTGCCCTCTTTTGTTCTGAGCATTTCCTTATTTTCTGGTCCAGTAAGATAGTCTGTGCTCACTTGTGTCTTCTCTGTCTCAGTCCTGGAATCAGCCATGTCTCCCACTAGCCTTGCTTTTGGATCTGAATGGAGATGTATTATTTGCTACTGGGGTGTCATTGCTTGTAGGCTCTTCCATCTTTTTATTGCTCTCATTCTTAATTTTGGTTATTGTAATTTCAGTTCTAAATTTCCCATTGGTTCTAATCATGAGGAAATGAGGCAAATTCAGATTGAGAAACAGCCCATAAAATAACTGACCTGTAGTCTACAAAATTGTCAATATACTTAAAAATATTAAGCACTTAACAGTTTGTGTTTATTAGTTGGTGCCTCTGAGTCTATTTATACTATTTATTGTTTCTGCAGATTTTTTTTTTTAAGATTTTTTATTGGGGAAGGGGAACAGGACTTTATTGGGGAACAGTGTGTACTTCCAGGCCTTTTTTCCAAGTCAAGTTGTTGTCCTTTCAATCTTAGTTGTAGAAGATGCCGTTCAGCTTCAAGTTGTTGTCCTTTCAGTCTTAGTTGTGGAGGGCGCAGCTCAGCTCCAGGTCCAGTTGCCGTTTTTAGTTGCAGGGGGCACAGCCCACCATCCCTTGTGGGAGTTGAACCGGCAACCTTGTGGTTGAGAGGACAAACTCCAACCAACTGAATGATCCCCAGCAGCAGCTCAGCTCAAGGTGTCGTGTTCAATTTTAGTTGCAGGTGGTGCTGCCCATCATCCTTTGCGGGACTTGAGGAATTGAACTAGCAACCTTGTGGTTGAAAGCCCACTGGCCCATGTGGGAATCGAACCGGCAGCCTTCAGAGTTAGGAGCATGGAGCTCTAACCTCCTGAGCCACCGGGCCGGCCCTATTTCTGCAGATTTTTAATCACGTTGTTTTGTCTCCTCATGTGTCTTGTTAATTTTGGTCGTGTGCAGGATATTATTCTTAAAAAATCATTTGTAGAAACAGTTCACGTGATGTTATCTTCCTCCAGAGATTTATATTTGCTTCTGCTGGTTGCCTGAGGGCACCAAAAATCTGTGATTACTTTAATCCAGTTTCAGTGACTGAGCTCATCTGAAACTGAGCAGCAGTTCCATAGGGTTACCCTTCCTTTTATTGTGTAGTCCTGAGAGGTTCCAATCCAAAATGAGGGGCATTCGCCATGTCTCACTCCTGTGTCTATCTCTGGACTCCAGTTTACAACTCCCTTTGCCAGGCGAGGCTATTAGAATCTCGGGCAACACCTCTCGAATGCACAAACATCTCCAAGGGAAAAGCAGTTGTAAACATGCATGGGCTCATCTTCCCTAGATGGTAATTCTTCACTATATTTTTAGCTTTCTAACATTTCCTAATACTTTTTTTTTTTTTTTTTTACATTTTTCAGCTGGACTAATTGTTCTGAGGAGGAGCTTTGCTGGAATTACCCGTTCTCCATTATTGGGAGCAGTGGTCTTATTTCCATTTTATAGATGAAGACACTGAGACTGAGAGAGCATAACTAACTTTCCCTAAACAGATTTAAGGCTGAATAATAGACTCAGTGGTCTAGGATGACTTAGATTTGTTGTAGGGAGTAACACATTTTCTTTTCCTTTTCAAGACTTTTCAAGGTCTGTTTTACCTGTGGTGATGGGGTCATGATGAAAGTGCAGTGAACACAGCCTTTGTCACATTGCAAGGCTGTGACATTGCAGGCAAGACATTGCAGTTAAGAAGCTGGGAGTGAGTGAGTGTGGAGACACAGGAGGAGAAATAGGTTTAGTGTGTGGAGAGAGGACGTGTAAGGCTTAAGCATTCCTAGGGCAGACATTGTGTGGTTTGTACTTCTGGCCACTGGCTGAGTCATTTATACCCAGACAACTTCAGAAGTCAGCATGTCAGATGCGTAAGTGAGGGGGGTCACGTAACGCGACTACTGGCAAATTTTTAATCTAATTTTTTGAAAATGGATGTTTAGAGACTTGGGAACATGGGACAGGAGTCCTGTGTTTTAGCTTCTAGTATGTTATGACCTGGGCAAGTTGTTTCCTTCTCTACGTGTCAATGTTGTCATCTCTAGAGAGGGTAATAGTTTATACTTTTCTATTTCATGAAAAGTGAGTATGGCAGATAATACTTATTATTCTACCATGAAACTAGAGCAATGTGTAACCGTTTGATTGTGTCATCCCAATGATCAGTGCCCTTCAGGGGTTTCCTGTTGTTCTTGGGCTTAATGCCAAACCGTAAGCATAGTCCTCCATGTACAGGGTGGCCTGGCCCTGGTCCGCCTGCCTACCTGCCTGGCCTCATCTTAGACCACGCTCCTCCCATCACACTGTCTTTCTGTAGCTCCCTTGTCCTTGCCATGCTCCCTTCCTTGTAAGTCCTTCCTACTTGCCGCCGCCTCTGGTTAGAAGTGTCCCACTTCCCTCGTAGCCCAGTTACTTCCTGATATGTCTAGTATCGTCCTTAGGGGAGTCTTCCCAACCTCACGACTAGCTCAGACCCCTGTGAAATGCACTCATCGGACCACATGCCTCTGTGGGCTCCCACGGTTGTATGTAGTTGTACATTTATTGGTGTAAATGTCTGCTTCGTGCCTTGCTCTCTCACTAGACTTAAGTACCTGGAGGTAGGAGCCATGCTGGATTTTGCTCACCACTCTCTTTTCAGCATCTAGTCCACTGTCTGGGGATAGTAAGCACCCAATATTTGTCAAATAAATGAAGGAAGGAAATACTGTTAATTTTATTGTAACTATAGATTTGGCCAGTTTGTTAACTTGTTTTCTGAAAAGTGGGTTAAGAACAGATGATTCAAACTGTGAAAAAATGAAAGATGGTCTTCAAGTGTCCTTGGCCACACATAATTAGTATTCAACCACTTCCACCATCTGGAACTTGGTTTCAAGTGCCAAGAGAAAACGTATGTAGAATTTAAACTGATTCTCCTGGAAACATCCGTGGCAATGTAATTGCTGAAATATCCAGTGTCCGCTGTGTGGATGAGAAATCACTGTTCTTTATTGGTTCTTTTTTAAAGCTGCAGGCACTGGAGTGAGGGTCTACCAGGGAAAGAGGGGAAGGGATGCTGGTATTTTCAGAAAGTGGGGGACCTCTCCTGCCATTTGCTAATCAGCCGAGGGAACTAACAGACTAGTTCTGGTTGCTGCTGCTTCTGGTGCACTTGGAGTGTCAGCGTTGTCTCCAAAACCTAGATAAGCTAGGGTTGAGAACTGAGGAACGGTTTTGCCTTTTGGTTTATTTTCTGATGCCTGTGTGACGCTCTGAGAAGCCTGTTAGCCACTGAAAGACCCTGAAGGCAGCCTGTTGGGAGCGTGGGAGCCAAGAGGCAAGGAGTCAAACTTCCGACGTGGCCATGGAATAACAGTGCTCAGAGAAGGCCGGGAATCTAAAAGTTCTTTCCAGGTAATGACACCGCTTCCAGGCACATTGCACAAGCAGCAGATTAAGCACAGTGTTCGAGTCAGCCGTCTCTGAGCTCCAACCCGGGTGCAGTGATGATCTGTTTCTCCCCACAAAGCACGTCTGACAGCAAATGGCGGGGGTTTGCCCCACACCAACACATTGTCGGACACCAGCTGGGTGTCCAGCGATTCAGTTTAATTCTGACATGACCTGCTTGGAGTTAACACAGACCCCCACGGGTTAAGGGCTCGGCTCAGTCCCAGACAATGTCACCACTTCAGACACCAGTGGCAAGTCCGAGTTGTCACCTTGTCACCTGTCCTTCTGACCCCACTGGCTGTCAAGTTGGGGAGTCTCCCTCCTCAGGTTTGATAAATTGCTAAACTGGCTTACAGAACTCAGGGAAAACCGTTTACTAGCTATTACTGGTTTATTATAAGGGATATAACTTGAACACTCAGATGGAAGAGAGGCATAGGGCAAGGTTTGTGGGAAGGGGGTGGAGCTTCCATGTTCTCTGGGAGTGCCACCCTCCCAACACCTCCAACCTGGAAGCTCATCCAATCTCCTTGTTTAAGTTTTCACGGAGCTCAGCCTGCAGCCACGCTCTCCTTCCTGGAGGTTAGTGAGGGGGGCTCAGAGCTCCCGCCCTCTAATCACTGGTCTTTACAGTGACAAGCCCCATCCCGAGGCCATCTTGGGGCCCCACCTGTGTCACATCATCAGCATAGACTCAGGTGTGATCAAAGGGGCTTGTTGTGAATAACAAAAGACACACTTTTATTACTCAGGAAATTCCAAGGGTTCTCCAGGGAGCTGTATCTCAGGAATGGGGACAAAGAACAAATATATTTTTTATTATGTCATAAATACTTTGTACCCTGTTTCCCCGAAAATAAGACCTAGCTAGACAATCAGCTCTAATGTGTCTTTTGGAACAAAAATTAATATAAGACCCGGTATTATAGTATAGTATAGTATAGTATTGTTATGTTATATTATATTATATTATACCCGGTCTTATATTAATTTTTGCTGCAAAAGACACATTAGAGCTGATTGTCTGGCGAGGTCTTATTTTCAGGGAAACCTGGTAGCTGTGTGACCTCGGACAAGATGTTCAACCTCTTAGCCAACAAGTCTCTAAATAAAGTCATTGTGTGGGGTGAAAGAGGCAGTGTATCCTGAGCCCTTGATAGAAAGTGAATGTTCGGTAAAGGCCATGGGGACACTAGTATCACAAACAGCCACAGGGCCTCCCCCTGGGGGCAGGGTGGGGTTTGTAGGGCCGGTTGCAGTGTGCTTTCTGCTCCCACACTTTGGGCATGCTTTTGTATTTTTAAAGCTAAATTTGGATGAACTTGGGCAATCTCAGAGGAAGTGCAAAAGGGCAACAGAGAGGTGGATGGGGAAGTGGGAGAAGCATTTATTTATTTGCTGAGGAAATACTGATTCGTGTCTGCCATGCGTGGGGATCTGTGCTTAGCACTGTGAATATGGTGGTGGGCAAGATACGCAACAGCTCCCGCCCTCACGCTGCTGATGATCTAGTCAGGAAGAGAGAGGTGAAGCAGTAATTATGTGCTTCGTGACCACTGTGGATGCCCTTAGGAGTGCGAAGTGCCCTGAGTTCGCCCGACAGAGGGGCTGTAACCGGGGTGGTTTGCTTTGGTGACTGGCTCATGGGGAATGGCTCCCCAGAAATGACACACGTCTCTGGTGTCACGTCAGGACTTGCCGGTAATGGTCTCCCTGTTCCCTCCCTTGACTTCACGCTGTCTACAGGAGGTAACATAGGGTGATGAGTTTCTTAACTGAAGTCTGAGGGACACATCAATTTTATGGCCAGTGTATCAAAATAGGTCTATTGGAGGGAGCCCCAGCACCTCTCTGCTTCGACTGGTTTCCGTTGGCCTTGTTCCACATCCTGGAGTTGCGGAGATTTCATTTCGGCTCACTTGAGAACAGGGTCAGGTGGAGGAGACAGAGTTTCAGATTTGGACAACAGGTCTGAGGGCTGAGAGATTCTCAGAGAGAGAATAAGTGGTGAGAAAATATCTCCCATTCTCCTGAAGGGTTCAAATGTCTTCCATGTAGTGAGTGCAGTCAAGGTTGCAGGTGTTTTCTTGGTGGTAACAAGTGGGCTCTCTGTGTCCCATCAGCTGCCTCTTATATGTGTGATACAGATGATTCTGACTGCTATAAAAGTTCAAGATGAGACTGGAAGCAGCTGCCAACTGAAAGTGAAAAAAAAATGGTGCCAGAAGTGTTCCCTGCTTCCCTTCAGGGGCCAAAGAAATGGCTGCCTGGTGGGTGCAAAGCTTTGCATTGTGATGGGTTCTTTCATGCTTCTCAGAACGTCTAGATGCATGTGGATAGATTGCTCCCCACTTTCCAAGGGCTTCCAGTCGCTATTTACCCTACAATTGTGCCTTTACAGTGTATAAGGCACTTCAAATCCTGAAGGAGGTACCAGGAAACCTGTGTTTTATTAGCAATTCTGTCCATTGCTCCACTGCACTGGGCCTTGTGAGGAAAACATGGAGACTGGACTAGAGTATGTGTCTGTTGTGGGTTGAATTTTATCCCCTCCCTGAAAAGATATGATGGAGTCCTAACCCCCAGGACCTCAGAATGTGACCTTATCAGGAGGTGGGGGGGTCTTTGCAGAGGTAATGACTTTAAAATGAGCTCATTAGAGTGGGATCTAATCCAATGTGACTTATGTCCTTATAAACCGGGGAAATTTGGACACAGAGGCATGCATAGAGGGAAGAAGATGTGAAAAGACATAAGGAGAAGGCGGCCGTCTACATACCGAGGAGATTGGCCTCAGAAGGGACAAACCCTGCAGACACCTTGATTTTGGACTTTCAGCCTCCAGAGTGTGAGAGAATAGGTTTCTGTTGCTAGAGCTGCCTGGTCTGTAGTCCTTTGTCACAGCAGCTCTAGCAAACTAAGATGATGTCCTTAAGTTTTCCCCCGTCATGGGCCCTTTTGGAAATCTAAGGCTGACTCTGGACCCCTTCTCAGAATAACACTTAAATGTAAAAAATAAAATACATTGGATTACAAAGGAAAGAACATTTATGGAAATACAGTAATCAAAATAACAAACACAAACATTTGTCATAAAGTGACACCGTAATAAGGGATTACATAGCACAAGGCATTGGCAAGTTTAAAAACAACCAAAAGTTCCGACTAACGTTGAAGGGTGAATGATATTTCAAGATATCTGCAACAACCATAATGCGACACAAACATACGATTTTTATTGGTGGCAGATGCAGATGTCACTAATGTGGTGTGTTGCCTACATTCATAGTTAAAATGCTAAATACCTGTTCTTGGTTATTGGAAGCCAAGATTGTTTTCTCATCAAGTGCATATCTTCCCGAATTCTATCCACCCCTGGACTGGACAATGTCTAGGGGCCTTTGGAGATCTGTGATTAGGTGACTCTGGATTGGTTCCCCTGACATCTGTGGCTTCTTGCCTGGGTCCTACTAACCCTCCAGCTTGGGCCTTGGGGACTTGGTGCCAGAGGCTAGTGGTCATGGCCACCCCTCCTCTTCCCAGGGTGTCTCTGTTGCCATGCCGCAGGCCTGTTTGGTTTCTGGAAGTTGCTTCCTTCTCCGTCGAAGGCACCAGAGTGGTCTTGCTGCTCCCTAAGATTTCTCTCCATAGCTGGTCTGTGACTCCGCGAAGGACGCGTACTGAGATGGAGCCACGAATCAGTTCCTTGAGCAGAGCCACCTTGCTACTGTGTAACTCAGCTGAGCCGTTCCCGGGGCCCTGAGCAGGCAGAAAATAGCTGATTATCTATTCCAGGAACTCCATCCCTACCCTTGTGATGGAGCAAGCTGTTCATGAATCATGGATCTCCAGTCAGCTGGTCTCCTCTCGCACATGGCCATTTCCCAGCTCCAGTCTCTCCAGGAAGACTCACAGGATCTCATCTAGTTAATGCAAATACCCCCACACTCCCTCTGCACCACGCAGGTTCTTATCTCACAAAAAGGAAACCTTTTTCGAATCTTGCGTTTAAAAGAAGGTATCACACCATAATGGAAACATTTTCTCTGTGGTGTGAGGAAGAGTCCTGTTCTTCAAATAAATACAGAGTTTACTTTATCCCAATCTGGAGGTATTTGGATGGAGCATTACAGTATTCTGTACATTCTAAGACATGGCTTTTTCATGCTTGAATACCTCTGAAATCAGGACATGTCTGACAATTTCTGATGTCTTGTATTTGACAAAATAAGGCACGAAAAAAGAGAGTCTGCTAGGGAATTAGAGGATTTTGGTAATAACAGGACCAAAGCTTCTGCTGACCCAAGAGAAGCCTTTGATCACTTAGAGTGGACTGTCAGCAAAACACTACCTTTATTTTATGGGATTTTGGGCCTTTAAAGGAATCAGGTTCATGGGTGGCATATTATATAGATAAGGTAACAAATGCGATAATTCTTCAAAAAGAAGCATGCCATGGGAATAAAAGGTGTTGTTATTTATTTGTATGTGTGGGTCATAAATATGTTTTAGATCATAATTTAGAAAATATATGAAAATGGAAAATATGTTTGTGGATCTATTTAATAAAACTACCGTGCTTCAGAAGAAAACAAACAAAACACCCAATAAACAAAAACAACCCTCCCCCACAAACCATTTCTGTATGAGACTGTCATTTGACTTCTGGCAGGATAGTTGCATGTTTACTGCTGACTTTATTTAACTATCAGCTATGATGAGCGATAAGCTCCATTTGATTTCTGCCAAGGACCAATGAAATCTTTGCTTCTTCAAGGCAATGACCTCAGGGCAACAGCAGAGCTGTTGGTGAGGTTAAATAGTACCCAACAAAGAGAATACTTCATAGTAGTTATAATGTAAAAAAAAAAAAAAGTTGAAATAATTGTAGATTTAAAAAATGCATAGGGAGGTTCTTGTATTCTTCCACCAGTTTCCCCCAAGGATAGCATCTGACATAACCATTGTACAATACCATCACCAGGTGTTGACATAAGTCCACAGAGCTTCTCCCGATTTCCTAGTTTTATGTACATTCGTGTAGGTGTGTAAATAGTATCACATGTATACATTCTCATAACCATCACCAAGATCAAGAACAATTCATCACCACAATCTCATTCATCGCGGTATATCCTGTCCTCCTCCCACCCCAGCCCCGGCAACCACTAACGTTGTTATTTTAAGAATGTTACATGTATGGTATTGTATAATGTGTAACCTTTAGATTGACTTTTTCCACTTGGCGTAATTCCTTTGAGATCCATCCAAGATGTTGGGTGTATTAATAATTCGTTCCCTTTTAATCGATGAATGGTATTCCATGATATGGGTGTGTCACTGTTTTTCTAAAACCATTTACCCATCGAAAGACATTTGGGGTGTTTCCTGTTTTTGGCTATTATGAATAAAGCTGCTAGCTGCATAGTAATTCGAAAGGTGAAAAGTGATACTACTATTAGACCAAAGGTTTGCTGAGGGCAGACAGCATTTTACACACATTTTTATCCCCTAGTACTTAGCATAGTGTTTGCACACATATGCCCAATAAATGCTTGTTTAGTGAATGAATAGATGTATACCAGCAATTTCAAGGTGACAGCTATTTCAATGGTGGGGACTAGAAGAGTTAGACAGAGTTAGACTCGCACGGACTAGAAGTTGAGGCCTGAATTTGTCACCTCTTGCTCTAATGCAAACCTCTGTCCCTTATCTGTAAAATGGGATAATAACAGCACTGCTGTTTGAAGGCTGTTGTGAGAATTAAATGAGGAAATGCATGAAGCACTGTCTGTTACACAGTACTTGCATAATAAATTTCACTTGATGCTGCTATTCATTAGTAGATCATGGATCTACATAAGATCATAATAATACAATAACTAGTAATGCTTTGTTACTTTTATTGTGACATGCTTTATTCAAATGAAACTATACCATCATATAGTGGATATTTATGCGTATTTGAATTCTGTGTTGGTGTGTATGCAAACATTAAATATCTAAGGCCTTCTTTTTCTCAATGACAATACTTGTTTACCATTATAATGCTATCTTATGAAAAATAGCTAACATGCATCTGTATATTTTTTGACATTTGGAAGGACTGGAATGTTCTTTTCTGTGTAGCTGTTCAGGGGCTCCTGTCAACCCTGGAACATGGCAGCTGCTCTTTTAAAAGTTGGCTGAGCAGATTTTATTTTTTCCTTTTCATCATACGATGAATTCATTAGAATAAGGAAGTATCTTGGTTCCTTTCTTTCCCTCCTTTTCAGAAATCTGGTTGCTGGCTGAGCACTGAGAGGGGAGGGGATCTTTTCCCCTGTTGCCTGTCCATGTTCACAGCCTGTGTGCCTGTGTGTCACATGTCTCTTCAGTGACCTCCTGGAAGGTCAGTAAAGCCCTGAGTCACACACAACCTCCCACCGGAAAGCATGAGGCAGCGATTAGAAACTAACTATTAACTAGCTTTGGGGGCAGGAGGAGGTAAGTAAAATTTCCAGCAGTTTGACAAATAAACACCAGTGATATTTACCATTCCATAAATGGAGCTGGAGTCAATTGGCTTTGACCTACCAAGGCCTTTCTGTGGGGGAGGTGTTATGTTGGGCAATGCTGGGCTTATAAGGATTACTCTCAGTCTATGTGCTTGATCTTGGCAGGATGAGGTATCTGTAGGCAAGACTGCTAGGGAACGTTTCTTGGAGGAATCTGGGCTTGCACGTGTGTAAAATAGACAGATATGGGAGACAAACGATTCCAGAGCTTGTCCCCACTGGCTACATCACACACTAGCCACACCCCACGGGTTCCCTTCCTGCTGTGGGATCTTTTTTGAGCTGCCTCTTCCTCCTAAAAATACCCTTCCCTGGAGAAATTCTGCTCATTTCTCAGGACCTACATCCAATGTCACTTCCTCTATGATGCCTTCCTTACCTCTACCAGCTAGAATTATTTGGTTATTTTCCTCTGTGGTGACAGTCCTTGTATATATATATATATATATATATATATATATAATATCTTATTACAGTATTATAGTATATTACATATAGTATATACATTATATAATAAATATATAATATGTGTGACGATTAAGTTCACCAACTCATCCTAGAAAAAGTGCTACATACCTCATTGCTGAATATCACTATGGTCACCTTCGAAGTACTCCCCTTGGGAAGCTATGCACTGACGCCAGCGCCTAGTCCAACCTTCAAAGCAATGTTGGAACTTTTTCTGGAATGGCCAACAGAGCTGTCATTGTATGACCCTTGATGTCCTGAATGTCATCCAAATGTCTTCGTTTCATATTTTCTTTATCTTTGGGTAAAGAAAGAAGTCATTGGGGGCCAGATCAGGTGAGTAGGGAGGGTGTTCCAGTACAGTTATTTGTTTACTGGCTAAAAAGTCCCTCAAAGATGGTGCTGTGTGAGCTGGTGCATTGTCGTGATGCAAGAGCCAGGAATTGGTGGTGAAAAATTCAGGTCGTTTTCGTCTTTTACATGCAGCCTTTTCAACACTTCCAAATAGTAAACTTGGTTAAGTGTTTGTCCAGTTGGTACAAATTCATAATGAATAATCCCTCTGATATCAAAAAAGGTTAGCAATATCGTTTTGACTCTTGATTTGGACTGATGGAACTTTTTTGGTTATGGAGAATTGGCTGACTTCCATTGTGCAATTTGACGCTTTGTTTTAGGGTCGCATTGGTACACCTAATGTTTCATCACCAGTGACATGGCCCAAAACATCATCTCGCCTCTCCAAAAGTTCTCGACAAACTTTGACTCTTCTTTGCTTTTGTTCATTGGTGAGCTCCTTCGGGATCATTTTTGCACACACCTTTCTCATGCCAAGATTTTAAGTTAAGATTTTCCTGTTTCTCTATGGATGTTTATGTGGTCTGCTATGCTTCTCACAGTCAGCCGACGATTTTGACGCACAATTTGATGAATTTTTGCAATGTTTTCATCAGTTCTGCTTGTTACTGGCCACCCTGACCTCTCTTCATCAGTGACGCATTCTCTCCCCTTATAAAAATGTTTAATCCATTTGTACACTGCCGTTTTCTTCATGTCAGTATCCCCATAAACTTGAACTAACATGTCTCTGATTTCACTTCCACTCGTGCCAAGTTTAACAAAAAATTTAATGTTTGTTCATTGCTCTAATTCAAGCTCAGACATTATTGCAACGGCGCACAAAAACACGCAACAACAATAATGAATGCCACTAAGCAAGACACCCCCAAATGTCGACACAAACACAGCTGTGAGACACTGATATACCAAGGTTATGAAATCTTACCGAGCTGTTTGTACAGTGCTGCCAATGTAAGCACATGGTGGTAAGTTCTCGAACTTAATTGTCAGACCTCGTATACATCTCACACACACACAGACACACACACACACACACTGGCAAACGTTGGCAATATTGTGGGGTCATTTCCAGATCACTGTAATATAGCAAATGTCACAATAAAACGAGTCACACAAATGTTTTGGTTTCCCAATGCACACAAAGATATGCACTGTAGTCTAAGTGTGTAATAGCAACCTGTCTAAAAATACATACCATTGTTAAAAATACTTTATTGCTGTGAAAGAAAAAAATGCATCATCTAGCCTGTTGAAAAAATGGTGCTGATGGGTTTGCTCAATGCACAGAAATCTTCAATTTGTAAAAAACATACAGTATCTGAGAAGACCAATAAACTAAAGTATGCCTGTGTAAGATATTTATAGATTAGATTATAAGATGTATATGTATATGTATATATATATATTTATCTCTCTCTCTCTCTCTCTCTACTTATGTGTATCTTCAGCCTGCTGATGAGAATGGAATATATTAATTGATTTTTGAATGTTGAACCACCCTTGCACACGTGGAATAAATCCCACTTGGTTGTGGTATATAATTCTTTTTGTACATTTTTGGATTCAATTTTGTTGAGGGTTTTTTCAACTATGTTCATGAGAAACTTTTGTCTATAGATTGCTTTTCTTGTAATGTCTTCATCTGGTTTGGGGCAATGTTGATAAAATTAGTTAGCAGATGTTCCCTCTGCTTCTATTTTTCTAGGACAGATGGCAGATAATTGGTATGATTTGCTTCTTAAAAGTTTGATAAAATTCACCAGTGAAACTATCTGGACCTGGTGCTTTCTGTTTTGGAAGGTTATTAGTACACCCTTGGCAGATCAATCATAGTTAATTTAAATTCCACGTCTGATAATTCCAAAATTTCTACCATATTTCAGTCTGGTTCAGATAATGGCTTTGCCTCTTCAGACTGTGAGGTTTGCCTTTATCATGCCTTGTAATTTTTTGTTGAAAGTCGGATAGGACATAACAGGTAAAAGGAGCTGTGGTAGAAACCTTTGATGTGAAGTTTTAGGTTTACGTGGCTGGGAGTTATGCTCTGTTTACTGATTGCGGTAGCTGTGGTGTCAGAAGCTAAAATTTATCTAATGTTCTTGTTTCTATGTCCCCTGCTATCTTAGATTTTCCTAGAGACTCCTTAAACAGGGTCTGAGGCTTGCAGTTTTTTTTGTTTGTCTGTTTTTGTTTTTGTTTTTGTTTTTAGCTGTAATCCCGTTCTTATACTGGAGCCCTGTTGTCCTGGTGGTGAGGTGTGGGGGAGGGAAGTCATTACGTCTCAGTCTTTCTCTGAGCCTGAATCGGGTATTTCTCTTCCCGCAGGTCAATCAGGCTTTGGTAAAGCCCCACCTGGTTAGATTCTGGTAAGAATATTTCCCCCTCAAGGCACGCCTACTTAACAGAATGTTTTCCTTTCCTCCTGCTGGAAGCAAGAGGGGATTTCCTGGAGGTAAAACTCACAAAAGTGTGAGGAACCCTCCCCTGCACTCCCTGTCTGCCAAGACTGGGTCCTCTTAGTTTTAATTCTCAAGTTTGTCCACACTGAGCTTCCAGCAACTGGTCAACTACGGCTTCATGTGTTCCTACAGAGACTGCTCCAGCATCAGGTTTCTGCTTTAGGGCTTCTGCTCCCCATAACCTATGAGTCTCTGTTTTTGCCTGTCTGTCTCTCCAGTTTTGGGGGCAGCAGTTTGCCCTGTGACCTCAGTTCTGTGCTGGATCTAACAAGAGTTGCTGGTCTTCAGTTTTTTCAGCTTTTTTCTTTCTGGGAGGATGGTAGCAATGACTTCCAAGCTGTTTACATATCAGTCTGGAAACCGGAAGTTGGCGTGTTTTTAGTCCATCTTAGTTTGTGGCTGAGATTTGTAGGCACTATCGGCTGATTTCTGCAACTATTACTGGAAACTCCTTGGCAGCTACTTACTTCATAAAAGGGACCCCTGGACGTAGTTTATAGGAATCTGAAGCAAAGAAACAGTTAAAGACTAGACCTCACCTGTACATGACAAAGGTGTAGGGAGAAGAGCATACAACCTTGAAATGGAATTTGGGTCTCCTATCACCAGCCAGGCTTCCCTGGGCATAATTGGGAGGTGGTTTTTTTGGGGTGTCTGATGACATTCCTTTGTGTCCCCATAAACTCAGAGTCAGAGTTTGACTGAGTTCTGGAATAGTGGCCCACTGTCCCCTCCCCCCACCCTGACCACATCCACGCATTGGCAATGGTTGATAGGCATGAGGGAAGAGGCTTTCCCAGGAGAAATTATTTTATGATGTCTCAACTCCAGGGAGAGAGTAGGTAGAAGATGAACAGTCTGCATTTGTGTGATCTAAGGACAGAGACAGAGCTGCTTCAGGGTCCGGGTGACAAAGTTTGAAACTCAGAATCAGGAAAAGAGGTGACAGTGAGGGATACTTCCTATTATTGGCAGACACTTTCTTTTCTTTTTTTTTTTTTTAAAGGGTTTTATTTTTTTTTACATTTTTTTTGCCTTTTTTTTTTTGTGTGTGTGTGTGTGTGTGTGTGTGTATGTGTGTGTTGAGAGCCCACTGGCCCATGTGGGAATCAAACCGGCAGCCTTCGGAGTTAGGAGCATGGAGCTCTAACCGCCTGAGCTACCGGGCCAGCCCTGGCAGACACTTTCTTGATACAGCCAGTTGGGGTCGGGGTGGCACCATTGGAAGGGAAGCAAAATGTATTCTGGTGCAGGAGCTGTGGCAAGATGCCGCCATGAGGGGTGCATAGAGGACGCAGTATCAGCAGATGTGTTTCTGAGCACACGTGAGGACTTGTCTGAGGGTGTTGGCATTTGAGCATGAAGCTTGTCATGTGGATGAATAGTCCCTCGATGATGGCACATTGGAGGCCTTGTGAAGTGGTAGATTACCTCTGAGCAGGCAGTGCTTTCCTTCTCCCCACAGCTCTTTCATGTCTGCTGTTATTTCTAGTTCTGCTACGCGCATGCCCATTTTTGTTTAACACCTTGACTTCGGTCTGTTCATCTGTGAAGAATGTGGATGAACAAACATACTCGTATAAATTGCATTTTCAAACGGAAGTGGCTCTTAATAATTGGGCTGGTACCATAAGCCACTCTGTTCTATTTAGTTAAGAAGCTTACCAGAACAAAAAGAAGGGGAGAAGAAAGAGCCTTCTTGGGTAGCAGTCAATTTATCTTGTAAGTCAGACTGATCTCTTGAGCAAACCTAAAGGGACGTGTAGGCAGAAGCCAAGCCAAACTCACATCTGTGTTTTGGCTCCTTGAACTCGGTGGTGTTCCTTCCAGGGTAACTGTGACAGACCAGTTACCCATGGAAGCCAGCTGGAGAAAGGAGGTGGCAGAATGAAGAGGCCACAGTCCATTTATTCATTGTTCTGTGCACTTTTCATTCCCAGGGGCATTCTCAATCTCAGGTGACTGCTCAGGCCCGTTCCAGTTGTGAGTGATCCTGAATGACATAGGTGGGCTTCCAGATGGATCTCTGAAATGCACCTCAAAACAGATGTTCCCTGAGGTTTCCCGAATTTGTCGGTGCCGAGAAAGAAGCCAGCATTGAGTGGCTGTGCATGATCTGATCATTTTGAAGAGCTTATTGTGCTGTCCCAACTACATATAAATGATCTGTATAATGTCTTATTTTCTCTGCCTCATTCTAAGCTCCTTGAGGACCTGTCTTGTTCATCACTGTGGTTGCTGTACAGCCCGAAACCCGTGCTGACACATACTGATTTCAGTTCTTTCTCTGATACAGCAAAACGTCCAAAATTGTATCTATTGACGCCTCATTCATTGGACACACATGACTTTGAAAATCCGTATTTCCTAGCGCTCTCTTTTGTAGGACTGAAAACAGTGGTCTTGCTCGTACTGGTGTGGTTAGCTCCCACCACTAGGGGAGACATGTGGGTTGATGACCTGAGGGATCCATTCTGCCTGTAATTTTCGGGAATGGTGTGTGCTTTCATTCATGAGGGCTGTGCTGCTGCTGTAATGAACTCGCTCTCGCTTTTGCTTTTGTCTTTACTCAAAGGCATGTAAGATTTATGCTGGGGTGTCCACACCCTCTGCCCTTTCTCCCCGACTATGATGTACAGGCAGGTGTGAGTCAGTTGACCACAGAGGGCGGTGGCTTTCCATATCTGGACAGAGAGAGAGACTGGCTGGCACGCACGGGTCACCTCATGGTGCCAATGTGCCCTGTGGAGGTGGCGTAACTGAGTCACGTGTGGTAAGTGAAGGGCTGTTGGAAGTGAACTTGAGCCTCTTCCCAGCACTGATCTTTCACAGGGATATCCTCTTCTTCCAAGCATGTAGGGCAGATAAAAGATTATTTATTGGTCTCAAGTTCTCTTCTCTTTGATGTCACTACTTCTGCTCCTTAAGCAGGAGTGGCTCAATCTTAGTTTCCCAAGAATGTGCCCAACTGTGGCTCGGGGTCTCTCCTTGGCTTAGACGTCCTTCCCCACTTGTTCCCCTGGCTAACTTCTGCCCTTCCTGTAAAGCTCGGGTCCTTCCTGAAACCTTCCCCGATTCCCAGGCAAGGTGCAAGCCTGAAAATATGGTGGGTTTTTCTGTTTTTATTTTTTTAATTGTGGTAAAAACACAAATTTACCCTCTTACCAGTTTTAAGTGTTGAGTACAGTGGTGCTAGCTATATGCACTTTGTTGTACGGCAGACCTCCAGAACTTTATCATCTTGCAGGACTGAAACTATATTCCAGAGCAGTAACAATTGCCCTTTTCTCCCTCGCCCCAGCATGGAATGGCAACCACCATTCTACTTGCTGTTTCTGTGACTTTGACTGCTCCAAATACCTCGTATAAGTGGGATCATGCTCGTAAGTATTTGTCTCTTTGTGATTGGTTTATTTCACTTAGATGTTATGGCATATGACAGGATTTTCTCCTTTTTTAAGGCAGAATTATACGTACACACCACATTTTCTTTATCCATTAATTCTTCGATGGATATTTACATTGCTTTCACCTCTTGGCTATTGTGAAAAATGCCGCAGTGAACATGGGAGTACAGATATCTCTTCAAGATCTTGTTTTCTTTCTTTTGAGATCTTGTTTTCAATTCTTTTGGATATATAAATAGAAGTGGGATTGCTGGATCAAATGGTAGTATTTTTTAAATTTTTTGAGGGACCTCCATATAAACCACATGATGAATCTTTCTGTCTTTGTCTTCAAATTCTGAACTCCTCAAAGGTGCTACTGTGTTTTATGCACCTTACTTCTTCCATCATTTGACACAGTGCCTGGCACACAATAGGTGTTCAATAAATATTTGTATTTATTGAATAAGTGGTAGTAGATTCTAGAGATATGACAAGCTCAGCCCAAGATCAGTTTTACCAGTGAAGTCTTGCCCAGCGTTGCTTTTTCTCTGTACATATGAAATGCGTATTAGCACATGCTAACTTGAAATGTCAAACGTGGCATTTCCAGAAAGCAACTCACCAATCCTCTCATGGTGTCAGGACAGCTCTGAAACTAGAAAGAAACTAAATATCACATCTCATGCTGTTTTATTATTTACAGCCCCCCAGAAGCCAGCACAAAACCAGGCTTGCAATGCAGAATGGAGGGCAGGTGTTGTGTGCTATTGGTTATGCTTTCTCCTTGGGTTTGAGTTCTGGATTCTTTCCTGGATCTGAGTTCTCGAAGTCTTGGCTTCTTGAAGGGATTATGCAATAGGCAGTAGAGAGAAGCTATTATCGTTGAGAGAAGGGTAATGACTCAGGATTATTAAGGGGACATGACTTTTTGGGTCCCACAAATAGGGGGACCCTATTCTTCTCTCTGGCAACATCCAGAAAGGTGGGAAAACCACTGAGAGGAATGGCTGTGTGGTGCACCACAGAGGTGGGACCCTAGCAACTGCAGCGACCATCTTGTTGCAGATTCCTCTGCCTGAGCTTGGCACAGAAGCCACTGGCTGCCAGGTTTCCACGGGCCATGCAAGTGTGGACAGGAGGTGAATGTTTTGCTCTGTGTGCCTTTTTCTATAACCTTGGCAAAGGTGTTGAACAGGAAGAAGCATCCACAATTGGACTTTTCACTATCTCAGTGGAATGGTGACTTGGAGTTGACTTTGATTTAAGAAAATAAAGTAATGTGATGATTCATGTACACCTAGATAGCAAGACGAAGATTTATTCCTAGAACACGTGTAAGGCATCTAGCATGGTTCCTAGATGTTTAAGGGACTTGATAAAGATGATTTTCCTTCACCCTTACTTGTAGGTAATGGTCAATGCATACTCTTTAAACAGTTCAGATACATCCTTAAAAAACATTGGGAGTTGACCACATTTTTGGGAGTGTGTGTGTGGAAATTAACTTGTTTTAAATGCTCTAGGGAAGCATGTCATTTCTTAGAGTGAAGAATTATAATTTAAACAGAATTTTGCTAATCTGGATTTTCAGATAGTTTATGACAACTTGACCCAATGGGGCACCAAGTCTGCCTTAAAGAGCTGTCCTCAAAGGTCTTGTGTGTGAATTGTCATGAGTAATAGGGACAAACCACAGAGGGAATAGAGTTCTAATTTACCACTCACTCTATCTTGATAAGGGAAGCCAAACTACAAATCACACCCTTTGTTATGATTAAATTCCAGGAAATGAGAGACCTGTTATTCCCGTACAAAGAGGTGGGCTGAGGGTCACTTGCTTTGCTATTTGATCTGATAAATGATTAATGACTGATCAATTGTTACAAGTTCCTTATGAGGCGGTTTAGTGATTGGATTGTTGCTTTGCTTTCTCAACTTCCTCTTGGGAGAGGGACAGAAAAGTATGCTCATTTTATTATTTATGCAAAGCTAGCATACTTGTGAGTTTTCCACACCTAACTTCCTTTCAGGAAGGAAGCCAAGACGGGGCAGAAATCTTGGTTTTATAATGTTCTCTTTCTTGGCTTCTGAACTGAAGGAATCATCTATGGAATTCAGAAAAGGCTTGGGCTGTTGGAATGGATTTTGGATATCACATTTTTCAGTACCTTCTTTAGGGATAAAAAAGAAGCTCAAGGTGGCGTGGCATTGTGACAATCCCCAGTGGCATGTAGGATAGAGAATAGAATGGTCCTCCTAACAGCTCGTTCAGTGCATGTTGATGAAATCAAGCATACGAATGGTCTGGCAAAGCACAAGTATTTTGTTTTTAAGCAGCTATTTACTCACTACCTCTTTTTAAAGAAATCTAGCTTAATGTCTGTAAGGATATATAGACCACTATAATCTTATAAGAGTAATAAATATACCAGTGCCAAAAAATGTATATACATTTTAAGAGATGTTATCTATGTATTACTTTTTGAAGTTGAATTGAATTTCACTAGCAATGTGTAGTATGACATTTGCTCAAAAAATGGCGTTAATCAAATGAATGCTAGCGTCACCATGCGACTGGCAGGACAGTCAAGGAAAATGAGGGAAGCACTGTTGTCGTTCGAGGCGCGCAAGACCATTATGAAATGGTATTTGAAATTCGAGAACGTCATGGAAGTACAAGGACAATGGAGGCGTGAGTGTGCAACAGAACCTCCAACACATTCATGATAAGTCTGAGAAGGATGGTGCTGTGTGTGACGTGCACAAGAAGAGATCCGGGATGCCTCGCACAGCAACAAGTGAAGCAGTAGTCTCCGTAATCAGAAGTATCTGGACGCTGATGGTAACCACTTTGAGCACCTCTTGTCATTGCAGAAGTCAAACGTGACTTGTATTCATCTTTTGTTATCAGTATATATTGAGTATTATTATTTTAATACAGTTTTTTCCTTTCTTAAGATGTGTATACATAGTTTTGGCCCCCTCTGTACGTGTATATGTATGTATGTATGTACGTACTTCTGTATGATACACATGCAGCCTATTGGTTCTATTCTCTAGAGAACCCTGACTGATACACCCAGGATGGAGATGGCTACCAAGGTGGCCCTAAAGAAAAGACAGTTTCATGCCCTGAGAACAGAGTGGCTTAAAATACGTAGTTCCCTCTCTCCCCTCTGCCTCCGTCTCCCTCCCCTCTTTCCCTTGCCCTCCCTCCCCCCTCCACCCCCCCCCCCCTTGCACCAGTTACATACTTGCACAACCTTGGTCATGACATAAGCTAGCATCATCCAGATCGGGAATCTGAGGGTCCACAATCTCATGCTACAGCCTGAGAGGTGATGAAAATCCTTGCAATAGCTTTTCAGTGGCAAAAGCTCCTGAGGAAATAGCATCACATTTTGTTTCGGATCCCATTGCCTTCACAGAGAGCTCAACCTCCTTGACACACGCCTCCCTAAAACTTGCAGAAAAGAAAACAACTTTGTGAATCTACCTCATTGTAATTAAGAAAAGATTATACATCTTTAATTTATTTGGGTATATAAAAACAGGTCCAAAAGGTATGATCACCTTTTAAAAACAAGTTGCTGTCTACAATTTGTCTTAGTTCTAAACTTCCTATTTATTGTGTGAACACTTACCCATGACAGTAGCTTTATTATTTAATCGTCACTGTATAGGACTGTGTCTTTACCTTCCTGATCAATGTAAATCTTTCTTGTTTCTGGAATCTTCTAGAAAATCATTTAATAAACATCTTAAAAACTCTGGTCAGCCACCCGTATTTATAAGACGTACAGAAAACAGGAACAAGTTAAAAACATATGGGAATACATCAGCAAAATGCAGACTATGGGAAACTCTACAGGACAAACCACGTAACTTTTTCAACAAAATATTGCAAGTGAAAATAAAAGATGTGGATGAGGATGTGTTGCAGAAAAGTGGCTCCAGCACTAGCAGAGCCACATACTAAGCATGGAGATTGCAGTAGATCAAGATTGGCTACTTTATTGATGAATGGGGCCACCCAGGAGAACGGGGAGCTCATGTTCCAAAGCCTGAGCTCCCTGATGGTGTGTAAAGTACAGATTATATAGGGAAAATCACAAGACATTGTATGTTAGGGGGATGAGGTCATGCTGGGAGCTGATTGGTGGGAGCTGATTGCTAGTCATTGCTTCAGGTCCTGAGGACAATTCTGAGGTCTTTTCCGAGTCCCTCTGTCTGGCCTCATGGGAAAGTAACCACGGGGTTGTTCTACCTTAGGGCTCAGGAACTGAAATATAACTTGGGTCAAGATGTTACCTTTAGCCTGCCAGAGGTCCCCACTGTGTGACCATTAGTCAGGTCTGGACTGTCTTCTGCTGCGTGGGGGGGTTGCTGATTATTGTGGGGGAAAGGCTAGTTCTCTGAGGAGCATGGGGGGGAGGGATATGATTTCTAGAGCCAGGATTTAAAACTACATTTAATCAAAGTCATAAGGACCCCTGGTTTCACATGGGGATATAGAATATGTAGTTACGTAAGAGATTCTCAATCACAATGTGAGAAACTTATTTGGAGAATGATTCAAATGAATGATAAAAAAAGAACCCCCAACGTGTTTATGACATCTATGAGACAATTGGAAATTTGAACACCAACTGGGTTTTTGATGACAAAGAAACTTTTGTTACTTTTGAATTATAGCAAAGGTAGTCTGATTATTTTATAAATAATTCTTTTTTAGAGATATATGAAAATATTTATGGATTAAACGATAGGCTGTCTGAGATCATTTTCTTTAGGATAATCCAGGAGAAGGAAGAGGACAGGTTATAGATGAAACAAGATTAGTTATGAGATGGTAATTATTGAAACCCAGAGGTGGGTACATGAGCATTTACTCTACTATTCTGTTTTTATAAGAGTTTAAAATTTTCCTTACTAAAAGATTTTTAAAATGTTCATACCCAATTTTCATAATCTACTGATGCATGAAATGAATTATTCTATATGACTTCACTTTAGTAAACACGGTCTGAACAGCTTCAGAATGCCAGGCTAGGGTTTTTTCACATACGTATGTCATTTAATTCCATTTTAAAAACAGAGGTTGGAATTAAGATTCAAAAAAAGTTAAGCTCTCTGCCTCGTGCTACACAGTTAGTTAAATAGTGGGGTGAGTGTAAGCACAGGTCTGTGACCGCACATCCTCTCGAGCTATATCGGGACCCCTTTTTCCCCTGCCCTGTGTAGACAAGGAAAGCTGCTCTTTCTCAGACCTGGAGAAGACCCCGTCAATGGGGAGTGTGAGTTGACTCTATTTTTCAAGTGTCCATGTTCACTCGTCTCCCTGCACTGGTCCCTACAGAAAGTCATTTACCTCGTGTATGGGAGCTTCCCGATGTCCTGCTCCTGTCACCCCTGACCTTTTCCTTTTCCTTCTTTGTCTCCTGGCGGTCTCTAAGGAAGCCTTCTCCCACCGCCCCACTGCCTGCCCCCCAGTGGGCTGCTACAGATAGAACCATGGGAATGTTTTGTCAAGAGCACACATTGTAGCTCAGCAGGGTCTCGGGGGCTGGGGAACGTCCCCTTCTCTGAATCTGTCCTTCTAAAGGGTGAAGCTGCCATGTAAAGAAAGTCAGGTTCCTCAAATAGCTCCCAGAATCGCATGTCCCTGCAGGTAGAGGCATGGACTCCGTTTAAGCAAGGCCTTGTCTCAGAAAAAGGGGCAGGAAAATGACAAAGTAGCCCAGGTACCAGGTTGCAGGAAAGCACTGCGTGGCTGGATCCTGGCTGCAGCGACTTGGGGTTCGTGTCACTCTGGTGTCTTGTATTTGTTGTACATTGTCATACCCTGGAGGGATTCTGGTGAGGCAGGGAAAGGCTTTGGAGGCTTCTGTGTGGCTGGGAAGAATTAGCTAAACTTTCCCAAAAAGAACATAGAGTGAGGTGGAAGGATCCTTCTCTGTCTGTCAGGATAGCAAAATAAAACACAAATTCTTTCAAAGCTTCTTTTTGCCTGGCCTCTTGCCACCTATGGTCACCTTTCATGTGACAGATAGATAGAGGGGCCCCTGTATCTGTAATCTGAATGTGCAACTGTAATGGAATGGTACAGGGGGGCTGTCGGGCCTGGGCACAAGCAATGATGGGTATGTTGTCTGCAGAGACTTTAAAACATAAGACTAAAGGGACAAAATCTTGCATCTGCTATCTATTATCACCGTGTGCTGGTGCTTCTAAACAATGTCAGTGACAAAATATACCTCCCAGTAAAAGATCTTTTGTCGGTATAAGTTCTAAGCAATTGCTGTGGTTATGGTTGGATTTTCATAATGTAAGTTTCCTGTGAGCAGATTTTTTATTACTTGTTCATTAATACTAAATTGTTCTACACGTGGAAGTTGATTAGGAGAACTCCTAGTTACAGAGTCAGCCTCCAACACTGCGGACTTTGCTATATGCCTTTGTTTCAAGAGTAAGTGCCTGAGAGTTCAGAATCCTTCCGGCTCATGTTGGATGCAGTTGCTATTTCCAAGCCCTATAATATTTTACATTCTTATATTTAAACAGAAGATTCAAATAAACAGTGAGAGCTGATGATTGCAAAGACAGAGAAACAGAACTTGAGTTATTTCACTTTGTCATCGAATGTGACCACCTGGAACTTTTAATTAGTGTTTAAAATATAAACCAGTGAAACTGTGAACTGGAGGTATAATATTTTTGTTTGGCAAGAGCACATTTTAGTGTATGTGTGAAATATTTTCCTGAATTTGATATTGCGGGAGTTAAACCTTCTTTTTGATTGTTATTTCTTTGACAACTAAAGAATGAACCAAGAAATCCAACGTCAGTGATGTGATTTAGTGGTCACCTAAGTTATACCTTTTGCAGACGTTCTGATTTTATTGATATCAGCTGATTGCTTTTATAACTGTACGATTACATACACAAAGTTCGAGACAAAAAAAATGTCGTGTTCTGCATTTCTACTCTGGCCTTTATTATTATTTATTTAATTTCATGGTTATCACTAAAAATTAGTTTACAGAGGGGGGTATAATAAATGTTTTTCTCCAGGTACCAAATATGTGTGATACCAGTGTTTACGATTCCTCAGTGCGACGGCTCTCTCCTGCCTCTGCATGGAATGCCTTTCCCTGTCTTGCAAACTCTAGACTCAGACCCACGTGTCACCTTCTCTGTAAAACTTTTCTGATTTAATTATACCCAAATGATTAGTCGTCATTCCTTGTGTTTGGCTTTACTCTTCTTTGTACACTGGTTTAACCTTGCATGGAAAGCCTCGAATTGTAATGATTTATTTGCAAATTTCTCTGCTACTAGATGAGCTAATTAAGAGGAGGGATTGCAGCCCATTCATCTGAATATTCCAGTTCCTAGCCTAATCCCTGGCATATTATAGGTGCTATAATCACTCTTGGAATGAAGGAAAGAGGGAAGAGAAAGAAGAATGATGTGGCTTTTGGTAGCTACTAAATTGGGCTTGGCTTGGAGAGTGTATTCTTTATGCAACTTGTTTTCTGTCCCGTGAGCTCAATAGCTCAACATCCCCTTGCACCCCAGTTTCTTCCCCACCGCTGCCTGTCACACACAGCCCTTCCCTAAGGTGATGGGTAAATGGGACAGGTATGGGTGAGGGTAGAGAGGAACGGGATTCCGCAATTAAACAGACTATTTAAAATTCTGGATGAGGCAGTCACTCTTTATTGAGAACTTAAGTGAGGATGAGTTTAAGTAGTTTCAGAGTGGAGTAATAGGAATAATCTGCAAGGAAAAAGGGCAGAATGGTCTCCGCCAGCAACCCCTTTCCATTAACTTCGTATTAGTTGAATACTTACTGTGATCCGACAGCATTATAGACTCTATGGAAAATATAGGGAAAGAAGCATATATGTTCACTGTAGAGAAATTAGAAAATACAGAAGGGTGGAAATAAGAAAAAAAGGCCATAGTCCCATCACTCACAGATAATTGCCATTAGGACTTTGGTTTTTATCTTTTATTTGTCTCATTCATTCTGTGTCTCCATGCATATATGTGTATGCTACACAAAGGGAACCATAATACGAGTACACCTCCTGTTTTGTGACCTAATTTTTTTTCATGTAATAATGCATTGTCAGCATCTTTCCATGGTATTACATACTCTTCACAGTATTATATTTAATAGCTCATTAGTATTGTTCTGTATGGTTGTAATTTATTTAACCCATCCTATGAGTGGATATTTAAGTTTGTTTTAAACTTACTTTTAATGTGAACAACACCACCTATGCTGTTTAAAATCATGGATGAATCACTGAGTAAATGCTTAATCATAAGGTAAAGTTTTGAAAGTGGAATTGCTAGATCAAAGGTTAAGAGTTGATAAGCTGCAAGTAGCAGAAGGCCTGACTGAAAGGGTTCATGTGGGTTTGTTACCGTCATATAAGAAGCCTGACGTGGAGGTAGGGGCTTCCAGGGTTGGTTCTTGCCCCAGTGAAGTCAGGAAGGATACCAGGCTCTCCCTTCCTTCTACTCTGCCATCTTTCATGTGCTCACAATACCGTTTGTCACAGGTAATGAAAGATGCCACAGCTCAAATCAGTATGGACTCACATGGCAGAGACCACGCAGGAAGAAAAGGGCCCGGGGCAAAGGACTTTCCCTTAGGGTGTCCCCTCTGGTTTTGAGGAGAAAAAGCCGACCAAGAGGCTCCCAATAGACTTTCTATTACGTTACATTAACCAGACCTGGCTCACCTTCCCATTCCTAGGCCAGTCATTGGTAAGTGGGAATGGAAGTGCCCTGACTGACAGATGTCAAGCTTGGCAAGCCTCTGGGGGCCTTGGCACAAACTGCCCAACCACGGCAGGTTTCTTAAACAAAGGAGGCTGCGGGATAGGCTGCTGCCAGCTCCAACAGTGAATGCCGTTAGGGAATGTGCCGAAACCCAGGTGTTCCCCATTTGGAAACTTCATCAGTGTACAATTCCTGCTTTCTTATTTACCACTGCAAACAGAGTATTAAGATGGAGTAGGTGCGCTTATAAAGTCTTAGTGAATGTAGGCCTTCTTGGGGCACCCTTTTAAAAAACATTCAAAAGAAGGGCTCAAGAGTTTGTCCAGAATTTCTGGGACATTCCAAAAATTCCTGAGGCGGTGCTTAGCTTCTTCTGTAGCCTCTTACACTGAAGTCCTGCTCCACCCCAACTATTGTGAAAAATTTCAAACATGTGAAAAAGTTCAAAGAATAATATGATCACTGCATATGTCCCTCGAATTCAGTAATCGTTAATATTTTGCCATACCTGCTTTGTCCACAAATGTATGGAATACTTACACCCATGAATGACACTTCCCTCTTAAATACAGTTTAAATTGCAGTTTAAAAAGTTAAAATAATTGCAAAAACCGCAATTACTTTTGCACCAACCTAAGACATCTCCTAAAATACTGACATTATCCTACATAACTGCAAAACCATGATGGCATCCAAAGCAAGTAAGAATTCTACAGTATCTTCTTAGATTCAGCTATATTCAAATTTGCCCACTCATCTCCCAAATATACATACACATACATATATATATGTATGTGTGTGTGTGTGTGTGTGTGTGTATATATATATATATATATATATATATATATATATATATATAATATTTTTTGAACCAGGATCCAAACAATAGTCATGCATTGTATTGTTTTGTGTTTTTTTGTGTCTCTCTAATCTCTTTTTTGTCAGAATAGTCTCCCGGCTATATATTTCCCCCCACATGGTAGTAACCTTTTGAAGCTACCAGGCCAGGTGTCTTATAGAATGTCCCATGTTCTTGGTCTGCCTGATTATTTTTTGAGGTGTTGTTTAACTTGTTTCTCTATCCCCAGTATTTTCTGTAAACTGATTAGATTTAGCTAAAACATATTTGGCATGAATAGGTGATACTCTGCTCATATTGTGTCACATGAGCCATTGTGTCATATGGCTCATAATGTCAGGTTGTTCAAATATTAGTCATGACAAATTTGATCAATTTGATGCTCCGAGAATGCTGTCCAGAGCAGTTTCTTTCTCATGCATTCTACAAAGAACCGTCAATACAAATTTGTGTGTATATAATAGACTTTACATGTACATAAATAATGGACTCTATATAATTGTATATGATAGACTATAACACTAATATTTGGGACTAACAGGATGGATTATAGCAGAACACAAAAAGAAATGGCTTAAAACTCAGTAGTAGACAGCTTCAGTACATCACAGGGATATCCTCACCAGCAGTCTTTTTACTTAGATACCATGATTGTCATAGTCTACGACCCTGAACTCTGTTTTTTTTTTTTTTTCTTTTTTCAGTTAAAGAGCTCTGGGAGCCCTTGCTTCCCCCCCCTCCCTGAAAACTTGAAATTCTGAAGAAAAATGAAAAAAAAATATGATGTGTCTTTATTATACAGAGCCATCTTTTTCTTCTAGGCCATTGTCAGGGGATTTTACTTTTCTCAATCGAAACAGCCCATCAAGTATGGATGACGTCTATACCTATATCTATATCTTTATACAAATATATAGTTCAGTGAAAAAAAACCCAAAAACAGCCCATCAAGGTGTTTCCCTAAGCCAAAAGCCATTCATTCCAACACTCCATTCATAGCAACACGAATAGACCTCAGAATATTTAACATTCCTGTTTTTTTTTTTAAATATCATTTTGAATAATTAACATAGGAATTGTTTAAAAATTTTAAATGTACAAAAGAGCTTATAATATACAATAAGCCTCCCTCCAAACCCTGTCTCTAAGTTTCTTTCCCCAGATATAACTAGTTACTAGTTTTTTATGTATCTTTTCAGAGATATTTTATTCACATGCAGATATCTATAAAATACTTTCTTAATTTTTGTATATAAATATTATTGTTTACTGTGCATTCTTCTTTATATCTTGCTTTTTTGTTTTTTGGCTTTTTTTTTTAATTTATTATGGATTATTCCATATGTACATGAGTAGAGCTGTTTTGTTTTTCTTTTTAACCACTGCATAGTATTCCATTGTTTGGATGTACCATAACTTATCTAGTGAGTTTCTCTTGATTGACATTTATGTTGTTTGTGACCTTTTATTGGTACAAATGGTGCTTTAATGAATATCCCTGTGCATATATTTTTTTGTACATGTGCAATTACGTCTGTAGGATAAATTGTAAAAATGGAATTGTTAGGTTATGTCGGGAGACAGTTCCCCATGGGTCCTCTCACGTTTCTACATGTCTTGTGAGCAGAGGCACTTATAGCTTTTGTTTCAGATTATCTTTTCCAGAACAGTTGTGTAGTAAGCAGCCTTGAGAAACAGAGATAATGCCTCCTTCTGGAGCTAAGACCAGGTTGTTTTCTGTCCAGGATAATAAAGATAGGTCTCCCTCTGGAGTGACGGTCAGGTAGTTTTATTGTCTATTATAAAATAATTGGATTCCCTTAGCTTGGAACTCGCCTCCTGTAATGCAACCCATTGAACTTGCACAAATTTCCTGGCAGTCATTTTGTGGCCTCATGGGAACTATGGTTTGGGGAATGAGTGGAAATGCTGATACTCTGGCAATTGCTATTGCTGTGAGTAATAAACTGTCATTTGTCACTGACCCAGGATTTTGTGCTAGCATCTGTGGAACTGTGTCAGGCTGACTTGTGAGCTTTCAAAGGCACAAAGTCTTAGATCTGTCACAGATTTTGACAGTTTTGATAATTAAGATGGGATGCTGACAGAGATATAGCCTTCTAGAATGGAAAAGATGAAGGCCTCATGGGCTGATTAGCAGGATTTGACTTAACAGCAAAACACAGGAGGAAAATCTGTGAGCGTGGTTCATGGGCATGTCAGCTCAGTATGTGGGTACAAGCCAAACATCAATGAAGTTATTCTATAACCAGTTATGAGGGGTCTTGAAAAACAGTAGTGAGAGAAAATCACCCAACAGGCAGAACTTGGGGTGTTATACCTGGTTGTCTACTTTGTGGTGAAGGAGAAGTGGCTGGAGGTTAAAATATTTGTTGATTCAAAGTGCCAAATGGCGTGGCTAGCTAGTCAGGGCCCTGAAAGGAGAGAGATTGGAAGACAAGGGACCAAGGATGGAGATAGGAGGAACGGGATGAAATATGAAGATGGTTTATCACATGTTAACACGCACCAGGGAACATCCACCACAGAAGGGGCATCAATGATTTAGCCAGTGCTGACACAATGGGCACACGACCAGGGTGGCCATGGTGGGAGAGGTGAAGGCTATGATGGGCCCGTAATTATGGACTCCTTCTTACCGAGGCTGGTGTAGTCTCTGTGACTGCCAGGAGTTCAGTCTGCCGGCAGTAGAGACCAGTGCTGAGCGCTTGATCAGGATTATACCTTGAGGAGGCTGACTGGCCACCGGGTGGCCCGTTTACTGCAATGGGCCTTTCCCATCATTAAAGGCCAGAGGTTTGTTCTAACAGGAATAGACATATGTGCCAGGTATGGGTTTGCCCTTTGTCCTTTTGGGATTTAAGTAGCACTTGAAGGTCCTAGGGTCCTAGGGTACCTGGATATTCTTGTGAACATTTCTGTACAATTTTTGGTGTGGACATAAAATTACTATTTCCGTTGTGCCAGACAGGTGATGTCTGGCAAGAGATTGAATAGTTGTGTCTCACTTGAGCTTTGAGGACAACCTGACTGGCTGACAGTTCTATCTCTTGGAAGCTCATACATGCACAGAAGTCAGAAGGAGGTGAGGTTTCCTGTCCATTTCTGGGGTTGTGCATTACTTCCTGCCAGCAGACCCCGGCCAGCCACATTTCTGCCCACAATCACTGAGCTGTTTTGGCTTGAGACAGAGACACTCATTTTGTGCTCATGTCTGACCCCTATGATTTATCTGCTGTGGCGCTGTCATCATTGATGTCACTTACTCCACTGTGGAAAAATCCCAGGAGCCTCACAGATCGAGGGCCTGAAGGAAAGCATGTGTGAGGTCATTGACAATTTGTGTAAAGGGGAAAAATATTATTCCCAGCAGGCAATCCCTTCCTGGGGCTGTGGACTCTGCACAGAGCTCCCGCTTGCAGTGAAGTGGGACCGTGTCATGCACAAACGTGAACCAGATTGGTAGAGGTTTAGAAGTCAGGGAGACTTTCCAAGACTACCTCCATGTGCTATCGGCGTGTCCGCAGTCTGGCCTTGTGCCATTTGAGAGCCGCGTTTCCTCACATCCTAGCACGGTTTCTATCTAGTACAATAGGTGCTTGATAGATATTCAAGGGAGGAAGCCTTTCAACAAATATTTATTGAATCCCTTATAGGTTCTAGACGCTGAGGATTCAGTAGTGAATAAAATGGACAAAAATTACTCATTCTAATGACCCCTGGGAAATGGCCTCCCTTGACACACTTTCTTCATCTCTAGTATACTGTGATCTTTCTATATTTATGTCAGTGAATTTGGGTTTTTTGCCCTTAGAGAAAACAAGCAAACAAACAAAACCCCCAGAACACCCTGTAGAAGGACCATTCTTATTCTGGTCAATAATCATCTGCTAAGAGTCTGTCTTCTCTCCTTTGCACTTACCTGGCAAATCCCAACCCCAGTTGAATCCAGTGATCTATTTCCTTTGTACTTGAACTTCTGAACCTCGTTGGAGAAACTTACAGTCTGCACTGACTGGCTTCACAAGAAATTGCAAACCTTAAAGGAGAGCTAAGCTCCACGTAGAAATTCTATTTTGCTTTCTCTACCAGGCTTTCCACCAACCATTCTCTTTTTCTGACTATTCTTCTTTCTGACTTTCTCCTCCAGATAATTACATTATGGCTTTTAGGGACACATGATCAATTTTTATAACACATCAAGAAGTGTCTTACAGACAGTAATTTAGTGGTTACCAGAGGGTAAGGGGGTGGGAGGTGGGTGATGAGGGTAAGGGGGATCAAATATATGGTGATGGAAGGAGAACTGACTCTGGGTGGTGAACACACAATGGGATTTATAGATGATGTAATACAGAATTGTACAACTGAAATCTATGTAAATTTACTAACAATTGTCACCCCAATAAATTTAATTAAAAAAAAAAAGAAGTGTCTTGAAGAAACTAACATTTCATCCTGGTTCAATTTTCTTTTCCTCTATCTTATCTTTTGCCGAGGGCCATAAAAATATGCTGTTCTTGATTTATCTCATTTTTTCAAATTTTCGTCTTCCTTTTCATTAGCTTTAAAATTAACTTTTAATAACCTCCCCCCCCGCCAAAGACATTACTGTTTTTCAACAATGGCTTTTACAGATAAATCAGCAATAAACTGATAAAATGGACTGATCACAGATCTTGGAGTCTTTCAGTCCTGGGTTTGAATTCTGTCCCTGATCCTCAGTTTCTAAAATTGTAAAAATAATTATAGTAATACTTGTATTGCCTTGTTGTGAGGACTATACAAGGTAATGTTCATGAATACATTTAAGTCTAGTGGCTAATAAGAAGGCAGGAAAGAAAGGAAGAAAGAAAAGAAAGGGATAAAAGGAGGAAGAAAGAAAAAAAGAGCAAGTCTGTAAGAGGAATTAGTTACATGGGTGACAAAAATGCTGATCGCACCGTGACTGAAATGATCTGTTCAGGAATCATTCAGAGGTTTCTCCTAATGATGTCTTCTGTAAAAACAGAGAAAAGTTATTGGAAAAAAAATTATTTGGTGTTAGGGCTTTCTTCAAATCTATTCTGATATTCTTGTGGGACAGGCCTATGCACCTATCAGCCTTTACTTTTCTGAAGGGTTCAAAACACTTCTTCAACTCTTCTGCTGATTGAAGAATAGTCATGTGTAAACGTCACCTTTTGGGAGTTATCTAAAATTTTTCTGATGCATTTTTGGGACACCAGCAGCTCAGTTTCTTTACATTTGCTGTCTTCTGGAACTAAAATCAGATTGTCATGCTGGGTGCATAGCACATGATGCCAAGAGAGGTGATTATGCAGAGTACTTAGTCGCAGAGGAGAAACTGAGCCAGTGCGGATGTCATTCTGCAGTGATAGGCGGGATATTTATCCTCTGGCCTGGATCTGGAAAAGGCTTGTTAACACCCATCGAGCTGGTGTTTAGAATGACAGTGTGACACCAATGCTCTAATTTGGAACTTTGATAACAAGCTCACCTCAGCACTTCTTTGATCCTCTCCCGTCATCTCCTCTTCATGTCACTTGACTCCAGGCTAGTTTCCTGGGCAGATTGGGAACTCCTTTGAAAGCAAGGGTCTTCTATCTGATTCATTCTTACATCTTTTTCCCCCCACTTCTAATCTTGCAGTGTTTTGCATGCTATAGGCATCTGCTGTCTGAATAGTTTAATGTTCCTATGTTAGAAATGAGGAAACAAAAAACTTTCTTCAAGTTGCACACAAGGATAGGTGAGGATTTAAGGCCAGAATATTAATTCCATGACTCTCCAATACAATCAAAGGAGCATTCACACCCATTCAGATAGCTAGTGTCAACAAAACAGAAAGTGACAAGTGGTGGTGAAGATGTGGAGAAATTGGAAGCCTTGTGCATTGCTGGTGGGAATGTAAAATGGTGCAGCTGCTGTGGAAGAGTACGGTGGTTCCTCAAAAAAAATGGAACAGCATTATTCAGAAATTCCACTTCTGAGTTTATATCCAAAAGAATTAAAAGCAGGGACCCAAACAGATGTTTATACACTCATGTTCATAGCAGCGTTATTCACGATAGCTAAAAGTCCAAACCAAATATCATGGATAGAAGAATGGATAAACCAATTACGGTCTATCAATACAATGGAATATTGTTCAAACTTAAAAGGAATGACATTCTGACACAGGCTACAACATGGATGAATCTTGAGGACATTATGCAAAGTGAAATAAGCCAGACATAAAAGGACAAATGTATGATTTCACTTCTATTCGGTACTTACAGTAGTCAAACTTATGGAGACAGCAAGTAGAATGGTAGTTGCCAGGAGCTGGGGTAGGGGTGAAATGGGAGTTATTGTTTACTTAGTATAGAGTGTTAGTTGGGGAAGATGAAAAAGTTCTGAAGATGGATGGTGGTGATGGTGGCACAGCAGTATGATTGTATTCAACGCCACTGAACTGTACACCTAAAAATGGTCAAAATAGTCAGTTTTACCTTATGTATATTTTACCACAAAAAAGAAAAGAAAAAAACACTGAGAAAGAACAGTTGATTTTAATTATGGAGTTCACAACTTTTTTGAGTCTATAAGAATGAATGTTACAAATATGCACATAGATATATACATAAAAACATGTAATTTTATAATAAAAGCATGTAATTTTACAATGCTGTTTTTAAAGTTTCAAAAATGAATAATATGTGCATTATTGAAAATGAAAAACATGAAGAGGAAAACATGAAGAGGAACACAGAAATCATCCCTAATCGCAAGCAGTTTACATTTGACCTTGTCTGTCTAAGTTCATGTGCATGTATACACACACAATTGGACACATATTGTTAAGGAGTTAAGAGATCAGTGTTTGTATCATGCTTTTCCACACATCATGAATATTTACCAAAGTCCCAAAGCTGTGTGTGTGTGTGTGTGTGTGTGTGTGTGTGTGTGTGAGACCTGGATTTCCAGTACTTCAGGGTGTGACATCAGGGACTTCAGTGGGACTCACCTGTAAGGTCACCCTTCAGGTGCACATTAAATAAGGTTTTCCAGTTACTCTGTGACCTGCAGGATCATCAGTCACTCTAGAAAATCCCGGGAGAGGTTTGCTGTATGCCAGAGCATGGAAGAAACGCTGTGTAAGGGGCACCTTGGGCACAGACCTCCCAGAAAGAGGACTGAGCCCAGGCAAAGGCATGAGTATTTTGACAACCAATTCAATCAGGAAGAGAATGTAATCCTGCCTTTCAGGGAGACAAAAATTTGAAGACAAAAATGGCAGCAGTGCTCTGAATAACGATGTTGACAGAGTGAAATTCAAATACTGCATCCCCTTAATGACCAATTGTAAGTGAGACACAAAGCAATAGAGTGTAATGATTCTAAGGGAACGATCAGGTCATCCTATTACAACATGTGCAAGTGGATACGTTTCCACTGACTTATTTAACAGTGTATTTGTGTAGTGCAGCCAGCAGAGACGTGCACATTCGTCAGTGGTAATGATCAAGATGTAAACATGAATACATTTGCATAATTCCTTCCTGGAATTTCCTTCTGCCCTTCTATCACCAAGCCAATGGACAGACAAGTCCTGACGTAGGCTGCTCAAAAGTGGCTTAACAATTCCATGTATGAGGTGCTTCTTTTCTGTTGGTTAGAATAAAAAGACTCCACCTGAGAGGTAGGTTAACAAAGGTCCTTCCCATAAACTAACAAAAGGACATTTACAAAGGCGTTATTTTACTACCTCTGCTTTAAATGTACTATGAGCACTTAGAGCTTGTTTGTCTTTTAAATGGACACCAATAGCAGCCAAAATGCACCCTTACAGCAATGGATAGACAGTCCCAATTTGTCTAATGACTCATGGGCGTAGACCCGTCTCCCTCCCCATCCTCTTGGCGGTTGTATACTGTTCCAAGAGAACAAGTCAAACAATTCCATTTTTAAAAGATAACTGTGCTTACGAATTAACAGGGAAAAAAAACAAAAAACTAAAGTGTGTTCTTTTTTACATTCCCTATTGTTTAAGACAGGTTGTACATTTCTAAATATCTACAAAGACAAGATAGTTCAACTGTTTCAGATAAAGAGCTGAGATAAGGACACAGCAGCATGGAACAAAGTACATACATGTAATGTAACAAGCGTTGACTCCTGACAGCGTCTTTTAGGTAGGACCATGTTGGCCTAGAACCTGTGCCCTTCTCTCTGCTATCAATCCGGTGGGTACCTATAGGCATCCGTAATGCCCAGAGGGGATTTAAACAATTACCACATGTCGTTTTTAAGAAGACAGTCTTTCCTATGAATTTTAGCACAAAATGTACAAAATAGTTTACTATACTTTTGTTGAGAACTGGCAACCCTTTAACATCTAGCAAGACTAGATGCTGTAACAGTAGGACTCATTTGTTCATGACATGTGCTCTATGCCCAGCAAAGAAAAATAAAATGCAGACCGAGGGGCAATGGTTAATCTTGCCTCATGTAGACACATTGGCACAGAGCCCTTTACATGTCCTTCTTGTCCTTTCTCTCAAACCGGAGCACAATGCAACGTGCCCTATTCAAAGAGGCTGTTGGACCATTCCATTTCCAAAAGACAATATTTCTTGCAGATTTTCACAAAAAGACATTTAAACAATATGTTACTTGACTACCTCTACTTGTATCATTTATCAGGTACTTTAGAACATCAAGAAAGATTAGATATCTCAAAAAAGTACTTGCTGCGGTCAGCTATGTACACACCAGTGAATGAAATGTACACACAGAACAATGGTTGGAATACGAAAATGTCGTCTAAATATGACCAATCTGGCCTAGAACCCTTCTTCTGATCTTTGCCTGAACTGTATGGTAGCCTGAATTTGGGGGCTTTCACAGATCCCCTAGAGCTCATTCATGAACCTTCTAGAGGTACATGGAGTCGGGTTAAGAACCCCTCTCCTTACAATTTTTATGTGCTTTTCACTGATTCCACAGTTGATTCATTAAAGGAGAGAAGACCGTTAGCTAAGTCTTTTACTGCTTTCCAAGTGGGGCTGTGCCTTGGAGAAGTGCATTTCCATTTATTGAGCTGTCGTTTTGCCCTGGGTCTCCTCCCAGGAGAGAGAAAAGTGTTTGATTCCCAAGGTTCCTGGAATCTTTGAAAGAACTCGAAGCCATAGCCAGCTTTGCTTTGGCAAGTCATGCCATTCCCTTTCTTTCCCTCTTTCCTTTCCCATGGAACCTACTCCTTCTGTCTGTCTTTCAGATTCTGCTTTATGAATAGCAATTCAAGCTTTATTTTCTTCTTGAATGCACGCTCTCTGGAAAAGAGGCTTTTCACCAAGAATGTGGTGTCTCATTGCTCTCTTGTCAATGGGTTAAACAAAGATCTCCACGCTGGGTAAAAATTTTCCAGACCCATTTATTTATACATGCCTTCCTTTCTCGCACTTAGCTAAAATCAACAACATATTCACGAAAGTGTAAGGGATGAGAAAATCCTTCCCCTGAATAATTGGGAAATAACTTTGACAAAATTTGATAAAATTATTTCTATTTTGCATCTGGTGTTCTGGAATGTACTACTTCAGACAGACACATGCATAGCAGGTCCTATATCTACAAATGTGAAAAGTATAAGTGAATGTCTCTGTTCAGGTTATTCATCCCCCAATGTTAAATAATCTGAAGTTTGAAAAACTCAGTAATTCTTGTGTGCTGAGTGCTTTCACAAAAACACGAGCATAAATATTAATTACCCCTTGTCTGCAGAGTGGTCCGTAAGAAATTAGGGAAGTCTCAGTTCCGCTGTCTACTTTTCCTTTAAGGGCGTTGGAGTGGATAGTTACTCTTATCTGAACTCCCTAATGCCAGGAAAAGTCAACAGGGAAAGAAACACCCACGAAATCAGCACCTTGACTATCACAGAGCCAGCCTGTGTGCACACTCCTGAAATGGTGGCTGCCTGACGTGCAGGGCTAAGCAAAGGTCTCAGATGGCTGTTCGCCTGACAGTGCTTGTTCCTTGTGCTTTGCTCATGGCATCCCAGCAGAATCAAAGCCAGAGTTAAACCCTTTCTTTTACTCTGCTTTTCCGGCGAGTTTCTATTTTCTTTCTCTTCCTCCTCCCACCACCTCCAAGAGAGTTAGAGAGAGCTCTACACACAGGTGGAAGAGAGAGCTGATCGTTGCTGCACTTTGAAGGATATGAGAAAGTTTCTGCAGGCCCTCATTCGACTGAATTTCTCAAAGCTCTCTTCTCCAGAAGAGAGATACCTGCAATTGTTAATAACGATTGCAACACTTGTAAGTTAATTGATAGTTTCACCTTTCACCAAGCCTCTGAGTTGAGACTCTTTTCCCTATCACTCCTTCTCACTACACTGGCCTTCCGTTTTCCTCGTCATCACATAATCTTTGTACATAGATTCTGGAACTCCTCCAGGAAATACATTTGATGAGAAGCTGAGTGGCCTCTGACTCTTGACAGAAGGCCAAAAACGCAGAAATGCAGTCAGGAGAATTTAAAACAAAAGAGGAAGAAGTGTGCTGCAGACTGTGCCTGCTGAATAATGATGAGATAAGAACGAACCACTGGACAGGTGGGAGGAAGCTGCCCAGACGGGAACTCTCCTGGGGGGTATGTTCATCTGTGCAGCAATAGCTGTTATGTTCTTCCATGGCGGTGGTCCTCACACAATAGACAACATTAGGTCACATACTGACCTCATATTAGAATCATCAGTGGAGCTTAAAATGTCCAGATTATGCCTCACACCAGAATCCTGTGGTGTGGGGCCCATGTATCAGTATATATCTATTGGAAGTATATGTGATTCCAATATGCTGGCAAGGTTGAGAACTACTGTTTGATGCAAATTTATAATTTATTAAGCACCTTTCATGTGTCAGGCATGTGTTAGGTATTGTGTCAAATGTTGTTATGGACTGAATGTTTGTGTCCCGCCAAACCACCCACATTCATATGTTGAAACCCTAACCCCCAATGTGATGGTATTAGGAGGTGGGGCCTTTGGGAGATGATTCAGTCATGAGGGTGGGGCCCCCATGATGGGATTAGTGCCCTTATAAAATAGGCCCCAGAAGAGCTCCCTTGCCATTCATACCATGTGAGGACACAGTGAGAATACGGCCTATGAACCAGGAAGTGGGCCCTCACCAAACTGAATCTGCTGGCACATTGGACTTGGACTTCTGGCCTCCAGAACTGTGACAAATAATGTTTGCTGTGTAAGCCGCTCATCTGTGTTAGAGCAGTTCAAAGGGACTAAGACAGATTCGGAGCATACAGAGGGGAAGAAACAATCCCAGTATCTGAAGGGGACACAGTCTGGGGCTACATATCAAAGATGGGAGAGGGCCTCATGAATTTGGTCACTGGCTTTCCCCTGATGCTCATATATTTGGGGACAACTTGACTGCCTTCTCCATCAACAGTTTCCATGTGCTCAAACTTTGTTAGAAACATGAAACAACCTGCCATTCAACGACCATGGAACACTTCCATAGAGGATCTCAGTGGCTTTTACATTTTCGGTGCCATTGTTCTTCTGTATATATTGATAGAACCAGTCAAGATTTGTAATTGGTTACTTTAAAATCATTGCATATTAATTATATAATTATATATATATATAATTATATTATATATATATGTGTGTGTGTGTATATATATATATATATATATATCCATTTTCTTTATCCATTCATCCAGCAGTGGACACTTAATATTGCTTCCACATCTTGGCTATTTTGAATTGTAATGCTGTAATGAACATGGGGGAGCAGATATCTTGTTGGGATACTGATTTTAGTTCCTTTGGATAAATACCCAGAAGTGGGATTGCTGGATCATAAGATAGCTACATTTTTAATTTTTTGAAGAAGCTTTATACTGTTTTCCATAGTGGCTGTACCAATTTACATTCCCAGAACAGCACAAGGGTTCCATTTTCTCCACATCCTTACTAATGCCTTTTGACAAAAGCCATCCTAAACAAAGTGAGGTGTTATCTCATTATGTATTTTTTCCAAGTGCAGAAAGGTGTAAATTTATATAAATCATTCTGTATACATGTGGTGATATAGGAATATACAATGCTTTCAGAAACAAATAGAAATGGACTAAAATGTTTATATGGACACATAAGTCCTTCACATTTGAAAAATTAGACTAAACCATAATGGTTTTGATTTGCATTTTCCTGATGGTTAGTGATGATGAGCTCGTTTTCATGGACCTGTTGCCCATCTATATGTCATGCTAAGCCTGTGTAACTGCAGGCTAGCTTCATGCAGAACCAGTGTGGTGAGGCTGGCCAGGTGATTTACCGTGTGCTTCTGCTTAGATTAGATACCCTCCATGAAGCTGAGAGTCGTACGGTCACTTCAGTTGAACACAATTATTTTCTTGACCTTGCTTGATTCCTTGATCTTAAAACAGGTTATCAGGTTTGAGGCATTGGAAATTTGCCCCCTGCACATTTTATTTGGCTCTTTTCATTTTTGTTTTAATTATAGTTGAGAATATTTTGGCTGGTACAGAGAGCCAACTGAACTAATCGGTGACCTTGTCCTTGAAAATCCTCTACCAGGAGCCAAACCATCAGAAAGCTTGATGCCTCTTGCCTGCTGCAGCCGAATTGGAAAGCAGAGACCCCTCCCCTGCACTTGATGTGAGCAAGGCAGGCCTCTAGAGTCCCCGGAGCCAGGTTCATGGACAGAACCACAGGCAGCAAAGCCCACACTGGTTTGTGCCACCCTGGGCTTGGGGTCAAGAGGGGTGCTGGCCAATTTTAGGTCATACAGCAAGCCTTCTGCCCTGCTGCTGGCTCAGTCCAAGCTGGGAATTGAGTCTGGAATCCAGAAACCTTGCTTGCTGTATGACTCAAGAAAAGTGTTGTCTCTTTAGACCCAGTTTTCCCATCTGTATAGCAGGAAGGTTTTCTAATCTGTGTAAGTCAGGGTTCTCTAGAGAAACAGAACCAATATGTATATATAAACACACACACACACACATACATATATGTATGTGTGTGTGTGTGTGTAATACAAATTATAAGGGATATATATTAATTATAAGAAATATATACATGTAAGGTTGGACAACTAAGTTTGTGAACTTTCCACTGTGTAAGTGCATGGTGGAAAGTTCGCGAACTTAATTGTCCCACCTATGTATATATTAATTATAAAGATTGGCTCATGCCAATTATGGAGGCTGAGAAGTCTCAAGATCTGCAATTGGCAAGCTGGAACTCAGGTGAGCGAATGGTGTACTTCCAATCTGAGTCCATGTCCTAAAAAAGGAGAATACTCATGTCCCAGCTGGGAGGCAGCCAGCCAGAGAGAGAGAGAAAGAGGGAGAGAGAACAAACACAAATTATGCTTTACTCAGCCTTTTGTTCTCTTCAGGCCTCCATTGGATTGAACGAGGCCCACCCACAGTGGGGAGATTGAGCAAGCTGCTTTACTCAGTCTATCCATTCAAATGTTAACCTCATCCAGTGCTAGAGACTAAATATTTATTTGTGTCCCCCAGATTCTTATGTTGAAACCTAATGTCTAATGTAATGGTGTTAGGAGGTGGGGCCTTTGGGAGGTAATGAGGTCATGAAGGTGGAGCCCTAAGAAATGGGATTAGTGCCCTGATAAGAGAGACCCCAGAATGCTCTTCAGAGCCCCTTCTGCCAGATGAAGTTACATTGAAAAAACAGCCATCTATGAGCCAGAAAACAAGTCCTCACAAGATACTGACTCGACTCACACCGTGATCTCAGACTTCCAGCCTCCAGAACTGAGAAATTGGAAAAAAAAAGACAAACCAACCACTCTGAATGCTGATTTACAAGGCCAAAATTTAGTGGGGAAAAATATTTCTAATTTTTGAATCGATGACTGTTATTCAGGAAATTTAATGTATACATATATAGAAGAGACTGTATGTTAATTAGGAAAATTAGTTTTATTATATTCATGTGGTTTTCTTTATCAAAAAGGCCTTTGTTCCGTATACCTTAAAATATGTATTCTATGAATTCTAAGTTCTTAGACAAAATGTTGTCATTTCAAATTAAAAACAGGTAATTACCATAGTGTTCTGGCAAAAGTAGCACACTCCTGTGGATTTATGGACTAAAGAACAAAAACGTTCTTGCCAGATTGAAATCATCTGTTTCTTCCATAGTGAAAAAGAATTCTATGATAGACTGAAATAGTGTTCAAAGTAATAGCTGCTCCTTTCTGGGCAAGGATTATAATTCGCAGCCAACGATCTTAGGCTTGGCCATATGACTTTGGCCCGTGAAGTCATTGTGGGTTTTCACTGTCCCCCTTTTACTTCTGTCTGAAGACAGGCAATGTTTTGGATAATGGCTGCCACCAGCTTGGGTTTGGATGTGGAGCTGAGCCTCAGCTGACCTGCAACAGACATAATGTGAGCTAGAAATAAACTGTTTGTTGTTGTAGGCTTTGGGATTTTGAGGTTGTTTCTCATCACAGCATGACTTAGCCTGCCCTGACTGTTATACGACCTGAAATTTCCCCTAAATTGTAACCTCGGTCCTCAGGGAGACCTCCCTAACTTGAGAAATAAGATCAACTCAAAAATAATATGGTTGCTTTCCACTGCCCTGAGGATGCAGCAAAGAAGGAAATGGGCCTAGCCTGGATTTCAGAGAAGATAAGCTGACTCTGATTACTCATGGGAAATCTCTAAGGGCATAGGCATTGGACTTAAACAGCCTGAGTTCAAATCCCAGTGCTACTGCTCACCTGCTGGGTAGACTTAGGGAGTTACTGAACCTTTGTACGAGTCCATTTTCTTTTCCATAAACCTGGAGTAAAAACACTTATATTACAAGATTATGTGAAGATTAAGTTATATGTTATAATATATAGTGCCAAAAAATATATACACATTTTAAGAAAGGAAAAAAACTATTTAAAATTGTAATACTTAATATATACTGATAAGAAAAGATAAATACAAGACGTGTATACATTTTTTGGCACCCCCAGTATATATAAAGCACTTAGCATAAGAGCCCAACATTATGGGTTTATAAGATGGAAAGGCTCAACAAAGGGTGGTTATTATTAACATTCATGTATACATACGTAGAGACATTTAAATAACTTAGATACACAGTCTGAATGCTGATAAAACATTCACAAATATAGAGAGAAATGTGGGAATGTAAATCACTCGCTAATTAGCATAGCTGATACATCATGTGTTTGCTCTAATTGCAGTATGGCTAGATAGCAATTTAAAATGTTTGACAATTACTCACAATTGAGAAACCATGTTGAATTTAAACTGTTTCTGGAAAGGGAATATGTTCAGAAACTGTAAAATTGCTAGAGACATATTCAAACCAAGCCACCAAATCTTTTCAGCCAATTCTTAAAAACACGCCTGCTAAGTGTATGGCTCTAGGTTGGGTAAAGACAGGCGAGATCAAAAAAATAAATCATGTGGTTCCTACCCCAACTAGTAGTTTAAGTCTGGTGATAGAAACAGGCATGTGAACACCCAATTCTGTAATGAGATGGAAAGATAGCAGTGCCGCAGGGAAGCCTAAGTGACATGCTCAAGTTACACCAGTTGAGTGTAACACGTTGGGTACATTCGCCTGCTCTGGCTGCCACACAAAATGCCACAGATTGGACAGCTTAAACAACAGAAATTTATTCTCTCACAGTTCTGGAGGCTGGAAGTCCGAGATCAAGGGCCAGCATGGTCGGTTTCTGGTGAGAGCCTCTTCTTGGCTTGTACATGGCCATCTTCTTTGCTATGTCCTCACATGGCTTTTCCTGAGTGCTGAGAGAGAGAGAGAGAGAGAGAGAGAGAGAGAGAGAGAGAGAGAGCGCACGCTAGGGATAGAGATAGAGAGATCAAGCTCTCTAGTGTCTCATCTTATAAGGGGACTAATCCCATCAGATCAGGGTCCCACCCTCATGCCCCAATCACCTCCCAAAGGCCCATCTCCAAATACCACCACATTGAGGATTAGGGCTTCAACAAGTGAATTTGACAGCTGGGGGTGGGGGGTGGTACACAACATTCAGTCCCAACAGATGGCATGGCACATACAGATAACAAAAGGAGAAGCTCAACCATCATTTTACGAAGACACGTCTGGCTTTGCCATCACTATCTACATCAAGACAAATAACAAAAATCTGTCTTGTACCAGGGCTCTGCATCCATTCGACCATGTGCTCAGTGCTGCGGATTGGAGAGAATGGGAGAGTCAGGACCCTTCACCTCATGATCCCTGCCCCAGTCAACTGGGAGACACAAGTTCTTTGTGTGCATCAGCATCAGACGCAGCTGTGTGGGAGGAAGGCCTAGGCCGAGCCCAGGCAGGGCTTTCCCGAGTATGTGATAGTTCCACTGAGACCTGGAGCAGAACGGAAGAGGAGAAAAAAGGGAATTCCAGGCACAAGGAACGGCTGTGTGAGGGTGAAACGGGTGAGCTTTGTATCCTTTAGTGACGGGAAAAGACCGGTGAGGCTAGAACAAGGCAAGAAAAGGGCTGAGTGAAATGGGGGTCAGGTGGGAAAGGCCACGGGAGACAGACAAAATCTGATCATCTGTGTAGTGCTTACCAGGTGCAATGGGAAGTCATCAAAGGACTTTAAGGAAAGGAAAGACATAACCCAACTAATATTTTTAAAAATTTGGTATGGTTCTTCAAAAAATTAAACATGGAATTACCACTGATCCAGCAGTTCTTCACCTGGATATATATATATATATATACATATATATATATATATATATATATATATATATATATATATATATATACTCAAAAGAATTGAAAGCAGGGACTCAAACAGATATTTGCACACCCATGCTCATAGCAGCATTGTTCTCAATAGCCAAATGGTGGAAACAACCCACATGTTCGTCAGCAGATGAGAGGGTAAACAAAACAATGGACTATTATTCAGCCTTAAAAAGAAATGAAATTATGACATGTGCTACAAGATGGATGAACCTTGAAAACATTATACAAAATAAACCAAGACAGATATAAGAAGACAAACACTGTATGATTCCACTTACATGTGGTCCACTTACATAGAGTAGTCAAATTCATAGTGACAGAAAGGAGAATGGCAGTTACCAGTGGCTGGGAAAGGGGGTAGCCGAGTAGGGAGAATGGGATGTTATTATTATTTAATAGGTAGAGTTTCAACTGGGAGAGATGCAAAAGTTCTGGAGATGGATGGTGGTGGTCATTTCACAACAGTGTACTTATGTCAATGAATTGTACATTTAAGAATGGTTAATATGGTAAATTTTATGTTACGTATTTTTTACCAATAAAACATCTGTTATGGTTGCTGCACGGAGAGTTGGGGTGGGTCATGGGGGTGGGAAACAAAATAGGGCAGCGGGAGAGACCAACTCCCAGGCTTTTGTATAGCCCTGGTAAGAGAGCAGGATGGCTCGATCAGGGTGGAGTGGTGGAGATGAGAAGTGGATGGATTCTCAATTCATTTTTGAGGTTGAGTCCATTGAGCTAGGTGATGGGCTAGATGGGGGTTGGCGTGGGGCTTGTAGGGAGGGAAATGTCAGGGATGGTGTCACCCTGGTGTCTGGAGTGAGCAATGAGAGATGGCAAACACTGGACGAGGTATATACTGCAGTAGAGGGAAGTTGGGAATTGGGGGGTTCAGATGTTCAGATTTAGATACACTATGATTGAGATGACTCTGGAGGATCCAAGTGCAGCTGTCAAAGAGGGATTGGATATACAGGCCTGGAGCTTAGAAGGGTGTAACAGGTAGGAACTGGGAGATGACAGAGGAGATGTTATTGAAAACCACAGGATCAGATGAGATTTCCTAAGCCAAGAGAGTACGAGTGAGAAAACAATGCAGTGCAAGAAATGCAACAAGCCGACATCAGATCTGACAGGGTGACCTTAAATTCCAGTGAATCAGCTTGCTTTTCTCTTTAAGAGACATGAGCACTTGAATGAGAGTCATCAGTGCCTAGATATAAAAGAATGCATGGAAACCAAGTGTACACAGCAGACTCTGAAGCCTGGGAATGCCCGTCAGTCACATGGAGCCCTGATTCTCCCAGGTGCAAGACGGAGACTATCTGGGTGGCTGAAGAAGGGGTCAGGGCTGGAGCCCAAGTGCTCCAAGTACCGTATGTTACTAAACCAAGCCTAGCAATTTCTCTTTGCTTGGGGAGGCTGAACACGAGAAAGAGAGAGAACAAGGACCAACCAGGATGGCTAGAGGAGGGGTGTAGAGCAGCTAGATCCAAGATCTGCCTCAAAATAGGAAGACTTCCTGTTCTGATCTACTTGTGTTTTACTATCCCTCCCCCACCCCTTTCCCTTCAACTAGTCTGACTGAAGCTTTGATATTAGCAGGAAAAAAGATTTGGAGCATACAATTACTTTGCATTTCCTGGACATTATCGGTGAGGAGCTCATTTGGGAATAAATAATCATGATTTTTCTGAATATGTAAGAACGTCCTAAGAGCAAGTGTTAACTAAAAATTGGTGTTTCAGTTGGGGAGAATTCACCAGTCCCAAACTTGGAGTAGGAAAGGGGCCTGTAATAATCTATGCCGGTGTCGGAACTGAAGAGTGGGTGTCTGCTGGTAAGAATGATGGTGGCGGGGGCACCAGATGAGAAAGAGCTGCAGGTTTTTTCGGGGCTTGGGAGGTTGTGAACCTCGGGCAGGCTGTAGGCCAGGCTGGAGCTTGGTTTCAGTGCAGACGGGAGGCCAGTGAAGGTCTTTGTTCCCAAGTCAAAAAGAATAGAGGAAGAAGAAGAGGACGGGCCCTGTGGATGAGGAGGCAGGCGAGTGGAGGGGGAGGAAGCAGAGGGCCATGTAGGTCCCTGGGACTAGGCGACGGTGCTGGGAGTTTAGTGATGGGCGGAGGTGCCGATACTGGTGCGCAGCAGCCTGAGAGCCTCCTGGGAGGGAGGTAGAATTAGGGTGGCGCAGTGGGCTGTCCTGATGCTGGCTGCACACTGCTCTGCTTTGTGCTGGGCACTGGATCTGTGGCCAGAGTGTAGGCTAAGGATGAACAAGACCCACCAGGTGGAGTGAAGGAAGGGTGTGCGAGCGCATGCGCGTGCGTGTTGCTTCCAGTGATGTACTGATGTCTGGCCTTTCCCCTGGGTGCTGAGGTCTCGGGAGGCAGGAGCTGAATCTGGTGGAGTGTCGGTGCCCATCTGGTTTCATTATAACATGACCGTGACTGCAGAGAGTGCTCCGGGGGCCGAGTGACTGCAGTCTGCAGTCTGAGGGCCGAGTCTCCCTGGACACGGGGGCTCCGCTCCAGACCACGTCTCCTGGGTCACCTAGCGGGGTCTTCGCTCTGTTGCCACCCAGCCTGGTTCCATCAGGTCAGTGTGTTGAATTCCAGGCCAGTGGGGAGGAAGAGAACTGTAGCAGTGGAGTTTGTTGCTTTGAATCTTTGACATACGGAGAACCGAGGAGAGGGTCTGGCTGGTTGCTGGGCCAGCCTCCTGTCTGCCTTTATCTCCTGATCTCATGGCCTTCTGGCTACACGAGAAAAGGGGTGTCTGGAGGGGGAGTGCCTTTCATATTCATTTGTGATAATATTGTCTTTTCCTCCTAATTATAAAAGGACAGTAAGAGCATGCCATGCTCTGAGGCCATCTAAGGAAAGGAAATTGCTACCAGCAATCTGGTTTGATTCAAATTCAATAGTAGAAATGCCAACCTGAAGCAAGATCAAAGATTGTCCTTTTCCGTTCCCTTGTCTCGGCTCCCCTGTCTCCCATTCTATGCGTTTGCCCCCATGAGAGTGGGAAGGCAAGCGTAGAGGTGATGCCTCCCTCAGGTTTAGCCAAATCTAAAGTCAAGTTTTAGAAGCAGAACCTTGCTAGAGGCCTGCCTCTGAGGAACAAGCAAAGCATCTCAGTACCAGACAGGATGAAAGAAAAGTGCAGTGAAAGCGGGCAGGGATGCTAGATGCCGGGGGAGCAAGGTGGAGAAGCCCACCACAGGTCGCCTCAGCTTTCAGAAGGGCTTTCAGGGAAGGAGCTGTGTTGAAGGCTGTTACTTGCTTATTCAATATCCATTTTGATCTCAGAATCAGGGTTGGAAATGACCTTCAATGTCATCTAATTTGTTTTGTACCCCTTTATCTTACTCACCACCGTATAACCCTGTGAAATTGGCAGATCAAGAGATTTGTCTCTAATCCTTTAGATTCAGATCCCAGAAGTGGGATTGCTAATGCCAACGAAAGTAAAATAGGTAGTTTGGTTTCATGATAAATATAAGGGAGGGTTGAGGGGTGGGAGAAGACTAGGGGAGAGCAGACTTGTGCAAGCAACGTAATGATATGAAAGCTAATTGATAACAACTATTCCATAAAACAAATATATTGTTTTATTTTAAGGAACCAGTAGCTCTGTGCAGAAATGATCTAATTTATCTCTAGCCTGCCCCAACAAATTAGAAAAGAATGTCTTCTTCATAGACAGTGGCTAAATGAGGTCGGATGAATATCCCTGATGGTGCTGATGCTGGGTAGCAAAGAGAGGAGTAAAATTTAAGTCTTCCTTCTGTCTCCTCTGAGTGTTATTTGCAGAAACAATTGAAATGTGAACAGGAAAGTAAATGATCAGAATAATGAGAAAAAATTATGAGTGGAATTCTTGTGAAAAAATAGAGGTTATTAAGTTGGAGCTGAATATAACTAACACTTCACAGTGTGAACCATTGAGAACTGTTTATCATTTGGGTAATTGGATGATTTGCCCCAGGAAGAGTTTCTGAAAAATAAACTCACCTTTCTTCCAACATGTTTGAATTTCTATCTATCACCTTCTTAGGTGTTTTCGGCACTGCGCTGAATACTTTATATATATAATCCTTACAAGAACCCCGTGAGGTATTTTGTTTCTGTTCCTCAAATTAGAAAATGAGGTTAAAAATAGTTAAGTAATTTGTGTAAGGTCAAAGAGCTAAATGCAGAATAAGATTTATTGGATGAGTCTGTCTGGTTCTAAAGAACCCTGCACACTGAACCACTTTTCTAGGTTGGCTTCCAATGGCTTATATGCCTGCATGACACGCCGACAGAAAATTTACCCCAACCAACACACATGGATTGCACAGACACAGGCAGATTTTATAAAAACACTAACTTGATGGCCTTCAATATAAGACTTTCTGCACAACCTATCCTTATTTATTACCCTGTCCTCTAAAAATTTCCTTAAAAAGCCCTGTGAAAAGGTGGCTCAGGTGGTTAGAGCTCTGTGCTCCTAACTCCGAAGGCTGCAGGTTCGATTCCCACATGGGCCAGTGGGCTCTCAACCACAAGGTTGCCAGTTCAACTCCTCGAGTCCCACAAGGGATGGTGGGCTGCGCCCCCTGCAACTAGCAACGGCAACTGGACCTGGAGCTGAGCTGCGCCCTCCACAACTATGACTGAAAGGACAACTTGACTTGGAAAAAAGTCCTGGAAGTACACACTGTTCCCCAATAAAGTCCTGTTCCCTTTCCCCCCGCCAAAAAAAGTCTTTAAAAAAAAAAAAAGGTAATGATGTTAAAAAGCATCAGATAAGTTAGATAAGAGGAAATCATTTTAGTGGCAAAGGCCAAGGAAATGCCAGTCTCCATGGTCACTAGAAATGGAACCCTGCTAGATTGTGACTTATTCTATCAATTCAAATATATCCACCTTTCAAATCATGTCTTCCCCAAATATAACCACATAGAAGAAAGCCAGGTGAACCCCCCTGTCTTAGATGCCAGTCCTTTATCGGTTATCTGAATTGTAAGCTGGTTGTACTTCATAGGTTAGCATGTACTCTTGGCCCTTCAAAGGATGTAATGTTTTGGTGTTCATGTTCAAATCAACCCGAAGATCCATAATATGTGGTTATTTTAATTCTGCAGAGGTACAATTTACATGCTTTGTCACACAGTGCATGCTCTGTCCAACTGACCTCTGGGATTACGTATTTAGCAAATGAGGAGATGAGGGGACTAGAAAACTATAAAGCTTTTTAAGAGATAAAACATTTCTTAATTGTTAGAAATATATACATAGCAATTTGGTATGGGAGAAAATATTAATGAAAGTTGAAAAGACAACTTGTAAGATGAGGGTATTTCTAGAACTGTGACTCAGTGGGCATATGATTGTTAAGAAAGTCAGAAACTTGTAGAAACATTTTTTTTAAAGGGATATGTACTCGCACTCAGTTTAATTTTTTTTTTTTAAAGATTTTATTGGGGAAGGGGAACAGGACTTTATTGGGGAACAGTGTGTACTTCCAGGACTTTTTCCAAGTCAAGTTGTTGTCCTTTCAGTCTTAGTTGTGGAGGGCGCAGCTCAGCTCCAGGTCCAATTGCCGTTGCTAATTGCAGGTTGAGAGGATACGCTCCAACCAACTGAGCCATCCGGGTGGCTACTCAGCTCAAGGTGCTGTGTTCAATCTTAGTTGCAGGGGGCGCAGCCCACCATCCCTTGCGGGACTCAAGGAATTGAACTGGCAACCTTGTGGTTGAGAGCCCACTGGCCCTGTGGGAATCGAACCGGCAGCCTTCTGAGTTAGGAGCATGGAGCTCTAACTGCCTGAGCCACCGGGCCGGCCCCAGTAGAAACATTTTGATTCAATAATTTGGAGCTCTCCAGAAGTCTGGGAATACATCCTTTTCCAGCATATGAGGTTCGTTGCACCGTGATGTGGGAACAAGATAATTCGACATTGTTATAAAAATGATGAAATGCTCTCATAAAAATGAAGTTTATATGCATGTCTAAATATTACCCCATCCATACCTATTACTGTGTTGTAATTCCCTGCTATTTTTGTTCCTTGTAACAAACCAACATATAATTACACTCATGCATTTTTGCTGCTTCTGGTGGGGAAGAATTCTTTGTTTTATCTGAGAGAAATGACATGAATCTTGGCCAAATACCACCCACAGAAATACAGTTTCTTTCACCGTGTGCCTGCCTGCCTTTTTTCCACCCATACCAGAGCAGGGTTGCTCATTTGTGTCTCTGGTCACATCTCATGTGGAGTCTCAGGTACCAGCCAGAAGAGCTGGAAATTACACAGTCAGCTGGAAGGAGGCAGTCATCTGTGAAGGAAATTCAAATCAAGAGAAAAAGTTGCGGAGAATTGAACTGCATCTGAAAACCAGTGAGAAAGAACCAATTTGCCTTGAAATGATGTAACCATTTCTCTCAGCGTCGGTTAATTCTGCCGAGATCTCTCACCCATTCATGCAGAAGTGTTCCTTGAAGCAGGGACTCTGTCTCGTGGAATGACAAAGAAACTCAGTTGGATATGCCCAGGTGGCTGGAGAGGATGCTGCACCCCTCCCTGCCAACTCACCCCCGTGTGGAAAGGGGGTGTTTGGGATACCGTCTGTCACTGTTGATCCTCGCCAACCATCCTCTGGCCTGGCCGAGGACCACTAGCCCATCGGTTTGAAGGCTTGGCATCTCTAATGAAGTAAGAAAACAAATGGAGGCAAGAATTACTGGCCAGCTTGGAGCGCTGGCTGCTTTCTTTTTTTTCCCCTTTCCAAGTTTTTGTGCTCTGTTTGAAATTAAACTTACATTTTCTTCCAAAATGAATGACAGACAGAGAAAAAAGAAAAAGCCACCCAGAGTTGAAAAGTGGTAGCTTCTTACAGCTGACTTCCTGCCTTCGCCGAGAAGGCAGCTCGGTGTGTCCTCAGCTCACCCTGCCGGCCAAGCTCTATGCAAATGAGAAGCTGTTTCCACGTCTGCTCATCTCAGGCCCTCAAGTAAGAAAGAAAGCAGAAGGAAAAGAAAAAAAACACTGTCACCACCATCAAAAAAACCCCAAGACCAATTAATTCCAGGAGATTGCAGCAAAGCAGAGGCCCTCGGTGGGGACACATCCTGTTTGCCATTTAAGCTGTCAACCCCCATGCCAGTAACCTCCCCTCCCCACCCCCATGAACCCTACTTAGTTGTGAAAGAAATTGGGGGTGACAAAGAATTCAAAACACTTGCAGGACAATTTTTCTAACCTTCGGTCACTTGGAATACTATTTTTTTAAAGGCTAATTTGCTTTGATGGGAAAATAGGAAAAGCAAACCTAAGTCTTAAACGACGTCTGTAAATCTAGTTTAGAGCCAGACGTGAGGTCAGCTAAGCTGGTTTTTGATCTTGCAGGAACCATCTTTGCTTTTTAAAGGCTATGGTCTGGTGGGACCGCTGTCAGGCAGTGGGGACTGCGACAAGGAAAGTACCCCTGTTCTTTGCTGTTTACCTCTAATACCCGTGTTTGATTTGAAGAGTCACCACTTAAACAAACCTGATGATTATGTTGCCACCCAATTCTGTGATTTATCCCAGGACCAGTTAAGAAGTGTATAATCCATCCAGAAAGATTTCGTTTTGCTTTGGGTAAAATATATTAAACAGATGGCACTTACAGGGAGGTAGGACCAGGAAATTTATTTCTCTTCAGTCTCTGCCATCAAAGATGACATGTTGGACAGATTCCTTAATTCATCTCTTTCCCGTCACTTTCAGCCTAAGAATAGTCTCTGTTTAGATAATGAAGACTCACTGTAAGTTTCAATAATCTAGTCCAATCTAAGTCAGAGGTTGCCTGCACACCCATTCCTAAGCTTCTTTAGTAACTTTGCAGGTACTTGTCAGGTCGGGTTGTTAGGTCAGTTAATCGGAGGGAATGAAAGAAAGTATTAGCATATCTATTCACTTATTCCTCTCATTCTCTTTTCATTTTTCTTTTGTACACATTTTCAAACATACCTACATTTTGGTTCAGTAGGGCATTTTCAGTGTGCACATAAATATATTTGGGAGGGCTCAAACTTTGTACTTTATCTTTGAGGGGGCAAAACTTAAATGTTTGGAGTACTCTGTAGAAGAGGCGGGCTTGAAGGGGAGTGAGGCTCAATTCAGAAAGATCAGCTAGGAGGCAATGCAACAATCTAGGAGAGAGACCGTTCGCTAACGGAGGAGCCTGCGTTGCTGAGGAGAGGAGAGGGAGTTAGAGTTATAATAGTTGGTCACTGAGGGGAAGAGGAGGTGCCCAGGGCAGGGGTTTGGTTTGGGCAATGAGGCAATGTTGTTGTGCCCAGTCTATGCCAGGACTCAGCCACGAGTGAGCGAGTTCACATTTATCAAAATCTCCAGGCTCCGAGGCCCCATCTGATTGCCTGGCAGGATGTCTGGTCATTTCCTGGACCCCGCTGCTTAGTCATTGTCCTTGATTTTCTTTCACCCCAAAGCGGTTGCTGTCCTACCCCATTAGTGTCTGCGCTGCTGTACGTAGTGCTCTGCCCACCTGGAAAGCCCTGCACCTGTGAGTGCTTTTCTCTCTCCTCCGCCAGCATTTCCAGAGGGCCTTCTCATAGCCCTCAGCCTCTTCTCAGCCGGTGTCAAAATAAGATCAGCTACACCTTCCTGCTCCAGGAAACCCTGTTCTCTGCATCTTCCACACTGGCCTGATCTGACGGCCAGATTTGTCCAAGGTATTTCTCACATGCTCATGCAAATGAAGGGGTGTGGCTGCCTGAGAGTCCTCTGCAGGTTTCAGAGACCTCAGACATTTCATGAATGTGGCAAAGCCCAGGATCGCACCGCGCTGTTAGAAGGCTGGTCTAGCCAGAACTCGCAGAGTGCCCCTTCATGAGAGTGGGAGTGAAATCCACATTCCTACCAGCGTCTTGCTCTCACCTGACTCCAAGTACTGATAGCTGAGTACTTATGAAGGGTGTGATGAAGAGCAGGTGTGGTGGGTGAAAGAAGTGGAGTTCATATCTGAACAAGTTGAATTTGAAATGTGTCTAGTGGCTGTGGAGGTGGCAATATCCAGTTACTTGTTAAGTATACAGATCTATAGTATAGGAGGAAAATCAGAACAGTGTTGGAGAGGAAAAAATTTTTCCTGACTCTCTTAGGTTCTGTATTTGGAGACCTGCAAATTAAACTCAAACTGACAGTAAGAGAAAAACAGATTTTAATCACATATGATCATGTAGGAGCTTACAAAGAAATGTGACTTGGGCAGCCGGATGGCTCAGTTGGTTAGAGCACAGTGCTCATAACACCAAGGTCCCACATGGGACCTGTGAGCTGCAATGATTGAGTCCCACATGGGCCTGTGAGCTGCACCCCCCACAATTAGATTGAAACCAATGACTTGACATGGAGCTGATAGGTCCTGGAAAAAGACAATGTTCCATACCCCATATTCCCCAATTGAAAAAAAAATGAGTTGCCCATATTGAAAAGAAATGTGACTCAAAAGGTAGTAGAATTTGGGGTTTATATACCATCTTAGTAGGTAAAGGGGAGGAAGAAAAGGGCACTTATGGGAAAACAGTTCAAACATTTAAACATAAAACAATTATCTTTCTAGATAATTGTTTTAGATAATATAAGATAAATAAATGGTCCTGTAAGAGAATGAATGAGAGCCACGATAATTTTGTGACAGTCTGAGGGTGGTGCCCTGACTCATCTCTGATTGGTCTCTGACAGGATTAGAGTTGCTTTCAAGGGGGGATTTATGACAATCGAGTTCTTTTAGGAGGGCCAGCTTTTAAGCGGATAAGGGAGTTCAGGAACTCATGCCTTCAGCTCAAAATCATTTTTATGTCACAGTGGCTTATTCTGGATTCCTCCAATAGGAGTGCTCCATTTGGAGCGTTTTTGATCACCGAATGGGGAAATTGAAATAATAGGTGCATAAGAATGGACAAGTGACCAGGTATCCTCGGAGAAATAGCTGATGCAGGTTTCGGTTGGGAACTGTATAACAGGAGTCAAGAACCTCTTGTCAGATTAGTAAGGAAGCCATTAAAGACTACTGTATCTATCAGAAGGGTCCAGAAGCTCCCACTGGATAATGATGGGACCATGTGACCTCACAAAGAATTATGACATCAGTGTGGGTTGAAACACCTATACATGTATCAATCCGTGAATTCATAATGATTTCAAAACAACAAAACTCATTCGATTCCTTTGGAGGAGTCTGTCACCTTTGATTATTCTGAAACTAGTAAAGTAAAGGGGGTTAAATCAAGCATTTATTCTGCTTTTCCCGTACGAACTATACTCACAGTGACCAGAGAGTTGATTAGGGAAATGTCTTCTTTATAGGAAAATCCAGCTAATAAATCCAGAAGGAATGATAGAGTATCACTCTTTCGAAACCTTTAATGAAATGGTAGAGCTGGGTAATTATCATCAGTAGTGTAATGCTAAAACCAGTTGGTGAAAAAGCTAATGGGGAAACTGCTAACGTATGGATCAAGCTGGCACCGCCTGAAACCACTGATTCATTTTCAACATCAAAAATAAAGAGCAAGACACCATGAATTTCTTGATGTAATATAATAGAAAGTACGCAGAACTACCTATGAAATACCAAAGAGTGAAACCTGAATCCTATCAAGCCTCTAGATCTAACTGCCAGTGTATAGTCAGAAACTACAGGGGGCAAGAAATCCTGTTACATGACACCTTGGGGGCTGCAAGTAATAAAATCTAGGATGTGGAAAATTCTACAGGACAAATGACCCTGTTACTTCAATAAATAAAATGCAAGAAGAATAGAGAGAGTGAACCTGTAGCTTAGAGACTTAAGAGATACAACAGTTAAACCGATGTGTCACCCTTATTTGGATCCTCATTTGATGAAGCCAGTTGTTTCACACATTTTTTGAGACACTCAGGGAAATCTTCCCTCTCCCGAGACTGCAGTGAGTTCCTGTGGGGACAGAGCCCCAGAGAGCAGTTTCTAGGCTCTCGGCCGCACATAGAAAGGTGCTGGCTCAGGTAGTAAATGGCCATCAACTGTGATTGGATGGCCATTCAGCTGTGGCTAGTTGGCCGTCAGCTGTAACCCGTAAGCCATTGGCCACTAATATAACTGCTGTGGCTACGCTAGCAGCAAATGGGGGCTAGCAAGAAGATGATGGCTGAGCTGGCAAGCCTGGATTGCAGCTAGCAAGCGCGGAGTGTGGTGGAGTGTGGATTGCGGATTCTGTGGCTCCTGCTTCTTGTGTCTCCAGCCCAGCCGCCAGCGAGACTGTAGTGAGATGACTCCCCTATCTATGGCTCCGTGAGTGTTCCTTTTTGGCCTCACCATATCCTGTGTTCTTGTGTGGCGAGCGGGACCAGAGACCCCGCAGGAGACCCCGTGTGACAAATGGCGCAGTGAGCAGGGTCTCCCGCGTGACACATGGTGTAGTCGGCAGGATACGGTGCCGGCCAAAGCTCTCCGAAGGGCGGTGGAGCAGTCTGTGCGTGTGAACACTCAGTCTCAGGAGGACCAGGAGGAGCAGCTGCCGGAGAGCTGGACCCCCGTGGAGGGGTGGAAGACATGGACGGTTCTCCAACCAGCAAAGGCCAGAGAATGCAAAGGTCTTTGCGGCCCTGTGGGCTGGGAAGTGCTTGCTGAGGCAGCCCGGATGCGGGACTTGTAGTCCCAGGAGGAAACGCTTGCTGAGTCCTCCGTGGGAGATGAGGGTGAGGTCAAGGTCGTCTCTCACCCCCAGGACAGCCCTTGCAAATGACTATGGACTATGGGGAATTGCCTTCTATCCCTAATTTAATGGACCGCTGGACTCTTTGTTTGGGAACATACCACCGTGTAGTGGAACTGGCGGATGTTTGCTTTTGTGTCTCGACCAGCCGCCGTGGAGAATATGTGAGAAAGACTGGCTGTGCCCAGAAAGACTGGCTGTGCCCAGAAAAACTGGTGGTACCCTGAGAGCCCTGGCTGAGCCCAGGAAGTCTGGCTGTGTCCAGAGAGAGTGGCAGTGCCCTGAGAAACCCTGGCTGTGCCCGGGGAGACTGGTGGTACCCTAAGAAGCCCAGGAAGTCTGGCTGTGCCCAGAAGTACTGGTGGTGCCCTGAGAATCCCTGGCTGTGCTCAGAAAGCCTGGCTGTGTCCAGGATATTGCATTCACCTCCAGGCTCCTCGCACAGGGCCCCTCGCGGAAGACGCTTGTCACGTAGATTGTGAGGCGAGACCCTGTAGGGGTGGAGTGTGGGGACAGAACCCCAAAAAGCAGTTTCCAGGCTCTCAGCCTCACATAGAAAGGTGCTGGCTCAGGTAGTAAATGGCCATCAACTGTGATTGGATGGCCATCAGCTGTGGCTAGTTGGCCGTCAGCTGTGACCGGTGGGGCCGTTGGCCACTAATATAACTGCCATGGCTACACTAGCAGCAAATGGGAACTAGCAAGAAGATGATGGCTGAGCTGGCAAGCCCGGATTGCAGCTAACAAGAGCGGAGTGTGGTGGAGTGTGGATTGCGGATTCTGTGGTTCCTGCTTCCTGTGTCTCCAACACAGCCGCCAGCGAGACTGTAGTGAGATGACTCCCCTACCGATGGCTTCGTGAGTGTTCCTTTTTGGCCTCACCGTATCCTGTGTTCTTGTGTGGGGAGCGGGACCAGAGACCCCGCAGGAGACCCCGCACGACAAATGGCGCAGCGAGCAGGGTCCCCTGCGTGACAAATGGCGCAGTGAGCAGGGTCTCCCGCATGACAGCTCTGGTCTGCGTCCTGCAACCCTTGGTCCCCATCTTTGCACTTTCCCCTTCTCTCCGCCCCCGCTCGCCAATTTGCCCACCTTCAGGTGATTCAATGTGTGGGTCTCTCAGATGTGCCTGTTTGTTGTGCAGGGATCCTTTGCTAAATTATAGCTGTTCAATTTGTTGTAAATTCTAGAGGAGAGTTCAAGAAGCACTCCTCACATCGCCATTTCTGTGACCTCCTTCCCTTACCTCCATCCCCCGGGAAATCTTTATCTTTTCTCAATATATACTGAAATATTTATGGATGAAATAATACAATATGAAATTGGTTGGGGTAGGACGAAACAGAATTAGCCACGTGTTGATATTTGCTGAAGCTGACTGATGGGTGTTGCTCATTTTACTTTTGCATGTGTTTGAACATTTCCGGAATAATTTAGATTGAGGAGAAAAGAGGACTAGGTCTGCTAGAGGAAGAGGATTCAGTGCAGGGGATAACCTGGGAGAAAACCCGGGATGGGTGGTACCATGGAGGCTCGTAGAAGAGTAAAAATCCCCACGGACCTGTAAGTTTGGAAAGAAATGTCAGCTTGAATGACAGGATAGAGATCTTAATTTTTGCCGTTTGACTACATTTCCTAAATTATACCACTTATATGTTTCTGTAAATTTCACATTGAACCACACAGACATAATTGTATGTAGTCATATGTCATGTCATGTCATATGTGGCATAATGTGAGGATTATATCGAGTTCGTAGACATTTCATGAGAGAAGAAATTGCATTTTGAGCTCCCTCCTTTGCCCACCTGGAGTGAATCAATCTTCCACATCAGGAGTGGCTGTTTGTCTATTTTGGGAGGGGAAGATATTAGCCAGCCTGGGGACTTTCGCTCACCATTCAATGACTACTTGAGTGTCCAGTTTCTATTTTGGCAGAAACTCTGCTAGCTGCTGGGAACAGACTGATAACAAAAAGAGACATGGTATCTGGCCTTCATGGAGTGTTGATGATAGGAGATACACATATGAAACAAATAATCACAAAAACAAAAATAAAATGTCAACCATGATAAGTGCAGAGAAGGAAAAGCACGCAATGCTTTTACTGGCTTAGAACAAAGGAACCTGACCTAGTCTGCACAGTTAGTTAGGGACAGCTTCCTTCCAGAAGTGACTTTGGAGCTGAGGTGAAGGGTGACTAAGCGTTAACTAAGTCATCAGAATAGGAAAGGAGGGCTTTCTAGGCAGAAGCAAGAGCCTGTGCAAAGATCCTGTGGTAGGAAGGAGCCTGGTACATGGGAGGAGCTGAAACAAGTCCAGGGTTGCTGTAGTGCCTAGAGTGAGGGGAAAGGGAGAGGCAGACGGTTCAGAGAGAGGCAGGAACCAGATCCCGCAGTTTCTCACAGGCATGGCGAGAGCATCGGGAAGGCATAAGAGTGACTAGTGTCAGAGGCAGAGGAGGAGAGGTAGGGAGAGAGGAGAAAGCAGTGCTGAGAAAACACACATGTGCTGGGATTTGTGTTGGGAAGATCCTGCTCTGGCTGTTTGCATTGTCATTATTGGGTGTTCTCTTTCCTATCGTGTTCCCCAATTATCTTGGCTAATGAAAATAATCAGGGGCTCAAAAGATAGTGGCTGTTTAGTGCACTCACTGTTTGGCTGCCATAGGCCATTGGGTTCAGATTCTTTAAAAGGACTGAGTTTTTGCTAAGGGACCAATGGGGTATTCTAACAGGAGCAGCCTGTTCTGTGAAGGTGGTACATCAAGAATTAATGTTTGTCAGATTTAGCAAATCTCAACACGGTATATCAACTTAAATTTGAGTTTCAGGTAAATAAATCATTTCAGATAAATGTCAGATAAAGAATGAATACGTTTTTAATGTAAAATGGGATGATGAATCATTTCAGATAAATTGGTGTCCTATATTTTATGTGGCAAACTTAACCAGAATATCAGTGTTAGTGCTCAAACTAAAATGAGTTTTGAGAAGTTAGAGATGTTTACAAATGTCTATCCATATCTGTCCATTGCTGTCCATTCATCCATGTCCGTCCGTCCATCCATCCATCCATCCATCCATCCATCCATCCATCCATCCAGCCATCCATCCATCCATCCACCGATCCATCCATCCATCCATTCATCCACCGATCCATCCATCCATCCATCCATCCATCCATCCATCCATCCATCCATCCATCCATCCACCCACCCACCCATCCATCCATTCTTATGAGTTTCTACTCTATTCTGGACACTTTTGGGGGGCTGAGGGTATTGTGATCAATAAGACAAACTCCTTCATGGTATTTACACTGTAGTGGCAAAGTGTTCATCTTAGAGTGATTATAAAAAAAAACCTGTTAGAGATAGTCTTTATGTTTAACAATAGAAGAACGGGTAAATAAATGATAATATGATGAATTTTCATGTAACCATTACAGAAATCACATTTTTGAAAGTTATTACATGTCATGGGGGATTGTTTCCAATATAAAATCAAATTCAGTAAAAGCAGTCTACAGAACCATGCACAAGGCATGTACATTTTATAAATTAAAATGACAAGGTACGGATATATATGTGTTACTATCTAGGAAATGACCAGTAGTGATTATAGCAGAGTAAGGTATTATGGATAACCTTTTAAAAAATCTTCACGTTTTCACTTTCTCTTACACACTTTCTATAAAAAGTTATGGATTATTTCTGTAGTTGGAAGTTTTTTGTTTTTTGTTTTTTTTTTTCCCCCCAAGAGCTTCACAGCAGCCACAGAAAGACTGAAGACTGGTGCCAGTTTTGGTTGTCATTTTCAGGACTGCCTTGAGCAAGTCATGTCACTTATCTGGACCTCAGTTTGTTTGGATTTAAACATGAAGAGACTAAGCTGTGGTTTTTTTGTATTACTAAGAACCAAATTAAGGTTAAAAATGTGCTCATTTTTTATTTGAAGGAGCCCAGAGACTTTATCATTATATTTTTGGTGTATCTTTATAAAACCCTTCCATCACTGGTGAATTCTTTCATCTTATCTAGCTGTTATATTGTCCATACAATTTACTTTTAAATATTTCTCTTTTAAGCTTTACTTGTTAATATTTCAGTATACATAGCGGTGTGCGTGTGTTTGCTTAATCCTCTATGGGGTTATTAGTTAACATTTGGAATATCCTAACTGGATGTACCCTGTAGGAGTAGTTGGTAGTATCGATAGGCCACTGTAAGTCTTTAGTGATCTTTAGCTCTGATCAGTCCCAGAGGGGTCCGTGATGAGCCTAATAAACATACGAAGGTATTTTTCATTGGAGAATTGAGTGGTCATGGGTTGGCTAGAACTATTGAAAGACGCCCTTGCATGAGTAGGAATTAGGAATCCAGTAATGCTGGCAAAATATAAACTTTTGAGTGATGTCTAAACCAGGTATACCAATTTGTCCAGTGTCCAAGTATTCATAGAAGGTTCTAGAAACTTGATTCCACTAGCATGGTAGCTGAATACTATTGCTAGAAGATGGTTACATCAGTTTTGAGTTAACATTTCACAGAAAGGTCCGAGCTCTGGTATTTCATTGAGCTTACAGGAATGGCTTGTTTTTTACAAGTGCTTACTCACTTGTAACTATGTCTCTGTGTGGCAGGATTTGGTCTGGGATTTGCTCTCTGAATCACACATCTCCTAGGAGCATGTCATGGATGATGAGACCTGTAGTTCTTACCCACCTTTAGTTATTGGATGTGCAAAGAGTCTGAGAAATTTGAAGGACTGAATTGATTCAGGTCACTTGGCCTGTTACCAGTAAACTTTATTTTTAGAACTCTTTTATTTACTTGAATTCTTTTTTTAAAAATTCGAAAACTAATACATGTTTTAGGCAAAAATTAAACCATAAAGAGGAATTTAAAGTATCACTAGCCCAACTCTTCTTCCTGCTAATTAGATATATTATGTGTCTTTTTTTTTATTTTATAGAACAATGTCCCAGAACTTCTCTTTTTGGGCTTTTGTGTGCAGTGATTCATTAAGAATGGATACTTGGTTTGTAAAGTGTCATCTGAATGCTAAATATCAATAGACAGCCCAGTTCTGCCTCTCTGGAGAGAGTAAACGGAGGCTTTGGCAAAATGTCTTGGAAAGAACTGGCTTTTCCTACTGCTTTCATTTTGATGAGTTAATTTGTGTTTATTCTCTTATTGAATTTCACTTAAATACATGGAAATTTAAAATACCAAAGAAGGGAAGAAAATACTACATAGTACATATTTTAAAGTGTTTTTCTACTAAACTCAAGCCACTTGAAAGGTAAGAACAGTCACTTTTTATCAGTAAAATCCAGTTCTGAAGTTGACAGTCAACCCTGGCTCGTCACCGTGGGGGTTAAGCACTATAATTGCACCCAGGACTGGCCCCCATGCATGAGCTGGTCCCCAGGAAGGGTGGAGATGTGAAGCCAGTGCTGGTGACGCATGAGAACGTGGACTAGGATTCAGTCTGCCGTCTGACCGTGGCTAGTTCTGGGAGCTCAGATAAATCGTGGCACTTCTGTGTGTGACCAAGTCATCATCTGTGGAACAGGACATGTCACATTACGTCATTTGAGGAGCAAATTCAGCAAAACCTCTCTTGGGGGACCTTATAAAGGCCAGACATTTGGTGGTGGTGGTGGTGGTGGTGGTGGTGGTGGTGGTGGGGTAATATGCAGAGTGGGGAGAGTCAGAATTTTGGCAACTACCAGTGTGATCTTGGTCAGGTCGCTTGTTTTCTCAGCCTTGGTTTCCTCATCAGCAAAATGGAGGTAAGAAAAAGCGACTTACTTCACAGGGTGGTTGTGACATTGTAAGTGTACAGTCAGTGCACTCACTCATTCTGAATGCTATTCTGTGCAGCACAGATCTATGAGTGCACGAGACATGTTTCCATCTTTGAGATTATAGAGGGAAATAAGATTGTCTCTGAAATGGGGTTGTTCATACATACTCATAGGGGTGTGTTGGCCATTAAGTAAAAGGCTGGCATATATCAAATGTTTCATAGTAGCCTTTTCATTGATCTGTAATTTTTTGCCAGTGAGTTTAGGATTATAGAATTCTAGGATTAGACGAGATCACTGGTCTCAGGCAAAAATTGCCTCTACACTCACCTAGAACATTTAATTTGTAGGCCTAATTTTATAAGACTTTTAGCATCTTGATCTACAATTTAATCGTTCTTATTTCAGTTCATTTTACTGATGGCAGACTGAGAAGCTATCATGAAAATTTTAACAAATTGTTCTTTTTTTATACTTAAATAATTTTGATTCAATGTATTGAGGTGACATTGCTTAGTAAAATTATATAGGTTTCAAGTATACATTTCTGTAATACATCGTCTGTGTATTGCGTTGTGTGCTCACACTAGGCCCGACATAAGGAATATGACATGTTCCAGAGGAACTCAGCCATAAATGCCTTCAGGGTAAACATCTACACCCTTTTCTGGACCAGAGTCTGGCCACGCATACCAGAGGAACACCAGAACTTTTACCACAACTAGACATTCTTGGATTTTCCCATAGCGTGTACTCTTTCAGGCCACCGCCAGGAAGTCTGCACTCAGGAGAATAAGACCGGTTCCGGTGAAATCCAGCTGGGGCCACGCTGGGATGAGGCTTGATCTCCCTTAATGGGCTACACTAGTCCCAGCACATGCACCCATTCCAGACCCCTAGACACTGCCTATCACAGACCTTGCCTTAGGGCAAGACAGAATGCGAAAACTTTATACAAGACACAGAGGCCATTTTAGGAACTAGCATTTGGAGTGGCCAGAGAGGAGAGTCAGATGAGTTAGAAATGAAAGAGGAGGACATGTGGCGTACTGGGAGCCTGGCTAATATTTTCACAAGGTTAAGATGATAAAATTTTGGCTTCTCTCAGTTACAGGAGCACTTTACCCCTTTATACTAATGTTTACTTTTTATTTGTATTGCAATGATTTGTATATCAGCCTATCTCTTTTATTAGATTCTAAGCACCTCACAGGCGGGATCAACACAAATCATAGTGTTAACTCAGATTCATGTGGTCATTCATGCTGCCAGTTATTACACACACACAGAAGACGTAGCAGCAGGTATACCTGTTAATATTCTTGGTCGAGTAACTACCGTTGAATATCCTGAGTCATGAAAAAGGGCTTAAGGCTCAAAGTCTCTTGGAACTGTCTCCAGGGTGTCCTGTACGGAAAAGGAATGGGAAAGGATCAGGTTTGTCTTAGAGTACACGAGCAGGGCAGTTCAATTGATTTCAACTGAAAGGTTCTATCGTGTGCAAAGAAAGATGGTATTTTGCTGAGCTCTTTTGGAGGAGGACTTTTGAGGACATACTATTTTGGTATATATTTTTTGGTACACATTCTATATTCTCCATCAATTGAGCGACAGCGTAAATGACAGAGGTGGCACCTCGACTCTCATCTGCCTGTGCAGCTGATTCCAGGAGCATTCAGGATATTGACTATTATTCTGCTTGATGTTTTAGGTCAACTTTGAACCAGATGGGAGTTGAATTCTCCCACTTCCATCCTGTTCTCACTTTCTGCTCACAGTGACAGTATCAGAGGAATATGTGATAGTCAGTTAAAATGAATTTATCCCTGGTAAGAAGATAGGTGGTTGTGAGAAAGCTACAGGCCAATTGCCTGCCAGTTTGATCTTAACCATTATTGAAACAAACTGGAAACTTCCACACCAGCCTTGAAAATGTCTTCTATCTTTTTCTTCATGAAGTGTCAATTTTATTTTAAAAAATGCCTGCCATGTCTGTTTCCACGTTTCCATTTTTTGCTGCTACTGTTTATTTCAGACCTTTGTTATCTCTTATGTGGAGTCTTGCAGAAAATGCCTGATGCCAGCCATCCCCTCCATTTTAGTTTACATGCTGTATCGAACCATATCTTCACCTGAACACAACCCCGAGGCAAGCCTTCCGTGGCTGTCCCCAGGCTCAAGTCCAAATGTCTTAGCATGATTTTCAAAGCCTTGAGCATGACAGGCCCAAGGTGTCTTTCTGGCTTTTCCTCCTGGGATGGCCTCGTTACCCGGCATCCCAGTTACCCGTGACATCTCACCAATTCCCTAATATGTTGTGTGCATTCATGCTTCTGTGACTTGGTTCAAACTGTTTCCTCCATCCCGATTATTATTCTCTTCCTCCTTTGCCTGGTGGAACCCATTCATCCCTTACGGCACAGCCCAATGCAATGGAACCTGTACAAACTCCTTTTATCTTACACGACAGACACCAGCAATGGCTGGTTAACCAAACGAGTTAAAGAAGGGAATTAAAAAAATAAAACCAACGTGCTTAAACATTCTCACTCAGGCATCAAGAACATTCGTTTATTGACTCTTTGCTGTAAAGCTTTTTGAGTGTGGTTTCACTGATTAAAGTTCTCCATTGACTTTCTTCATAAACCATAGGCAGAAAGTTTGTTTTCCAGTGTGAGTCCATATAAAGGAGTAAGAATTTAAAGGTGCTTGAAAAGCAGTCTGAAAGCAGAGTTCCTTTGACTTTTATTTTATTCACAATTTTTCACCATTCACACTTGCTCTTAATTAAATAGCATTTAAAAATCAATTTGCATAACAATGCCACCGACATGCACACTTAAACACGGGTAAGATGGTGTATTAGTCTGCTTGTGCTGCCATACCAAGCCTGAGATTGGGTGGTTTAAACAGCAGACATTTATTTTCTCACAGGTCTGGAGGCTGTTAGTTCATGATCAAGGCAAATTCGGTTTTTGGTGAAGGCCCCCTTCCTGGCTTGTAGTCAGCACCTTCTCACTGTGTCCTCACATGGCCTTCCCTCTGTGAGTGTGCGGAGAGAGTGAGCAAGCTCTCTGGTGTCTGTTCTTCTAAGGACACTAATCCTATGGGACAGGGCCCTACCTTCGTGACCTCATTTAATCTATTAATCTATTTCCTTTGAAACCCCATCCTCAAATACAGCCACACCGGGGTTAGGACTTCAACATATCAATTTTGTGGGGATACGAACATTCAGTTTATAACAGGTGGTAAATTTTATGTATGTATTTTACCATGTGCTCTGTTCACCCCATCACACTATTTCTCTAGAGCTGAACCTGGGGCGTTCACCTCTTCCTCACAGTCTAGTGGGGATTCTTAAACTGTCCTCAAGAGTCAGGCACAACGTGGACAGAAATGCATTCCCTCCAGTGTGCTGTTCTTTTCCATCCTTATGAATAAAAATGCCTGCAGGGCAGTCTTAATGATGAAAGAGCTTGGTGTATTTCGAGCTAACCTGTAGCTGTCACACGTGATCATCGCTTTCTTCCCCACATCAGACTTCTCTTTTCTCCTTCCTCCACTCCCTCCTTACTCGCCCAGCTTCTGTGTCGTCCTCCTAAGGGATCTCTGTGTCCTGGTGGCTGGGAATCCTTGAGACATATTGCTGCGGGATCTCCAGGCTGCTCATCAACTTGGCCTCCAAGCCAAGGAAGGGCTTGTGGCTGTGACAGCACCATCTGGTGGCTTCCAGGTGCCATGGGCGGAACAGACCCTCTTCAGAGGCAAAGAGTAGATGTTCCAGAGGAGCAGGGACCCCTTGAAACTCAGGCTTCTTCCCTTGTGCTAAGCGTTGTCTGTATATATACGGTAAATTATATATATACACACACACACACACATATATACATACATATATATATATATATATATATATTTAGAGCAGTATTAGTTGCACAGAAAATTGAGGGGAAAGTACAGAGATTCCCGATCTGCCCTGTGCCCCCACACGTGCACAGCCTCCCCTCCTGTCAGTGTCCCCACCAGATGGGACATTTGTTACAATGTTACAACGTACACTGACCTGTCATCGTCACCCAGAGTCCATAGTTTACATGAGGGTCAGTCTTGGTGCTGTACATTCTGTGGGTTTGGACAAATGTCTGATGACATGCGTCCACCATGATAGTGTCATACAGAGTAATTCCACTGCCTGACAAGCCTCTGGGCTCCATCTATGCATTCCTCCCCCACCCCAACCCCTGGCAACCGCTGATCTTTTCACTGTGTCCATTGTTTTGCCTTTCCCAGGATGTCGTATATTTGGAATCACACAGTATGGAATCTTTTCAGATTGGCTTCTTCCTCTATGTCTTTTCATGGCTATATAGCTCATTTCTTTTTAGTGCTGAATAATACTCCATTGTCTGCATGGACCACAGTTTATTCATCCATTCATCAACATCATGCATGGTTGCTTCCAAGTTTTGGTAGTTATGAATAAAGTCTAGACATCCACGCACAGTTTTTTTTGTGTGGACATAGTTTTCAGCTTGTTTGGGTAAATAACAAGGAGTATAGTTGCAGATCACATTGTAAGAGTGTGTTTAGTTTTGTAAGAAACCTCCAAACCATCTTCCAAAGTGGCTGCACCATGTCGCATCCCCACCAGCCATGAAGGAGGGTTCCTGTTGCTCCACATCCTCGCCAGCATTTGCTGGTGTCAGTGTCCTGGAGTTTGGTCATTCCGATAGGTGTGCAGTGGCCTTTGTTCTCATTTTTAAACCAAAAATTTAAACCATAGAAACAGACTTTCTCCACTCACTATTTGTGTTATTGGGGAGAAGGAAGGGAATAAGCAAGTGCTTTTAAAGGAAGGAATTTCTCACCTGGGGGGGATCCTGGTACCTCGTATGAAACTTGGGGAAATAGAAATTCTGCTTAGAAGCTGAACTGACGGCAGATCCTCCCCCCGCCATCCCTGCAATTTGCAGACATGTGGAAGCTGTGATTTTTCTGAACAACTTTTGTAAAATCTACCATGGGGACTCCAGTTCATTCCAGGGCCCAATCCTCCTAGGAAGGGAAGCAAAGAAGAGAAATGCTGCCTTTTGTCATGTCAGCCTTTTGTGCCCCAGCTGAGTGGACAGCTGTGCTCTGTGCCGTCTGTGCTATGGCAGTGTCAGCCCTTCCCTTTCGTGTGCTTCCTCCCTGCCCAGCCCCGTCCATCTGCCAAAGACCTGTTTATTCTAGAAGGCCCCAAAGTCTTCTCTGGGCAGCACAACAATTGCATTGGGTTCTTTCTCTGAATCCCTAGAGCTGTTTAAATTAGAAACTTCTGTGCCTCTACTTATGTTATTCTTCTGGAATTCCTTGTTCCTCTTTCACTTCCTGGTGAAATGTTATTCAGCTTTAAATGCACAATCAGTAGGTCATCTCTTATGTAAAGCCTCACTCCCTCCCTTCAAAGCAGAAAAACGTGCTCGGTTACAGCACTTCAGTTGCACTGTGTTACAGGCAGTGGCGTGCTGGTAAACCGCTCAGACTCACAAACCAGAAACCTAGGCAACAAGAACCAAACCCTGATCTGTGGGTCTGCCAATTTCTGTCGTGTAAATACTCCTACCGTGGCTGATGTCAGGCCACCGATATGACATTTCTGAATGTGGAGTTGGGAAGAGATAGGCACAATTTTCATGTAGCCCGTCCAAGTATTTGGGACCTGGAGCCAGGGAGCATCTCTTGTTCACCTTTGGTGACTAGTGCCCAGTCTTGTGTTTGGCACATAGCCGGCACGCAGTGGCTATTGCCTATTCATATCCATTATGTGAATAATTAGGTGGCCACCACGTCTCTCCATGGGCCTGCCGAATGGACAGATCTTTGGAGAGGGTAACTGTGACTGCCATGTAGCAATCATTATGCAGAGAGGACACCCTAAAGAAAACCACTTTACCCAATGAGATGCAGGACAAGTATTATGCACGTAAATGTCCTGATTCTGGGAGCAGGGACAGTTCTTTATTACGACCCTTCTCCACTAGTTTGCTTCTCAGGGTCTAAGATGAACATTGATTTGAAATGTAGCTACCACAGAAACTGATGGCCCAGGGAGGTCCCATGGGCACTGTGAAAGGCTGCACGAGAGGAGAGGTGGGAACGCAGTGGCCACTTGCTGCAAAATGCATTTCCTAAAAACTGTGTTAGGCCAGAACTGAGCTTTAGGTCTCGCATAGTTTATGTGACATGGTTACCCTGGGGAATGGCATGTACACCAGATGTCAGCACTTGGGCACGAGAAGGAAGGCGAGCAGACACGGGCTGGCCACGGACGTCTGCACAGCTGCAGCCCATTTTGTTCTGCCCTCTCTGTTGCTGCTTTCCATTCCTCTTTGGCTTTGTTTGGCTCAGTGTTCTGGACTGTGACTAAGGTTTCATCATCTTTGGTGGCTAAGCAGACATTGAACAAGACACGTCTCCCTGTGCACATGGTTTTGTCTGAAGCTGCATTGAGCGGGACAGGTTGGCATTGGACTGTTGCTTTTCTTCTTCAGGGTCACTTGGGATAAGGGGCTGCTTTGGAAAAGTGGCTCAAAGGGAGATAGGCTGGACATTCTAACAAGTGAGGTGAGAAACCAGAGACCTGGAATCTGGTCCTTGTAACTTGTCAACTTGAGCCATGAACTTGATAGTCACTGAGGCAATCTCTGCCTCAGTTTCCCTTTTTAGCCCAATCCCATTTACCTCCATCTCCATCAATACATTTCTCCTCTGCCTTCAATCTCTCCTTACTTCAGGAGCCCTGTTCTCTCAAGATGTCCCCACAAAGCTTCTTTCCGGATGCTCTGTTAAACATCTACATGTTAGTATGAATTCAAACTAATGTTCTCCCTCTGTGTGTGACACCACATTTAAAATCTCCAAGCAGGGCACTTTCCTAGGAGCAGCAAGATAAAACCCAGCATGTGCAGGTTCTGTGACCATGTCCCTATCTAAACACAAGGGATAGGAAGAAACTGTTTCGAGGTGATTGCATAAAACTTCTTATCTTTTTTACATGTAGGGAGAATATATTATTTTCAACTCTTCTTCATAGCTCAGAAAGCACCAGCATATCCTGTCTTGGAAATTTGAGAGTATGTATGAGGACTGGGAAGCTGAAATTTTAGCACAGAAGACTCTGCCGCTAGAACCAAGTTTCTAAAAATGTGCCATGTTATATAATCCAGGGGAAGGGATGGAAAAGTACCAGCTGGAGGGAAGCTGGAGACTTTCCTGCCTGTGACTCATTCAAGTAGAAGCACTTGAATTAAGATGCATCTCAGAAAAGCCAAATAAAACTCGCTCATTCTCCGGGGCTTTGGTTCACTGGGGGGAGCTGGAATGTCACCGTGAGACAGAGCCCTCCTGGGTGCAGTTGTGCTTCCTCTGGTGGCCCTTGAGGACTGCTTCCAGGGTCTTCTGTTCACTCTAGATGCCCAGCGCCATCCTGCTGCAGCTATGGGCCCACACCCCTACCAGGCAGACTGCCTCCAACAGCTACAGCTGGCTGCTCTCATCACCGAATGCCTCTTCTCTGCCCTGTGGCCTCAGACCCTGTGGCAGGTGGCACTTGCAATGTGTTGTCATTAGTTAAACCATCTGGTGGATCCTGCCACTGTCAGCTAACCAACTAGAGCACCTTTAAAAGAAAGGAACACGATGCTTGAACTCAAAACAGTCAGTGCTTAGCACTTATGCAGTGACAACATTGGCTCTCCTGTCGGGAATGATGAGGCTGATGGGAAGATGTTTTCAGCCAGGGGGGCCTTCTGGGGCTCCTTCTAGTCACACTGGTCGCTAGCTAGGTGCCTTCTCTACCAGGAAATTTATGTGTCATGCTCTCGGCCCGGCTCATCCCCTTCCCTCAAGCCCTCGAACTGCTCTGGGGTTTAGAAGGAAACTACCTGCCATTCCTACATGGTGCCTTAGAAGGAACTAGTTTATCATATCCCTGCTCCATTAGGACGAACTAATGATTGGCTGGTGTATGAAGAGCCGAGAATGGCTTACGCATACCCCAAATCGAAAAAATGCATTCTTAAAGGCCGGAGAAGGAAGGAAGACATGCTTGTCAGGACCACTAGTGCCTTACTAGCCCAAAAGGATTCCAGGGTTACAAGTACTCCTGAGGGATGTGTTTACACATGGCTAAATCAAAGGGATGTGTTTACATACTTGTATGCCCCTAAATCATAGAAATGCATTGCTAAATGCCAGAGAAGGGAGGACTTGGCACCTCAGGGGGAGGAGGAGAGAGAAGAGAAGGGAGAGCGGAGGCAGTTCTACCCATAAAGATAAAAATCCTCATACTATGTAAGGAGAGGCTGCTTCCCTCCCTTGGGTCAGCCCGCTGCATGTCTCGGAGTGTACTGGCTTTTACTAATGAACGTTTGGCTGTTCTGTGCTGCACAAAATTCTGTCTCTTCACTGAATTCTTTTTGCAAGAAGACAAAGAACCAAGGTACAATGTCATTCCTGGTAGCATGATGGAGGCTTTAAAAGACCGAGTGTTAAATGATTACTACCGTGTTTCCCTGAAAATAAGACCTGTCCGGACAATCAGCTCTAATGTATCTTTTGGAGCAAAAATTAATATAACACCCGTTATTGTATTGTATTATATTATATTATATTATATTATATTATATTATATTCATTATATTATAAAACCCGGTCTTATAGTATAGTAAAATAAGATTGGGTCTTATATTAATTTTTGCTCTAAACGATGCATTAGAGTTGATTGTCCAGCTATGTCTTATTTTTGGGGAAACACGGTATAACACCTGGGTTTGTGGGGTTGGGGAGTGCACGAGGCCTGGCATCCTGAGAATGGGGGGAGGGGAGGGGAGCTCCATGTGGAGTCTAGGCAGGAAGGAACTTTCCCCACCAAAAGAAATGGAGTTGCCTCTGCTTTGTCCCAATGCTGATCCTCTGGCTGCGAGGATGGAGAGAGCGACAGCGCCCTCTGTTACCACCCCCCTGCTTCCCTGGGCGCTGCTGCTGGACGCGCATGGCAGGAGGATGGGGATACGGCCTTGCCATCCTCGAGCTCCTGGTGTATCGGGCAGTTGGTAAAGTCTCTGAACTACAGGCTGTCCTGAGTCAGGAAAACCAACAAGAGAGCCAAGAAAAAAGAAAAGAAAAAGGAGGTAGACCGCTGGCCCATGATTTCTTAGAGAATGTGGGTGTCTAACTTCCTAGCAATGGCATGAGGCGTGTTCTTCACCCTGGTAGCTGCCCTGAGGGCCTCTTAGATCTTCAGATGTGAGAAGTCTTTGCCTTTCAGGACACCTGACTCAGTCTCGGAGAACATTTGATGTTTCAGATTGGGCCAAGTGTGAATGATGCCTGGGAAACCCAGCCAAGCACGCAGACTGACCAACCCAGCTAGAGCCCTGTCCCCGGGAAGACTGATCAAGTCCTAGTTTCTAGGGTCCCTCCGTCTGTATCTCCAAGTTCTCCCGGAGATTCCGATGTGCGGCCGGAGTTCCTGCCCCACTGTGGAAAGCCCGGGGAGCAATAAGAATGACAGCAGGTGTTCCTGCTGTGTAGACAGGAGAGCAGCGGGTTAGCAGCCCTAACTCTTCATGCACTTGGAGACCAATCGTGAGGCCCTCCCCAGCTTCTCTGCCCTCAGGTGTTGCTGTTCTCGTCAGCGCTCCTGTGCCATGTGGACTGCACCACGGTCCTCCGGACGCCACGTTCCTCTCAAGTCGTGAGAAAAAGAAGGAGCCATTACTGCTCAGAAGGCTGTCCAGTGTGGAATCTAATGAAAGGTTTCTTCCCCTGAATTCAGGTCTTTTCCTCTGAAATACTCACACATAGTACTTCATTTTCCATCGAGTCACATACACTGTTTTCTTAGACATCATTAATCTGTAAAAAAAAGTTGGGGAAATGATATTTACAGAGCCTGGTGATGAATGGGTTACCTGAGTCAGTACATAGGTATTCTGAGAGGTGCTTTGTCCTACTTCTAGGGTTGCATTGGGCCCTATGACTAATTTTTGCTAAACGTTGCCTTCGGCTATCTGAAAAGATGTCAGTTGTGACCAGGGAAGGCCATGTAGTTCTATAGACTCGAATTTCAGAGCTAGAAGGGAGTGTAGGTGTCATATGGTCTAATCTCCATTTGACATATAAGAAAACTGAGGTCTAGAGAAGTGAATCAATGACTAAGTTCATACACAGATAAGTGGTAGAGACAAGACTGTAACATGGGTCTTTTGAGTTCGAATCCAGTGGCATTTCCACTATAGTAAGTATCACGCTGCTGTTCAGCTGTTCACCATCATCCCTAATCCACCTTAGACACACCGCCATGTTGATACCTGGCCAAGCCACACATGATTCCTGGCCCAAAAGACAGCCATCATCTCTGGTATTTACCTACTATTGTTCTCTTGACTTGCATGAGTAACTGCAAGCTTGGGAATGAAGGATTTAGGAAATATTTCTCACCCCCGAATTCCACCCATTGTAAATATAAGGAAGAGCTTCAACTATGAACACGATTAAGGAATTATCTTAAGGCTTTTAATAGAACACATGTGCTGTAGTTAAGAAAAGCAGAATCACATACGTTCCTTTTTACACACACACACACAGTATAACTAAGATCACTGAGAATGTAACATTATTTAATGAGATCCAAAGACTTGTCATGTCTCATGTTAGTTTATAACACAGATTCTTAAGTTTTACGTCATCTAAGAGACTGATGAGCGTTCTTTTGATTTGCAGAGCTTTAGAGACCAATGAGAAAGGTTTCCATTCTTACCTGTAAGAACATCTAAGCTCTGTCCGGGTTTAGTGTCTCTGTTTTTTCAAGTTTGGGTAAGTCATTCATAGCTGGTAGTAGATTTAATACTTGTTAAAGTTGACATAACCTTGGGTAGCAGTGAGTGACATGTTAGTGACGAACCCTCTGTGTCTACATTTCCCAAATGTGATTTCAAAACGACGTTGATGGGCATGCACCTCTCAGATTGAGCATTCTGACCCTCACTGACAACTCTTGCGTCTAAGAGATGGGGTGAGCTTCATTTCCACACTTTTTCTGTTGTACGTATCTAATCCTATCCTTCCCTCCTACCCAGTTCACAAGCCCATTTTTGTGCTACTGGTCCATGCAGCCAGCCTTCTCTTTCTTCTTTCATTGGATCTCTGATTCTTCCTTTTTGGTTGTTACGTTTTTCTAATGGTGAGCGAGCACCATTTTCTAATGGTGATGGGCGGAACTAGCAGAATTCTAGGTATTTTAAGATGAACCTTCGTGTGTACTTTAGCCTTCCTAGGCACCAGGGTCTTCCTGTGGGGCTTCATTAGGCACCGCTTGGCCTGTTTGATAGACGACAACCTGACGCCCAGAAGGCAGGTTTCCCATGTCACTTTGGGAGAGGCCAGGCCAGATAACCAGACTTTCAGGCTCTAATCACATGGCTCTGTGAGTCATTAGAATCAAAGGAAAGTTGGTAAACCATTATGATTGCCAAGCCTGCTTAGAATGTTTTATACTTCACCGGAAAGTACAGACGTGGGAAGCAGTATGCCTCTCAATTTTGAACCCCAGGACTTCCAGATCTTTGAAAGTAGGAGTAAGAACCTGTGGAAGTAAAGAGCTTTCTTTTGCTCAGTCATGGTAGAATAGAATCACAGGATTCCAGCCCTGAGGGAGCTGTTGTAACCCTGTCCTTTTATGGAGGAGGACCCTGAGACCGCCTGGAGGTGGCTGTAATACCCCACGGCACAGACTGTCAGTGCATCAGCAGGACTAGAAGCCAGACTTCTCGTGAGAACTTCCTCGCTACATCCCACAGCCTTCCTTCTAGCCACATCCTCATGCAACTTCATGTCACGAAGTATAGTGAACTGTACATGTCATTGCCCAGGCCGTGTACTTTGAAATATTAAATAAAAAGCATTATAAGATTTTTATAATAAACATCCCCCAACAAGAATATGTATGAAGGCTTTAGGACTGGGGCCTCCTGCCTCTGGCATACCATAGTGCTATCACGACAGCCATCGTATTTTCGGATTACAATTATTGGGGCATGAGTGACCATGACAGGATGGAATATACAGTCTTTGGAGATGGAAATGTTGGATTCAGGAACGTTTGGATGGTTTATGGGCGGTGCTATAATAAGGCGACTTGAACCTGGAATGTGTGAAGCTATTGTAGATTGCTACTTGAGCTGATTTTGGGTGTGATTATAGCTGGCACTGAGGCCAGGGGGCACGACAAAGGTGATAATAACACAGTGTACATTTTGAGTTGGGCTCTCTTCACTGGAAGAAAGTAGAACTCATGTCACCTTGCTCAGAAGGGGTCCCTCGTGCTGAATGCGTGCATGCACCTCCCCAGTTTCACCTGGCCCCACCTGCCGTCCACCCCAGGTGCTCAGCTGCTGGCTCGGTGGTGGGAGCTGCAGCAGCTCTGCCGCCTAATCCCTAGTCCCGACCTGACGGTCTCGTGGTGGCCCCAGCTGCTCCCATCACATCCAGACTCAGATGAGACGCTGCACTGTTGGGTGTGAGACTTGGGCTCCCAGTTGCTTCCTGGGGGGACTCAACCTGGAAGTACAGGTGAGTTCACACACCATGGGTCTTAGGTATGGGGTGGGGACGAGGGAGGTTTAGTGCCGCCATGCCAGGAGTTCTGACCAGTGAGACAGGTGATGGAAGCAGTTGGCATGTAAATTCCTCTTCTTTCCCTCCCCACCTTCCTCCTGCCCCCACCCACGAACTGTTCTGGGCCAGTGATGCCGTTTAACCTTCCCTGAAATGTCCCACGTGACTGAACAACCAGTTGTGCTGTCTTTCGAGGCCGTGACAGCTGTGTAACCAGGTAGCATACACCTTGTATTTGCTTTTCTCATGTTCTCACCTCCCTTCCCTTCCCTTTTCTCTCTGTTGTCCTGGGATTGCACCTACCTCCCCAGAAGGCATCACCATGTAAAATTTGCCTCCGGTTTTGTTTCCTATGGAGCACAGGCTATGCAGGAGATCATTGTAAAGTTGCACGAGGTTTGTAAGTATAACCAGGAAGCCCTCAGCATGCCATACCCAATTACTCTTTCTAACTCAGTTTGCCCTCGGATGTGAATAGCCTGGTTTTCTTTGTGATGGCATATTTGCTTCTCTATATGTGTTTGCTTTCATCTCCTCTTCTTCCTGGTTAGCCAATTATTTCTAGATTATTTACACCAAATCTCATAAGGAGCCAAACTAATTGGTTGAACCACTGATTCTTACACTTATAGGGCAAATTTGAAGAGTCAAGTCACGTCATGGGTACTGGCGAGTGCACAATGGGCAGTCCTTAGATCTGTGGCCTTCTCAGGCACAAAGAACTTCCTTAAGTTAGAATCTGTTGGAAGGGCAGTCAGCTAGAAGGAGAAGTTGCGTGTGGCTTGTTCAGTAGAAACGACAGTGACACATAGAGGTGGGTTTTCAGTTATTACAGTTAGGCTTTCTGGGTATCTTTTGTAGGATGGCAATATTTGTCCGTAGCTATCTGGTCTCGCACGTAGTTCCTTCATGCTGTTTTTCTGTATGTGGTTCCACCTCCCATTTTCAGGGATCATTTAGGCTCTTGGACAGTGATGGTTATCATGCACTAAGAGCCAGATAAGGTGTGCTGTGGTGTAGAGGAGAATAAGATGCAGGTGAGAATTTCAGCTGTCGTGTTCCTTAAGAAGATGACAACAAATCAAAGGTTACCCTTTCTGAACGGTTAACCAAGACACCTGAAGGAAGAGGGTCGTCTGGGGAGTGACCTGGCTAGTGGATGAGAAGTTGTTCCAGAACTGGGAAGCAAAGTAGAAAAGATCAAGTATCAGCAGTTTGAACAATGAGAGGAGGATGAAGAAAAGAGGAAGTGAATGAAGGACACTGGTTAGGAGCGAGTCCCCGGTGGTGACACTGGCCTCAGTTCGCATTTGCAGCAGTGGGAAAGGAAGAGCAATGTGGGGCCTTGGGAGGTGCCAAGGAAGAAGAAAAGCCACTCTCACTTACTGAGAACTTACTGTACGTCAGCCCGTGCGCTAAGTAAGGGCTTTATTTGGGTAATTTTATTTAACCGTCATAGCAACCTCATGAGGTTTTACAGATGAGGCAACTGCCATATAAAAAGGTGAAGTGATTTGCCTAAGGTCCCACAGCTGGAGGGAGGCAGGGTTAGGGCTCAGACTTTCTCATGTTGTACCAACCCTGGCCCCTCCCAAACCTTCAAAGATGCGGAAACTCGATGTATGTTGAGAAAAGCTCCCAGGTCATTACAGAAGATGATTTTGGTACACATTTTTATCGTTTACTCTCTGCTGAAACCTGTGACCTTTCTGTTGAGAAACACAGGACATAGTGGCAACAGAGTGACACTGCCCACTTACTAGATCATGGTGAAACGTCTGATCCACGCAGATCTGTTTCACAAGCATGACGGGAGGTTTAATGTTTTACATCAACTGTGCGTTCAGAATCCCATTCATTTGTTCATCCAATCATCCAACTCATACTTATTGAGCTCCCTCTGTATACTGCATTCTATAATGACCTTTTCTGGGCCCTGAACCCACAACAGCAAACGGGAACACCGAGGTCCCCACCCTTAGGAGCTTTTAGAGACGTGCCCTGGTAGTCACGAGCACTTCTGACTATTGAACAATTGATATGTGGTTAATACCTATTGAGATGCACTGGAAGTATAAAATATGCACCAATTTTAAAGACTTAGTACGAAACAGGTAAAATATCTCATTAATAATTTTTATATTGATTACATGTTGGACCAATATTACAAGACCTGACAATTCAGTTTGCAAACTTGTTGCAATGATGTTGCTAATCTTTTTCGATATCAAAGGGATTCTTCATTATGAATTTGTACCAACTGGACAAACAGTTAACCAAGTTGACTATTTGGAAGTGCTGAAAAGGCTGCGTGAAAAAGTTAGACAATCTGAACTTATGCCAACAATGCATGGCTCTCACATCACGACAATGCACCAGCTCACACAGCACTGTCTGTGAGGGAGTTTTTAGCCAGTAAACAAATAACTGTATTGGAACACGCTCCCTAATCACCTGATCTGGCCCCCAATGACTTCTTTCTTTACCCAAAGATAAAGGAAATATTGAAAGAAAGACATTATGATGACAGTCAGGACATCAAGGGTAATCGATGACAGCTCTGATGGCCATTCCAGAAAAAGAGTTCCAGAATTGCTGTGAAGAGTGGACTAGGCGCCAGCCTTGGTGCATAGCTTCCCAAAGGGAGTACTTCGAAGGTGACCATCGTGATATTCAGCAATGAGGTATGTAGCACTTTTTCTAGGATGAGTTTGTGAACTTAATTTTCAGACCTCGTATATTGGACATTATAGATTGTTAAATAGAATGTATTATTGCCATTAATATCACCTGTTCCTTTTACTTTAAAAAAATGTGGCTGCTAGAAAATTTAAGATTGCATATGTGGCTTGCTTTGTATTTCTGTTGAACAAGCTGGCCCGGAGAGAAAGCTAGATGCTGAGCACATGATGAGACGAGTGTTGAGCGCTGCTAAAGGGAAGTAAGACATGCTACTGAGGCTGGAGGCGCTGGCACATAACGTAGTCTAGACAGTCGGGGAAGGTTGTGTGAAAAGAAGTTTGTGTCTCCAATAAGTGGTCGGTTATGTGATGTCTAGTGTTCCTGCCAAGAGCAGCCATCTGAACAGTGCAGCTGTTCTAAGGTATAGAGCATTCGTTCATTTAATGCGTATTAACCTGTTAAACCCCTGGACTAGCTCAGCCCTGTTAATGACGGCCAGGCTGCGTTTGGAGGGTAAGTGGTGAGTGGTGCTCACTGTGTGTGCGCATGCGTGTGTGAAAGGGCCGGTGCTGGGTTGTAATTATGATGGTGAATGTTTATGGAGCATTTTACTTTGTACCTGAGATGGTCTTCCTAAGTGCCGATGTATTATGTCACCTCATCCCAGGAATGACTCTCTGAAGCAGGACACACAGAGGCGTCTGCTGGAGGCGATCCAAGGTAGGGGGTGTCCCAGCATCTGATCCCTCCAAGGTGGAGCAGCGGGAAGGTTGAGCAAGGGAAACAAGCAAAACGTGCCTCTCTTCCTGTCCAAAGTTGTGAAGAAGACAACCTTCTCCAAAACTCAAAATATCCAGCCAGGATTCCTACCAGCGAACACAGATCGGTTCTCTAATTGACTAATTTCTCTGGGTCCTTCAGAGAAACAGAACCAGTAAATACACGTACACACACACATACATACATATACGTGTGTGTATACCTATATACATGCAGATAGATATAGACATCGAGAGAGAGAGAGAGAGAGAGAGAGAGAGAGAGAGAGAGAGAGAGAGAGATTGAGATTGCTTTAGTGTGAGGAATTAATTGGCTCACACAATTAGGGAGGTTGAGAAGTCCCAAGATCTGCCTGTCTGTGAACTAGAGACCCAGGAAGCTGGTGGTGTAATTCAGCCCAAGTCTGAGCGTTTGACAACCAGAGGAGCTGATGTAAATTCCACACGGAGGGCCAGAGAAGATGAGAGGAGATGTCCCAGCCCAAACAGTGAGCAGGGAAAAAAGGGTAATTGCTCCTTCCTCCTTTGTTCTACTTAGGCTCTGAACAGATTGGATGAGACCCACCCACCCCAGGGAGGCCCATTTACTTTATTTGGTCCACTGATTCAAATGCGAATCTCATCCAGAAACGCCAGCAAAGACATACCCAGAAATAATGTTTAATCTGGGTATCTATGGCCAGTCAAGTTGATGCATAAAATTAACCATCACAATCCTGTCCGTCCGTCCATCCATCCATCCATCCATCCATCCGTCCATCCAACATGTCCTGGACACCTATTATGTTCCAATAGAGAGTGTGACTCTGAAGAATCAATGAGGAGCAAACCCAGACGAGGCCTCTCATCCCTGACACTGGTGGCTTACAGGGACAGCAGACATTAATCAAATAATGTGAAAGGCTCTGGACTAGAAAGATGATTTCTGAGGGCCCTTGTGGCTCTCTAAAATTAAACAGTTCTCTTCAATCTCTGAACCTCACAGTCATAAAGAGGATAGTCACCAGTTCCCAGCAGGCCAAGGTCCCACAGTAACGGGAATTCGCCTGCCTGGCCGGGAGTTTCCTTGACTGGCTGGGGAGAGAGTTTCCTTTCGTCAACAGTACCACCCTCAGCAGAAGTCAGGTCCTGGAGTTCTGCAGGCTCCTTCCTCCACCTCGCTGGCCTCCCTCCTTTGCCCTGGTTTGTTATTTGTTTGTCTTGGGGGAGTGGTTCCATCTTAGCTTTGAGTACCTCTTACTCCATGCCACTGCAGAGCTGATACTGACCTGTGTTGAACATGACACCTCTTCGGCTGCCGTCCTGGCTTCGTTTCTGCTCTTCATGCCATCAGCTTGTTGCAACCTGGTGCGGCGTCCTGGGGCTTGCCACTCAGCCAGACAGCCACAGTCACTCACAAGGACTTAAGTGGCTTTCTCAGCCAACGGCCTTCCCTTACCCCTTCTCTTTCAGCTTCACCCGTTCGCGCACTTTCCAGGCCTCTTTGGTGAATTGGATGCTCAGTTTGGAGGGTCATTCATTTACAGGACAGGTGTTGAGTGTCTTCTGTGTGCCAGGCATTGGCTGGATGGTGGGACTTCTATTTCTTGAGGAAGAAGGAAGAAGTGGAAAGGACCCAGTGTGGAGTGTGCACACATACAAAGGCAAAGAAAAGAAAAAGAAAACAGGATGAAAGGATTAGGGATTTAGGGAAGTAGAAGCTTTGATACAGAGTGAAGTAGTTTGAGATTGTAAAAACTGGAAAAGAGTGAATGAAGACTCAGGGTCAAAACATAATATTAAGGGAAATTTATTAGAGGGAAGTTGGCCTTCGTCTGTCCACTCTGTGCAAGACAGAAAAACGAATTTACGTGAGTTTACAAAAAGAAACAAAAGAATCACATCTCAATTGTGTGGTGAGCAAATCTTTTTAAGTTTAAGTTTTTATCAAAGTTATACATCCACCCAGTTTAAAGAGTCAAGGTTCATAATGAAACAGTTTCCGCATCCCACCCTTCTCCTATCTTCTTCACAGAGGCAGCCCTTTTATTGCTTTTACTGTTTATTTCTACTTCTTTGTGTTTTTAGTCTTCAACATCATTTTTGACTTCCCTCAATGGAAGTTTTGGTTCTCTTTCCCACCCTGTGTCCACAGCTTTCTTCCCAGGTTTTGGTCAGATTCACGTTTAGTGTTTCTTCTGCCTATACATATGCTGAGCCCGGTACTATATTACATTCGTTATCAATGTCTGCATAGCCAGTTACCCCCAAATTTAGCAGCTTAAAACAATGAACATTGATCTCACTGTTTCTGAGGTCCAGGTGTGCCTTAGCTGGGACCACTGGCTGAGGGTCTCTCACAGGCGGCCCTGAGGGCAGCTGGTCAGGGCAAGGATCAACCCAGAGGGCAGAGTATTTCCTGCAGTTACTTCACTGATGACTCCCTCGCCTCCATTTTCTCTTGTTGCTTTCTGTATTCCTGTTATTCAGGTATTGGACCCACTGGACCGATTCTCTAATTTTCTTTTCTTTCCTGTTATCCATCTATTTTATTTGCTCTTACTTTATAGGATATTTCCTCTTGTGTATGTTCTAATTCTTCTATTGTTTTCCATTTCTGCAATCCCATTTTAATTTTTAAGAATTCCCTTGCTTTTCTGTGTTATTTTTACATAGTACATTTTATGTTTCTTGTTTGACTCTCTGAAGCCATGAGTGATAGCTTCTCTTTGGGAAGGTTATTTCCCTCTTCATACCCAGGCTCTGGTTTCTCTACATTGCTTTTTCTATTTATTTGATGTGGTCTCTTGTTAGAGATTTTCTTCAGTGGTCTGACCACTCGTATTTTAGAGTGGAGATCATTACGTTGAGAGAGAGAAGTGCATGAGGATGGAGTGTGTTAACTGAGCTTTTGAGAAGGCCACGCTGGCTGAGTTGCTGAATTTGGGAACCCCCTTGGTTCCCCTGATCTCCTGTCTCCTTGGCTTGGAGCAGAGGCCACAGAAAACTCAACCGATCTCTTGTCTAGGGGTGCAGGCCTGACTCTGAGTTCTGACAGGAAGGGTGGGGGGAAGTCCCCGCATATATATAGATCCATTTATCCCTTTCATCCACACCTCTAGTCTCCCCCAGCTACTCATATGCAAGGAGAAGTGATTTCTTAGAATATATGTGAGAAGGAAGCTGCCACTTAGGTAGAACAGTAAAGTCTGATTAGTTTATCTGTGAAGGTGCCTTTCAGCCAATTTTTATCTCTGGTGGCAGAAGGGGTTTAGCACAGACCAGCTGACTTTGACTTTGACATGCTCTGGACCTGCCCCCATCTGCCTCTTTGCTTGTGTTTGGAGGTGTGGTCTCCAGATAGGATGCATTGTGTCTCCCTGGTCTGCTTGCTGATTCCTGGGGCAAACAACATACTGCTGATGGCTTGAGGTCTTCAACTAGATCAGCCATTTTTCTAACTTGCCACTTATCTTCTGGAATAGAGATGGGAAGAATTGTAACACAAATATCTGAAGATGCGGGAGAGACCTACCAAGTAATCAGCTTTTGGTTATCAGCGTCCTTGAGCGGCACCATTATGCTTCCTGACTGAGCACAGCGTGGGGACAGGTCATGCATGTCATGTGCCAGGGGAGCCTGCTTTCTCAGACACTCGTGAATATATGCACCAAATTATCGCAAGAGGAATACACACTGGACAGTCCGTTGGATTAAATGAATTTAGTTCAACTCCCGACTGAAAGAAGAGGAAGTTACAGCTGCAAACCCAAGAGGCGAGGGAAAAATACTGCCTCTAAGAACATGAGCAATTTTATACTCTATTTTCTCAAGAACAAATGATGAGTGTGTCAGAATAAGAATGGCCGAATACTTGAGAATTTTTGTCTCCAGAAATATATCTTTCATTACTGCTTTTCATGAGTATTTTCTGAACAGGACAGTGCTATGTCATCCTGTCTGTCTGAGCCACGCTGAGCATATTTTGCAGAAGCCATCATTTTGCTTCCCTCGCTCCCGCTTTTTTTCTTTTAGCTATCACGACGGGTCTAAATAAACCACTGCAATGTTTCCTTAATTTTCTCTATCAGTCAGATACATGAAAGAGTAATGGATTCCCCAAGTAGTAAGACCTTCCGACTCAAGGGACAAAGAAATGAGTAGATATTAAAACTGCCCAATATCAAATAGTTACTGATAGTGATATCATTTCCACTCTGGGAATGTAATTATCCCACTTGAATAATACATTAAAAAAATTACCTCTAAGTACAAGAGTCCCCACATTAATTCCTCTTATCATTTACTAGACTTTAACCCCTTAGCCAAAAACAAGTCTGTTTTCCCTCAAAAGTTGATATTTTTTAAACAAGCTTTGTTGACCTATAATTCACATACCACAAAATTTACCCTTTTACAGTATGTAATTTTGTGTGTGTTTTTTGGTATATTTACTGAGTTATGCAACTACCACCTTAATCTATTTTTAGAACATTTTCATCACTCTCAAAAGAATCTCTGTATCCATTTGTAGTCACCCCATTCCCCCAACCCTCAGCCACAGGCCACCACTAATCTACTGTCTGTCTATAGATTTGCTTAGGCCGGACATTTCATAAGAATGGCCTCATCTATAAAACATAGTCTTTTGTGACTGGCTTCCTCCACTTAGCATAGTGTTTTTGAGTTTCATCCGTATTGTAGTGTGTATTAGCCCTTCATTCTTTTTTATCGCCAAATAGTAACCCATTGTATGGATGGACCACATTTGTATATCCATTCATCAGTTGATGAATATTTGGATTATTTACACTTTTTGGTTATTATGAATGATGCTGCAATAAAGTTTGGTGTGTAAATCTTTGTGTGGACATAGATTTTCATTTCTCTTGGGTTGATACCTAGGAGAGATACTGAGTCGTACTGTAATTACATATTTAACATTTAACTGCCGAACTGTTTTCCAAAGTCATCGCACCATCTTCAATTCTTACCAGCAATGTATGGTGCTTCCAATTTCTTCACGTCCTTGGCAACACTTGTGATTGTCCATCTTTTTAATTTCAGCCATCGCAGTGGGTGTGAAGTGGCATGTCATTGTGGTTTTATTTGCATTTCCCTAATGATTGAGCATCTTTGAAGGTCTTATTGAGTATTAGTGTATATTCTTTAGCGAACTGTCTATTCAAATCCTTTGCCCATTTTTAATTGGATTTTTTGTCTTTTTCTCATTGAGTCATCAGAGTTATTTATATATTCTGGATAATAAGCTCATAATAAGCATTCAGAATGCTTACAATCTAGCAAGGAACCAGTCAGAATGTGATTGCTGACTTTCAGATTGTCAACTTAACTCCTTCAGTTTATAGATTTGAAAAGGAAGCCCAGAGAAAGAGATTTGTGTGAAAGCAGTAGTGTCCACACAAGTAAATAATTGTGAGCACAGTGCCCTGCACATAGTAGGCCATCAACAGATATTTGCCATGATTGCTCACTAGACGATGTGGAGGCCAGTCGCTGGCACGTCTCACCATGGAAGGACGGGCTCAGAAGGCTGAGAATATGCTCCATCTCTCCCTGGAGGCTGACTCCCACACTTAAAGCTTCCTTTGTGCTCACGGCTCAGCCTCAGGCGATTGACAGCACTCTTGGCAGTCAGCTTTGCCCTGGAGTCTGCATTTGCCGGTTCTTTCTTTTTGGGCCTGGGTATCTTGAGACAGGTTGAATAAGCACCGTGGAGTTCTGCCAGAGTCACAAGACGAGGAAGGGCCAGAAGACAGAGGAGCAGGGTGAGGAGGTGGGGGTGGGAGGAGTGCAGAGGAAGTTCACCATCATGTGGTTTCAATGGCTCAAGTATGCTTAGGCGCCAGTGTTCATTCAAACAATTTAGACTTTCAGAAAGCCTGGCTCTTCCTCTGGGAGTCATTTGTTTACTCCTGTCTGGTGGGCTTCTCTGGCCATTTCCCCACACTCATGAACCCAGAGTGCTCCAGGCGGAGTCTTTCTTCCTGCTGGGAAGGTGAGCAATTCCAGGGGCCCAAAGTCCAGCGTGAAGTCAGCTGTAACCCAGATCAAGTCATGCGCTGTGGCCAATGTCTGGCTCCTGAGTGGGTAATTCAAGGATGATCACGTCTCATGTGCACCTGTCTGCCACTTGTGGAGGAAATGAATGTGAATACACAGCAAGGTTAGGTGCACAGCAGAAATGAAAGAGAAAGTAGCGTCTTGGTTAAAAGCAGGAGCTGGAGACTGATCGCCTCAGCTGGAATTGGGGCTCTGTTAGTATCAACTGAAGATGTTGGGCAATTTACATGTTTTTTCTGTATCCTGATTTTCTCATCCAGCACTCCCAACCTCTCTTTCTTTTATCCGCAGCACTATTATACTACCTTTGAATATGCTATGCAATTTATTTGTTGTGTTGATTGTTTACTGTCTGTCTTTCTTATCGCCCACCCGTAAAGGGCACCCATCTTTGCTTTTGTGGCTGTTGTTTTTTGATGTATCCTAAGATTCTAGAAGACTCAGGCCATATAGTAGGTACTCAATAAATATTTCTGCAATGTGGTTAATAGTAGTACCAACGTCAGCTGGACAATTAGGAAGGTTAAATGGGTTAATACTATAATAGGTTCAGGGCAGTGCCCACCACCTGGTAAATGCTACACAGTAAAGTGACCATGTGTCCCATGTCCAGTTGGCCTGGGACAGTCCTGCTTTAGATATTTTCCGGAGTAATTACTAGTAGAACTCTCTTTCAGAAAAAGAGAAGACTTGTTTTAAATGCTAAGTGACACGGTTTTCCTACAGGTGTTTTTACTTATCTATTTATGAAACTTAAAAAGAATTACCTGCTATTTACCAACTACCATGTTAGAGGCTAAGAGCAGCGGCCATAGTTCCTTCCCTTCCATGACTTCTAGTCTGTGAACTCTCCCACGGGAGACCTTTAAGAACATGATTAAGTGGACAACCACACGACTCGAACACGTGATTAAGAAGAATAATTGGATTTACATACATGTTGTTCTTTGCTGTTTTGTGAAGCTGTTTTTCATTTATCAGTTTATACAGCAACCCAACAAGTGGAAATGATTGCTATCGCTCTTTTACTGATGAAAAACAGGTTCCGAGAGGCCCAAGAACTTGGTGAACGGGCAGAGCACTGGTCCCAAGGCTCGGACTCTGCCATGTTTTCCTGCTGAGTAACTGTCTGCTCAGAGCTCCCACCAGATGGCCCGACAGCGCCTGTGTGACTGGGACTCAATCATTCCCCATTGCTGTACGGTAAGCAGCATTTTCCCTATGAATTCTTTCAAAAATACGAGATTACACTGATTAAAGTTAGGATACACAGTTTGAATTACAGGCAAAACACAAGAATCTAATTATTTTGATTTCTAATCTTGTCTGGTCAATGGAGCACATCCATCCTCAGATCAAATCTGAGACAGTCCTGTGCAGGACCTGCAGCTTTTCTCACATTCCTCTGCCTCCCCCTAGTGACTGAGTCCAGAATTACTATTATATGTAGTGGTAATAGGTAATGTATTACTAGTACATATTTATATTACTATCATATATATAAATAAAAATATTGCAGTAAGAGTTATTGCAAGAACACAGGAGCTACAAAAAAAGCCAAGCCTTATCTACTTCCGTCCTTTCCTCCCTCACGCCTAATCTCTGTGAAACTCTGTACTACATACCAAGGACACAAAGATAAAAGTGTGACCCAGCATTTCCCCACTTTGGGCGCTTTGACAACCCCTCTTTGTACCAAAAGAAACAAAGAGGATTTAAAATTTCAAAGAGGAGTGGAAGTAACTACTCTTACTGTTTCTAATCTTTCCTATATAAAGTTAAACACCACGTGGCACTGAGACTTGCATTAAGGGAATAGGACCACTTTTTTATTCTGTATCTCACTTTTGTCCTCTTCTAACCCCCTTCCCACTCCTCTCCCTTCCTCTCCCCTCCTCTTCTCTCCCTTCCTCTCTTTTCCTACTCTTCTATTCCTTTGTGTTTTATCTCCTCCCGTCATCAAGATTCCAAGGCCAGGCAGCTGAGGCCGACACCCTGAGGTTGTTGTCATGCCTGCCGAGATCGCTCACCTGTGTGCTAGGACGGTTTCCAGCAGTTTGCAGATGGTAAACACGCAAAGGCAGGGCGGGCAGGAGTCAGGCTTCTTATGACTGGAATCAAACACACACCAAGGAATTTGCAATCAGCCACTTAGTCAGAACAAGGCAAGACTGCATTCTATGTACGTCCTGCCCTCCACTTGGAAACCAGGAAAGGAGGGAGGGGTTCTAGTATGTTCTCTTTACAAATGGACCCAGTGGCTCCATTCTACCCCATAATACCCACAGTGTAGCTTAACATCCAGGCCTCCATCACTGCTCTGCTGCCCCTGGGAGATGCCCAGTGTCACTGGACCACTTGTTCCTGGGTCACTCCCAGCCTGCTGCTGTCATTATGCGTCTCAGATGAGACCTTTGAAAGCCACAGAAACAATGCTTCTCGCTATGCTAGTGGCTTGAGGAAACTTGAGAAAGGTATTATATGGATGTTGCAAATAGAATACCAGGTAATTTTCATCTGTGTACCTCGTATTATTGTACCCAAACACACTGAAATGCAATCCAGTGTTTATCTCTCCTGCCAGAATGGAAACAGCCACAGAGCTTGAATTATGCACATTTATCTTTATGTCCCCAATGCCTGGGACATGGTTGGTGCTCAATAATTGCTTGTTTTAAGAATGAATGAGTGAATGAATGAATGAATGATGAACCTCAGCAATACTTTGTCATTCAAATCAGAAACACAAATAATTTATTTTTTTCCTAAGTACGGTTTCTAGGCCACAGATACTTGTGCCATAAAGGCTTTTGAGAATGGTCTTCATGACTTTATAATCTTCCTGGTGAGATACAGGACATAAAGGCGCATGTGAAGAAAAGATGGAAGATACCAGGCTCCAAAGGCAAAATAAATCAATGAAACAAGAAAACACACAAAGGCTAACTGTCTAATAAAGAGTACCCACAGATTCTGATAACCTAGGGAGAGTTTCCAGCCACGATGGTCACTGGGTTAGTAGTAAGAATAAAAAATGCAGCATTCTACCCTTTCCTCGCCAAGGTTAGTTAAAGGCACAATCTCTTAATGTCATTACGGAGAGAGAGTGTGGGATTATATGGAAACTGAGGCAGGCAATAGCCAGAGGACTTACTCAAATTCTCACATCAAGTTAAGATACCAAACTCTGATGGTGGGTGGATTCTGTTTTCCCTGTTGACAGCTGAATAATGAGCAGATAAGTTTATTCTGGGCAGTAGTTTTTCTTCTGGCATGCCTGCGCATTAGGCAACTGTTTCGCCTTTTCTCACTGGACTTTCAGGAGCTGTTCTCCTTGTTTGTGTCCTGGGCATTCCTCTGTCCTCCGCCTCCCCCAACCCAGGACTTTGCAGGCTTCCTTTCTGGCCGGTTGTCAAATTGTAGACTGATAATAACTTAAATATTAATTACCCGGTGCCATTGGCATTTTAACCTGGGAACTCCCTAGCTCTGAAATTCTTTTCTGATCTAGGATGTCAACACAATTCATTGTGGAAATTATTTCGCAATATATACGTATGTGAAATCATTATGTTATACACCCAAAACTACTGTCAATTATATGTTATATATCAATTATATGTCAGTTAAAAAAAGAAAGATTTTTAGTAGAAAAATGTTAAATTGGGTTGGTGGGAAGCAGAAATTTCGGAAGAGAAAATTGGGTGTTTTCTAAACTGATAGGGTAGGTAGACATATAGAAATGAGCAGAGGAAGGAGAGACTTAGCCCCAGTTAGAAAGCCCCTCACTGCAGCTCCTACCTGGGTCAACCCCTGGCAACTGCTCAGCTGGACTCCAGTTTACACATACCTCTAAAAGATGTGTTTTCACATGCCGCTAAATCAAAGAAATGCATTGTTAAATACCAGAGGAGGGAGGACTCGGCACCTCAGGGGGAGGAGGAGGGAGAAGAGAAGGGAGAGTGGAGGCAGTTCTACCCACAGGGATAAAGAAAAGCCTTCACCCATGTGAGGCGAGCCCCTCCAGGTCTCGGTGTGTGCTCGCTTTTCCTGATAAACTTCTGGCTGTTTTATGCTGCACAAAATTCTGTCTCTTGACTGAATTCTTTCTTCAAAGAGACGAAGAACTGAGGTACAATGTCATTCCCGGTAACAAAACCACTCCCAGTAGGTGACTCAGGTCTTCATCCTGCTCTTTCCAAAAGGACATCACATGACTGGACATAGGGGAGGCTGATGGCTGCTCTTGGAGGCGCTTGGCTTTGAACAGAGGATGCAGGGTGCTGGCTACTTTGGGAGACTGCCCGGGTTCCCATGGTGGCCATGGGGACAGTGGCAGCTCCAAAACCTAAGGCATCTATCTGCTACCAGTGGGCACCTCTGGTGGGAATGATGATTTTATCATGGTGGCGTTTCAGGTCAGGCACATTGGCTGCCTAGAGCTTGCACCATCGGTGTCCGTGTTTGCGGGCAGTTTGGCCATTTGTGTTGGGCCGTTGTAGTGACCAATGCTTTTCATATTTTATCAAAGTGGAGAAAAAACACAATGAGAACTATGTCCTTAGCAACTGACATGGGTTTGTGAAGGAGCGAAGTACAAAGCAGGGTGTGGATTTCAAATGTACAGCACATTAAAAAATTCTTGGCTTAGAATTAATTTATGTTAGAAGTGAAGATATCTGAGAGCATACCTACGTTAAATATCATTCTAAGATTATTCTTTTAAAACTCAGATTGTGTTCTAGCCCAGTCTCTGCCACCTACTGATCAAGTTATTTTTTGGGAGCATCTCTAAAAGGATAAATTTGCACAGCGGAACCCCATGTTCTTTTGAGCTCTAACCTATGCTTCCAGAATTTAGCTCTGAAATAATGTTAGCTTTAGATGTCCTCCAGTGGCTAAAATTATAATTGCAGATTACACAAACACAGAATTTCTGGTTGCAAGAAGAAACCTAACTTCTACAGTAGCACAGAGATTAATTACCTTTTTAAATGAAATCTTGCAGGTACCACAATTGCCACACAGGCCCTCAGTAAACAGTGCAAATTAGTGCACAGAAAACTTGTCCTCACTGTACTTCAGAGGAACTTTCACGTAAGTGTCAAAAGAAACCTTGTATTGACTGCAGTATTGTAATAGCAAAAAATTAGAAACAGCCCAAATGTCTATCAATGGGATAGTAGCATGTTTGCACACTGAAATGCTGTACAGCAGTGAAAATTAATTACCTAGAGTTACAGCTCTCAACCTGTGAGTGGAACTGTTAGGTCACAATGTAAGTGCATCTTGAATGCAAATTGCTCTCCCAGTTTTACCCATTAACTCTATTAGGTTGGTGCACAAATAATTGCTGTTTTCACAATTATTTTTAACCTTTTAAACTGCAATTACTTGTGCACCAACCTAATAGCCATGTACGAGAGGTTCCATTTCCTCACATGTTCACCTGATACTTTGAATTGTCTGATTTCATTTTTTTTTGTCAATCTGATGTGAAATTCTATTTTATCTTTTAAAATAAGTTTTCGCCTCATTACTAGAGAAGTGAAATGTGGGGGAGTGGACGAAACTCCAGCCACAGCAAGTTCACAGATAAACCCGTGGACCCCTTCCTTCCGCCGCTCGAAAGGCCGGGATGTTGTCCCTAGAGGACCACCTGGAGATGATGGAGCAGCTCCCAGTGGCCTACGGGGCCACTTCACCGAGATACATGAGCTGAACCCACAGGTGCAGAAGACAGTGGCTCAGCTAGAACAGACAGTCAGAGGATTCTTTATGAATGTAAAATCCAAACCAAACCACACCAAACCAAACCAAAAACGGGGAGAAGAACGAATGGCATCATCATAAAAGATTACTGTAAGGCTTCGGGAGAGGCCGAGGAGAAGGTGCAGCTGGCAAAGAGATCTTTGAGCCAGTGAAGTGACAAAGCTGGGTCAGGACGGGACTAAATTTCACATGGAGCTGGAAGCTGATGATGCTGGAATTACAGAAATATTAGCGAGGCACTCTTTGGAATCAGATACTTCTTCACAGCCAGGGAACAATCACCACGATCACTCATGTACTCCCACGGGAAAAGGAAATATAATCTGATTTCCCACCATACAGCAGCAGATCATGTTCCTGAAAAGCTTATGTCGGAAGCTCTTCTGTCCACCCTGACATCAGATGCCTGTAAGGAAAATCCACTAGGTTGGGGGCATAACAATTCCACGGCCTCTTCCAGCAGCGCTTACAGTGTGAGCCCCTCTCCACCTCTGGCAACCTATCATATTGGCTCATTACATGAGGAACTTGTGCAGGGGCAAGTTCTGTGGCAACAGACGACAGTTCACGCTACAGCTCAGATGAAAGAGGGGCAAAGAACATCAAGTGTAAATTCCAGTTATGTAGCATTCAGCTGGGAGGAGAATTTCCAGTGCCCAGGGAAACGGCTGGCTGGTCACCATCTTCAGTACTCGTGATGATTTTAGCACAGATCGCCAGGTCCTCAGCAGCGGACTCGCGCAGTGGGAGAAAGAGCAAAACCAGCAGGACTTCAAGCCAGCAGTCATCATCTTCCTCCTCCACTTCTCCTCATCATGTCCCTCATCATCCACATTGGCCTGGAACTCTCTCAACAAACAGCTGTGGTACCAGAATCTGATTCCCCCCATCAGGTTGATTGGACCGATGGCCCAGAGGCATCACGGTGTTGCCCTGATCATCAGGTATCCTATGGTGGGATGGGCTGTGATAACCGAGGTCACCCTGTGGAATGGTTCCAGGAGGGCCGCGCCGACTGACACAAGACCCGAAGGGAAATGGTACTGCCCACAATGCACTGTGGCAATGAAGCGCAGAGGCAGTCGGCACAAACCAACGTGGTCACTTCATTTGAGGAAGAAAACAGCTTCAACTACATATCTTATAGAGGACTTTAAAAAAAGAAGACAAGAGAAAGAAGAAACAATGCATTTCCAGGCAACCACTTAAAAATGTACATAAGACAATCCTGTAGGATCTTGAACTTGAATTTTATGGGCTGTATTTTAATAACGTAAGGAAATTATTTATGCACTTCTGGTGTGCCATGAATATTATTCCAGTTAGTCTTGGATTATTTCAGAAGCCAACATACGCAGACATTTGTATTCCGTCACCATTTTCTCTGTGGGCGTTCTATAATTAGACTTCAGAGAATTCCAACGAGGAAGATTTTAGGAAATACATTTTATATTCAACAGGTACATCCTGTTGCATGTGCTGCACTCCAGAGATGTTCTGTAACACTGTATGTAAATGGTGGCCAAAAAAAAAAAGTGCTCCTAAAAAGAATTTAAGACAATGGTTTTATAAGTGCCTTTATAATAAACTTTGTTTCCTTGTGAAACTAATTCACCAGGCTGAAGGAAATGGTTCATGTGATAAAATGGGCTGGTATTTAGGTACATAAACAGAAACGCCTGTAGGTAAAAACTAATCTGTGCCAATCTTTATATATTTCTGCATCCAGACAGTGCAGTTCATGAGCGTGGGACTGGGAAGGGCTGAGGGCAAAGGATATTAATGTGATACGTTTTTATACCAAATGTGTTTATTTTTGTGTGTGAGTAATCCTTATAATTGGAATTGTATTAGGTGTTCAAATAAAGTTTTTTAAAAATTAAAAAAAAAAACACGTTAAGCATATTTTCTACTTTTGCCAAATGATGTTTCTCTGTGAATTGTCTGTTCAAATCCTTGTTCTATTTTTCTACTAGTTTGAGTGTCTTTGTCTTATTTATTTGTATGAGTTCTTTACAGATGAATAAGACATTTTCTGTGGATGTATACTTTTCTCCCCAATGTGCGACTTATCTTTTAACTTTTAAAATGGCCTTTTTTTCATACAGAAGTTTTACACTTTAATGTAATCAAATTTATAATTTTTTTCCTTTATGGCTTGTTTTACCTTGGGTATGTTGTGTTTAAGCAATCTTTTTCCACTCTTAAGACATAGAAATATCCTACAAAATGTTCTTTTGAAAGTTCAGAATTTTTTCATCTAAGTGTTTAATTCACCTGCAATTATTTTTGTGTATGGTGTGAGATAGGGATCTAGTTAGAGATAAAGTTCTTTTTGTCCGTAACTAGGAGCCTCTTTCTCTCCTCTGTCTTTATGGTGTTGGGTTGGAAAGGGAAGTATCATTATAAACTTATGTTTTTTAGATGTAGACATAAATATATAGACAGGTAGAGATAGAAATATTTATTTGCACATGCTTTTATTTTTACATATTTCCTAGCCCTATCCTCTGAGAAATTCTAAAAGCAAGGACACCCCAGTAACAATGTACACAGTTCCTAGATCTTTGTTTCTAAATCTGTTTTCCACTAAAAGGAACCAGGGCTCTTTGGTGACATGGCTGATTTCGTCGAGAGCAGGGAGAGTATACAATGAGAGCAGGGAGAGTTTACGATGAGTCTGGAACATCTCATTTAGCAGAAAGTAAGGAAGTGTTCAGAGAATGATGGGGACATGTCAAAAGAAAACAGAAGCCAGCTTAAAGAAGCTTTCACTGACCACATCTGGGGCAATTTAAGCATTAGTATAAATAATTATAATTAAGGATTATAAAATCCTTAATTATATAAAATCTATAAAATAAAATAATGCAGGAAGTACATACCGATATAAATAAATGCATCAATAAATACTCAGATAAATATAACAAATAAAGGGGAAAGAAAAGTAAATACATAGAGGAAAAGCTGGCCAGATCATTAATTTAACCAACTAATCACAGTTAACATTACTGGCAATGGGACAAAAATGCATCCTGTGTTAAAATAAAGGCATTGCATAAACTTTGAGTTTTCGATTTTTTCATTTATTTTCATAATGGCTTTAAATTTCTCCTTCTCTCTCTCTCACTCTCTTTCTCTCTACACACACACACACACACACACACACACACACACACACACACACAAATAAAATAGGTATAGATGTATCAGGTTGCATATACTGTTTTTTCTTAGTGCAGAACCTAAAACTTTTTTCATGGCTATCCTTTTCCTCCTCATATCAGGACCCCTCATTCCCTGTGTTAACAATTTAATCTGTATCCTCATATTTTCCATACTCATATCATCCTAAATAGACCTATACATGAATAAAGGTATATTGTAATTTTTCTAACCCAAACTGGAAACCTAGAACTTATTAAAAAAAAAAAGGAGACATATTTGATGTATAAAATGAAAACTTTAGTTTGACAAAAGGAAAAAAGCTCCTTATAAATTGAGTAAAACAAAACAGAACAAATAATGTAATGTAACCCAGTAGAAAAATGGACAAATGATATGAACAGAAAATATACAAGATCAAATCTGAATGGGCAAGAAGTGCAGGAAGAGGTTGTGGTTTATGTGCAGTCAGTGCCAGCAGCAGTGACGTAGCACTTTATACCCATCAGACGAGCAAAATGAAAAAGACCGCTGTTGCTTGTGGGAACAGGTTCTCACACGTCATCATTGTTGGAATTGCTAAGTGCAAAGTGGCAATAGACATTCAAACAGGCACTTCCTCCTCTGAATATCTGTCTCTTGGAAATAAATGCAAATATACAAGGCTATTTATCACTACATTGTTGGTAGTGGCCACTAACTGGAAACAAACCAAAGGCCCATCGATGGGGAAATGGTTGACAGAATTATGAATACTTACCATAGAATATGATGCAGCCAATAAAATAAGGGAATTAGAAATTTACCAGATGACTTGGAGGGATTTCCAAGAAGAACTGTTGAAACACATACATTAAAGTGTATATAATGATTTTATTTTTATAAAACAGAGAAAACCTCAAGCATCTTAAAGCTTCTGTTCATGAAAGTCTTATTCTCCTGTGTCCCTATTTAGTCTTCTACCTCTCATCTGATCTGGTTTCCAGCTCCTTCCCTCCATGAAAATGGCTCCCGCCAGTCTCCACTGACCTCAGAGGTGCCAAATCTAATCGTCACTTTTTAGTTCTTGTCTTATTAATCTCTCAGCAACGCAGGAGACAATTGACGACACCCTGCTGCTTGAAATGTTCTTTTCGTTTCACTTTGGCGACACCACGTTCTCCTGACTTTCCTCTCTGCTTGGTCCTTCTCAGGTTTTCTTCGTCTCCCAATTCAGTAAACCTTGAATCTTGGGTCTTCTTCTCTCTAACATTTCCTCCAATATAATCCTCCCTGGTGACTTGAAACAGTTTCTATAGGCTAAGACTCCGACTTTTTGAATTTCCACCCCAAAACTTTAATCTCCAGGATCATGTGCTAACTATCGATTAATATCACCACCTGGTCATTTTTGCTTTTCTCCCCAGACCTTTCTTCCCTGTTTAAGTAAACACCACCCAAACCTTGCTCATGCCAGAAACTTGGGAATTGTTCTCAGCACCTCTCTTTTCTGCCTCCACATGTAATATACAATTGTCCACTTTGGATCTTGCTTGATTACATCTCCAGAGTGTACTTTGACATACTATTCTGTGTTCTGTATTTTCTATAAATTGATACTTGGATATAGAGATTTGGCCAGATGCAGATTTTATATGTATGTATGTATGTATGTATGTATGTATGTATGTATGACAAGATTACTTTATAGACAATGTTCTGTTCTTTCATGGGACAAATAAAACATGGTTGTCTTTCTTTTGGAGATGTTAGAAGCTGTTGATGCTTAATGCCTAGATCAATGAATTCGTTAGATGTTACTATTTAACCACTCAAATGTTGGTGGGCATTTGGGTTGTTTTCAGGTTTTTGCTGTTGTGAATAATGTTGCTACACAAATTCTTCTGCTGCCTTCTGGTTAATAACTTGAACAAGAATTTCTCCAGAAATGGGATGGCTGAGTTGTAGGGTATATTCAAGTTAAACTTGACTAGCTAATGCCGGTTTTCCAAAGCTGTTGTGCTAATGTATACTTTCAGCAGCAGTGGAGAATTTTTGCTGCTTCACTTCCTTGTCCAACTTGTTTTCTCCATCTGGTGGATGTGTAATGGTATTTCATGGCAGTTTCCATTTTCACAGTAATGGAGAGAAGTCAAAGGAAATTTAGTGTAAAAGTTTTATGTGACCAAGGACATTCCTCACCATCCAATCTGAGTTGGCTTTAATAGGACTTATGTAAGAAAGAATTAAATCCAGATGTTTGTTGTTCTTTATAACTTTATAAAACAGGACTTAATACTGGTGTTCTCTGTCCACCCCCAAAGTTGGAGTACATATTTCTTTTTCATTTTATGTATGCCTTCTGGAATTTTGAATTGGAATTCCATTTCAACTATTCCTAGAAGAACTTTCAAACCCCACAGTTTTGATAATAGCAGTATATTCTCCATGTGGGTTGAACTGAGTAAACCTACAGATGGGTAGCTCCCATTTTGTAGCATGGAGGACACATTATAGCAAGAATGTTGTTATACTGAGAAGCTATCATTTTCATGGAACGGGAAACATAGGATTAAGGTAGCAAACCAAGATGAAGTTCTTTTGCTCATGCAATTATTCCAATGGCAAAATTACAAATCTTGTAATGTAGAAGGTTTTGTTCATCATGCCTTTGGTGAAGTGTGTTAAAAGGTCGGTTGATACCATGACAAACACAAAATTTAAGAGACCTCATTTAATTCTGGACTCTCCTCCGTTAGAAGAAATCTGGTAGTAGCTCATTAACAGTGTACGAAAAGGTTGTGGGACAGAGTGCAAGGCAGTCCTTTAATACTGGGCACACACTTCTCAATAAATGTCTTCATTTATTGGTCGGTTGATTTTGAGAAGATTTGCAATTTGTTCTCATTGAGGGATATTTATGGGATTGTTTAATGTGTTACCAATTTGGCAGGACATGTGCTTTTAAACTAATGTAAATCTTTAAGTAAATGAATAAAGCTCCGAAGTTGGAATTTCAAATGCCAGAGATCACAGCTGGTTTTATGTTTGGGACTCTTCATCACACTGGATGAGAGAGGCTGACAAAAAAATACCTTTTTCTTCAAAGCCTGCCATCTTCTTGGGAGGAAACCTAGGGCAGAGGGTGGAGCTTTATTTCTAGGTCAACAGCTGCCAAGGTTGATCCCAAACAGCTTCATGAGAAGGGCGAGAAGGGTGTTAAGTGTTTGGAAATGCATAGCGGCACTTTTGGTTTTTAAAAATGGCCCCGAAGGTGGTGGTAATGGGCATTGTTGGCAGTTAGTGCTTGGGGGGTCAGGGAAGCAAACAGTGAATTGAATAGTTCCACCCAGCAAATAAGGGTTCTTCCCCAAATGCCAGTCACCCTGCTGAGAAACATTGCAGACTTATTCTGGGGAGTCTGTGCTTTGGCCTTTGGGTTTTATAGAAAACCCAAAAGCTTTTAGGCAATAAGTGGTTTTTAAGTCTCTACTTCATAATGAGAGAAGAGTCTAGAGTTCATAGCCCAACTCAGTTGTCTCGTAATGATGTATGTAACCTCGGCCTAGTTACTTACTTACTTAGCCTCTCTACTTCAATTCCTCATCAGTTAAGTGAGGATAATCTTAGTAGTTAAGAGTAAATGAGTGAATGCATTGAAAGCACATAATAGGCACTCAAAAATGCTGGCCATGGTTATTTTCCCCCTCATTCTTCTTGGGAACACTTGCCATTGCCCGGCAATTATTGCAGAAACATCACTCTGACGTGGAAACTCTCTGGAAGAGTCCAACAATATTTTCTCTAGGGTGAGACAAATTCCTGTGACGCCAAGTCACTGAAAAAAAAAAAAAAGTACAAAAGGGATCATTGTAAAACAACAAAGGGACATCATAAATATAGCTGACTTTCTGATTTTTGTCTAGGGGTTGGCAAATTCTAGTCCTTAGATGAAAGTCTGTTTTGTAAACAAAGTTACATTGGAACAGCTGTTTGTTCACATATTGGCTATGACGGCTTTCCTATAGCCGAATTGAGTTGTTGCAACAGAGACGGTATGGCCTTCGAAGGGTAAAATATTTACTGTCTAGTCCTTTACAGAAAAAGTTTGCTGACCTGTGGTCTAGCACATAATTTACCTTATGCTACGGCCATTTACCACTGTTACCTGGTGGCCATTTCTAAAAATAGTTCAAAAAGATAAAAACAAAGCATTTCTACAGGGATAATAATACTGATGATAACAGCTAACGTGTATTTGCTTACTATGGCCAGGCACGCTTCTAAGTATTTTACAGGTCTTAACCCCTTTCAAATAAGTACCTAAAATAATGCTTGTCAGTACCGCCCTCAAGTTTATTCAGTTAGCTGCTGGCAAAATCAGCCTGTGAACCCAGGCAATAGCCAGATGTTGAGGAGAGACTTTTAAATGTGATCAATTTATGGTAAGAAGAATCTAGGAAACGATAATTGGGCAAAGGAGAGTTTAATTATCTTGGAATTTGCTTTAAGATGTAAAATAAATTCATTATCCTCAGATCGGTGTATAAATTCAATACAATCCCAATAAAAATATCAAGTGGGAATTTTAAAAGTCAAAGTTAAGCTCATTTAAAGTTTATTTGTAATGGTAAATATAAGAATGGACAAGAAGTTTTTGAAAAAGAGCAATTACCTTACATGATATCAGATCATCTTATAAAATGATGGTAATCAAAACAGTTGATTCTTGGTAGAAGAATAGAGAAATAGCTTGATAGATCAACATGGAGAACATTCAATGATCTGTATGGTAAAATAATATATGACAAAGACAGAATTTTAAATCAGTGGGGAAAGGATGAAGTATCCATTTGATAAGCAGTATTGAGTGACTCGGTTTTCCATTTGAAAAATCAGTAGGGCCAGCTCCCTACATCACCCCATAATTAAAGAAATTCTTAATTGATTAGATCAGGGCTTCCTACCAGTGTGCTTCTGCACTGCTAGAGCAGTGCAGTTACAAGTGGCTTGAGTTACTGATGCCTTCAACAGTTAGGCACAACTAGTGGTGTCAGGATTCCTAGGCTTGTTACTAGCCTAGTAGTCTGTGAAAAGATTTTAATTTGTTATGAGTTTCAACAACTCTAAAAAGGTTAGGCATACCTTCAAAGACAAAAACAAATGAACTATAAATATTAAAACTTATTAGTGTCACGAATAAGAAAACGACCTACTCTGCATTCCTCGGGCCCTTCTTTAACAGTCTGTTCTTCAACCTAAGTATTTTAAGGCTTCAGGTAGATACCGACATGGGAAGATCAAAAATTATCACACGCTCACACACAGAGTTAGGAAGCATTGCATTAAATGTCTGAAAATGTATTAAAAATGTTTGAGCATTCCACGTCTGGTCAAGATAGAGGAAGAAGGACTAGATTTACCCTCCTGACTGAAACAACTGAAAACCAACAAAATAAATGACAACAGCTCTCAAGACTTGCACACCAGCTAAGAATGGGAAGCAAATGAGGGGAGCCTTAGGATTGTACGAGCTTTCTGCCTGGAGAAGTTTACAGGTCATGGTGAATGGAGGGGGAACCCAAGAAGACTGGCAGTTTCCTTGAGGTGAGTAGATGCAACAAGAAGGGCAGAGAATCCAAGGCAGCCAGATCCCTGAGGATGGTGTATCAGAGAGGAGCGGGAAGACACACACACACACACACACACACACACACAGACAGAGAGGGGGAAAGAATATCTCCTGAGACATTCAGAAGGTCCCACTCAAGGAGTCAGCTGAGTACTGTTTAGCATTTGTGCATGAGGAAATTGCCCATGGCGGGGGAGAAACCACCAGAAAAGACTAGAAGGAATAGTGCCCAGAGCTCACAAAGATTCCGAGATGGTGCCCGTTTACAGCAACCAGAGTTCAAAACCTCATACTCCACAGAACAGTGGCTACAGTACAAATAAGGATCTCCCCTCAGTACTGTGGGAAAACTAGCCTTAGACTAAACATTTTTCTAGTCTTGTCTATTAGCTTCAAGCAAGATCTGAAAGGATCAGTTTCCAGATAACTTTACCACAGCACGGGACAAAGGTCAAAAATATTTTCTGGAGTTCAAAAATATCCAGGACCCGTAAAAGAAGACTTTCAATGTCTGATAGCCAATAAAAAATCTACCAGGCATACAAAGAGAAGGGAACATAAATCTCACAGTGAGGAGGAAAAAAATTATTTAATCAAAATGGATTCAGAAATGAAATAGAGAAAATTAATAGGCAAGGACACTGAATGTATTATTATAACTGCATTCCATAAGTTCAAAAACGTAGAAGAAATATTGAACATGTTAAGTATAGACCTGGAAGGTATTTTAAACATCAAATCAAACTTCTAGAGATGGAAACTACAATGTCTGAGATGAACAGTACATTAACTGAGATTAATGGCAGATTAGATAGCTCAGTAGAAAATATCTGTAAACCTGGAGAGTAGCAATAGAAATCATCCAAGATAAACCGTGAGAGAAAAGTGACCCAAAACAAACCAAACAAAAAACCAATAATGACAGGACATCAGTGTGACCTACTGGATACCTTTAAATGGCCAAATATGGGTGTATGTATATATATGTAATTAGAGTTCCCAAAGGAAGGGAGGAGGCAGAAAACAATATTTAAAGAAATAACAGCCCCCAATTTTACAAATATGATGAAAACTTCAGAGTCAGTAGGCTCAATGAGTCCTCTACACAGGGAGCCATGAAATCAACTGCACCAGGTCATCAGAACATCATATGATTAAATTTCTTAAAACGAGAGAGAAAAAGAAATCTTAAACCCAAGAAAATACATACAGACACACACACATTCAAAATTTGCAAGAAATATTGACTCATTCACAAATCTCAGGTAAGAACCCCCTCGTTTAGTTCAAGAAGGTGAGGGCATGAGGACAAAGTGAGGGGGACGTGACAAATCGTACTGCAAGGCTTCAGTTCAAGTTACTTCCATCCATAAAATTCCCTTGATGATGAGAATCCTGGGGCCGTACGTTTGTGTGATTCTGGGGTTGGTGGGGTCACGGTACGGATGGAGCTCCTTTGTTGGCAATTGTCTAATGTTTTTCTCCTTTGAGAAAGGATTGGACCAGTTTATAGGCTACTTGGCAGGTGTGCTGCCGTGCAGGGTCTCCTGCGGGGTCTCTGCTCCTGCTCCCCACATAAGAACGCAGGACATGGTGAGGCCAACAAGGAACACCCACGGAGCCATAGGTAGGGGAGTCACACCACTATAGTCTCACTGGAGGCTGGATTCACACGATGTGCGACCTGCCTGTCCGCTTTTCTGCCAACTGACCGACTCCCCTTGCTAGCTGCAATCCGCCATGCTAACTGCAATCCGCGCTTGCTAGCTGAGCCACCATCTTCTTGCTAGCTCCCATTTGCTGCTAGCGTAGCCACGGCAGTTATATTAGTGGCCAATGGCTCACTGGTTACAGCTGATGGCCGTGCAATCGCAGTTGATGGCCATTTACTACCTGAGCCAGCTCCCCTCCACGTGAGGCCGAGAGCCTGGAAACTGCTCTTTGGGGCTCTGTCCCCACACCATGATAAAGCAGTGTGGATTCTTGATATGGTCGACCAGACATATAATGAGTGCAAAATATACAAGATTCTTATTTTGGTTCCCCTGTGGGGTTCAGCCATTTTAGGACCAATCCCTGCCAGTAGGATCAGCTTCCCTCTTAATAAATTGACCACGGTGTAATTTATTCTTGGAGGAAATACAGTTTTGGGGCACTAGAGGTCTCCACCTTACCATACAACAAATGACATCTCAGGAAAACCTTAAAAGAACAATTTCCACGGTAACAACGAGTAGGTGTCTTGTCCCTGGGGGGTATGATGGGAGGGGGTTGAGGAGAGGGTAATCTGTGTGACCGTGGGGCAGCTCAATAGGTAGTTTCTACTTTTTCTTGAGGGGATGTCATCTGTTGCTGTTTTGAAATACTGACTGAAATTTGAGTAGGCTTTGCTGGACTTAGATTTTCCACTTGTTTTTCAGATTTATATCTCTGGTTGGACACCCAAAGCTTCTTAAACACTGGAAAAAACCAATAACCACGCGGTCATAATTACAAGCATTTGCAGAGAAAGTCTCTTCCTTTTTGGAATTTAAACTGACTTTTTCCAAATAACAACATCCCTGTTTTTAAATTGATTGCATGCCCCGTTTGCAGTTGAAAGGACCCCATGTGAGTTCAGAGAACTTTTGGGTTTATTAAGAAGAAAGGAAAAGATGCACGTCTAAAATCTGTGAGGTCTAATCAGTCTTTGAATATGAAAAATTCTCAGATTGATAACATTTCTTGGTAGTTGTCCTTGCCAGAGGACGCTGGCAAACTACTAAGAACTGACAGGAATGGTTAGAATTCTGTCGGGTGTAAATCCCCATGTCCTCTCTCCCATCAGAAATCAGTCAGGGTGTCTCTGACTTCCTCAAGGAGACAGGAAGCAAAGCTAAGCCTGGTTGTTCCTTCTTGTTGCCATCGTTTCCTTCTCTTCTCTCTCTAGCCTTGGTGGTCTACTGCAGTAAGGGGGAAGGAAACCCTCTCTACCGTTCCGTTCCGTATGGGGTGCTTTCCAACCCTGACCCCACTCTTGGCACTGAATTCAGGAGCTGTGAGTGCCCCTCTCTATCCAAACTCTCATGGCTACTTAAGGATTCATAGAGGTTAAAGGGAGACTTGGCGACTGATTCCATGATAACTAGAATCGAATGTTTGAAAACTCTCTAAACGCCTCTGACAAAGTGCTTGTATAGTCTGTGCTTGATTAGTTTCAGCTCCAGGGAACTCCCTACCTCCCAAGGAGCCTGCCTGTCTGCCTGCCTGTCTAGCTACTATCTACCTACCTACCTATCGATCGATTGATCTATCGATCTATCTATCATGTTTCCCTGAACATAAGACCTAGCTGGACAATCATCTCTAATGTGTCTTTTGGAGAAAAAATTAATATAAGACCCGGTCTTACATTATATTATATTAATTATATAAGACCCGGTCTTATAGTAAAATAAATATAAATATAAATAAATATAGTAATAAATAAATATAGTAAATAAATAAATATAGTAAAATAAGACCGAGTCTTATATTAATTTTTGCTCCAAAAGACGCATTAGAGCTGATTGTCTGGCTAGGTCTTATTTTTGGGGAAACGGTATCTATCATCAGTCTATCATTGATCTATTACCTCTCTTCCTTTTTCTCTCTCTCTTTCTACACACACACACACACACACACACACACACACACACACACACAGTGTATGTTAAATGTCTGAGTTTAAGTAATAAATGCAAATAATTTTAAATCTCTAGCTGTTTCTCCTTAATATATCTCAAGCAGATATGTGTACTGCTATGTCCTGATTTTTAGACTTTGAGGTTATTTTTGTGCTTCCTACTGATGAAGATGAGAATTTATTGTACCTTCTCTCCCATACATATACCCTCTGCTCACCCTCTATTCGCCCAGTTAGGTTATAACTCTCAATTTGATTAATTTTGCATGTATAGAATTACTGGCATGTGATTATTACAGTGGATCTATTTAATGTATTATGGTTACCTTTGCATTTTTGAACAAATTTTTATTTTATTTAGGATTAAGAATTACCTCATTTATTAATAAGCTTGGTTTTTGGTGTCTCTATCACTAATTCACCCTCAAATCTTAGACAGAACTGAAATCTCTTATAATGCGCTTATGTACACCAGATATTCCCATCTGTATGTTTAGGTTTTTTTCCCTAAGGGAGAACCTTTTTATAGCCCTCTGTCATCCTGCTATAGTCTGAACTGGTTGCTCTCCAAGGCTCCACTACAGCAAAGCTACTGCCTTGCAACTTCTTTTTATAATTATTCTGGGAATTGCTTTTGCTCCATTCACTCTTCAGTTGGGTCCTCTGTTTCCAAGTTCCTCTGTCTTTGTCTTTCTTGCTTAAGTTCCCTTCTCTGGTATTATAACGCCCCCCCCTTTTTAATGTAAAATACATCCTCTTGATAAAGGGTGCAGGAGAGATAAATTTTTGGGGAACTTGTGGTAATGTCTTTATTATATCCTAACACCTGAATAACAGTTTTAGTTAGTGATGGAATTTTACGTTTAAATTTGTTTTCTCTCAGGGTTTTTGACATCATTCTATTGTCTTATAGCTTTCAGTGTTACTATGAACAGTCACATGTCATTCTGTTCCCTGATCCACTGTATGTGGCCTCTTTTTTCTCTATGGAAGGTTTTTGGATCTCTCTCTCTATGTGTCTCTCTCTCTTTCTCTCTGTCTCTCTGTCTCTCTCTCTCTCCCCAAGTCACCAGTGTTCTAAAATTTCTTTATTATGTGCTTTAATGGGGATCTTTTCACCATTAATTTTACTAGTCATCAAAATAGTCTGCTAAAACTGAAAACAGTATTTCGGTTTTGAGTGGTTTTCTTGTACTATTTCTTTCATGACTTCCTCCCCTTTGATATTTTTGTTTCTCTATTTGAAACTCCTCTATTATTTGGACATTGAACGTCAGGACTGAAACTTTATCTTTTTTTCTAACATTTGCTAGCTCTTCTTTTGATCTGTTTTCTGGGGGATTTCTTTAACTTTATTTTCCAAACTATTGGGTTTTTTTAAAAAAAATTATTTTATTAATTTTTAAAATTTACCAAATAATTTTTCTTCTTCTGAATGCTCTCTGAAATTCTTTTTTCTTTATAGCATCCAGATCTTTTCATGGATGTAATATGGAAGCAGTACTTTCTTTTGTATCTCTGAAGATAATAATAATTGTTATCATTTAGTTTTTTCCTCTTCCCCCTATTTTCTCTGTTGTCTTTATCTTCTCCCAGTTTTTTTTTTTCCTGTTAGTTTGGTTTCTGTCTTTTAGGTGAGAGCTTTTCTTCAAGTGCTTGGTGATTCTTACTTATCATTCACATTTTGGAGAAAGAGACTAAAATGATGATTGGGAATTTTCAGTGCCTGTGATGGGTTGTTACATTGTTGGAACTCACTTAAGTTTAAAGAGGCAGGAACCCAGCCATTTCCATGGGAGTCCTAAATGGCTGGGTCTATTGGCCTTGCCTCTTGAGCAGACCAGTTTCCTCAGAAAGGAATCCCATAATCTCCAGCTATCGGAGAAATAATTGTTCTGGAAATGAAGTGAGGGAAAGGTAACTGGGTTGGTGGGGGTCTCCCCATTCTATATATGGACTTTAACTTAGTGTCTCACCTTTTGACATAATGACTTATCCCCAGTCTGAGGGTCCCTGAGTTCAGATCTTTTCAAGGGAGCAAATCTTACGTCTTCTGTTGGCTGCTAGAGTCAGTGTTATCTTTGCCTAATGGAGACGGTAACCCCAGAAGATGTTAACTGTTGCCTTTAAAAAGTTTCAGCCTATCCTCCCATCTTTGGCTTCACCACACGCAGCTGTTCCCTTCTAGGATCTTTTGTGCACTTCGAATTTCTGCTTCTTTCTAATCTATGGAATAAATAGGCCTCAGATTTAGGATTTCTCTTTACTGGGCCAAGTTTTTTTCAACTGCTTTCTAGCTTCCAAAATTTTAACATCTCTCATTTCTGTTACCTCTTTTCTTGTTCACTTTGTTCTATTAAGTAATGCACTGTGTTTTTATTCCCTCAGACAACATGATAGCTAAAAGAGTCGTTTTATTTTAGTTGAGATATAATTCACGTGTCTTTCTTATGTTAATTACAGTTGCTATCATTTTCACTTGTGCCAGTGTTCTGCTTTCTCTAACTTCATGACTGTTCTGATGTGACATAATTTGGTGTCCTTCCACCTTTTTGGTAACCTTCCTCTTAATGAACTTCAATTCTTTGAGGTCCCTCTTAAATTGTAACCCTTAAACTCTTGGCATGGCCTGATAATTTCAACATATGGTATTATTACTGTTCCTAGATTCTCTACTTTACCTCTAACCCACTACCAGGTCTTCTGTGGGGAAGCCGAAGCCTTAGTGTGCAAGTCTGGAACTAAATAAATCTTCCCAAAAGAAAGAACACAGTATACTGTAACATAGCATTCCTCAAATTAGGAGAGTAGTAGTGGTCTGAAGTAGTGGTACACATTTGAAAGTTTTGTGTGCATATATATACACACATATGCATATACACGTATGCATGTTATTTTGGTCTGATGTCTATCTCTATCTATCTATCTATCTATCTATCTATCTATCTATCTATCTATCTATCTATCTATCACAGATAACTGCCTTTTAACCAAGTATTACATGAGATGTCAGAGCTGCGCTATCCAACATGGTAGCTACTAGACACATGTGATGGTTTAAATTTAAAATAAAGTGATTAAGATGAAGAAAATTTAAATTTAGTTTCTCAGTCGCAGCCACCTTTCAAGTGTGTGATAGCCGCCTGTGGCTGTTGGCCACTGTTTGGTACGGCGTACATACAGTCTGTTTCCATCACGGCACAGAGTTCTGTTAGAGAGTGTGAAAGCCAGAGCTTGTGCTGCACTTGTTCACGGTGGCGTGGGCACTCCTGGCATTACATCGCCATGTGCTACCATAAGAAAAGAGCTGAGGTGCCCTTAAGCACTTATGACAAATGATGGTCATGTGCATCAAGACACATAACTGATTCTTCTTTGATAGTTGCAGTGGAGAAAAGCGATGGATGGATTGAGTCCTCACACCTGACAATGCTCAAACTCAAAAGAATTTGCACTGTGGCGGTCAGGACACATTTATATCAGGAGTGGTGGTTTAATTTCAGCCTCCCAACGTCACTATCACATAAGGCTAATATTATTAATTTCAATGTTATTATTTTTGTAGTTTTATTTATGTTAACTTTTACAAATCATACTGTTACTTTGGTTTTATAGCTGCATACACACAATAAGGTAGAGTTTATGTAATTTTTTTCTTGCTTGTTCATATTTACATTTAATCCCCATCTTTGGTGATCAGATAGAATTATTTTTCGTATAATAGTGGTCTCTAAATTATTTCTGTGGGATACGTTAGTATAACAACAATACTGATATGTTAGTGGGTGCCTATTATACATTAAGTGGTCTTCTAAGTGCTTTGCATGTGTTATCTTATTCACTTCTCACAACAAGTCCCTGTTATGGTACTATTTTCGTCCTCATTCTACGAATGAAGGGACTGAGGCACAGAGTGCTTGAGTGACTTCTCCAAGGTTAACGCAACATGTAGTGGTGAAGCAGAGATGTGAAATGGCCATTCTGACTCCAGAACCCACCTGCTCCACCATGGTGATGATTTGCACACCTTCACCGTGATAAAGAGCACGGGCGTTGTAATGAAACAGCTCTTTTTTAAGACTGTGGGTAAGATATCTCACCTTTCCAAATGTCAGTGTCCTTAGGATAAAATGGGGCAATCATGCTGTCCTCAAAGGGTTGTTTTGAGGAGTAAGGGATATAATGTACGCAAAGCACCTCACACGACACCTGGTAATTGGCAAAATTTTTCCATAAGGAAATCTTTTACTCCCCACTTGCTAGCTAGAGGCTGGACCAGGAAGCACTTCAGTTAATGAAGTGAATACATTCTAATGATGTATTTTTTTTCAGCGTCCATAAATACAGTTTTATTGGAACACAGTTCCATTCATTCATTGACACATCATCTATCATTTGTTTCTTGTTGCAACGGCAGAGTTGAGAGGTTGTGACTGAAATCACATAGCCCACGAAGCCTAAAATATTTACCCTCTGGCCATTTACAGAAGTGTACTCACTCTGGCTTAGGTGACTCTTTTCATTCCTTGGGGAAAGGTCCCTTGCCCGGGTCATATTGCTGCCTGCATGATTCTGGAACAAAATCAGTGTTCTGTTAACAGAACCCTGGGGGATGATGGCTGTTGGGAGACACGTAACAGGTGGGCTTCTTGGGAATATTATTGTAGCTAACCTGTTTCTCTGCTGCTGTATTTTATTACCAAACCTTCATGAGCAAGAGAAGTGATAGAGAAGGCAGAGAATGGAGGGGCAGGAAATAAATTCCATGTCTCCCCCGTGGGATGTCACCCCACCTCCCGATCAGGCCCCCCTTTGAGGGTGTTCTCCTTATACAGAAACAACCTTGGGGGTGCCTGCTCCGTCCCTGAATATCTTGGGGCTGTTTGGGCCTCCTCTAACCACTGTCATTTGAAAAGACATCACGAGCAGGGAAGTATTCCTGACCACTGTCAGGCGGCGTGGTCAGCAAAGGCCTCAGGCTGGAGGCTGAAGCATGAGCTGGGCCCTGGGGAGTGGGTCGGTTTGAGTTGTTTACTCCAAAAGATGTGGGAGGGCCTCTCAGGCTGGGAGGAGAAAATGAGTCAAAGTTCTGGGATAGGACTACACATCAGGTATGTAGGGAACAATGAGTCAAGAGTCTGATGCTCGTAACTGGGTGGTGTGTTTGTAATGGGTTAGTTAATTCTCTCTCTCTCTCTCTTTCTCTCTCTCTCTCTCTCTCTCTCTCTCACACACACACACACACACACACACACACACACACGAGACACACTCAGGACTCTGGGCTCAGGGCTTATGAGGATACGTGGAGATACAAAGCAGTCAGGACTCCGCCTCATTGCTAATCCTTATGGAGACCGACGTGTGTCCCTGAGGAATTGAATGCATCCAGTGGCTTGAGTTCCCTGGCGGGCTTTCCGCTTGGGGGATGCTTCCACCTCTGTCAGGATGGCTCCCTGAGTGAGTTAGAGTGAACTCGGTGAGTTAGAGAATCGACGCAGGACGGAGTTGAGTGTCGCCTTCAAAACTAACTTCCCAGAGCTTGGAGGACCCTTCCGTAACTCCAGAATGTGAAAGCAACTGTAGGTGTTCTCAGAATTGGTTCTTGCTCACTATTCTAGCAGTTCACCATTATGGTGACAGACCACACTCTCTATGGCGGCTTCTGTGATGGCTCTCTACCTCCTGGCTTCTGCTAGTCATCTCTTTTGCTGCCTTGCGGCTTCTGCTTTGATAACTTCTCTCTTGGTCACCAAGAAATTCTCCGAGAGAGAATCTGATCCCAAAGTTCCGTGAATCACTGTTGGACAGAGAGCACTGATGCCTGGGCCTTGTCACCAGCCCGTCCCGTACACTGAGAGACGGCCACAGCTGCGTGTTCACCTCCAGTCCAGTTCATTCTCTCAACAGGTATTGGCTGAGCAGCTGCCTGAGTGACAGGACTGGTGACAAAGGACACGTGACACATGCATCCGAAATCGCTCATGCAGTGGGAACAACGTGATCTTGGCTCCATTACACGTATGTGTACAAGCAAGCCGAACTCGTAGGGTGAAACAAAATAAAAAATCTTTGTGAGTTTTGCCTACTTTATTATTTTTGTCCATTCCAACCTGCTCTGTGGGGCTAATTCTTCCAACCTCTGAACTTTCATGAGTCTCAAGACTTTTCTGGTTATTTTCAGGTGATTGACAATGTCCTCAGTCACTTACAGTCTCCCCTCAAGTCTCATTTCAGCAATTGAAATGTTTGGTACCATGGAATAATCCAAACCCACTTAAAGTAAATCTTCACCCCTTCTCCAGGTCAGGTAGGCTGCATGTGGGCTGCTCGCCATGGGCAGGAGGGAATTGGTCGGCTTCTTTATGCTTTGTCACTTCTCCAGGCTTTAGTCTTCTTCTTTTCCAGCTTGATAACCATGGTTTTTGCCCCCGCCCCAACCCCCACCCACCAAGTTGGGAGAGGAGAGGTAAAGAGTAAGGAAGGGGTGGTGGGAGAAGTCTTTTTTGATTTGCACTGTGGTGAATGGATTCTGGCATTTTCTGGGCCTGGTAGGTAATTAAAGCAGACACTTTCTCTCACAAGGGTCCTTGCTGGGCCCTCCCAGACAGATGTTCTGAATACGGACACCTCTGTTTGCACTTTTCGTACATGTGCAAAGCCATCTGTGTTCTGGCCGGTGCTGTGCGACTTCTCCCCGTGCACGTAGGCACTGGTGGGCGAAGCCCCAGCAGAGCGGCTGCTCCTGGTGGTCTGGCTAACAGGCTCCGAGAAAACCCTGGGCAGCCTCTCTCAGGGGCCCATATCTGGTACACAGAAGCACTCATGCCTCACCTCATTTGTCTGCATATGTAGTAAAGAGTCCATTAAATCAGTGAAACGCTCAGTCTTTATTTTCCTAAAAGAAGCACTGATTGTTCTTTTCTGATACCTTTGACTGGGCCCCAAGGAAAAGTTCTCATTTCTCCCGGCAAGACCGAGTCTAGGCAGAAGTCCCTGTGGGAAAGAACCGGGGGTCGCCGGTGACAGGGCCAGGCGTCCGTGACACTGTCTCCCAGTGCTTATTTCCCTGGAAATGGGCCAGGTAAGGCCAGGTGTGAACCTGAACTGGGTAAGTCAACTTACCCCTCTTCCTGGTCAATTACAGGGTGTAACACTGTTGGAGACATGCTGCTGCCTGGAGGAGGCAGGGTCTCATGTGCAGACACCTGGGTTCAAATCTCCTCTGGGCAACTTTTTCCTGTGACCATAAGTCACCATCTCCCTGAGCCTCACCCTCCTCATCTACTAAGTAGGTATATTAATAAGCATGTGAATGATTTCACAGGGTTCCTGTAAGGACAGAATGATATGTGTAAGTCCTTTGTGTACTCTAATAGCCAAAGCGAATATTAATATTGTGAGTCATCCAGCAAATTTATACAGGCAACATTTAATAAAAGTCAATTAGGAATTAAATGGTATTTTGGGTACTGTGGACGGGGGGATATAAATTTGGATGTTATTATTTTTAAGAGCCAACTCTTAGAAATGTGTCCTGGGTCCTGGGGGCGGGTCTCCGGGCAATGAGAACGCTGGCTCCACAGGCAGGGGTGTGCGGGGACCCAGGACGAGGGAGAGGACTGCTGAGAGGCCAGGAGGGGCCTCAGGCTGCCTCAGGGCTGCAGATGGTGGAATCAGTGAGTGTCTGTCTGTGTGTGGAAAGTATTGCTCATCGACCTTTTGCAGCTTCTTAGATTAGAAGCAGAAAATGTCTGCGCTAGAAGGGCCCCGAGATATTATCTTCGCCGACCCCCTTATTTGGAGTCCCCAAAAGATTAAATGACTTGGTCCAGGTTTCAGTGAACGAGAAACAGAGCTGTTTGAGAACTCAGCTGTCCCCTCAAGGCGCTTGTCCCTTCTCGTCCTCCTTCAAGTGGGTGCATTTGGTTGACATCTGCGAGCACTTTCATCTGAAGGGGGGGAAGCAGAAGCATGGCCTTCCTGTCACAAGAAGGAAAACACTGTTTTCAGAACAAAGGACCCCAGCATCTGAATCGATGCTTCTGAAGTCAGGGACCTGCTTCCACTGCATTCGATGGGGTCCTCTGTGTTCCTCTCTGCAGCATGTCTAGTTTTCACAATCGCAGTAGCCTCAACTGAGCCATGATAATTTGATAGCACGTCTGTCAGACTGTCACCTTGCCTTCGTTACTGCCGTAGGGTAGCATGACATCTCAGTCCTTTGGCCTCCTGCAATATTTTATTTTCTTCCCCAGGCTTCTCATGTCTGGAACCACCTCAGTTTCACATGCATTTGGAGATTACTCTGCATATAGGTCATTGGTGGCACAGTGGGAAACAAAAAAGGGCAAGTAAACAGCAGTCCATCCAAAGTGTAGCTTTAGACTCACGTTTAATTAGAAGTTGGAGACACTAACTTTGCCCTGATTGTTCTTTCGTTCTGCTCACCTTTTCAGGTTTCGACCCCACAGCAAAATGAACCCAGCTTTCTCCACTGATTCTAGCCTGAGCTCAGATTGCACACAGCTTCCCATCTTGTATCACCTTCCCCGGCCCAGGGACAAACCAACTCTTCCCGCATCCCCTTTGCTATTCCAAAATGAAGCTACAGGTCATCTATTACCACACAGACTTCACTGGTTCCTCCCGCTAGAGGGCCTATGACTTTGTCTTGGCCAGTTAATTTCACCTCTCCTTAAGATGGTTGCCGTTTTGTGTTTCATCTTACTTAGGACTGGTCTGACACAGAAGTGCCACATGCTGGACCTGATTTTAAATAAGGGGAGGTTATCACCAGCAGCCGGGTTGTAAGAGCCGTCATTCCCTGGGTGACACACGGCGGACAAGCCATGCTTCTCAGACAAGACTCCGTCACCTTCATTTAGTAACTCGCTCTGCTCTGCAAGGCTTTGCATGTGCGCCCCTTGTCGGGCCTGGGAGGAAGGGGAGGGCCAGGGGGGTCTAGACGTTTTCTCATTGCTGCAGCCTTTGTAAACGGACTCACTTGTGAAGATGATGGGTCGAGAAGCTGCGGGGGAGGAGTGAGGGTAGCACTGCAGCTCCAGATATGAGCCCGCCCATCCTGCTTTTACCACTGCGCAGTGACGAAACACAAAAGCAGGTGCTGGAGAGAGAGACCTGTTTAAATTGTAAGTCCCTTGGGGGCAGTGATGATGGCCCTTCTGTGTGCAGTGAAGGTGGGATGTAGGTTCAGTCAAGGAATGTTGATGGTATAGCATGGAGGCGGAGGAGACATGGTCCCCCATGCAAAGAATATGTATAGTTCAGTTTCAAAAGAGAGAGAGTTGGGAAAAGTGCGTTGTTGGGATAAAAGCTGGAGCTTTGTAATTAGAGAGACCTAGGTTCAAATCTGCCTTGGCTAATGACTAGCTTTGTGACTTTGAGCTGTAAAATGGGACTATAATTATGCCTAACTCATGGGGTTATTGTGAATATCTACTCTCTTCCTGGCACATAAGATGCTTAATAAGTGTTGGTTCTTTACTCAACTTCCCTTCTGTAGGCCAAAGCTCTGCTAGGGAATTTTGGAGCCCTTATCCCATTCTAAATTGTTGAGGAAGGAGTGAAATGGGACATGAAGATCCCATAGAAGGAGCTCAAGAACGAGCTTTTCCCTCAGTCACTCTCTAGCCGTAACTTTAGGGGTGCCACTTGTCTTCTAGAACCTTCTAATTCCTCAAAAGCAAACTGAGGGTTTTGTATAGGTGACTATCCCCAGTTCTGAAATTTAATGAAGCGTTACCTTTATTACTTTAGAAGACCATGGCTATGTGCCTTCACGTCTCCTATCTGGGAGGATGATAGAAGATTGAAAGAAGTAAAGCTCAGTGATCAAAGCTAGACAAATTCCATCTCTGGAAATGAAATCTGTACAAAGTTAACAAAACATTTTCATCCCATTGAAAAAATCAGATCATCATACACCGCTATCAATAGACTATATATGTATATACAAATGTTTTAAATATATTTTTGTCACAAAAGCTATGATGTGAAATGAACAAAGAAACCAATATAGACACACCTTTCTTCTCTGAGTTCCCGCACACATCTGGGTGTGTGAGTTTTACATGTGTAAGTAACATGCAGTGTGGGTGCTGGGGGAAAAGGAGAGCTCACGTGCTAAGAAATGGTTGGCTTGTGACCCAGAGACCACGAGTTTGTGAGCCTGAGGGCAGAAGTCTTGTCACTTTCCTGCTTCAGAAGGAACCTTGGTTCTTCTGAAAAAGGCCAAGAATGCTGCGTTGGCCAAAAATAAAACTGGCCTCAAATTCATTCTAAAAATCAGTGTAACCAATATACTAAGAGTTTGAAAAGTAACTGGAGGTCCCCTTTGCTAATTGCTCAGCCCAAGAGGAATGAATGATGTGGTGCAGTCACATATCTTTGTTCTGGTGAGAGGAGTGGATGTGGCTCTTCTGTTTCCCCCAGCGCTGGAAGTGGGGGCCTCTCCTGGGGCAGAGAGGTTTCTGGGCTCTCCTCAGGCAGAGGTCTGGCCGGTGTAGTCTTCCCATCAAGAAACAAACAGGAGGAAGCTCTTGGTGAACAGTGACAGAACCACAGGGTCTCAGCCCAGGTACGGGGAGGGGTGGCCAAGCAATGGGGAACCACGTGCTTGAACTTTAATTCCAGCTCAGCTACCGTCACTCCAGTTTCTTGGTCAGTGCTTTTCTTCTCTTAGCTGTAGACACTGAATCAGTCCTTCTGGCATTGATGTCTCAGGGAGCTACTGGTGCAAAGGGCTTTAGGAGACGCATGTGCTCCTTCATTCATTAAATAGAAATGCACACAAAACAAGCAGCCATATGAAACACGTACACAGCTAATTTAATATGGAGGTATTATTTACCTCATTGTATTTACAGTTTGGGTTGTTTTTAAATTAAAAAGAAAATTTTCCCGGCTTTATTGAGATGTGATTGACAAGAAGTTGTGTATACATGAGGTGTACAGCGATACTTTGATACACATATACATTGTGAAATTTTCACCACAATCCAACCAATTAATGAATCCATGTCTTTACATACTTATGCTTTTCTTGTGTGGCAGGAACACTGAAGATCTACTCTGTTAGCACATTTCAAGTCTACAATACAGTGCTGTTCACTACAGCCACATTACTCTACCTCAGCTCTCCAGAACTTACTCATCTCGCAGAACTGCAACTGTGTACCCCTTGATGACCATCTTCCCACTTCCTCCTACTCCCAGTCCCGGGCACCCACCTTCTACTGTCTGCCTCTAGGAGGGTGTTATTTCAGATTCCACATATAAATGAGATCACGTAGCATTTGTCTTTCTTTATCTGGCTTATTTCCCTTAGCATGGTGTCCTCCAGGTTTATCCATGTTGTTGCAAATGGCGGAATTTCCTTTTTTAAGGGTGAATTCTATACTTATATGTATATTTACATATATATAATACTTTATAAATATTATATATACTTTATATATATTATAAAATGTTATATAATATATGATTATATATTATATATAAATTATATGTATGTATTTTATATATTATATATAAATATAATACATATAATATACATAATATATAATACATATAATTATATATATAATATATAATATATAATTATATATAATATATATCAAACATATATATGTGTATATATATATATATATATATATATATATATATATATATATAATACTTTCTTCATCCATTCATCCATTTATGGACTTTTGGGTGTGTCCATATTTAACCCATTGTGAATAATGCTGCAATGAACATGGCGGTGCAAATGCCTTCTAGATACTGATTTTGTTTCCTTTGGATCTATTTTCCATAGTGTTCCATAGTGGCTGCACCAATTTACATTCCCACCATCAGTGCACAAGGGTTCCCTTTTCCACATCCTCACCAACACTTGTTATTTCTTAACTTTTTGATAATGGCCTTTCTAACGGGTGTGAGCTGATACCCCATTGTGCTTTTGATTTGCATTTTCCTGATGATTAGTGATGTTGAGCATCTTTTCATGCGTCTGTTGGCCATCTGTATGACTTTTGGGAAATACCTATTTTAGCCCTATGACCAGTTTTCTGATCGGAGATTTATTTTGTTTTGTTTTTTCACTGTTGAGTTGGTCAAGTTCCTTATAAAGCGTGGACATTAGCCCCATACCAGGGGTGTCGGCAGCGGTGGAGTGGCTGTTGGGGGCCTCCCGTTCTCCTTTTCTCTCTGCATGGAGAAGTTGGGGCCAAGGGGCCTCTTCTTAGGGCTGAGTGGTGCCAGTCCGAAAGATGGGGTGTCGCAGGTAAACAACTTCCTGTACTTTTCTGCGTGACGATCCTCAGGTTTTTCCCTCCACTGGGTTGTGGCAGCCTCTTACCTGTACCCCGGAGCACTCCCAGAGCCACTTTCCTCCATGAGTAGTTGTGAAGTCATTGTTTTTGTCGAGGTACCAGGGCTGAGAGCGCTGAGTCTCCCACCTCGCTGATGAGCTCATGGAGAAAACAGGGTGGATCTTCGCTCCAGAAGAGTTGCTTCCAGGTTTACAGGAAGCTTTTTTTCTTAATTAAAAAAAAATTTTTTTTCCGTTTGTGCTTCTGATGCTGATGGTTTGAGGATTTCATGGCACTTTTGGACATAATTTCAGTGGCTTCACCTGGCCCATGGAATGACCGTCAAATTCTCCAGCGCTGGAAACCTGGCTCTACTGTACTCTTCTATCTTGAATCTTCTGTTACTCCGTGTGCTTCCACTCGCCCCTCGGTTGGATGACTCCCCAAAGGCCAAGCCCCACGTGTGCAGTGTTTGCCGTAGTGTGGGAGGTAGTCACCAGCCCCAAAGCAGCTGATCGCGACTGCAGAGAAATCCAGCACCGGCCTGGGAGAGAATAGAGTCAGGACTCCGAGCCAAGGGGTCTCTCTGGCAGGAAACCGCAAGACGAGCCCTAAAGACAACTTTAGGGACTTGCTCGAGGAACACTGTCGCCGCTTAAGAAAACAGTTTTTAGTCTGTGGGAGAAAAATACATGGATAAAAGTAATCACGTTTCTGACAGCTGCAGGTACCAAACTTCGGCTGGTGTTTTGAGTAGCACACGTCTTAGATGGATTAGGGCATAGAGAGGAACATTCTTAGAGTTTTTTTTGGGGGGCATCCAGAAGACAGGCCAGGTATTTCCAGGTACATCGTAGGTGCACAATAAATATTGGAATGATTTTCTGATTGGAAAGCAAAAAAATGTCGAATGAGTAACAGACTGACTGCATGGTTTTCTAATCTCGTATTACAATGTTTTAGAAGGAAGCACAAGAGTGTGATTTTAAATACAGTATTAGAATTGGATTTATTCAGGTTGTCTTTAGGCTAAACATTAATTCCATGACCTCTGCAAAGACACTTTTTCCAAATAAGGTCACATTCTCAGGCTCCAGGTGGACATACCTTCTGAGGCGCCACTAGTCAAATACTAAACAGAGAATTCATTTATGTACTTATTTCCCCAACAACTCCTTTGAGCACGAATATACAAAGGAATTGTGGGGAGTATAAAGATGAACTGGAGAGAGATCCTGCCCCTTGGGATTGCAGCCTAGAAAGGGAGGCAAAGCATACCCCTTTACAGCCTGGCAGAAAATGCTGAGTGCCCTGAGAGAAGCTTAGAGAAACGCAATGCGACGGGAGCTTGGAGAAGTGAGAGATGCAGTGGCTTGTGTGGGAGGTGGGCGAGGAGAGGAGGGTGCCTCACTGTAGACCTGCGAATGGAACTGGATCTCGAGAGACAGGAAGACATCGAACACGTGGGGATGAAAAACTAGCATCATCAGGGAGGCACAGAGTTGGGAAAGGATGGTGTGTACAGGCAGTGCTAAGACATGCAGACTGACTGGAGCACAGGTGAGTGAAATGTAGAAATGAGAGGTAAAGGCAGAGAGGCTGTCTGGGGATCAAATGGGTGAGTGGTCCTGAATGGGTGTTAGCCAGGGAGGGTTACACAGGGTTTTGAGCAGAGTGTGGTGGGATAAAACTTTGATTTGTGAAGAAAATATTTTTATAGTTCATAAATAATAAGGATTATTTTAAGCTAAAGATATTTAAGATGCAACAGATGCAGAAAGAGGCTTCCTTGGAATTTTCTTATCGGACTGAAAACAGAAACTGCAGAGAAACAAGGGCCACTGTAAATTCCTTCTTTGGGGCATGAGTGAGACTAGGAGTAAACCTACTTCCCATAAATTCCCTCTCTGGGGGGTTTTATGGCCCTGAAGAAGATGGAAAGACCACTCATACCTGTATGAACAAATATTATCACAAACTTTCTTATTTCCTGTTTGTTCTCCTGAAACCCCATTTGTCTTTCCTAAAGAAGCCTATTTGTTCTTCCCATTGGAGCCTTTGCTTTCTCTCCCCTCCCTTTTATGCTATGTTAGGTAGTTCAGCCCCAAGTTCTAACTACCCCTTTGAGTTATTCGTCACTGAGCACTTCACTGTGTATGCACATTGCGTGTATAAATAAAAGCATGCTTCTCTTGTGTCTCTACTTTTTGTTAGTTTAATTTGCAGGCCCCAGGCACTTGATATAAGAGGGTAGACGAACAGTTATTCCTACCCTAAAGTTTATATGTTGTATATTATATATGAAATAAAATGGAGAGAGAGACTTAAGATGGGGAGATTGATCCAGCCATGATTAATAGGAAAGAAAGGAGAGATGGTTATGTATTTTGGAGACTGCAGAGCAGAATCATGACAACTTAGTTAAAAAAAAAAAATTAGAAAGAGAGAAGGGGATGGTCAACTGTTCAACCATGACTGAGATTCTGAGTCTGGAGGACAGGGCCTGTGATGGTGCTATTAACAGAAATAGGAAATACACGAGAAAGAAAGATCGTAAGAAAATAGAATGAGTTAATGGAACCTGTTTGAAGCCTGGCAGAGAGGTTAGAACTGGTGGTATGGGTTTCAGATGAACTGTGTCGAGTGATCCTTGAAGACAGGAGGTGGAAGGAGAGAACCAAGGGAAAGGGAAGGAAAGGAGGAGGGGGCCTTGGAAGTGATTTGGGGCAGGAGGAGGAAAAGGGGCCAGCCGAGAGGGTAATCAAAGGTGGAGGGGATGAAAGAAGGAGGTGCCGAGATCAAACAAAGGGTCTTTCCTGGAATAAAAAGGTAGATGAGGATCTAGAACATTCCACAAGGGCCAGAAGGAAGGTAATCCTTTAAGGAAGCAGTGGCAAGAGAGAGGTCGGAGGGAAGAGCTGAATTCGGGTGTTGAAGTAGAGACAATACATGGAGACCACTCCTTAAAGGAATCTTGTGAAGGGAAAAGAGAACAGTATACAATGACTTAAGGGTTATCGGAGTTTCTCACCCATTTTGGGATTTTTAATGATTCCCAACATTTAAAACATCAACTCAGTGCTAGTTACATTTTGATGATAAACCACAACAGAACTAAGTTCTTGGGGGGTGGGGGGTGTGACAAGAAGGGAATTAAACTGTTAAAATGCCACTTTCTTTTATTTCATCTTTACATATCCACCTCTTTGTTATTGAGTCACAACATTTTATCAAAATATACAAACAGCACAGATACTGACAATGTATAGCTAGAATTCTAATTAAACAAGACTGACTGCTACAAGGTAGCATGCGTGGGTCTTTCATCTTGAGTGATGCCTACAGAGAGACTTATGAGTCAGCAGATCGTCAGTAATGATACAATAAGGGATTGGTTTTCTTTTCTCTCAGAAGAATTATGCACTTTATTTCTATTCTTGTTATAATGTTAGGATGGCAATGAGGGACTGCCACTGATACAGAAATCAACTGAGAGTGGATGGATGGAAAGGTTTTCCTGGCAGGAGGACCACGATTCTATCTTTGTTGGACTCTCAATTCAGTATCTATGTTGACAAGATAACCAGAGTAGGTGTTCTATCAAACCTTTCATATTAGTGACAGAAGCTCTTCCCACTTCCCATTTTCCTCTGCTCGTGAATTTCATTGCTCATCAGAATGAATGGATTTGTACATCTCAAGTTACAAGCTGTGTTTATTGTGAAGAATTCCTATGAAAACCTATTCAGGGCTTTGCTCCCCTCCCCCCCATTTACACTTCCACAGATGTGCACAGAATACAGTAGGTTAGTGGTTACTTGTCTGCAGCTGAATGAAATCCATTACTACCCCAGGCAATGTGCTGTTTCAGTCTTGCAATGTTTGCTCCTTGAGTCATCAAGTAGTTCATTGGTCAGCAGTTGGTGCCCAAGTGAAGAGCCATCATTTAGAGCAGGATTCAGTTTTCAAATCTTTCACAGTGTGGAGATCCATCTTTCAAGTAAATAACTATGATTAGTAGTTCAAGACCTGACTTCAAGAGTGGCTGTGAAAGATGACAGGGGAGAAACCATTGTCATTAGTTGGATTCTGAGTTGGATTCTGCTGCAGCTTCAAAGTCAGTGAGGGGCTAACAAGCCTGAGCCTTTATATTGTTGAGTGTTTCTTTTCTTCTCCAAGTGGGGAAGGAACCCAGGGAGTGTCACTGGAACCAGTTCCCAGCGCGGAGGCGTGTTGCTTCGTGTGTCTGGAGGGCCCTTCAAGAGGACATCAGCTTCTCCATCCCTGGGTTAATGAAGGAAAAGTTTCGGAACATGTTCTGGTCCATACTGTTGATCAATGCCCTGTCAGCGCATGACAGCCGGGGCTTCTCATTCAAGAATTCCTTGTCGAAATTGCTGCAGTCATACGGCGATTTCTTGATCAGAGTTGAAGGGGGAAAAAGGGAAGAAAATCAGCCACTGAGTTAATTACCTTTCCTTTTATGAGCTTGACTATAACCCGTGCATGCCAATATCGGTGTCTGTGGATTAACTAGACAAAAGCAACACAGTGGTACTTCGGTTTTCGAACGTCTCTGTTGACGAACATTTCGGTTTACGAACGCCGTAAATTATATGCATCTATGTTATCATTAGATAGTAAAATTCATGCTAAATTTGCAGTTTTAGGGGTTGATTCTAAAGGTCTGGAACAGATGAATCCATTTTGTGTTACTTTCTATGGGGAAACTGTGCCTCGGTTTTCAAACGTTTCAGAACTTGAAGAGTCTTCCGGAATGGATTATGTTCAAAAACCAAGGTACCACTGTACTTACCGATGATCTTTTATGGTTTTTATGGAACCTCCCTAAGATCCCGAGTCATCAGTTTATGAATAGTATAATTAAATGCATATAGAGGAATTCCGTTGTATAAATTCACATGGCTCTAATGTTTCTAGCTTATTGGAAGCAGGATTGGCAACCTTTGAAAAAACGGGGAGCCCAAATTTGACCTCTGTCCTTTTAACCTACAGGGGAGCAGAGAGAAGGGGTTTTGCAGATAATATATTCCTCTTCTTTTATCCACCTCCTTCACTACCATTGGTTCCCCTCCCCACTTTGACTTCATTATTAAACATCTCAGTTTCTTCCGTACACAACACCGATTGGGACAAACTCGCCTCAAGCCACCTGGTCCATTTGGTGCTCATGACAGAAAAAGGAGAGAGAATGAAAAAACAAACACTTATTCATAAATACTGTTCAGTATGGCGAACAGCTCAGCTTTCTAAGATTATCAAAAGTCACTTTTATATGGCAGCATAACTAAGACTCGACCCTTCCCACCCTCCAGGGGCCAGGCAGGCTGCCTGGGAGCAAACAGAGACTGGTTGGAACCAAATGGTCCCCGGTGGCTTCTTACCACTTTAGGCCTGAACGGTGGGTCAATCTCCTTCCTTTCAAGCTCTTCCCAGTTGATCTCTCGAAACAAAGGGTGCTGGCGGATGTCCCCCCTCACTCCCAGCCTTTTTTCAGGTTCCCTCACAAAGAGCTGAAAAGGAGCAGGAAGGGAGCAGTTACTTCTCCAGGGAGAAACATTCAGCCTCAGATGCAGGTTGCATTTCTTAGTGTAGGAGCTGAGCTCGGAGTCACAGGAATTCGATTTTAAAAGATAAAGGCCTGGTTTTATGGCCACTTGCTTTTCAAACTTTATTTTTCTACTTACCGTGATAAACTGTTGACTCTAGTCTAGTGGTGGCCACATTCTCCCTCCGACAAGCCTTCCGAATATTGTGGAGTCTGAGCTTTTGCTTCCTTATGCGTGGCCCTAGCAATGCTGTCTTTTGAGTTGTACAGGCCTGGTCGGAAACCAGTTGGGCCCTGTGTTATTTATAGGACCTCTGGCAAGTTACAGGGCTCGCTGAGATTAATGTCTGCGTGGGGAAAGTGAGTGCAGTGTCTTCCTCACAGGGCTGTTCTGAGGGCTAAATGAAACAACAACACCCCCCCCACACACACACTCACCCCCACACACACTTATATACACATACACTCACACACATACTCACACCCACACTCACAGACTCACACACCCTCACACCCACACTCACACACTCACACACACACTCTCACACACACACACATGTACTAATTCCTGGTCTGTAAAACCTAACAACATAGAGGAAGTTATCAATTTATTTATTGTTTGGTTGATTGCCCGTTAATCGAGTTCGGTCTGTTACAAAGCTGCCTTCTTAGGATTAGTCTCACCACAGGAAACGCTCAGGTCAGGTATAGTGTAAACTGGGCCCTGACAGTCAGATTTGGATAAGCAGCTGAGTATTGAGAATCACTCGTGACTCCCGCAAACTGGCTGAACAAGTAATACTTCATTCAAATCATCTTTAGTCATCTCTGACCTGCTACATTTTCTTCTTTGCACTGTCCCCTCTCCTGTTACTTTTCCCCATGAGGTTAAAATGAACAATGGCCAGGACGGGAAAGAAACTTGGAAACTCGTCAAACTTAAACAAAACATGTCAAAGACATTAAGGAATAAGAGAGTCCAAATTTGCAACCTAGATAAGTCATGGGTCCCCTGAGTGTGTGGAGTAGTCACCCCTCTTTCCTATATCAGCTAGATGTTTATTTATAAAGTAACTGCTAGTTACAGGGTGTCATATGAGGCTGTGGGTCTTAAAGAGAAACCACAGTGAGACACAGTGATCTTCCAGGAGGTTTTGGCAGGACTTGATCTCCATTCGTACCTACATTGCAGGGATCTCTTGTTTTTACCTCTTATTGGAATAGCCTGTCTCTGTGATTTAAAACACTGCTTTACTTATGTTACCTTAGTACTTGAATATCTTCAAAATCTCTATTCTACCAAAATAAACAAATAAACAACATACTGTAATGAAAGAGTTTTTCTGTCTTGTTTGAATTAGGAGAATCTTTTTAAAAGTCATTGGATGGTCCTAACTTCCTCTCCTGTTATTATATGGTGGCTGCTGCCACCTCCCAATGGAAACTTGGGGTTCCAAACCACTGCACAGCAGAAATAACATGAGACTGTCACCCAAGAGGCTTGCTACCCATGTGTTGTTGGGCAAGTTGTCTGAGGTGCAGTTTCCTCACCTGTAAAATGCAGGGTGAGGGAAGGTGATCCCTATGCCCCCAGGGTTCTCTGAGGCCCAGGGGGGGGGCATTCCAGGCTCCATGTAGCCAAATGCCAACACTCATTTCCATTCCTATTGTAACTCTCTCTGCTGTTCAGCCGTGTCTACTCATGGAATGTGTCACCTGTCTTTCCTACCTCTGGCATTTGCTAATGAGATGTCCATCTTGCAAGAGGATACCTCTCCCCACATTCTGCTCCCATTTCCTTCTCATCTTTAAATCCTGATCCGCCTTTCAGGGCTCAGCTCACAGCCCCTCTTCCCTGTGAAGGTTTCTTTAATTACCTTGACTCATGGCGAGCTCTCCCTCCTTTTCAGGTCACAGTTATTGTCACATGATTGATTTGAGTTGGGCATTGTGGTAGATGCCTTAGCTATTATCATCCTGATTTTTAAAAAGCAGATGTTGTTATCCTACTTGTCAGTTGAGGAAACCGAGGCTCACAGTAGCTAAGTAACTTGTTCAAGGAAACAGGTCCAGTCTGTGGGGAGCCTAATTTATAAGCAGCCCCTTCCTACTTCTGGTATTGGATAGTCTTCTCTGTGCTCCATGGGACATCTTCCCTCCATTAGAGAAGTAGCCATGTATATGAGGTCTCACAATTAAGTTCGTGAACTTGTTGCAACAATGTTGCTAATCTTTTTTGATGTGAGAGGGATTATTCATTAGGAATTTGTACCAACTGGACAAACAGTTAACCAAGTTTCCTATTTGGAAGTACTGAAAAGGCTGCGTGAAAAGGTTAGACAAAAAAACCTGAACTTTTCTCCAACAATTCATGGCTCTTGCATCACGACAATGCACCAGCTCACAGAGCACTGTCTGTGAGGGAGTTTTTAGCCTGTAAACAAATAACTGTATTGGAACACCCTCCCTACCCACCTGATCTGGCCCCCAGTGACTTCTTTCTTTACCCGAAGATAAAGGAAATATTGAAAGGAAGACATTTTGATGACAGTCAGGACATCAAGGTAATAGGACGACAGCTCTGATGGCCATTCCAGAAAAAGAGTTCCAAAATTGCTTTGAAGGTGGACTAGGCGCTGGCATCGGTGCATAGCTTCCCAAGGGGAGGACTTTGAAGGTGACCGTAGTGATATTCAGCAATGAGGTATGTAGCACTTTTTCTAGGATGAGTTTGCGAACTTATTTGTCTGACAGAGGGTGCCAAAAAATGTATACACACTTTAAGAAAGGAAAAAACTGTATTAAAGTTGTACTACTCAATGTATGCCAATAACAAAAGATGAATACAAGCCATGTGCATCCTTTCTTTGGCACGCAGGTATCTGTGACCATCTTCCCCACTGCAGGGCCAGCTGTGGCGGGCAGGCACCATTTATGTTTCTCTTTCTTTCAGAGTCTAGAAGAGTGCCATACACAAAGTAGATGTTCAATGAATGTTTGTTGACCAAATGAGTAAGCTGTCTTGCCACTCTATATTTGCAGATTACGTGTCTTCAGCCCTCATCTTCTGTCAGCCTCTTGCTTTTAGCAAAAAGGACAGCATATAGAAAAGGCACAAAGTTCACAGTAAAACGTATTTTTTTTAGACTCAGACACCAGTATGTGTCACCAGATGGAAAAGCAGGGTGATTTTTTTAGAAGCAGAGGAAGTAAGTGACTTGCTCCATATCCCTTCCCTTGGAATGATCATAATAATTACTGCCCTCCACTTCTTAAGGACATTGTGATGAAACAAGGTAAGAGAGAAGATGTGAGGGTCTCAATACCACACCAAAAACTAGCGTACGTTATTACAATGAAATGCTTTAGTGTATTAAGTTCGATGTAACTTCCCTAGGCCAAGTGTGCACCATGCTACATTCCCCATTAGATTTTTCCAGTAACATGTGGCATTTGTACCAAGAGAATCATGACAGAGAGCCTTCTGAACCTGGTATATGTACCTGTGGAATTTTTAAAAAGTATTTTAAAAGATAAAATGTATAAGGAGAATATAATGTGATCCTTAGTTTCAAGACTCAAAATTCTTTCTAGTTTAGCACCGAAGAGTAAATTATCAGCTTCCTGGCCTGCAGCAAATCAGCCCCTCCCCCTCCTGAGTCCCAAAGATGATTGGTCACCTCACAGAAGGTCATTGGCTCTGTGGCAGGGAAGTTGCATCGGGAGAATAAGTGTTCATGAAGAAAGACTGGCTTTTGTCCATAAAAGCTGTCAGAAAGGTGGTTTACATTTATAGGAAATAGTCCACTGCTTACATGAATGGCCAGGATGTAGCTGGAGTTGTTTAAATTTATTCGACTGTCTGGGAAAGCAAGCAATGTTGAGTTGCCGAGGATGGTCCCCAGTGCTTAGCACCTGTCATTGGAATCATCTCTCCTTCTTCGTTCTCTCCTCAGATTATCTTTCTACAAAACGGAGAGGTATTTCTGTTTGAGGTCATTAATTTTCCATCATTTCCCAAACAAATGGACAGGACATCCTGGATGAATAAATGAAGAGAGAAGCGTTCCTTTGGCAAGAGTCAACTGGACAGCAGCGTCCCCACTGTAAGTGTTGATGGAGGGCAGCCTCCCCAGAGGCACAGTTGTTCAGTGTGCTCCATGCACCCCTGCACTACGAGAGCTAAAACGGACAGAGTCTGGCTCTGACACCACTGCTGTAACAGATGCCACTAAATGCTGCTTTGTTCAGCTTTTCCAGAAGACCCATTCATTCTGGGTTTCACCACGTGAGTGTCTCAGAAATGATATTACCTTGGATGTGTGCAGAAAAAAAAAAGTGAGCTCAAGGATATGTGGGCTGTTGGATAAAAGTTATAGAACAATCGAGGAGCACAGATGAAGCCAGAAGCTGGTCTTACAGTCAGTAAATTGCATGAAAGAAACTCATTTTTATCATCCCAGCTGCTAGAACTGGGAGAGAACTATCTTCCCCACGGAGCAAGGACATGGAATTTTTACGAACTCACGTGAGAAAGAATAAGTCCAAACTCTTCCCCGTGGATTTGGAACTCCTTTCACTAACCAGTCCTTTTTCTCCCCTTCTTTATCCTTAATTGTCTTGGTTTCTGCTCTCTTCGACCACATTAATTTTCTACTCTTGCAGCAAATCTTTTTCCTGCTTCTGGAACTTGGTAAAAGATATTTTTTTGGCATTTGCTGGCATTTCGCCTTAGATTTTGTTTTGTTTTTTTAACTTTTTTATTTTGAAAGAATTACAGTGTCTTAGTCTGCTTGGGCTGCTATAACAAAATGCCATACACTGGGTGGCTTAAACAACAGACACTGATCTCTCACAGTTCTGGAGGCTGGAAATCCAAGATCAAGGTGCCAGCCTGGTCAGTTTCAGGTAAGGACTCTCTTCTTGGCTCATGGTTAGCCACCTGTTTACTGTGTGATCACGTGGCCTTTCCTTGGTGATGCACTTGGAGAGAGAGCTGTCTCTTCCTCCTTTTAAAAGGGCACTAATCCTATTATGGGGGACCCACCCTCATTAGGTCATCTATACCTAATTACCTCCTAAAGGCCTTACCTCTTATAACCTTCACATTGGGGGGGTTAGGGCTTCAACCTATGAATTTTTTGGGGAGGGTCACATTCAGTCTATACATACAGAGTCACGGTATGTTAAGAGATGGTATAGAGCTGTCCTGTGAACCCTTCACCTCGTTGCCCCTAATGCTTATGTCTTATATAATTGTAGTACACTATCAAAACCAGGAAACGCATTGGTGCAATGTGTGTGTCTGGTCCTATGTCGTTTTATAACGTGTGTAGATCTGGGTAACCACCACAACAAACAAGATACAGGACTGTGCCGCCACCACAAAGGTCTCCCTTTATAATCAATCCCCTGCCTCCACGAACCCTAACCCCTGGCGACACTAATCTGACTTCCATCTCTACAATGTTGTCCTTTCAAGAATGTTGCATGCATAGACTCATACAGTATGTGACCTTTTGAGGGATTGGCTTTTTTCAGTCAACATAATGCCCTTGAGATCAATGCAAGTGTTCTGTACATCAATAATGGTTCATTCCTTTTTAATACTGAGTACTATTCCGTACACATGACTTTTCATCTTTCTCCTCTAATTGGAAGCAATCCTTTCTTCTTACCCAGTCTTTCTCTCCTTTAAAACCAGTGCTCCCAGCATCTTTTCAGGGAGTTATTTCTGCTTAACTCAGCCTCAATTACTCCTTCACTCTCACTCCTTGCTGGGAGCTCTTCCAGACTCGGGTGCAGCTGGGTTTGGGAAGCACAACTGTTCGGCTTTATGCAAAATCAACAGTTGAAGGTGGATTGCTACGGTAGTGCCCCGGTCTCCGACAGCCCCAAAGCCTCTTCCTTATTTCCTTTTTTTGGTGGGTTTTGTTGGCTCGGGCCTTCTCAGTGCAGCCCTCATGCTGTGGATTGAATTGTGTCCACTCAAAATTCACTTTTTGAACCCTCCATCCCATGTGAGCGTACTTGAAGTAGGGACCTAATTAGGTTACGTCCTTATGGGTGGGCCCTGCTCCAATAGGATTCGTTTTCTTGTAAGAGGAGACAGCAGAGAGCTTCCTGCCTTGTTAGAGAGTGGCCTACAAGCCTGGAAGAAAGCCTTCACTAGAAACCAACCCTGCCGGACCTTGATCTTGGACTTGCAGCCTCCAGAACTGTGAGCAAATATTTTTTTCATTGTTTAAGCTGCCCAGCCTATGGTATTTTGTTACCTCAGCCAGAGCCGACTAACATACCTCATGTTAAATCCTTGGAAAAGCCAAGTGTGAAATAAATGTAACAACTGTAATAATGTTGAGCTTGCCTTGATCTAAAGAAAATTGTTTACATTACAATCCTGCTCTCATTTTTAATTTCATCTTTTTTTTAATTGGTTCATTTTGAAATCAGCTTTCATTTTATGTGTGTTTTGTTCTGTCATTGGAAATCCTTTTAATGAGTCGTTTGGGGAGCTAAGTTAATTGCTTGTTTGGATAACAGTCAGAAAGTGAAAGCTAAGTTGAACTGGCTCAGAGATTTAAATACCACCAGGCTTGGGTGAGGTATTTTATGGGGATTTGTCAGCACTTCAGAGTCACCATCTTGATGCCTCTGGGAGAGCTCTGAAGTGGCCTCCACATTTCAAATACCTAGACAAATGGTCAGTTGCATGAGCCAGGTAGAAGTGTATGCCCTTTAAATTTAATTCCAGTTATTCGTCATGAAAAAATAGTAGACTAGTGAAAAAGATGGGCCTGGTAATCTTTTCCCGAGTTTACATTTAAAATCTACTGATAACTTCTAATGTTAGAAGCTCTTACCCTGTGTCCCTTTTCAATACAGGAAGCATGAGGCTAAAAATTATTTCCCTAAATTTTTTTTTGTTTGTTTAAGTCAGCTGAGATATGAGATACCAGAAATCAAAACACACAGTTTTGTTCAAAACACCTGTATTCTTGGTCCACTTCTCTTCGATTTGTCAGCTTCCTGATCACACTGGAAAGTCTCTTTTATCCAGATAGTTGCTGGGACAGCTCAGCAAATGCAGGTTATTATTATTATTATACGTAACTGGCATATCGTAGTACCATGATTTATTTTCAGTTTTTATAACTCCTGTACTGTAGATGGTATTTTGCATCCTCAGAAAGGGTAACCTGAGACTCTTCCTGAAGTCCAATTTTTTTTTTAACTGGGGAAGGGGAACAGGACTTTATTGGGGAACAGTGTGTACTTCCAGGATTTTTTCCAAGTCAAGTTGTTGTCCTTTCAGTCGTAGTTGTGGAGCATGCAGCTCAGCTCAGCTGCAGGTTGAGTTGCTGTTGCTAGTTCCAGGGGGCACAGCCCAGCATCCCTTGCGGGACTCGAGGAGTTGAACCAGCAACCTTGTGGTTGAGAGCCCCCTGGCCCATGTGGGAATCAAACCGGCAGCCTTCGGCGTTAGGGGTACGGAGCTCCAACCGCCTGAGTCACCAGGCTGGCCCTGAAGTCCAAATCTTGAATGATGGCTTTTAGGTGCTTCTTATGTGTCTGTGTTGGTTTGCTCTGGGGGCTGCCCATTCATGGCTGATACCCCTCAGAGCTCAGTTTACACCTGTAGCACTGCACACCGATTCTCTGTTGATTCTGGCTATCACGGATGGGGCCTCTGACTGTGGCTCTGATGGTGAATTCTGGAGATTGCCGCTAAGATGGTGACAGTCTGCATTCTTAGAATTTCAGGGTGAAAAATGCATCAGTAGTTCCAGTGGACACAAGTACAGGATGTGGCAGGAAAGCTGGTCTGCCTAAGAGACTCTGCTCAGCAGGCAACGGGCAGCGAGAGAGTCAGTGAGATGGAGTGCTGATGAGTTAGCATTTGGTACAGGAGCTGGGCTGGGGAATGCATTGTGTAGCCTGTATTTCAAGGGCTTCAGCCAAAAATGTCTCCAGTGATGGGTATTTCCAAAAACCCTACTAGAATGCCTCACCAAAGCCTTGGCTTTAACAACCCACCAGATTGAAAGAGCATGAAGCCACCCAGCCATATAAAAACAGTTCTTTCTCCTTATTATTCCTCCATCCTCTCCCTGGTGTGATCTGAAATAGAAACTCAGGGGAAGAGAACAAGGACACACAGTATGACCAGGACACACAGTATGACCACACTCCCGTCTCTACAGGTGAGCGGCTACCCACCATGAACTTGACAAGAGGAGAGGGAGCAGAGAAGTCTTTGCTATAGAGTTAAGATGGATGTAGAGACTCATATCTTGCACTGAACAGTTTTGTCAATGGAGGTGGTGGTTTATGACTTCAGAGTGATGAGTGATTGTCTTTTGCCTCAGACTGAGCAGAAAAGTCATGCGTCCTTTCCAAGTTCTCAACCAGAAACAGGGAAGTTTAACGGGACTGAATAGGTTTAACAGGGACTACGGGAAACAAAAAGTGGAGTTTTAAACCACAGACTGTGCTTGTTCAATGGACTAATTACATCTCAAAGTGAGGGCATCCAAGAGTCATGGAACTGGTTCCTGTGCATTTCTTTGGTAAATTATGTGCACAAGGGTTTATGTTACCCTCATTTTGCTATCTAACGTCCATCTTGCTATCTAATGTCAGTGCATCAGTTAAGACACAGATGCCAAGCATCCCATTTTAATTTGGTTCGATACAATTGTTGTTTACTGTGTATAAATCAGAGCCTGGAAGTGGGTAGGAATACTGATGAGAAAACCAATCTGATAAAGTCTCCTTGACTTCACTTCTTACCTTCACCAAAAGGTCCTTAGCCTCCTTCTCAAGCCACCGTGGGTAAAAGGGGCTGTCCATACGGATGGAGTGGAAGAGCTCTTCCTCATCTTGTCCATGGAACGGTGACTGGCCAATCAGCATTTCATAGAGGAGAACGCCAAAGGACCACCAGTCAACAGAATGGTTATACTTCTGACCCAGCAAGATCTGTGTGACCGAAAGGCAGAGACGTAATCAATAACAAAAACGAGGTCGGGGAGTGAAAACCCCACATGGACTTCTCAGCGCCACTCAGTAAATCATGGAGGGTGATGACAGTAGGTATGATTTGAGCCAAGATCACACTGACAACTGCATCTTTTGAGAAACTTGGATAGAAATGAGTGGGCAATGCCAAAATTGAGTAGACGTTTTTGAGTTTCAATTCTCCTTTTCCTCTGGCCTTAAGCAAAATGACTGACCAGTGCCATTAGCCTTCATTTCCCATCTGTGATATGAGAACTGGTAGATTCAGATGTAAAAGAGCAGGTATATATCCAAATACTCCAGTGCCAATGAGGGGACCAAACCCAATCCACGCGTTTTTCTCCTACTGTCCTGAGTCTTTGCATGAAGTTTCCAGAAGTAATCAAGCACCCAGAGAGGTCATCGGACCAAGCCCACTCCCTAAAGCCTAACTGGTCATGGTTGTACAGCTAACAGCTCACCATTTTCATCGCTATTTGAGGTTGCCATTATGGACAATCAAACATTGTGACTATGCCAAGAGAGTAGGTTACCAATGTGTTCAGACACAGACGGCAGATCTCTTAAGCGCTATGCATAGCTGGATAGCAGTGTTTTGAGTAATGCTGGTCTGATGTATGTTTTAGGGAAGTGGATTTAAAGTTTGGAAGCCCAACTAATTTTTAAAAATATTTCTACCCTTTCACCAAGCCACTTTCCTGGCAGAAAAGGCTGGTACGTTGGACTTTCAGCCACTTCTGTGTTTAAGGTCAGAAGACAGAAAATGTATATGTCACTCTGCTCAATGCTTGTCATCCCAGCAAACCGTGCTGTCACCTTCTCTAAAACAGTACTTAGGGTCCAATGGATGAATGGATAAACACAATGTGGTCTATACATATGGTAGAATATTATTCAGTCTGAAAAAGGAAGGAAATCCTGACACAGGCTACATACAACATGGATGAATGCTGAGCGAAATAAGTCAGTCACAAAAAAAGACAAATATATGATTCCCCTTGTATGAGGAACCTAGAGTAGTCAGCTTCATAGAGACAGAAAATGGAGTGGTGGTTGCCAGGGGCTGGGGGGAAGTGGGGAGTTGTTGTTTAGTGGGTGTACAGTTCCCATTTCGTAAGATGAAAATGTTCTGGGGGCCGGTTATACAACAATGTGAATATCCTTCATACTACTGAAGTGTGCTCTTAAAAATGGGTAAAATGGTGTATTTTATGGTCTGTATATTTTACCACAATTAAAATCCTTACATAGGAGCACAACAACAATTGTTAAATGGAAGGGGGAAATCCTTATCTTTCATGATGGCTGCTGCCAGGATGGGCTGGGGCCAGCTGCTTTATTGCCCAAAACAAAATGAAGTGTTGAGTACAGAATTTAGAAAGCAAGACTGGGACCCTGTAGGGGTGGCCATCCTTTTCACCCTGCAGTTTAAGTCTTAGCTCAGTGCATGTGTGTGAGTACATCCACATAAACACACACACATACAGAGATCATTTTATGAGAGCGTTCCTTATGTGAAATGGAATCGCGCCCCCCCCCCCCTTTGGGATAAATGATGGAATTGTAGCATTGATGGCATTACAAAAGAAAAATGACACTACAGTTCTAGACATTCCAGTGTTTTCTAGCAAAGCGGCATGTCTTGATGCTGCTGGACTTTTCATGCAGTAGAGAAATGTGCAGAGCAGCTGTCTGTGACCCCGACCCCACCCCAGGATTGTCCTTGGGAAAGGAGAGAAGCTTGAAGTGAAGTTTAGACATACTGTGAAAGCGTCTCTAACAAGACTCGCTGAAAAAAAACAACCGCAACAACGAAGTAGCCATGATGGCCAGCCAAAAATGCTGCAATTCTCCTTCTGGCTTAGTCCCTTGTTGTGTAGTTTCGGGCAGAATCCCCGGCCTCTCTAAGCGTCTTTTGTGAAGAGTGATAATATCTGGCCAGCTTTTCCCTGGGGTTGCTGTGAGGATCCAGTGAGAAGTAGGAAAGACAAAGTGCTTTGTCACATGGAAATGACTAGATGTTACGTGATAAATATCTGTCTCGATGAACTGGTACCCATTTGTGAAAATAAAGAGCTAGTTGCCAACAGAATTTTGCAATCTGCCACGGATTTCCAGGATAAAAACGCTCTCCACTAGCCTTAACTCAATATTTAAACGCTAAAGTTCACTTTCAAGTTTAGAAAAAGTTACCTTTGCCTTAAAGAATAATCTAAAAGTAGACCTAGGGAGAACTAATAAAGGAAATGAAGACGCACACACGTGCACAACTGGTTCTGGTAAATTTGACTAAAGAGCGGCCCAGTTCACAGGCAATTCCCAGGACGTGTCACCAGGGGGAGCCCAAAGCAATCAGAAATTGCTGGAGTATCATCACATCTTTGTAAACAACTTCATTTGGCAGGACAAGTGAAGAGAAATTTGGAGGACGGGAGACAGCTGTGGTGGAAACGAAGCCTTCTAAAGCTAGGTGATGTTAAGAAAGAATTTCAGCCTTAAGTCAGGAGGAAGAAAAAAATGTAGATTCATATTCAATTATATGCTGTTAGAATGTCTGCAAATGCTTTGCTGGTATGCGTGAAGGTTTCCCATACATTGTGTTTCATTTATAAGACCCCCTGAGGTAGGTCCCAGGACCTACCGAGGGCAGTAACTGGACTTCGGGAGGTTACAAGTCTTACTTCAGGTCTCCTAGTTAGTGAGTTGAAAGCTACAGTATGTTCTGAAACCTGTTTTTTTTGTTATTTAACCTCATTATTTTAATGAAGCATAAATATGTTTGTACTATTAATAAAGGGAATGAAATTTAGTTATTTAAAAACTATTTCATCTTCAGTTCAACCTGATGATATTCCTTTTGATGCATATTTTATAACACACAGACTATATTGGCAATAATATACGAGGTTTATATATAATAAATATATATGTACTTGGGATGCTTTTTTAATTGATGAGGGAGCATGGTCAAAACGTTTGCAAATATATAAGGAAGATGCACTGGCAGTTGGACGGTGATGAAGAGGAAAGCCAGGTAAAAGGGCCTCACTGGGGTCCAGATAGCAGATGGCAAAGGCCTGGGGTGAGGTACCAACAGTGAGGAGGGGAAGGAACTGGAGAAGCATGAGGGATTCAAGTAAAGGGATTCATTCTGAGGACTGAGGGAATAGACAGAGAGGTCTCTGTGGTCTAAATTTAAAAGGTCTGTGTGTTTGGACTCGGGAGGGGTAAGGAAGAAGGAGGAAGCTTGGATAAGTCCTAGTGTTCCGGCTACATGGATGTGTAATTCACCAAGAAGGGAAAAAGAGAAGGATGGGTGGGAGTGGAGCAAGCTCAACAGAGAGGAGTTTGGGACCTGTTATGTTTGAATGGCCTGTGACACTTAGTTGGAGATTTCAAGCAAGAAAATGGACATATGGGTCCACAGCAGGAAGAAGTAGTTGGTTTGGGCTGGCCATATTGACTTCGGAGTTAAAATCATAATCATAAATACAGTTGCTCATGGAGAATGTCGATAGGAAGAGAAGAGGACCAATGATGGAATCATGTGAAGACAAGCATGCTTGAAGATGAGAAAAAAAGACTAAAGTTGCAAAGAGAGAAGTAAGTCACTGAAGCTAAATTCTGGAAGATGTCGAGGGAAACAGAATCAGGAAGGAAGGATTGCCAGAGAAAAGATGTGGCATAAGGCATTTGTAGACAGGGAAGTTAAAAGCTGTAATTTCTTGTTGACCAGAGGCCAACCTTGTATTTAGACCAGGTTAAATCAAAATTAAATACCACATCAGCCCAGGGCAAAACCACATACTTTTGATAGTCAGGATGGCACAATTACTTTGGCAATGACAGAGATTTGCTGCTAAGTTTGTTTGACCCGGAAATCTGAGGTCCATCACTGCCTATCAAACAACTAGCACCATTCACACATTTACTGATATTCATTCATTCTTCCGAAAGACTATTTGTTAGCACCGAGCCCTGCAGTCTGTCCTTGGATATAAGAGTGAATAAGATCACAGTAATCTACATGTGATTCTCTCTTGACAAAATTGCATGTGATAAAATGCTATAGAACGATACACACTGTGTGTCTATATCAATGTTCTGGTTTTGAGACTGTAGCAGAGTTACGTAAGATGTGATCACTGGGGGAAGCTGGGTGAAAGGTACATAGGGGTGATGTTTCTGTACTATTTTTGCAACTTCTTATGAATCTATAATTATTTCAAAATAGAAAGTTAGTAAAAGTAGAATAAGAAATAGCCCCTGACTTGGCTGGTAATGCAGAGAGATTCAAAGATGAAAAAGCAAGGATGACAAGTGTCATGCTGTGGGGAGGATCAGGTGGTACGGGGGTGTCTGATCTCCCTGAGGTGATAGCTGGGGAGGACTCCATAACAAGGGGAAAGGAGGAGAGAGTTGGATGGATGGATGGATGGATGGAAGGAAGCCTTCCGGGCAAATCACCTTTTTCTGGGGGCTCAGAATATGAGAGTGATGCCTTTATAAAATCAGCTTTCATAGGTTCTCCCTTTATGCTTGTAATAATGTGACGTAAGTACTATCCTCATTTTATAAAGGAGGGAATGCAGGTCCATGGACTCCAGGATCCTCTCTGTGCTCACACAGTGGCACTTGGGGACCACCGTGTAGGTTTTTCTGGTCCCCAGATGACACCACTGGACTTATTCAGGTGGATACTTATGAGCCTGTTCAGCATCCACCCGGGTCTTCGCCGCTGTTGCCTCTGGTGGGTCTGGGCAGAATGGATATATTTTAAGGCCGGGGGTTGAATGAATACTGTGCTCCATGAAAGAGTAACAGCAGCCCCTGTGTGCGCCGCATGTATGAAATACTGGGGAAAACAAGGTCAAGTCCCCAATGAGAATGCATCAGATCTTCTGATCAGCAGGGGAGGAAGAAGCAGTGGTTGGCGCAGGTGTGTGGGGTCGGGAAGGGGCACTGTACGTCCCTACCTCAGGGGCTATATAATCAGGGGTTCCACAGAAGGTGTTCGTTCTGGCATCTCCCAACATGTTCTCTTTGCACATCCCGAAGTCCGCTATTTTGATATGTCCATCTTTGTCTAACAGGATGTTATCTAGCTTCAGATCCCTGCAAAACACAAGCAAAGCAAAACCTCACTTTAATAATGACAATTTTGTTAAGATAGAATTGCCGTAGGAGGGGGCGGTCTCTTGTCTCATCACTCATAGCCGGGCAGCCCTCACTTTGGCTACACCCTGTGAAATGGTTTCCCTAAGTGAACTGTCAGCCTACTCTGTAAGCACCCAACCTGGTACTGAGTATCCCTGATGGAAAACTTCAGGACTGGATCACACAGCTGCTGTCTTCAGCAGTCCGTGTGGGCCGTCACCTACCCCTTATTGATGACCTTGGGTCGGGACCGTGAACGTTTGCCACAGGAGAGCATTGTCCCACTCTCCTTCTAGCTGGTGTGTGTCTTCCTTGTATGTCAGGTTCCCAACTGTCCCTTCTCACTGCATCGTGGTGCTGGCCTCCAGCAACTCAGCCAAACTCCCGTCTAGCTCCATTTTTATGTTTATTTCTCCCCCTTAATCTGCAGTGAGTCAGAAAGCAGGACAATCAGCTTTTGAAGATTTGTATGTCAACGCTGTATTGAGAAGAGAAGTCAGGAGAGTGAAGTACAGTAGCTTTTGTCTAAGGAGGATGTGAAGGAGGGTATCCAATGGGATAGACACCCAGTCAGGAAAGAGGGTGCGCGTGGCATCTCGTGGGCTCCCACAGCTTTCCATGAGTATGTCTGAGTGTTCAAGGCGGAGCTCCCCTCTGCCTCCACCCAAAAGGAACACTCAGCCGGCGTTTCTGGGTGGCCCAAAGCAAATCCACGCAGACACAAGAGACACGAAGAGGACAGAAGAGAGGGAGGAAGCAACAAGGTATCAAAGACAAAGAATGGTGGAAGGAAAGGAGATGAATGGAGGTGAGAGGGAGAAGAAGAGTAAGGACCTGAAAAAGGACAAAGTAAGCTCAGGACCTTAGTGCGTTTGAGACTGGAATTTCTTCCTTGGTTGTTACTGAATCATCGTCTGTGTTATCCCTACGGGCAGGAAGCCTGGGTGTGGAACTTTCTGCCACCGGGCCATTTCACTTCACTCAAATACCATGATTACATTAATGGGACCAGGTCATCCAGATATCCCAGTGTTTCTCTCCAAAGAGTAAAATTTACCTGTAGACAATGCCTTTGGAATGAAGGAACTGCAGACCGAGAATGATTTCAGCAGCATAAAACCTGAGGGGAGGAACATGAGGGTTCACATGAGAGCGTTAACGGAACCAGGCAGCCCCCCACTTTGTCTAGCGAGTGGTCTGTGCACACACACAATCTGCTTCACCCTAGCAAAGGGCGGATGTCAGCCCTGACAGATGAAGCAGAGCTGGCATCAGAAGCGTGTACTCCCTGCTCCCCGCAGCTGGTGCTTATATTTTAAACCACAATGCTCAAACTGTCATTTCCCCCCTCATAACACATACACGAACATTAAATATATAGTAATAGTATAACACGAACATTAAATATATAGTAATAGTATAGCATAATAGGAAAATAATTTTCCCTTTTATTTAAAACTCTGCGTGGAGCCCTTAGACCTGTATGCAGGGTCATTCCAAATAGACCTGCCTTATTTACGTGCATGAAATGCAGCCTAACATGGGGAGGAAAGGATATGAGAAGATGGGGGTGATACGGGGCTCTTCATTCAGGGACAGACTGAAAGGAAACAAGTTTACACCATCACTGGTGGGATTACAGCTAGACCTAAGGAGAGCTTCCTGGTCATGCGGTTTGCTGGATTTCACAGAAGCACGCAAACACCGCCGGCGAGGACACACTAGCTAGCGTGTGTCTGACGGCTTGCGTGTCGTGCAGAGCTGGGAAGGACGCAGGACCCAGTGAATCCTTTCTGGCACGAAAAAAAATCCCAGACAGTTATGTCTGGGCACTTGGCTGACGGCCCCTGAAGGCTATGAGGTCAGCGGCGTGCTCCTCAGTAGCTGGAGGTCACCAAACAGCCATCTCATCAAGATTTCTGCAGGAGCTGGTGGGCAGGTCCATCTTTCAATCCAGGTCAACCTCAGTCAAAGCGTTCCTGAGGGGCGAGTGAAAGATGATTGAAGAAATAAAGCTCACGTGTACCCAGCATTTGTGAAGGGACTTGCTGGCACAGTTTGTGCTTTGGATGTCACCGTGGTTCCGCCACCACTCAGGAAACAGGGCCCGCGGGAGGAAGAGTGGTGGGAGTCCTGTGGGACTCACCTGCCATCCCAGCGGATAAACGCAGCCAGCTGGTTGGCGTTTGTATCCAGGGTTGCTTGCTGCCCAAGGAGGTGAAGATTTATTTTCACACTAAGTGCCTCTTCCTGTTTCCTGGTTCTCATGCTTCATGCTTCACGCTGGGCTTCCCACTGAGGGCCTCCGCTAACGCTTCATCCTGTGCCCCGTGCAAGATCTGTGCTATACCTGACTGCTTTCTTTGCAGGGGGTGACTATTTTCTTCTCTGCTCAGATCGTTTATCATAGAAGCCGGATGAATTAGGCATCTCCCTGAGAAACTAAACAGTTGATTTCAAAACACAGAGAAAGGAAACAAAGCTGACATGCATGTGAGCATCACAAACTGGGAAAACTGTTGCCTTGTGTGATTTGTTCCTTGGGATGACCGTATCCTGGGAGTTAGGTGTGCCAAGTGAGGAAACAAAAATGCCATCGGGGAAAAGTATTCCGTGGGCATTGTGGGGAGACATAGAAACTACCAACAACGATGGAAATACCCCAATCCCTCCCAAGGAATCTTACGTTGCTCTGGAAAGATCAAACTTGTGGCAGCTTTGGATGTGGTACATTAAGTCTCCTCCGTTGAGATACTCCATCACGAAAAAGAGGTTTTCCTAGGGAAAAACAAAGCAGTCCCAACCTTTAGCTTCCTTGAAGAAAAGAACACAAGGATTACTTTTTAAATGGGTTTAGGTTATTTCACAGGAACCAATTCTGTCTTGACATCACTTATGAAAAGACTGTCCAATGCATTTGGCCGATCGACAGCATTTCTGAGCCCTGAGAAGCCAGCAGCCTATAGGACATTTACTAGGACGCTCGTATGCTAGGATTCCACAGACGGGCACAGCATGGCTGAGGGCCCAGCTGGACTCGTTTGCCTGGCAGTGGGGTGACGTGGGCACTTAGTGAGGGCTGATTGTCTCCTTTCTGAAATTGCCAGAGTGTGGGATGGGAGACAGAATCCACATCGGGGATCTGACTTCAGGGGCAGGCTGAAGGCATCCCTGCGCTCAACACTCAGTAATAGTTCTGAACGTGTTCTACAGGCATGGGCCTGTGGGAGGGATGAGTGTGGACATGCTCACTGCTGCCTCAGCCATCAAAGATGGTGAGATGCAATCCTGCCTTCAGGGAGCTTACAGTCAACAATAGCCATCTCTCTCTCTCTAGTCTAGGCTTCACTTGTGGCAAGTCCTGCCTTGCAAGCATGTTGCCCCTCTCAGAGGACTCCATGCATGTTATTGGAGCTGGTGCCCTTGAGTGACAGCTGTCAAAAGCAAGGCTGAGTGGTCTGTAAGGTGTGGTCAGACTGTCAGAGGTGGCTATGATTCCAGGACTCCTGAGCTCCTCCTCCTGCATGAGTCAGTACGTTCTCCGTAACTAGACTCATAGCGCCCTGATTTTTAGAGTCCCCATGAACCACAGAATTAGTAATCCATAAAGTGTGGGGACATTGTGGCATGTCTGTGCATAAATTTGCACCTGCAAACCTCACCTGGGTGATTTTTTAACAGAATTAACCTTTAAGTTTCGGTGTGAAACTAACTGTGGCCCCAGAGTATAGGAACTGCTGGTAGAAATGGCATCCTGTTGTGACAATGAGTACATTGCCTGTTATTTTAATGGAAGTCAGGTCTTCACAGAACAGGGGAAACCATGTATTGTGGCCATTCTCTCAAAAATGCAGGTAAATGTAAGCGTCACTCTGCTTTTTCAAAATGGACCTCAGACGGGAGGCAGTGGAGCCCACTCTTGGTCTTGTGGACAGGCCCAAATTCTCTGCTGACATGATATCATTGATATTTCACACATACTTTGAGATGAATCATTTGCCTCATTTGCACACACCTCCTTTCTCATTAGCACTTGTGCCCTCGAGCTCTTGTAGCCATAACTATTATATGAACACTTTCTAACCTTTACCTTTTTACCCACAACTATGATGGCCCATACGCACAGTGGTGGGATTGCCCAAAGATTCTGGAGAACGAAAGGTATAAAAGCTTAAAGTGACACCATTTATAACAGTGCTCAGATGAAAGATTCCCTTCCAGTGTTAGGATGCTTCCAAATTCCTATAAGGCTGACATTTCGGAATTTACAAATTGTCCATTTGGACTTGTTGAAAGCGGGGGAAGGCGACTTGGGACAAAAGGTGAACTCTTACTCCTACACATGCCCGGCATAGCAGGCCCATCGCTTCTTGTGTCTAGATCAGACTGTGCACCTGTGGCAGGGATTGGGAATTGAATTTGTGCCGCGAAAGAGAGTCTAAGAAGCCATGGGACTCGGCTACTGTTTACTACCATGGGCATTCCAAGAAGACCATGCTGCCATAGTGGTTACTAATTGAATAGTAATGGCGATTTACAGCATGTTGGATGCCATACTTAATTCCACTAAAAGACTTTATGCTTCCACGGTAAATCTTTTGAAACGATCTGTTACACTTCTCATCTTTATATTGAGCTGGGGGCACTGAAAAAAGCCCATTGATTTTGGTTACTTATGATGGCATTTTGCTTTAAGTCTTTGGTTTGGGTGAATACCAGCTAAAACATGGCTTAATTTTTAAAGCTCAGCTTGGGTGGGCAGGAAGGGGGACCTGTTATTCCTCTGGAGGGTGCTGTGCTGAGATCTTTGCCACCTCCTAGGGGTTCTGATAGCTGTTTGGAAGTCTCTGGGATCCACTCATCCGGGGAACCCGTGGGCCTACTCTGGGCCCAGTGAGATGGCTCTGTGATGAAATTGGCATTCACGTACGCACATACAAACTACACAGTCCCGGGGTTTGCGTTTTGAGTATCGCAGTTTGAAGGATGGGTAAACCTTTTCCAAGTTGAATCCCAAATCCCAGTCATAAAAATTAAATGCAAATAGAATAGCCTCAAACTTTCGGAAACATCTGGCAAGGAGTGCTCAGAGCTGAGGGTAACCTGCCCCTGACCTGGAACCCTGCAGGTCAGGGGCCGGACCACTATCGAAAAGGCAAGTCTGCCCACTGGGGAAACTCCAGATTGGGTCACGTAGGGCCCACCCAGAGAAACACGGCGACGAGGGGTAATTGTTATGGCCATGGACTTCGCCCTTCCTCAGACCTGAATTCAGATCTCCTCTATTTGTGACCTTGGAGAAACAACAAGGTCTTAACTCAGCTTCTATCGAGCCTCATAGTGTTCATGTGTGAAATGGAGGGAATGGTATCCCCACATCCTAGGGTTGTCCTGAATATTAAATGAGATGATATACGTAGAAAGCTGGCTCACGGTTGGCACTCAGCATGCACTTGCTATATGCTAGCTGTTGTCATTATAGGAAACAATTTCAAAGCCAGTCAAAAAATAAACACAGCAGCGTTTTCAGAGAAAAGACCAGCACAGTCTGGTGGCTCTTGAAACAAAGAGGGAAATGGAGCTGGCTCTCCTCCAGCCTGGTCTTTCTGTTCTGATCCCGAGCTGGCAGAAAATGCAAAGCAGGCTTCCGAGGGGGAATATGGACTCGCCAGTGTAGACCTCTCTTCTTTGGGTCTGGTCACATGTTAACTGTTGCCCACGATTCTTTCAGGAGAGTGAGAACGGACACGTGAGGGTGGTGGGGGACTGGATGCTCCATCTGCCTGCGACTTAGATTTTTGTCATCCACAGCGTTTGTGGCGTGGACATGCTGTCCCTGTGCTGTCACTAACTGGCTTGAGATCAGATAAACCTCACCATCCCCGGGCTTCAGTCTCAGCCTATGAGAAATGAGAAGGATTGGCAGGACCCTTAACTACATCCCGCTTTACTGGCCTAAAGACTCTCTGATTTTCACCGTACATTTAATTTCCTCCCCTTTTCTTGGGGGAAAGATGAAATGAACAAACTGTGACTAGTGAGCACATTGCAAGACTTGTATAGTGCTTCCCAAATGATAAATATTAGTAAGAAGATGGTATGCTTCTAAAATTCTTAACAGCAGTCTTTGACCAGAAGCAACGCATATTTAAAGACAAGTGAAAGAAATAGAGATGAGCCTTTCCTTTGAACCTCCAAGGCGGTAAGTATGATGGCTGGGTTCATTATGGCCCACTGTGCTACCCAAAGAAGGTCCGAAAACACCAGTCAGAGGGCCTCCTGCCATCTAATAGTCTCCTGGTTCTGCCAATAGACCTTGGCTATTGTTGGGGCCAGCATCTCTGTGTCCGCGTCCTGGCTGCTTTACCGTACGCATGAATCCCACCATGGGCCCAGGGCTGAAAATCAGACTGGGTTAGAACAGACTGTGGCTTAGCCATGTTTTGAGTAGACAAGAATGGCAGGAGAATGACTTCTGGATTAGTCTTTGCATTTTGTTTCTGAATCGTGCATCTTATTCTTTTAGGAAGAACTCCCGCAAGCCTGCCCGGAGAAGTGTATTACCTCTGACTTTGGAAACGAATCAAAACAAAGGAGTGGACCTCAACCCCTAGAACCCACGCCCCGGTCCAAGCAGTCGGTGAGTTGTTTTCACTTTGCCTACCTACTGGCTCCTTGGAAAAGTGAATTTTATAATTTGGAAGGTTGCCTTACTTGGCCAAGTTTCCTGCAGGAGGAAACACACTAAGGTTCTTGCAACCTCTGTTGGTTGCAAGGTGGACTGATTTGTAAAGTGAGTGTTCCCATAAATCTTCGTGTACATGGTCTTCAAGGTAAGTTCTCTGACTGTTCTTCCTTCATCCACTGATCTTATAATGAAACAATAAAACACTGGGCATGTTTGGGTCCTGTGGGTGAAGGGAGTTTGAGTTGGGGTTTGACAGTATAATTGCATCAGGGCCACTGGAAGAAGTGGCTCATTGACTAATGCTGCACATCCTCTGACTAACAAGAAAGCATTTGATATACCATTCAATAACATTTATTTATCGATCAGCTCTCCAGTTTACAAATATTCCTGTGATACGCGTGCTGCTCTGTATGCCAGACCATAAAAACAAGAGAGTAACGGTTATTGCTTTGCTGTGATTTTCTGACAACTGAAGGCAATAATCAATGCTGATATTCTGTTGCTAGATGGGTATTCAAAGCTCTGTGGCTTTTCGTTTATTTTTTGGGGTGCTTTTAAAAATGGTATTTGTTATATTCTTGCATAATCATTTAAATATATGTTGAGTACTTTCAAAAATTCAAAATAGCCTTGTGGTTTTTGCAAAGAATTATGTGTGTTTGTGTACAAACTACTGAATTTTCCAGTTTTTACAAGTATCTTTCACTACTTGGTTGGAAGAACTGTATAGATGGTTCCCCTATGTTCTTATAAAAACATGAGCTCGCTTTAGGAGGATTCTAAATTCCTTTGTATTCATTTTCTTTGTGAAATATCTATATGAAATTTAGCTGTAAAAGTAATTTATACTGGTAAAAAAAGGAAGGGAGGTAAAGACTGTATACAAAAATGGACATATTTACCCATTTGGGAGACCACCTCAGGGATGATGTAGATGCCTGATCACTGCACTGTACACCTGAAGCTGAAGCTGAACAATAATGAATGCCAACTATAATTTTATATATGTATGTATATGTTTACAAGAAGTGGAGTACAGCATTAGGAATAGAGACAGTGGAAATATAATGGCTGTGTGTGATATCAGAGGGGTAGTAGATGGGGGAGAGGGGGGTTCACACAGTGTGAGGGATATAAATGATAAACGTCTAAGTATTACTTTGTCTTGTGCACTTGAAACTAATAAAAAAATGGACATATTTAAATAGTCTGCTAATCCAAGAGCTGGAAAAAAATAGATTTTGGATAACATATATTATGTACTAATTTCAGTGGTTTTCGAGGCCAAATCCTTTAAATCATTCCGGTTTAAATTTAACCAAGACATTGACTTTGATTTTCTGCCTTTGTGACTCTTTTTACTTACAATGTTGATGCACTGAATCTGAATTAGAAATGGAGGTGGGGGTCCCCTTCAGTGAAGATATGCATTTTTACTTCTACTTCCTGTGCCTCCAAAGCAAGGTTTTAGTTGAGAATAACAACCTGTGAGTGCTGCCTTTTTTGACATCCTGAGCTCTGTGGTCATGAGGACACGAAGGGACTTCCTGTCTCAAAATAGACCACGGAGCTGGGATCAGGGCTGCCCTAGCTGTGCGCTCAGAGGAGCGCCCAGTTGAGGCGGAGCTTGCAGCCGGCCGGCATACCTGCTGGGCACACTGGATCCTGGGATCACCCAGACGTCTCACTGGTACACTTACACGTCCTGCATTGGTGTGGTCACACCAACACTCAGTTCCTTAGGTATGCTTGTAATTTAGAAGGCTGGAGCAATTCTGAACTTGGAGTACTTTATTCCTTTCTTCTGTATTGAGCTATAAATTAAAACATTCTAGAAAAACAGGTTTATTGCCTTTTTCATAAAGAATATAGTATAACAAACTTAACAGATAATCACATATTTACTTTCTATATAAAAATGTAGAGATAGAGTGTGTGTGTGTGTGTGTGTGTGTGTGTGTGTGAGAGAGAGAGAGAGAGAGAGAGAGAGAGAGAGACAGAGATGGAGAGACAGAGAGAGAGAGACAGATAGATGGAGGGGGAGGAGGAGAAGGGAGAGGGGAGGGAGCGAGAAATGGCTCTCTGTGGACCAGCAAACTCATTTATTAGGGCCTGTTTATATTTCTACTGTAAACTCTAATTAGTAAAATTCACTGCCTTCAATAGATTCGTTAGTATATGTCAGAAATAATGTTCCAGTTTCTAGAGGTTTGTACCTTCCAGTGAGAACTCAGCCTTTGTTGGTATTTACTGGCTTAATTGTCCCACAGGGTCTTCGTGCATTAATAACACCCAAATTATTTTCCTTCATCACAGAAGTACAAACAGGACCCTATTTCATGAATTTTAAAACTGTTTTCTTTGATATGATTAGGTCTCCAAATGAGAGGCAATGTAACAGTTAGGCCTATGGACTTTGCCGCCAAGCTGCCCAAATTCGGATCCTGGCTCCCCTACTTAGTAGCTAGCTGCTTGACCTTTAATGTGTTGCCGACCCTCTTAGGGCCACCTCATTTTCCTTAACCGTGAAATGGGGATAATGATAGTGTCTACTTCATAAGGTTTCTGTGAAGATTAAATGCACTAAAATGTGTAATGTGCGTAGAACATGGACTGGGACTGACACACAGTAAATGCTCTATAAATATCAGCTGTTATTATATTTATGACAACACTTATTACATGTGATGCACATGCCATGCATATTGAGAAATATACAAGTATGTTCACAGTACGGGAGGGTCTCGGGAACAGATTGAGTTTCAACATAAAGGGCAAGTTTTAAGGAATGTGATTTTGAGGGGAAAATGACCTACTCTGTGGAAGATTTTAAAGTTACTAAATTATCATTGATATAAAGAAAAAAGGTACAAAAAGAAGGAAAAGAAAGAAAATGCTCCAAAATCCTACCTCTGGGTATCCTCGAACAATATAACTGGGAACAACTCTCTTCTTTTATAATAGTTTTGTGTACTTTCCAGTGTTGAAAGGATGTTTTGGTGTAATTACTTTTATAATGAGGGAAAGTATTAATGAATTTTACTTAAAAGTTTTAGATGAGTGATTTTTCTACCCCTTTATGTTTATATGGCGTAGATTCTCACTATTTGCCAAGGGAGTAGATTATTCTTGTTCAGATTTAGGCTATGAAGAGCAGATTCCCCAAAGTATAAGGAATAGTTAGGGCCTTGTACTCTAGTCAATTTCATTATTAGTCACCCAATATTTTATATTATGTTGTATTGTATTGTATTGTATTGTATTGTATTGTATTATATTATACCGGTCTTTATAAGACTGGGTCTTATATTAATTTTTGCTCCAAAAGACGCATTAGAGCTGACGGTCCAGCTAAGTCTTATTTTCGGGAAACATGGTAGCCCTATTTGTAGTGTTGGCCTGGAAATTTACGTTCAGTGTTGGATGTCAAGTCAGATGCCATCTTTCTCAGGTCACTTAAATTGAAACTGGCAGGTTTTTAAACATAAATAAAGTATATCCAAGGCATCGGGTAGTAGAGTCATCTGATCACATACTTTTAAAATCACATTTCATCAAAATAATGCAAATAGAATAATTCTTTCAAAGAAGAATAGAAATATCAGAAAGATTTAAAAAAGGAAGCATCATTAAAATAAAAATCTATGTTCATAATATAAAAGAAATATGACTAAATACAAGATTAAAGTGATAGATTTCTCACAAGACTGTGTTTGCACACACAAATATCATTTAAAGAAGTTAAAAGTCCTAGGGCTGTCAAAATATATCAATATTTATAATGTAAGATAGTTCTTTAAAAGAACATTTTGTGAATGGATATTCTAGAATTAGTAAAGGGGAAATGTAAAGATCGACTCAGAAGTTATTTTGATATGATCTAACTTCTACACTGCTTTCTCCTTAGAACGATTACATTCCTTTTTAAGAAGAGAATGAAAACAAGGAGCTCAGAAAATTATTTAGTAACGATGACTATTCAGTATAGCTGATGGTTACCAAATGTGCCTGTATTTGTTGAATACAGGAGAAGTTTATAGCATTAAAGAAATTAGCTAATGATTTTATCAAACCAATAACAATTAATTTTGAAAATACACAGAGAACTTGGCAAATGTCGTGCAATTGAGGTCAGGAATATAGACTCCCTCTCCAGAAAAAATAAAGTGGGAAAAGGAGGAAAAGAATAGTTGTAGTCATTTTTTCCTACTATTTTTTTTCCTTTGAAGGCTAGTAAATTAATGTGATGCATTTTATACAAGAGAAGATTTGCAATGTCTGAAGAAGAAATGCAATTAGAAGTACAATATTCATTACTGGTACCCCTTTAAGAATATCATATGGTAAGCATATGTAATAAATGTTGTGACATCCAAGATTATGGTATAATACTGAAATCAGCTCTACCTTGGAACATATCCTGTTACAGCCAATAGAAACTTCTGGAAAGTGCACCCTGAGAACAATGGGGAGCCAATCCATATCTAAAATTAAATGAAATAATGCACATACAGTACGTAGCCCTGGACCTGGCACATAGTAAGGACTCCTTAGTCCGTGTTGAACTTTGTTACATGTATTGTTGTTACTCTGTCACACAGGAAAGGAAAGCATGGAGTTGTATTACGGTCAGAGCAGGAAGGGCCCCACCATTTACAAGGTCTGGAGCAAGAATACAAACAGGTGCCCCATATCATGTGTCTAAAATTTTAAATGTTATAAATCAAGCTCATCAACTATGAAACTAAGTATGTTTGTCCTAGTATATTCCTATGAAATATATGTCAATCATGACCAAGACAGCCAGTGACGAGTTTAGAACTCCCCCAGTTCTTGTCCCAGTTAAGTGGCCTCATGGGGAAAGAATTCCTGCCCGCTCCCACTTCCTACAGCAGAATCTAGGAAGATGTTCACACATGCATTGAGCTATTTGGGTCTGGAATTCTGGGGTTCTAGAGCATGGCTTAGGAACAGGGATGGGGAAAGAGAGAGGCATGACTCCTTGCTCTGTGGGGAGAAGTGGCTGGCGGAAGGCCAAAAGGAGGCTTCTCAAGTGAGAGGGTGGGGAGAGACCCTCTTGCTTGAGTCTAAATTTAGGACATGCCGTGGCTAATTCTCCAGTTAATTGAGCCGTGAGTTGGATTTGAGGTTTAAGTACCTTGAAATCTCAAGGTTATTAACAATTTTGGGTTGAGAGTGTTATCTAGAGAAGAGCACTAGACTGTGGTCAGCTAGGCTGATGTTTGGATCTCTGTTCCTTTGGTGTCAAAATAAGGGGATCTGCCTCCTTCTTACATTGAAAAAATTCTTTGTCTTTTGAGTCTGTCATAAGAAAATGAAATGAGTATAACTAATCAAATTAGTAGCTATAAGCAACCAAGATGTACCCCAGTAGGTGAATGGATAAAGAAACTGTGGTCCATCCAGACAATGGCATATTACTTGGCAATAAAAAGAAACGAGCTATTAAAGCCATGAAAAGATATGAAGGAAACTTACATGCATATTACTAAGTGAAAGAAGCCAATCTGAAAAGACTACATGGTTCTAAGTATATAACATTCTGGAAAAGTAAAACTATGGAGATAGTATAAAAAGATCAGTGGTCAGGGGCGGCTGGTTAACTCAATTGGTTAGAGAGCGGTGCTCTTAACAACAAGGTTGCTGGTTCGATCCCCACAGGGGCCACTGTGAGCTGCGCCCTCCACAACTAGATTGAAACAACTACTTGACTTGGAGCTGATGGGTCCTGGAAAAACACACTTAAATAAATAAAAGTTTAAAAAACAAATAGAGTCCTCAGAATAAAACAGCTCCCTTCCCACCTGCGATTTTCAGGCATTGAAACAATTGTATATAACACTATAATGGTGGATGCATGTCATACATTTGTCAAAACCTGTAGAATGTTCAATATAAAAAGTGAACCATAATGTAGACTTTAGTGAATAATAATGCATCAATATTGACTTAGCGGTTATAATAAATGAACCACATTAAAGCAAGATGTTAAAAATAGAGGAAGCTATGGGGGTTAGGCGGGAGGAGGGGACATGTGAGAACTCTCTGTACTTTCCATTCAAGTTTTCTATAAACCTAAATCTGCTCTAAAGAATAAAGTCTATTAATTAAAAAAACTTGTAGACATAGACCAGCCAGTACATTCCAAGTAATGCTAATGTATTTGACTAGAAGAAAAACATTCTTTAGAGTCTTCTTCATATGGAATTTATACAAATATCAATAAAATAATGACAAGAATATGGAGACTAATAAAGTTCTACTAAATTCTCATAATGTTTATTTGCCCTATAAAGGTAGAAATTTACACAAAGGAGGTAGCGTTGTAGGTTCTATTCAAAATCTCCCTTGAATGATGACTTCTAGAAACATGTTTTAATTTATTTTCGTTGACAGTGTCCACTTAAAATATTTGTAAATGCTCTTCTAGAAACAGTTTTTTTCATAGCGTTTCCTGGAGAACTATTGCTTATTATTATTTTTTTAAATCCTATTAAGCACTTAGGATTTAAGAGCTCATTCCCATTCTGGATAAACGCAGATGATGAAATGGTTGTAAAAGTCACACAGTAAGTTCTATTTCTTTGTCTTGAAGGCTAATCTCACCTTGACAGTTTCCATCCCTGGAAATTCCCATCAGACGCTTTCCCTTTAAACGTTGGTCCTTAGATAGTACCTCAAAATTTCTTCTCTCTCTTACTGTATCTTTCTTGGTGCCCCCGCTACTGACATTTCCAGTCTTTTCTGTGTCTCTAGCGTCTCAGGCCTGGTTCTGTTGCTCTCATTTCTAGCCCGAGGCAATGTCCTACTTTGTTGGGGTGATTGCATTCACTGTGAGCATCCTCAAATTTCCTCTCCTGTTAACCGAGTCGTTCTCTCCTGCCTCCTCCTTTCACTTCATCTCTCAGAAGCAACAGTCCTCCTAACCCCTTTCCTTCCAGAATATTCCACCACAAACTCCTCCCTATTGTCTGGTTTCTTTCTCTGTCTCAAGCAGTTTCCATTATTCTCAGCCTTTAAACCCTGTGATCATAGCAGGCTTCTATCTTCTGAAACACACTTTCTGAAAGACTTCTGTAGAACCACCACCTCCACCTGCCTGCCGCTCACTCCTTATGTCTCTGTCAACCTGACATACGCCGACATCCTCCTGCTAAGATTCTTCTGTCTGTTCCTCTTAAACGAAGTCAACAGTTGGCCTCTTTGCCACTCTGAATACACTGTCGGTCCTCACTTTCTTGAAATTCTTTCCTCTCCACTGGCTCGACTCCGAGGTCTCCCCCTTACCTCCCTGAGGGATCTTTCTGTCGCCTTCCCCCCTCTTCCTCCTCCTGCTTCTGAAGAAGGGGCTTTTCTTTGGTTTGGTGCCTGAGCCTCTTCAGTGGGTTTATCCCAACTCTCACGTCTTCCCACCATTTCCACCACTGCCTGTTTGCCGAGTCCCACATCTGTCCCTTCCTCACGTTGTGTGCCGTCACCCCTCAGGTGCTGTGTGGTTTTGGTTTAATATGGAACTGCATTTCCAAGTGCCCTAGTTTAGCAGGAGTTACTGCTCAGAGTGTGTGCTGCTTGTCATATGTTTTCTCTAACACTGTTGGCTGAGAAAAGGACATTGTAGTGATGGAAGCTTTAATGAGGAGAGATGAAGAGATAAGCATGATTTGGGGACCAACGCAGAGAGTCAAGCAGCTGTAGTGGGCACAAGAGGCTGGGAACTCGGGGTGAAGGACAACTCAGGATTGAAGTGCATGAGAGTTGGAAGCGGATATGCTGAAGGTGGACATCCTCTCCTCTGAGCTTGTCCAGGACCAGCCTCTCTGGCACCTGAGGATTCTGGCAGATGTGTTATAGTCAGCCAAGGTAATTACTATAGGATGATTTCTTTTTCTTCTACTCCCACCCCCCCGGAACATTACCTAGCATTCTGTGGGAAAATGCAGAAAAGGAAAAGAACAAACCATGCTTCTTGATAATTAAGGAATGTATTACTTACATGGAGAAACAGAGTAAGTGCCTCTGAAGGCAGTCCCAGAAAAGGCCAAGCGACACAGGAACAAAACCACCTTTCTGGGTCTTGTAAGCTGAGACACCCAAGGGAGCCAAAGGGAATGGTTATTAAGTAGGATTTAGTGGATCTGAAAGCCATTATGAAGGAGAGAGTTTTGAGCAAGCTTTCCTATAATACTCTAGAAGCAGATGTAAGAGGCTCGTGTCTTGTGGGAAGCTGGGGACAATCCTTTGGGGACGTTGAGAGAACAACTAACGGAGGAAGTAGCTGCGAGCTTACAAAGCAGGTGTGCAGAAAGGGCATGACACTTCCAACTCCCCAGGCAGCACTCGTGATCACCGAACACCTGAATGTTTGCTCCTTAATCGGTGATTATCTCTCATGTCTTTGGGGGCAGAGTGTGCCACACAAAGTTACCAGAAATCTTCAAATTGACTGTAAATCGAACATCTGCTGAATCACAGTTGAGTTGTGCATCAAAGTGAAACGCAGTTTCTGAAACAACATTTTCCAAGCATTCTTAGTATCAGAAAACTGCCGGGGGACTTTGAAGACGCTTATCAGTCACTATGAATGGGGAGGACACAAAAAGTTAATTCTCGTTTTAGTTCACGGATAAGTGTTTTGGCATGTGTGGTTCCTGTGCTTTTTCTTTTCTTTGCTAAAATTGTGATAATTGTCAGAGCTCCTAACTCAGCTGGAGGGTTTATGGATTAAAGCGTTCCTGAGATGAGGCGGTTTCTGAATGAAATGCTTGAAATTAAAACCCTTCTGGCAATCTTTGATAGATTTTTGCCTTCAAAACCATGGAAACTACCAGAATGACATACTTTTAAAATAACTGCCTTGTGAGTTTTTCTTTTATTTCAAACAATAATAAAATCTTGCAGTTAGTATGGCACTTTCTCCACAAAGGATTCAAGCTCCTCTGCAGGTGCTTTTTTTTTTTTTAAATTTAAAAACAAAACAAAACAAAACAAAACACATTTGTTTTTGTTTTGTGTTTTTTGGAGGCAAAAAGAGGACACGGTAAAGAAATGTTAAGTGATTTGTTGAAAGTCACACAAAGTGTCAGGCATAAGTTCCTAACCTGAAACCATAAACAGAGAGAGGGATGACCCTTCTGCAGTTGGTCGGGAAATCAAGCTTTGTGTGTTCTGTAAATGGAAAATGAAACTCAGGTTTCTTTTCCATCAAAGTACTACTGATTGAGAAGGTTGAGCTGGTTCAGATGGGGAGTGTGGAAGTCAGGACAGTGGTGTCCGTGGGAATGAACACTCGTGTGGTGACTCCTGACATGGTGCCGGGGGGCGGGGGGGTGCGTCTGTATGGAGACCTGCCACCCCACAGCGCCTCACCCCACCCAACCTGAGGAGGGGCTCAGGGGTGTTCTCATGTGACCTAAAACCTTAAGGTGTGAAATGGTAACACTTCTTAAATTACTTGAGTACAGATAGACTTGAATAGAGATAGAACTTTCAGAATTCAAAGACACAAGTAAAGGTAGGCCGTAGTTCACTTTCAGTTTCTAAGGAAAACTGCCCCCTTAAAAAACAAAACAAAATGGTGCTCTCACAGTGTGAGACACATCTTTTTTTTCCAAACTCATTTTGGAACTAAACCCTCTTATTTTAACATAGTGTTACCAGAAATAGATCAGAGAAACTTTGGATACTTGAGTTATTGACTTTTTGGTTTTTTTTTTTTTTTTTTTTTTTACTCTAGTACAATTAAAAAGAGAGGAAAATTATTTTTCTCAGTGTGTTTTCTTCCCCAAAGATGAGCATTTAGTTACTACAGAGATGTCATGTCACTAAGATACTTACATGGTCTGAACATGTAAGAGGCCAACAGCTGGACACAGAGACACAGGGTCGGACTGAACACTGTTCCCAGTTCCCAGTTGAATTGTCTTAGGAAAGTTCACATTTCTTAGAAAATAGGTACTGGATATATGGGCTTGAAATCCAGTAGTGAGAAAGTTAGCCGGCGTACATGCTGAATTTGATACGAAGTGGGGCTGTGCAATTCAAGACATATGGACTTCCATGTGAGACACAAAATACAAATATTACAAGTAATAAAGAAATGTTAGTACAAAATAAAGGAAAGGGGACCAAGTCATTCCTTCCTCCTGCTAAGACACCAGCCTCTCATCCTGGTGATTTCTACTGGGCTCTGATGCCAGTAACTTGTGTCACAGCTGGAATGAAGCACAAAGTCACCTTGATCTAGCATGGAGAGAATGAATGAATTTCAGAGATTCTTTCCTCCTGAGCTTCATGGAGATGCAGCATCAGATCCCGTAGAAACTGCCCTGCACACCTACGCCCGGGCACAGCTGTCACACAGGGTGCCTGCTGACTCCTACTGGTCCCGTGCAGGGAGGGGAGGAGGCAGCCCCGGAGCCCTGCTGATCAGTGAATGAGCTGGGACTAAACTTCAGAAGGTCAGTCCACAGCTATTGTCACTCTTTGTGGCTTCCGACTTGACTTTTCCTTATTTCCACACTTCAACAGGTCATAGGGCCCCCCCCTCCCAACGAAACTCAAAAGCCTCTAATGATTTAACCCACACACCCTGATCAAGAACAAGGGAATACCATCCTCAGAATCTGCCGAAATATCTGGCATTCAACAGGTGAGCTCTTTGGAGGCAGAAAGCAAATGAATAACTTTCTCCAAAAGACAACAATTCCCTAGAAAAGTAAATAGCCATGATCTTATCTCACATCTTCACTAGTATGCAGAGATGACGGACTGTCCCCTCAAAAAGGCCATTTCCGAATGTTCCCAGAGCAAATCATCGTTCATGTCAATTGTTGCTTTGTACACTCAGCTGAGGTATTTCATTGGTTATTTTCTTTGACGGGCAAGATCTGAATAATAAATTAGGACATCTCAAAAGCAACTCAGGGTCCTTCAGAAAGTGTACTGCAAGCTTTTACACTTTTTGCATTTCTTATTTCTAAAAGGACTGACTTCCTTGAAATTTATGTGGTAAGCCAGTCCTACTGAGACCTGTGTGCACATTCTCTGCCACGTCTCCCATGCACTGCCTTCCTGTTTGGGTGAAGCACTGTGGCTGCACGGAACCTTACGAGTGTCTCCCAGGGCAGGGAAAGAAGGGAGTCCTGCCTGGAGCCCTGACACACGAACAGAGAAGGGACTATACCTATGTTCTACAGAGTGGGATTCGTAATAGCCTTCCCCCCAAGACACAAAGACAATCATATGTACAAATATTAAAACAAAAAAACCAGCAGGGAAAAAGTGCCAAGTGGAGCTTGATTACATTATGCCCCTAGAAGTCTGGTCTAAGGTATATTTAACATTTATACAAGCTTCCCAGTATTTCAGGAGGAATAGTGACATGGTAAACAACGCCGGGGTGCCCAGAAAATTCAGAAGACAGACTTGAAGAGTCCCTCACTTTGCCTTTCGGTGGCATATCTACACCATCCCAGATCAACAGATATTTGTGATATCCAGGACAAAATTTCTAGTAGAAAATCAAACTCATAACCAGAAATTCCAAAGTACTCCCTGCCCCAGAAAATAAGCCCGTTTTCTCATAAGCAGCTTATCATTATCACCCCCACACCTCTACTGCCCCAAACCCTTTCTGCCTATCCCAATTCCAGAACTCCAGTTTCTAAGTTTTCTCAGCCCTGGTGCTTAGAGTCTGCATTCTGCAGTGTAATATTGCTCACCACCATTTGAAGTAGCACCTGGTCTCTTTTATTAGGGTATGAAATTCTCGAGTTCAGGAGAATAGTGTGTTCTACATTTCCGTATCCTCCACAGGGCTTTGATTGCAGTATATGCTCAGCACGTGCTTTCTTGTGGTCTAGTTCACACTATTTTTGCTACGTGTATTTATTCATTCACTCCTTCATTACACATTTGTTGAGAACCCACTGGGAGTTGGAGAAGTGAGGATGAAAGCCCTAGGTGCCCTCTACATTTTCTGACCAATTCCTACAGTTTCCCCACAAATACCCACTGTGGCTACCGGCAGCTTAGCGGCCTTCTGTCATTCACACTTCTGCTAGCATCAGGGCTTGAAATGGAGAAAAATCTCTTCATGCGCTTTGGATTATAACCACACGATCCCACATGGGTCTGCTTATTATTCTACGCTACATCTGATGGAGACGGGGTGAAGGAGCGTAGAAAAATGACACAAGGAAATCATAATGCTTGTGCATAAAGATTGACCTGCAAGGATGTCCACTTCAGTGTTATTTAAACCAGAACAAAACGTTATACATGTTCTAACTTGATAAGTCACGTTCTAGAAGAATATCCACAGATGTGAGGAAATGCATAACTAGTGTGTTAAAAATGCAGCTTACAGAACACTTGATATTTACAATAGGTTGCTATTTTATTTTTAAAAAATCTACTCGAGGGAAAAATCTAGAAGGATAAACTTTAAAGTGTTATTAGTGAATATAGCCAAGTTGTGGGATTAGAAAGGATCTTCTTTGAGTGTATAAGCATTTTCCAAATTTTCTAAAATGATCCTGGATAACTTTTGAGTCAGGAACAGAAAAAGTGATTACAATTGTTTTAAGGATGTAAGAGATCAGGACAAGCACCCTCCCAGAGCAGGAGACACTTCTGACAAAACTCACCCTCTTACCTCACTGCTTGGGGCCTCGCAGCCCCTGGTAAGGGCTGCTCGTCTCCTGGCCTTCTAAGGGGAAATATCAGTGCACATACATTTTGATCTGTTTCCCAGCTTCTGCCTCTTCAAGTAGATGAATGAACAGGTGTCACGTTCCCCTCCCACCCCCACAAAGGGACTGCTTTGTCAAGCAAGTCATAAAGTGCCACGATCCTAGTTGTTATGTAAGTTAAACCAAATTCTGAAAAAGCAAACAGACAAATCCAGAAGTCAAGCCGTTTCCCAATCCACTACATGGAAAAATTCTAAGTATTGTTTCAATGGTGTGGAGAGGAGAAGAAACTTGTTTGGGTGGCTAGAAGGTGGGCTGAGAGGTAAAGAAGAAAAAAATGGAGACCTTAGCCCATATCTCCCAGGGAGGCCGCCATGGGGGGCACCGTGCTTGGACAGGTGGATTTACTGGGGGGAGGAGGACGAAGGGTTTTCTGTGCAGAAGCCATACCTTGGTCTGGAATGTACAGAACATGTGTGTTAAGAACGGATGCTCCCAGGCCAACGAGAGAACTCTCTTCTCTACCATCGTGCACTCAACATCGTCGTCCATCAAAACCACGTCTTTCTTTAGGGCTTTTATTGCAAAAAATTGATTGGTTTTCTTGAACTCTGCGAGGAAGACCTAGAAGGAATGGAAGAAGTTAGTTTAGAATTTGGATTCATGCTCATTAAAGAAGAGACTAAATCGTGAGGGCGAGGCGTTGAGTGAGAAAGGAGGATTCCTTCTCCAACCCCCTCCGTTCCCTTTACGGAGACAAAATAGAGTGCTTCACTGGTGTAGGGTGTCACTTGACACTTTATTACTCTCCTTGTACCTTTCAAAGGAATTCTGTTTAAAAAGGTATGGCCTGTCTGCCCAGGGACCTGAGTGAGTTCATAAGAAAAATGCACCGAGACAGATGTGTACTGAGGGAAGTGGCAGCTCGCAGTGGGGTGTAGGATTTGATTTGTACTTGAAACGTCACTGCAAATGAGCATCAAACCCTACTCCAAGTTTTAGCTGGTCTTTCAAGGCCAAAAAGGATTAGCGCTCTCTTCCGCACGTAAAGGCCACACACCAGCTTCTCTGAGGGCACAGACACTTAATCCCATTTTCAGGACCTACTATGTGTCACACATTCTGCTTTGTACTATGCAGGTGCTGTCTTATTATCTATTTAATTCGTAGCTCAGAACACTCTGCAAGGCAGATAGGAAAAATGAAACAACTAGGTTCACAGAGTGCCTTAACCTTCTCCAATTCGTGGAGCTACGGGGTGGAAAGTTGAACTTGAGAGTGTCCTTTTTTTACATGACGTCATGAATCTCACATGAAAGGACACCAGACAGCACTTGATGGAGTGTTTCTACAACTTTGGCCTTTGCAAACAATACAGCCACAGACGACTGACAGGACACTGGCGTTTGGAGGCAGGAAACTCCGGCTTGGCCTCATTTCACAGACGTTTACTAGCTGTGGGAATGTGGGCAAAGTCGTTAACCTCTCTGGGCTTCAGTTTCCTAACGTGGAAAAGTGCTGGCTGTCAGCATGTTCTCTGACTTACAGGACCCCGGTGAAAATCCCATGGGATACCATGGGACGGTGGCTTGTGAACTATGAAATGCTGTGTAAATGACAGTCACTAAGAGCACTTGCTATTTGTATCTTTTATTGTCTTTCTGGGAATACTGAAGTCAGTGATGCTAAACCAGTAGTGAAATGCATATGTCTATGTTTTAAAAGCTATAGCGCAGATATACAGCTTTTGGGTAGCAGGGCTTGATAGAGCTGGGTAGAGCTTAGATGGGAATTCGTGCATAATGTGCAGAGCGTCACAAAACATGCAGTTTGTTCTCCTGGGGCTCAAAGTAGGTAGAGAACAAGAATATAGAGGCTACCATTTGGGTGGGGAGCCATACTTCCTGTAGAGAGAGAAAAGAAAGAAGAAAAACAGGCGTTGGAGGATTGTCAGTGTTGTGTGTGAGGAAAGGAAAGATGGCTGTTCCCGTGGTGCTCTGCTGCTTTGTCCTTCTCTCGTTGGGTCCCACTGGGCAGAGACCCAGGGCGCTGATTCCGGGGACATAGAGCAGAGGAGACCTGAAGCTCTCACTTGCTCACTTGTCCCTTGAGATACTCACGAAGGCTTGTAGGTTTGTAGGTGTGGATGTTCGAGTGTAGAAATCCACACCGGAACAGAGAAAGATAAACATTGCATTAGCAATTAAAAATACTGCTTTGGTAATTGCTTCTTTCAATAAAACATCCCAAAACCATCCATAAAGTAAGAAGCTGAAAAGGTAATTCCTATCACTGTAATGTGTTTTCAATTTTTGGTAACAGGTTATCCTGGCATATTCATTGATGCTCAGTTATAATGAAGACTGGTGGCAAAATTGCCTGTTACACTCAGGTCAACACCAAATGGGCCTCTTGTGGTTCATATTCCTGTGGAAACGAACTGAAGGAATTAGTGGCTATCTGCTACCATGTGCAGGGCAGAATAGGTTTTGCCACAGGCGAGGCACTGGTGTTTAAATCCAAACCCCAATGTCATTCAGCTGTGACAACAATCAGTTGCATTTTAGTTTGTTTATTATTAAATAAACTGGGTAAGTTTTACAGCCAAAGTCTGGTGAAGAGGTGGTAAGCACAATGCTGGTTTTGGATGCACAAATTCATGGGACAGTAGGCCTTGGCTACAATTTTCAAAGGCATCGCATCCACAAATGTAGTACATTAGATATCCTTCCTAGCTAAAATAACCTGATATCCTATTTCCCATGTCATCCCTCTTGACAAGCATTGGCTTATAAATATTCTCCCATCACTTGTAAATATTATCCCGTCCCGATAATTGATTATAATTTCCTAAATCATGTCTTCTTCTTCCTCCTGCTCTCCTTGTCCCCTGTGACTGGCAGAGATAGCCCATAACATGAGTGTGTGGCAGGAAGAATTTAGAGGAGGGACTTTCTCCAGGGAGCTTTTCCTAGGACTCTCAAGCTATAGCCATGTTGTGCGCTGAATTGTGTCCCTTCCCAAAAGCTTATAGGTTGAAGTCCTAACCCCCAGGACCTTAGAATGTGAGTGGATTTGGAGACAGAGTCATCACAGTGATGCTTAAGTAAAAATGAGGTCACTGAGGTAGGCCCTCAGTGGTGTCCTTCTGAGAAGAGGGGATCAGGACACAGATATGCAGAGGGGCGATGACGAGAGGACACGGGGAAGGTGGCATTTACAAGCCAAGGAGAGAGGCTGCAGAAGAAACAACGCTGCTGACACCTTCATCTGGGACTTCCAGCCTCCTGACTGTGAGAAATAAATTTCGGTTGTGGAGGCTGACCAGTCTGTGGTATTTTGTTGCTGTCATCCTAGCAAACTAATAGAAGGGTGAGGATTTTTGATAGAGAAAAAGAATCATGTAAGAAGTAAAACAACACTCTAGGTGTTAGAAGGGAGCAAAACAACAATCCAAACTGTACCAACCAAGCAAAAAAACCTGTGTGAAATAGCAACTTGCTGAAGCACCTTCCCATTTCTCAGGCGGCCAAAGATTCCAAACTAATAAGCTCGTGGCATGGACACCTTTGAAGCGAAATGGCTTGGGAACAACCATTCCCAGGAAGCAGAGCCTGCCGGAGTCCCCGGGCCCCTGTTTACTCCCCCATCTCTACCCTCTCACGAAACGTGCAGGGACATGCTCCCTGCTCACCCACCCACAGTTCTCGTCCCCCGAGTTTAGTCCTCCTGGCCAGGAGCTTGGCTCCTCCATTTTTGGAAGCTGGTTCGTAGAATTCTACAGTGCAGTATCATACCTTGCCAAAACTGCCTTTCCCCAACATTTTGTGCAAGATAAAATCCTCGATGTTTAATTTCATTTGTAGAGATGGCCTTTCTGTGTTCAGTTCAGGTTCTGGACGATGGCACGTTTTCTCAATCCCGTCTAAGGGAGACTCCCAGGAGATCCCCTGAGGCTCTGTAAAGGGTAACCAGTGGTTAAAAGGAAACGAGGCACAATGGAGGGCCATTGTAGCTGCTTGGAGAACACACTTTTCCATTCTAGGCTCCAGTGTAATAACGCGGAAAAGGGGGTCCTGCTGCCTGTGAGCCTGGCGTACGGGGCTGGATTGGGCCTCTTGATCTGCCCACCAGACTGGGGAACATTTCAAGCTTGGAAACATTCCAGTCAGCAGAAGACTATATGCATAACACAAATGAGCACCTCTCGTCATGTCAAATCATGGCCGAATAGGGATTTCCACCAAATGTGAGGAGAATGGTTCTCAGGTGCTCACGTGGCTCACACGCACAGTTGTGTCAATTTATCTGACTGACCAGAGGAGGGGAGAGGAAATGGACGGCAGATTGTTCAAGATCCGAATTACATCGTTCGCCACCGTCTTCAAATCAACCTGCTGCCTATTTGCCTCATCTCTGAGACACGCTCTACTTCTCTGCCTGGACACCCTCCTCAAATCTAATCCCAACCTTTCTTTTAAAAATTTTAAGTTGATTTATTCCTCAACCCATGCCGGAGGCGGTGTGGGGAAAATTTTTTGGATTCTTTCCTTCTCTCCCGTCTATAATTTTTATTTTTTTATTGAAACGTATTTGACGTTTCTATCACCTTGTGTTCATTTAAGGTGCACACTACGTTAATCTGATAGATTTATGTGTTGTGATATGATTGCCACTATCACATCACAGAATTACCATTTCTTTTTTGTGGTTAGAGAGTAATGACATTTATTTTTCGTTCATAATCTCCCTAAATCTAAGGAAAATAAGTGTTTTATGATGTATTCTGAAACTATTCAGTTTCCAGAATCAGGTGGTCACATCTTATCATGAGTGACCTTCACACAGTAGGCTGGATAAACTTCCATTGTGTCCTAAATGTGAAGGACTTTGGGCCTTGCTGTTCTTCCCCTCTCTACTCTTAAACTTCCCAGAACAGTCTCAAGGGTGCAGCATAAGATGGTCTTCCCATCACTGAGCTTTATGGTGGATTTATTTCTATATAATGGTTTAACAGTGATAGGAAATTACATTCTAACATTCTAAGGAAAGATTTACAGTGGTTTCCTCTGGACCCATCCCATTTCCTCCCCCAACCCCAAACCTCCCACCCTCTTAAATAAGGTTTCCTACTGGGGAGCATTTGGTTTCACTTCTAAGAAGTAGGAGCCTCTTAGTTGGTAGCTAGGTCTATAACCTCTAAATGGCAAATAATAATCTCTCAGACTAGGTAAATGAGAACCTAGGTACAGAGGACTGGGGTAATCAAGATTAATTACTGCCATTGGTTTCTACAGGGGCCAGGATAGCTACCTCGTTTCCCCGGTGCTGATACATAGGGCAGACTTGCTTCACCTTTTATGGAGCATGGGGGACCAATTTCAACGGGACCTTCTCTGAAGATGTGTTCAGAATCTCTTAAGCAGCGAGCCTAGATTACAAAGAAAGAGTCAGACCACTCACCACTGATACAATAGCTCAGCCTGCTCTCCATGGGGACAAAAACCATTTAAGGTTTCTAAAGACATAGGACAACCAAAGGTCTTCGTTTCCTTAAGACTCTTTGGATCCCATATCCCGTGAGAATCTGTCTATTGTATTTTATGCTCAAGCAGAGTGTATTTCACTTCCTTCATATTTTTCCTGGGGGCTAACTGGTTTCTCCCATGCCGTCCACTTCTGTCACAAATAAGAATAGAAGATCATTGGATGGACAAATAGCATCACCTGTTCCTAAAGACGGTTTGTATGTGGATATACGAATTTGGCCTGCTAGTAAATGGCAAAGCAACAGGTGGCCTGGATGCAGTGTTCTGAGGGCATTCTAGGGATGATTTTAGCAAATAAGTGTTTTCCCCAGGCTATTACATAGCCCTAGTGTACATGTACAGAGCTGGTGATGAATCTTCCATAATTTTAATGAATTTATTTGTGTCTGCCCCTGCTGATCCCACAAAGAATTTAAGATCTTATAAAGATCTGTACAATGTAAATGCCTTAAATAAATATCTCAGAAGGAGGATCTGGCTGTGAAGGTGAGAGGGGAAAGGCAAGTGCTCAGAAATAGACACCATATCGTCCCATTCAGTTGTTACAGGTCAAAGAGCAAAGGGACTGGGGTAGTCCTTGTGGAGATGAGATTGTGGGAACTTGTCACCTAAAAGCCTTTCCTACCTGTTGAGTGCTCTCAATCATTGCCAGTGCTTCAGCCATTAACTTCTGGTTGATGCCACAAAGGTTGGCCACCTTTGTTTGGCATCGGTGATGTACGTTCATGCCACATGCTGAAAGGAAGACAGTGACACCGTGAGCCAGAGCACCAGAACCAATTCCCATGGACTTGGCACATGTTGAAGGAACAACTGGCAAATCCCCGTGCCATCTTCCCAGCAGAGGGAGACACTGAATACAAACCAGTCAGGGCAGTGCTTTGATGATGACACCGCTCATCTACTTCCCCTTCCCAAAACCTACATGCATAGGCCAGATGGTTCTGGTGTGATGCTGGGACGTGATCCCCACTAGAGATGAAACCAGGGAGGGGAGTTAGCTGTCAGGATGCATTTAGACTGTATCTTTTCTGAGAGGAAAAGACTGTTGGCTGTCACTGGTGGGAATGTGCAATGCTGGACCATGCCCACTCTAGACCAGAGCCCAAGTGTCCTCTGGCCCACACGGGGTGGGCTGCAAGGAGCGGCTCTCCCCTTTAGGCTGCAGCCCAGGGGCAGCCTCAGTCTGTGGAACTGAAATTGAGATGGTGGGGTGGTCTGTGTGTGCTCAGGCCTGGGAGTGGAAGGAGGGAACGTGGCTAGAGAGCTCCTTCTCACACTATGGGGAGAGTTGGACCAGCTGAGCTCAGTGATGGGTGGAGGCTTCTCACTCTGACACTCACGATTCTGTGGGAATGTTCTGATTCCTTAGTCCTGAAAACAGCACGATCGAGGTCTGCCCTCCACTCACTGTGACTGTGTGAGCCCCCTTGGATCGGGGTGGGGGCATGCGTGCATTTGTGTGTCTGTGTAAAGGCGACTATTACATCATGTCGTGAGTTTTAGTAAATTCACATTCTGCTTATGAAACATCACTGTTACAGTGAAAAAAAAAAGCTAACAAAGATTTCCAAATTCCAGCTTAGCAGATCTCAGTCCTACTTACCTCTGTAAAGGTAAACCAATAGGGATTTAGACACTATAATGGAGTTAGGCACGAGAAGCCCTACAGTCATGCAGTTTGAATCTTATTTGCTTATTAGTCCATTTGCATGCAGAAAACTTAGCACAGTGATTGGCATCAAACAGTTGCTAATCATATACAACTTCTCTTTCATCTTCATGATTTATTACAGTGGAATATATATTGAAATATTGAGGTGAAATTTTAGCAGCCTTCATCTTCTAAGTTTAGCTAGCTAGCTCTTCTCCAGGTAGTTCATAACAAAACACAATAAAACAGCATTTTGTACGTGAATAAGCATGAAGCTATTACTTGTCCCAGTGTATGTGCATCGATGTAGTCATGAGAATCCATTCGAAGTGTGATCTTGAATACAGTAAAGGCTCGCTGCCCTTCTGAAGCCTGGGTCATTAGCGGGGTTCATTGTGGAAGGCTTAGGGCAGCAGGCCGCCAGGATTTAGCACAAGCAGCTGGAGAATTTTACTGGCTCCTTAAAATTGTAGCCAGGACTAAGCTTGTCTCTGACGTGAGGTCTTGAAGAAAGGTCCCCTCCCCACTTGGACAACGTCAAAGTCTTTGTTACTAACCTATCAGGTGATCCACGGATCTCTGTGAGTGCCAGTGGTCCCTTTTGATGACTATTTTCATGGGGATTATAGCGGAGAGAGAAAAGCAGACAGGTCAGGGTGAAGGGAAGCCCTACTTAGGAAGATGGCTTATAAGAGAGCAAGATAAAGAGAGTTGCAGTAAAGGATGAGGGAAAAAGAAAGTGGGGAAGAGAGTGGGAGGTGACAAAGATGAGGGCATGAGGTGAGGAAACTCGACTTTGGGGGTGTTAACAGTGACAGTAGAGAATGACACGGGAGGAGAGGGAGTGGAGGAGAGGGAAGAGGAGAGGGGAGGAGAGAAAAGAGGGAGGGGGCGACTTGACATGCAGGAGGTGGGAGAGTGGGGAAGAGAATGGAATGGAGAAGAAAGAATGTTAGAAAAGAGCAGAACAAAGCAGGTCCATGAGCCGTGAAACAATGCCAAGAATCCTTGCGGAAGTTCTAAGCTCAGAGCGAAATCATGCTGTTGGGACAGGCTGGGCCTCCGCCTGTGGGGCACCCGGGGTTCCAGGGACAGGAACCCTCAACTGTGAGACCCTCATAGGGAAGGAGGCTGTCAGAGGGGTTTTGATGATTCATGTCTTGTATGTACAATTCGGATGTCTGAAATTACTTGTTGCCTATGCACTGGTAAATATATTCCGTACAATGCCAGGCCCTTTGGACAGGCGTGGAGAGGAAAGCATGTAGCAGTGTTTGTGGGCTATGGAGGGATCTGTAAGGTGAATTTTGATTACATGTGAGTTTTGCTTTCTGTAATGATTTGAAAACCTGCCCCCGCCTGCCTCCATTAAGATGTCACTCCCGCTGGCTCCCCAGAAATGATGGGATGCAAATGGGACGAGGAAGGCCCCCCCCTCCTGAAGGTGATCTTTCACCTTAAGTCAGCTGCCTTCTGTCACTTAAGAGATAAGACGATTAGCCAGTGACATAAAATAAAAGGGAGCTGCCATGAAAAATGGCTTTTATATTTAATAATTCAAAATAGAAAGGTCTCTCTGTGGCAGGACACCCTTCTTTGTAAACATGTTATCTGAGCCCCCTCCCCACCCTCACCCCCACTCAACAGGCAGAAGTGCTTTGTCATTCTTGTTGGAATTTCTGCCTTCCTACCCCCTAATCCTGGCTTAGCGGCATCTCAGTTTCTAAAGGTTATTGCCTTAGCAACTAGGAATTTTAGATCGAGAAAGCCCTTTTTGCTTTTTCTCAGGGTCGGTCTGAATAACTTGACCAGAGGACGACTGCAGAGGCCGAGCCCCTGCTGTAAAGAAAGGTCCGAGTGGAAGCCGGGCTCAGCCCCTTCGTGGGCATTTGAGCTGGCAGCCTGTTTGGGGACAGACACTCTAGCTTAAGTCACAGAATTCTTCTGTGCAGGACCACCCATCAGTCAGGGGGACAGGTGGGTTTGCTCCTTGATGGGACTACAGAAAGAATGTCACCGGCTGGTGCAAAGGGGAGTGGCAGGGGCAGGACACAGCTGAGCTGCCAGAGTCAGGGGCCAGGCTCAGGGAGACAGCAGGTCAGGCAGAGGGAAGGGACCAGTCAGAGGAGAAATGCTTTCTCATTGCTCCCCAGGAACAGGCATTACAGAAAGCAGCTGCCCAGGAGCCTTGATCATTTAATGGACTGATTTTGCACTTACCTGGCTTCAAGGATTAGGGTGTTGATGGTGGTGGTGGTGGTGAGTGTGGGGGGAGGGGGTTAGGGGGTTATCCTTTAACTTAGCTCTATCACCCCTCCCTCCCGCTCCTGCTCTCCTCTAAAGCTGCAAATCCACTGCCAGGGCTGGGGCTTCTATTGGGGCCACACTCATTTCCCACTAGACTCACCGTCACATTTCAGTCCTTGCCTGGCCAGGCCCCACAGCAGGGTCCCACAGTGCTCACAGAAGGTTGGGCTTTTGTAATTGTAGACTTTAAATCTGTGCGGCATGTCAATTTTGAACCTCTCCTTGTGGAACTGAAAAGAAAGGAGAAAACAGGTGTGATGCTGTGTCTCCCTGACTTCCCAGCTTTTGACATCTTAGCAGATCCTTTAGCATCACTAGCAGAATGATGAAACCATTGGGCCGATGTGTATTTTAAACCACAGTTTTTACTCGTCAAGCTTTAGAGTCCTGTCCAAAGAACCCAGAAAGCTATGTAGCTTTTCTGGGTGAGGGGCAAGCACGTGCTATCCAGTAGCCAAGTGACCTGCAGACAGCTGAAGTCCGAGGAGTCCCCACAGATGGGCTCACATTTCAGGAAGCGGGGACTAGGGCGATTTATTGAAATGGGAGCTAAGTAAACATTGCACTTCCCTTCCTATTTTAATATAAATATTTCCTTTTAATATAAATATTTCACCCAGAACTGGTGCTTTAACCTCTGAAAGATGTTATATAAGGCCTCCTCTAGAGGAAACATTGCCATGGGTTTATTAGCATGAGAGCCTAAAGTGGGAAGCATTTCACACCTATTGTACATGAGCTGAGGAGCCCAGAGGTAGGTAACGGATCTGCTGGGTGTTGTAGACACATACGTCACATCTATAATCTTTTACACATGCGATATCTCATATAATCCTCAAAATACCCCATTTGAAGCAGCCTCTACCAGTATCTTCCTTTGATAGAGGAGATTAAGCACAGAGAGGGCGAGACACTTGTCTAGGTCACACAGCCATCAAGAAAGCTGGGATATCTATGAGCCTAGCTGTCAGAATCAGAACCCGCTCACTTTCACTGTTACTCTTCTCTCTCTCAGAACAAAAGTATGATTTAGGGGATGGGGAGAGGGGAGATGAGAGAGGGATGCCGGTGGTAGATATGTTACAGATTTTTAAAAACAGTTTTCCAGAGTTTAAATCTTCTCCTTTCATTAAACTTATCACATGAACAACAACAAGATATCAGGCAGTTTGAATCCTGGCAAGAATACCAATATTCTTGTGCAATAGAAAAAGTTCTGTTTATTTAAGATTTATGAGTATAATGTCTGCATGTTTTTAATGAAACAATTCGTTTGGGAACACGCCTTATTCATGAGGACGACTTATTCATGCAAATGATGCAGGCTTTGTTCCTTCCCTCTGAGGCTGCTGGTCCTTAGAATGGCTGTTTAGAATTGTTTCAAAGTTGCCCAGCACTTACTCTAGCCATTTTCAACCACGAACAAAATAACTTTCAAAACTCATTTCGTATCAACGTTTCCGTGTGAATGTGAACAGCCAATGTCAAGGTCCAGGCTAGAAGGCGTCCACTTGCACCCAAGCCCAAATGGTTCAAGATACATGTGGGAAAGATTATAGATCTGTACTTTCCACTGTGACAGTCACTGAGTCACATGGGCCAGTAAACAAGGGCAACGTGTTGACAAGATGGGCTGTAAATGTAAAAACACACCCTGGATTTTGAAGACTTTGTATGAAAAACATTATGTAAAATATCTCAATTTTTATGCTGATTATACATTGAAATGTTAAAATTTGGGCAGATGGGATTAAATAAAATACAATGTTAAGATATTTCACCTGTTGCTTTTTTCTTCAATGTGGCTACCTAAAAATGTAAAATTATACTTGTGGCTCATTCTATTTCTGTTGGACTTTAGCCACTGAAGTTAATAGTCATGCTTATAATTTGTGATTCTGAGGCATCAAGTAAAGGGAGCAGGAGGGTGGGTTGGGAGGTGGCAATTTGCTTTAAACAGATAAAAATATTGGTCGGGGAGATTGACATCTGAATTTTAGTCCCAGCTCTGCCTCTTCTAGGTGGTTGACCATAGACAAACTACTTTAATCTCTTTGAGCCATAGCTGATTTCCACAATCACTTATAACATGAGATTATCCCCTTCTGGCTGTAAATTTTAAAGGACATTCTACTTTGGAAAAACTCAACCAATCTGCCTCTCTGGACCTGCCCTTTTGCTGGAGAAAATCACACACCTGGGCAGGTTGACACCCTCAAACTCAAAAGGACTTACAACTGTGCCCGGCAGTCCTACTGCTTTTCTCTAAATCCTTGCTTTCTCATCTCTAAGATAATTATTTCATAGATCCTCTCTCCTCAAAGCCAGTGTTGCCTTCCCGTCTTCCTTCTCTCAACCCTCAGACTTCACTGAGGACATCAGTTGTCCAAGAGAAGCTCCCTCACCTGACCGCCCCCAAATTGACAACCATCTTCTCCTTCTCCCTTCCTGTTACCACTGATGGACTGTCCACCTGTCCATCACAGACCCATCTCCACACGTGCTTTGGACCTCTTCCCCTCTTGCCAAGACTGACTGCTTTGGTTGCCCCTCTCTCCGACTTCATTCATCTGTCGTTGCTCTCTAGCTATGAGAGTATTTCCATCCCGTGTGTCTCACCTTCCAGCTATTGTGCTACTTCCGTGATCTCCCTCACGGTTAATCTTCATGATAGTGGTAATACTTAGGTTGTTTCCATGTCATCATCTTCCAGTAACCTTCAGTGCTGGCCAGTGCGGGGATCACCTCTTTAAATCCTCTGAAATTTCTCTGATCATGGCTTCAAAGATCTCTATGTGGCCCTCGTTTTTCTCAACACCTCAGCTGCACTGAACACCATTGATCCTTTCATCCACTCTCAGTATATGAAGAGCCCTCTCTGAACCCCGTTCTTAGTCTCTGTCACAAGCTCCTTCTCTTCTACCTAACATCTAATTTCGATTCCTTTGGGGGTCAGGATTGGCTTATATTCCCTCAATAGGTAATTCTTTGGCAGCTTCACTTTCTACCTACATGATGGTCACTCCCAAATTTATAGATGTAATCCATTGGCTCATGTGAATTCAAAGCGCATATAAAATTGTCTATTTGATACCTACACTAGGATGTCCATAGGCGTCGCAGACTGACCTTGTCTGCAACTGAAGTAATGAATGTCTCCCCCCAGACTCCCCTCCCAGTCTTATTCAGGGTCCTATTCTCAGGGTCCTGCTCTCTACCCCACTGCTCAAGGCAGGAACTCAGCCATCATCCTTATTTCCCTCTCTTTCATTCTCTGCATCTTGGCTACTGGCAAATACAGTCATTCTGAGTATCGAAATCACCTGAAAATCTGCTCACTCTGCTCCATCTCCACTGTCATCACACTTCTGCCCTGGTGGGACTCCATCGCCTCTGGTTTTTACTTTTACATCGCAACCCACCATTTCCCCTACAGCGGCCACAGAGTGGGCTTTCCATTGCCAGTCAAATAAACTCCAACCACTTTTCCAGGGTCCAGAGGAGCCCCACCTGATCTAGGTCCTGCCAAGTTCCCCAACGTCCTGTCCTGGTCTTGCCCTTGTTGTTTTAGCCACGTGGTCTCATTTTACTTCCTAGAACATGCTCATTTTTTCCATCCTCGGAGCCTTTCAGTCCATGTGGGGACTCATTGCTCCTGCTGTTCACACAGCTGGCTCCCTTCACCTTCATCTCTCACCTTAAATGCTCCCTCCCCCTGGAGAGTCCCTGACCTCCAGTCTAAGTGGGCCACTCAGTTAGTCTCCATCGCAGCACCGAATACAAGTGGAAATTATACACATCATTTGTTAATTGTCTGTTTCCCCAACGTTACCGTATTGTCCATAAAGGCAGGACATGTCTGTCTTGTGCTTTGCTGTACACTGTACATAGCAGAGTATCTTCTGTGATTTAGATACACAATATTTATTGAATGAAGATGGAAAGCGTGGGAAAAGGAAGGCTGCTTGTCTTTCTAGCTCAGCTCCCCTTCTCCATGGGGTAAAATCTAACTTGTCCTTAAACTACCCTATACTTTAGAGTTCATTCTGAAAGAAAGGGTTATCTCTTAATATAAGAATTACACTACATCTGTGATCATGTCTTACTGACCTTGTACATGCTGATATCTGTATTATCATTTGCTTCTACTCTTTAACTGTCACTTCCAGCTATAGAGCTCCCAGAAATTGTCCTCATATAATTGATCCAAACTGTGCTTTCTGGCCACTTTCTAATATGTTTTTCTGGAAAAGGCAGAGGCACAAACATTCTTATTGTGCTTTTCTTATTCATGCCCTAGTTTTGGATTTCAATAACAATTACCGAAGAGGAGAGGGGCTTTAGATCATCAGTAAGCCTAAGGATTCAAGTTCAGGCATTATTAAAAAGAATGCGTGGGCTGTGCAATTTAATGTCAGCCCAATGATAAAGTGGGATTTCAGCCGAAGAGCAGACTCTAAATACATACCATGGTTTCTCGGCTGTTGATAGCGGATCCTGTGCACTTGGCTATCACTTTATCAATGCACTTCTTGTGAATTGCTGCGTTACATTCTGAAAGGAAACAATGGCAGCTTCAGATCTGCAGAAGTTGAGGAACAACTCAATAAAAAAGGATGATGATAAGACAACAGAACTCCTTACTTACGTCGACACTGATAGCCCTGTTTGTTCAGACCCCTGGAATGAAACACATGTTTGAATTATATGGGTATTTGAACCAGGAGCAGCAACACAAACATCCGAAAGGTGATGAGATCTCATCGCTTCCTGCTATCACACAGCATTTTATGATCAGCTAGACCTGGTTTATCATTTGCCAAGAGGGTTAACCGGTGTTTTTTATTCAAAATTGCTTTGTTAAAAGTCTGATGATGAAATAAATGAGGAGCTATTGATTTCCTTCTCATCTGTGTGTTTTCCAAACAAACATGTAGAGGTTAAAATGCCTCATGGGCTCCTAGTAGCAAATTTCCATGTCCTACACTTAACAATTCATTGTCTCACTAAGCTCACTAATGATTAGCAAAGACATTTATATAACATTGTATTTCCTGTTTCTGAGTATCTGAAACTATTTGCAACTAACAAATTCAGAAGCTTAAGTCCAATTCCTGAATAACACTCACTATTAGAAAGGAAGGAGGATCAGGTCATTAGATGAAAACAGGTTGATGGAAATCCACCCAAAGTGTATTTTACCTTGGATACCCTGGTTATGCTTGGATACCCGGGGTCATGCATTCATGGATTCTGCAGTAGCCCAAATGGAATGCCTCATTAGGAGGCGAGGAGGCTGAGACCAGAGATAGGAGTTGTTTCAAGTGTCCACTCTACCAGAGCCTTTGCTGACTGGTTACTGAGGCTTGAACCCATCTCTGTTTGAGGGCTGTTCAAACACCCAGGAGTGCCATAAGCATCTAAACCCATGAGGTGGAAGTTGCAACTGTGAAACTGTGCTTATAATAAGGATTGTCCCTCCTCTGTGCCTCCCCTCTTCACCCCACAGCCTCCTTTAATCAGAAACTAAAGGCTTTGGAACCCTTTCCTGATGGAGCTGGCTTCTTTGCTGTACAGCAGCCATGTTATGAAAATCTTTTCTAGAATCACACCCTTTAAGCCTTCTCCATCCAGGTGAGGCCACGGAAAGCTCTCCTGTAGTACTTATTCTGGCGCGCTCCCCTCAGGTGGGGCCTGGTGGGTCAAGGGGATGTAACAAAATGCATAACCTAAAGCTTGGAGTGAAATGCCAAGTTACGTACCAGACAAACTCATGGCAGACAGAGCAAAATGTGGGTTGTGGGAAGAAGGTGGCGGTGAACTCGTGGCACTTGACGTGATGGACTTTGGCCTGTTTGATAGCTCCTCGGCGGTGATGCAGAGCAAAGAAACCTTCAGCTTCAAATTCACTCATGTCCTTTGTGTCTGCAGAAGAGGATAAAGGACAAAGCGAAATTCTGTGATATGACTGTCACAGCTGGGTGGGGAGCTGGGGGAGGGACAGAGATGGAGAAGGAATTAGACAAGTGTTGAAATCAGTAAAATCCCAAGTACTCACTGATATGTGGGATATAAAACTGAGAACAACAAAAGAACAAGACAAACAAATAAACAAAAACTCATAGACACAGACAATAGTTTAGTGGTTACCAGAGGGTAAGGGGGGAAGGAGGTGGTAGATGAGGGTAAGGGGGATCAAATATATGGTGATGGAAGGAGAACTGACTCTGGGTGGTGAGCACACAATGTGATATAGATGATGTGTCACAGAACTATATCTGAGATCTATGTAGCTTTGCTAACAGTTGTCACCCAATATACTTTAATTAAAAAAAAAATCCCAAGTACTTATATATATTTTTTTCAAGTACTTATTAAGTTTGGTGCAGTGCTAAGCCTTTTTTCTTTAACTCTTTAAAGCAGAATCATCATAGGTGTATTATTGTAGGGTTGAAACAGTGATTTTGGATTATTGGCTCAGTCCTTCACTCTTTGTGCTGAGTTAGCCTCTTTCAATTTAGAACCAGACGCCAGAACTTTCAAGGTATTTACCAGCCTCTCCTATTCACTGTCAGTGATGAGTCAGCCAGAAAAGGCAGGAAGTGGCAAATACTTTTCTGCCTGTAATTCTAGAGAACAATGTGGTTATTGACAGCAACTTGGAAACACCTTTTTTTTTTTTTAAGTTTCCAAGATGCTTTACATCTGGTTACAGAAAGAATGCAGTAGACTGGAGGGAGCTGGCCAATTTGTGAGTGAGGGCAAAAGAACTTGGGGAAGTTGTTTATGTTCTGTTTCCTGATACCCAAAGTAATCAGACGCACCTGCTACAGGCTACACTGGTCAGTGTGGAAAGGGCCAGAAACTGATAGTTCACTGTAATGTGTGGGTTTTGTTGCAGGCGTTTTAAGCAGTTGCTGTCCGCAGGGCCCTGTTGACATCCTCCCAAAGCTGGTAGAATTCTGAGAATACCAGTGATATTCTGGCTGAAGTCCAGGTCCAGAGACAACACACCATCGCAAGGAGGTTACGGTTAAACAGCATGGTGAAAAATGCGCCATGCGAGAGAGAATGAATGGCACCATAAACAAGAAAGGAATAAAAATCATCATCGTCACTAAAATAAGCATAATGAATTTAATGATGATGATGCTTAGGATTTTAAATCGTTTGCAGATTCTTGGATTACTTATTCTATTTCTTTTATCTTTACAAATACAAAAAATGAAGGTTTGGCGAGAATATGGGATCATATTTCACAAATCTCAAAAATTAACGATTCTTAAATAAACAATATTTAAATTACTTCTATTCTGGCTAAGCAGGCCAGAGGTTTGACAACACACTTGGGGCACATATTCCTGCCAAGGTACCTTTTTTTTCACACCCCTAATGGTGTGTGAAAAGGAATGCCTCTCCCCAAGGAATCCAGCCAAGTCCCAGGACACATTTCAGGACCAAAGTCTTCTCTACAGTGATCCATGGGTCTGTCTAATGGCAACTCTGGACCCCAGATAACAGGCATCTCCATAATCACATAAATAGTTCCACAGACGGGGCATAATACTGCCTCATACTTTAAGGTTAGGTAATTCAGGTCTTTTTATTTGGAACTAGGCTGGAAATAAATTAGGGTTGGTGAATAAGGGGTGAAATTCAGGGTCACTTTGCCCGCAAGTTCTGGAATAAGTGTGGAGATCTATTTACAACTTGTGACTGGTGTAGTAGGTCTCATTTGTCAGTAAGATTTGACTCATTTCTATTTTGGTCCAGATGAAACAGTATGAAATAGATAAAATATAAAATTACCTTTAAATTTAAGGGATGGAATATAATATATATGATGAAAAATAATATGTATATTCTGTGCATGAGACTGTAATCCTGTGATTTCTTTTAAACATGTCAGAAAGTGCTAGAAATGAATTTATTCCCTTGCTGCTTCTTGTGATATCCTTTATCCTCTAACCATTTCAATCATTACAAGAGAGTAAATTTATGAAAACTCAGAATTTCTTGAATTCGTCCAGTATTTACTATGTTTATTTCTGAAGTAATTTCCTCCTCTGTTTCTTAGCTTGAAGAAGTTCATTGGTTTTTATATGTTTGGTGACTTGTATAGTAATGGCTCCTAATATCTTTATTTAGTTTAATCTATCACTTGTTTGTAGTCAATCTAACCACACACGTTTCCTGGGCAGCTATGAGCAAATTGCTACCTGGAATATTCTAAAGAAATATGAAACGTTATCCCTAACTTTTGAGTGGCTAATAGTTAAGTCAGGGAGCCGTGGCGCTCAAGCAAAGAACAGTATGCGATGGTGTGAAATTAGACTTGGAGGTGTGTACACCCATGTTTTTTAGGAGGTAGAGAAGGAATTACAAAAGAGACCACAAGGAGGCCGCTGAAAATTTAAGAGGAAAACTTGAACAATACCACTTTGGGCAAGCCAAGGGGAAAGACAGGGTTTTTTTTTGGCATTGACTGATCTAGAGATGTCAAGGGAATTGAAGGCTAAGAAACAGGAATTTGTCTTGAGGATTCATACTCTTGGAGAAAGCAATGTAGCAGATTGGTAGAAATATCAGCCAGACTCCTAGGGTTAAGAATTGACGGAGTAGTGAAGAAACAGGGATTAATAAATATGCACTACTTTTTCAAGAAATATGTCAGGAAAGGAGAGGAAAGAAAAGCTGATGGAGGCAAAAAGGTGAAAGAAAAAGATCTTTTTCAAGATTGGAGAAGATGGTTTAATTCAGTACGTCTTGGCAATGAGTGGGAAATCAAAGAGAAGGAACAGCTAGAGAGGAAACATGGTTGATGGCACAGAGCTGCTAGGGATGGGAGGCAGGAGACCAAGAAAGGGAGGGACTTTCTCTGAGGCAGAAGAGTGGGAAGAAAATGCAGGAAGAAGCAGCTATATTCTAAGTGCAGACAGAAGATGGACTCTCTCCCAGTTATATTGGGGCTAGGCCAACCTCCAAGAGTGAGAAGAGTAGGATACCCTCAGAAACCAAGGAGCATGGGATGTTTGGAATAGCCATTGTATGGGAATCAAAAGAGAATAAAAGGAATTTTTAAATGCCAGGGTGAGTCCTACCGAAAAGTTCAACAAACATTCATTAAGTACCTCCTACATACCTAGTATGCAACCTGGTGCTGGAGTTAGAGACAAGTAAGATTGGTTCAACCATTGCTGAAAGGAATTTAGAGTCCAGAAGGAAAGATAATTAATGTAGTAATTGTCTAAACAGGGCTATTCACAGGATGCTATGGTCCATGGAGGTGAGGAAGCTACACCAGCAGGTGTAGGTCAGTGGAGGTGAGAAAAAGAGGAAAGTTGGACATGGGTGGTACTAGCAGAGATGATTTCTGAGCTGGGTTCTGAAGGATAAATAACTTACTAATGTGTAGGAGAAAGTATGGTGGGGAAAAGCAAAACGTATTCTCTCTAGATGGAAGAGGCTAAGCAAGGGTACAGAGTAAGTTACCTCAGGATGTGTATATTGCCAGAGTGTGGCATATGAAGCGGAAAACATCAGTGGTCACATCCAGAAGACATATAGGTATCAGATCAGTTTGAAAATTTTCCTGCAGATAATTTATAAACATTGGAAGGCTGTAGGCAGGGACAGGGGCAAAGGGAGGAAGAGATATATTGCATGTTCAGAATGGAATTTTTCATAGTTCATTCTGGCAGCCAAGTAGAATGATGAGAATTTGGCATAAGGTAAAGATGATTGATGTAAGCAGGGGATAAAATTGAAAATGACTAAGTAAACAACATGGGCAGACACTGTTGGATTAATGTGGGAAGTTGAAGGAAAAGAAGGCTATAAAATTACTTCCAGGTTTCTGCACGGATGAAATAGTAATTAATTAAGACGAGTACAAAATGAATAGATTACTGGTAAAAATGGAGCAAAGGCTTGAAGAAAGAGAGGGGCATATATGTGGTTTGGAGATCGGAACATCTCTGGAAGAAGAGGGTGCTCGTGAGAGCCGAGTAATGGCAAGGGCTCATCATGGACTCCAGGTGAGGTCGGAAGTTAATGTTAGAAGTAGGCAAACAGATGAGTGTGAAAGAGAAACTAGATTAGGGTAAAATCTGGTACTTACTGTGTGAGAGAGGACAGAATTGACATGGGAGGAGGATGAGCTCTGAGGGGAGAAGGTCTTGACGGGTTGGAGAGTTCTGATTGATGATCTGTAGGGTGATTGTCGGTTACTGAATGGATAAAGAAAAGTGTAGGGAGGTGGGAAAATACGAGGTGGGGTATCAGGTGGTGTTAGTGAACACTGAAAAAGTGATTCCAGCACAGAAATCAAGGAATAGGGGTTTTAAAAGAGAAAGAATGGAGTGAGTTGTGTGTGGAGAGCTATGAGCCATCTACTTCCTTGGAGAGTAGGAAGGAATTGAGACTTCTATTAAAGAGGAGTGTAAAAGACAGGCTCGCATCTTCATTGTTATCCAAGACTGAATTCCTCATCCCCCCTCATTTGCCTTCTCTTCCCATCTCTCTCATTTCTACCACTTATATTATCATTTTCCTAGTCTTAGCAATTTTAAGAGATATCATCAACATTTTTTCCTTGACTCAACTTTCATTTTTAAAGACTTATAAAAGCACCTCAACTATGTCCTTACAACGGGCATACCCTTTCACCTACACTGCCCCCAAATCTTACTCGTATCTTATTTTCTTTTATTTCATTCCTATAACCACACCTCCAGACCAGATTCTCATCACAGTTTATATGCAGGCTACTTCTTTTCCCAAATCAATCCCACATTCTGTCACAAGCAATTGCCCCCAAACACTGCTTTCATTATATCAAGTCCTGCTCAAGAATGTGACTGCGACTCCTTGTTCATGGTGACTTCCTGATGTCCACACACTCTTCTTGCCTGCCTTCCAAGCCAGGATCTGGCTTTGATTCTTCATTCTGATTTTAGCAGGGGCCCACTAATCTACCTACACTGGTCTTCTCATAGTCCTTTGTCAATTCACATTTTTGCTCAAGCCTACATTTTTTTCCTCCTAGATGTTACCCTTCTTTGCAGATCTCAGTTTTGCCGATCCTTCAGTGCCTGCAGTGTGCGATTTTCTGGAATGACGGTAACCCATAAGTACCTCTTGGTTAATTAGTGTTTATGTGGTTTAGGGTTTAAGTCTATAACTGTCCAATCTGCACCACGTCTCCAATTTGGGTTGAAGATCCCTAACTAAGAACTCATATGTAGTAGTAAACATTCTTAAAAGTGAAGGATATCCTATACTTCTTGTCATCAACAAGGAATTTTCTAGTTGGGTTATTCCATAATGTTGCTTGTTAAAAAAATTATGGTTTTTTAATATGTGTAAATTTAGAGATGGAGTTTCAATTGGGGTTTAGATATAAAATTTTTTTTTTGGTCATTGTTCATTTCTTTTATTTCTTTTATTTATTTATTTATTTATTTGGGTTATACAAATTTTTAAATGCTACAAAGTTGTATTCCTAAAAAAAATTTCCTGGGCTTGCATAATTATTGTTTTTTAAAATATCATTGTTTTTTTGGCTATCTGAATTTTCTCTCTCATTCTAAGACAAAATTTAAGTTTCATGATAGTAGGATGAATATCCATGGAATTGTTTTTCAAAGCAGTGGTCTTTAAACCACTTACCAAAAATACTTGCATTCCGATGGAGGACTTTCTTCATTGTACACTGGGCCATATTTTGAATGAATAGGAGAAGTATACTTTCTCTTATTCAAGGAATTAAACAGTATTCGTATTATAATTTAGGCCAGTATTTGCACTTTTTTTGGAAACTCATTTATTCAACTGTCCTACAATCACTCTCTATCATTTGGCAGACTCAAAAATAGTATAATGACATGTACCATATATTTAGAGCCTACAGAGCTAAAAGAAGACAAGTTCAGATTGTATTGTTCCCCTCTTTAGGAGTTTTTTCTCCTTTTTTAAAAAAGGTTTATTATGGAATATTTCAAATATATACAAAATTGAGCAAATACTACGATCAACTTCCCAGTAGCTGTCATGCAGCTTTGACAATTACGAGTTCATGGCCACTCTTCTAATATACTCCATCCACACCCCCCACCCTATTGACCCCATGCTAATGGGTTATTTCGAACAAATCCCTGGTGTTATATTATTTTATCTGTAAATATTTTAGTATGTATCTTAAGGATGAGGACCATTTCAAAAATATAACCACCATATCATCATCACACTTAAAAAATTAACAACAATGCCTCAAAAATTAACAACTATCTGGTGAGTGTTCAATTTTCCCTGATTATCTCATAATCAGTTTTTTCTAGTGTATTTAAATCTGGACTGAAAGGAATTGTCACGTGAAGCAAAACGCAGAAAGCAGCATACATCTGTAAACTAAAACTTGTTTCTTGGTAGTAATTTAGAAAATTACTAAAAAACTAATTTAGAAAATAATAAAATCAGTTGATCATCAGTGAGTTCACATATCCATTCTGAGGCTTATGATTTTATGAGTAGTAGCATTTGATTCATTGAAACAGTAGCATTTGGTTCATTTAAACAGAAAGAACTGACAGGCTGTCACAGGCACAAGCAGGCACACACTCGTGAATATAATTCTGTGGCCAATGTCTGTGGGTGATGTGGAACGGAAACTCTTTAGCAATGCATTTTCCTTCCTTGTTCCTAAAAGGATTTTGAGGTGACTAACTTGAAGGCACTGGTATTTTGCACTAGCATTATGGGAACTATTTATTGGTTTCTTATTTATTTTGTATTCTACTGATGTGCGATGGTTCGTTATATCACAGGATTTACACACAGTGTGTAGATACATTGTGGCACATAAACAGAGCCTGTTTTGAATTTACATTAAATTCTCAAACTGAAATACAGACTATAAATGCACTGGGCATATGCGTCCACACAATTGAAAAACTAATGCTATCAATGTTTTACATTTCTATCTTTCTCTAGCCCAGATACGTGTCATTTCCACTAATGTTTGAGCACCACTGGGAATTTTAAGACCATTCCTTGGGATTCCATTTTCTCCTAATTGTTTTCTCTGCTGTTGTAGAAGGTACATTGAGTTGCACATAAGGAGAAGGGACATGTCCTCCTCACCCCCCAACAGGAAGAAGAAATGTCACTTGCCACTCATTTCCAGAAAGTATCTTGCGTTCATTAGCATTCGGCCTTGAGGTTTCAGCTCTAACTGGTTGAGAGAAGGAAAGAAAGATCAGTCAGCATGTGAAACAAAAGCTGAGTTTAATGACGTCATTACTGCCGAGTTTGGTGACGGCAGATTTCCAATGCAGAATACAAGCATTACTCCCTTACATTTTACTCATACACATTATCATAAATAGCACAGCATGCGTGTACAGTCTTTTATTAAAACACCTCAGCAGCTCATTATTTTTCCTTGGAGATCAAAACTTCTGGAAGGAAGAAACAGAATTCCAAAATGGATTCTGTCCAATTTACTTGGCCATAAGGGCTGCTACTTATCTGAAGCATTGTAAAGGATAGATTCAGGTCTGAATCCCCACAAAAGAATGACGACACTGGGACTAGCTCACTTGGGGAACGAGGAGGTCTCTAGAAGGAAAGAGGAATTCTTTACTGAGGGTGATTCCACACAGGCCTCTAGGCTAATCAGGATATGAAATGGGGGTGGCCTTTTTCTTTCACAAGGAGAGATTTTCTCCTTAGGAAAGTGCTGGATAATATGCCAAGGGAAATTTTAATTTGATTGGTTTGAGAAGGGATAAAATAATATATTCCAGTATCATTATGTAGAAGGGACCAGAACAAAGTGACATTTTAAATGATGCAGGATATCTTGTGATGTGACTTAAGGGAAAAAAATGGCAAATCCAAGATAACCTGACAACTTTGCTAATATATTAAGTCATAGACTGCATTGTTACTATGCCAAAAAGAATGCAAAGGTGAATCGAAGGTCCTTATTGATAATTACATCCATGAATTAACTAGAATAACTGAGAAGTAGTAAGAAGTGTCCAGTTGAGCCCAGGATTGAATGTGAATCGTGGCTAAATAATTGACTGGCAGTGTGACCTTATGCAAGTCACTAAACCCTCAAAGATCACTGAAAAGCTATTATCATAGCAGTACTTATGTCACAGCATCACTACTATTAGAATTTTATGATAAAATAAGCTGTACTTCTTGGTCAACTATAAATTCTCATGCAAGCTTAAATAGATTAATGAAAAGAGAAGTGCTTTTGATGTCAAGTATATACACCGTTGTTCTCTGGTTTGTGGAATATACAATAAAGATGGACACAAAGATGTAACTAGTAGAGCTAGAAAAGGGCTCATTCCCAAACAAAGTGGGGAAAATTGGTACCAGGTGACCACAAAGTTATCAATATTCAGGACTTAGTGGTGATGGAGAAAATTACACCAGTTAGCTGTTGGGAAAACAATATCCATATAAAGCCACGGTCCATCATGTTTTTGAGGGTGAATAGGAGATAATGATACAAACAGTGAAATCCTTGGGAAAGCAGGAGGCAAGTCTCCATGTGGTGTTTAGAAACTGGATGATGGTGTCTGTGGAGGTGAAAGGCAACTTTGAGAAAATAATATTTTTTTTTAAATAGAGAAATTAATTTTTGGAAAGCAGATTTCAATAGAAGCAAGGGCAAATATAAGTCCAAAACAACCTGCTGGCCCTTAAACACTACAAATAAATGTAAACTAAGGAATAACCTTAAAAAAAATGGAAAAATGTAAAAAGGTTGCTAGTTAAATGAGGGTCTGAAGGCCACCAAGTGTTATGACTAAATAATCATGAATAATAAAAAAAAGTGAAAAGTCTGATAAGAATAAAATCAGAAAAAAAGCCTAGGCTGGAAATCAAATGCATTTGAGTTATAAATAGAAAAGCACCCTGATCATCAATGACGCTTAACAAAAGAATTAAAAAATTAGTTATCTTTTCATTAATTGAGAAGGAAATCAAATAGCATACCACTTTAAAAAATCAGGATTTTTTTTTTTTTTTTAACGAGGCAGAAGGCAGAAAAGAAATGGGAATGGGGGAAAACTGGGGAAGACTTTCTCTAGTTAATTTCTTCTTTTTCTCAGGTAGATGCTCCCGTTTCAGGCCCAGCTGCCACTTTACCCCCTCACTCACCAGGTCTGTGTAAACTCTAACACTAAGTTACACACCTGGGACATTATCCATTTTCACGTTTTCCTACTTGCCTAAACAGTGATCCAGGAGGAATTCTGTTTTCATGTCCCCCTTCCCCAAGTTGAACATGGAAATACTCAATAGATTCTGCTGAACTGAGTGATCTACGCACATCTAACGAAGCATGGGAACTTTTTTTTTTAAAAACCTTGGTATATGCTTATTGTTAAAGATGACTTTAGTGACACAAAGATTTACATACATACACACTTTCCTAAAAAGGATTGAATTTTTTTAAGGTCACAAATACAAAATGGACACAAAATTCTGTTTTTTTGGCTTATATTATTCTCATTTTGAAACCTGTATCTTGAAAAATTTTGGGGTGGAGTTATTAAAAATATGAACTATTGGAAATAAACAGAAAGGTAAGATTCTCTCCTTTTTGCATAAATGATATAAACGTTTGAAAACATTTTCTGTGGCTCAGATCATTTAAAAGCAGTTTTTACTGGTATATATGTGTGTGTATATATATATATATATATATATATTTTTTTTTTTTTTTTTCATTTTGTGGGCCCCAGAAATTTTCATTAGAATTTTTTGTGTTTTCATATTTTACTCTTCCCTTCTAAACATTTGCTACCAAAACAGTAACAACCTAAGTTTTCCCAAACTTGGTGTAGTAATTGTAACATGGAATTTGCACGATGTACTTTTTAGTAAAAGGAAGCTAAGTGAATACATTATGGTTAGAACAATTTATAGGGATTAGCAAACTACTTTGGAGAAAGAAGACCAAACATTAAATGGATCTTTGTTCTATCCTCTCACTTATGGATCTATCATCTTATCTACCTTATCTTAGCATAAGATATCTTATCAAGATATCTTGATAAATAGACAACAGTAAGGGTGAGATTCCCAAGTTAGGGGAAATTTGTGATATTTCTGAGCTTACTATTAGTTGTAAACCAGTAACAGTACTTCATAGCCTAAGGGATCTTCTTCACCTTACACAGGAATCAGAGGTTTGAACAGGTCAATATGTTCCACAATGAATAATCATTGTCATTGTCAGGTCACCAATAAGTAAGTGGTAGGGAGTCTATTTACTCAAAGCTAGTGTATCATCATTTTAGGATGACGTTTCAGTTTTAAGCTAGTCTTTAGCTAATCTGGTACTTACCACCTCATGATATATACTCGTTAAGTAAAGCTCTCAGCTCAGATATTTACCCATATTTCTGTCTTTCCATTGTTCTTTCTGCATCTCTCGGCCAGGGAGTAGAGCTCGACAGTAGTTTCGGATATTAGGTCCACATTTTTGCCCTTCACAATGATCTGCATTACCCTTCCCTTGTTGATATGGGCATCAAAAGTGCTGTCCCAGGGTGGGTACATGGTTGGCTTTTTCTGGATGTACATCTGCCCATTCTCTACGAACAGAAAGATATGTTCTCGTTACTCCTTTAGCCAGCTCTGGGAGAAAAATTCAACTCAGCAGTGGCACCCATTCCCTCTGCTCTGTAGGGTATATAATTCTGTCGGGAAGACAAAAATAACACAAAAAACAATTAGAGACAATATAGGATAGAATGAAACAGTTCCAAGGTCTGCATGCAAGGTAATGTATTGAAATGTGAAAAGTCAATCTATTAATAGATAATTTAGGCAACAAAAATATGACCATGCCTTGGACTACCAGTGTTCATTTTTCATTCAATAGTTAGTTGCTTCACTTTGAGTGTGAACACCTGAGCAATATAAAGAACTCAGGCTAAGCCTGGTATATTTGGTAGGATAGAGTGACCCAGACCCCATTTTTTACACATTTTACACTTTTATGCCTTTTAGGAATCCTCTTTTGTTAATCTCTAAGGTGTGGGTACATGACAGATTAATTTCACTGACATCTGGTAAAAAATAGTTGATACAAAACTACCGTGTGTTCATCTGAAAGACACAAAGGCATAATTTAAGGATTATAATGAGTATTTCTTTAAAATGATATATGTAAAAATTTTCCATTTGACATGAAAACACTAAGAGGCAAAACCTTTCAAACATAGTGAGCCATTATTTCCTTTTCGAATTCTCAAAGGAGGGTACATCTTACATGTACTGTGCACCCCATACAGAAACTGACAAGTAACTAACTCAGAGAGGTGGTGGTCTTCCTGCCTGGAGCCAGTGGCGCAGGCCACAGACCTGCAGGTGGGGAAGGGAAGGTACGCGGGGGTCCTGGAAATGGTTCTGACAAGAAACGTGGTCCAGATGATGGAGTTTAAAGGGAGCATCCCCAGACCACCAGGAGACCGGGAAGAGTTCACTAGTGGGATTAAGTGGTGGTATCCTATCTTTCATCCAGATTGGATTTCTACAGTCTTTGTTCTTTAATCATTTCAGAAGCAGAGAACTGCAGCTGTATTTGAGTGCTTGTTTCTTATGATAACGAGTAGGTTAAGTGGCAGATTTTGATGAGGCAAAAGGGAAAAATCCATTTAAAGCAGGGAGACAAAGCAGTTCTGACCCCTGATAGCCCTTTCTTCCCAGTGCACTATGCTAAACGGAACAGGCAGTGAGCATTTGCTAAATTATTATTCGGGGGGAGGCCGGGATTTGAGTAGCCAAAACTTCAAATTTTAGGTAAAGCTGGCTACTAGAGGTATAAACTCTGATCATATGAAGGCGTAGGATAGGAAGGGGAAGATTTTAATGTCTCATTTAAAAAAAATTCAACTGGAGATTGGACTTAAAAAAACAAACAAACAAAAAAATAGGGGCAGCAAATTAGCTCAGTTGGTTAGAGCGAGGTGCTCTTAACAACAAAGTTGCCGGTTTGATCCCCACATGGGCCACTGTGAGCTGCGCCCTCCACAACTAGATTGAAACAACTGCTTGGAGTTGATGGGTCCTGGAAAAACACACTTAAAATAAAAGTTAAACAAACAAACAAACAAACAAACAATGGCAATATTAACGATCATAGTAACATTTTACTTCCATGAACTTGAAGCCTCTCCTCATAATTCTTTTCAACATAACCATTTTCCACGCCAGGCAAAGGACAGAAATTTCCACAGCAAGGCATTTTTCATACTTTCATTCACTAGGTTTGTAATCACCTAAAAGAGGACCAGAATGTAGGAGCCTGTCTATTGTGAGTTTTACATTTTCAAAGGCTCTGGAACGCACAGCACTGTGTCCTGTTTGTCTCTGTTCTGTTGCCTCATCACGGAAAACGTTGCCTCACACCCTCAAGGTTGAAACGTGTTTAAATTCTGTAGAAGTAATACTTGAATTATAATGTTGAGAGAGATTTCTTTTCAGAACAAAACAAAAACAAAATCAAAAGCAAAAATCTCCAAACTCCACAGGCTAACCTTTTGGAAAAACAAAGTCTTCTTTTCTGACAAGGTCTTGATCCACATGGCTGATTAGACCAAGTTCAAAGGCAAGGCCAAAAGAAGAAGAAATTTTAAAAAGGCTCTCGGGAGGCAAATGTCAGAGAGACCTGTGGTTGTAAAGAGAACTGGATCCAGGAGACCCATTAAGTCCAGAGTGGCTTTGAAAAACTCAGACATTTTACACTTCAAAGATTTCTGTGACATTTGAAAGGTTTTAGCTTGGGAGCAAGTGCCATTCTTACTTTTAACTAAAAAGGAGCGAAATCTGGGCAGAAGGGAAATCAGGAGGATTCAGTGGCTGGAAGGATGAAGTCGGCCATGAGACCTATTCTTTTAAGGGAGGAAATGCCCAACATAGGAGGGTTTGGAACGCCAGGATCCTCAGCTGGAAACCCCTAGCTGGAGTTTCTCAACTGCGCGATCAGGGTCCCCTGGAATCTGTGAGTGTCGCACCCCTAGAGCCCTTCTTAGGACTATCCTGTGTGAAATAGCTCACATCCCTCTGTCCCCAATGCTTCTCTCCCCGCTTTACTCTGCTTCACAGGATGGACCATATTCCATTTTGGTTCATTGCCTGTCTTTCTCCACTAGTGTAGAAACGCTAAAGGAAAGGCACTTTTGCTGAGCCAGTATGCCATGGGCGCCCCATAGATACTTTCTGTATAAATGAACATAATGGCTCCTGTTGTTCTTGCAAACCTGCACGGGGTAATCATACTTCTCTCCAGAGTGTCTTCCAAAATGAGAAATGTATGGCAGGACATAGGGAAGGTAATGAGGCTGGGAAAGCCTTCCTTTCCTTTAGAAAGTCTGTAAGAATCTTAAAATACAGAGGCAGGGAGGAGGAGAATGGAAACCAGTTGAAGTGATCCTGGAGAGATTCCAGACAAAAAACAGTTATTTTAATTGAAGGACATAAACCTATACAAGGAATCTTAGAAGACTGTCACACTTGCCCTCTTACCATGAACTGCCTATATACATTTCAATTCAACAGAACGTGACTATTCTTTCACTCATCCAGGGTCTTAATAAACGCAAAAGTAAGTTTTCTGAAATTTGGATTCTAATGGCTAATATATGTTCTTTGTAACATTCGTCAAAGCTTAGTCAAGGAAGCAGTAAGCCAACTTTGGAGGTAATTCTAAGATTACGCAGACTTTATAATCACTGAAAACAAGCAGGCTTAACAATATAGGTCCCCTGTCCTGCTCTAGCTCACTATGTTTCCGCCCCCATTAACTCCTCACACAACGTCTGCAAACCCATGTCTCCTTTCCTTTGTTCCCTTCATTTATGTGGAAAAAGAGTGCAGTGAAACAGAACATGAGGCAGCAGAGCTGGCTGTCGTTCAGGCACCATCACTAAAGCCATATGCTCTAGGAAGTACTTGGTTTCCCCTGGCATCGGTTTCCTGGACTGTGACGTTAGGTTGAAGCAGACGACCTTGAAGAACCCTGAGAGGCTTCGCTTCATATTTCATAGCAGGATCTCCCCCCACCCCCCACTCAGGCTTACCTGATTCAACATATTCTTTGACAAGCACAGCACAGTAAGGGTTAACAGCCTCTCCCTGACATGGCTGGCAGGACCCACAGTCAAAGTGAGATAAACCGATTCGAAGAAACGGTGACATGGTTGTTCCCTGTAAAGCGACAAAAGACAAATGCAATTTGGGGGCTATAAACGGTATTACTTTTGGTGTCCCATCCCCACTTAACTAGTGCTTTATCGCAGATGCCCAGTGCTTCCAATGGTTCAACTATCCATTCAAACAAATGCTTTGACTTCCCCTTCTGCAAAATACATTAGTGGGCTCATCCCAAAACACAGACTGACTTGCCAAGGGAAGCGTCTTTCTAGAAGTCTGTGTGATTCAACCTCGTCTGCCAGAACGGTAATTCCATTCTTAATTTTAGGGAGTCTTTAATAGCAGAGAGAGGCAAGCGTTTTCCAACAGTTTATTCTGTTATTCAAGTAGGTACCTAGGAACCCACACACAATAATAAGAAAAATGAGTTTATGAAGAGTGAGTCTATTTTAGTCACACCAGTTAAATATGACACCAGAAAATTCTTACATGGGCTATTTATGTGTGTGATGGAATTGGCTGTGGGCACTTAACAGCTGATCCCTATTTACTCGAGACATTTCAAAAAGGTTGCTTTCTTTACAGTCGTATATGTGTATATGTATATGTATGTATACATATATATAAAATAAGCCTTTGAACATCATGAACTACTTAAAAAAACCTTAAATCGAAGGATAAAATAGTGCTTTCTTGTGTCGGCATAAATAAAGTACTTCATAAAATCCAATTCACTGATAATTAGGCTTTCCTAGAGACATAGGTGAAAACCATGGTGTTGGCTACAAATTCCGGGGTTCCAGTCTGAACCTACAACTGCTATTCTTTCCTTTCCTTGTTTGCTCTGGCCACCACTTACCTCAACTACACACCCCTTTTTTTCTTTTTCTAAACTACTTTTCCATGAGGTCCCATTACTCTGAAATCATTATCTGATATTTAGTGCAAAAGTTACTTCCTGCTTATAATGTCTTTTTGAATCATTTTCTCCTCCTGAATTTCCCCAAACTTTCTTAAGTATGTTCATAAGAACAAAGCATTAGCTGACTTTTCTACCTTTTATAAAGAAAGAAAACGGCTCAGGATACTAGGACTCTAGATGAGAGAGTAACGTAGCTGGAAACCTTGGGCCCAGAATCCCGAATCTAGCAGCGTGATGAAAGTTTACCAGACCTCGGGAATGCCGGTAGTCTTTGGGGGTTTTCTGAACCCAGAGAGAGACAGCTTAGGGGCTCTTAACAACTGCTATTTTCAAAGATTTTAAGAAAGTCCCAATTTCCTGCAGAGTTTAGCAGGAGATGGTTAGGGAGTCCTCGTGACTTGTTCTTAGTCTCTGAAACACATTCTCTGTAATCACACTGTTGAATCAGCAGCTAGGTGACTTTCAGGTGTGTCTTTAGGGGGCCCCCTTCACCCTCTGAGCTTAGAATTCTAGCACAAGTGTGGGGCTAATAACTACGAGTTCTCCAGAGAGAACTTCTTTGAGACCCCACCGCCCCCTTTCCTGGGTGACATAGCACGTAGGTCTTTTGGACAAATCTATATTTCTGCAGTAATCAGGAAAAATTGTCAAGAACTATCCTCATTGATAGGAGTATTTACTATGTGTGGACTTTTTGAAGATTTCCTCAATACAAGTAAACGTAAGCAAGTCATTCTTATTTGAGTTTGAAGGGATCGCTGACTCATAAAGCCTGAGTTACAAGCGCTCTGACCTTTAGTGAGGGATGTGTCACTCTGCTATTTCCAGGCTGGGTTCAGAGTTAGGTGACAGCAGCTCCACAGGCACCTGGGACGATCTGTCTGGGAATGGAAAGAAACCTCTAGGGTACCCAGGGGTTCTGTGTATGGAAGAGAAGTGCAGCAAAACTCCCTCCCCCACAGGGCTTCTTAGACATCAGCTGCCCTCCTCATTCATTAGCAGTCCGGATTCCCTTGCCATTTCACCAGATTCACTTGCCCATGAGCCTTTGACAGTTAACCTATTGCATGCACCTGTTTGAGAGCCGAGCCATCGTTTCTCTTTCTAACGGTCTAGTCACGGTGACATAGTCTGTCATTTTGACATCTAGTAGGCAGAGCTGAAATTGTGTGCTTAACCTCACACGTCGTGTAATAAAGCCTCAAGCTCAGGGGTGTGTTTTTAGGTCAAAGGTAGCATTTTCTCCTTGAGCTCCTCAGAATTCCTGCCCTCCCTCCGTTCCCCCCAACAGCAGTGTGATGCTTATGAAAAATGAAGACAACACACAAAATTGGAACATCTCACAGTCCCACCAGGAAAAGCAAATTGCTGGTACTATTTCGATGTGTTTAGTCTTTTTCATCTACCGGGTTTTGTATTTTTTGTTTTACATGTTGTGCTCATATGTGTGTACGGGATTATATTTAGCTTTCTAATTTAACATTTTACCATAAAATTGTCCAAGTTCCTACATCATCTTTGTTACATCCTTTAAATTCTGGCATGACACTGTACAGAGGGACAGTTCCAGGATCTGCTGTACTCAAGTCTTGTAGTTTCACATGTAGGCCACTTCCAAGTTTCCCACACTAGAAATGCTGCGATAAGTATCTTTATACAATTTTTTTTTTAAAAAATTAGGACTATTGCATCAGCTTAGGTCACTAGAGTACTATAACATTACTAGGTCAAATGATGTTACTATTTGTATGGTCTTACACATTAAAAAAAAGAAAATAACAAAACATAAAGGCAAAAACCTAATAGGAAATATCGACGGTGAGTGCAACACACAACGAGTTAGCGTCACCATTCCACAGTGCGAGAATATGCAAATTTGAATAGATAAATACTACGTATGACCCAAGTAAATAAGTGGTAATAACACAAACTGTACAAAACACAGAAAACATAGCTGCAATTAGTTATGTGGAAAATTGCTCAACCTTGCATTTATATGACCTTCTTGAAAAGACAAAATGATGTGGGGAAAAAATATCAGTGGTTAGCAGGAGTTTGGGGAGGGGACAGGGTATGGCTCTAAAGGGGTGGGGAGGGAGATTGAACTGTTCTATAGCCCGATGATGGCAGTGGTTACAGAAATCTAAACTTAAATCAACAGAATTGGACACCAAAAACAAAAGTCAATTTTATTGTATGATAATTTAAAACTAAATTGAAAAAAATGCTTTTGGCATTTTAAGGCATGGATTATAGATCCAGAGGTTATATACATAATAAACAAAGAATATACATTAGGAAACTGGGATGTCATTTAATAAAGCATTAAATTTAGACTGTAAAGTAGTCAAGAGGAGCCTCAATTTCTAAAGGGAAATGGAGCCTTAAAAAAACAAAACAACCTTTACTCTGTAGTGTTTAAGCTCTTTGGAAATTTTGCATTTTGATGCAAATACCTGAGAAAAAAATAACATTAGAATTTGATAATGCCTTTTTTGAGGTACTACTACCATTCAATGCTTAATTTAAACTGTAATGACAAGAGTTAAAATATTTAAAATAGAAAATAGAAAACAATAATAGTGTTTTACCTGTGCAGTTAGCAAATAGTTTTGAAATGGTCTTACCTAACTAACACTGGCAAGGACCACAGGACTCATGCCCTTTATACAATGTGGTTTGGAGTGTAGATTTCCGCACTCCTTTTGAGAGCCCATGTGTGCGCACATGTATATCTTGAGAGCCAAGAGTATGTGCCATGAACACAAGAGGCAGAAATGAACATGAAAGCTTTTCGCGGACTGGCTTTTTTGTGCTCAGAGCTGATGGTAAGAGAGAAAGGGGATTTCCCGGGTGCTAAAATAGAAAGGAGAATTGTTTGTGTACAAAAATATATGCACGGGAATAGCATCTATAAGGCTGTCCTCCCCCGGTCTCTCTGTGGAGCGGAAATTTCATAAATCTCCTCTTGACTGGCTATTGGTGATGGCCTCACCCTTTACAACAAACAATGCGTGGATAAGACTGACTGGCCAGGCTGTTCCTGACCATGCAGGGGCCAGGTCCCTGTGCACACCTCTCATCTGAGCAACAAATTCTCTCCTGGACAGCTCCCGGGGCCCTCAACCTGCCGGGACCAAGCGGAACTCATTGTCCTGCCTTTCAAGTCTGCCTTTCCTTTATTTTGCCAGCTCAATGACTGGTGCCATGACACTCAGCTGAGCACTCTGCTTACACGTCACCCCTTCCCACAGGCGCCACCACCAACTTGCTTTTCTCCCTCTCTACCTCCTGCTCCCTTCACATTGCTTTAGCTCAGTTCTGCACCTCTCTTGTTTGACGCATTGCAGCAGCTTAGCCAGTGTCTCTCTCTGCGGTCCTGGTCACTTTCCATTCCCAGTCAGATTTCCAGGCTGCAGCCCGAAGGGCCGTTCTTTGGACTGTGCAGAACTGCTGCCATTTCTCCAACTGTCATGCTGTTTTATAGCTCCAGGCTTTTAGTAATACGGCTGCCTCTGCCTGGTCCATCCTCCATCTACCCCACCCCCACTTCCTCATCTGTCAAGTTCCTGCTCCATTTCTACCTCCTCTTTGAAGCCTTCCTTTCCCCCACCTCTATCATCCTCCCTCCAACACATCTTGGTGGGATTTACTTGGCCTTTCAGGCTCCCGTAGCAACGTGTCCCTGCTACGTTGCAGAACAGCACCTGTCACCTTTATTTACCTCTCCAATGCCATTTCAAAAGTCTGAGTATGGTAAATTTGTCACTCCCATTCTCTGTCTTTGTCTCTTTTTCTCAGTCCCCAAATTCGGGGGACATAGAGCCTCCCCCTGGATTTCTCCTATTTAATCCTTAGGGTACCACCTGTACTTAGAAGTCCCTCTAGTTTCACCAGCTTTTCATCTAGCAAACCCCTCCCCTCAGAGTGGGTGCACGTGGGTGCCTGACTGCCTGGATCCTAGCCGTGATAAAGGATTTTCTCCGTTATCACTTTCCTCTGGATATTTCCCTCAGCTTCATGGGGTGGGGTGCTCACACAGCATATATGCCTGGAACCCTTATTAGATTTATTGGTTCACGTCGGTCCTCCCACAAGACCACGGGGCTCTGAGAACGGGGACCATGACCCAATCAGCCATAAAGCTCCAGGGCTGATCCCTCTGTCTCATACACAGCAGATGCTCAATGCCGTGTTGCTAAGTAACTTAATTTTCAAAAGCAACATTTTATTTTACATGATCTCTTAATCTGCATGCCTTTCATTTACCTGCAGGGGGTGCACTGTGGTCCAGCTAGGCAGCAGACAGGTATCGGGAAGTCAGTACAAAGGAAGTGTCCCAGGCATTGCTATAGGTGGGGAAAGGATGCTCGCTCAGCGGCAGGAGTGAGTTTACCTCGCTAAGCCTGTTTCCGCATTGGAATATAGTGATGACACCATTACTCGTCTCAAAGTGCTATGAGGACAAAATGAGCAAATGCATGGAGATATCTTAGAATGGGGCTGGTACCTAGTAAACATTCAAAAACGTTATTTATTATTATCATTACAACTCTGATATATTTTCTAGTGGACTTTATTGACTTTACTGGTTGTACCACAAAAGGACAGGAGAGAGTCAAGCATATCTGGGCTGAGTTATGTGACCTCCCTCTGTACCCTGCCACCGAGCTCCCATAAACCCCACATGCATCTCTCCTAGAGCACGTATTACCCTCTAATACAGTCATCTCGATGCCGACACTTAGGATGAATGATCAGACTATCCATGCAATCGTCTGTGCTTTTGCTATCCCAGCTGTGAAATATCATTATAATAGGAACTTTAAATGTGTCGAGAATCTGTGCTTTTCCAGCTCAGTGTTTTCACTTTTAACTGTGATCGCATTCATCTTTAGCAGGTAGCTATGATGGTCAAGTGTAATTGCTCGGCGGTGTGTTTAAGGTCACACATAATCAAGTACCGAACGGAGAATTCTGGTCTCTTGACTCCCTGGGCACTGACTCTCCTACTTACTGACTCACCTGCCACAATTCAAACCTGCCAAACGCTTTCACAGTGATTTTCAGGATTGCTACCACATAGCAAAAGCTGATGGGGGATAATTCCATAGAAACAGAGAGCAATGAAAGTGCTATATACTCCCATCGGCTAAAAAACATCCAGACTTCTCACCCTCTGCAGCAAATAAAATAAGAATGAGCATACTTCTTTATTTAAAAAAAATTAAAACCTGGACAGCATTTGTATTGCTGTAATCTACCTGGAGACGTCTCAGTGACGTCTCAGGGAGAGTCTTACAGACTTATCAGAACCTCTAACATGTACCAGAGAGAACACAAATGAATCGGCAGTAAACTTGGGAATGAGGAAAAAAAAGCATTCAGTGCTTTCGAAATGTGTCAGTTCAGCCAAAATTTGGTAAAGTAAACAGCAGCCAAATTTTGGCAAATTAAGATCTACCTATAGCGTTTACATTTCTTTGTGAGATCGAAAGGTTTCTTAGGTAAAGGTGACTGCTGAATAAAATGACTTAATGCTGTAGAAAATAACTAATAATATAATAATAATAATAATAATAATAATAATAAAAATAACTTGCCTGGCAACATGCACAAAGAAAGATGGTAAGCACTGAACAATCATCTGATCGAAAAGTGTATTATCCTGTTGCTAGGACTTCTACCAAGTAGTATAATAAAAACAGTCAGGTTAAATATTAGTCTCTCACCCACAAATATGGTCTCAAAAGTGAATTAACGTAGTAAGTATGAATTGAAGATGGTATTTTAAAAGAACCGCTATAGAATATGCTGTAATGACAAAAGAACAAGCCTAACCTTCGACCAGCTGTTAGAACTAGTAAAGAAGGGGGGTTTGTCCACAGAGCTAGTACTGCCCTCCTTCTTGGGAACATTAACAAGCCCCTCCCCCATTAGGGAATGAACTGTGTCCCCCAAATTCATATGTTGAGGCCCTAAGCCCCCATGTGACTGTATTTGGAGATGGGGCCTTTAGGGAGTAATTCAGGTTCAGTGAAGTTGTAGGGTGGGGCCCTAATCAAATAAGACGGGTGTCCTTTTGAGGAGAGGCAGAGAAACAAGACACCCCCTCCTGCTTCCCCCCCCCCCCCCCCCCGCCTCCCCACCTGGCCATGTGAGGACACAGCTCGAAGGTGCCATAAACAAGCCAGGAAGAGAGCTACATCAGAAGCGAACCTTGAGGGCACCTTGGTCTTGGACTTCCCAGCCTCTAGAACTGTGAGAAAATAAGTGTCTGCTGTTCAAGCCTGTTGTTTAATACCAATCTGTGGTATTCTGTATGGCAGCCTAAGCAGACTAATAAAACACCCCCCCTCCTTCATCAAAAAACAGTGTAGAACTAAAACAAATATTGAAATATAGAAAATAAAGCTCCTGGAATGACATTATTAATATTCTGACACTAATTTTAATGCCACGTGAATAACAGTTCCACTAAAGCGTGGCTCTGATCGAATAGACAAGTACTCAAGAAAACTGTCCCAGTCCTCAATGAGTTAAATCGTGACTTCCTAACCTGTTACTTAAAAGCCTCCAGGTGTTGGTTTCCATTGCCTATGCAGCATGATGGACTCTTAGCCCCTCTCAACTTCTCTGTTTGCTGAACACATCTGCTTTCCATCTCCACCGCCCTGTTTACACCCGTCCTCTGCTGGGAACGGTCTGTCTCCACGCGTGCACAACTGCCATCCTGCAGTCTTTCTCATCTTTCACGGACCTCACTATGTACTGCCTCATTCAGAAGTTCTTTCCTGCTCCCCACAGGAAGGAGTGATTTATCTGATTGATGAGTTTTAGCAGAATAAACTGTACCTGCCCAGCTCAGCCCCCTCCTCTCTTTTGGGGGGATCAGCTGACTTTGGAGAGTCTGTTTCTCCACTCTTCTCTGCCATGACATAAGCAGGGTGGGGGCGGCCTGCCTCAGTCCTGCGAGGGTGGCCATTGTCCTGCATTGCCTGGGACTCTGTGGACGATGACCAGCCCGTTGGGTGGAACGCGTCGGCTCCCACCCACCCATCCAGCCTCATTACTAGTCAAGTGAATATGTTCTTCTCCATCTCCCCAACTCCTGATCTACCTTGCCATTTGTTCCAAGCACAAGTGAGGCCCAGAAGGGTTATTTATGGGGTCCCCTACAATACATACAACTCTGCAGAGTTTTACAGAGCTTCTATTATTGTCCAGTCTTCTCACCCATCTCCCGAGGTAGGCATAATTAACTCCATTCCACAGATAGGAATGGAGTGGGTAAGCAGTGTGGGTTAGGTCACACAGCTTGGTTGCTAAGTGTCCCTGCCCAAATGAGTCAATTATTTCTTGTTAGAAAATGCCTTTTAAGATTAGATCAGTGAGGAAGTGAAAACATGGAGATCTCACCATAGATTATTATTATTTAATTAATCAATTGTATGAGTTTCAGGAGTACAAAACAATGTAATAGTTAGATGTGCTGACTTCTTGCTTAATTATCTAAGGTTCTCATTGGACATTTCTCTTTGTCAGTACCTGTGCTTTAATGATCTCTCTTTCTTAAAAATCTTTCTTTCCACCCTGTGACTATAATCTGAAGAGTTAAAAAGTGGGTAATATAAACGGAGTTGAAGTTTCTTGGAATAACTTAAGCTCTCTTTTGGAGGTGAGGTCAGTGCCGCTGCCGGGGGTAATCTTCCCAGGACGTCATCAGCCTGTGTCATCTCACGTCTGTGCTCTAATGCTACTCCTGATGGCTGCTTGGCATCAGTGAGGACTGCTGGGGCAGAGTCTCGAATAAAGCTAACTGCTTCATGGACAGTTGGAGCAAATCCGTCTCCTTGGCATCATTTTCCAGCCATAGTTAGGGAAGTCACTTACTGAGTCCAAAGATAGATGCTGCCTCGTAGAGGAAGCACATTTAATTTACAGTGCTGTTTACTGTGTCAAAACGTACTCTTAGAAGACAGTCTTCACTACACACACACACACACACACACACACACACACACAGAGGAAAAGAAAAAGGTAACTGTAGGAAGTGATGGATATGTTAATTAGCTTGACTTGGTGATTATTTCACACTATGATATACGTATATTCAATATCAAGTTGTATACCTTAAATATATCCATTTTTAACTGGCAATTATAGCGTACAGTTGGGGGGAAAAGAAACAGTTTTCTTGTGACTCTACTGTCTTATCAACCCAGTAGCTCTAATGAGAAGCGGTGCATTGTGACCTTCCTAACACACGAGAGGAAGAGTTGTTTTCCCTGCCCATGAGGGACCCAGAGAGGAAAAGCACACATCGGAGTCAGGAATGGTACATCGGAGCCAGGGCCCAGGGCACCTTGGTCCCAGGGCACTTTGACTAAGAAGGCAAAGCTGACATCCCTGGATACACGATCCATTGCCCTCTGGCCTTCGCATGGCAGTCTGCAAAGAGGCATGGGGACCCAGGGACGAGGGGGTACACGGACGAGCCCACAGGTGTGTACACACAACTGCTGTGCTATAAAAGCCAGCTTTTACCAACTGCATAGTCTCAGACAAATGCCCTAATCTCTTTGTGACTGTGTATCCATACCTGGGGAAAAGAGTAGACCCACTTCATGGAGCTGGCATGAGAATTCAATGAATTAATTCATGGGGAATGCTTACAACAGTGTTTGGTGAAAAGGTAGCTATTATTATCACACAGGACTTTTCCAAAGGATCCTTAGAAATTCTCCATGATGAAGATGAGTTACGGATGATGGTAACTTGCTCAGTGGATTATCCGACATGGCCTAGAATACATGTAAGGTAATGGCTAAGTAAATGAAGTGACACACACGTCTCCTTTTTGCCATTGCTCAATAAGCATTTCTAAACCTGCGTACTATGTATAAAGCACGGTCGGTGCTGGATACAAAAACGACATAGTGTCTGTTCTACATAAACCTGGGGATCTCGATGGGATAGACCACCTCTGACTGGAGGGGAATAGAGAGGGAGGTTTTGAGAGCCTGGACCACACTTTCTTTCCTTTTATTTTGTGAATAAGTGACCTGGCCAGTTAACCCGGACTTTGTGTTAGAGCGACCAAAAAATGGCAGAGTGGGCTGTTACTTCTACTACACCAGTCACAAAATCCCTGTCCTCTTGGCGCTGCTCTAACACCACACCCCACTTTCTCCGGAGGGTGTGTGATACTTTTTAAAGAAAATACACTAATTGGTAGTTATCACCGCAGCAAGTGTTTGGTCCATTGACGAGCTAACAGTTTTGTACAGAATATACACAGAGTCGAGCAGGCTGCCACGACAGGCTGTGCCGGTCTGGGTCCCGTCACATGCAGAGTGCTAAGAGTGAGGGGACAGGGTGACCGGCGATGAGGACCAGGAGAAGGAAGAAAAAGACGGCTGAGGGTAATGTGTGCGTGTAGGTCGAGGTGAGTAGCCCACGTCGTCTCATTGCACACAGAAATGTCCCCACCTTGGAAATGAGTGGGTTGTAAAAGGCTGTTTGTAACTGGAGCTTAGAATCCACAGAAACTGTGAAACTAGAGATGATTTACGTCCCTGGACTGCCCCGCTAACTATTAATTTAATCTGTTCATTCAGAATGAAGACAAAAATTCATTTATAAAACTCACCACCCCCTGTGGTTATGTTGGCTTATGAGAGCCTCTGCTTGTTTTTCTTCCCAAGACATTTCAGATTTACTGGGATTCAGTAGCCGATTTTCAGTCTAATTTCTCAATTAAAAAAGCACAAATTACTCTGGTTCTCGTGGAACGCTAGTTTCACCGTGTGAGGAGAGGCCACCCATATTCTCGCAGTGGACACACACCATCCCGCAGAATGGACCGCACTAGCTCAGTGGTTCTCAGTGGTCCTGGAGAAGGGGCAGCCTTGGCTGGGAACTCCTTAGAAAGCACATCCTCCAGCCCCACCCAGACCCAGAGTTAGAAACCGAGATGCAGGGCTCAGCAATCTGAAGGTTTAAAAAAAAATGTTTTTTTTTTCCATTATAGCTGACAAACAATATTATATTAGTTTCAGGTGTACAGCGTAGTAGTTAAACATTTATACAAATTACAGAGGGGTCCCCCTGACTAGCCTAGTACCCCCTGGCACTATATGCAGTTAGTACAGTGCTAGTGACTGTATTCCCTGTGCCGCAACCTGAGTTTTCACAGGTCCTGCCCGTGACTCGCTGCACACTGAAATTCGAGAAGCACAGCACTGGCGTGAAAGCCACAAGGCCTGTGCCTTTTTTCTTTATTTGCTCAACATCTAGCACCATACCTGGCACTTAGCTGGCTCTACACCACGGCTTCTCAACCAGGGTGCTCTTGCCTCCAGGGGACACTTGCCAACATCTGGAGACATCTGTGGTTGTCACAAATGGGGGCAGAGGGTCCCCCAGGCATGTAGTAGTTGTGGCCAGATATGCTGCTAAGCCACCTACAACGCACAGGACAGCCCCCTGCAGCAAATAGGTGAAGAGTGCTGAGGTTGAGAAACCCTGTTCTGAATAAATGTGTGAAATGTGGTGATGCCAAGAGCGTTTCCCGTATTCAGCCCTCACCCCCTCTCACCACTTCCCCGCATTTAGTGAATTCCAGCCCCACAACGAGAAGGGAATACGGTGACTTGGGGCATTGTTCTCTTTTTTCCGTATTCCTTTCTCATGTGGGGCTATGAGTAGCACAGTAACTGACACGTAATATGCCCACCAGCAGCGTCTTTTGAATAAGTAAATGGATAAATCAATTGTGAAGGAATTAATCACTGAACAAATCAGTTGATCTGTTCTTTTGCTGTTTTTGAAAGCTGGAAGGACTCTTAGCCGTCAAGTGGTCTGCCCTCTCATGTAACAGAGAAGGAAACTGAGGTTCAGAGAAATTATGACAAATGGTCAAAGTTACCTACGTATCTAATTAGTGACAGAACATTAGTAGGACCCAGGTTTCCTCATCCTTATTCATGCATCTTTGCACTTTATTTTACTTTCACTCAGAGAGGAATATGATTTGAACAAATGCACAGAATATTAGTAATCCTTATACTGGTTTAAACAAGCAGATGTCAGACCCTTAGCTCACTGAGACTTAATATTTGTGATGTATACTAGTTTTGCTAATTTTGAGCAGTGTACCAGCCTCAAATGTAGGCAGGCATTTAGTTAGTGAGTGAACCTAACTCATTTCTCATTATTTATATGCCAAAAGGGACTTTTCTGTATTCCTCCTGTATTTACAAAATGTGAAGAAATTTAAAACTTTGCTTCGTGAAAGACAACATGGAGAAAAGAAGAAAAAGCACTTGGTCCTGGGGGTCTGTCTCTTGCAAATACCAAGCTTTGATTTTACTGGGTGAATTTTTAGTGAGCTATTAGGTTATTTTGTGATCAGAGTCATGTTTTAAATGTACTTCAGCCTGTTCTTATAAGACAACACTCTTTTAAGAGGCCATCACAGTATTTATAACTGCAATTTCATTGTTCTCCAGAGCTGAAGGCAGGCAGTGTGAATAAGTATCTTCATTTCAACAAGGAATCCATTACAGATTAGAGGCAAACAACTAATATGCATAGAGTACTTGACAGTTTACAAATAGCTTTTCCAAGATGGGGGTGGTAAAGAGGTTGTGTCCCAATAGATATGGACATTGTCTTTTCCTTCCTTCCTTCCTTCCTTCCTTCCTTCCTTCCTTCCTTCCTTCCTTCCTTCCTTCCTTCCTTCCTTCCTTTTCTTTCTTTCTTTTTTTTTAATCAGTCCTTCATCACAGAGTTTGAGAAGCATCAGTGGTACCTATTTGTGAGTTGTATCACAATAGTTGCTAAATCGCAATCTATTCTAATTTTCTATTTATCTTTCTATATTCCCCCTTGAGTGTAAGCTGTGTCATTTCAGAAGCAATCTATCGTTCTTTTTTTCTTAATAGACTTCAGTTTTCAGAGAAGTTGTAGATTCACAGCAAAATTCAGAAGGTACCGTGTTTCCCCAAAAATAAGACCTAGCCGGACCATCAGTTCTAATGCATCTTTTAGAGCAAAAATTAATATAAGACCTGGTCTTATTTTATTATAAGACCGGGTATAATATAATATAATATAATATAATATAATATAATATAATACAATACAGTATACTATAATACAAGACCCGGTCTTATATTAGATTTTGATCCAAAAGATGCATTAGAGCTGATGGTCCGGCTAGGTCTGATTTTCAGGGAAATGGGGTATAGACAGTTCCACCACATCCCCCAATGCACAGCCTCCCCCACTGTCAACATCCCCACCAGATGGGACATTTGTTACAATGGATGAACGTACACTGACATGTCGTCACCGAGTCCACAGTTGACATTAGGGTCACTCTGGGTATTGTATATCCTATCAGCTTGGACGAATTGTGTAATGATGTGTACCCACCATTACAGTGTCACACAGAGTAGTTTCATTGCCCTAAACATCTCTGTGCTCCATCTATCCATCCTCCCCTCCCCCCAGCCCGAATAGATTTTAAAGTAAAGATGAAAAAATAGAGATAGTGTGGTGTTAGTGGCAGAGAGTTGGATAGACCATCAGAACAAAAGAGATCCAAGTACTTATGAAAGTTTTGTATACAATGGAGACAGTATTTAAAGTCAGTGGGAAAAGAAAGGATTGCTTAATAAATGAGACTGTGCCCATCGGGTGAAACCTCCACCCACGGCTGACATCAAAATAGAAATCAGATTGATGATACTCACGTAGAAATAAAACCTCTACACCAAGAAAGGTCCTTGATATGTAGATTAATGATTATATCCTTTTGGAACTTAGGAAGACCTTCTCAAATAGGGTGCCAGAGACGAGCTGCACGAAGGAACACATTTCTACACGATTTTATCTAAAAAGTTATGTGCGTTCGACAAAATATAAGACAAATGATAAACTGGGAGATAGAACTATAAAATATGTGGCAAAATATTTAACACATATGAGAAAAGCTGTTAAATATCAATAAAAAGGGATAAATATAATAATGAAATATTATTTGCCTAATTAAAAATAGGCAAAGTCTAGGTGCAGGCATTTTGCAAGAGAAATATAAAAGGCCAATAAAACAGGAAAAAGTTCAACTTCACTAGAAATAAGAGAAATGTAAATTAGCAGTTCCATAAGCCCTTCTCTGCAATTCCAAAATCCAAAAAGCTCTGAAAATAGAAAAAAAATGTATTCTGTAGTGCAAACTCATTTTGTAGCAAACTCTGAAGTGGGCTTTTTATGGCTACTTATTGCACTGGACGGAATTCTTAACACCCTCCACTGTGACATACAGCTTTTTGGGAATATTTTGTAACATACAATGTGTAACTCATTACCTTTACAAAGTATGAATTCTGAAACAGAATTGTTTCAGCCAGAATGGTTTGGATAAGGAACCTGTCCAATCTATTTTTTCCCCATAGAAATGTTCCCCATGATGTTGAAACCACGTATGCACATTTTTTTCAAGTATTAAATGGTACTATGAAATCACTTACAATGGATTTTCAATAGATAGACGAGGAGATACCTCCTAAGCTCCCATTTGGGGTTTTAGGAACACATCCTAGGGTAGCTGTGGCAGTGGAATGGAAGCTTCCTCTTCCTTCCTACTCAGTAGTGGGAACAGGTCCTCCACCCAGCTCCAGGTGGCTTGAGGGCCTCCCATGGCCAAGGGCTGTGAGACATTAAGGTCCAAGAAAAGGGAAGTAGGTAGGAGTCAGGGAGATGCGTCCTCAGGTGATGCTGAGTGGGGAGGGCAGAGTTAAAGTGGGGAAAGATGATGGACGGCTCCAGGTGGGGGTGGGAATGAAGACACAGGACAATGGGGAGTGATTCAGGGAAGGTGAACTAGGATGGTGAGAAAAAGGAGAATGAAGGGAAGAAAAGGAACATGTACAACTGGTGGTCTCCTACAAAGGGCATTTGAAGGTCGGGCCAGCCTACGGCACAAACCTTACCACCCACACAGAGACTGAGAGCTGGTAGCTTCATTTTCTGGCAGCTGGATGTAGCTAATGGCAGGAGAGCCAAGCGGATGCGTAACTTCCAGGCTGGGCTCACTTGCCTACCACTGGCTACAACCTGGAGGTTGTGGCGTTGAATCACCTTGGCAATCACCTTGGTGATGCCCCAGACCACCTGAGCCGGGACTCTTATTTAGGCCACTGTTATTTTAGAGCCCTGAGACAGCAGCCAAACATACAGACTATACCACACTTCACAGGACTTGAGTACAAAACAAATAATATAACTGAAAGAGTTTTCTGAATGATAGAGTATTACCATAAAACAAAATATAATTTTATTATTATACTCTAAAATGTCCTCCTCCTCCTTTTATCCCCCTCCTCCTCCTCCAGCCTATTCGCCCTGTCCTGCTCACAGAAAAAAAAAGAGGATGTCACAGTGGTCACCAAATGAGCATCCGGCCTCAATATCCTGTGCCCTCCCCACAACTGACACCACAAACAAATCCGATCCATCTTCTGGGCACAGATATTTTCCTGAGGTTTAAAAATTTGAAATTCAAATTTGTTTGCCCGAGTAAGAACTTGGGAGAGAATTCAGAAGAAGGTGCATGGTGGGTACCTAGCACCCCGTCACACTGTTGGGCTGCAAGAGCAGGAAGGCTGAACTCAGGGGATGCAGCCCCTTCCTCTTTGAGACAAAACAAAAACCTATACTACCTTAGAAATACCCCACCCCTAAATCTCAACCTCTCCCAACCTAGGGACTCAGAGTGGGGAGACACTGATGAGGCTGGAACCAGCTCAGAGGCTACGGGACAGAGAGAGGCAGGCACCAGAGTGCACGGTGGGGCAGGGTGTGGGTTGATGGCCAGGGAGGAGCGTCCATGGAATCTTCGGGCTCTTCACAAAGGGCATTTGTGAATGGCTGCAGAGAAGCGGGAGATTCTTCTCCTCCTTACTTTTGTTTGTGTTTAAAACAAACATTTCACCTTGTTGTGAAAAGAATTGAAAGCAATAATCTATTTTGTTAGTCTGTACCTCAGTTTACCTCTTGGGGAAATAAATGAGAATGAAGAACAGGAAAATCTGACATACATTCAAAGTGCTTTCACATACATTTCCTCCATTTTACTGCCACAGTTTTGTGGCATATCCAAGTCGATACTCTTCCCCGTATTTTACAGGGAGAGAAAACAGGCTCAGAGAAGTGAGGACATTTGTCCAAGGTCACACCGCTAATCATGGCAGAGAGCCACCAGAGCTCAAGTGTCACAGATGCTAACTTGGGAGCTCTCTGCTCTAGACGTTTTCTTCCTTTCTCAGGATCTGTTCTGAAAGCAACACAGTACTTTGATCTCCTGTAAGCTAAGTTCTGTTCTGTTGATGATTATTTTCAATTACATCTGACTGTTTTATGTTGACATCTTTGTCAAGAAACCTTTGGGTTCCCACTGAGTTGGCTGCAGCTGGTCTTGACTGCAGACGGTGCTCTCCAAAGACACATTCAGCTCAGTGGCTATCAAAAACGAATCCACCCTTGTCTCGGCACAGCTGGGTCAGGCAGAGCAGGATCAATACCCCTTCTTTCTGCTTCTTCTTCCACGGCGGTGCCACCCTTCCCCACACTTCCTCCTCTGGGCCCTCTGTAGTTCAGTGCTTCCGCTCTGGTGATGGGTTGGGGATAAAAGAGAAGTGACAGAAACAGAACAAGTGCCTTCAGGCAAATCAGAGGGAAGAGAGAGGGCTTTGCTTCCATACCCAGCGCTGTCCAGGAAGCGTGTGCACGGGGGTCTCCAGGGGCAGTGAGAATGGCCCGAGGTGGCTGCCACCTTCCCCTAGGACCTGCCTTCTGATTCTGGCTAAACGCCCCTCCTCTAAGGCTCTGAGATGGAGTCGCTGCTCTAGGGGGAAGACCTACTGTGCTCCAGGAGCCACCCTTTGGGCTGCCAGGAACAGGGCCCCGGGTGGCTGACTCTGCGGGCAGCAGGCAATAGCTGTTTACGTCTGGCCCGATGTGACCACAACCAATTCCAGTCATTTCCTTGCTGGGCCTCCAGTAAGCCAAGGAAGCAGAGCTGGTTTCTGATTGGAGGTAGGAGGCATTCTATAATAACAGGAGGGACCTCTTAGCAGAGAGAGAAGAAACATCATGTAGAGGTTGTTCCATTGGGAAATGCTAAGTATAGTTATGACTGCTTAGAGACTCTTTCCTGTACTGAAATTTACCTCTCTGGATATCATTTCCCCCTTCGACCCTGGTTCTGTCCCCAAGGTTACTCTCAGTAAGTTGAGTAAGTGACTTCTGAGGCTTCTGCCTCAGAAGGTCCTCTCAGCTAGCCAAGGACAGCTGACACGCTCTTCTGCCTTTTCTTCTCAGTAGTAAATCCCCAGGATCTGTTCTGAAACAGATCACCCCCACCCCGTGTCCCTTTAATTACCTTTTCTTTGTCAGAGTTTCTAGACCCCTTTTCTCGATCACCTTTGCAGGTACATAGTGACGTTTGTCAATATGCTTTTTGTTGTTGTTGTTGCCAGGATAATGAACCCATGTTTAATAGCATTTCTATTGTGGTAAAATATATTTAAAATATTTCTAATGTGGTAAAATATTTAAAATTTACCATTTTTAAAATTTACAGTTCAGTGACATTAGAGATATTTCTAATGTTCCCCAACTATCACCACCATCCACCTCCAGAACTTTTTCATGTTCCCTAACAAACTCTGTTACCTGTTAAGTGGTCAGTCCCCTGCCCTTTCTTCCCTTAGCCCTTGGTAGCCACCATCTGACTTTCCTTTTCTAAGAATTTGACTATTCTAGGTATCTTACTTCAGTGGAATCACACATTTGTCTGTTTGTGTCTGGCTTATTTTGCATAATGTCGTCAAGATTCATCCATACTGTACCATGTATCAGAATTTCATTCCTTTTTATAGCTGAATAATATTCCATTGTACGTATAGACCACATTTTGTTTACCATTCATCTATTGATGGGCTCTTGGGTTGTTTCTGTCTCTTGGCTCTTGTGAATAATGCTTCTGTGAACATGCGTGTACAAGTGTTTGAGTCTCTGCTTTCAGTTCTTTGGGGTATATCCCTAGGAGTGGAATTGCTGGATCTCATGGTAACTCTATGTTTAACTTTTTGAGGAGCCATCATACTGTTTTCCACAGCAACTATACCATTTTGCATTCCTACCAGTAATGCCTGAAGGTCCCAGTTTCTCCACAACAGTCATTTTCTGTTTTTCTGACTATAGCCATCTTAATAGGTATGAAGTGTGTCTTCTTATTGTTTTGATTGGCATTTTCCTAATGATTAGTGATGGTGGGCATCGTTTTGTGTGGGTCCCTGTGCTCTTCCAAAAAAGAAAAACATGTCTGGAATAATCAGTACTTTACAGATTGTCAGATTAACAAACGGTTGTATTCTGTGATCCACTGACAATCCATCAAGGCAGGCTCCGAAGAGACTGACTTTTGTGGAAGCTGTATTCTAGTAGTTACCTCATACAGAAAGTCTTAACAGAAATTCCTGAATCCTCATCAGCAGAATATTCTAAAGCCATATTTGCCCCGCCCTGCCCTTGACCAGTTAGGTTGTCTAAATGAAGGCTTTTACCAAAGTTAGGTCTCTATTTGGTGTTTGCCTAGCTTTCCTGTTCATGTGATCGTTTTGACGCTGCATTCTCTCGACACTTCTAGTTTTTTGTGTGGTCAGCTACTAATTTGGCCTGACTTCTAAGTCTTCACTGAAGACATTTATTTCTACAAATGCTGATGACCAGGACAGAATCTGGTATAGCCTCCTATGACCTACCACTAAAGACCTCTCTTTCTTGAATTTGAAATGAATTATTGCTCCTTAGGTACCAGCTAGGTATTTTTCATGGTTTTAACAGGAGTGTTACGAGACATCGTGTTAGGTATCTTATTGAAGTCAACATACTCTCTCACTGGTTTAGTATTTCACTCGTAACTCTACAAAATGGAAATAAGGTGGGTTTTGCATGAAGCTTAGTAAGTCCACGCTGAGTCCTGCTGATTAACACTTTTTTATTTTTATTTTTTATAACTAAAATAGGAAATTTCCTGCTATAGTACAAGCTTGTTTCTCTCCTTTAAGTGAAGGTTGGAAAATTGCGGCTTAGGATTCGTTTTTCAATTATCCTTCTTCTATTGATGCTATGAGGTGAAATCACATCAAGGCCTTCTCTTTTCCATAGGAAGTACTATCTGCTCTTTACTCTTTTCTCCAAAATGTATTCATATTCAAATTTCAAATGACTTTCCCCCACTTTCTGGGTAGTGTCTGATTTCTGTATGAACCAATGTTACAGAGCCATGGGCGTTTCTGCACTGTTAACTGCCTGGGCCAGGAAAGCAAGCACCCCTTTTCAACACATTCCTCGATTCTCTGTCAGAGGCAGGAGCCTGGGCTGTGCAAAGGAACCGCCGTTCTGACTGGCCAGTTCTGGTGTTCTCACAAAGAATGAGGAAACCCATACAGAGCTCAAGGAGGAACCGGTAAACTTGGGGGAATTATTTCACCTCTGCGAGTGCCAGCTTCTTTGCCTCTAAAATGAGGGTGTAGAGATTAATCCTTCCAGTCTGTTTTAGTCTCAATGCCCTATAGTGGGTGATGGCTTCCAGGCTTCTGAGGCTAATGGCGTTTACAGACAGAAACCTGCTGTCTTGGAGAAACACCCTTGCATTCTGATATTACGGCAATAACAGCAATGGTCTGTTCAATGATGATGTTCACACAATGAATATTCTTCTAGCATGGATTGTAGGTGTTTCATCCTCGAAATACTCACATTTCAGTGGAAGCAGTAAAACACGAATACAACAGCGTTGACAGAAACCATGGAGATGTGGTAACCTAGCTAGCATCCAGAATCAGAGTTAACAGTTCTCACTCTAAGACGCGTAGAATTTGAGGGCAATTCAGCATCTGGAGTGGCAGGTGCGCTTTGCCGCCTAACATCTTGTGTTGTGCGATTGTAGCACAGGGGCACATATCAGCAAGTTAGGAGATGATCCGCATAACGTTGAACTTGATGTTCAAGTTCACTCGCCTGCTTTGTGCTTCAAATTCCTTATCTAAAAAGAATGGAGGTAATAAAGGCTACCTAGATGGTTGTTTCCTTAGGTAATCCTAGGAATATGCTGGAAAAATATATAATTCATAAGGGGTAAGGTATTTCAAAGTCAAGTTCACATTCTTCTCATTGTTCCTGCCAAATAAACTAATATAAAGGTTACTTTTTCTGCTTGGGTTCAGAAGGTCTCAAAGCCAGAGGGAAAGCCCGCTGCGAATGTTCCTTCTGTGGGGCTCTAAGAAAGGTCAGGGGCTAAGAAGTCAACGTGTTCCCTCCCGGGGAGAGCGCAGCCCTTTGAATGCCTGGCAGGGAGGCAGCCAGCTCCTGCCACCATCCTTTGAAGTTGTTCCTCAGCCCACAGTTCCCCTACTTCTTTGAGCTGGGTACTTGGTGTGCTCATGTCCTGCTGTGTTTACTTTTAAAACGGAGAAAAAGCCACACAGGTGGAGCCCAGGCATCTGAAAGTACTGTCAGCATGGCACGTGCTTCCTACCACTTTCTGCTGAACCCACTCTGGTTTCTTTCTAGCTCCAAATGGAAGAGAAAAACGAAAAGGGGAAGGGCGCTGTTGGGAAAAGGTGGACAGAGGACAAAGTAAACACTAGGTCTGTCATGACTAAACTCACCTAGTTCATTCTCAGAATATGAGTTCACACATCATCTTAAAGCCCACAGTAACTTCTGTCACCCTTATCTATTAGAGAGAAACTAACCGCTATTTTGTGGTTACATCAGAAAAGCAAACACACCTCCAGACACTTAAACACTGTCATCTGTGATGAAATAAACCCAAACCTAAGCAAGCAGATTCCTGACAAGGCCGCTCTGTGCCCGGTGGAGCTGTTCTCCAGAGAAACCCACCCCAGGGCTGGAATGAATACCAGCTGGGGGACACCTGGGAGTCGGCCATACTCTTTCCATGGACGCTTCTCCTGTCACACATTCTTCAAGCTCATTCTTCCTGGTTGAGATGAAAGTGATCTTGTTCGACTCAGGCTTTGTGTAGGCATTTTTCAGATGGTTTGCATGTAGCTTCAGAGCAGATTCCCACTGTCCTTTCAGGTAAGTAAAATTGATTATATCATGTGTCTTAGTACAGTAAATTGGAAACCTTATTAAATGAGTCCACCCCTCACCCCTGATTCTTTGGAATATGTGTTCAATTTCACAAGGAAGTGACAGATTGACATTTACCTTTGGGAAGCATGCTTCATTGAAGGTTTTGCTAAGTACCATACCAAGACTATTCTAAGTCTTAAGGGGATGTGTTTAAGTGTGTAAGTTGCAGATATTCATAATGGAAATGGGAGTTAGATATACATAATGGAAACTGATTGAGCATCTACTGGACTGCTTCAAACCCATCTAAAAAAAAAAAATGCCCACAGTAGCTGTGCAAGGTTTCTTCACTTTACAGATGAAAAAACTGGGCAAAGTGGTTAAACATTGAAGCAAGGATTTCCAGCTAAACAGGAAAGGATTCAGCATCTAAGGCCCTTTCCACTACACCGGCAGGCAGTTTCTATTTTTAAAGGTGGGTGCTCCTAGACAACCTATTTTTAACTATTTAAGTTGCTTTACGGACCTCTGAATTACTAAAATGTAATTAAAACAATGCAACTACTCTAAAACTTCACTAACTTCTCTTATAATTTGCCTGAAATACAAAGAAGTCACAATATTCTGTCTATTTTGGGACAAAGGCAAGACAGCCAAAATGTCAGTGCCACGTTAATTTCTATTTCATCACTATGTGCAGGACTGATACAAAGATCTGAGGCACTTTTGCGCTCCCCTCCCCCTGCAAAGAGGTCTAGTGCTGCTCTGTTTGTCTCCAAAAGCAACTGTTGCCTAATTGCTAAGTGACTCTATTCTTCAGGAAAGTCCTGTGTGACCCTTAAGGATGAGATCCTAGGAAGTAAAGGAAGGATATGATATGTGTCTGTATAATGTTCTGTTTCGCCTTTTCTTTAGTTTTAGACAGACCACCAACTGTGCAAGACCTACAGATGATTTTGCTTTTCGGGTTTAGTATGGTATACATAAAGCCTTCCTTTATATTCCGGTTGATTATGGGCTTGGCCGCTCTGAAATACGGAGCATAAGTTTCTAACACTTTCAGGAGCCTATTCTTTAGGGACGATGACACATTTACTTTCAGTAAATTGGGAATGCTATATTATCTTCGGTGCCTAATAAAATATTCACCAACTTTCACCAGTCCAATTTTTCCGAAGAGATGATAAAATAGGCTTGACATTATTTTCTACATAATAAACGTAAACTCTTTGCTTTCTCAATTTAGATAGTCAAGCTTCATTGAATAGAATGTAGAATTTTACAAAACTTGACTTTTCTCCCTGCGTATGCTCCTACTGTTTTATATGAAAGACAAAAGAAATTCTCAAGACAAACAACTATGTATTAAATTATCATCTCATGGGGAGCGCAAGAGAGAAAGTTTGGGGAAAACAATACTTTAAGAATCAAAAGAGAATGTGAAAGGAATTTTTTCACAGAAGTTTTATGAATGAGGAAAACCAATCTGATGGAAGTTAAACTGTCTGTCACAGAGTTAGTCTTGAGTTTAGTTCCTGCCACTTTACATCCATTCTGGAAAGTTCATGGATGGCTTTATGTTTCCACTAAAATCAGCACCACTGAAGATTCTTCATCAGATTTGCCCCTTTACGGACCTTCCCACTGTCAGCTGAAGTGCTGATTGGCCCATTTTAATGATGCAGTGACCACAGAGTGTAATTAATGGTAACACAAGGTACTATAATTCCACAGTGATTACCTCTAATTGGTTTCGGCCAAAGGACAATTGCAAATTAAGGTAAATGAAAACTGGAATCTTGCTTGTGGTTTGGATTCATTTAGTCTGTCAGTATTTGGATTTCTCAGATAACTGTTCAGCCTTTTTTCTTACCTAAGCGATTAGAGATCCAATAGCATAGTGGGTAACATCAGCTTTGTCTTCCTGAGTGACAGGGGTTTGCTATTATTTTCCTTATGTTATTAATCTGTGGGGGGAGGAATTATCAGGAAGTTTGAAACAAATGACCGCTTTTATAAAGCTGGGATGCTGAGAGCAGCAGATCTCTAATTTACTAAATAAGGAGATTCTTCAATTCAGTTAACCATAATAATTACTGCACATTCCGTAATTTGTGAATCAGGAACTAAGGAAATGAGAAAGGCATATTTCATGCACCTGGTCCTCATGAAATTTAGGATTTAGAAAGGGAAGAGAAGGGAAACTAAATGAGTTTCTATCATGGGCCAGAGCAGTGTGCTAGCCCTACTTGTCCTTTCTCATGGTCTCGTTAAATCTTCACAGCAACCTTTGAAGAATGGGCTATGCACCCCATTTAACAGAGGAGGCAACTGAGGTCTAGAAAGATTTGAGAAGTATTCAGCCCGCAACAGAAACGAATTTCTGATACAGGCTACAACATGGATGAATCTTGAGGACATTATGCCAAATGAAACAAGCCAGTCTCCAAAGGACAAATATTATGTAATTCCACTTATATGAGGTTCCTAGAATGGTTCCTAGAATAGTCAAATATATAGAGACAGAAAGTCTCTAGAATAAATAGCTGATACCAGGGGTTGGGGGAGGGGAAAGGGACAGTGTTTCTGTTTGGGAAGATGAAAAAGTTCTGGAGATGGAGGGTGGTGATGGTAGCACAAGTAGGGTTTCCAGGCAGGAATTCCCGCCCATTCTCAGGATTTTTTTCACTTTTCTGTTCCCGAATCCCGAGATATAAACTGTTTTCTGTTCACCATGATGAATTGTGTTTCTACAAAGTGATGGCCGATACTACAAACAACCTGGGTTCAAGGAGGCTATTTTCCCGATTTCCCAACTAACTTTTCTCGGGATTCGGGAATGGAAAAGCAAAAAATATTCCTGAGAATGGGCGTGTATTCCCGCCCGGAAACCCTAAGCACAACCATGGGGACATACTTAATGCGGCTGAACTGCACACTTAAAAACGGTTTAGATGGTAAATTTTATGTTCTGTATGTTTTGCCACAATTAAAAACAAAGGTTAGAGTAAATTGTCCAAGAAGTCACAGCTAGTATGTGGAGTATTGAGGAATGAAGGGCAGAGTTGTCTGACGTCAAATACCCGGCGTTAGTCTTACGATGTTGTACAAACCTGATACATATTATTTTGTTACCTGATATCGGCTTTCCTGTATCAATTAAGAGTAAACCCTTTAAAACAAAAGGGCAATAAAATAGAGTGGCAATGGGAGTGGGTAGGGGAGTAAGGACCGCCTCACCCTCTCTCCATCCAGGGTTGGGGTAGAAGTACCTCTTCAGATAAAGCAAGGTGGGGCTGTTGAGATGGAAAGCTGGGGTTTGGTGCATGGAATGTAAGCAAGGTTAAGGGAAACCAGTGCTGTAGCAGCTCTGGGAAGACATTATACTTAATTCTTATCACATTCCGTTAAGCTTCATCTTTAAAATCTTATCCATCCATCCATGTCATCCATCCATCCATTATTCATTCATTCCCCAGTCTTATTGTGTGGCAGCTCTATGCAAAGCTCAGTTACAGGCATGCAGAATTATCTGTTATTGGTTCCTGTTTTCCAAAGGCCTAAATTCTAGTTGGGGTGAGGAAAAAAACCTCTGAATAGTTAAGCAGCAAGACTTGGGACCAGATGAGTAACGGATAATAGGTTGTATACAAAACAAGTATACTAGGTCCTCAAGGCAGGAGACATCCAAATGCTTAGGATGGTTCCTGGCCAGGGAGAAAGCAGACCTTGGTTGGGTATCCTCCAGTGGGGTTCATCAGAATTCCTTCAGGTAGGATTTAGGTAGGAGAGCAGAAATAGAGGGGATTCTGGAAGGGCAGGATGTTCTGGAGGAGACAATGTCCAACACTGGACCGAAGCAGGAAGTCTGAGCAAGAGATGCAATTAGATAATTCAGATATGGCTAATTTATTATTTTTATGGTCACTGGCATGACAGCAAGGAATCTGAAAATCTCTTGGTCAGAAAAAGTCTTGTAGAGTTCTGTTGTATTAAATATATTCACGTTGCTGTGCAACTAATCTCCAGAACTTTTCCTTATGCAAAACTGAAACTTGATACCATTAAACAACAAGTCCCCATTTTTGCCTCCCCACACCACCATTCTATTTTCTGTTTTTATGAATTTGACTACTTTTGATACTTCATGTAAGTGGAATCAGCCAGTATTCATTTGTCTTTTTTTGTGACTGGCTTATTTCACTTATTTCACAGCATAATACCCTCAAAGTTCACCCGTGTTATATCATGTCAGAATTTCTTTCCTTTTAAAGGCTGAATAATATTCTGTTGTATATTTAAACCACATTTTGTTTATCCATTCATCCATTAGTGGATACTTGCATTGTTTCCACCTATTGGCCACTATGAACATGGGTGTGCAAGTATCTCTTTGAGACACTGTTTTCAATTCTTTTGGATATATACCCACTAGTGGGACTACTGGATCATACAGTAATTCTTTTAAAAAACTTTTTGATGAACTGCTATATTGTTTCCCATAGTGACTGTACCATTTTACATTCCCAACAACAGTACACAAGGGTTCCGATTTCTCATCCTCACCAAAACTTATTCTGTTTTTTGTTTTTGTTTTAGATAGTAGCCATGCTGATGGGCATGAGGTGGCATCTCAGTTGGTATTCATTTGTATTTTTCTTAGGGTTAGTGATGTTGAACACTTTTTTATATGTTTCTTGGCCATTTGTATATTATCTTTGGAGAAATGTCTATGTAAGTCTTTTGTCCACTTTTTAAATTGTGGTTGTTGTTGAGTTGTATATAGCTATTAGTTTTTAAATTGTTTTACAAAACATCTCAGGCATACAAACATATAAAAAATAACCTAATGGATGTCCTTATGCTTATAATCCACCCTGAAAAAGAACACCTAATGAATATATTTGAAGTTGCCAGTTCTCCCACTGATTGCATTCTCTTTCCTACTCCTAGTACCCACTAACTGAATTACTATCCAGACTGGAGTTTATCATTCCCACCATTTTTACACATGAAATTTATCTATCTATCTATCTATCTATCTATCTATCTATCTATCTATCTATCACTATCTATCTATCTTATATATAACATACTTTATTGGCTTTAAAACTCAGTATAAATCATTGTTTATATTCTTCTGCAACTGTATTTACCATGTTTGTAAGATACATTTTCCTTGATACATGTAGTCTGAATTTATCCATTTTCATTGCTCTATAGCAATGGTTCTCAAACCTTTTGGTCTTAGGGTTCCTTTACCTTCTTAAAAATTATTGAGGATGCCAAAGAGCTTTGGCTTATGGGGGTTAAATCTATTAATATTTGCCAAGTCAGAGAGTAACACTGAGAAAATTCGGAAACAATTCTTTATTTATTATAAATAACAATAAACCCGTTATATGTTAACAGAAATACCATATTTTATGGTAAATAATGATATTTTTCAAAACAAAAAAATAATGAGAAAAGTGGCACTTTTTAAAATTTTTGTAAATCTCCTTAATGCCTGGCTTAGTAAGAAGACAACTGGCTTCTTATTATCTATTTCTATACTCAGTCTGTTGATATCTTAACATGCAGTCTCTGGAAAATTCCACTGTACAGAATGAGAATGAAAAAGTAAAGAAGACCTTAGTAGTACTATGAATTTAGTTTTGACATGAAAACTCCTGGAGTCTTAAGTACCTTCAGGGTTCCCTGGACCCCATTTTGAGAAAACTGCTCCTTAGTATTCCATTGAAATAAATATAACCTTTTTTTTTTCCTGCTTTCTGCTGATGGTCAATTTTGTTTGTTTTATAAACCATGCTATTATGAACATTTGTATAGATACCTCCTTAGGCACATATTTGAGAGTTTTTCTAGAATATGTTCAAAGTAGTAGAAATACAGGGTTTTTGTGAATACACAACTTCAACTTTTGTGGTTATTTCCAAATTGCACTCTAAAATTTCAAATCTGTACATGTGTCACTAAACAGTTTCTCAGTACCTAAGACTTCAGTCAAAGTTATCTCTGGGAGGCAGGAAATGTGATTATAATTTAAAAAACTGAACTATAACTAATAGTATAGAATCTTGTCTTGTGTGGAGAAAGGTCTCCTGAACAAAAAGGTACTGGTTAGCCATGGAAACAGCAAAAACCAGAGACCCAGAGACAGACTCTGGCAGAGCTCATTCAAGTGTTTCTAGGGAAGAAACAGCCCCGTCTCCCACCCCATCCTTTTCAATGCCAGTTCAACCACCTGTCTGCTGAATTCAGCTCTGTGACCTTAAGCAGTTACTTCACCTCTCTGGGCCCAGTGTCCCCGTCTATAAAATGTTAATATTTCATGATTGTGTGGATTAAAACACACCATCTTCAAGAAGACTGTAGTCTCCTCAGGATACAGGACTTATACACAAAGCAACAAAGTACAGTTGGTGCCACAGTCCACACAGATTTCTGAAGGAATCATAATTCTGAAGAGAGAAAACTCCTAGCAGTAGCTTTAGGGGAAAACTGGGGCTCAGAGCGGGGAATGAAAGGGCCCTGGAACTGGAAGAGGGGGGAGGTAGGTTGGGGAAGGGGAACGATATGAAAGGCAGTTCCCTCGTTTTTATAGTTTGGTCAGCAATATGTAGAGGGGAGTAGCTAGCTTCAGGGCCTAGGAAATGCTATGGCTGCTGACATTTGTATCCAGAGACCTAAATTTAGAAGGCATCTGGTAAGACCAGGTCTACTGTAGATATATTGCTATAGAAAGAGGCACAGCTCACTCATCTCTGCCGAAATTTTGTCAGCTCTTTCCCCAGAAAATGAAAATGAAAGTTGTATTTCGTCACAGAAAATGAAAATGGAAGTTGTATTTAGAAGATGATTGTAATATCAGACATTTCTTCCAATATGTGTCTTATTATAATTTACTGTTACTGGGAATCAAAATGATTTCTATTAAAAATAACCCTGTGCAATGCTAGGGTGACTCAATTTAATCTCCTCATGTAGAAGTAAGGATCTGTTCATGTCACCTTTAACTGACATTAAAGCAGAGTTGTTATTTGTTTGTGTAGCTTAGTTGTGAAACCTCTTGTCTTTCTAAATGATGCACATACGAGCTATTTTTAGGAACTTCTATTTCAGACAATACAAATTCAGATGAATAAAGCAATCCTCTGAAACAGACTGCTAAACAGAAAGATATTTACCAAACTGTAATTCTGTGCTATCATTTGGATGGAGGGAAAAGACCCCCATTGTCATGTATATATATTATAAATAAGCATCCAAGTAGAATTTAAGGGGTCTCAAAGGCTGCAGCACATTTGAATTACTGTAGGGTAATGCAATATACCAATTTTATAATGTTAGAGTAATGTTTTATAAGCAGTTACCATATGGTGTTAAAAAAATAAGGAATGGTTAAAAATGACCTCTTCACCTATAGGCCATTATAGTAAGAATTATTACCTTGTTGTTATTCCCTTTTTTCATGTTGTATGGATCATGTTTTAAAGACAACAGATAATATGAGATACGTAGAACAGACAAGTCTACCGATAGCTCATTGCTTCTTCTGCAGGTGTGGCTCTACCCTTCTACTTCCTCGGCCTTTTGGTGTCCCCGCCCACCTCTTGCTTTCTCAGAGGGCACCCGGGATACCGCTTTGCAGATCCACTGGCTCATTCTTGGTCTTCTTCCTTGGTATTTTACGTAACACTGTTGGCTCCCCATCTTCCCTCCTGCTGTTTTCCCATCACTTTGGTCATCTTCAGCCTAGTGTTTTGGTTCAGCTTTCTTTACCTAAATATATATGGAATATGTCCAGTGTGACTTGATTCCTTTCTGGCCAGTCTCATCCACACTGATGGCTGCAAGGATCCTCTACTTAGTGATAACTTCAAAAAGCACATTTTTCTCATGCTTCCATCAGTCCTCTCGTTTCAGCTACATATCAGACCTCTCCAAGTGGTGTTCCACCAGCTCTTCAAGCACAATCCAAACAAATATGAGTTTTGCCTTTTCCTCAATGCCTCTACCTCTCTTCTCTTCCTGTCTTGAACAATGGGATTGCTATCTGCTGAGTCTTCCGAGCTAGAAATATTGGAACCAACTGGGAGTACGCCTTCATTTTCATTCCTTACATCCAACTATGCAACAAGTCTTACAGATTTTATCTGGTTATTTCTTTTGCACTTGATCCCTCATCTTCAGTCTTTTAGCTTGAGAACTTCAGCTATTTTCTCTAGATTATTGCACTGAATTTCTAATTAGTACCAACCCCCCTGGGTCTCTGCATGCTGCCTCTTCTTGCACATTAGCCCTCAGAGCTGTCTTTTTAAATCTCTTCCATGTTGAAAAACATGAAACAGCTTCTCTTTGCCTGAAGTCTGGACTCAAAATCCATGTGATCTCTTCATTATGGACAAAATTCAAAACTTTAAAGAAACTCAGTTGTGGCTAAAGATATCGGTTAAACAGGACATTTACAAAATGTTCTGGTTTCTTAAATGTGCTTGTCTCAATAGTCTTGAATTTGGTTAAAAGAACCTTTAGCAAAACAAATCTTCCCTCACACAGTGATCAAGATGAAAACAGGCAGGTGATGCTAATGAAAAAAAAAAGAGCTTAGTAAACACACGGAGATGTGTGCAGAAACCCACAACTGATTTAATTTGCAAAACCACAGCTTTAGCTCAACTAAAGTAAAGATGACTTCGATAAAATACAACCAGAAAACTGAGATAAAAGATATGGCGTAAATAACTTAAGCTGATGGTTTAGCAAGCAAACATCATTGGTAGAGTCTGAAGGCCTAGGAAGCACCTTTGGTGCTGATGGATGGGCTCCGGGAGCTCCTGGGAGCAGCATGTTCTTAGGGGAATCCCTGCCTATTGGAAGGTCGTTACCTACGGGAATGTGTCCCTTTCAGTTGTGAGGATACCATTACCTTGCTATACTAGGAGGAGAAATAAGATTTTTAGGTTGAAGTTGAACTTTTGAGGTTGAAATGGAAGACCACCGTTGTTCATTAAGGCTGTTTTAGAGCCATTGTTAAACAGTGGGTGCCAGGAGGCTTTCGGTGTAACCTTGACTCTAACCCCAACCAGCTGTTACACCCTGAGAGCCTGCTCAGCTCCTCTGTGCCCCAGTTTCCTTCTACTCATCTCAGCAACAAAGTGAAGGACTTTTTTTTAAAGTGATAGATCCCCACTACTAGTAGGAATCATAATCATCAATAGATTCCATATTTTTAGTAACAAATATTTACTGACCACCTACTAAGTGCCAGACAGGTACTACAAGGCCTCTCCTCATGAAGGAATAAGACAAAAATTATGCGTTATCTGGGACCAGGGAAGGACAGACTATGCCCTTTTTAAAAAATCATCGATGACTTGTCCGCACCCTCCATTTTTTTTTAAGCACAATTTTTGTGGCAGTGAGTACATATCAGATATTTCCCCTCTCCCTCACTCTCTATAAAGAGAAAGCATTTAGTAATGGAAGCGCAAGGCAGGTTCCAGAAATCTGTCCCTGTAGTTCCTCTCTCCCTTTGCAGTTATTTCAGAGCCCTTGCCGTCATCTAAAGAATCTCATTTACGTGCTGTTTCCTTTTTTCTTATCTGCATCCTCTGAAAGAGAAGCAGGCTTCCTGGGCCCTCTTTTCTCTCCTGTATTCGCAACGCCCAGATCAATCACTGATCAAGGATTCGTTCAGGGCTTGATTGGTAAATGTTTATTGACTGACTCAATCACAACCTTCCCCTTCCCCATAAAAATTCCCACTTTCTCTAAGTTACTGATTAATCCATGCTAATGTGTGAAGGAAATCTCAGCAATACTTGCATTTTTAAGAGGATCTTGCTCTTGAACTCGTGATTGGCAGAATTTCAGGTACTGACAATTTTCTGGCAGCGTAGTGGAGGGTATTTCGAGATCAGGTGAGAAGTTAGCATTCCAGGGGCGGTCAACCTTTGATTTGCTAGGAAGTCTACTCCAAGAAGAGAGAATTCCTCTGTACTGTTCTGGTTTTTCACAGTTTCTTCCCCTTCTTCTAAAAGTGCTGGCTGCCCATGAGGGGTCCATGAGGAACAGAGGATAAGGCTAAAATGGAAGCCATGCAAGTGTGGATAATCTGTTCTGCCCCCCCCCCCCATACAATAAATCGTGGATACTCTGTGTGATTCTTATTATTTTCCTATTTATTCATTTTCAGGGCTAATCTTTATATATTTAAGAAATTGCTCAACCTTTGAAAATTGTCCATTTGCTCAAATATGAAGCATCTATTGTATTGCCGATTTTATTTTGCAAACCAACCAAAAAGTAATAAAGTACAGATTTCTTGAAATTTTAAAAATTATTCTTTGGACAATACTGGCAAAAGAAATGTTTTCTTGAATAAGGATAGCTCTTTGAACTTTTTGGAATTTTGTGCTATAGAAACTTGTCAATAATAATAATAATTACTAAATAATAGACATAAAAAGTTTCAGAAACTTACTATGAAATTTGTTAGTGATTTATAGATATGAAGACAGACTGACTAAAAAGCAAATTACAAAGTTACGTCAGGCATATACTGAAAAACAATCTATCTCACAGAATAACAATATCTTTGTCTTCTAATTTCCAGAACAACCCCATGAAGCTGAAGTTCAAAGTTATTACTCGAGAATGTTAATCTGGCTGCATTTCTCACTCATTTTTAATTAAACAAACCTTTCTTCTTAACAGCTCTTTGCAAGTTACAGCAATCCGTGTATGTGTATGTATGTGTGTGTCCATATATGATAGAATTTGCCATTTTTAATCTGTTTACTCTATTGTTAAATACAGCATTAAAAACATGAAAGAACTAATGAAAGAGTAAAGATATAAGAGGAAAGTTCAAAGAAGGTGTAATGAGAATTTGAGATTAATAAAAAGGCGGGAGAATGAATTGGGATTCTAAAATACATTGTTCAAGTTGACTTAAAATATGTTTTTCCTTTACAGTATTGTCGGTTTGAAAAATAGCTGGCAGAAAGGAAACACACAGAGCAGTGAATCTGGTGTCTGGCTTTACTGGAAAGGAAACGCGCAGGCAGGAAAGAAGTAGGAATCCACGTAGACCTTCAAGGTTGAGGACGAGAGGACCAGGGAGAGAAGCTGGGCCGTGTCTGTGGGCTTCATTCAGGGATTTCTGCCTCCGAGGGCACTTGGAGCCAACGTGAAGCACTGCGGCGGTCCCCAGTTCTGCCTCAGCAGTTACCCCGAGAGGCAGAAACTTCGAGAGTTCCATGCACTTTTCCAGGCTTTTTAAAAGTCGCTCTAAATGCCTGGAAGAATTTGCAAGCTGCCTAGGGTACAGAGATCCACCCTCCAGGGCCAATTTCAAATGCCTTGGAAGGCTCCAAAAGAGCAGTGTAGGTCTCAGCAGGGCTCCTGGCTTGATGTATGAAGCTGAGCCCGAATGAGTGTTCTCTGTTACTAAAATGAGTAATATATTGCACAGCAAAACAAGGAAATATGCCCCAAACAGTAATTGAGATGTAAAGAGGGAAGGAAGTGTCAAAATTCACTTCTTAGAATTAATACCAAGGTCAGGTATTTTTAAAAAATGAGTCAGTAGATACAGTATATTGCCAAATTCAGGCTTGGTCCTGGAGAGTGTCGAGAACATGGACTATGGCCCCAAACTGCCAGTGTTCAAATCCCAGCCCCGCCGTTTTGTTTAGTAGCTCTGTGACTTGGAACACACTACTACAGTTTCCTCATTTGTTCAGTGAGGACAATCAGAGGACTGACGTAAAATGCCTGAATCAGAGCAGTACCTAGTATACGAAAAAAGCTCAATGTCAGATAGTTATAATTATTAGTACTAATTTTATGTACTCAGTACAGTCAAAAGGATGATTGTCCTGTTTTCTTCTTCCACTGCTTAGCACAAAAAAGATTTTCTCCTGACAATCACTTCCTTTAGAGTTGGGTTGTTAAAAGAAGGCTATGGGTTCTTTCAAGCTGGGTGTTCCTGGCTGGGGCTCAGCTACCACCCCACCTGTCCCCAGTCACACCATTTCCCCTGCACCTTGTCACTAGAGTCAAATTCATCACAGTCAGCTTCACTTTCATGTTATTCAATTTGGCTCAGGAATAAAGATACCCAACCAAGAGAAATAAGCAACATCTCGAATTGAGGAGTGACAGCCCTGTGGGTTTTCCCAGAAGCCTCGAGTTCCCTTTACATCACTTGGCCCAGCTTCTCTCCTGCCCTCTTAGGTTGGGCAGTCAGTCACCTGCTAAGAGCCACATGGTATCTGGAGGAGGGAGGTGCTGTCTTGTTTGGATTCTGGGTGTCCTGACTGGTCATTTCTTGGGGTGCCCTTAGGGTGTGCTTTCCTCATATCTCTGTGGATGCCACATGGCCAGGTCTGACATTAGGCAGTCTTATCATCTCCCTGTTTCTTTCCTTCTGAACCATGACACACACTTGCTCTCTCTCTCATCCAATTGAATTGTCTGTTTTTCTTGCTGCGCTCGTTTCTTGTCATTCATTGATCTAGTGTGCGCTCTCCCTGCACTTTAGAAGTGTGGCACCGACCACTTTGGTTTCCTCATACAGCTCACTGGGACCCTCCTCTTCATCACACCCGCCTTCTTCCTGTTTGGGGTTCTGTGGTCTTTCCCCCAGGCACTCCGCTGCTCTGTCACCTGCCTGTACTACACTGACATTCAAGAATTACGTCTTGAGCACTTGTGTGGGGCATTCTGGAGAGAAAGGCAGGGCCAGACTGGAGAGAAAGACACACAGGCCCTGCCCTCAGGAGCTCTCAGTGTGGTCGGGGTGAGAAGGGGGGTGTTGTCACTGCCGAGAGGCTTCCTGTGTAGGACACCACGGCACCAGGGGCAGGATGTTTAAATACAGTGCTGGGGGGCCCTTCACAGAGCAGGTGAAGTCTGAGGGGTTAGCAGACTGAGGACTCAGACAGGGAAAGTGAGTCCCTAGCCTGTGGTCCGGTTAAAGCCCGGCCAGGCGCTCAGGGCGTCGTGAGACGAGGCTGGAGAGGCAGTGAGGGACGGACCGGGAAGGACCCGGCAGCCACATGAAGCATCTGGATTTTATTTTGTAGGTGATAGAGAGCAGCCAGGAAGTTTTTAAAGCAGAGAGTTGCGGGCAGATTTTCATTTTGGTCAGAACCTTCTGTCAGCAGGGTGAAAGTGGGTGAAAAGAGTGACTAGAGGCTCCCACTCAGGAAATCAACTTGAGGTCACCTCTGTGACCTGTTATATCAACAGCCTAAATATCTGGGCTAGACCATGTTTCCAAAGATGGCTGCCAAGCACCTGCCATTCCCCAGCTGTTTTGCAAGGCCACTCGGCCATGTCCTGCCTACTGCCCTCCCCGTGAGCTCGGCTGGCCTGTGACGTGTTCTGACCAGTACATGACGGAACTGATGCTCTGTGACTTCCTAGACTGGGCCTAAAGACACTTGAGCTTTTGCCTTTGTGTGTTTGGAACATTCACTTTTAGGAGTGTTCCGAAAAGAAACCCGAGGTAGCTGCAGAGAGAAAGAGGAGATGTGGGGCAGTCCCTGTCATCTAGCCATACCCACCAAGCACCATCTATGTGGGGGATCCCATCTCAGATCTGACCTCAACATCATGAGAGACCCCAGGGACGCCATGAGAAGCAGAGTCAGCCCAAATTCCTGATCCACAGAATCATGACCAAATAAAATTGGTGTCATTGTAAGCCACTAGGTTTCGGGGGAGTTTGTTATACAAGCAATTCATATGCCAAGCAATACTCTGGGTCAAATAAATACATGTCAAATAATTAGTAAACTGCCACATTGCCACTTTCAGAGTGATAGCATTCGTTTACTGTCGATATGTGTCAAGTTGTACTTCAATCCCTAATTACTTTATACCAAATCTCATTTTGAGACTATGTCACACTTCACTGATTAGCGCTCAAATTTTAAAAAAAGGGGTTCTTAGAAAATGTAATCCTCTAAGTCTGTTTTGAAAAAGGCTAAGAAACTGTGGTGTGTGGATTAAAATTCCCTGGAGTTGAGTCTGACCTTTCCGATTGTGGCAATTTTAAGACACATATCTGAACAAACACGTTTCACTTTTTGGAGCTGCAGAATGTCTGCTGATTCTTTATAATTTGCTTTCTTTGTGGCATGGCTAAGTGTCTTGAGATAACAACAGTTCTCAAATAAATAGAGATCATAATCTCTCTAGGTCTAGCTGTTTAGACCTACAGTATTTTTCAGGAGAAAATAGATTTTTACATGTTTAAATCAACATACATTCTCTCTGTCCTGAATACTTCTAGTCTGTTCTCCAAAGCCAAGGGGCTCGTCTCCCTCTCATTTCTATTGAAATGATGAGATTCAAGTGTGTGATGTGTTGCCATTCCTCTCTAACAGCTCTACCTATGGGAATTTGTTAATGGATGAGTTTTATTTCATTCATTTCTTAAGTTATGAGGTAGTTTATGTTTAGAAATATTGGCAATTTTTTTTTTGTCAAGTAAGTTGCATTTATTTTATTTTAATAAGTAATAGGAAGCATTTTCCTGTTGCTCACATACCTTCCTGAAGTGTTTTTAGTCATAGATTTCAAGTGTACTACATATGTTAACTAATTTCAGTGCCCTGGAAGTAGGAGAGAGTCCCAGTAGTAAAATCTTCCTTTTTACTGGAATGGGGGGAGGATGGTTAAAGTGCCTCATGCTGTACCCTCAGCAAATACTTAAGCTGCCTCTGCTGCGGAACCTGAAATTCTGCAAGTTATTTCTGACTGGATTATTTCATCAACTTTAAAGGATTTTGATGTAGATGCCTGATCACTGCATTGTACACCTGAAGCTGAACAATAATGAATGTCAACTACAAGTTTGTATGTATATATATATATGTATATGTATATATATGTACTTACAAGAAGCGGAGTATAGCATTAGGAATAGAGACAGTGGAAATGTAGTGGCTCTGTGCGATGTCAGAGGGGTAGTGGATGGGGGGAGGGGGGTTCACACAGTGTGAGGGATATAAATGATAAACGTCTAAGTATTACTTTGTCTTGTGTACCTGAAACTAATAAAAAAAGAGAGGATTTTATAAAACTCTCTAGGATTGGCTTCGTTGCATGTAAGGGGTAGAGTAATTCGAATTCCTCTTAAAGACTTAATGGCTACTGTTAATATCACTCCTTCTGTACCTGACTATGTCCCCCCCAAAAAATCCAGGCCAATTTATTTTTCATTTTGAATGACTAATGCAGAAGAAGTGAAACTTTCCTAGAGTTGAGAAGATTCCCTCTGGCTCCTATTCACCATCATCTTATCTTCCAGAAACAAAGTCCACTGAGGAAATCAAGTTCTTCTTTTTTGGAGAACCAGCATTTTGAGAAGACTTGGTTGTTATAACATTCCTTGTGTTACCATCACCAACAACACAGTAGAAGGAAAGATGTTTTGTTGTTAGCGTACGAAAATGTGATTTTGGAAAACCAGAAGTGATTGTAGCTGCATTTATTTTAAAGGTGTGGATGACTGCCCTTTAGTTTACGGGTGAAGGGTTATGCATTCCACTGTTGGGTATATTTTCTAATCTACACGGGCCATTCACCAACACTCATGAAGGGCTGCCTACCACCTAGAGTCCTTAAACTGTATCCAGTACTGTACTGGCTCCAGGTACCGAGCAACACGTGGAAACCAAAAGAACATCTGCAAACAGCTACAACACAGTAGGATCATGAGGGATCCAACTCACTCATCCCATGGTCAGTATGGCAGCACTAGAATGAGAACCTTGGTCTCCTGGCTCCCAGTCCTGTGACCTTTCATTCTGCCTTCATGGTGGATGGCTCTGAAAAACGGGCAGGGCCATGGAAGAGCAGGACAAAGAAGGGGGCGTGATGCCACCAGATCCTATGGCCTCTCTGCAGTCTACTGAAAGGGACAGTCTGATTTGGATTCTTCATATCCTTGTATGCCAGCTCACATGTTTCCCTGTTTATTGTAGAGAAACTGGAGAGCAGTGAGGTACAGACACTGGCACCTTAGAACCTGGGAGGGGAGCAAGCAGCAGATGATAAAGTCAACACACCAAAGAGGAGCTATTTACATGGCCCTGTAGACCACTCTCCGTCAGATCCCTAAAACTCACCTTGAGAATATGGATAAAAATTGGAGTGCTTAGGGCTCTTAATATTGATGATTAGGCCTGAAAAGTGTAGGTCATACTTAGAATCCATCTTAGAATCAGTCACGTTGGTGACTGGAGGAAAATAAAATACACTCCCTGACTCTGAGAGCCTTCGCGAGCTTCCCTGAGCCTGCAGTCTGAGCTCTGTGCCAAGAGTTAAAGAAGAAGGAAATAGAAGACCTGACACATGCCCTTAGGCCAGCTTACTCAGTAGATAATAATTGCATTAAAATATCATTACTGAGCTCTGGTTAGGAGCTGGATAGAAACCTCAAGTTCCCTGAGATGTAAGAAAGCATGAGGGAGGGCAAACACATGAGAAAAGATATAACACAAAAAGACACTTCTTTTTTTTTTTTTTTTTTTTTTTTGCTAATTGCTAAAAGGGATTCTGGTTGCATTGAACAAAGGGAGGAATGCACTTAGAATTTAGGTGGCCACCTTATTTGCTGAAGGAAAGCAGGATTCTTTGGATAGAGAAGCCACTCAGGCTGGAATGCAGAGGACATTGAATCTTACAGTAAGAAGCGTCTCCCCTATTTGCAGGCAAAGGTGACCATACTATTTGGTTGCCCTTACCTGAATTTGTGCTGTTACTCGCCGTGGAGGGACATGTCACAGTGGAACTCACCGTGCATTTTTCCCGAAACATGGTGACATTCTTGAAGCCAAATGCACTCTGAAAACTCTGAAATCTATAGAAGTAAAGGGGGCTTGTGCAGTACAAGCCGGAAACCTAAGCTTCTGTTTCCACAGTGTTTTAGCTGTGGCTTAATTGTTAGGAACTCACACTGGTGCCCATTTTATTTTATTATTGCTGGGATTTGTTTTTAATCTCTTTTAAAAGATTATGTTTTTACCCAGTTGGTTTCATAGCTGTGGTTATTCTACCTAAAACATTTTTCTTTGAATGCTTTTAATTATTTTACCTTTGGCGTGCTTTTTTCATCCAAATTCTTGAATCTAGTCTTTTACTTTGTATCTTTTTTACTCTTACCTGCTTTAATGAGTTTTAAGATAATTATGATTTTGTTCTGAAGAATTCTTGCAGTCTTTTGTTGTTTCATTAAAATTTTTAAACCTCTTTTATCCTTTAATATTTTCTTCTTATTAAAATAATTTTTGAGTTCTCAATATATCCACATCTAATGTCTACCTATTGCCTTATCCTTTCGCTTGCAGGATATTTCAGAATATTTTAATATTACCTTTTATTTCCTGATCATTCTGAGCTGAGTCTTTTTTCCTTTTTATCATTGGCATAATAATGGTCAGCAAAGTGAGAAACTGAGGATGACAGAGGGAGAAAAATCACACCATAGACAGGGAGATGTTGTTTATCCCTTGTAGCAAGTTACCTCTTGGAATTTTACAATGCTGTCCATAAGCTTCAAGTCTGACTTTCTAGGAGAATTTCTCTATGTGACGCTAGAGAACCACAGGCAAAAAGTGCCCAGGATGATAATGATTCTCCTTGTACAGACATTTAAATGTTTGGATTGGCATTCTTTTCTCCTATCACTTAGCTCCCAGTTCCTTATTTATTACAGGTTCTAACATTTATGACTTATTTATTTATTCCACTAATATTTATTGAACACCTGCTATATGTCAGATACTAGATACTAGGGATTCAACAAAGAATAAGAGAGAATGTGGCTTTTGCCCTCATGGAGTTTCTAACCTACTGGGGAAGTCTAAAATAAGCATACAATGGTGACATATTTTAAGTGCCGTGGTGGTTAACAGTTATTGATTGGTTACTATAAGCACTTTATATAGATGATTTCATTTGTACTTCAAGAACATGTGGGAGGAAACTAAACCCTAATTTGAGGATCAGGAAAAGCTTTCCAGAAGAAGATGTCTAAGGTGGGGACAAAAGATCTGTAGGAATTAGCCAAAGGAAGGAGAAGTTTAAAGATTGGATAGAAAGTTGACGAGGCAGAGGACACATGGAACTGCTAAGAACCCAGAGAGGCCAGACTTGGAGCAGTGTGATGTGTGTGGTACTGGAGAGACGAGGCTGGAGACGACAGGGGAGTGAAGACCAACTAGAACCTTCCAATTCATGTTACAGGGTCTGAGTTTCATTCCAAGTGCGTTGGGTAGCCATTGGAGAATTGAAAGCAAGGGAGTGACATGCTCAGAGCTGGGATCCAGAAAGACCCTTCCAGCTGCAGTGTGGACAACAGTCCACAGTAACCGAGACCAGTTAGGAGGTTCTGGCAGTAACCTAGAAGACAAACAGTGGTGGCTGGTAAACAGAGCAGAGGCAATGGGGGTAGAAAAGGGTGGATGGAACGAGGAGATAGTCAGGGTGGAACTAATAGCACTTGGTTTGGGGTGAGCTATGGACGTGGGGAGTCAAGGCAAAACGTTCAGATTTCTGGTTATGCGAGACCACATGATGCTAGAGCCAGATATAGACGGAAATGAGAGGGGAAAGTTTGTGGAAAGAGGAAGGAGGAAGATGCTACATGTAGTTCGGGGCACTGTAGTGCTGGGTCTGCCCTCATTAGCTCTCTGTGGAAGAGGATCAGTAGGGCCTTGGGTAGCTCACGGTTGGGTGGTGCTCAGCGAGGAGATGGCTGGTGAGCTCACTGAGGGATGTAATTGTCCATGGTGTTAGAAAATTGAAGAACATCAACCTCCCAGGGGACAGAAAGGAGACGAGGAGCTTGCAGAGGAAAAGAGAGGAAGGAAGGAGAATGGGAAGGGAGGAAAACATTTCTCCAAGTAAGCGGGAGTGCTCAGTGCATGGTCTGCTGCAGAGAACTCAAGGAAGAGAGGAGTAGTTAGCAAGAATCAGCAACACGGAGTGTGAGTGCCATAGTTTCCCAAAAGTAATACAGGCAAGGCCAGATGGCTGTGGCCACGACAGGGCAGCTGGTGCAGAGGACAACGTGAGGACTTTGGCTGGGAAGAGGAGGAAAGAGAGAAGGAAGTAGCTGGTGGGAGGCATAGAGAGATGGTCCTTTTCTTCAAAGGAGGATGGGGGTTAAGCATGTTTAATGCAGGGAGAATAGGACCAGTAATGAGGGAGGAAAGGAAAATACAGGTGAGAGAGGAGGTAATCAAGAGAATGAGATTTTCAACAATGAAAAAGAAATGAATTCCAAGGCACTGATGGAAGATGAACATTAGACAGGAAGTGAGGCTCTTTTTCTTTCCATTGTAAAAGAAGGAAAGGTGGACCCAGATAAAGCTTGATGTATAGCCCTGTGGTCAATGATGAGGTTGTTCTTACGAGGAAAACTTCCATTTTCTCAGTGAAGCAGGAAGTAAAGGCAGTGTGCTAAGAGTGAGGGGATATTGGTGGCGGGAGAAGGTCTGAAATAGCTGTTGTAGAAAATGAAAGAGAGCTGAAAAGTCTGAGAGCCTGTCTGGACGTGGAAATCATGGAATTATAGCATCATGAATTTGTATAGTTGTATACTTTTTTCCTGTGGAGCTCATCACAGACCTTGGGAAAGTAGGCAGTTAGATTCAGCTATGGTGCCAGGGACCCCAGCTTTAGAAAGGGAAGCCCATCATCTTACGTGGTACTATCAATGCTTGTTTTCTCCCAGCATTGAGGGGAAAGCCTGGGGGAGGAAAGGGTGGCCATTTTCTTCTTTGTCAACTCCTGGTTGAATGATTCCTGGTCTGTGTACCCTGTACTATTTCTTCCTAAGCAATCATTCTAAATCACGTAGGCAGGGTCCACCCTACCTAGAGGGACCTTTGTTTATTTTTAGGAGCCCCCGTCCATGGTTTCGCTAGTCCATCAGGGGATGCTTGAGTAGTAGTTACCCCAATGATTCTGCACTAGAGAAAGATACATAAACACAGGGTGAGATAGGAAAACACAGTGGATTCAGGAGTAGCATCAGCCTCTAGACCCCTGACATCGGGCAGCAAATGACGTGACGTCAATGGTGTAGCTGCTGTGGAAAACAGTACGGTGTTTCCTCAAAAAATTAAACATAGAATTACCACTTAATCCAGCAATTCCATCTCTGGATATATAGCCAAAAGAGTTTAAACAAGGGACCTGAAGAGGTATTTGTACACCCACGTTTATAGCAGCACTATTCATAATAGCCACAATTTAGAAATAACCCACATATCCATCAACAGATGAATAGATCAGCAAAATGTGGTCTATACACATAGGGGATTATTATTTTAGTCTGAAAAGGAAGGAAATCCTGACACAGACTGCAATATGGATGTACCTTAAGGGCATTATGCAAAGCGAAATAACCCAGTCACAAAAAGATAATACCTGTGTGATTCCACTCATATAAGGTATTAAAAGTAGTCAGACTCAGGGGCAGCCAGATGGCTCAGTTGGTTAGAGCTGAGCTCTCAAGAACAAGGTTGTCGGTTCAATTCCCGCATGGGATGGTGGGCTGCACCTCCTGCAACTAAGATTGAAAACGGCGACTGGACTTGGAGCTGAGCTGTGCCCTCCACAACTAGATTGAAGGACAATGACTTGGAGCTGATGAGCCGTGGAGAAACACACTGTTCCCCAATATTCTCCAATTAAAAAAAAAAGAAAGAAAGTCAAACTCATAGTGACAAAGTAGAATGGAGGTCCCCAAGAGTTGGGGGGGGGGTCGTGGGGCATGGGGAGTTAGTGTTTAATGGGCACAGTTTCAGTTTTGCAAGATGAAAAGTGTTCTGGAGATGGATGGTAGTGATGGTAGCATGATGTGAATGTACTTAATGCTACTGAACTGTATACTTAAAAAAGATTAGATGATAAATTTTACTTTATGTATATTTTACCACAATCAAAAAAACTTAGGGGTAGTTGATTGGGGAGGAGGGGTTATCACTTTGTGAGGGGTATAATTGTCAAACTATTACATTGTTTTGTACACCTGAAACTAATTTTTAAAAAATATGGAAAAAAAGAAAGTTCATTGATAGGTCGTCCTGCTCTATGGTTTAATGACATAAACCATATGTCAGATATGGTTATATCTGGGTGGTCAGATAAATTGGCCCTACCACTTACCAGCTATAAGAGCTGGGGAAGTGACTTAACCTCCCTGAACGTCAGTTTGATGATGATGATGATGATGATGATGATGATGATGATATCTCACTTATAAAAGCTTTGCCAAGGTTAAATGAGATAGTAATGTTTGTCAAATAGAAATAAAATTCTGAGTACAATGTCTGGCACATAAATCCTAAATAATGACTCAATAAAGCTATGTTTTATTATTTTTGATGGCCCTGGTTATTATCATTACCAATATTATTAGCTTAGTTCAAAAGTTAACATAAACCCGTGACCTCCTGCAGAAGTATGTGCTGCCCAAATGAGTACCTTTAAATATCTGCTAGTTTGTTCCCAGAGCGGAAGGCTCCAATCCCAGCCTTAGGTGAGCGCTCCCTAGTTTGTCAAACCTCTGATTGTCCTTTTGCCCCAAAGATTGATTGATTTTTGCCCCAAGGATATTTTTAGATCACAGGACAATATGAATCTGTGTATAAATGCTTGACATGTTAAAGTAATAAAAGAGGTTTCCATGATTGCAAAGAAATACCTTTTCATTCACTTTTCTGGCTCAACATCATGTTTTTCTGTGAGTTTTTCATGATTTCTGCCTTAGTAGCTAGAATAGTTACAAAAAAGCAAAGTCAGATGCATTGCTGCATGAAAATGAGATGCTTAAAATTTCAAAGTATTGGATGTAAACAGAAAGAGTGAGTTTAAGGCTATGTGTGTCACCACGAGACTAATTTCTCTCCTTTTAATGACAGATGTGACATGGGGCAAAAAAATATTATAAATATGGAATCACATGATACATCTGTGTTCTCTGGGATTTTTCCATCATATCACAACTTTTTATTTTAGACTATTTGGGGAGATTGCTTGAAAAAAAAGATTGAACCCTATAAAGAGGAAATCACCTGACATCAAATACATCCTATTAACAGTCACATTAGATTAACCTATCAGCAATCGTTTCAGGGGCAAACAACATAATCAACAACTCTAAAACATGAAATTTATTAAAAAGGGAAGCACTCATTCTAATTCCTATTTTAAAGTAGGCAAATGGCCTATCATTACCTAGTGCATTATGCAGAGATTTGTGGAGCTTTACTTCTGAATGCCAGTCACAGATTTGTACCATAAACCCACACACTCAAAAGAAAATCCTGGACGCAGTGCACAGGCAGTTTTAGATTAACCACCAAATTCATGATACAGCAGAATTCCGTCTTTTCTTCAGAAGAGAGAGAATATATTACAGTGGAATGTGGGGTCTTTATAGAAATGACCAAAGTCCCATGGGCTATACAAGGGAGCCTCCAGGCACCTGCTACCAAGAAGAGAAATCAAATATTAGGGTTGAAGGGGATCGCTGAGATTATAAGAAGGACCGAGGTGTGAAGAATTGAGCAGTATGCCGGCATACCTGAAGGAGGAGTGGGACATCAGCTAAAGAAATCAAGGTTCCAGTAGTTGACTGCATTTTCAAAGCAGACTCAATAAGGGGTTGTAGGGACGCGGCGCTGGTAGGAGAGAAGACAAGAAATTGGCCCAAGAGCTCCTTGCCATCCTGAGCCATCTACCACAGCACAAGACAGTGGTGGAAATGCACATGACAAAGACGAGAGAGTCCTCCCTGGACGTTTACGTTTTACAAGTTTACAGGAAAATCACGGGAGGCTGAAACAAAGACTGGTGATGTGGAACAGGTTACTCTTGAAATCAGAGATAAAAGTTTATGAGAAAAAAAAAACCACCCCAAAAACCCAAACAAAACTTAATGTAGACTTAATCGCGGAGTTGGAGGAGTTTCACAGCTGAGGCTTTGAAGGTTTTAGAAGCTCTTCCTATGCTGTGTCTTTAAATATATGTACATTCAATCAGCAGAAGAAAGAGATGACAAGATCATTCTGTGACAGACACCTGCATCAAACAATGGCACTGATGGCGGAGGGATTTTAAACAGCTGTGCATACACTTCAAAAGTAATTTGCAACCAAATTAGTAAACGTCACCCTCCTTCCCACTAGACACAGCATTTTTAAAAGAGATCAAGCGTCCGCGGTAAGCCTGCCATTTTATAAGAGTTACCAAAGATAAGTTAGTTAGGGGAAAAATGGTGAATCACAGGGTTGCGGTGTGGGGTGGGAGAGGAGGCACCCAGGACCTTGCACATAAGGCTGGCCTATGAGACATCCCCTCCAGGAAAGGGCCGGTGGTGATCACAGCTTTTGGAGAACAATGCAAGGGGGACCAGCAGCCGACTGGAGCTGCCGGACATGAGTTCAGAAAGGGCACTGGTACACGCGGGACCTGCCCCCTGCCAGGGGTGGTGGTTCTCACCACTGACAGCGAGCCGCAGCGAGTGTTCCTTCTTCTCTCCATGTCACCACCCCTCCTTGTCAGCTTGTGCCATTTCCGAACCATCTTTTATTAGCAACTTTGAGCAGGACAACCCCAAGGACAGAGCAGCTCCCTGCACAAACAACCAGAACCTCCTAGTTGAGCCAGCCTTTGTGTCTCTCTTTATTCATGCCCATGGGGATGCCCAAGCCTTTAGCACGCATAGTCCATTTCACACTGATCATCTTAAAAATTCAATGAAATAAAGACATTTAACTCCACTTACTACATACGTGACCCTCAAAGCTGAAAAACAAACAGTTGTCCCTTAAGGTTACAGGATTGAGCACCAGACTTTTACTTTTTACTTTTCCTTTTATTTTTTTGCTATCTATCTCAGACCCACTTCACTCTACCCCAGGCCCTTGAAAAGAAACTCGGTTTGTTTGGAAGTGAGAGTGTTGGCAGCTCCTTCAGCTGCTAGCAGTAGATTCCAAGAACACAAGTTACTCTCTGTGGACAGATTGACATCTGTGTCAAACATCTCTCTTTACTAATGTTTGCCAAGAATATAAAACTTTCCACCTTCTTCCCTGCCTCCCTCCCACCTCTAATTAGTTCACGTGAGAGGTGAAGAAAAAAAAGGAGGACCCCCGCCCCAGGCTCGGTGGCCTCCTCACGGGCCAGGGTCCACAGCATCCTGTGCAGTCCGCACGCAAGAAACCACGGGAAAGAAGAGACCAAAAGTTTGCTTCTCTGGGGTATCTTAGAGTTCGCTGTCATCCTGCTACCCTCTTCCTGGAACATCTCACCACCGCCGGAGCCGGGGGCCTTACCCGCTGGACCCGCGGTCGTGGACCCGCGCAGACACACCGCCTTCCCTTCCCCGGCCTGCGGCGAGCCGGCACGCGAGCACCTACCTGCTGGGTGGGCTGCCTGGTCCGAGCGCGCGGCTGCTGGGTGGTTGCACAGGCACTGGCGGGGCCGCGCGATGGGGCGCCCGCGGACGGCGCCGGCCAGGGGGCGCTCGTCACCCCGCGCCCAGACAGCTGGAGCAGGTCCCCGGACGCCCGGACGCCCGCCCAGGAGCCAGCCAGCAGCGATCACTGCCGCTCGGCGGCTCCTCCTCCGCGGCGCCCGCCCCTCCCTCCAGCCTCACCCCTTACTGGCCCTTCTCACCCCGCTGCAGAGACCAGAAGCCTCGAGGGGGACACCCCTGGGGTGGGATGCTGAGGGCGGGCCCAGGAGGGGCGCTCAGCAGGGGCCACAGGCTGAGTGCGAGAAAACGGGGCATGAGACCACATGACTCTGCAGCTAGCCAAACTGAAAAGCGAAAACGATTGTTCAGTGGGGAAGCTCTCTCCGTGAAAAGAACTTCATGCTTTTTGGGTTTTTACACTAGAAAGGACATGTAAACATCGTTCATTTACAGTTACCTGCTGGAGGAGGTTTGGGTGCAATTCTGTGCGATGGATAATCTTTCCTAGATTGTATCTGACCTAGGATTTTTATTTTTTCTACCTACACACTGTCGTTTTATTTCTATGTCCAAAGGTGCGCTGCTCTAAACCTGACGGTCCTTGAAGTTGCAATGTAATGTCTTTAGAGTGCACTTGTCATTTGAAGACTTTTATGTCCTGTTGGTGATACTAATGATGGCCATGATGGGGATAATTGGGGCGTTTTTCCTGCGCTCCATAGAATTCATTTTTTTCCCACTCAGGTTAGAAATTATATGTCTGGCTACCAATACTGTTACAGAGCCATTCCCTCTCAATTATGACATTAAATTATTAAAATGTATTTGGTTAAGGCTTTTGTTGCTATACAAATTAAGACCAGATTAGCCTGAAACAAAACAGTAATCCTTTTTTAAAAAATTATTTTTTGAGAGAGAGAGAAAGGAAGACGGAGAGAGGGATGAAAAAGGTAGAAAAGAGCCAAGCTTTGGACCAGTAGGCTTCTGATCATTGAAGGATAGAGTGTCAGCTGAAAAGGACCTCAGAGTACAGCTAGTTTAATTTAAAGATGAAAAACGGAGGTCCAGCAGGGTTTGGTGACTTGATTAATTCACATTGCTGCCTGTGCTGGGAAGCCAGATGTGAGGGTGACTCTTTCCCTTCATCTTATATGAACTCGGCAAAGGGAACACACGCACCTTTTAAGGATAAAAAGATATTCCATTAAAATGAGCCTGTCTGCCCTATCGTTAATATCTAACAGCGCTGAACTGACCCTCAGGCCAGGATGGTCCAACAGAGATGCTGCCACCTCTTGGAAGATTCCAGCCAGGAGGTGTGAGGGGGCACAGAACCTTAGAAGTGCCAGCTCACCAGGCGTCGCCAGAGCCCGGCACATAGTAGGCACTCACTTTATATTTGCTATTGAGATTTGGCAGAAAAACATATGATGGCTAACACACTGGCAGAGCTAGAACAACGACCAACCCCCCTGGTCTCTTGAGAGGCCCAGCTTCTCTGCAGATTGTAAAAGAGAAACCTCCTACTTCAAGATGCCACCCTCCTGGCTCTTCTCCAGCCATCCTTACACGGAGCCTGTCACATGAAGAAGAGGGGGCAGCCAGCCAATGGCTGCAGTGCCTAGGAGATAGGAGACCCACTCATCCCTCATTGCTGGGGGGTTCATTGACTATCTGAGAAGAGGGCTAAGTACATATAGGGCTCAAGGGAAGTTCACATGTCCTTTTCATTTGGTCAATACTAATCAGTGGCTTTTTTAAAAGTTTCAAGTAGTGGTGATTATGTACTGAGTACTTATATACTTGTCACCATGATGACCAGTTTTGATGCACTGTCATTTAATCCTTGCAGTCTAATGAGGTAGATGTTATATCATCATCATCACCATCACCATCACCGTCTTCATCTCCATCTCTATTTTAGAGGTGAGAAGAGGGAGGCCTAGAAGAATTATACAGCTTGCCCAAGATCACACAGTTAAAGTACTGCAACCAGGATTCAAACTCAGGCCAGTGTGAAGCAGCCCCATCAAGCATTGTTGAATATTGCCCCCCCCCCCCCCCCCCCGTGCCTACAGCCGTACCTTCTATTTCATGCTGCTCTCTCTTTGGACAACTGGTCTCAGAGACCCACGCTACTCTATTTTATAACCACATAGTCCTGTAATTGAAAAACGCATTCATCTGAAGACTGGATCTTTTAAAACAATATTCATCCTATGTCTAAACAGGATTTTTTTTTTTTTTTTGGTCTTGGATCTCATTTAAAAGAAAAAGTCCACATTTGTTCTTGATATGTGCTAGGTGTTAGGGATACCTCTGGACCCTTGTACCCGGCATCTTGTCTCACCAGCCTTCTCCTTCGCCTGGCTACAAGCATTCTGTTTGCTGTCAGGTATTGTCTCATTGTTTTATAAACACGGCTGATGCTCAGAAGTTCTCCACACCTTTGTTTCCTGGAAGAGGAAATGGCATTTCCTGGAGAGGACTGCGCGTGGGTGGTGAGGTTCCACTCATTACGTGAAACACACCCACACCTTCAGTCACTCATTTCTTTTCCTCCTTCGGTTTCTGGCCCGAAGTTTCCTGGAATTGTGCTGAGCACAGACCATGGGGCAGCTGCATCAGTTCACTGTGGCTGGGAAGACACGATTCCTGCTTTGGATCCAGAGCGAAAGAGTAGTTCCCAGGAATCTGACCCCCAGAGGTACCACGGTCCATCTTCATTCAACTTGGAATTTGCAAAAGGGAGCCTAGGACATCACTTGGCCTTTGTTTTGGACCTCGTTGAAAATTATGCCATCTCCCAAAGAGACCATCTCGTGCATTCTTCTGTGGATTGACCTTCAATGAAGGATTTAGGATAGAGATTACAAAGAAAATGTTCTTATCATGAGCCTTAATTTCGAGAAAGATGGCATTTGGGGAGATAAGGATATCACAAGCAGATCACTTAAGCACTGGATTATATAACAAGGACACTTCTATCTCTGCAGAAAATCACCACTTGGAGAAAATCAAGTTGGACTGTTTCACGAGGTATTTGACTACCTGGCTGTCCACTTCTCCAAAGGCCTGGCAATGATGTTCTTAAAGTGGTCCACCTGAATCCTCAGGACAATCAGCATGGAATTAGAAGACAGAGATCCACCTTGACCAGAGACTGGCAGAAGATGTGGAATCTAGTGTAAAATCACTCAGAAATTGTCAAAATTATTCTAGGATCTATGGGACAAAGTGACAGAGGTGCAGACATAAAACAGGTATTTTTAAATTGACAGCTTGGACAAGGGAAAGGGAGGTTTGTGTTTTTGCTTTTTTCCCCCTCTTCAATCCGACTTAGACTTCCAAGTGGGCAAAAAGAATAATTAGAAGTTAGAATTTGTTATTGTCAGAAGAGAGCTCTAAACCCAAAGCAAAAATTGGATTTAACCTTGGGAAGTAAATAAATCTTGGTTACTGTTGATAATAGGATAGCCACTCTTCCAAGCCATGAGGGGGAATGGTGAAAGGTAAATGCACACCTCCCCTGGGGGTAAAAGAGGAACAAGGTTCAGAAGACAGATTTTTTGAAAAGTTCCTTTGTTATCATACATGCTTCATAGCATTAAGCTAATTTAAAAACCTTAGGCAAGGTGAGGAAGGTAAATATTCTGTCTTCATTTAAGAAAGAGATAATGAGTGAACCTGACATTAGCTAATATTTATCATGCATTTAGAACTTATGTCAGGGCAGGGAGTTAAATACTTCATTTCAGTGATCTCATTTGATTATTAAAAAAAATCCCTTGAAACTGGTAAGATTCTCTTTATTTTACAGATGTGACAGTTCGTTCTTAGAGGTCAATCCAGTCACTTTGCCAAGCTCATCGAGCCAGTAAGTGGTGGGCATGCTTTGACTCCCACTCTGCTGACCCCTATATCCATGAGTTTTGCCATCATATAGACAGAAACAAGAGAAGACCTGAAATTATAGCCTGACTCTTGAAACAGTTAAAAAATTGTGTATGTTTGTGGATGTCCCAGTTATTAAGGTATTCTAAGAAGAGTCAACACATGTATAGATGGCCAATTTGTAAATTATAATATATCAAAATGCTCACTTACTAATACAACCATAGAAAATAAAGCAAATTTAATCTTGAATGATACAGAACAGTTAGAGTAGATTTTTTCCTGAGTGTCAATTATTATTGCATTATGAAAGAATGAAATTGAGCATGTAAGTCTCTCTCTTACTATTTTTGTTAAAAGGGAGGAGAGTTGTAAAAAGCCAATGTTGTAGTTTCATTTTAACTGTGGCTTCTGCAATCCTAAAGATGCTGATTATTTTTTTAAGACATCACTGCCAATAAAGAGACACTAATGATCATATAAATATATGAATCAGATCGTGAATAACAGTTTCAGTGTTATTTTAACATATATACAAGTTCATACAAACTTGCAGTGTGTTTGTAAGTTCGAAGGGTAGAATTGGGACAGAAAGGGAAGGTCCAGTATTTCTAAGGATCGCAGACACAAGTGCTGGATTTGGTGAATCCGGTATACCAGCATGATGAGTATGGCCCAAATGGATATGAAATTGTGCCTGAAATTAAAGAGGTATTGATTAGATAATCTATACAGACCACTTTTTAGTGATTCTGTTCTACCAGCAGAAAAGCAACAGCAACCCCAAATTCCGAAAGCCTATATGTTTTGGTGAGAAATCCTTCCCAGGAAGGATTAATAAATCTGAGAATTGATCTGTGAATCCAGGAAGAAGAAATCAAGATAAAACCTTGTCATATTTATAAATTTGCCCATTGCAATTCTATAATATGACAGTGCAGTTGCCCTCAGATTTGAAAAATCTATCAATGAAGGCTCATTACTTTAGAGTAAACTGCTATACATATATATATATCTCAGTCTCTTTTTTGAAAAGGCAAATGTCATGCCTGCTCCTCATTAGTCCCTTCTCTTTCAGTCCATACCCCTCAAACATATATTATGTATTTTTTTTCTGCCATTAACACACACACACACACATACCCCACACACAAGCAGAGGGAGGGAATTTTTCATTTTACAAAAGTGTGTTGTACTAAACGATATTCTGTCAGGTTTCTTCCAGCTATAAAATTCTGAGAATAAATATCAGTTAAAAGAAAGTTCTGTCAGTGATGAGGAATGTAATATAATTTGCCTCTAGTTGTAGTCATTGCTAATTTAATATATTCACTGGTATGAAAACAATGTCAAATATTCTCAAGGAAATCATATACTGATGGCCAGTAAAACATAGAAAATCATTACTCTCTTTTCTGTCTGTAGCTTTCCTGATTGCACCATAGTTTCAACCATTTACCTTAAAGTAAAACATTTGTGCAACAAAACTCTAAGGAATTTCTTTTTCTCTCGGTGGTTAGAACAGAGGCCTAATGAGATTAGGTACCATTTTTGGCTCTTGTGGGAGTTAGGTGAGCTCTGTTGCATGGTCACCTTTTATCCCCCAACCTAAGCATCTTACCCCTGAAATGTTTTCTATGTTGCCCAAATGGCAACCCTTGAGACTGGTTATTTCTTTACACTTATATTGGCTTATATGTGTAAGTAGATCTAACCTGATGTTTTCTTTTTTTTCTTCTTCTCTTTTTTTTTCTGCTTGTCACTAGGCAGAGTCAGCAAACAAAAGAAGGAAAGCTCTATATTTGGGGTTCAGCATATTTTCAGAGAGCAGTTGTTTTATCTACATCTCACACACAAGAGCACACACAAGAGCACACACACACACACACACACACACCTGGGAATTAGAGAAAAGTAAAAAGAGAAGAAAGATTACCCAGAATTCCACAATCCAGACACTTGACATTTGGTATATTTCCTCGCATTCTTTTATCTATACATAACGTTTGCAATTATTTCATTTAAAAAACAACTTTTACCTGTTGCCTGATTGTAAAGCAATGAGTAGTCATCATAGAAAATTTGAAAAATACAACAATGCATGTAAAAGAAATTTTAAATCCCTTATAATCTAAAAATATAAAGGTAACTATTAATACTCTGCTGTCTTATCCTAGTTGTGGCTCAGAGCATGTATCTTGAGACTGAAGCTGAAACTATCTACTCGTATAATTTGTAGTTTATAGTTCACAACATCATTTTGAAAATTGTTTGTTTGATTTTTACTTGATTTGTTGATGTTTTATTTTTTAAGAAATTACAAACATGATTTTAGGAATGTTCTGGGTGCTCTAATTGTGACTAGCTTCTTTGCTTTTTTGCTAAAGAACAAAAATTTACTTACAGGCACACAAAATACATTAAAAAAGTGAATAATGATACTATTTAAGATTGCCCTTATAACTCCACTTAATGGCTTAATTTTTTTTCTTCAAATGTAGCTTGTGTGAAGCCATTTCCAGTGCATTGTGAAAGAAAACCACCAACTGGCTATTTACTAATTGGATCATGCACTTAACTGGAGGAAAAAGCTTTTGGTCCAGCTAAAGCAATTGATACTGAATTGTAAGATTAAGTTTGGGTGTTACATACATTTGAGAGGGCTGCAGAAATTTGGATTCAGTGTTAATCACACTAAGAAATTTTCTCTCCAAGCAAAAGGCAAGAAAGCTGTTGCTTTAGGAGCTTTATGTCATGTGACCTGCCCTGCCCGGGGGACTTAAAAAGACTTAAATACTTAAGAACACAGAAAGTCTTCTGGTTGGAACACGACAAGGTGCAGTGCACTCTAGGGGCTCCAGCTTTGTCACCCAGCTTCCATTTTTCCTAGGAATGTAGTGAGCACCAGAGCTAAAGAAACCAAACAGGAAATCAACTGGAAGTCTTTCAACATGGGTTCTTGAGTTTATGATGACCTTTTGCGCGTTCCGTAGGGCGTCAAACCGCTACAAAGAAATCTTTAAAAACTATTGTACAGTGCAATTTGCAGATTCACATTTCCTCTTCTCCTTGCAGTTTTATTTGGATAGAATGGAGATCTCTTCTAAACTAGGAGTCTTCCTTTTATTTCTTAGCTAAGAAAGAAAATTCCCCAAATACCATGACCTTCTTTGTAACTCTCTGGACATAGTGAATCCATTATGTGCATTATGGGAGGAAGGAGAATTCTCATGCTAATCAGTACAACTTTGGGAAACTGATTGACAGTATTCGCTGAAGCTGAGCGCGAGTGTGCCCTGTGTGCCAGATATCCCACAAATACATAACCTACAGAAATGTACACATCCGCGCACTAAAAGTCACATACAGCATACCATTGCAGCACTGCTCGCAGGAGACAGTCCACGTGGCCTTCCACTGTAAAATCTAAACTGTGGTCTGTCATCAGCAGACATGAAGTGGCAATGACAGTGGGCGAAATACTGCCACAGCCATGAACAATCCTGACCATCATAATGCCGAGTGAGTAAAGCCAGGTCTAGAAGAACACAAAGTGCATCATTTCATTTATGTACAGTTCAAAAACTGTATGTAAAGTTTTTGAAGTCGGATGCATTTATGTTATGACAAGTCAGGGCAGTCGTTAGTACACGTGGGGAGGCAGGTGACGTGGTGTCTGGGACACGGCGTTCTGATGGTTTATGTTGAGCTGGTGATATTTATCACTTGTTGGGGGCAGTGGTTACACCGGTGTGTCCACTTGGTAAAACTTCATCTAGATGGACCTTTGCGGCTCGTGTGCTTTTCTGTGTGTGTCAGCCCCAATACAGAGATTATTTAAAAAGGGGACGGAGTAGTATCATATTTATAGAGCCCTTTCTGTGTAGCCAGAAACAGGGTTGGTGGCCCAGGTAATGGAGAGTTCATGAGTTCAGTGAGTGCAGACCATGTGGCAGATGTGATAATTCTCTCGGTCTGTGTCTGAGTCTCTGTCTGTGTCTGATTCTCTCTCTGTCTTTGTGTTTCTCTTCCTGTGTTTGTCTCTCTCCCTGTCTCTGTCTCTCTCTTCCTCTCTCCTTTTTCCTATTCAGCATGCCAACAAGTTAAGCTTAATGACAGCGTGACTTCAAATAGGTCATTAATACCTTCTGAATTCTTTTTTTCCCCCTCATTTGATGAGTGAAGGCGTCAGACAAAATGGTGACCAGGACTTTTGGACCCTCCTGCTCTGATTCTAGGCTTTTCAGATTATTGCAGGCTTCGTATAATGTTCTGTTTTCACAGCAATCTCTCTCTCCTCCCCCTCTCACCCTGTCACTCTAGGACACACCTGGCCTCTCCTGCTCTGGGCGGTGACCCACTGACATCACCTCAGCCATCGGTTTGTGCATTCTTCCCTCTCTTCCTCCCCTGCTTCCTGAACACCATCCTCGTACAGAGTAGATACTACAAAATATCTGTTCTATAGGCAAAATTTAGTGAAGAAATGTCCAAATTCCACAGCATAGTTGGTGGGTAAATACCTGAAAAACAAAAAAGGTAGGATATTTCCTAACTTGGGCGAAGGGCAGCTCATGCCAATTTCTAAATGGAGTCCAGTAAGCAATGCATGAGTACAAATGGCAGCAGTTATGACCCACCCACCTGTTTTTGGTGGTAGCATGTCCCTGAGCTTGAAGTGTCCCGAAGTCACTGCCACAGAATATACATAAAGGCAATGAAGAATCACACGGACATTATTTTACATGAGTCAATTAGAGATAAGGGTTTAATGACAGAGGCCCCGGGGACTGATAAAGAGTATCGAACACAGAGTGCTGGGTGTCTGCTTGTCTTCCAAATTGTTCAGTTGTACGTAACTGTCCTTAAAGAGCTGAAAATACTTATTTCCAAAAATATGTTGCTAACCTGCAAAAGCTTACGCCTCTATTAGCTTGATAGAAACATCCTTTTGAAAAAACCCACTTCCTTTTGTTATCGTTTTTTCAGAAATTCCTTAGCTCCCAAAAAACTGATTCAACCTGTGGTTTATCCGCCTGAATGATTGGAAGCATGCCGGTTAGCTCGTGAGGCGGACCCGCCCCCGCTGTGACGGGGACCGCGCTCTTTCATCACGCTTGCGTCACCCAGACAAAACTGAGTCTCTAGGGCTGGGAAACCAGGCTCGGTGCTGGGATAGGGGTCTTTCAGGGAGCAGCCACCCGAGGGGCCAGCTATGCTGACAACAGAGAAGGACATAGTGTGAGAGAACGGATGGGACAGAGGAAGGTCCGTGGGAGCAGGCTCCCTGCGGACCTGCAGCCAGCTAGCTGGTCCTCAGCCTTCCCCTCACGGACACCGGACACCGGCGACTGCTGCGCTGCGTCTTTCACGGTGGCGGCCTCAGCTCAGACTGCAGGCCTGGCGGGTTTTTGGCGTTGCTGAGCAAGTCAGAGAAGTGGAGAGAATGTTCCAGCTATGCTTTTAGAAAAGTGTAAATGTTAATTTATTTGGTTTCTGACTTGCATCTGTAAAGAAGCACTATCACCTTCTTCTTTACCTTCCACACTAGTGGAATCCTGATTCTGAGTCTCCCTATGACAAAGTGCCTGCATACTATAATACCATGTTTTCCCAAACTATCAGCTCTAATGCGTCTTTCGGAGCAAAAATTAATGTAAGACCCGGTCTTATTTTACTATAATATAAGACTGGGCCTAATGTAATGTAATGTAATGTAATGTAATGTAATGTAATGTAATGTAATGTAATACAATACAATACAATACAATACAATACAATACAATACAATACAATACAATATAATATAATATAATATAATATAATGCCAGGTCTTATATTAACTTTTGCTCCAAAAGACGCATTAGAGCTGATTGTCCAGCTAGGTCTTATTTTCTGGGAAATATGGTAGGTGCTCAGTACATTTTACAACACATCTCTGCTTCTACTGACCTACTTCACAGGTACAAAGAGTTTAAATAAAACATGTGGAAGTTTCCAGGGAAGCACGCAATCTATCTCCCCTACCCTTTGCTGCTGTATTGAGAGTGGTGCAGTGGAGGCTGGTGGACTTCAGAGCAATGGGACTCCAAGTTCACCACTGACACGCCACGTGGATGTGTGGGTTCCCATCATGTCTCTGGGCCTCAGTTTCTTCAGCTTTAAAATGAAGTGATGGGTTAGATAATGCTCCTTTCAATTTTAAAGATCCATAAGGTACCAAGTAACTAACTCTGACAAATATTTGTATTATTAGTATTATTTTTTTTTTACTTTGGATCGTTAAATGTGATTTGTATTCAGCTGAGATTGACAACGAAAAGTTACATTTTCAACTTACTAAAATTTATTGCCACCGAGGCAGCAGTAAATAAAATATTTCCATTGCCAGTGACAGGTACCCAGTATTTTAAAGCCTTCCATCTCATTATTCACTTTAATGTTTTCACTAAAACACATGTGGTTTTCAAACACAGGAAAGAAAACAAGGTAACCTGTGGTTATAATTTCCACTAGAAAATAGAAAAAGAGTAGCTCCGAGAGAGTGTTGTGGGGAGTTCCTTTAAACATGAAAACCCATGTTAGAAGAGTTTTTCTTGAGAAGAGGACTGTTAGTAGTTGCAAGTTTCAAAAGTTGTTGGAAAACAAGGCCTAACTGCATCTGTTGTCACAGGACAGAGTTGTCGTTGCACAACTGCAGAAGCTCCAGAGTCTCGGATGTCTCCAGTCCTCCAGCATGTTTTCTGGCAGCCACTCTCTTTTAATTCAACTTCTGGGAAATCTGGAGAAAGTGTAGTTCCAGGTCACCCTTCCCATTTCCCTAAGTAACCCTTATCAAATCCCGTCTTGAAGCACTTGGCCTGATCAAAATAGTTCTTCCTCGAGCATTTCACCTTCACAGCTATTTTCAACAAGGTATTCTGTCTTCCATCTGAGTTTCCTTTATATCTGAAATGAATTACTTCTTCAATAAATGTTTAGAGAGCACCAACTAGGTCCACAATGTGAGCACATGTCCAAATTTCACAGCGAATCAGAAGGAAATGCAAGAAACAAACAACAAAAAAGTCCTGTGAATTTCCTGAAATGTTACCTACCATCTGAAGCTATTGAGAGATGAGGAGTAAGCTTTATATAAATTCTGTTTTCATAAGACACTGTTATTTTAACTTCGGAGATCCCCCTTCAGATGTTGTGTTACCTCCTACGTAGTGAGGGAAAACCACTCTTAACCGTGTTTCATGCATTGATCAAGAAGCCATCTGCTAAAGCTGCCAGAGAAAACTGCGTCAGTCGAGGAATAAATACACAGTAGGTTTAAATTTTTTCTTCGGGCTGTCTTACTGATCACAATCAAATGAGGAACATGGTAAGCGAAGCTCTTTAGTGTGTCAGGAGGAACAGATACAAACGATTTTCACACGTGAGTTCAGTTTTAGAGGGAACAGCAGCATGTGTATAATGAGAAAGCCGGAGTGAGCGGTTCTACACCTGGCAAGCTCTTATCTGCAGAGATGGTATCAGTGTGCGTGTTGAGACACAGGCACAGATGCGTACAGTAAAACGTGCATTTCTGTCCTCCTCATTGGCACTCCCGCCTCTGCTCCCGCCCCACAGCAGCCTCTCCTCCCTGGTCACTCACACGTGCCGCTGCTGCCCCGCCCCAGCCCTCCAGGGGCGCCCTTCTCACTGAAGACCTGCTCCCCAGGCACCTCTCTGACTCATCTTCCTCACCAGCTCCAGCCACATGGCCTCGTCATGCTCCTCAACACGCCAGACAAGCAGCTCGGGACATCAGCACAAGGTCGTCTTTGGGTCTTGGCCTGGACATCCATTTCCCTGGTCACTCTTTAAAATCGCAACTCCTAAGACCTGCCCGGTCCATCCTCACACAGCATTCTCTGTGTCCCCTTCCCCGCCCTCCCTGCTCCCTTTCACAGTTTGTTTCTCCTTTCTGGAACATGTGAGCAGACATACGTTTTCTGTTTGGTTTTCTGTCATAACCTCAACAACCTGGTACACGGCAGTGCTTCCCAATATTTGGTAAATGGATGAATTAATTACAGGCAGCTAATCACAATACATTGACCTATATATGAAATACATTCACATATATTTAGGGAAAAGACTAGCTGTAGATTTAATTAGTCCTCTAAGATCATGTGAAGTTAATACATTTACAAGTAAAAACAAAGAGCAAATACTTTTTTTAAAATTAATTATTATTTTTTTTTAAATTGGGGAATATCGGGGAACAGTGTGTTTTCCCAGGACCCATCAGTCATTGTCCTTCAATCTAGTTGTGGAGGGCGCAGCTCACTGGCCTATGTGGGAATCAAACCGGCAACCCTGTTGTTCAGAGCTCCTGCTCTGACCAACTAAGCCATCCAGCAGCGCCCCCATGCTTTATTTTTTTTAATTTACTTTTCTTCCAACTTTATTGAACTATAGTTGACAATTAAAAATTGTACATATTTAAGGTATACAAAATGATGATTTGATATATGTGTATAAAACAATATTTCAACTAGAGTCACATGTTGTATATTATCAGATTTTTATTTAATATGTTATTTAATACGTTTACAAATCAAAACAAAGAGCAAATTCTTTACTTTAAATGGAATATCTTCTTTGGGAAAGTTGGAATCAAGTCACCTCCATAAGCATCAGTAATAAGTCACTGAAAATATTTATTCATTGATAATTACCCAATGGTGATGAGTCAAGGAATCCCTGTTGTCAAATACTGGTTTTCTGTTGCTGCTGTAACAAATTACCATAAATGTAGCAGCTTCCAACAACCCCAATTCACTAGCCCACAGTTTGTCAGCCAGAAGTCGGATTGAGTCAGCTGGTTCTTTTGCTTGAGATTTCACAAGGCAGAGATTGGGGTGTTGACTGGCAGGGCTGGTCCTGGGGGCCTCTGGAAGAATCTGCTTCCAGCCTCCTTGCAGTTGGTGGCAGGGTCCAGTTCCTCCAAGCTGTAGAACCGAAGTCCCCATATATTACTGGCTGTCGGATGGGAGCTGCCCCACTCCTAGAAGCCCCACTCTAGTCCTTGCACGTGGCCCCCACATGGCATGTCCAGCCAGGGCATGCCAAGCCCTTCCTACCCCTGGAATCTCTCTGACTGCCACATCTCCTACCACCAGCCAGAGAAAATTCTCTGCCTTTAATGGCTCATTCGGTCAGATTGGGCCCCACCCAGACAATGCAGGATAACATCCCTATTTTAAGGCCTGCAACTTAGTTACTGTGTTTCCCCAAAAATAAGACCTAGCTCGATAATCAGCTCTAATGCGTCTTTGGAGCAAAAATTAATATAAGACCGGGTCTAGTATGATATAATATAATATAATAATATAATATAATATGATATAATATAATAATATAATAATATAACATAACATAACATAACATAACATAACATAACATAACATAACATAATAATATAATATAATATAATATAATATAATATAATATAATATAAATACCTAGTTTTATTTTACTGTGAAATAAACTGGGTCTTATATTAATTTTTGCTCCAAAAGACGCATTAGAGCTGATTGCCCAGTTAGGTCTTATTTTCGGGGAAGCACGGTACACCTGGGAGTTAGGGAGCAGATATCTTTAGGAAGGACTATTCTGAATTGTGCACTACAGGTGCGCATTCTTAATTGATAGTTTCAGAAAAATATTGCCTCCTAGAATTAAAGATTTAGTTACCCAGAAAAGGAACTGCCAGTGAAAGATCTTAAAAATAGGTTGTTGCGGAGACTAGAGTGCTTCTCGGTTTTCATCAGGCTACAAGTCTGGGTTGAAAGAGAGAGACAGAGAGACAAACTGGTGGCTTCCTAGATGAGATACAGCATTGTACCAAAGTCCTGGCACAAAGTCCAGGCAACTTTGCATATTCATGTTTTTGATTGAATCAAAATCTATCAAGGAAGAACAGCCCGTGAGAGAACAATTTGTATGTCAAAGAAGCTTGTAAGAGATTGATGTATAAATCAGAAATTTCATTAATAACATTTTAGTGCAGTCTTTCACAAATATTTATTAAAGGCTTTTGGTGTCAGGAACTATTTCCAGTACTGCTTACAGTCTAGTAGGGGAAGAGATTGCCATCAAGTAAACAACTAAGGGAACGAGATCACTCCAGATAACAAATGCTGCGAAGAAAGTACAACAGGGGAATGTGGTAGAGATAAGGTGCCAGAGTGAGGTGGAAAGCCTCAGTGAGAGAGTGACATTTAAGTAAGACCAGAATGGCGAGTGTGTCAGCAGTATGGATAACTAGGGAAGAGGGATAGAGCAGCTGAACTTTCCAGGCAGGGAGAACAGCAATCTCTAACCCAAGCTCCTAAGGTTCAGACTTCCAGTATTAAAATAGCAGAGTAAAAATAGTACTGCTTTTTTCCTCCTATCAAACATCGCCCAAAAGCAACAGTGGAAAGAGCAAGAACCACAATGAACCTTAACTACATCTAAATCATAGCGGATGCAGAAACACTCAAACGCTAGCTGCAGGCAGACGGGATGCCTGTAAGTGTGGACCTTAGCCGGGAGAAGTGACATCTAAGAAGTCACTCACACACAGGATGTGGATGCTATGGGTAATTCCTACTGGCCTGGAGCATGGCTTTGCTGCCGCACCACAAAGGACCCCTGCATGCAACCAGTCCAGGAAGAACCGCTTCTGCATTGTGCAGAGTGGAAGAAGCTGAACATGGAAGGAGAGCCCATATTGTGTGTCTGTCTTCATTTATGTGAACTGCTCATCTGTGGGGATGGAAATCACATTAGCAGTTTCCTGGGGCAGGGGCTGGGGATGGAGACCGACCACAAAGACACACAGACCTTTCTGGAGAGTTGGAAATTCTCTGCATCTCGATGGGGTCATGGTTCTGTTACACATTTGGCAAACGTCATTGACTTGTACAATTAAAATGTATGAATTTTACTGCAGGGGAATTATTCCTTAATGTATGTGTTAAAAAATAATAAAATAATTTAAATCTGACGCCTATTCTTGACCAGGAAAAAAATGTGGGAGACGTTATCCCAATGTATTTTAGGAAGCCAGTGACACTTTTTTATTTTTTTAAAAATTTGATTGTGGTAAGAGCACAGCATGAAATCTACCCTCATAACAAATTTATAAGTGCATAATACAGTATTGTTAATTCTAGGAACAGAGTTTTACAGCAGGTTTCTGTAACTTATTCCTCTATAACTGAAGCTTTACACCTGCTGACTTGCAGCTCCCCATCCCCCTCCTCCCACCCTATCCCTGACAACTACCATCTTACTCTCTGTTTCTATTTTAGATGCCCTATAAGTGGAATCGTGCAGTTTTGTCTTTCTGTGACTGACTTCTCTTAGAATGATGTCCTCCAGATCCATCCATGGTGTCACATGTGGCAGGATTTTCTTTTTTCTTTCTTTGTTTTTTCAAGGCTGAATAATATTCCATTGGGTGGATATGTCACATTTTCTTTATCAGTTCATTTGTCAAATTTGAGGACATACAGAAAAATCACAGTCCAATCTTATACATATAGATGCAAACTATGAGCAAAACAATTCCAGTAATATTTAAAAACTATAATCCATCATGGCTTACTGGGGTTATCGAAAACTGCAGGATTAGTTTAACATCAGAAAGTCAATCAATGTAATAAGCCACCACACTAATTGATTAAAGGAGAAAAATTACCCTCATTTTAAGAAATGCAGAAAAACTTTTGATGTATGTGGACATCCATCCATGATAAAACTCTTTAACTTAATGATGGAAGAGTACTTCTTTAATCTGATAAAGAGTATCTAAAAAAATCCTAGAGTCAATATAATATCCAAACATTGGAAACTCTCTCGCTTGATATTAGGAACAAGACAAAAATGTTTGCTTTCACCACATTTTAACATTATACTGGAGGGTTCTAGCCAGCAGAGTAAAATAAGAAATAAACCTATTAAGGATTGGATAGGGAAGAAAACTTCGATCATTATTTGTAGATGAGATGATGGTGTACTTAAAAAACTAAAAAGAATGTATAAATCAATCATAAGGTTGAGAGTTTAGGTTATTGTGCATAAAATTAATATATAAAAATTAATGGATTTTAATATAGCAAAAATAAGTTATAGCTAACAGTTATTATTTTAAAAATTAATAGGGTAGATGGGGCAAAGACTGACATTTTTTTCCAGCTTCATTGAGGTATTATTGACAAATGAAATTGTAATGTATATAGAGTATACAACATGGTGATTTGGTGTACATAATCATTGTAAAATGATTCCTATAATCAAGTTAATTAACACATCCATCACCTCTCATCATAACACCTAGTTATGTTTTTTATTTTGATTTTTTGGCAAAAATTCTTAAGATCTACCCTCTATCAAATTTCTAATGTACAATACTGTATCATTAACTGGAGTCACTGTGCTGTGTCTTAGATCCTCAGAACTTACCCATCTTATAACGGAAAGTTTTTGCTCTTGGACCAACCTCTTACCCTTTCCTCCACACCCCTCCCCTGGCAATCAATTTTCTACTCTCTGTTTCTATGAGTTTGACTTTTTTTTTTTTTTAATGTTCCACATATAAGTGGAATCATACAGTGTTTGTCTTTCTTTGTCTGGCTTATTTCATTTAGCATAATGCCCTCCAGATTCATTCATGTTGTTGCCAATGGCAGGGTTTCCTTGTTTTCTAAAGCTGAATAGTATTTCATTGTATATATATATATATATACCACATTTCCTTTATCCATTCACCTGTTGACTCTTAGGTTGTTCCCACATGTTGGTTAATGTGAATAACGCTGCAGTGAACGTGCGAGTACAGATATCTCTTTGAGTTAGTGATTCTTTTTTTTTGACACATAGTCAGAAGTGGAATTGCTGGATCATATGACAGTTCTATTTTAATTTCTTGAGGAACTTGCATACTGTTTTCCATAACAGCTGTACCAATTCATATTGCCACCGACAGTGTACAAGAGTTCCGTTTTTTTCTACATTCTTGCCAACATTTACTTATCATTTTGATAATAGACATCCTAACACATGAGAGGTAACATCTCGTTACGGTTTTGATTTGTATCCCTGATGACGAGTGATGTGGAGCATTGCTTCATGTACCAATTGGACATTTGTTTCTCTTCTTTGAAAAAATGTCTATTAAGCTCCTTTGCCTATTTTTTAAATTGGGTTATTTGGGATTTTTTTTTTTGTTTGCTACTGAGTTGTAAGAGTTCTTTATATATTTTTGGTATTAATCCCTTATTGAATATATTTGCAAATATATCCCATTCCATAGGTTGCCTTTTCATTTTGCATTGTTGATGGTTTCCTTTGCTCTGCAGAAACTTTTTAGTTTGATGTAGTCCCACTAATTTATTTTTGCCAGTTTTTTGCCTTTGCTTTTGGTGTCAAATCTAAAAAATCGTTGCCAAGACTAATGTCAAAGAGCTTACCTCCTATGTTTCCTTCTCGGAGTTTTACGGCAGGTCTTATATTTTTCTTGTTATTCTATTTTGAATTGGTTTTTGTGTATAGTGTAAGCTAGGGATCCAATTTCATTCTTTTGCATGTGGATATCCAGTTTTCCCACCACAATTTATTGATGAGACTATACCTTCTCATTGTGTATTCTCGGTGCCTTTGTCGAAAGTTGATTGACCAGGTATACTTAATTTTATTCCTGGTGCCTCTATTCTGTCCCACTGGTCTATGTGTCTGTTTTTATGCCAGTACCATAACTTTGGATTACTATAGCCTGAAGTAGAGTTGGAAATCAGAAAGTGTGATGCCTCCAGCTTTGTTGTTCTGGCTCGAGATGCTGTAGCTATTCGGGAAGCGATCAGTAGGCTCCCCATCGCTTTGGTGCATTCGGAGCCCTGTCTGTTCTCCCAGCCTGTGCCCACCCTGCAGTCCTGCAGCTGACCTCACTATTCTGGGTGGGCTGAGAAAGAAGCAGGCCTGTTTGGCAGCATCCCACATAATGGGGAAGCTGGATGCTCACTCACAGGCTGTCAACCCCCGCCAGCTCCCTTCCCGGGAGGAATCACAGGCTATGAAGGTCTCTCTTGTTCCTGAGCTGTGCCACTTTGGGGGAGGGGTGACATAATTAAAGTGAAACTATTCCTCTTACCCTCTTCAGGGTATCCAGTCTCAGTACTTTTGCTCCAAAGTGTGCTAGAACTTCTCTGCTGGACTTTTGGACTTCCACAAAGGTACTCTTGTCAAAGGGCGATTGTCTAAATGAGTGTTCTCTGCTGCGGGGAGGTGGTAGAAAATTTTTATTCTGCCATCTTGTTGCCACCATTCTCTAGAGGCTGACAATTGTTAATCAAAATCTTCCTCTCTTTCAGGGCACATGGCTAGACTACCTCTCCCAGGCTCTTGTGAAGTTAGGTTTGGCCATTTGACTAAGTGAACAGTGGGGAGCAGTATCAGGAATTTTGTTTAAGCACAAGTATCAGTGAATTATGTGGGTTCTTTTTACCCCTTGCCATGAGAATGATGTTTCCTAGATGGGGGCTGTTCCTTGACCCAGATTCTGGATTAAATGGAGTGATAGCTGACCTACAGCCAGTATGTAACAGAAAAGAGACATGAACTTTTGTTCATGTAAGCCATTGAGATTTCGGGATTTCTTGTTACCATGGAAGAATCAGTATCGGACACACCTGATCACTCTCTTATTCTTGAAACATCTCTTCACTTGGATATCAGGATACCAAACACACTGGATTTCCTCTACTTTGACTACTTGCTTTTCAGTATCTTTTGCTGACTCTACTGGCCATGCAATGTTGGGGTGCCCAAGGCTTACTCCTTGGGGTCTTTGGGTCACTTCTACTGATTCATCTCTGAGGTATTTCATTGTCTCATGGTTTTTAATACCATCTAGATGCTGATTAATTTGACATTTATTTCTCCATCCAAGATCTTTCCTTGAACTTCAGAGTTGAATAATCAGATCGTCTACATATCCACTGACATGTCAAATAGCATCTAAAATGCACCTGTTCAAAACTTAAGTTTCTGATGTTACTCGCCCACATTTGCTTTTCTCCCAGACTTCCCTGTTATGGAGCTGTCAACTCTGTTCTTCTATACCTTAGGCTACCATCTTGCAATCACCCTTGACTCTCCCTCGTGCATCCCACATTCCTTTAAAATATATCCAGAATCTACTTCTTCCCACATCCAGTGTCATGGCTCAGCCAGATGAATACACTGTAACGAAAGAGGCATAAGGGGGTTAAGGGTTTATGTGAGGAAGTGCATGTAGTGAAGTTTACGGTGGAATTTATGCATGACAAGGAAAGAAGTGGGGATGTGACGGGGAGAGGGACAGTAAAAGATGGTGGCATGAGCGATGGATTGAAGGTTCTGTGTTGGCAGAATTTATAGAATTGTTGAAACAAGAATACAAGAAAGGATGATCTAGAAAGACAGAAGATGATGGTCAAGGAATGGAAGGCTTGTAGTTATTTGTGATGACAAGTTTAAGAGGGGGACCATGGGAGTGAGTGAGTCACGAGAAATAGTGGAAGAAGAAAGTCAAGGAACTAAGAGCATCGTAAATAGAAGGATCATTGATGTGTATATGGGTTTATGACAGAAACCATGCTACAGAAAGTAACAATGAGAGAGGAGCTAAAATATTCAAGGGTGTAGGGAGAGTGTCCCTATGGGGCAATGAGGAACTGCAGCAAGGAGAAGAAATTGTGCCAGGGTTATTATCTGATGGCATAAAATTCAAATGTAGGGAGTTGTAGGAAGGAGGAAGAGAGGAAGCAAACATGAGGAATAAGGAGAGCACCAACCCAGCCTCGGGATGGGGTACCATGAAGGGTATCGGAGATAATGCAGAAACCTCGTGGGAAGGCTACAGGTAAGGCAGGTTCTCAGAAGAGATCCAAGGAAATGAAAAACACATGCACAGAAGAGGTCAAGGAGGGAGGGGGAGTTGACTGGATGATTGACTGGGGTTCCAGTGGACAGAATAAGGAGAGCAGTGGAGTGGGGGAAGGTTAAAAATTATCTTGGACAGAGAAAGACTTTTTCAAAGTCTGACTCCGACACACACAGGGGGCTGATGGGTTTGATGTAGGGAATGAGTCAAAGAGAGGAGCAAAGGTGAGTCTTGTAGGTTTTGCTTGTGAATCTGGACAAGTGGAGGTACTCCCTTACTGTGATGGAAAAGACTATGGGTACAAAATTCAGAGTTCTGTGTTGGCCATGTTACTTTGGAGAAGCCTGAAACATACATTTGGAACTGTCAAATCGGGGGTTAGATAGATCTAGGACTTCAACATATGAATTTTTGGGGGAGGGGAACACAGCAAAAGGTTAATGACTAACTGTCCCATTAGGGGCCTCTGGGAGAACGTCTTCCAAGGGGAGATAATGTTGTGAACAGGATTTGGAAGAATAAGTAGGCTTTCTCCAAGGGGAGAAATAAACACAAGTCATTCCAAGCAGAGGTAACAGCATGAGCAAAGATAAGAAGCTGTGGAAGTTCCTGATGGATTTGGAAAATGTGGAGATGTCTTACTTGAATGGAGTAGCAGATGGGTGTTTGGAGGTAGGGGACATTCAGACCTAGGTGGTGATGGCAGCAGTGACAATAGTTGGCATTGTATTTTTGGAGAAGAAAACTTTAAACTCAGTGGGACAGCTTGAGTAATTTTATCGCGTCACCACCCATTGCCCATCGTATATAAAAGAGTTCTCTGTAGAGTCATTTACTTTGCTTATTTGGTTGTTAAATTACCGCCTGTGCCTGCTGATGGGTTTGCAGAGAAATTCACAGATGTTACTGGTATTGTATACCTAGCCATGTTGGTTTTGAATAGTGACTGGTTTTGTCTTTTGGGAAAAAAATACTGGCTTGCACAGCGTCCCGGGGAGAAGACATTATAAGGTCTCAACATTTTTGTTGGATGCTTCAAACTACTGATTAAAATCACGTTTTGCTACGTATATTTGCCCTCCTTTCTAACTGATGGAGACATGTCAACTATGGGAAAATATCGTAGATTTTCTGCCATTTTCAGACAAAAAAAGCTCTTGAAACTAAGGCTACATATAATGTTCCTGATGTGCTTCCATGTTGTTATTTTTCTGTAGGTAAAAAATGACACCTGGTCATGTCACTCTTAAGTATTTTTCCAACTTGCACAAAGCCTTTTTGTGTGTGTTGTTTTAGAAATCTTTTTATCATTAGGGCATTCATTACATCTTTTTTCCCCAAAACAAGTATAATTTATAAAAATTATACGAGGCATTTTTTTATTTAAATCAGTATCTAGCAATGTTTTGTTTAGCTGAAATGTTACTTCAGTTGCAAAAACCATTTCTGGTTACAAAAAAATAATCAAAACCCTTATTGAATTTAACTTGCTTTTACAAATACCCTAAGAAGTCTTAATCTAAACAATATTTTAAGTAGAAAAACACTAATTTTAAATAGTTTGGTATACTATTCCTGTGGTTTATGTACATATATTACTTGGTTTCTTTTATAGGAAACCCGACTGCAAGTTTATCACATTAAGCATTGTAAAACAAAGGCCAAAGCTTCACCTTTTAACAAAAAGACTCTATATGCAACAATTGAAAGTATCAAAAATCTTATTTATTTGTTGATAATTGACTGCTACAAAATATGAAACAAAATACATTTCCTGGATTGTTTTTTCAGAGTACAGGCACCCAAAATGAGGATTTCCCAAAAATAAAAGCTGCAGAACAATTCATGTAGTGGTTAGTTGAGGTCAATGCTTTTTTCCCTCCCTATTATTCTTTCCTTCTTCCTCACGGCCCCCACACCTTGCAGTGGCACCACTTTATTAAGTACCTGGGATTTATGCTTCACATCAAGACATCATTTGAGTGATTTCAAATGATGTACAGCTCCTCATGTAAAAGAGATGTTCTGTGGTTACAATTAGTTCAAAAAGTAATTATATTCAAATAACCTGAAATATCATACTTTAGGGGTTACAGAACCAGGATTTTGACACATGGCAATTTATAAGTTAGGCAAATGTGAACTACTAGAAGATGTAAGCAGCTGTGCTTCTGTTTAAGTTTACAGTGCTGCAAAATTCCAGTAATGACTTTATTTTTTTCAGTTAATATAACCAGCCCAGTATACAGCATACTAAGTCACACAATACAAATCCAAGGAAGGAAATTCCTTTACTAAGTTACAAAACTTGGGCAAATTGATACAATACTCTAACACAATAAAATCGTATCTTTGTTGGCATTATGTGTTACTTTAGTGATATTGTTCACTCTAAAAATGTCATTTAAATACCAAATTAAAACAGTGTGGTTTTTAGTGGTGGTTTATAGCAGAGCAAGTTATTTTATTACAAATCAATATATTTTAAAACTCTACAATTTCTCCTTTTAAAGTGAGTTCCCTCTTGAAGTTTGCTGCAAAGGGCAATTGCATATATTTAAGAGGTGGCTCTGCTTTGCTCTGTGGTTGGTTCAAAGCCAGGTAGAGTTCCAATACATCCAAAGGTTTGAAATTCTACCTTAAGGAGATTTACTAGGCTAATACCAATTTCCAAGTACTTTTCAAAAATCGTTAATTTTTCACATAAATAATGGGATCCTCAAAACCAGACAGTCATTTCAAACAACACTAATCATTTCGGATGATCCCTTTTATTTAAAACCCTGTACCTCTTGGTTTTGATCGAAAGTCACATAGCCTGTCTTCAGCTTATTAAAAAAAAAATTCGACCTAAAATATAGTTGTATTTTTAAATTAAATAACAAATATATATGTTGCCAGCTAGCGAGTCCTGGGGTACTGGGCCTTGTACATGAACTTTCATCGTCATTTCCCTACAAATGCTGCCACCGCCACTGTTGGTGTCCTTATGCGCCCTCTTGCCAAAGCCGTCAGTTCTTCAGTCTCAGCATTTAATCTGTGTGTTACCCGTTCCGTTGCTTCTTGGCCCTTGTTAGCATTGGAAGATATTGAGCTTGCCATCAGTCCTTCGAGATAACTACTGGGACTGACTCCTTTCATAGTGATTATGGGTCCTTGAGTCAAAAAAGTTGTTTCTGGGGCCTGAGGATGTGGTTTGTATGTAAGTGTCTCATCTACTGAAACCGTATTGGTAAGTGGAATATTAGTGGATTTGAGTTCCATTGTTTTCTCTACAGAATATTCTTACACGTATGTTTTGGTTCTTGCTGCACCAGTAAGCAGCTCCCACTCAGTGTTAAGTCTATGGCTGTGCAACTTTCCAGAAGGATCTATATATCTGTCCAACACATCAACTCCAGCCACACTTGCATTCATGGGGTTTGGGTATTTCTGCATTGCAGCTGTTGTAATAGTTTCCTGTGGGTGGTCAAAGACGTGCTCCAAAGTCCATGTCTTCATGGCACCTGCGTGATGTCTGGCGGCTCAAAGAGACAAAGAGACCAAGCCTTTTATTCAGTATAAACATCACCACAATATTATCAAAGACAGTAGGCTTATTAATGAGTATTAGGGATTTAGCTAATTTTTGGAATTTTTATCAATTGTATTGTCTCTGCCTAAAGAAACCTAAGTATTAGAATGCTTTTTTCAATGATAAGTTGTGGAAAATTTTCGGCTGAATTGCTGATGTAGTAGAATGGGATAATCATTTACTAAAAGCTTAAATAACCGAATCTCAAAGAATTAAACTCAAAACAGAATGGGAAGAGCAAGATAAAAGTTATTCTGTATTTCAAGATTGCTTGAAAGAATTTTTAAATGCTTGAAAAGATAGAAAGCAGGCATCCCAAATGATTTGAGTAGAATCACATGAAACAAATAAAGTGTTCAGTTTGTTATTTTCTTTTTGAGTCGGAGGAGAAGCAGTGAAGCCAAATCCACGGGAATTGAATTGACCACCCGTAAATGACCAAGAAGTTATCATTGATGTTTCCTGCAGACCTTTAAAGATTTAATGGAGACATTTAAACCCTAACCAAAGCTATTTCTATAGGAGGAACCCACCATAATTACTGAAATTGTAACTAGCAAATTAGTGAATGCTCTATCACACAGTGATAGAGTCTTTCCATAGTATTACAATAACATAGAAAATGAAACTTTAAAAATTTTAAGCTTCCTTTCATTGGTCACGTACTATAGGCATTTTATCAACAAAATTCTTATAACAGACTCTGAGGTGGATATCATTTTTGCTGTTTTACAGGAAAGGCGATTGAGGGCCACAGAGTCCATAGAATTTGCCAAAATCCCATGGCCAGAAAATGGCCGAGTGTGGGTTTAGAGGCAGCTGCGACTCCAAGCCGGTGTTCTGACAGCCTTCCCATAGTAAGCAGTTAAGCATTCATTCCAAAAATATTTGTTGAGCGAAGGAATTTTCTTATATAGAATTAAAAATATAAAATAAAAAGGAAGAAAAAATAAAAATAAAATAGAGGCAGCTGAGTCGATCCTCCTGCTACAGATTTTAAAACCTTTTTCTCGCTCCATTCTCGCCTGCCTAATCATTTTATCATTTTTAACTCTTTGGTGCATTACAGGGTTGAGCTTTGAATGCTTCGTAAACATCTTAGAAGTATCCTGTAAGTCTTAGGATCTAGGGGTCATGGTTTCTATAAAAATCAATGACTTTGTTCAGAAAAACCACTGGTATCAAACCGAGCTGGAAGCTTCCGGCTCAATATATAAGGCCTTGCCTTTTGCCTCCCTTGTATTCAGGGCTTATTTAAAGTCCCCACATTCACTTTTCACTCTTCCCAACATTTGGGGGAGCACTGTTTGGTTCAAGAACAGACTGTGCTCTCTTCTTTGTGTTCTCCTATCTGACCTGAGATATTTTCTTATTACTCCTGGTCCACTGGATTCAAGGGTTATTCATAGCAGTTTGAGCCAACAAATAGTCAATAAGACCCTACTGCTTGTGGAATTAACATCCGGACTTCTTACTCTGATCTTTGTCTTTCTCCATAGTCCAGTCCCATGCTGTCTCTCCCAGCTTATCTCCCTTTATTTCCGTAAGTGTCCTCTCTCCTAAATTAGTTGACTAATTATTTCTTGATCATGTCATGTACATTACCAGGCTGCACTTTTCTTCTATGAAAAGTCTCATGTCAATCACCCATTGCTTTTAAAGGCCCAGAGGAACCATGTGATTTGTGGCTGCATCTGCAAAATTGTGAGAAAAGTTGGGTATTTTTCCTGTACCTAATTATCCCCATTGAATTTCTGCAAGTGCTCAAATTTACTTCTAGACAACATTTGGCTTCTAAACCGAGTCATTGGAGGGAAAAGGGGGTGATTTCTTAGCATGATTTGGTTTGGGGCTTAGAGATACCTTTAGTTTTAAGCTATACAAACCTCAATACACATCTGAATGAATGAGACCACGACAGTCTTTCTTGTGAGTTGAGTAAAAAGCTGGTGAACGCAGAGAGAGCAAATGGTTTCTGCAGGAAGTGTGGGAGATGAAACAGCTTCTGTACCTGTTACTGTACCTGTGATTAATTAATGGCTTTTCTCTTGCTTTATTGTAAAAGTCTGAGGTAATTTGATAATTTCAGTGTAGAAAACAGCACACAGTTTAAAAATGCTTCTGGGAAAGTGGAAAAAGATGTAGAGGAAACAAGACCAGTCTTAGTCGCTGGAGAATCTGCCAACGTGACCTGCCTGGGACTTTCTCAGGATCACTGCTCTTACAAGAATCAGAAGGCTGCATGTGTGCAATTTGTCAGAAGCACACTCATTCTCTTTCACATGTGTACATCCCATTTTAAATGTATTATTTGATTTAATATTAAATAGTTATTCTTCATAGGTTCCCTTAGGGAACAATTATACAATTGTAGGCGTTAAAGGTAGACATAAATGAAAGTCAAATATTTTAATTTGCAAATGCTAATTAATTCTGCATAACTAAGCATTATCATGTGAAGATTGATGGAAACTTCATAAACCAGACAGTTTTTCATGCAGCTGTGATCAGTGAGTTTCCAATAGCAGAGAAAAACACAATTTGCATATGCAAACTAGTAGGGCATGAACAATGGTTTAATTGTTGATATTTAAATGAGGAGTAATTAATTAGCATTCGTATAGCATGATGGCTTTCACTTAATTAATTGTATAGATTCAAATTTCAAAATAAAAACAATGCATATTTGGCTCCCATTTACCAAATTCAGCATAAATTGAGAAATCTTAAATTGAGAAGCTGTCAGATGGAATTCCCCTCTGGTAGGACCCATTTCTCTCTCAGTATTGCTTCGACTATGTATCTTGAATATGGCAGAGAAATCTTCTTACCCTTTCTGAAATAAAATTTGAGAACTTTTAAAAACAAGAGAAAGTAACTATGAGAAGAAAACCCAAACTCCCAAGGATAATAATGGAGCACCATTCAGAGTCCAAATCTCCGAGCCAAGTGATACCTGCACTGAGGTTGAGTTGTATTCCTTGCCTGCAGGACAAGGGTCCTGCCTTTCTCTCCACACTTGCTCTGACTCCCAATTCATTTGCCAAGGAGAGATGCCTGGCAAGGCCCCACATTCACCAGTGCAGCCGTTTGGCTCAGATTGCAGGCACCGCACTATTTTCCAAACAAGGCCTCCCTGGTACCTCATTTAGGAATCCTCCGAAGTGAACCACTACTGTAGACTGGTTTCTTCGGTGGCCTGCCTGGAGCGAAGGCAGGAACGTTCAAAATTACATCTCCTTAAACTCCTTTGCAGTCAGGTTTTTAGGAGACAATTTAGGTTCTGTTGAGCACAAACACTTGGGACTTGAATCTGAGATGCACAGCGAGTCTTTTTCCTGCTTGTATGGGTCCCATCAGAGCCAGTGTGGTTTTGGAACTCAAGTGTGGAGGCAGCTTTTATCCCTCGGTTGGCAGCCTCCTGATGTCAGATTGTAGTAGAAGTACTGCTCAGCTCTCGTGGCTTCCAGGCACTGCAGTGCAATTTAAAAGTTGTTCTTAGAAACACAGCCCAGAGTTTGTGTTCTACAGTCTTTCTAATGATTCTGGAATGTGTTTAATAGCCTACAATAAGAGTCTTTTCTTCAACCATGCAGCACGGAGTCTGTTCTCTGCAACTGAACTGTTACCCTATAGTAATTACCGTGTTTCCCCGAAAATAAGACCTAGCTGGACAATCAGCTCTAATGCGTCTTTTGGAGCAAACATTAATAGAAGACCCGATCTTATTTTACTGTAATATAAGACCCGGTCTTATATAATATAAGACCGGGTCTTCTATTAATGTTTGCTCCAAAAGCGTAGTAGAGCTGATTGTCCAGCTAGGTCTTATTTTCAGGGAAACACAGTAGTATCAGTATCCCCAAGAAAATGGGGCAATCTGGGGCTGGTAATCTTATCTGGTTGAATTTAAAAGCAACAAGGATACCCTACGTTCAGAATATGGGTTACCTGTTTTCAGCTGTGCCAAAAGTGTAATGAAAAAAGAAATATGATTGGCTCAGGGTTTAAATTCTATTTTTAAGAAACAGAGAAGCAAGGAACATCTGTGGATGCCTGGAAAACTTCTCTTATGTCTTGTACCACAGGCTGAAGCAACTGCAAATCAGACGTGGTCCGCCTTTGTGGGTTGCTGAATTATGGCAGCAGTTGTGCATTTCTAGCCTCACACCATCTTTTTTGGTGAAAACAGGACAATGCTGGGAAAAGAAGCATTGGAGGAAGAGGTTGGGCAGATTCAAACCCTGATGAAACTTCCTCAGCAGCAGGAGCAGGCCCTCTTCCCCTGTCGCTTCATGGGAAAATCTCATCTGGGGCGATGACCTAACAAGGAGATGCCTGTTCTCCTCACAGGAACTTGTTGTCACCACCTCAATTCCTGATTTCTCTATTCCTGACAACGCCAGAGTCGGGCTCCCAGTAAGACCCAGGGAGAAAGCATAGTCTCACCCGGGAGGAGAAGGCTCGCACACTTCACGGATTGCAGGATTTTGCTAATTCCTATCAGCAGAAACCAGGGAAGTATGGGTGGCAGTGGATTTTAAAGGCCATAAACCAGGAAGAAAAGACTAGCACTTTAGATTAGGCTGAATTTATCAAACGGGGGCACGTACTGGAGATTCTGGATTCAGTGTGTTAACACAAATAACTGAGAATGGTTCTTACCGTATGCTTGGAGGGTTGACTGAAATGTAAACTCAGGAGGTCGTACCCCACACTCAAGGACTTTGAGATGCCAGAGATTCCTTGGTGTAAGGCAGAAGAAGGAATCAAAAGATTTAAGGAGATAGGAGCGCTGGAGTGGGTTTATCATTTCTAACTTGCTCACTCCCCTGTGTTAGTTACCGAGAGCTGCTGCGACCAATGGCCGCATGCTTAGTAGTCGAAACAACACAGTGTATTAGGTTGTGGCTCTGGAAGTTAGAGGTTCTGAAATCAAGGTGTTGGTGGAGCTGTGTTCCTTCTGGAAGCTCTGGGGAGGACCTACTCCTCGCCTTTTCCAGCTTCTGGAGGCCAGTGTTTTGCTTCACTAATTCTTTTCCCTCCATGTTCAGAGCCAGTCGTGTAACATCTTCAAATCTCTCTCTCCCTCACACACACGTACCTAGTTTCGGCATCACCTCTTTTCTAACTCAGACCCTCCTGATTCGCTCTTCTCAGGACGCTCATGATCACACTGGGCCCCATCAGGATAGTCTCCCCATCTCAAGACCCTTAACTTCATCACACCCGCAAAGTCCCAAGCAAGGTACCATATTCACAGGTCTGCGGTTTAGGACGTGGATACCTTTGGGGACAATTATTCGTCTACCACACCCCTTGCTATGTCCCCTGAGAAGAGCCAGAGAGTTTGCCCTCCACCAAGGCACTGAGAAGTATGCTACGGAGGAAAAGTAAAGGTCTTTAAAAGGCGCTGAAAGACAGGCCTCTTGAGGCTGAGGGCTTTGGGAAGGGCTCCCAGGAATCCCAGAACATTCATAGGATCTGGAAGCCAACCGAAACTTAGTTGTGGGGGGACTGAGCGGCCAAGTTCTGTTACTCCAGGTTGTTTCCCAGCACAACTTCTGTGAGTCCTGGGAAGAAAATGGTTGAAAATAAATATCAGCAATCAACACGAGAAACCAAAATAAAACAGCAATGACTGAGAGAAGTATCTTTTGAATTCTGGGAAATGTAGGGCATCAGTGTTGGCAGTATGGGCTCTGGGGCCGTGTAGGGTGGTTGGACCAGCATAGCTCCTGCTGGGGTGGGTGGGTTCCTTCTGGAAGCTCTGGGGGAAGACCCTGGGGGAGATGAGTGCCATCACAGTGACGTTGTTGGTTGTAGGGGCTTAATGCATAGCAGGGAATGGCAAAATATCCTGTAAAGATGCAAGATAAGTAGGTACGGGGTGGACTTTTAGGAGGACTGAGAATGGGAAAAGATTATGGCCCGAGAAATAGTACTCCTGCTAGCTAACACTCATCACTTTTTATGTGCCAGCTTCGTACTCAGCCCTTCACATACGTTACAGAATTTAATCAGTATTTTCTCTGTGGGGAGGTGGTAAGTGAGACTTAGGAGAGTTCAGTAATTTGCCTGATGATCCCCAGTTGGGAAGTCGGGGAGCAGAGACTACCACTGGGTCCTTCTGTATACAGTTCAGCAGTTTCGCCACCTTCTACCCCATACACATGTCCCATATTTCCCTCAGACTGTGCAGCTTACGGAAATCAAGTTACGCTGCATGTACAAACTGGGGCTGGCAAAGGTGAAATAATGTGCCAGAGGACACGTGGGCTTTTCCTACAGGCCTGGGACAAGAATCTAGTTGTCTGACTTCCAGCCTAGCGTTCTTCTGGCAACAATATGCTGTCTGATTACAGTCTCCCTCAAGAAGCAAACAGAGCTCAGGAAATGAGGTCAGCCTAGTCTACATGTGATAAAACAGACCACAGTTCCCCCCAGCCCTGTGATATCCTGGATATACCTTTACCCTGAGATGAGAAGACGCAAAGACCTGGGTGTAACGTGTCCTCTGGTTCCCCACCCACCGGCCTCATATAACACACATAACACGTCTTGAGCCGGCAGCTGTCACATTTGATATTCTCCCAGGGGATTTGATATGCCCCAGAATGTGCCACTGGGCAGCACGAATGAAGCAGACTACACATATCCACCTGGATAAACTTTACAATGCTACATTGAGAAGACACAGTAAGTTTAAGTAAATTAAAGATGACTACACTGAACGTGATGTAACGTCAAGTTGGGAAAATGTAAAGTGACAGTAGCTTTAAGAACATATGCATGTGTAATTCAAGTATAAAGCAATGCCTAGGGATGGTAACCCTAAAAGTGGAGGGGGTGGTTCCCGTGGGTGCAAGTTGGGTGGGGGGATGGAAGCACAAAGGGACGGGAAGGATATGGTAGCAGTGCCTCGAATTCATGGCTGCAAACTGGAGGAAGAGTTTCGCTCTTTCCAGGCAGTGTCATTCAGTGCTCCGAGAGCCATGCCTGGTATTGGGATCAGCGGGGGTGGGCAGAAGGGTGGAAAGTCTTGGCCTTGGCCCAGCTATGTCTAGATAAACTGGAAATTTGCCCTGGCAGTTTTTTTCCCCTCTACTGTGCAAGGCAGGGCCAAGTGATGTCATTGGGACATGCAGATGTCTCTGTCCTCTTCTTTGACTAGTGCCAAGAAAAATGATCTTTGTCATCAAGTCACACTCCTTCCCCAACCCACATCTAGCAGGCGACCGCTTCTGTACCTGTGGCCACAAGCCAGACTCCTGGAAACTCAAGCAAACCCTTTGGTTTAGAGAAGTCATGTTCTTTGCAGCTTAGCTGTAAAAGGGTGTGCTGGCTTATCTCCAGGACAGTAGAAAAGCTGGTTTGCATCTCAGTTGTTACCAGGCACCCCGCCCCCCCCCACACAAAACAAATTGATTCCTTCCCTCCTACCTTCTTTTACTCATTTGTATATTCATTCATGTAAGGAGTAGATATTTATTATCTACTCAGAGACTACAGAAACAGAGTAAAGACACAGGTCCTACCTACAATTAAGGATAGACAACACAAGCGACCAACCAGGGAACAGACAGCTGTAGTACAGTCTTGTGCAGCCATAGAGGTAAGAAGAGAGGGAGATGGGAGCCCGAAGAAGGACCACCTAACAGATTGGAGGAGGGCTTTTGGGGGAAAGTTTCAGAAAAAAGGGCCACATGAGATAAGTCTTCAAAGATAAGTAGAGTTAGCCAGGTGGAAAGTGGGCAGCAGCGATTTTGGACAGAGCAGCAGGTGGAAAAGGCCAAAAGGCCATGAGAAAACATGATGCATTCTGGGAACTGCTGGGGCAGGTGTCCCGGCAGCGATGATGTGAGGACATGGGTTCTAATCAGGACAGCGCTTGTCCTCAGTTCCTGGAAAGCATGCCCATGACGAGAGAAGCTCCCGTACACAGACTACCTATTACATGCCGGGCTTGATACTTTGAGTTTCATACGCATTCACATTTAAACTCTGAAGCTTCAGTTTACAGACGAGGAAGTGGTCTAGACAGGATTTGACCCTGATTCGCCTGTCTTCTAATATCTGCCATTTGCACTCTTGTCACACGGGATTATAAGGTCCACGCTTCCTACTGCACAGTCACGGTGATGACCAAATGATAGGAAGTAGGTGAAAACACTTGGAGAACTAGAAAATGCTTTCTATGTAAAAGTTTTTAAAAAATGGTACAAACCTTTAAGAAGAAAACTAAAATCCGTAATAACGCAATGAAAATTTCCACTGTACTTCCAGCTGGTGTGAGGACATGGATCTGAGGCAGTGGAGGAGGGAGGGGACAGCTTACATTAAAGTACATACACTTTTTTTGTCCCCAAAGCGGACAACATGCCCCTGCCCTCATTCACTTATGTGCAAGCTCATCCTTAGAGGATCTGTTAGTGTGTGAGTTCTGTCTGGAGTGTGTGAACTCATCTGTGCTGATCGTGCAGCAGGACTTCATAAGGGCAGGGACAGAAGTCCCAGGAACTGGGAAGGGAGTGGACATTGCACTGTCTAAGTTCATATGAACAAAATTAGGTTTTCAAATGAAACCCAGGACTTAGAAAGATATACGTTCTTTCAGTGTGATGCTGCCCAGAAATTATACTATAAGCAAGAGTGGCTTCATAATTTGTGGAATCTAGTGAAAAATAAAAATACAGCCTCACTAGTTCAGAATTGGTTGAATTTCATGACAACCACAGTTAGAGCGCGGGTCCTGTCCGACTGAAGGTGGTACGCCTACGAAGCTGCCCCAATTACCAGTTACCAATTTCCCACGTGATCCAGTGCAGGGTATTGGTGGAGACTACACCTTGTAGTGCAAATGATTTGGGTTAGGCCAGCGAAAACAAAAAGAAAAGAAAAGGGACAAAGTGTAGGTCAATTTGGACGGTTTCATTTCCTTAGTTCTCTCTTCTCCTTTCAGGTCCCAAACATTCCCTTCCCTCTGCTGAGTCGAAGGTTACCAGCCTCTTTGTTAATCTATTTCAATGACACGTGGCTTTTGTTGGAATACCTTCCCTAGTGGCTAAACTAGAATGCTACTGCAACAAAAGCTAACCCTTTTTGCCTGGTTCTCAGGGGAAACCAAACAGCTACGTATCCAGTGCTTGCCTAGAAAAGTCTCCATAATCTGACTTTACCGTACCTGTTTTCCAGTTCTTGCAAATATCCACTTTCTAGGGTTCCCCTCCCCAATAATTATAGCTCTGTTTCTTAAATTCTTTCCTAATGCAACTCCAGAGACGGAGCACCTTGCTTGGCAGGAAAGCAAGAAAGCTATCCTCCTCACTAGGCTTCCCACACTCACTGACCCAAAACCTCCCCAACCCAGCATGAATTCTTTTGTGGGTGAATGTGACCCTCCTGCCAACAGTGAGTTGGTTGGTATCCTTTCAACCCCTATTTATGAAATGTTAGGAGCTGTGCTTGTTAGGTGTTGTATATGAAATGATAAGCAAAATAATTTGTGTAGCTTACAGTCTACTGATGGAGACGGACATAAGACAGATAGGCACATGAATAAACATATGATGAATATCTACCAGCAGCGCAATGAAGGAAAACAGGGTGCTGTGAATGAGGGTAAGCTGCTGTCACATGGCTGGGGAGGCCCACTTGGGGAAGAGTTCATTCAGTGAAGACTTAGAGATGACCATGAACTAGTGAGATGGAAAATTGGTATGAGGTGTGGGGAACAGTCCAGGCAAAGTGTGAGGATCCTAAGGCAGGAATTTCTTTTGTGGGTTTGACGATGTGAGACAGTTAGAATGGTCAACGCACTGTGAGTTGGGGATGGAGATCAGAGAGCAAATAGGGTCCGGAGTTTATAGGTCAAAATAACAGGATGTGCGGGTGCTGAGGAAACAAGAGTGGACTGTGCTGCCTATTCAACTATTGTTTCTTCGCTTGTGATTTTAGAAGCCTTGCTCTTTACTGTTTGTAAATAAAATGTCATGCTGTAAATAACATTAATGAAAGTAAGCTGGTAATCTTTCTTTGAATTAACTCTATGGAGCTCAATTTAGAAAAATGAAATTCTATTTTGGCTTTAGCTAGTGACTTAGCAGAAACCTGTTATATTTGCTTTAAGAGGGTTGAAAATGTTTAAAAGGAAAGGAAGAGCTTGATTTTGAGAAAGGTAAACTAAGCTTAACTAACTGTGTTTGCTTTTTTCCAGCAAAAATTGGTTGAAAAGTCATTTTGTTTTGTTTTGTTTTAAACAAGGAAAACAAATTTCCACTTGCAAATACTATATACCACATATATCATAGTTCTTTACCCTTTTGTATCCTGAAAATAATTCAAAGGGTTTTTCCAGATTAAAAAGATTGAGAAAGTCTGCTCTGGGAGGGCTGTCAGTTGTCATCTTAGAAATTTACCTTTCAGTGTGTCTGAAAGGCCACATAGGCATTTACTTCAAAAAATTTAGTTCTTTTTATCCCTGATCATAACAGGCTTTTTCTCTCATTAGCATAATGATTGTTCTCAATGCATTTTTATTTGTGAAATTAGAGGCTTATGAATTTACCCAACTGGTGGAAATGGACAATCAGTGATAGAATCAGTCGTATTCAAGATATACGGGAGGCCGAAAATATTTTGGAGATGTTCCTTGTACTCACCGGAGTGAAATATTTCCCTAAATGGACCTGGGTCTAGATGTTGGTCCAAGGTTTTCTAATTGTCTGCTGACAAATGTAAGGGTAACAGAATCCTGTTTCTGCAGAGTTGTGTCTGCTTCAAGTTGGTTCATGCAGGATGCAGACAGATCTCTACAAGGTCAGAGAGCTAAAGTTACAGAACCTTTCCCACCTGCGTGCTGATAAATGACTGTATGCAAAATGTCTGTATGTGCTGAGGTATTTGATCTGTAACTTGATTTCATTATAACCAGCTGGTAGATTTGTAAGGTGGTAGCCAAACCTCACCCACTTCATACTTTTCACACTTCCCTTATCTGTCAAAAGTAACCAAGAATATTGTGTGGTCAAGTGTAAGTGGATGTGGCTCCAGATTTGCTATAGCCAGGTTTGTCAATGGATGGCATTTTGCAAGGCATGTGGGACCTAGAAACAAAGGACAAAAGATCTGACATGTTAGCGATGGGGGTGATTGTGCTATTGAGCTATAGAATATAAAACAGATAAGGAGGAATGTGGAGCCTAGAGGGTGCTTACATGCTGAGAAAATACAGTGGAATCAAAGATTGGTAATGAGAAAGAATTGTTGCCTGCTCTTTAAGGTTCTTCTTCTTCACCTCTCTTTAGTAGTGTGACTCCAAATGAAACCTCAAGAACCTCCATAAGGAGACTGGCCCCTTGATGGCTTTATTGTTTAGTATGGTAACTTGCTTCTTATATCTGCAGAGCACTTGTTTCCTTCATGGTTCCTTTTCTTCTACGCAGAGATAGGAAGTACTAAATGAATATAAAGATATTTCGCAGCACTTTTTACAAAATTTTGGAATGGACATTTGCTGCAATCATCTATTGTAGAACATTTTCTATGGAAATGAATTTGGGGTGAACCAGGATTTTACTTTATATTGAAAATGGAAATTCAAACAGCTTGTTGTCCACATTAGTGTGACTTTGTTATTCCAATCTATTCATTAACATAATATTGCTATTCCTCCTTCAGGAAAATAAAATTTGCAGGAACCTTATTGCGCATTTCAAGAATTTCATGAAAGACCCACTGACTCTCCTTAGAAAACATCAAACAATAGTTTATACCCCAAGATTATTTGAACCCCTGCCTGGAAACCCTTGCATTGCTATAATCACCAATCCCGAACTTAGAATTATTTCCTGGTCTTCACCGACTCCTAATCAAGCCCCATGTTGAAAGACAAACCTTAAATCAGACTTCAAAATCTCAGAAATATTCCGAGTCCCTCTTCCGAGATGCTATTAAGACTTCAGTAAGAGCAAATAAAAGTATATTCATAAACTTGTTTATATTAATGTTTGTTTTTTACATTAGGTTATCGTTTTATTCTTTGTAAACCCATCAACTAACTTATATTGACCATTAATAAGTATTGTGGCTGAGCAGTTGGTAAGCACTGAGTTCTCAAAACAGCATTACGTGATGGGGACTGTCATTATACCCATTTTACAGAATGGGAAAATGAGGCTTCAAAGGATCAAATACTTTCTCTAAGGTTATAAAACTAAGAAGGATAAGGGCCAGGATCTAAAACCTGGTGATTTATCCTCAGAGCCCACCTTTTAAACCACGATGTCTCCCTTCCCATCCTTTTAGATATGAATGGTTATTAACCATGTGAGGTATCTTTTGTAGCCTTTTCTTCTTATCCGTTTTCTAAACTATACCAGGAGAAGACCTAATGTGATGTGTAGCATCCTGACCTAGCCCAAATGCTTGTTGCTGTAAAGCTGAGAATGGATTCAACTCAGTTTCAGAGACTTAATTCCTAAGAGTTGTGAATCATCCATTCTCCTTGTAAAGCATGCAATGACTATGAGGAAAAGAGATAATGACTTTCAGAGTAATCGAGTCTATCCATAAAGGATGAACTTGCTTTGGTTTGAAGCAATTTACAAAGGGATTTGTGCACCTCATTTCTACTGTTCCACCAAAGTCTTGACTCATTGCTGTAGGTTGTATAATTAGTCACATTAATGTAGCAAATGATGGTAAAATGCTTAGTAATGATGTCTAACTGAGGCATTTCTAGGGAACCTTTGTTGTTCAATTAGAGGTTAATGGATGAGAGTGTAGGGGGCCCAGGGTTATAAAAGGCGTTTGCTTGCGTATTAACATGTTTATGCCTCGTTCAATACAATGGCTTTCTAAGCCAACGATTCAAATAAATCGACACCATTGTGGTACATGAATTTAAAAGGGGTCGTTATTCATGAACTAATTTTATTTTAACATATACTTAGGAGCAACCAATTCTTGCTGGGATAATAAAAGGTGCCCAGTGAACAAAGGCACTGAGTACAAAGGATGGTGTCTGATCTGTCCTAGGCCTCCACTTACCCGCCATCTTTCCCCATAGGGTAATAGGTTTGGAAATTTCCCTCTTCTTGTATATGAAACACCAAACCATTAAATTGGAAAACATTTCTATATTTATCATTTTAGTTGCAGTTCCTTTGAAAACAAATGAAGTTTGTCCTCTGATTGTGTTTGTACTGTTTGTTTTTCAAAAGGTCATATTAAAATTTACGATTCAGTTTGAATGCTTTTAGTGGCAAATACTAGAAAAACAAACCCAGACTATCTTAAAGCAAAAGGGACATTTATCGACCAGGGCCAGAGTAGACTTAACTGTTTGATAAGAGGTCAGGTTCTAGTCCCAGATGTTTCTCTCCAGTTTGCCTTCCTCTGTATATCAGTTCATCCTCAGCTGCCTTTTCTCTCTGTCAGGGCCTGGCTACCACTTAGAGCTGGGCCACATGACTCCTGTAAAGGGAGTGGGTGACTTCTCACCGCCATCTGGCATCAGTGTTGAGCTTCTCATGAACTGGCCCACACCTGTGAATCCAGGTCGCTACGGGAATGATGTGTGCTGACTGGCTAAGACCGAGGGCGCCAGAACCAAGAGGGGAGAGGGGGCTACCCTGCTCGGCTCAGACCCGTCAACCCCCCAGCGCCCCCACCTCTACACACCGAGAATGGGTTCAGACACACTCAAATTTTATGGATGCTGTACATAGAGGGAGGGTTGCATGGATGTTATGGAGACAACTCCAGTGTCCTTTGTAGTCTACACCAGTCACCTAGATCCTCTGTTAGTAGAAGCCATGCATGAGGTCAGACCATCAAATTCACGAGCTCATCCTAGAAAATGTACTACATACCTCATTACTGAATATCACTACGGTCACCTTGGAAGTACTCCCCTTGGGAAGCTATGCACTGACACCAGAGCCTAGTCCACCCTGCAAAGCAGTTTGGGAACTCTTTTTCTGAAATGACCATCAGAGCTGTCGTCGTGTTATCCTTGATGTCCTGAATGTCATCAACATGTCTTCCTTTCAATATTTCCTTTATCTTCAGGTAAAGAAAGAAGTCACTAGGGGCCAGATCAGGTGAGTAGGGAGGGTGTTCCAATATAGTTATTTGTTCACTGGCTAAAAACTCCCTCACAGACAGTGCCGTGTGAGCTGGTGCATTGTCGTGATGCAAGAGCCATGAATTGTTGGAGAAAAGTTCAGGTCGTCTAACTTTGTCATGCAGCCTTTTCAGCACTTCCAAATAGTAAACTTCATTAACTGTGCAGTTGGTACAAATTCATAATGAATAATCCCTCTGAGATCAAAAAAGGTTAGCAACATCGTCACAACAAGTTCACAAACTCAATTGTCCGACCTCGTAGGACAGTTGTGTCGGGACACTGAGCTGCAGGGCTGCTCGGTCAATCTTACCAATGACAAAGACTCTCTTTTTGATCTAACTCAGGCTCCTCTGAGCCCTCTTCTCAATGAGGCCTCCAGCTTGGCCAATAAGGAGGGCAGACCCTTCACACCAGGAAACCTGAACAAACACTGGCATAATGTCTAACAGCTCCAGGTTCCTAGGATAACCGTGGCCTATCTTACGTTCTCGGAAAGCTCCAGGTGGCCAGAAGAATTTACTGTTTGCTCCAGTCACCACCTGAAGATAGGACCCTTGTCTCCAGCCTTTGTGGGAGGGCAAAAGCCTGACTTGGACAAGCACCAGTTACCAAACCCATGACCTGATCACACTGACCAATGCTTTCCCTTCTTTTTGTAGATTTCCACTTCCCTGACTCTGCCTCAGCCCTCCTTGTTCCCCTTCCTTAGTCCTGCATTCTCCCTTGAAAATGTCCAGTCACCTCTGCACAGATGGAAGATAATGTTGATTTGTGCTGAACTCTCTTCCCTGTTGCAATAAATCTGTTTCATTGCCTTTCACTATTGTCCAGGCTTTGTTTATCTTGGACATCATGTTTTTCAAGAATGACTTCCGATTCCCTACTCCTTCCCTGTCCTCCCTTGACTATAATGTCTCTGGGTTTATATCACACAGATTTTATAGTAATACTTATTTCTTTGTACTTTGAAGAACTGCGGAAGCCAATGCTCTATCAATACCTTGAAAAAGTAACTGGGTAGATTAGAGACACGATTTGAATTACTTGTTTCGATAAGTGGTAATGTATGGTTGTGAAGAAATACACAACATATGTATAATGTAGCTGATGTTATAGTTTAAAAATGATTCATGAGGCTTTCATGTCCCACATCCTGATTTTTGGGTTTACTTTTAGAAGACTAAATCCCACTGAAATAAGTCTCCTGAGATTTGCCTGGAGTTGGGAGAATGTCTCCTTTACTGGAGAAACAGGGAGGCGAAACTGTCTTCCTTCTAATGGCCTTGGGAAGTTGTAAAGTTCAATATATTAAGGAATGCCTAGACAGATAATTTATGAAATGCTTGCATCAATTAAGTAATTCATTTATTCTGTCAATGATCTTCAGGCAAAGGCCACCCAAACATACCAGTAGTTTTACACATTGCATTAAGCGAGGATACACACCTTGGGGGGAAATGGGGTGTCCCAATAAAAGGGTATTAAAAAGAACCAATTATGGGATTAGTTTGAGTTGCAGGAGAGTCTAAGGAAGTAGAGATTTTCTCTACATTGGATAATATCTCAATACATCCTACATACAGGGAGGGAGACTTAAATGAGAATAAAACTGTGAATTGGTCAAGAAGTAGCAGTCACTCCCTTTGGTCAAGAGAGGAGGCTGTTTGGTATTTGTAGGTGGCACAGTGACCTTGATTTTGTCTGTGCTTGGACAAAATTATGAAGTTGCTTCATCTCATTTGACCATGGCCTCGGAGTAAGCTTGTTTGAGGTGGGTATTCCGTGAAATTGTTTATATCTAATTGGAGAATAACAGCCAGCTTCAGAAGGTCAGGGGCTGCTCGTCTTTCCTTTCTCAATTCATCCAACATCATTAATGCTTACTGTGTGCTGGAATATTATCACAAATTAGAAATGGTTCCAGTCTTTAAGGAATTTACAATTTAGTAGCAAAACAGAGAAGAAATAGACAAGTGACATTTATTCACTAAACAAGTGTGGACTGTGTGCCTGCTACGTATCAGGCTCAGTTTTGGACACGGGATACAATGAATAATCAATAGACATAAAGAAAGATATTATCAATTCTTTCAGTTAATTATGGAATATAGAAAAAGTAGACAGAGTTAGAGAACAAGACCTGTGAGAGGCAGAGATGGGCTGTAATATTCAATTGGGTGAGAAGGAAGCTTTACTATTGTATAGGTATGTGGAACCGTTAGGTGAGGGAAATATATGACCATTCAGAAACAATTTGGGCATATTTTATTCATTTTTCTGTGGCAGTATTTGAGCCAGGGGAAAATAAAATCTGAGCTGTCTTATTTATGTTTTATACTAGCAGTCAAGTTGGGTATGTTGAGTCAATATGGCTTTCCGCAGATCCTTGTGTGTGACTCCCATAGGTAGTTCCCAACATGGCCTTTTGTTTTCTTCCTTCCAGGCCAGCAGGGCTCCTGCTGCTTCCTTTCTCTATAAGGACCTACCTGATTAGATGAGACCCCCCCCTGAAGATGGTCTCACCTAGACTTCCCCAATTCAAATCCTTAGTGGAAATCGGTGCGGGAGGCGGTGGGGTGGCGGTTGGTGGGGGATGGGGAGGTTGGGGTGGGGGTAGGGTGGGGGGGGCAGGAGGCCCCTGGGTGTAATCCGTGGAATACAGCTGCTAGGGCACAATTTCTCTCCATCTGTGTATGTGAAACTAAAGATATATGTATATTACTTGCTCCCAACATATAGTGGTGGGACAGGGCAATGAATAACAGTTGCAGATATTTGTGATTCAAAAAATGGGAAAAGGAAGGTAAAACCCTACCTACATGTTAAAGGCCCAAATCTGGCCAAACACATGGGAATTTTCTGATTAGATTTTGAAGCCTGGGAATCATTTTTCTGGCTCGTGGGTCCTCCCTCTGGACTCTTGGTTCTGTCATCCTTCCTTTTTCATGCAAGGTAGCTCATGTTTGCAGCTGAGTGGTTTCATCAGCCTGTTTCCTGACAGAGAACTTGGGAAGCCCACCAGTGTCTTTTTATTCCTTATTATCTTTGTCCCTTTTAGCTCAAGCTGGCAGTTTCTGCTAAAACAGTTTGCTTAAGAAGTTAGTGAATCTTTGGTGGATTTTTACTGATTTGACTCCATTTGATAAAAGCTACAGCTACAAATGTTTTCAAGATAATCATTTTCCTATCTTAGTCACTGGTGAGACTGCTGAAGGAGAACCCATTAAGCTTCCCGAGAAGCCTCCTGATTTGAAGAACATATTTAGTCTCTTGAAAGAGCCCTCCGTGTGATTGAATACTCTAACCTTTTCATCTTTCTGAGGTTTATTCATGCATTACTTGGTTGGGTGGTCTCCAGTCCTGGGCTATTATGAATAAAACTTCTGTAAACACTTATTTGCTAGTCTGTGTAGGTATGCTTTCATCTCTCTCGAGTAAATATTTAGGAGTGGAATTGCTGGGTCATCGGGAAAAAACACGACAAGAAACGGCTAAACTTTTTCCACAGCGGGTGTAAACTGTTTGCACTCCTACCAGCAAGACATGCAATTTCCGATTGCTCAGTATTTTGAATTTTAGCCATTTTAGTGGGTGTGTAGTGATATCTGTGATTTTTAATTTGCATTTTCCCAGTGACAACATATTGAACATTTTTCTTATGCTTATTGGCTGTTAATACAAATTCCTTTGTGAAGTATCCATTCAAGTTGCTTTGGCCATGGTTTTTTTTTTTTATTAATTTCTATTAAATCTATTGAGGTGACATTAGTTAGTAAAATTATATAGGTTTCAAGTGTACAATTCTATAATACATCATCTATATATTGCATTGTGTGCTCACCACCCAGAGTCAGTTCTCCTTCCATCATCGTGTATTTGACCCCCTTTACCCTCTTCTACCCACTCCTATCCTCTGGTAACCACTAAACTATTATCTGTGTCTATGATATTCTTTGTTTGTCTTGTTTGTTATGTGGGATATAAAACTGAAAGCAACAAATGAACAAGACAAACAAATGGCCATGTTTTTAATAGACTGTCTTTTTATTACTGAATTGAAGGAATTTTAAAAATATTCTGGCTATGGGCTTTTTTTTTCAGATATAAGTATTACAAATAGTTTCTCCCAGTCTGTGGCTTACCCTTTCATTTTATTAACAATGTTTTTCATGAGACGTTTTTTATTTTGATGAAATATAAATCAATATTTTCTTTTATAGTTAGTAGTTTCTGGGTCCAACTAATAAATATTTGTCTACCCATAGGTCATGAAGGTAGTCTCCTATGATTCTTGTAGAATTTTTATAGTTTTAAATTTTACAGTTAGCTGTCTAATCCACCTTGTATTAATTTTTGCATTCAGTGTGAAGTACGCAGCAAGGTACGTTTTAATCCATATGGATATCCAGTTGTTTAATCACCGTTTGTTAAAAGACTTTCTGTTTCATCGGTCTCAAGGTAGTATCCTCAGTTAGGAATTCCTGTGGCGCTCACCTGGGCACACATCATTCATGGGGATCTCCACAGACTTTGCCTCCACTGGGGCCACTATTTATGGCTGGGCCAGCTCTTGTGGTTTTTATCATGACCAAAGGATGCACTTCAGCCACAAATCGTTAGGGTACTTTGAGGAATCAGATTTACTACTCACAGCTCCTGGAGGGTATAGGGCATACTTGAGAGGCCACACAGTGAGGTCTTGAGAGGGAGGAGGGGAGAAAGGGAGGGAGACAAAGAGAGAAAGAGAGAGAGAGAGAGAGAGAGAGAGAGAGAGAGAGAGAGAGAGAGAGAGAGAGAGAGAGAGAGAAAAGAAGAAGGAGAGGGAGAGGGAGAAGGAGAAGGAGGAGAAGGAGAAAAAGAAGAGAGAGAGAACCTGGGGCTCTGCCTTTATTAGGGTCCAATGGTACGTTGTCTGGGGTTTTGTGGTTCATTCTTAATATTGACTAAAGCATAAGAGTGGGAATTATGGTGTGGGAAGGGATACTAATGTAAGCAGAAATGTTTTTAAAATTTTCATTTCTGATGGTATAAAGGAACAACTAATTTTTGTGTAGTGACTGTATGTTATAACCTTGATAAACTCAGTTATTAGTTCTAGTACTTGATTTGAAGATTCCTTAAGATTTGTTTTTAATTGATTTAGTTTTTAGAGTAGTTTTAGGTTTAAAACAAAATTGAGCAGAAGATGCCAGAGATTTTCCCATATAGCTCCTGCCCCAACCCACACACAGCCTTGCCCATTATCAATATCCACCTTACCCACCCCCCCCGCCCCACACACCAAGAGTGCTGCATTTGTTATTACTGATGAACCTATACTAACACGTCATTATCACCCAAAGTCCATCATTTACATCAGGGTTCACTCTTGGTGTTGTATGTTGCACATTCTGTGGACTTGGGCATGTATCTACGATTTAGTGTCATACAGAGTATTTTTACTGCTCTAAAAATCCTCTGTGCTCCACCTGTTCATTCCTCCCCATCCTCAACCCCCGGCAACCACTGATTTTTCTATCTCCATCGTTTTGCCTTCTCCAGAATGTCATATCGTTGTAACCATATAGTATGAGGCCTTTTCAGATTGGCTTCTTACGCTTAGTAATACGCGTTTAGGGTTCCTCCATCTTTTCATGGCTTGATAAGTGGTTTTTTTCTTAGGTCTGAATAACATTCCATTGTCTGGATGGACCATAGTTTATCCATTCATCTACTGAAGGACATGTTGGTCCCTTCCAAGTTTGGGCTATTAAGAATAGAGCTGCTATACACATCTGTGTGCAGACTTTTGTGTGTGTATAAGTTTTCATCTCTTTTGGATAAATTCCAGGGTGTGAAATTGCTGGATTGTATGGGAAGAATATGCTTAGTTTTGTAAGAAAATGCCAAACTAGCTCCCAAAGTGTCTGCACCATGTCGAATCCCCACCAGCAATAAGTGAGAGTTCCTGTTGCTCTACATTCTTGCCAGCATTTGGTGTTGTCAGTGGCCATTTTAACACATGTATAAAGGTATCTTGTTGTTGTTTTACTTTGCATTTCCCTGATGACATATGATGTGGACCATCTTTTAATATGGTTATTTGCTGTCTAATATCATTTTCCCTAGTTTCATTGACATATAATTGATATATAACATTGAGTAAGTTTAAGGTGTACTTACATATATGAAAATCCCAGTCTGTGGCTTACCCTTTCATTTTATTAACAATGTTTTTCATGAGACGTTTTTTATTTTGATGAAATATAAATCAATATTTTCTTTTATAGTTAGTAGTTTCTGGGTCCAACTAATAAATATTTGTCTACCCAGAGTTCATGAAGGTATTCTCCTATGATTCTTGTAGAATTTTTATAGTTTTAAATTTTACAGTTAGCTCTCTAATCCACCTTGCATTAATTTTTGCATGCAGTGTGAAGTACGCAGCTGTGATGATTTTATGTATATATACATATATATAAATGATTTCCACAAATAAGGCTAATTACACATCTATCACCTCAAATTGTTATCTTTTTAGTGGTAAAAGCTTTTGAGATTTATTGTCAATTTTTAAGTATATAATACAGTCTTTTTAACTATAGTTACCATACTGTACATTGGATCTCAGAATTTAATTCATTTTGTAATTGGAACTTTGTGCCTTTACCACCTTCACCTATTTGCCTCACCCCATTGCCTTTGGCAACCACCAGTTTGCTCTGTTTCTACGACTTCAGTTTTTTTTAAGATTCTACATATAAGTGAGATCATACGGTATTTGTCTTTCGCTGTCTGACTTAGTTTCTCTGTTTTTAAAAAAAATTTATTGGGGTGACAATTGTTAGTAAAATTACATAGATTTCAGGTGTACAATTCTGTAATACATCATCTATAAATCCCATTGTGTGTTCACCACCCAGAGTCAGTTCTCCTTCCATCACTATATATTTGATTCCCCTTACCCTCAGCTCCCTCCCCCCACCTCCCTTACCCTCTGGTAACCACTAAACTATTGTTTCATTCTTTTGCATGTGGCTATCCAATTCTCCCAGCACCGTTTATTGAAGAGGCTGTCTTTCCTCCATTGTATGTTTTTAGCTTCTTTGTTAAAAATTACCTGTCCATATTTATGTGGTTTTATTTTTGGGTTCTCATTTCTATTTCATTGGTCTATGTGTCTGTTTTTCTGCCAATACTATGCTGTTTTGATTATTGTAGCCCTGTAGTACAAGCTAAAGTCAGGGAGTGTGATACCTCCGGTATTGTTCTTTTTTCGTAAGATTGCTTTGGCTATTTGGGGGTCTTTTGTGGTTCCAAACAAATCTGATAAATTTTTGTTGTATTTCTTTAAAAAATGCCATTGGGATTTTGATGGGGATTGCATTAAATCTGTATATTGCTTTGGGTAATATGGCCATTTTAACTATGTTGATTCTTCCAATTCATGAGCACGGAATGTCTTTCCATTTCTTTGTGTCTTCTTCAATTTCTTTCAAAAATGTCTTATAGTTTTCAGCATATAGGTCCTTCACATCCTTGGTTAAGTTTATTCCTAGGTATTTTATTCCTTTTGCTGCAATTGCAAAAGGAATTGTTTTTTGTATTTCTTTTTCTGAGATTTCATTGTTAGTATATAGGAATGCAATGGACTTTTGTACGTTGATTTTGTAGCCAGCAACTTTACTGTATTCATTGATTGTTTCTAATAGCTTTTTGGTGGAGTCTTTAGGGTTTTCTATATATAGCATCATGTCATCTGCAAAGAGTGACAATTTAACTTCTTCATTCCCAATTTGGATGCCTTTTATTTATTTCTCTTGTCTGATGGCTCTGGCAAGGACTTCCAACACTATGTTGAAAAGCAGAGGTGATAGGGGACATCCCTGTCGTGTTCCTGAACGTAGAGCAAAGGGCTTCAGTTTTTCACCATTAATTATGAGATTAGCTGAGAACTAGTCATAGATGGCCTTTATTATGTTAAGGCATTTTCCTTCTATACCTATTTTGTTAAGTGTTTTAATCATAAATGGATGTTGTATCTTGTCAAATGCTGCATCAATTGATATAATCATATGATTTTTGTCCTTTATTTTGTTTATGTGATGTATCACATTGATGGATTTGTGGATGAACCCTACTTGGTCGTGATGAATAATCTTTTTAATGCATTGTTGTATTCAATTTGCTAGAATTTTGTTTAGGATTTTTGCATCAGTATTCATCAGAGATAGTGGTCCGTAGTTTTCGTTTTTTTTGTGTTGTCCTTACCAGGTTTTGGTATCAGGGTAATGTTGGCCTCATAAAATGAGTTAGGGAGTACTGTCTCTTCTTCAATTTTTTGGACGAGTTTGAGCAGGATTGGTATTAGATTCCTTTTGAAGGTTTGGTAGAATTCACTAGTGAAGCCATCTGGTCCCGGAAGGTTTTGCATGACTGATTCAATTTCGTTACTGGTGATTGGTCTGTTTATATTTTCCAGTTCTTCATGGTTCAGCCTTGGAAGGCTATATGTTTCTAAGAACTTGTCCATTTCTTCTAGGTTCTTGAATTTGTTGGCATATCGTCCTTCATAGTATTCTTGGATAATTCTTTGTATTTCTGTGGTGTCCGTGATAACTTCTCCTTTTTCATTTCTGATTTTGTTAATTAGTGTCTTCTCTCTTTCTTTCTTAGTGAGTCTAACCAAAGGTTTGTCAATTTTGTTAATCTTTTCAAAGAACCAGCTCTTTGTCACATTAATTTTTTCTATTGTCTTTTTGTTCTCTATTTCATTTAGTTCTGCTCTGATTTTTGTTATTTCCTTTCTTCTGCTGACCTTGGGTTTTACTTGTTCTTCTTTTTCTAGTTCTTTAAGGTGTAACATGAGGTGAGGTTTTTTATTTGGGATTTTTCTTGTTTCTTGAGATAGGCCTGTAACGATATAAATTTCCCTCTTAAAACTGCTTTCACTGCATCCCCAAAATTTTGGTTGGATGTATTTTCATTGCCATTTGTTTCTATGTATCTTTTGATCTCTCCTCTAATTTCTTCTTTGGCCCAGTCATTCTTTAAAAGTATGTTGTTTAATCTCCATGTATTTGTGTTATTTCCTGCTTTCTTTTTGCACTTGATATCCAATTTCAAAGCCTTGTGATCAGAGAATATGCTTGGTATGATTTTTTTGACCTTCTTAAATTTGCTGAGGCTGATTTTATGGTCTATCCTTGAGAATGTCCCATGTATACTTGAAAAGAATGTATAGTCTGATGTTTTAGGATGAAGTGCTCTATATATGTCAGTTATGTCCATTTCATCTAATGTGTCATTTAGGGCTGCTATTTTGTTATTTATTTTCTGTTTGGATGATCTATCCATAGCTGTCAGTGATGTATTTAAGTCCCCTAGTATAATTGTGTTTTGGTCAATTTCTCCCTTTAGTTCTGTTAGTAGTTGCTTGGTATATTTCGGTGCTCCCTGATTGGGGGCATAAATATTGATGACTGTTATGTCTTCTTGTCGTATAGTCCCCTTTACCATTATGAAATGTCCATCTTTGTCTCTTGTTATTTTTTTCACCCTAAAGTCTGTTTCATCTGATATCATTATGGCTACACCTGATTTTCTCTGGGTACCATTTGCTTATAGTGTCAATTTCCACCCTTTCACTTTGAATCTATGCTTGTCCTTGTAGCTGAGATGTGTCTCTTTTAGACAGCATATGGTTGGGTTTAGTTTTTTAATTCAATATGCTATTCTGTGCCTTTTTATTAGTGAGTTCAGTCCATTTACATTTAGGGTGATTATTGATATGTGAGGATTTCCTGTCATTCTATCTTTAGTTTTCTGGTAACGTTGTGTCTCCATTGTTTCTTTGCCTTTTTGTTGCTGTTATTATTTCTGTGCGGTGGTATTCTATGATGTTTCCCTCTGTTTCTTCTTTTATTACAGTATGTATTTCAGTTCTGGATTTCTTTTGAGTGGTTGCCCTTAAGTTTATATAAAAGAAAGTTTGATATTTAGAGTATTCCATTTCTTCAGCACGCTTACTTTCTCCATTCTCATATTCTGGTTCAGGCCTTTACTCTCCCCCTTTTTATGTTTCGGTTGCCAAAAATTGTCCCTGTTGATGGTGGTCGAATAGCCTCCTTTAGTATTTCTTGTAGTGCAGGTCGTGTATTAGAAAATTCCCTCAGCTTCTGGATGTCTGGAAAGGTCTTTATTCCTCCTTCTTATCTAAAGGATATCTTTGCTGGATATATTATTCTTGGCTCATGATTTCTCTCTTTCAATAGTTTGAATATTTGGTTCCACTCCCTCCTGGCTTGTAGAGTTTCTGCTGAAAAATCTGATGATAATCTAATGGGCTTTCCTTTGTAGGTTACCGTCTTCTTTTCCCTGGCTGCCTTGAGGATTCTTTCTTTGTCGTTGATTTTAGACAGCTTCAATGCAATGTGCCTTGGAGAAGCCCTGTTGGGACTGAGGTAATTAGGTGTTCTATTTGCTTCTTGGATTCGAGGATCCAGTTCTGTCCACAAGTTTGAGAAGTTCTCAACAACAATTTGTTTGAATATATTCTCTGTTCCCTTCTCTTTTTCTTCTCCTTCTGGTATGTCCATTATTTTTATATTGCTCTTTCTGATGGAGTCAGAAAGTTCTTGTAGAGTTCTTTCATTTCTTCTAAGTCTCAAGTCTCTTTCTTCTTCCATCTGTGTAATTTATAGGTTTCTATGTTCGATGTCACTGATTCTTTCCTCCACCAGGTCAACTCTACTACCTAAGCTGGTTATTTCATTCTTAATTTCTTCTATTGAGTTCTTAATCTCCAGAAATTTTATTTGGTTCTTTTTTAAAAATTTCAATTTCTTTCGTAAAATGCTCATGTTGTTCTTTGATTGTGTTTCTGAGTTCATTAAACTGCCTTTCTGTGTTTTCTTGCTTTTTGTTGAGTTTTTTTCAGAACTGCAATCTTGAATTCTCTGTCATTTAAGTCACATATTTCCATATCTTTACATTCCTTTTCTGGAGACTTTTTACTTTCTTTCTGAGCTGTCTTGTTGCCTTGGTTCTTCATGGCAATTACTGATTTATTATTTCTCTTCCTAGACATCTACAGGAGTGGCTTCTGCAACAGGTTGATAGGAAGAGGTCTTTGTTTTGTTTTTCAGTACTTGTTGGTAGAATGTTTTATTTTCTCTTCGACTGCAGCCTTTTTTTTTTCTCTCTCACACAGTAGTGCTATGTTTTCTCTGCACTATTCCAGCTTCTCACACAATGTGGGTATTCCCTGGGAGACGGGCTTCTCCTCTGTTAATAGTTCGCCTGCATCACAGGGCGCAGTGTCCGTGTGGGTATGTGGAGAGCTTTAGAAGTTCCAAAGCTCTTCCTGCACCAGATTCAGAGCCTGTATGTTTTAGCAGTTCTGTTTACTCCTGCAGGGATCCACCCAGATAGGTGGGACCAGGGGTGGGGTGAGTTGTGAGAGGTGGCCCAGAGCAATTGCAGCGACCACCACCACAGCTGGTCCTGCTTCCACAGCTCCCTCCCCTTTGCTGGAACTAATTGGGCTGCAAATCTGTGTCTGTGGTCCACAGTTCTCAGAACAGCAAATATTCTGTTCTTTTGATCTGACACTGCTACTGTTCAGCTTCTAGCACGGGTCAGGTGGGGCGAGCTCTGGGAGGGTAGAGAGGGTACAGCTAGTCTCAGTGCCTAAGGCTTCCGTTCTCTGCTCTGCAGTGAGGGCTTAAACCACCGTTTTCAGCCTTCTTCCCTGTCTTTTCTCCGAGGTCTCTGCCATGAGCATTGAGTTAAGCCGTGTTATATGCTGCCCCCTCATCCCCGTGGGCCATAAATGGAGCCCTAGCATCCTAGTTCTTCCCTCTCCCGCAGCTGTGGTTGTTCCGGGATGCAGCGAGCTCGGAGTACTGAGCTAGGTCTGTGTCCTGCGCCTACGCATCTCCATTTCCGCACTTCTCCTTTCCCTCCTCTCCCGCTCACATGATTTGCCTGCCTTTAGGTGAATCCAGTAGTGGGCCTCTTCATCTTGCTTGTCTGTTGTGCAGGGAGTCCTTTGTGGAGTTATTGTTGTACGATTAAATTCTAGGGGAGCTTTACAGAGGCTCACTTCACGCCGCCGTTTTGATGACATCTGACTTAGTTTACTTAGCATAATGCCTTAAAATTTCATCAGTATTGTTGCAAATGGCAGGATTTTCTTCTGTTTTTAGAGTTGAGTAATATTCCATTGCGCTTGAGTTGATTTTCCTCAACTTACGATGGGGTAATGTCCCGATAAACTCACCGTAAGTTGAAAATATTATGTCAAAAATGCATTTAATACATCTAATCTACCAAGCATAATACCAAGCATCATAGCCTAGCCCAGCCTTCCTTAAATGTACTCAGAATTTTATATTAGCATACAGTTGGGCAAAATTATCTAATACAATGAATATAGTGTAACGTACTAGTTGTTGATCACTGATGATATGGCTGACTGGGAGCTACAGATTTCTGCCACAGCCCAGCAGCATGAGAGTATTGTACCAGGTATCACCGGTGTGAGAAAAGATCAACATTCAAAGTACAATTTCTACTGAATGCATATTGCTTTCACACCATCATAAAGTTGAAAAATCCTAAATTGAACCATCATAAGTCAGGGTGGAACCATTGAACAACAGTCTGTGTATAACACAACTTCTTCATCCTTTCATCCATTGATGGACACTTAGATTGTTTCCATGTCTTGGCTATTGTAAATAATGACGCAATGATCATGGGGGTACAGAAATATCCAGAAGGGGAATTGCTGGATCATATGGTACCATGTTTTCCTGAAAATAAGACCTAGCCAGATAATCAACTCTAATGCGTCTTTTGGAGCAAACCTTAATAAAAATATAAGACCCGGTCTTATTTTAATATTTTACTATAAGACCGGGTCTTATATTAATTTTTGCTCCAAAAGATGCATTAGAGATGATGGTCCAGCTAGGTCTTATTTTGGGGGAAACACGGTAGTTCTATTTTTAATTTTTTTTGGAAAACCCATACTCTTTTCGATAATGGCTGTGTTAATTTACATCCTACTAACAGTGTACAAGAATTCCCTTTTCTCTACATCTTCACCAACACTTATTTCTTGTCATGTTTTTTTTTTTTTTGTCTTTAACTAGGATTTAATTTATTCATGCATGTAGTCATCAGATAAGTATGGAAGAGTTCTAAGAAATATATTGGATTTGTTGGACTCTATATAGTGACAGCAGAAGACTTTTTCCTCATATCCCATTCCAGCCACATTTATACACTAGAGATTTCCTACACTATGGATGATATGTCAGAAGTTCCCATAGATTTTTTTTTTTGTAGTTATTGCCATTTTATTATTCATATTTTTTTTAATTAATTAATTTATTTATTAGTTTCATGTGTACAAAACAAGGTAATACTTAGACGTTCATCATTTATATCCCTCATACTGTGAACCCCCCTCCCCCCATCCACTATCCCTCCGACCTCACACTGAACCATCACATTATATATATAAAATTATAGTTGGCATTCATTAATGTTTAGCTTCTGATGTACCATGCCATGATCAGGTATCCACAGTATCCCTGAGGTGGTCTCCCAAATAGGACGCATGTCCATCGGATACCCAACAAAATCTTTACAACATTATAGAATACCTTCCCCAAATTAATTTTCAAAAAAAACCCCTGAGGCCATCTTGTGGTTACCAGCTGCTTCCAAATCCCTTCACCTTTCCCCTTATCCCCAACCCCCTCCCACACACCCATCTAACCACTCTCGGTTTTTTCTCTGCGTCCCCAAAACTGTCTCTGATTAGTTCATTCACATAGTCTTTTCTTTAGATTCCATATATAAGTGAGATCATATGGTACTTGTCTTTCTCTTTCTGACTTATTTCACTTAACATAATGTTCTCTAGATCCATCCATGTTGCTGCAAATGATAAGATTTCTTTCTTCTTTATGGCTGCGTAATACTCCATTGTATAAATGTACCACAGCTTCTTAATCCAGTCATCTACCGATGGGCATTTTGGTTGTTTCCATATCTTGGCTATTGTGTAAAGTGCTGCAATAAACATAGGAGTGCATACAGATTTTTGAATTGGAGTTTTGGATTTCTCCGGGTAGATGCCTAGGAGTGGAATTACTGGATCATAGGGTAGTTCCATTTTCAGATTCCTGAGATACCTCCATACTGTTTTCCATAGTGGCTGCACTAATCTGCAGTCCCACCAACAGTGCACTAGCGTTCCCTTTTCTCCACATCCGCGCCAGCATTTGTTGTTTGTTGATTTATTGATAATAGCCATTTTGACTGGAGTGAGGTGGTATCTCATTGTGGTTTTTATTTGCATTTCTCTGATGGTTAGTGAGGTTGAGCATTTCTTCATATGTCTTCTTGCCTTCTGTATGTCCTTTTTAGAGAAATGTCTCCCCAAGTCCTCTGCCCATTTTTTAATCGGGTTGTTTGTTTTTTTGGAGTTGAGTTGAGTAAGTTTTTTATAGATTTGTGATATTAATCCCTTATCAGATATATCATTGGCAAATATCTTTTCCCATAGAGTAGGATCCCTTTTTGTTTTATTGATGGTTTCCTTTGCTGTGAAAAAACTTTTTAGTTTGATGTAATCCCACATGTTTATTTTTTCTCTTACTTCGCTCGCGCGAGGGGATATATCAGTGAAAATCTTACTCCGGGTAATGTCCATGAAGTTTCTTCCTATATTTTCTTCTAGATATTTTATGGTTTCAGATCTTACATTTAAGTCTTTAAGCCATTTTGAATTTGTTTTTGTATATGGTGTAAGGAGGTGGTCCAGCTTCATTTTCTTGCATGTGTCCGTCCAGGTTTCCCAACACCACTTATTGAACAGACTATCTTTACCCCATCGTACATTCTTGCTTCCATTGTCGTAGATTAGATGGGCATATAGGCATGGATTTACGTCTGGACTCTCTATTCTGTTCCATTGATCTATGTATCTATTTTTATGCCAGTACCATGTTGTTTTGATTACTGTAGCCTTGTAGTATAGTTTGAAATCAGGTATCGTTATACCTCCCACTTTGTTCTTATTTCTCAAGATTGCTGAGGCTATCCGGGGTCTTTTATGGTCCCATATAAATTTTAGGATTATATGTTCTATTTCTGTGAAAAACGTCGTTGGTAGTTTGATAGGAATTGCGTTGAATATGTATATTGCCTTAGGCAGTATGGACATTTTAACTATATTAATTCTTCCTATCCATGAACATGGAATGTGTTTCCATCTATTTATGTCTTCTTTCATTTCTTTCTTCAGTGTTGTATAATTTTCTGAGTACAGATCCTTTACATCTTTGGTTAGATTTATTCCCAGATATTTTATAGTCTTTGGAGCAATTGTAAATGGAATTGTTTTTTTAATTTCTCCTTCTGCTATTGTATCATTGGTATATACAAATGCAACTGATTTCCGAATATTAATTTTATATCCTGCTACTTTACTAAATTCATCTATCAGTTCTAATAGTTTCTTGGTGGAGTCTTTAGGGTTCTCTATATATAGTATCATATCATCTGCATATAATGATAATTTTACTTCCTCCTTACCAATTTGGATGCCCTTTATTTCTTTTTCTTGTCTGATTGCTGTGGCTAGAACTTCCAGCACTATGTTGGATAGAAGTGGAGATAGTATGCAACCTTGCCTTGTTCCTGATCTTAGGGGGAATGGTTTTAGCTTTTCCCCATTCAGTATGCTGTTAGCTGTGGGTTTGTCATATATGGCCTTTATTATGTTAAGATATGATCCCTCTATTCCCACTCTCTTAAGGGTTTTTATCATAAAACGTTGCTGTATTTTATCAAATGCTTTTTCTGCATCTATTGATATGATCATGTGATTTTTATTTTTCATTTTGTTAATGTGGTGTATCACATTAATTGATTTGCGGATGTTGAACCACCCCTGCATACCAGGGATGAATCCCACTTGATCATGGTGTATGATCTTTTTAATGTATTGCTGAATTCTGTTTGCTAATAATTTGTTGAGAATTTTTGCATCTATGTTCATTAGAGATATTGGCCTGTAGTTTTCTTTCTTTGTGGTGTCTTTGTCTGCTTTTGGGATCAGGGTGATAGTGGCTTCGTAAAAAGTGTTTGGGAGTCTTCCTTCCTTCTGGATTTTTTGGAAGAGCTTGAGGAGAATAGGTGATAATTCTTTTTTGAACGTTTTGAAAAATTCACCTGTAAAGCCATCTGGTCCAGGGCTTTTGTTTGTTGGGAGATTATTGATTACTGATTCAATTTCCCTGGTGGTAATCAGACTGTTCAGGCTTTCTGTTTCTTCTTGAGTTAGCCTTGGAAGGTTGTGCGCCTCTAGAAAATTGTCCATTTCTTCAAGGTTGTCAAATTTGTTGGCATATAGTTGCTCATAGTAATTTCTTAAAATTTTTTGTATTTCTGTGGTGTCTGTTGTCACTTCTCCTCTTTCATTTCTGATTTTATTAATTTGGGTCCTCTCTCTCCTTTTTTTAATGAGTCTGGCTAAAGGTTTGTCAATTTTGTTTATCTTCTCTAAGAACCAACTCTTGGATTCATTGATCTTTTGTATTGTTTTTCTGGTCTCTATTTCATTTATTTCTGCTCTGATCCTTATTATCTCCTTCCTTGTGCTCCCTTTGGGTTTATTTTGCTGTTCTTTTTCCAGATCCCTTAAGTGTGAAGATAAACTGTCAATTAATGATGATTCTTGTTTCTTTAGGTAGGCCTGCAGTGCTATGAACTTCCCTCTTAGGACTGCTTTCGCAGCATCCCATAGATTTTGGGTCGTCGTGTTCTCATTCTCATTTGTCTCAAGATATCTTTTGATTTCTTCTTTGATCTGCTGCTTGACCCATTCATTATTTAGCAACATGTTATTCAGCCTCCATGAATTGGTGTATCTTCCTGGTTTTTTTTCCCCTGTAGTTCATTTCTAATTTCATAGCACTGTGGTCAGAGAAGACAATTGGTATGATTTCAATTTTCTTAAATTTATCAAGGCTTGTCTTGTGTCCTAACATATGATCTATCTTAGAAAATGTTCCATGTGCACTTGAGAAGAACGTGTATTCTGCAGCATTGGGGTGAAATGCTCTGAAAATATCAATTAAATCCAACTGCTCCAAAGTATCATTTAAGGCTGTTGTTTCCATATTGATTTTCTGTCTGGAGGACCTGTCCCTTGTTGTCAGAGGTGTGTTGAAGTCCCCTACTATGATAGTGTTGCTGTTGATCTCTGTCTTTATGTCCATCAGTACCTGTTTTATATATTTAGGTGCTCCTATGTTAGGTGCATAGATGTTTACTAGGGTTATGTCCTCTTGTCGGATTGATCCCTTTATTATTATATAGTGCCCATCTTTGTCTTTTAATATGTTTTTCATTTTAAAGTCTATTTTGTCAGATATAAGTATTGCAACTCCAGCTTTTTTTTTGCTTCCATTTGCATGAAATATGTTACTCCAACCCTTCACTTTCAGCCTGTGTGTGTCTTTTGATCTGAAATGAGTCTCTTGTATACAGCATATACAAGGGTCTTGCTTCCTTATCCACTCAGCCACCCTATGTCTCTTGATTGGAGCGTTTAATCCATTTACATTTAAAGTGATTATTGATAGGTACATAGTTATTGCCATTTTTAGATTTGTAGTAAATTGTTTTCATCTTTCTTCTATTTACAGAAGTCCTTTTAGTATTTCTTGCAATGCTGGCTTGGTTGTCATAAATTCTTTCAGTTTGTTCTTTTCTGGGAAGCTCTTTATCTCTCCATCAACTTTAAATGATAGCCTTGCTGGATAAAGCAATCTAGGTTGTAGGCCTTTGTGTTCCATCACTTTGAGTATCTCCTGCCACTCCCTCCTTGCCTTCAATGTTTCTGTAGAAAAGTCATTTGATAGTATTATGGGAGTTCCCTTGTATGTGACCTTCTGCCTTTCTCTTGCTGCTTTCAAGATTCTCTCTTTGTCTTTAAGCTTTGCCATTTTAACTATAATGTGTCTTGGTGTGGGCCTGTTTGGGTTTATCCTGGTTGGAACTCTCTGCACTTCCTGGGCTTGTATGTTGGTTTCCTTCATCAGGTTAGGGAAGTTTTCGGACATTATTACCTCAAATATGTTCTCAATCCCTTGCTTCTTCTCTTCGCCTTCTGGTATTCCTATGATGCGCATGTTGTTGCGCTTGATGTTATCCCAGAGGTCTCTTAACCCATCTTCATTGTTTTTTATTCTTTTTTCTTTCTGTTGTTCAGTTTGAGTGATCTCTGCTAACTTGTCTTCTAAGTCGCTGATTCGGTCCTCTGCTTCATCTAACCTGCTGGTCATTCCTTCAAGTGAGTTCTTAATTTCGGTAATTGTGTTCTTTAGTTCTAGCTGGTTGTTCGTTAAGATTTCTACATCCTTTTTTAGCTCTAACTGGTTGTTCTTTATGATTTCTATATCCTTCTTTATGTCTTCTCTAAGCTCCTTAAACATTCTTATCACCAGTGTTCTGAACTCTGTCTCTGACATGTTGGTTACCTCTGCTTCATTTGGTTCCAGTTGTGGAGGTTTCTTCTGTTCTTTTATTTGGGACATGTTTCTTTGTCTCCCCATTCTGACTGACTCTCTGTGTTTGCTTTGATGTATTAGGAAGATCCCCTAGAGCTCTTAGTTCTTGCTGGGTTATCTTATGAAGTATGTGTCCTTTATATTTGACTTGGACTACTTCGTTCTTCTCTGCATGTGCTCCACAGGTGGCTCGTGTGTTTAGTATATCGTCCTGTTCAAGAAGAACTTTAATTGCTTTTTGCTAGTGAGTAGGTGGGTTTAACTCCTAGGCCGACTATTTGTGAAACTTGGCTCTGCTCACCACAGGATGTTCTGCTGGGTGAGGGTTGGCCACTTAAATGAGGTTTGGCCTCTATGGGCTCTTGGGCCTTCAGAGGATTCCCTCTGGGTGTGTGACTTGTAGGTCAAACCCGGTAGTACTCTGGTTTGGTCCAGAGTTGGCTTCTGTGTATGTTGAATCTTGTGCCTCTTAAGCTGGGCCCTGGTAGGGCAGTTTCAGCGCAAATCAAGTTACCAAGTACAACAACAACAACAACAAAGAGAACAAATCAAGTACATTCACATGTAAAATACAACCAACAATCCCCCCTCAACATAGGCAAAGATATCAAAGAAATAATGACAGAACAAAGCAAATCACAACAAGCAGAAAAAAAAAAAAAAAAAAACACCAAGCAAAGCAAAGCAGAAAGCAGAACCAGTCTTGGCTTAAGCCCACCAAGTAATCTCCAGGTTGTCCTCCGCTGTGCCAAAGAGTTCCCTGCCTATTGCGCAGGCAGCGCTGCTCACCTGGTGCCCAGAGTGAATCTGGGAGTGTAGATTTAAATGCGAGGGGCTGAGGGGTCTGGATGACAGTTTTCAGAGAGACCATGCAGTTTCTGTCCTTTCCTGCACAAATGCACGCTGAGAGTAGCTCCACCAGCCCTGTGCTCAGTACTCCTGAGTCTTAGGGCCCTCCTTCCATGGGTGACTTGTAGGTCAAACCCGGTAGTACTCTGGTTTGGTCCAGAGTTGGCCTCTGGATATGTTGAATCTTGTGCCTCTTAAGCTGGGCCCTGGTAGGGCAGTTTTCAGCACAAATAAAGTTACCAAGTACAACAACAACAGCAACAACAAAGAAAACAAATCAAGTACATTCACATGTAAAATACAACCGACAATCCCCACTCAACATAGGCAAAGATATCAAAGAAATAAAGACAGAACAAAGCAAATCACAACAAGCAGAAAAAAGAAAAAAAAGAAGAGAAAGAAAGAAAAAAAAGAAAAAGAAAAGAAAGGAAAAAAGAGAAAAACAAAGCAAAACAACCCAAAACAAAACAAAAACAAAAACAAAAGCAAAACAAAACAAAACAAACAAAACAAACAAACAAAAAAAAATCACCAAGCAAAGCAAAACAGAAATCAGCACCAGTCTTGGTTTAAGCCCACCAGGTAATCTCCAGGTTGTCCTCCGCTGTCTTGTCATGTTTTTTAATCATAACCATTGTATTAGGTGTGTGGTGATATCTTATTGTGGTTTTGATTTGCATTTTCCTGATGATTAGTGATACTGAACACCTCATTATGTACCTGATGGCCATTTGAATATCTTTTTTTTTTTTTTTTTGGAAAAATGTCTATTCTGTTCCTCTGTCCAATTTTTAATTGGATTAGTTATTGTTTTTACTGTTGATTTATATAAGTTTCTTGGATATTAACCCCTTAACAAATACATGGTTGGCATATAATTTCTTCTATTTCATAGGATGCCTTTTCATTTTGATGATGTTTTTCTTTGCTGTGTGGAAACTTTTTAGTCTGATATAATCCCACTTGTTTAATTTTACTGTGTTGCTTGTGCTTTCAGTGTCATATCTAAAGAATATCACTAACACCCATGTCAAGGAGATTTTTCCCTATGTTTTCTTCTAGGAGAAGTATGGTTTCAGGTCTTACATTAAATTCATATTTAATTTTGGGTTAATATTTGTGTATTGTGTATGATAGGGGTAGTTTTATTATTTTGCATGTGAATACCCAGTTTTACCAACATTTATTGAAGAGGATATCTCTTTCTCATTGAGTATTCTTGGCTCTCTTTTTTAATTTTAGTTGATATGGGTTATTTTTGGGCTCTTAATTCTGTTCCACTGGTCTATATGTCTATTTTTATGCCAGTATCATACTGTTTTGATTACACTAACTTTTTAATATAGTTTGTAATCTAGAAATGTATTGTTTCCTTTGTTCTTTCTCAAGATTGCTTTGGATATTTGAGATCTCATGGTTCCATACAAATTTTAGGATTGAATTTTTTCTATTTCTGTGAAAAATTGCCATTGGAATCTTGATAGGGATTGTATTGAATCTGAAAAATTGCTTTGGTTATTATTAAAATTTTTAAATGTCAACTCTTTCAATCCATGAGCACAGGATATCTTTCCATTCATTTCTATCTTCTTCGATTTCTTTCACCAGTGTCTTAGTTTTCAGTGTATAGATCTTTCACCTTCTTTGTTAAAATTATTCCTAAGTATTTTTTTTTGATGCTATTGTAAATGGGATTACTTTTTAATCACTCTTTCTGATAGTTCATTATTAGAGTATAGAAATACAACTGATATTTTGTATGTTTATTTTGTATCCTGCAACCTTACTGAATTATTTTTTTATTAGTTTTAATAGTTTTTTGGTGGTCTTTTGGGTTTTCTATATATAATTGTGTCATCTGCAAACAGAAATGTTTTTACTTCTTCCTTTCCAATTTGGATGACTTTTATTTCTTATTCTTGCCTTATTACTCTGCTTAGGACTTTCATGAACCTGCTGAATAGGAATGGTGAGAGTGGGCACCCTCGTCTTATTCCTGGTCTTAGAAGGAAAATTTATCCTTTCGTTGTTGAGTATGATGTTAGCTATGGGCTTGTCATATATGGCCTTTATTATTTTGAGAAAATTTCCTTCTATACTCAATTTGTTGAGAGTTGTGTCATGAATAGATTTTGAATTTTGTCATGTCACATTCTTTTTCTGCATCTATTCAGATGATTATATGGTTTTTATCTTCCATTCTATTAATGTGATGTATCATATTTATTGCTTTGCGTATGTTGAACCAGTCTTGTATCCCAGAGATGAATCCCACTTGATCATGGTGAATGTCCATTTTAATGTACTATGGAATTGGTTTGCTGGTATTTTGCTGAGAATTTTTACATCTATATCCATCAGGGATATTGGTCTATAGTTTTTCTTTCTTGTAGTATTCTTATCTGGATTCCATATAATTGTAATGCTTGCCTTGTAAAATGAATTTAGAAGTGTTCCTTCACCTTCAATTTCTTGGAAGAGTTTGAGAAAGATTGGCATGAATTCTTTAAATGTTTGGTAGATTTTACCTGTGAAACCATCTGGTCCTATGCTGAGCTTTTCTTTGTTGGGAGATTTTTGATTATTGACTCAATCTCCTTATTAGTAATCGATCTGTTCATATGTCCTATTTCTTTATGATTCAGTCTTGGTAGGTTGTGTGTTTCTAGGAAATTTATCCATTTCTTCTAGGTTATCCAGTTTGTTGGCATGTAATTGTTCATAGTAGCCTCTATGATCTTTTGTATTTCTGTGGTATCAAATGTAATGTCTTCTTTTTCATTTATAATTTTATTTATTTGGTCCTCCCTCTCTTTTTCCTTGGTTAGACAAGCTAAAGTTTTGTCAGTTTTGGTAACTTTTCTTTAAACAGTCATGCCTTTTTTTTTTTTTTAAGGTATATTTACCCATATATTTAACATTTCTGGTGCTTTTCTTTCCTTCTTGTAGATTTGTGATTCCATCTGGTGTCAGCTCTTTGCAGCATGCATAACTTCCTTTAGCATTTCTTTTAGTGCAGGTCAGCTGGTGACAATTCTGTCAGATTTCGTTTATTTTCAATGTCTTTATTTTGCCTTCATTTTGAAAAACCGTTTCTCTGGATATAATATTCTGGTTTGACAGCTATTCCCCCCCACCCCCCACCTCAGAACTTTAAATATGATGTTCCATTGTCTTTGGAACTCCGTTGGTTTTTTTGAAAAGTTATTTGTGGTGGAGGAATGATAGCTGGAGCACAGAGGACTTTTAGAGCTGTAAAATACTCTGCATGATAGTGTAATGATGGCTGCATATAGTTATAAGGTTATCCAAACCTACAGAATGCACAAGACCAAGAGTGAACCCTAATGTAAACTGTAGACTCTGGTTGATAATAATGTGTCAATGTAGGTTCATCAGTTGTAATAAATGTTCCACTGTGGGGAGGCATATTGATAGCTGGGGAGGCTGTACATGTGTGGGGGCAGGTGGTATGTGGGAAATCTCTGTACCTTCTTTTCAGTTTTGCTGTGAACCTAAAACTGCTTAAAAAATAAAATCTAAAAATAATTTAAGCAATCACAAAAATGTTAGTCATATTTCTTGTCTTCCATATGTGGTGTGTAATTTCTCTCTGTCTTCTTTCAAGATATTCTTTTTTTTTAATTAAGAATTTCTTTATCTTTGGTTTTTACTAGTTTGCCTATGATATGCTCACAGCCAGGTTAGTTTTGTTTAGTTTTTATCCAGCTAGGGATCAATGAGTTTGTTGGATCTATACGGTTATGTTTTCACTAAATCTACACTAGTAAAGAAACTAATGTTTAAGTGGGTTTTAAAGCATTTTAAGATGTTTATAGTGGGAAATGTTTTAGAAGCATGATATAGTACTAGATATTATTGTAAGTAGAGAGATTAGGAAGAAATATCATGTAATCTATCTGATGCAATCTATAATTTATAAAGTAAAAATATATTGACATGAAAAGGATAAGCCAATGAATTTTTATAGTAAAAGTATTTTCTTTGACTGAATTATAAATTTATTCTTAGTGTAGCTACATGCGTTCCACACAATAGATTTACATGCATTTCACACAATAGATTGTGAGATGATTCAGATTTTTGCTCTGACAACTCCTCTCTTATCCCTTCCCTTCCTTTCCCTTCCCTTCCCTTCCCTTCCCTTCCCTTCCCTTCCCTTCCCTTCCCTTCCCTTCCCTTCCCTTCCCTTTCCTTTCCCCCCTTTTTCCTTTCCTCCCATTCCCTCCTTTTTCCTTTCCTCTTATCTTTCCTTCTTTTTTCTTTCCTTTATCTCCTTTGTTTTCTTTATCTACATGCCATTGAGAGCCTGGCATTTCTAATATACCATAGGTATTAATTTTGAAAATAGAATAAAAATACAAATTCTAATATTGAACACTTAAATGAAGCTTGGAAGTAAAGCTAATATACCTTAAATCCATATTGAATTCATTGCATAGATTCATTGCAGTAATCCTTTGCATATTAAAAAACTCAAAGAATAAGAAAATAACATTGATTATAAATCAAAGATATTGTCTATTCAAATTCATTGTAAAGACAAGAGAGAAAAATATTGATATTGATGAGAGAAAAGTTCATTATATGTAGAAAAATTATTTATACTATAAACCAAGTTCTTTTTTTATAAGTAATTCCAAGAAAATAAGATGTTTTTTTCCATCGTCCTTTTCTCTAGTCTGTATAATTTACCTCAGATTAATTCATATTTCTGAAACGTGGCAGTCATGAGATGTTTATGAACAAAGAACAATTTGTAGTAAAGATGACATCAGTGTGGCTTTTGGTATATGCTATATTCTTACATAAAGTATTTTTCCAGTCCTTTTTTAGATTTGGGAATCTAATTTATAGCAGAAGCTGAAAGCCTGATCTCTACCCGGTGGTCCTTCTTGAACTTCACAATCAAGTGTTCTTTCTTGGCTGCCAATTAATCTTGGGCAACCTTCTTTGTTTTGGGCCACCTACCCTCTCCCTCCGCACGCCTAATCTCCACTGTACTATCCTCACTTCATCTCTGAATCTGCTACTCCTGTGGCCTGAAGATCCATCGCTCCCCCTGCCTCTTCTCTGCTCAGTATTTGACCTCTGCAGGATATGTTTCTCAGACTCCCCTGTCAGTTGGCTTCCCATTGGGTGCAGCTAATTGATGAGCGATTGGAGGGAGAAGGAGGGGAGAAGACAGAGCATTGCTGTCCTTCCCCACAGCCTTAGGTGGCATGGCAGACAGCAGCTGCATCTCCTTGCGACTGCAGCTCCTACCAGACAGCCCTGAGGTGGTTCTAGTTTCCATTCGGTGGTGCTGCTCCCAGGTCTCAGGTGGCGCTGCTTCTTCCTTTCGTCCCCAGCCTAAGAGCAGCAGGGGTTTCCTGCTATTGCTAACCTCGGGGTTATCGGCCGCTTCATTTTGGCATCTCAGCTCTTAACATCCATGTAACCACTTCTCCGTAATAAATTCCTATTGTTGTAAATATATGAAGAACTTTTGTTTTTCTGGTTAAACACTAATGGATGCAATCACTTACAAATTGCCTTTTCACTGATTGTCTATAACAGGATTTGTTATCATAATTATGATTCTTAGTGGTAGGCACTAACCAACACAGACATTCAAGGCTTTCCTTTAGTTCTTAGAGAAAATGAAAAGCAACTCCATAGACTAATTTTTATGTATCATAAGAGCTTCTTACTAGTGATCTAGTAGATGTATTATTAAAGGTTACAAACATTTAATACACCTATAGCAAAATGCTTTTAATAGCATTGATGAAAAGACTTCTAAATATTGTGAGTATTAATTAATAGTGGTGTGCCTATATATGTTGATGTATCGATATAATTATTTACAACATGAGATACCATCTCCCTTATTAGCTTGTGAACTTCATATCTGACCATGTATTAAATTTTGTATTTAGAAAATAGATTTTTTTTTTTTTTAAAATGAAAGCTTCTGAAAAACACAGGTTTCTGAAACTATTACCAAACTCACTGGAGACTCATTGGAGAAGGGAGGCCAGGAAGCTGTGCTTTTAACAACCTTCCCAGGTGACTCTTCTGAAGCTAGCTTCTCATTTTCATTATGCGTGTTTAGGAAGACAGCATGACAAGTAGAAGACTGAACACAAATACCATTTTCCGAAGTCCTAGCTGACTATTTGATTATTGCTTATTTCTGAGAAGTTTACAGGGACTGGAAATAAACATTGGACATGGTATTTGAAACACCCAAATCCACTTCAGACTTTTATGATGCAGTGAGAGGGGCCCGTTATTTCCTTGAAGCTGTTATCTTCTGAGGGTGACTACAAAAACACTTAGTCATTCTGAGGTGTGACTATTTCTGTCTGATGGACAGGAAAGGGGGAAAATTTTACTCACATCAATTAATAAAGAAGTTCTGGAACGATCTTATATTTCCAGAAAATAAGTCAACCTAGTAACACCACGAGTGTTCTTTGTACTTGTTTTGAATTATGTGCAGCTCAGATGTAGTCCAGGTGTGAAACAGGGGTCACAAAACACTATTTTCTCAATGTGAATCTATCTTCAAAGTTCCTGTAAGCTCTTCCTTGGGGTTTTCCATATATGCTCACCGTGGGAGAGATTGCTAGCTGCCCTTCAGTGGCCACTCTCACCATGTACGTTGGTGTTAGGACTTTCAGATGGGCACACTGCTGCCCGAACATTTCCCAGTCTTACTTTCAACTGGGTGCAGCCATGTGATTTAGCTCTCTCCAGAAGGTTAAATGTGGAAATGATACATGTGATGTCTGGGTTTATAAGTGGAAGGGCCATGCTTCCCACTTTCTCCTTTCCTCTCCGCTAGGGATTGGGATGCCGGTGTGGTGGTAAGGGGGGTAAGTGTGTGGGGCTTGCCGAGAACTAGGAAGAAAGAGCAGCTGGTGGGGTGGGGCCCGGGATGGGAGGTCTCCAACGTGCATAGCCGCTGTATCAGCTAGGATTTTGCAAGAAAGAGAAATAAGCATCTATTCTACGTGAGGCAGTGTTACTGGGTCAGTTGCACACCGCCACACTCGTGCTCGACCCTGGTAATGTAGTTATGTTAGTCACCATTCCTTCTACTCCAGCAGTGTCGAGGCCACACAGAGTGCCAGAACCTGTGAGGCAGCTCGACTGGCACTGGATGGTGGAGGCACTTATATACTGCTGTGAAAGCAATTCCCACAGATGCCAAAGTTGCCAGAGCCTACTCCACCCAAAGCTTACCAGATGCTGCTTCGCTATGACATGTAGGACTTTCTGGGTTACTGCTCAAGCCACTGGAACTATTGGCCACCTCTCAGACAAGGTGAGCTCTGTCACAATCCTGGGATGTTCAGGCTTATCTCAAGTCAGTCGATGAGCAGATAATCATTGAGCAACTATTATATTTGGATTTCTGCCAGATTCGACTGATAGCAAGATATAAAAGAGAAGATTGAGTCTCTGAGGATCTTATTTAGGGGATAGGATATGCAAGTATTAAGTCAGATGGCACATGAGAGCTCGTCTAGTCCAAGCTCCCAATTTGCAAATGTAGAGAAATGAAGACTTAGAGAAGCTGTGATCTGCCCAATTCCTTATCCTATTTGTTGTTTTGTTTCCCAATACTGTCTCTTTTTCATCACACTACATCATCTGTCATTCAGAGTAGGGCTTCTCAAACTTCCCTGAGTATGTGAAGTGCCTGGGATCTTGCAACACAGATTCTGACGTTTGTTCTGGGGTGGGGCCTGGGACTCTGCATTTCTAACCAGTGCCTAGGACATGGGGATGCTGCTGTTCTTTGTACCCAACTTTGAGCAGCAAAGATTCAGAGAAAGTAAAGGTAAAGTGCTAAGGAAATATTACAAATGGTCATCTTGGAAGAGTTCCTAGCAGTCTTCCTACTTCCTGGGGGTTGGGAGGCAGACAGGCATGGAGGACGGGCCACATATGAGCAGAGCGTGGGGACAGTTTTGCGTGTAGGACAGTGTGAGGTAGATGGCATGCTGCTGACTTGCTAGTTGCCTCCACTGTACAATGTGATCAGGCCCCACCCTCCTCTGTTGAGAGGAAACTCCACCCTGGGATCACTGTGAAACTGAGATTGGGCTTGAGCCACACTATAGAGAAGCTTGAAGGAAAGCATGAGGGGTGGGTCCTCCGAGAGCTCAAGCAGCTAAGGGGTTGGGTTGTCCTAGTTACCTTGAATATATGCCCATTACTGATTTCCAAGCCTACTGGAAAGGTTTATAAATGTTCAGACTCCAGAAATTAGCTAGTACACAGGGAGGGTGTGGCCACTGTCAGCTCCAACTGCTGTAACAAAATACCACAGAGTGGGGGCTGAAACAACAGTCATTTAGTTTCTCACAGTCTGGAGCCTGGAAGTTCAAGATCAAGTTTCCAGCAGGGTTCAATTTCTGGTAAGAGCTCTTTTCCTGTCTTGAAGGCGGCCACCTTCTCACTGTGTCCTCACATGGTAGAGAGAGCAAGCAAGCTCTCTGGGGTCTGTTCTTATAAGGACATTAGTCCTATCCTATCGGTGCCCCACTCTCGTGACCTCATTTAACCTTAATTGCTTTCTTACTCCAAATATAGACCCATCAGAGGTTAGGGCTCCATATGAATTTGGTGGGGGGACATAAATCAGTTCACAGCAGCTACCTTAGTCAGAGGACAATCTGAGATGTTGATACACTAGATAGAGAAGACTACCGTGTTTCCCTGAAAATAAGACCTACCTGGACAATCAGCTCTAATGTGTCTTTTGGAGCAAAAATTAATATAAGACCTCATCTTATTTTACTATAATATAAGACTGGGTATGTAATATAATATAATACCCAATCTTATTTTACTATAAGACCCAGCCTTCATAATATAATAAATAGAATAGAATAGAATAACAAGCCCTCCTGAAACTGCCCCAACCAGTTTTCCTTCTAGAGCTCATTGGAAATATAAACTGTGAGAACATGAGTATGAAGTAATGCTGTTCGAAAATATGTTTTTTTGCGAAACTCAGTATGTGTCTGAGATTGATATCTTCTTTACAATGTCTTCTTTATCCTTAAAGGATTTACTCTTTATTCATAGCTTGTCTGTATAGAAAAATCAACCTACATTTTCTCCTTGTTGAGGCCTTAGGGCCTTTTCTTTCCTTGCTTAGGAGTCTGAAACAAATTACACTGTGCAGTCCTTCTCATCGCCAAGGAACCCAACTGAGAGGGCCTTTTGCGACCTCAAAGGGAAAGCAGGCTGGATATTTAGGTAGCGCATGAATAACAGATTACAGTAGTGTGTATAAAAATCATCTGAATTTCTGTGGTTTTAATGAGATAACTGACTTATACTATGACTTCCGTGACATTTAACTGGTAATGCTGAAACGCACAGTATATAACCATTATCCCCGTCACCTGGCTTGGTCATACAGGTTTGAATTGTGACAGTAGTGGGGGTAGTAGGAAAAAATATCAGAGACCTGAGAGCAGCTGCAATAGACAGTAAGCATTAGAACTTTCTCCCTCAAGTTTTATTTACTTATCTGCTATTTATTTGCAACAGAACTGTAATTCTGGAACTTTGATGGTCAATAGCTGCAATTTATTGTGCTAGGGACAGCTGTAAATGTTTTACATAGATTCATTACCACCAGGCTGTGAGACATTGATAATCCTATTTTACAGAGCAGAAAACTAAGGCCCAGAGAGTACGTTACTGCCTGATATCACAGCTAATAAGTCCCTCTGGCCTCTGTCTGAGTGTGAGCCGCCGCTCTTGGCCAGCGTGCCATGTGGCTGGTACTGCTGCTGCTGCTGGGTGGAGGCTCACATGCCCAGTTATAGGCTGAGCCCGAGGGCACCGCCAGCCTCCCAGAGAGCCAATCTGAGGGACAAGTCTGTGTTGGCTAATTTACTGCAGGTTTCACTGAAGGATAGCTATGACAGCCCTTGTTCAGGGCAAATGGTGGTGGCTGGACCATTCGTGGTTCTTCAGTGTGTCTCAAATCTGGCTGCGTATTAGTCACGTGGGGAGCTTTAAAAAAATCCCATTACATGGTCTCTGCAGGGATTCTGGTTTAATCTCTTTCGATGGGACTCAAGCATCGTACTATTTATGAACTCTTCAGGTGAGCCAAGGCTGAGAATCCTGTTCTAGAGCCTTCTGAGGCTCCGAACTTTAATAGTTGATGCAAGTATCAATGTGTCCTGTATAAAAACACTTTGAATTATATAAATTAACTCTGCAACCTTAACAAGAGTCTGGAATGTTATAGCAGTTGTGAAAAATGGGCTATATAGAGGAACTCTGGAATTTATTTATGTGTCCCGAGGTCAGAGGGACATAAATCCTGTTCTCAAGTGCACAGCAAGCAGCGTTGGAGGGAACAGTGTGGAAAAGTCTGTCGGGAATTCACAGGCTTCTCCTCTCAGCCTAGAATTTCCCTTAGCAATGACATTGACAGTCTGCCCAGTTTGAAATCTTGTAAGTCGTGAAGTCACTGCCACCTAGTGTTGCTTCTTTTCTTTTTTTTTCCTTTCTTTCCTTTTTTACCTCCCTTTCCCATCTTTCCATTTTTCCTTCCCTCTCTCCCTCTCTTCTTCTTTTCTTCCTTTCTTCTTTTTCTGAAATTAACTGATGTTTTACCAAGGCTAGGAAATTAGTTTTGGCTTAGATAGACGGACGATGTAAGCTCATATTCTCATATCTATTGTCAGGGCCCCTGCCAGGGGTCACTTCCAGTTTGAAATCAGTTAGCCTATGAGGAATTGCTATGAGGAATTTATTTTATGTCATCCATTATGTTTTCTGGAAGGAAAATGGTGCTTAGCGCATATTTCTAGAATCTGCCTGATTTTGTTTAGTGTTGGCTTCTCCTGTATCTGTTGTTAACCCAACCAGAACAACCTTACAAAGAGATATTTAAAATGTCTAGCTTTGTGGACAATGACTAATGTGTGGCTAAAGAGTGATAAGGGGGGTTTTGACTTAGCCTTTCCTTTTTTCAATCCCCACATCAGGTCTACCAGCTAGTCCTATCAACCCCACTTCCAAAATATATCCCTAACCTATCACTTCTCTTGGTCCGCATGATTGCCACTTTGTTCCATGCCACTGTCATCCTTTGCCTGGCCTATAGAAAGAGTCACTTACCTGTTCTCTGCATCCTCCTGCGTCTCCACTCTTCTTTACACAATTACCAAACAGCCATTAGAAGTAGGAATCTAGCCATGAAAACCCACTGACGTCTTCCCTTATCATGACTTGGGGGGATTGCTGTGTCATCTGCGCACCCCCTACTCAGACTTCCTACCTAGCAGCCATACTACTCTCCTCGGGTCCTTTGTACTCACTGTTCCCTCTGCCTGGAACCCTCTTTCCTGAACCACACGGCCACTGTCCTGTAGATGTCAGTTTATATGGCGACTTAGGGTAGGTGTGGGTCACCCAAATCTCTCTCTTTCATGTAACCCTCTTATTTTTTCAAAGGACTTATCACTGGAGTGGTGAGAGGTGAGGCAGGGGGGTTGAGATTATGCAGAATTCTGTGTGACATAGAATTTAGACTTGAATCTTTTATTCCTGACATTTAACCTGCTACATATTAAGAGTTCAACAAATGTGAGGAGTCTAAGATTGTACCCTATATGCAAGCTAACAAATTACAATTTCACGGATGCTGGTAGAAGGCATGAGACCCCTAAGTCAACAATAGCTGGCACTAGTAGTAACCAAGTGTGAACATTTTAGGGGCCGTTTCTCCAATTCCCACTGATCAACTCAAAGAGGGCCAGGTGGTACTTGGAGTTGAAGTGGTTTGCATTACAGGAGAGGAGCCCTGAGTTTAGGGAACTGAGTCTTTCATAATAGGAAGTAGGCATGTCTGCCCTTTGCTTGGTGGTGGTGGGGGGCTATCTCTATTTTCCAAGGCTGTTTGCTATAAGATGATACTGGAAAAGATAGCCTACAAGAAAGGATAGTCAGTACCTTGCTTCAAAACTGTGCAAAAAGACCCATAGAAGATTGTCTCCCAACAATGGCTTGTGTAAAAAGATCTTAGGAAATCCATGGCTAATGCATCAAATCCTGGACATCACATTCCCTGAGAGGCTGCAAGAAAGTGAATCAGGAATATGGGCAGTTGTATGGAATTACCCTGGCAATGTCTTATGGCAATACATAAGTAAATATTATCTCAGAGCTACAGTGTAGGGACTCAATAAATGATAGTTAAGTGAATAGAGAATTAAGATAAGCCTGTATTTTAAATGATAAGGATGATTTATTTAACTGGAGAAAGTTAATGGGGTAGGAGTAATATCTCCCTGCATTTTATTCTTTATAGACTTATATATTTTTATTTTTCCCTAAAGAGCATTGCTTATGTTTATAAATACCTGCTAAATAAATAAGTACTATTTTAAACAATATATTTAAATAAATGAAAGAGCTACCTATAAATGGCAGCTTTATCATGAGAATTTGTTTTAGGCAGAGGCCTGTAAGGAATGTATCGACTAGCTCTGACCTTGGACAAGTCACCTAACTTTATAACTTTACAAAAAATAACATAGAACTTTTTATGTGCCTTGCTTTTTTTACTTCTATTAAATTTATAACTGGGACTAAGTGGTTTTAAAAATCTCTTACTTTATGATTTTATAAAAATCCTAGATCTCAGGAAGAAGAATTAGGTTGTATATTAGGCCTAACTTTTAGGCTGTAAGAATTGTAACACTGAACTTTCAGTGTTAGGAGTTTTGTAAGTTTTTCCTCAAGTGTTTTTAAGCAAAGGTAGCCTGCGGCCCTGCAGCAGTGTAAATGTAGTCCAAACAGGATGCAGAGGAATTGATTTACGGTTCCCTGTGTGTCCTAAAGCATATGACCTTCTCTAAACGAATGATCAGCTTTTAACAGAGTCTAGATATGGATTTTAGGTCTTGACCTACTTCTTTTCACCTTTTTATGCATTTACTAAAGGGGAGGGGGAGTGGAGTAACAACCCCACCCACCTGTCAGTTACACAAGAGGAGGTGTGTTTGTTTAGCTGAGAATTAGATATTAGCTACCGTGAGGCCTGCCAACTTCCAGGCTCCCACTGGACACTGTTTTCTTCTAGTTACTTCTGTGTAGCTATAGAGGCTTCAGCAAGTAGGTTTCTGAGAGAAGCCAAAAAAGGAGATCAAAGACCCTTGAATGGATTATGGGATGAAAACAGGAGAGAAATGAGGGTGATTCCATGTCCGGTGGTGAACACCAAATATTCTTGAGTGGGTATGTGTGCTTGTACCTTAGTGGGTCCCACCAGGACCATTACTCAATCTGGAAGTCCTACTCTGAAAATTCAGCCGGCTACAGTTTTCATCCATTTTCGAAGATTTTACTTGAGGAAAATGTCTACTGATTCAGCAGAATCCATTTCTCCTCCACTCCCCCTGCGTCATTTTCTACTTCACTCTCCATCATCCCTCCATCCATGAGTTATTACCTATTTTTTCATTGATTGTAGTGTCTTGTGACTGCTGACCATGTTCTCATTTAAGTGAAAAGTGAATTCTTTTCTGTTATTGACTGTGTTAACAAGAATTATGGAAAAAGTGAAAAAGTGATAGCTTGTTCATGGCACCAATGTGAGCATAATATTAATTATTACTATAATGGCTAACATTTGTGAATCATCACTATGTTCGTGGCACCGACCGAAGCACATAAGGGCACTGATTTAAGTGCATCATCCTCATATTAATTCCCTATGGAGGTGCCACTATCATCTCTATATTATAGACAATGAAACGAAGCTGCAAGGTTAATTGATGTGAAACAGGAAATGACAAGTCCACACGGGGCACAATTCTGCAGGCAAAAGCCTACTTCGTGCTCCATTACAGCAGAAGCTTCTGTCCCTGGCAAAGATGGAACAGGCCTACCAGTGACCCACTGAGAGGCAATTTCTATAAAGGTACCTGCAGGTTTCATTACCTGTCATTGGAATCCTACAGGATGTCCAGGTATGCCACCAAACTGCAAAAATGGCACAGATATCTCTATTTCACATCATTGTCTCTAGCTGAAAAGGAAACAGTGCCATCGGTTTGGTTTGTTAGCTGAACTTTTGCTAGCAATGAGAACTCTGCAAGGGTCCTACATGACACAGTGGTTAAAGTTTGGGCTCTCAATCCAGAGTGTGTAGAATCAAATCCCAATTCTCCCACCTCCCAGTTGTGTGACCTCGGGTACATTGCTTAATCTTTAGGAACTCGGTTCTATCATCTGTAAAACAGGGATGGTAAAAGGACTTCATATCTTTTCTCCTACCCTTTGAAATGTGCAATTCAGTGGATTTTAATATATTCACACAGGTTCACATGAAATAGCACCATTATGGAATTCCAGAGCAGGGTCACCATCCCCAACAGAACACCCATATTCATTGGCAGTCATTCCAAAATTCCTCCCTCCACCCCAGCTCCATGATACCAACTAATGTACTTTTGTTTTTATAACACATACTCAATAACTGTTTATTCAAATTAGTTTATAATCATATTAATTATTGGGTAGCTGAATAAATCGTGATATGTGCACATACGAAAAAATAGAGAATCTAGAGTTCTCTTTATGGACTGTAAATTTCATATTTCAGTGTCATTATACTACTGTATGTTCAGGAATGGATTAAATAATGATTCTGAGATACTGTTTTAATTTTCATTTGTAGCTCATATGTTTTCTGTGATTTAGGATATATTTTGTGAATTTTAAGATAGGGTCAATTAAATAAGTTAATTAGCCTTATAATTACAATGAGGCTATATGGAAATGTTTTCCATGCCTAATCTGACAAGACTGGGGTCCCACATCAGATTTACTTCTTTTATTTATTTATTTATTTATTTTTTATTAGTTTCAGGTGCACAAGACAAGGTAATACTTAGACGTTCATCATTTATGTCCCTCACACTGTGGACCCCTCTCCCCCCATCCACTATCCTTCCGACCTCGCACTGAGCTATCACATTATATATATAAAATTATAGTTGGCATTCATTAATATTTAGCTTCTGGTGTACAATGCCATGGTCAGGCATCTACAGTATCCCTGAGGTGGTCTCCCAAATGGGACTTTTTATATCTATAGATTGGCTTCTTCTAGACATTTCATATAAATAGAATCATACAACATGGGATCCTTTGTGTCTGGCTTTATTCACTTAGCATAATGTTTTCAAGGTTCATCCATATTGTAGCGTGTATCAGTGCTTAATTCATTTTTGTGGCTGAATCATATTCCACTGTGTGGCACCTTTTGTTTATCCATTCATCAATCAATGGACATTTGGGTTGTTTCCACTATTTGGCTATTATTAATACTTCTGCAATGAACATTGTGTACTGGTTTTTACGTGGCATATGTTTTCACTTCTTATGGATATATATCTAGGTCTGAAATTGTGAACTCAACTCTATTTTGACTTCCTGAGAAACTGTAGGAGTGTTTTCCAAAGTAGATGAGCCATTTTACATTTCTACCAGCAACAAATGAGAGTTCCAGTTTCTCCACATCTTGCTCAACACGTGTTATTTTCTGTCTTTTTGATTCTAGCTATCCTAGTAAATGTGAAGTGTCATATCAGTGTGGTTCTGATTTTCCTTTCCTAGTGACTAATTACGATAACATATTTTTATATGCTTATTGAACATGCACATATCTCCTTTTGAGAAATATCTATTCAGATCCTTTGCCCATTTTTAAAATGTGTTATTTTTCTTTTTAGTGTTGACTTGTAGAAACTCTTATATTCTGGATACTAGACCCTGATTAATCTATGATTTGAAATTATTTGCTTTCATTTGGTGGGCTGTCTTTACACTTTCTTGATACTTTCCTTTGAAGTACAATAGTTTTTAATTTTGATTAAGCCAAATTTATTTTTATTCTGTAGCTTGTACTTTTGGTGCCATATCTAGGAAACCATCACCGAATCCAAGGTCATAAAGATTTTCCCTATGTTTTATTTTAAAAGTTTTATAGCTTTAGCTCTTATGTTTAGATCTTTGATTAATTTTGAGTTAATTTTGTATAAGGTGTGATAGGCATCCAACTTCATTCTTTTGCTTGTGGATATCCAGTTGTCCCAGCTCAATTTGTTGAAAAGACTGGTCTTGCACCGTTGAATTCTCTTGGCAACCCTGGTGAAAATAAACTGGCCATAAGTGCAATGGCTTGTTTCTAGACTCTTAATTCTATTCCATTTGATCTATATATTTATCTTTATGCAAGTACCACACTGTCCTGATTACTGTAGCTACATATTAAGTTTTGACATAGGGAGGCATGAGTTTTCCAAGTTGGTTATTCTTTTCCAAGATCATTTTGGATATTCTGAATCCTTTTGGTCCATTCCTACGTAAAAAAAATGGCAGCTAGGATTTTGATAGAAATTGCATCGAATCTGTAGATCAATTTGGGAGGCAATCTTTACAATATTCTTCCAATTCGTGAATAGCGGAGGTCTTTGTATTTATTTAGATGTTCTTCCATTTATTTCATCATCATTTTGTAGTTTTTAGTGTACAAGTCTTGCACTTTTTTGGTTAAATTTATTCCTAACCATTTTATTATTTTTAATGATATTATATATGGAATTACTTTCTTAACTTTATTTTTGAATTGTTCCTTTTAAATGTATTGAAATACAGTTGATTTTGTATATTGATCTTGTATTCTGCAACTTTGCTGAACTTGTTTATAAGTTCTAATAGTTTTATTTTTGTGATTCCTTGGGATGGTTTATATACAAAATCACGCCACCTGCAAATAGAGATAGTGTTATATCTTCTTTCCAATCTGGATACCACTTTTTTCATTTTCTTGCCTAATTGTCCTGGCTAGAACTCTAGTACAATATTAAATAGAACTGGTAAGAGCAGGCATCCATGTTTTTTTCCTGATCTATACAGGAAAGCATCCAGTCTTTCACCAACAACTGTGATGTTAGCTGTGGGTTTTTGTGATTGCCCTTTATCAGGTTGAGGGAGTTCTTTTCTATCCTAGTTTGTTTAGTGTGCTCACTCTGAAACGGTGTTGGAGTTTTTGCATCTATTGTGATGATCCTATGCTTTTCATCCCTTATTCTATTAATATGGTGTATCACCATAAGCTGCTGGTTTTTAAGACTACTGTGGAGCTAGGAAGAGGGGATGGGAATAGAGGAAGTTAAAATGATGCAAAGCTCACTGTGATTTGGGGTTTGGTTATGTGGGCGTTTATCTTTGTCAAAACTTATCAAACTGTATCCTATAGATCAATGCATTTCATTGTATATAAGTTTTGCCTCAATAATAAAAAAATATATTTCACTGTACCTCTTTGAAATATCTGATACTCGTGAAAACTCAGAATGCTGAAATGACTTATTTAGGATCATACAGCATCTTTGTGTTGAGTCCAGAATAGAAATGGGGCTTTTGGAGTCCTATTTCATTGCTCTGTTTACCAAATTATATTAATGAATCTATTTCCCACAAAATTGGAAATAGTCCCATCCAAGTATCTACCAAATCAACTCGCTCTCATTATTTGAAGTGATTACTTTGCTGGCTGATGAATTAGATTACTGGCAATTTGAGAGGGCACAGTCAGTATACGTACTAGGAATATATTTAGGCTAAAGATTGGTCATAATTAATATTGCTAGCCCTGAGGAACAGTTAACAAATAAATTAATTAGAAGTCTATTTCTGCATCATATGTCAATTCTTAATTAGTTTCTTATTTTCCTTATTATCTTATTTTGCTTCTTTTAATTATAATGTGCCTACGTTTCCATGTTTACCTTTCAATCTTGCCTACTCCCAGAGAGGATAATTGAAAACATTTATTATTTTGCTGTTATCATCAAGTTGATAGATGCTCCTTAGATAAAAAGTGATCATAATTTAGAATAAAAATATAAATAGGGACACAGTGTCTGTGAGTAGACGGTTAAGGAAAGTTTTGGTTAAAAGAGCAAGTAATGATGTAGCTAATATTTTCCTTCTTGTAATGCTCAAGGCATATGCCCTGATCAATATTTTTGTAGGTGATGTAAATATTATGAATCCATAATGTCTTATTTAGTATTCTAAACTATGCTTTTGTAATAAAAAATGTTTGAGAAGGGAGATCAACTTCAATTTAATTCACATATTTCAGGCAATTCAAAATGTTCTAATAATACCTGCTTGTTCTGCTAATATTTGTTCGTATGGACAACTGTTCTAAGTCTTAGAACAACTGTTCTAAGACTGTATAAAAACTGTGAGTGAAATAAAGACTGTGCCACTGCTCTGCCATCCGTGGATGGTGGACCTCCGGATCCCAGCTTTTCTGTCTCCACGTCTTTTCTCAATCTCCTCGCCCTTGCCCCTCAGGCTGAGCCCTCCTGGCCATGCGGACTGCAGCAGTATGCCAACTATAATGAAAATTTATAAAGAAAAGAGAAACACGTACAGAAACTCAGTTCTTCCAGTGCTAAAAAAATGTATGCACATTTTAAGAAAGGAAAAGACTGTGTTAAAAATGGTAATACTCAATATATATTGATAACAAAAGATGAATACAAGTCATGCTTGACTTCTACAATTACAAGAAATGCTCAAAGTGGTTACCATCGTATAATTTTAATGCAGTTTTTTCCTTTCTTAAAATGTGTATAAATTTTTTTTGGCACCCCTCTATATTATATCTAGATGATATCATCTAATTAATCTAACAACTTGTGTAGAATTATAGACTTGATACCTGTAAATATTTGTTTTTTAAAAAAGGTGTTGGTATAATTTAAAGGTGTTTAAATATGAAGTTATTTTATTCCCAGTCTTCCAGGTAAATAGAAAAATTCATTAGTGATATATTGAGTCTTGACTTTAAAGAGAAAAGAAAGATTGAGAAAATCAGCAGTAATAATTACTTACAAACGACCTCTCTCTCTCTCTCTCTCTCTCTCTCTCTCTCTCTCTCTCTCTCTCACACACACACACACACACACACTCACACACTCCCCACAATTATCTATTCATTGTTTTAAATAGCATGACCCTGATTCACCCCCAGAGTGCACTTGTGTAAAGATGGAATCTGTTCCTAACTGTGTCTATTCCTTGGGACATTCAGTTTGACACTGAGAGAGTCAGTTTTCTGTCTTGTGGCTGAAGCTGTAAGATAGAAAGCTCAAGAGATGTTCTTAGCTATGTTTCCTGTCATGTGTTTCTGCAGAATGAGAGAGGAAAACAAATCAGATGTGCAGATATGAGCTGAGAGGCTAGTCCGAGGAAGATGTCTGATCTCATTCAGGCTCCTGGTTCTCCTGTTTCCTGAGGTTCAAGTGCATTCCCATTTTCAGTTTCTGAAAGACACATTGACAGTCTCATTTTTTTTTCCTTAAGCCATTGTGAGGTTTATTTTTATAAGACAAAAAAAATTGGTAAAATGTTAGTATATATTTTGGATATACTTTAGTATATCCAAACTGGGAAGACTTTGGAAACAAATGAAATGTCAGCTCGTTTAGTAAGCAATAAATTTGGAATGCAAATATGAAGTTACCCTATCTTCAGTAAGCCCAGTAAGCAGTAAAATGCAGTCGAGGCCCTTGTTGGAGGTTGGTTTTGAAAAAAAACAGAAGACACACAAAGGCAGTTAAAATAGCTCTCATGTGGTTTAGAGATTTTTCTTCCGTGTGGTATTTTCAAATAAAAGCAATAAAGTAGACGCCTGACATTTGGGAGGGAAAATTCACAAGAGCTGTATCTAGAAACTCTCCATTTCTGCAACACTACTCTAAAATATACCCTTCTCAGCTTCTTTGTCAGTGTAACGGGGTTGATTTGCTCACTCCCTGGATTTGCTAGAAGGGCCAAATGAGATTGTGTAGTCAATAGGACTCAGATGTGGGCAAGATGGCTGGGACCATTGGAGACCCAAATCACGCATCCACCAAAGGATAATTAAAATTTCCTTTACGTGTGGCCCACTGATAGATGAAGCATAACTGTGAACTCCATGACTTCAAGTCTGCCCTGCGATTTTAGAAGCTAGGAGGGCTCTAAATGTTTGCAAATGTGGGGTACTGACACATTTCGTGCTGTGTCACGCCTCTCGCTACGTGGACCGCTTCCTGCATATGGAGCCCAATGCCCGTGGTCACATGAGCCTGGTGTTTTTCTCTGAGAGTACAGACATTGGGTACTTGGGAGAGAGGCATTACCATGTTTCTCTGAAAATAAGACCTAGCCAGACAATCAGCTCTAATGCGTCTTTTGGACCAAAAATTAATATAAGACCTGGTATTATATTATATTTATTCATTATATTACATTACATTACATTACATTACATTACATTATATTATATTATCATCATACCGGTCTTATAGTAAAATAAGACCGGGTATTATATTGTATTATATTAATATTATGTAAGACCCAGTCTTATAGTAAAATAAGGTCTTATTTTCGGGGAAACACGGTGTTCATGTCAGGGCACCAGAGAACCACTGCAGTGCAGTGTGCTAAAGGTGGTAATATGTAGTCATGTGTATGAGTGAGCAAATGTACTTCATGATGAGCTTCCTATTTCCATAATGCACTTGGTATTTTTACTTATCACTATATAGCTGACTGTCCCTCTACTTTTGCATTGTGGGGAGTCAGAGTCAGACAAAGTCCAGAAGACTTCATCTTCTGGAGCTCACTTTTATGGACTGTAGTCCTAAGTCACTTCTGTGTATTGGACGTGTGAGATTCCAGACCATCCCATAAATGCACTTAGATCTCTGCATAACTTGAAAACTACATAGTGTGATGTTATGTATATCTGTGTAATATTTTGTACATAGCCTTGAAAATTTTATAGTGTATTCTTGTGTATATTTTGCTACAAATATTCCACTGGGTTTTTTTTTTCCTTCTAAAAGTACTAAGGTTAAGGCTATTGCAAAAGAGTTTGAGTTGTGAAATAGTCGATAGTTGCAGCAACACTAGATTCTATTTTGGTGCCTTAAGTCGGCCGCAGCTCTGCAGGACCTAGTTTCCTGTAGGGGAAAAGTCACCATAACGTCAGGATCAGAGCTCCCCCTCCTGACCCTCTGTGATTTTTGAGTCCTGCTCTTTTTCTGTTTCCTCCTTTTGTGCATTACACTCAACCCCTTACAAACAGAAGGGAAAGCCCTTCAGGTATTCTCAGTCTCCATTTTTCGGACATTAACTCTGAACTAATCCGAGCCAAGAAATTTCATGCGAAATGTGGTTTTCCAGATGCACTGTCTTTGAGAACTTTCTGTGATGACAGAAACGTTCTCGTCTGTGCTCCCACAGAGTAACCAGTAGCCACATATAGCTACTAGTGTGCCCTTAATCTGTGACTCATGCAACGGTGGAGCTAAATTTTCAGTTTTATGGAATTTTACTTAGTTTTAATTTAATTAGCCAGATGTAGTTGTGACTACCATATTAGATACTATAGTTCAGACGCTAATAACATCTCTCAATAAATGCCTCTGATCTGCTGGAATGTTGCTACTTTAATCAAACTTATTAATTTCCCTGATTAAGGGGGGGAATAGTTGCCCCACACTATGCAACAGCACCCTTTATTCTTTCTGCTCTGTTACTTCACAGCACCTGCTTCTTTAGAGGTCAGGCCATGGCTAGCCAGTACCGACAGCTTGGATATTTCTGCTTCCTGGCATACTTTCACCCTGGAGTAATTCAGATACAAGGCCAGCTCTGAACTTCTGAGACGTAGTCATATGTAGAAAGCTACTGGTTTGGGTCACACACTTAGTCACACTAAGCTACAGAGCAAAGGAAAAGCACAGCATATAAAGGTGGGCATCTTGACTTTAGTCTTGATCAAGTTTTGTTGAGGAAATGGGAGATATTTCACGATATTTTCCGTGGCAGTTGAAAAAGACTGGAAATGGGGAGATCCTTGCGCATCTCTGCCAACAGCATCTATAGCTCCCCCTAAAACCACCCTGGAGAAACATACAATCTAAGAAAAAACAGTGGCCAGATCTTCTTCCTCAGCTCCAAACTTGACTTGTACCCATAGATCCTTCTATATGACTATTCTAGAGCTTCCTCCAGTTAACCTCATCTGCAGCAAAAGGGGATTTGTAAAGCAACTAATATCGAGGGGTCGTTATTTGCCTTAGAAAAATGATTCCCTAAAAGTTTCTTTTTTTTTTAAATAGAAAGTCCTTCTAAAGCATTTAATGATGCAATGAATAGCATGGTTTTTCAGAGACATCACGACATGAAAAGCAAGGCTACACTCCTGTATTGTATAAACAAGTGGCGGATGCTCTCAAATAGGTCCAAAGCCCATGGAAAGGTATTCCTTCAGGTTCCTTCAGAGAGGCACTTCTAACTTGGTAACAGCGTTACTTAATATTGGAAATTGTTTTGAGACAGTTTGTATGGAAGACATGAGATAAAGAAGGTTTATTGCATTGTGTTGTATTGATTGAATCTTATTCTATGATACCCTGAGATTGTTGCTTGTAAGAAAGTAGATGCATTTTACTGAGTTCCAAGGGAGCCGAGGTATACTTGTGAACAGATCAGATTTTCAAATTTAGTCTTTTCCTTCACTCAGGTGGAGAAGAAATAGAATAATTTACAGGATTCATAAAAGAAGAGAGGAGCTACAGAAGTCAGTGTGCAGCTCTTGAAGTTGTCATTACTGGTCTCTGACACAAGAGGGAAGCAGAAATTAACTCAAGACTGCTCCCTGTTTGTTACCCAAGTTATCCACAAATAGGCGATCTTCGTATAGTAAAGTGGACATTTAAATAAAATAGTTTAATGTTCCCCTTATGAAAGAGTTTATTATTACTTTAATATTGGAAAGAAAACCCACAGTACCTGTTTGCTGCCAGGGGAGTACATAGAAAGCAATGTACACAGTATTTAAGAGATTAGGACTCCACCAAAAAGCTATTAGAAACAATAAACGAATACAGTAAAGTTGCCGGCTACAAAATCAATGTACAAAAGTCCATGCATTCCTATATACTAACAATGGAACCTCAGAAAAGGAAATTAAAATAACAATTCCTTTTGCAATTGAAACAAAAAGAATAAATTACCTAGGAATAAACTTAACCAAGGATGTGAAAGGCTTTTATATACAGAAAACTATTAAGACATTGTTAAAAGAAATTGAAGAAGATACAAAGAAATGGAAAGACATCCTCTGTTCATGGATTGGAAGAATCAACATGGTTAAAACGGCCATATTACCCAAAGCAATATACAGATTTAATGCAATCCCCATCAAAATCCCAATGGCATTTTTTAAGGAAATAGAACAAAAAATCATCAGATTTGTATGGATCTGCAAAAGACCCTGAATAGCCAAAGCAATCCTAAGAAAAAAGAACAATACTGGAGGTATCACACTCCCTGACTTCAGCTTGTACTACAGGGCAACAACAATCAAAACAGCATGGTATTGGCAGAAAAACAGACACACAGACCAATGGAATAGAATTGAGAACCCAGAAATAAACTCATATAAATATGGACAAACAATTTTTGACAAAGAAGCCAAATGCATACAATAGAGAAAAGACAGCCTCTTCAATAAATGGTGCTTGGAGAATTGGATAGCCATATGCAAAAGAATGAAACTAGACTGCTATCTATCACTGTGGACCAAAATTAACTCAAAATGGATCAAAGACCTAAATATAAGATCTGAAACAATAAACTGCATAAAAGAAAACGTAGATACTAAACTTACGGACCTTGAGTTCAAAAAACATTTTATGGATTTGACCTCAAAGGCAAGGGAAGTAAAAGCTAAAATAAATCCATGGGACTATATCAAACTAAAAAGCTTCTGCGCAGCAAAAGAAACCATCAACAAAATAAAGAGGCAACCAACCAAATGGGAGAAGATTTTTACAAACAACGCCTCTGATAAGGGGCTAATATCCAAAATATGTAAGGAACTCATACAATTCAACAACAACAGCAAAACCAAACAATCCAATTAAAAAATGGACAGAAGACCTGAATAGACATTTCTCCAAAGAAGACATACAAATGGCCAACAGACATATGAAAAAATGTTCAACATCACTAATCATCGGAGAAATGCAAATAAAAACCACAATGAGATATCACCTCATACCAGTTAGAATCATCAAGACAAATAGTAACAAGTGTTGGAGAGGCTGTGGAGAAAAATGAACCCTCATATATTGTTGGTGGGAATGCAGATTGGTGCAGCCACTATGGAAGGCAGTGTGGAGGTTCCTCAAAAAATTAAGAATAGAATTACCATATGACCCAGAAATCTCTCTCCTGGGTGTCTACCCAAATGTTCATTGCAGCTTTATTCACGGTGGCCAAGACATGGAAACAACCAAAGTGTCCTTCAATAGATGAATGGATAAAGAAGTTGTGGTATATATACACAGTGGAATACTACTCTGCCATAAGAAAAGATGAAATAGGTTCATTTGTGACACCATGGATGGATTTTGAGATTATTATGCTGAGCGAAATAAATCAGACAGAAAAAGTCGAGAACCGTATGATTTCACTGATATGTCGTATATAAAACTGAAAACAATAAAAGAACAAAACAAACAAGAGAAGAAACAAAAACTCATAGACACAGACAACTCTTGTGAGAATTAAATGAAAGCATTTCTCTAGAAATTATTTTTTTTGTGTTGTGTGCAGGATCTGGTTGCTACGTTTTGTCATGTGGTGTGTGTGTGTGTGTTTGTGTGTGTGTGTGTGTGTGTTTGTGTGTGTTTTGGGGGATGGTATTTCCTGTCTCTGGGGAAATCAACTTTCATCTTTCTCACTTTATGATGCCCTGTCAACTTTTGTCTTCTTCTCTCCTGAACTTCTAGTAAATCAGAAGAAATCTTTCATTATCAGCTATGGGTGTTTATATGAAATCTGGGATTAGGGGAGTTTGGGGCATGTGTCTCTTAAAAATATAAGCTGTGGTTTGCATCCCAAGGAGGGAGTTGAGAAAATCTGAACCTGGTAACTTAGAGTTACTTTGTGTAAAAGGAAGAGAACTGAATATGTATAGCTTAACCAAATTCAAAATACATTTTACAATTAAACAAAATGACCGACCCGTAAAAATTTTAAATGCATAAAACTTTCATGCTAAAATAAAATTTACTTAAGCCTATTAAAATTATTTGTGATAATTCTTTGTTTTAAAAATTCTCTGTTTACTATATAGTATTAATCACAAGTGCAAACAAACCTCTAGAGGGAATGTTTAAAATATTGAGAACAGAAATTGTTTAAAAGTACATTAAAGTATTAGTCAAACAAAAGATGATAACTGTAAATAATTGTTTTTCTAATCATCAGAAGAGATTTTAGAGAGAGCTTGTAGTCGGTCGGCAAGAGATGACTGTATACTTGCAAAGAAGCACGGGTTACCTTACATAATCACAATAAATTATACTGAATTTCTTTACAATTTCTTTAAGATTCTACTAGGTCACCTCACAGTCACAAGAATTAGTGAGATTTTATTCATCTTCATCTCTCACATTTAGTCATAAATCATATCATTTTTCTCCTTCAAAATGCCTTTTTATTTTTTAGTTTTTCTGGTTCTACCTAGACCCAGCCCCCCCCCACTCCTAATTTTTATCACTTCTCCCAAATAACGTGCAACAGCCATCTCGCTAATATATCAAGTTGCAGGATCTTTAATCCCCAAATTTTCTCCATGTTTTGTCAGATTAAGTCTTGAACCCACTTGCATCATATCATTCCTCTCCTTTAAAATCTTTATAACCTATTTCGTCTTTTAATATTACCATTTCTAGAGCTAGGTACGGTGCCTAGCTAGGATGTTTATACCTATTGCATCTAATCTTACAACAGTCCTTTAAAGGATTATACCCACTTTGGAGATGAAAAATGCTTGGAGAGGTTGAGTAGCAACATGTGAGTGATACGTGAATACCAGGGCTTGTTCCTAAGCCCACTCTTTTTCAAGGTGAACTCCATCTTGTGGTGACACATACATAGGTTTTACTTCTGCTTGCCTCTCAAGACCTTCCAAAGATGGGTTCATGGCCTGGCCTGGTGGCTCAGGTGGTTGGAGCGCCGTGCTCCTGACTCAGAGGTCGCCAGGGCAGCCAGCGAGAGCTGCCGTGAGCTGCTGTGAGCCGCCAACCAATGACTGGCGACTGACTGCCTCAGCCGGGGGCGAGTGCAAGGCTCATAAAACCAGCATGGGCCAGGGAGCTGTGTGCTACACAACTAGACTGAGAAACAACTGCTTGAACCAGAGAGGGCGGGGGAGAGGCAGAAGAAGGAGGAAAAATAAAAAGACTGGTTCAGCGCTACCTTTTCTACTCTTTTTCTTCCTTAGAGATCTCTGTCTTTTCAGACCATTATTATATTGCTATACAAATATATCATGTGTATTTCATACTCAAATTGGCCGGCTCACAATAAATGATCTTTTGTTTTCTTGAACAATGTTTCCTTGCTTTGCTAACGTGAATTATGGTAGAATATCTTCATAATCTTTATAAGCCATCTTGTTTTACATTTCATTGTTAAAATGGTATAAACACCACAGACATGATGGAATAGACACCCGTCTCCCTATCCTTCCTGCCAAGCACATCTAACAACCCTGAACATTATGTGTATAACAAAATAAGACTCTGTAAGGTTGAGAGAAGAAGGCAGAGCAGTTCCGGAGAGCTCAGGACAGCAACGATGACATGGTGGTGAGTCGCCCATGTTTTCCTGTCGCTTGGAGAGGCGGCCATATGGAAACACGATGGGCACAGACAGAAAAGCCTCGAGGAACGCTTGCTGTCTCCAGTCAAAGGATCTGGAAGGGGTGGCATACCAAGATGGAAAACTCTGAGATGACAACTACTGTACCCAAGCCAAATGCCACAAGGAACACTGTAGGTAGGCTGCTGGGGCTGCCATTCTATTTTCTGCGCATCTGTACCAGAGTGGATGCATGACACTGTGGCCCCTTCTCCACACCCGCCAGCTGGAGGAGGAAGCTTAGCCTTCCACCCTGGAGAGGCTGTCCCCAGGCATCCCATAGTCCCCACTGGAGTGGTACGAGAGGCCAGGTGGGGACCGCTGTTCTGAGAAAGCAGACTGTGTCAGATGTCACTGTGCCAAAGTCTCAGGGCAGTGAGACTCTACACGTCAAACAGGTGTGAAATCAGTGTGCATCCAGAGGGCAAATGAGGTGCATGAAGCTTTGGGGGTTGTCTTCCAGTGAAGCATGAGGGGGCGGAAGGGCCGTGTTCCCTGACCCTTCTCTGGTGCTTTATCCCAGAGAGAGGAGAAACTGGAGCCCACTGAAACACTGTACTCCAAGGAGTGCCTGTGCTTTTCGGCACTTTGACTGGTAACAGATGAGGAGGGAGGGAAACTGAGGCCAGACAGAACAGGTACTGGAAAACCGACCGTGCTGCAGGCTGTGAGAAGCCTCTTTACTCATCTCATGCAGGTGTTTGTACAGAGGCCTAGCCTGACATGTGGCAGATGCACAGGGTGGTGACACAGTGTCTGCTGAAAGGCCTGTCATGATAGGACTATCACCCGTGGGTAGGCAAGGGATCCAAAGCTTCTAGCCCACTGGGCTGGCGTTTAGAGCATGCCACTACCTAGGGAAACTGAGGCAGAAACTTAATCCTATGGACTGGGTTGGAATAGTGAGGAAGGAGATGCACTCTGTGGATGCTCTGAGTTTCTCTTGGGCCCACTGGTTACTAAATCTACGAACAGCAAGACGAGGCTTTGTTTCTGCTGCTCAACTCTTTTGGGACTGGCCCAGGAACCCACAGACAGATCCAACAGTGAGCGGATGGAGACGCAAAAGATGGGGAGATAGGAAAGGGGCTGTCGTGTGCTCCCTAAGTTGTTACTGTCATAAAGATTAGTTTACCTGCTTCGTTTTCTTGCAGGGTAATTGGAAAAGCTCTTAATTTTTATTTGTAAAACTGTAAAGAATGTATTCCTTTGATTAGTGGCCAAGGGGGAAAAGAAGCAGAAAGTCACAGTTTCACTCTATGATGTGAAGGGATTCCCCAGTCTAGAATCTAGACGGAAGGTTTTAGCCAGGTCATTTTATTTGGTTAATGCTTTTTGTTCAACATAAGCTCACGTTGCAGATTTGAGAAGGTGTGACAAGGGCCTAAAGTAGAACTCAAAATGTCACTCCTGTAGTATGTGATCATAAGTTAAAGACGTCGTCATTCATAGTGTGAATTAGCATTTGGAGATCTGATCATTAATAAAGGGCCCTGAGTGGTGACAACTCGTTTTAAGGGAAGTAGATACGACCCATGCCCTGTTGATATGCTTACCCACTATTTCTCCGTATGTAACTAAAGTCCTCTCTGTTACGGAAAATTCTGATTGAAATCATGTGAATTATAAACCATAGTTTCCCCGTTCACAGCACTATCTATAGAGTTAGCGATTTTCTGCCACTGGTGCTATCGTTTTTCTGAAAGTTACATATAGAAGAATTAATAATTTCCCTGGAGATAACTGAGATGCTGGAGGGAAAATTGTTTCCAGAACCCAGATATTCAGAGACTTTGCCACTCTCAGAGGGCAAAACCCAGATTTGGGCGCCTCATTTTGCCTCTCTATAAAATATAGATGCACTTATCTCTCTTGGCTGTTTTAAGGAGTGGCTGATGGAGACACATGGGGAGCATAGTGTGGAAAGAAACAGGTAAACAGCAGGGTGTCAGAGTAGAAGAATCCAAATACAATCATGTCAGCTTTATACAGATACATGTAACATTCAATTCCTGGAGCCCCCCAAAATGGATGTGATAAAGATACTAAGGCTGGAGGGAACCTCAAATCCCTTCTAGAATCTTTCCTGGACTTCTGGGCATGGTGCCAAAATGAGAAGGGAACTCTCTTGACTGTCCCCAGGACTTCAGGGTGTCTTATGTCAAGTTAGAAGGTGTTTGACCTCAGCCCTTAGAAATCTGACAGGTCTGGTTTTACCAATCCTAGAAATTCTTCCTCTTCAATTATTTCTACAGTCCCCACCCCCAGTCCCCACCGTTCACTGGATTTTGAGCCCCTTGAGTTCACATCCCTGAAGATGTATAAACGTCTGTGGAATGAATGAAAACTCTGAATGTTTTTTAGTGGTCGTCATATGAAAACAATGGTGGATGTCATGCCATTACGCTGGGAGCCTACATCTTATATCAACTTTCTATTAAAACTTCCAGTATGATTTTTTTCTTTTAAAGATAATTTGCTTCCTGTTGGACCTGTCTATAAATTTCTGTTTCTAGTGCATGTTCCCATGTAGTTCCCAGTTTATTGGCAGAGCAAAGACAGTGGACGTCGTCAGAGTCTGAAAGACAATCAAGCCCTCACTGGCTGTGATCACCACCATCAGTGACCTTGGTTCCCACTTCGTCATTATTCAGTTTCCCTTTCCTCTGTGAAAGGGGCTTATACAATATCAGAACACTTCAAATATAGAGAAATGTTCGCAGTCAAAATTTCCATCAAGGGGAGAAAAGAAAGCCACTTTTCCTTCCCTCAGTCGAACTTGGCATTGTCACCCCAGGTAGAAAATGTGCTGTTCCTGCAGTTCTTCCTAATTACCTGTTACTGCTGCTGCCTCTGCTCTAAAGAGGACAAGGGAACTCTTCTGGAAACTATAATTAGATCGTAGGTATGTCAGCTGAGGCCAGAGGTTGTCATTTGTTTTAGCAACTAGTGGGTCAATAAAAACTATCTGTAACAAGGCAATAGGAAGCCATCTCTTTTAGTGAACACAATTATTTTGTACTCAATTCTTAAATAGTGTGTCAATAGAAATAAAACCACATTTCTGAAGCAAAAAAAAAAAAGGTGGCTAGGTCAAAATTTTTGTCTCAGCTCACCTTGCTTAGTTGAGGTAAGACCTACTGAGGCAACACAGACCTGTGGTCCAGAGTGACAATTGTATCACACCTCAAATGACCTTGAACCTGACTCGTGCACCTTTTAAATGTTCGTTCCCAAAATATCAGACACTTTGAGAATAGATGCACTTAAAACTCTCTTCTCTTCTGTGAGTATCGGTGACACTCATGATTATATTAATTTAGATGTGTGGAACTGTTTTGTGTTGCAGAAGGACAAACCACAGAATTAGAGGTATGGTAGGAATGGGTGTTCCTGACCTTCAAAACAGGTTTGACATGAAATAAAGCAAACAAAAATTGTAAACATTTAGCAGGAATTGTTACCCATTTTTGGAAGGGAAAGATAATAAAATCTTTGAAGGGTCATTTGTTTGGGGGCGGTCATGACCTTGAGAACCCAGCTCCATCAACTGAGCAGTCACTTGTCACTTGTTCCGTCCTTACCGAGGGCCTGCATCTGCCCATATCCGTTCATGTCAATTGGATGTTATGAGAGTAGTTTGTATTTTGTTTCTGGTTTTCAAAAGTAATTTAGAGAACAAAAACAAAGAAAAACCCCTGCCGTCCTTTTTTCTTATTCCTTGCTCCTAAATAACACCCACCTCCTTTTCTGCTTCTATCTACCTTTGCAATTTCTGGCACATATGTGCTGTGTTGAATGCCAGCTTTAGGTCAACAGATGTTGTCATGAAAAACAAGAACTAGAAAATTAGAAAATCTCACTGCTTTGTGGTGCTTATTAGCACAAAACTGCAACAATATGCTTTATATTTTTTTAATAGAGAGCTCGTTGTGGGCATTCTACTCACTGGCTTGTGGACTTATTAAGAAATGGATCGTTCTCTGTAGATCTGTTTAATTAATTAAGAGATGTGTTTATGTGGCTTTAAAAAAAAGGCTGAGACTCTAGGACATGATTCCTGAGTTGACTGTCAAAACACTAAGAATTTAGAGGGTGGAAGGAGCCAAGAGTCATCTGGTGTATGGTTCATTCTCCCTCCTGATGTGGAAATCCTCCTAGCAGCATCACGTAATCCTTGAGTTTGTACAACCTTCTAGAATCTACAATCTAGTGTAGAAATTCTCTTTAGAACATTCTAGTTAGATGGTCACTTAACAAGTACTTATTAAGCTTTCCAAGATGGAACTGTGCACAAGGCATACTGTTTCCATTTGGGGAAATCTCAATACTTAGAAACAAATTAATTTCAGAGAGCTGACTTCTAGCCCCTTGGTGAATCTACATACGGGTTCTGGAGATGCCCCTTTAGCATGCCATCTTTCAGATAGCTGAAGTCTACTGCTATGGCTCCTTTAGAGTTTCTCTATTTCCAAGACAAACACCTACGTTCATTTATCCACCATTCCTATATCATCTTTGCCACCAAGCTGGGTGACTTCTTCCTGAGTAAGCCACAGAATGAGCGCGTTCTTTCTAAAGTAAGGGCTCAGGTCCAAACACCCACTGGATGTGACCTGATTTGTGAAATTTACCCTCTCTCAGGAATCACCTTTTGTTACATTAAAATGGCCACACCCTTCTTGTATGACAGTTAACGTTCTAAGAACATTTCTAGTGAAGAAATGCTGTGCTGCTTAGTTTACTGTAAACCATTTGCTTTCTAATTCTTATTTCTCTTCGACCCCACTCCTGTCTTGCTAGATTGTTTTTTGGCTTCCTTTGAGAGAGGGACAAGTTTCTGAAGTGGTACTCTGGTACCACTTCAACAATTCTAGTGAATTAGACTTAATATTAAAGAAAAGAAGAGGCAAGATAAAAGGCAGAGATTTTTATGGACAGAAACTCATTTTAAAAACCTGTCCTCAGAATCTTGACACAAACTATACTAAAACACCAAAGGTATTAGGTAAACCAGTGGTTTACTTTAAAGATACTTTAAAGCAGGAGAATTTGAGATGTTATTCCAGATAATTCAAGTACCTCACACTTATTTACATCTCTTATCCTACAGTTCTGTTTTAAAATCAATTTTGTGACAATTTTAGACCAAAAAAAAAAAAAAAAGGATATTAGAGAATTACCTCAGGAAAAACGGATGTTGGAGAATTACCTTCAAGAAAATATAATTGTTGACAATGATTTAATAAGTTATGGGTAGCATTCTTTTAATTTTTATATTTGGATATTTTTAAACTTTCTTTTTTGAATATGTGTTATTTTTCTAATGAAAAAATATTTAATTTGAAAATTGTAACGACATTTTCATGAATTTCTCTTTATCGTGTTGTATGCGATAAAGGCTGATATAATGTGCAAGTAAGTACCTAGAAAAACTATGGGCACTAACATAAAAAGCTTTCCGAGGAAACATGTTTTTGAAGAAATTTTAACTGCAGTTTTGAAGATATTTAAAACCTTCTCTTTGCTGAACAGCAAATTCTTTGAAAAATGGCTAAGGGTCTCAAACAGAGTCAAAGGAAAACATATTTGGATCCTATCTTAAAATAGTTGCTTTATAAATAAAAAGCCTGAAATAGTTTTGAATCCAGATTCAAATAATTTCAAAAGCATTTTAGATTCGTTTGCTGTGTACAGGGAAAACTTAAGCTTTGAGAAGAAAGCTGACTCCAGAAACTCATGAAATTGTCCCATATGACACTGAATTTCCAAAAGTAAGTCGCCTCCCATGATATACGTAAGATTTTCAGTTTGGGGCTGATGTTGTGTAAAGCAGTACAGCACAGAGACCGCCCAATTTCCAGGCCGCTGAAAACAATACACAGCCTGCAGAACCAACACTGGGATCATCCACCCCGTGTCTCATTTCATTATCATACTCATTTGTTCTTGTTGAATTGTAATGAAGGGAAAACAGATTTCTGGTTCTGGGAAAGTATTTCTTAGTTTCTTTATCTGCATAATGAGGGATTTGAACTAAATCTTTCCCAAGACCTCTACCAGACAGAAAATTCTGAAGTTCTCACATTGCAACACATAATTTTGGAATTGTTCACAGATACACATGCCCAGGAACTTTCAGCAAAACTCTGGAACAGAAAGCCAGAGTATTTGAAATTATGTAGTTTTTATCTTTGACATTTTAATATGAATAATAATAGTAATAATTGTGATACAGGATCTGCCAGGCAATTTCTGGGTGTGGGCCGGGATCGCGTCTCGTGAAACCTAAGAATGGACACACGGACCAGGGAAAGGCAAGGAGTTGTGAAGGAAGATAGTTTATTAGAGGCAGGAGAAGAGGTTGCAGCTCCCGAGCGGGAGGGGGTACCCGAAACTGGGAAGCCCACTAGTAAGGCGAAAGGCTTTTATACTTTCCCTTTCCTGCTTGGGGAAGGGAGCTGGAGACTTCTAATAGAATTCATCTATCAGGTTTGTCCTGTTTGCTCATCCTGAAGGGATTAACCAACCAAGGCACTCCTATCTATTAGATCTGCTCCTTTGTCCGGCCAAAAGGGATGTGAGATATCTCTGTCCTGGAGTGAAGTAGACATTCCAGAACCTGGAGTTTCAGGATATGGCTGCTTTTTGTTTATTCCGCCAGGGACCACCCCCCCCCCCCTCTACCTAGTAACATGCTAACTATGCTAACTAACCTGTCTCAATTGTTCTGTTTCTTTGTCCTATACAGATAGCAGACCATATACTGTTACAGATTTCTGAGGCATCTTTATAATCACTTTATTTTATCCTTATATTGCTATCTGTTTTATTCATTCCTAGGTTATACTCTTTATTCTATTTTCCCCCCTTTTCATTCTTTGTTTTCTCTCTGCTTGCTGTGATGTTTTCTCTTTTCTTGTCTCCTACATGAGATTTATGAAATTAGTCGTCCCTTGGATAGAATAAACACCAAAGTACCAGCATTCTTCAGTTTCAAAAAGAACATTATTTTTCACAGCACTAAATTATAACCACTTAAATGGTTGCTGAATCTGTACTGTCTCCTGTTCATTTAATTAAAGTGCCATACTGATTGCGCTAGGTCACCATGCTTTCTTTCCTCCCTGCTCATCTGAGTGTTCATTGTACTGTCATTTCCCCCTAAAAACCTCCTCTCACAAAGAGATCTGACATTTCATGAGCATTCCATTCTACTTCAGGCCTGCTATGTACACTTCCAAAATGTTGCTTGGAGGAAAGCTCCCTGGATTTTTAAATTATTTTGATATTTATATAGTCAAATCAAGACAACACAAGGAAAAGCAGCACAGATAATCCTGGATCTGGGAAACTTAGGACCCTTTCACCTTGCTCCCCCACCCCCACATACATAGAGGATTATTGGGCCATTAGGATGGGCTTGCGTTTCCTGAGTATCCACCTGTGTACAGTGTCAGACTTGTGGACATGGCGGAGGGAGAAGGATAGCCTAAATGTCTTCTAGGTGACTTTGGGGAGAAGAGCTTGAAATGGACAAAAAAAAAAAAAAAAAAAATTGTGCTCTCTGAGTGAAAAGTTTAATAAGTAATTCTGTCAGTCTAACGGAACAGGCCATCCATCAGAAGGGAACAAACACAGAAAAATGACTGGAAAATGACTGATTCGATGAACTTGTTTTGTAGTTCAATAGTAAATATAGGGTCGCAAAACATAGATTAATTTTATCAGGATAAGATAGCAAGAAAGTTTGAAATTCAGAAAAAAATCACAGTCTTTTAGACTCCTCTAGAATTTATGTCTACATACCTTTCTTTTTCTTATACACGCTTCATCCCTGAAGAGCATTTCTACACTAGAAATTCTGAGACAAATTTCTCAGACATACACTCAGTAGAAGTGGTGGTAGATGGACGGGGGGGCGGATGATCGTGAAAGTTTAATAAAAAAATGTATTGTCTGATCTTTCTTTTACAGAACACAGTTTTACCTTTTACCAACCAAGAAATTGTTCTAATGCCTAGCAACTAAACAGTTACTTTTGTTTTCAAATGTCAAACTGAGTCTGTGTTCCGATTTATATCAGTAAACTAGTGCCGTGACCCCACTGAGAAAGAAAAAATTGTTTGAAATAGCATGTTTAAGATGTCCATTCCCTGTCTCCCTGCCCCCAAGAAACTCAACATTGCTACAGAGAGCTGAGAGGGTTCTGTTAAAAGAGGCCAGCTCCTCTGGGGAGGGGTGCCACTTGACATTTTCACCATAAGTACTACGCATACGTTCATAGTTGACATGTATATATTATATACATTTAACAGGTCCTGAAAATCTCCAACTTGATGTTGACTGCCAAGGTGATTTCAAAATCCCTGGTGATTTCAGTCTCTTCAGAATGCAAATTTGGGGAGCTGTTTTAACAGTGGACACCTGTGGCTTGTGTGGTGGTAAACCACCCTGGCAGCAATTTCGTTGTCATACAGGAGCTAAGGCGTCTGACAAGGCTAGTTTTCCTGTCCCATTATCAACTGAGATCAACCACTGTTTAAAGGTTATGACAAATGACAGAATGGCTCCTTTCTCAATCTTTTCTGGCCTACCAATAATGTTGGTTAACGTAGGGCTCTACTCTGTCGATATTACACAGAATGCGTGTCGATATTCCAGAATGTATGGTCTGCTGGCGGGCATCTTGTGCTTGTGAATTTAACATGCCCAGCATCTCCTTTCATTCTCCAGAGGAAGGTAGGATCCTGGGTCCTCAGAGTTTACAGCTTTATTGCAGTAAGAGGATAAGGGGAGGTGGTGAGGGGGAGTGTCTCTGGGGGATTCTCGCGTTCGCATTCAATCTTGAATTGAGAGCAGTTGCCTGGGAAACAAAACCTAAAAAGATTCATTTTTGCATGCATCTTCAAACAGCAGCACGCGCTTCGGTGCTGAAAGGGAGTCCTCTAAGTCTAACGGCCCAGTAAGGTGAGGTGGATTATCTGCCCCACTCACCTCAGCAGACCACGGACACTTTCTATCACACTTTTATTCAAATAGAACACACGTGTGTTAAAAACAGAAACAAAAAAGATTAAACTGTTCTCTGGTCACGTGAGTTGAGAGGCATCAGAGAGCAGCAGAAAAGATGCTGCAATGCAGTCAGAAGACTCATTTTCAGAACACACCTCTACTGGTAACTTACATTTTAATTGACGGTGTAAGCTTGGGCTACGTGTCACAAATAAATCTCCCAGCCTCAGCTTCTTTATCGGCAAAAGAGAGGGTTGGTCTGATTTCCAGGACACCATATCCCCCCACCCCCATTCTAGATCTAATAATTCCTTGGACCTGGGGGAGTAGTATATCTTAAGGCTTCTGATCAATACACCTTTATTAAGTACCGAGGGTGTTGCTAGCATAGAGATGGGAAAAAACTCTTCCTTTCCACTCTTAGGTTCTGTAGCTGGAGCCTGTGAATTAAACTGACAAGACAGAATAATAGAAGAAAAGGTTTATTTTGTTTGCACATGGGAGCTTCATGTGAAAGAAGTGAAAACTGAAAGAAGCAATTAGGCTTGAGAGCTTACATAGCATTTTAACAAAGGGTGAGAAGTTATGGAGAAGTCACTAGACAAAGGAAGAGGGGTTCGACTTCTAGGGGCAGTAGATTGTGGTAAAGTAAATATATGGGGGAAACTAATGAAAGAGACAGGTTATTTGTAAGGTTTGTTTTGCAGACTCTAGTCAGGTGTGTCCCCAGTGGAAGAGTCATCTCTGGTGACTAAGAGTCCTTCCCTTCTTCCTGGCACAGAAGAGGGAGACACTCTGGCAAATGGAAATGTATGCTCTGCTTCTAGGCAGAAAGGAGGAGAGCAAAGTATTCCTCCTGCATCTGCTGCTTCTCAACTGCCTAGAGCTCAAAATAATCCCTACGCTAAAGAGGGATAGTTTGGAATGGCATATTCTGATCTACTTCATTAGCATAGCATGGGATTTTTTTCTGGCCCTCCTTTTATAGGCTAATTTATTGATCCATTACTTATTGAAAGCATCGATTATAAAAGCAGACTTCTTGCATTTAAAGTATCAAAGCAACATTTTTCAGAGATAATGCCAGGTCCAGTGTGCATATTTATTAGGAATTTTTTTTCCCTTCAGAAATACATTCAGTAGAAATGTTGCTTATACCAGAGATAATTGTCATAAGGAGTGTGTGAGTGCATGTGTATGTCTGCCACTAAGAATATGAACACAAAACAAATGTTTGGGATGGAAATGATGCTTTCCTTGTAAAGGGTGGTATTATGTGTTTTATTCTTCAAAACCATAATATGGCAATAAGAAAGCCTCATTCTCAGTCTGTGGGAGGGGAGGGCAAGTACTTTGCTGGTTTTATTGTTATTTGAGTTATATAAACAAAATACATTATTTTCTTGGGGATGGGGACTCAATAATTCATTATTAAATAGGTAACAATCTGCATTTTTGTGAGCAGTACATCTTTTTTTTTTTCACGTTCGTAGTGTCATAGCCATGTAACAGGAGTGCTCTAAATTAGAAACTGTTATGTAGTTTCTTCAAGAGCAGATAACTTACTTTCAAAGGACTGGTTTTCTCTGCCTGGCATTTCTTTACTTCTTATTTCCAAATGTTCACATCCAACCCAGTGCTTTCAGCCTTTCTCAAATGCTCCCTTACTCATAACCTGCTTGGATGCTTCTCTCCCCTGTCTGAACTACACTGGCAGACAATGTTTTTCTATGTCTCGTTTACAAAACTATCACCCTCTCCCATGTATACCTGTCACTTAGTTGCAGGACTTACAACTTCTACTGAAGTGTGAAGACAGAGTCACAGAGACCAGTGCAGCACCTTGCTCGAAGCAGTCCTCAGTAATATTTCACCAAAAACATGAAAAAGGGGACAAGATACAGTGAGTTCTTGATAGTTCTTAGATTATACACCCTATTGATTATGTTTGGAAAACCTTTTATTCATTTATTTTCAGTTGGTAGATACTCAAGGAACATGATTTAATATTAATAAAACCTGAGCAAAACCACAGCAACAACAAAAAAACGCCAAATCAAGCAGCACAGTAAATCTTATGCAACATGACAGACAGCAAACCCAAACACATGTTTTGGTCTAACATGATATAAAAGTAGTTTAAAGGTCATTCAAGGTCTTTGGATGACTTAGTGACTGATCTCCCTATTATCATGGAGGAGTGGAAGTTGACTGTAATGTATGGATGTGTTGGGGATGGGGAACAATCTTCTTGGAACTTAAACAGATAAAACTGTTTTCAAAGGACTGCAGGCATTCAGTTTCTAACGGTGAGCCACCAACATCAGTAGTATAACTAGGGGTTACCTGAACAGCACCTTTCTAGAGGGAGCTGGAGAAGAAAGGGGCCTCGCCTTCTCTGTCTGACTTACTTCGCTTGGTATGAGAATCTCAAAAAGTCGAGAACCATATGATTTCACTCATATGTGGGATATGAAACTGAGAACAACAAATGAACAAGACAAACAAACAAAAATTTATAGACACAGACAACAATTTAATAGTTATCAGAGGGTAAGTGGGAAGGGGGGTGGTCAAAGAGGAAAAGGGGTCAAATATAGGGTGGTGGAAGGAGAACTGATTCTGGGTGGTGAACACACAATGCAACATATAGATGATGTATTATTGTACACTTGAAATTGCACACTTGAAACCTATGTAATTTTACTAACCCTTGTCACCCCAATAAATTTAATAAATAAATAACTGAATAAATAGATAAATACATACGTACATACATACATACATACATACATACATAAATAAATGTCAAGGTAAAAAATGAAAGAAGGATATGGAAGGACAGCTGATTGTCTGGGCATCTTCACAAGTAAACGTTTGAGCCTCCAAAAAAATAACTGCAGGGACCATGCATTGCTGGTACCCAGGGAAATAAAGCCTTCATATGAATTTGAGTGGAAAAGGCAAATTTCCTGATCATCTTATAGTTTCCCAGAGAAATAAATCACTCACATGATGTAACCTGGCTTAAAGGAAAGACTGGCAAGCACATTTTTAGATACTGAAGAAGCCATCATGGAGATAGAAAATGAAATCTAATAAAAACAATAAAAACTGCTAAGGACAGTAACAGGGAAAAAAATGTGTAGAGCATGTAACGTATTCCATAGAAATGTATTCAGTATTCCAATAAAATGACAATTCACCTGGTACAGGGAGCAAAGTTTCATTGCTCCTGTCAGTCAAAGAAAGTAACCAAAATGGTGACCTTTACCAGTTCCCTACAGATTAGGAAAGCTTTTTCTTGTAAGGAAGATCCTGGCCCTGAGAAGCTGAATTTGCAGAAAATCTGCAAACACCCTTGTCCCTAGGTTGGAGCACTGAGTATTTAAAGAGGTTGTGCTCTTAAACCTAGTAGCTTTTCTGTTGAACAGAGACAGGTCAACAAAATGCTGCCTGCTTCAGTGAAAAATAATGTGCATTGCCAATCATACCCCATGTAGGCTGCAGAAGGACCGGCCTATACGTTACTATTCTTAGTTGTTGCCATGTTCAAAAGCTGATACCTGTGGGGGGTTCCATAACTCCACAGCACTCCTATGCCTCAAACCTTGACCTTCTAGTTGCAGAAGGGGTTCCCTTTGGGGCCGGGAAGGGCCCCCACTGAGCATGAACGGGAACTATTTGCTATGACAGCACTAGCCTCGTATGGCTACTGAGCCCTTGAAATGTGGCCAGCCGGCTTTGAGAGGTGCGGTGAGTGTAAAATGCAAGCCAGTCTGAAGACTTAGTATGAAAAAAGAAAGTAAAACATTCCAGTATTTTTTACATTGATTGCAAGTTGAAATGACAATACATTGGATATATAGAATTGCATAAAATATACTGTGAAAGTTAATTTCACCTGTTTCTTTTTATAGACATGTGGCTTTAATGTGTGCGGCTTAATTTAATGTGGTTATTAGATTTAAAATTATATCCGTGGTTGGCATTTGTGCCTAGCATTATATTTCTATTGGACAACTCTGGTATGGGGAAAGGCCTTATTCTCTTTTTTTTAGAAAATACCTGTGTCCACATTCAGGTCCCGACCCATCCATGATCTTCAAAATGCCCAAGGCTAGAACCAAGAGGCTGTGGGAGATTCTATCATCATTTGGGAACGTGTATGAGACACAAAGCCAGTGAGAAAAGGGTAATAACTAGTCTTGAGTTATTATGCTCCTTCTAGTTTTTCAAGCCTGAAACTTGAACTCCTTAAAACAGCACTTAGTATGAACATTTTATGTTTTAAACAACTCTAGCCATTTAAAAACAATTCCTTTTGGCTGGAGGCTTTTGGACTTAAGATGTGACCAACCGCTCACGCGATAGAGTTAGTGCCCTAAGGAATGAGGCTCGCATGTTGTATATTGATTAGAATAAACCTGGTGCCAGTGATATCAAACATTATGAAATTGTTACTGAATCCAATATCTATTGCTGTGTCAGGGACCCAGCAACGAGGAAAACATTCTGGAGATTCTTTCATTATCTTTCTTTCATCCTATTTTTCCTCTGAATAAAATCCACTGTGAGAACCCAAAGATATTCAGTCGGTATTGCCTTACCTAAGTTCATTCGGGCTGCTATAACAAAGTGCCATAGTCTGGGTTAGGTCAGTGCAAAATGAATTGCAGTTTTTGCAATTACAGTAGTACCTCGGTTTTCGAATGTCTCCATTGATGAACATTTCGGTTTACGAACACCATAAATTCTATGGATCTATGGTATCATTAGATAGTAAAATTCATGCTAAATTTGCAGTTTTAGGGGTTGATTTTAAAGGTCTGGAACAGATTAATCCATTTTGCATTACTTTCTATGGGGAAACTGTGCCTCGGTTTTCAAACATTTCAGAATTTGAACGGTCTTCTGGAATGCATTATGTTAGAAATCTGAGGTACCACTGTATTTGCAGCCTTTTAAAATGCAATTACTTTTGCATATTTCTTACAGTGCTGGTGGCTGGAAGTCCAAAGTCAGGGTGTTAGCACGGTTGTGTCCTGGGGAGGGCCCTCTTCTGGGCTGCAGATAACCACCTTTCTCATTGTATCCTCCCATGGTGGGGAGAGAGAGTACTAGCTCTCTGGCCCTTTATATAAGGACACTAATCTCATTCATGAGGGCCACACCCTCATGACCTCGTTACCTCCCAAAGGTCCCACTTCCTAACACCATCACATTGGGGGTTAGGTTTCAACATAGGAATGTGGGGTGCAGTGCATAAACATTTAGTCCATAGTAAGTGTCTACTTATTTTTTATATCAATTTGTAATTTTAAAGTGTTTTCATCTAAATGATCTAATTTGAATCTTGTTAAAATCCTAAGAAGTCGACAGGAGAGGTATCACTGGCTGTATTTTAGAGACAAGGACACTTGAGTGTTGATTCATTTCCCCTAATTAAACATCTGGGAAAGTGGAAGTGGGACTTTGGCCTCAGGGCTGTGACTGTCAGTCCTGTTCCCCCTGCTACACAGTTTGGTGGGCTGCCGTATTACAGCGGTTAGGGCAGAACTGGCTGGTGGGGATCCCAGCGCTCCCACTTACCAGCTATGCAGACTGAGAGGTTAACTCTACACAACTTCTCTGTGCACAGCCTCCTTATCAGTAAAATATCAATAGCTATTACACTTTTTTCCTGAGAAAATTGTAGGGAGTAAATAATTTCACACCTACTTCCCGGATGCAGAAAGTGAGGATCAGAGACATGAGGTAACTGGCCCAGGCCACACAGCTCCTCAGTAGGAGATCCAGGGTTTGAAACAATACCTAACTCTGGACTCTTTTTTTCTGAGAGGCTGTCAAAGTGTCGCTGTAGTTTCCCACTTTTTGGTAAGCATAATCAATTTTTTGATTGAGGTGGACTCCATGGGGGGGCAGCCATAAAGCCACCCATTTCCTTTCTCCTACTGTAGCTGCAAATCCAAGTTTGGGCCGATTCTTGATCTGTCCCAACGAGCAGCTCCTATAGCTCTCTGGTCCATGTCTCCAGCTTTATTGAGGTAAAGCTGACGACATTCTAAGATAGTGAAAGTGTACATTATGGTAATTTGACATCCACATTGTGAAAGGACTGCTCCCATCTAGTTAGTTAACACATCCATCATCTCACATGTTTATCTTCTGTGTGTGTAAGAATATTGAAGCTCTACTCTCAGCAGATGTCAACAACACAACACAGCGCAGTTAGCTGTAGTCCCACGTTGTATATGGGATCCTCGGGGCTTATTCGTGTTCTAGCTGGAAGTTTGTGCCCTTCTACCAACCTCTCCCTAGTTCTCCACCCTCCCAGCCTTGGCAACAACTTTCTATTCTCCACTGCTATAGTACAGTTTGACTTTTTCTTTTTAGATTCCACATGCATGTGAGCTCGGATAGCGCTGTGTTTGTCTTACTTATCTCACTTAGCATAACGCCTTCAGGGTCTGTCCGTGCTGTCGTAAATGGCAGGATGTCCTCCTTTCCCATAGTGAGTAATATTCCATTGTGTATACACCCCATCGTGGTTAGCCATTCATCCACTGACAGACATGGAGGTGGTTGCCATGTCTTGGCTGTTGTGAATAATGCTGAGTGTGGGGGCAGATATCTCTTCTAGATCCTGTTTTCATTTCCTTCGGATAAACACCCAGAAGTGACACTGCTGGATTATATAGTAGTTCTATTTTAAAATTTTCGGTAGGAACCTCCATACTGTTTTCCATAGCGTCTACACCAATTTCCATTCCCACCTGCTTTATTTTAGTCACAGGAATGTCTGTGTCCATAATTAAAACATGCAGTTCAGAGTAATAACACAGACTCACAACTCTCATTCTGTTCAGAGCCTCCCCTTCCCTCTGTTACTTAGACCTGGAAGGCCTAAGGGAAAGGGGCGGGGCCTCCGGATTTGCACACCCTTGTGCCCCCCCCCCCCCTGCCCCATACACTCAGCCCTGACCCCTTCCTCATAGGGAGAGAGGATGAGGAGCTGAAGGGGCTGGTCCTGTCTTACTCTAGCTCTCTGGCTTGTAGATGTCCGCAGCAAATGGTGTCCATGGGGTTCTTCGGTGGCTTGTGAAGACGGGACCACGCTCCACTCCTCCCCACTTCCTTTGACCTCTGCAGTCCACACTTTTCCGTATCACTTTCCCCAAGTGGTCATCTTAGCCAGAGCCCACAGGCTCACAGGGCCGCCATGCTTCAGGACACATATACCCATCCCTGAGCAAGTGCAGGTCTCTCCACGGTGGCACTGTGTCTCCCTGGCCTGGCCGTCCTGGACATTGCCATCCCCTTTATGTCCTGTGGGTGGGCATCAGACACCCACCCTCTCTGTCTCCCACACTCCAGCAGACACGAATGAAGGTGACCCCTGGAAGCCCATCTCAGTAGCCAGGTGAGGAAGAGGTGACCCCCTGAGGAAATGCCTCTGGTGTCAACAGTTCTCTCAAAGGACTATCTCTATGCTTCTCTTTGACCTCCAATCAGTTTCCAAGAACTCTGGGAGAGCAAACCGATGAGCAAACCGTCCTAAAATCTGTTTCAGGCACCACCTTGCAAGTGCTACATCTGGACTTCACCTTGGAACAGGGATACTTGACCCTTTTTTTCCCCTAGGCCTTTGAAGCCTAAGTCAGAACTGAGACAATGTCCCTTCCTTTGTACAAGTCCCAGTCCGTGGGTCAAGCACTTAGAACTGTGTCTGGCACATAATAAGTGCTCAGTTAATGTTTGCTACTCTTATTTCCCAAGATATGATATGTACCTTTACACAAGTTGTCTACAGTTCACCCTACTTTACTTTGTCGGTGTTCTAGTCAGAGGTTCCCAGAGGGAACTCCTGTCGCAGCCCAGACTGGACAGTGACAAAGTATTCCCCAGCGATGGACAAAGCTCCCTGCCTGTCCCAAGGCCACAGCAGCCCTTTCCGTAACAGATGTGAGGGAGGCACCCAGGTTAAAAGGTAATTTCAGTACCACAGGTAAATGCTGTGATGGCTGTACCATGGAAAGTAATTCAGAAGAGCATAAAAGGAGGAGCCCCAGTCTTGACAGGGAGAGGATGGCCCCCAGGGGCAGGAAAGCAGAAGCAGAGTCGAGCACAAGTTGCAGTCAGCCCGAGAAGAAGCTATGGACATCCCAGCCAGGAGGATGGCCCCGGGCTCGGGACCAGGGGGACACACCACCTCCACAAGACTGAAGCAGTTTCTGTGACATTGGCATGAAGGGTGAGAAAAGAAACACCTTATTACCATTGAGGAAAGATGTCACAAATCCGTACTTTTTCAGCTGAAGTTTTTTGTCTCTGGGCTGACAGTGTGAGATACTTCTTCACATTGTACCTTTGAGGACGATCGGGTGATGCACTTGCTAAGTTCTGTGGGCTTTTTGAAAGGGACAAGGTAAACACCTTCGATTATCCTCCATGCTTGCCGTCGTCAGCCAGCAGGTAGGATTCTGTCTGTGGACCAAATCATTTCCATACAAAACTGAGAGAAGTAATGCAGTTTACTTGGCAGCATCTTTGCTTTTTTTTCTAACAAGCTGAGATGGAAGTCGGAGCCTGGAATGTTTATCCTGATCTGAAATGTATGAAAACAACACTTAGGAAGTAGTTTTTGGTGTGGATAGGAAGATGTCCTTAATGAAGCATTCACTTGTGCCTGATTTCTATTTGCTTTTCCCTGATTCATTTGATGTCCTAGATCATCTCAGCCTCAGAGTAACAGCACTGAAATCTCAGCCAGATGTGTAGTGCTGGCACGTTCAAGTTGACGTGAAGCCTCTGTGCTTGTCCCAGTCACTGGGGCTTGTCTTAGCCTGGGCCACCATAACAAGATACCACACGTATCTTGTTTAGGGGGCCTAAACAACAGGCGTGCATTTCTTACAGTTCTGGAGGCTGGAAGGTCAAGATCAAGGTGCCGGTAGGGTTGGTTTCTGGTGAGATCTTTCTCCCTGGTTTGCTGTGTCCTCACGTGGCCTCCCCTCTGTGTGTGCACACCTAGCTGGCGCCTTCTCATCTTCTTACAAAGACACTAGTCCTATCAGATCAGGCAGGGCCCCTTACCTGACCTCACTGAACCTCTATTACCTCCCTGAAGGCCCTGTCTCCAAATACAGGCCTATGGGGGTTTAGGGTTTCAACATGTGAATTTGAGGGAGATCCAGTTCTGTCCATAGCGGGCTGTTCATGCATGTTCCTTTTCTTCTGTTGGCATGTGGAAAGATTGCACATCCCTGCTCCCTTTGCACTTAGATGTGGCTCAGGGGTGAGAGTATGCCACCTGTTTTGTAACTGCCATGGTCAATGAAATGTGTGATGAAGTGACATGCAGCCTTCTGGGAAGAAGCTTTAAAATCCCCGGCATGAATACCCACATTCTCTTCCCCTTAAAATAGTTCTGGAAACGCACGTGAGATGGAGCCTGCAATGGAGGCTGGTGAGCAAAGTTTGCCTATTGACCAGTGCGGTCCATGTAGTGTGAATGAGAAATTCAAACAAGTAAGGAAACAAACTGATGTGTGTGTGTGTGTGTGTGCGCGTTTTTTAAGTATAAAAGTATATCTATCTATCTATCTATCTATCTATCTATCTATCTATCTATCTATCTATCTATACATTTAAATATGTTTAGCCATTGAGATTTTGGGATTGCTTATTGCTTGTGCATAACTAGCCCGTCCTGACTGACACAGTGGTCAAGGATTCATTTGCAATGACATTTGGGACTTTAAAAACTGAACATGAACCTTTCTATCCTCTCTATGTCAGAAAACAGTATATATGGTACTTATTCTAGCAGTTGACTTCCTTTTTTGGATCCCTTTTTAGCACGTGTTTGTTATTATTGACAATACATGTTCTCTCATACCAGCTTTTCTTGTAAGCTGCAAACCAGCCTTTCCAATGCTTGCCTGGAATTCTTCCCACGAATGCACTGCCAGTGCCTTAAATCCAACATGTTCGAGAACAAACTTATTCTTTCCCTGGATGCCAGTACTCTCTCCTGGTCACCATTTCTGTAAACATCCCAGCTGCAAACCTCAGAAACATTTTGGGTGTGTATTGGGAGTAGGGGAAATGTCTTGGAAATCTTTCTATTTTTATAAAAATTGTTTTGGAAAATTTCAAACGTTTTCAGAAGTCGCCAGGATTGTATACTGAACCTCCATGTAACTACTCATCACGCACGGTCCTATCTTTTTCTGTACCTACGCACATCAGATTCTTTTGAAGCTATAAATGTTTCGATGTGTATTTCTAAAGGACAAGGATTGTTTTCAAAGGACAGCCACGACACTATTATCCACTGAAAAATAATGAACAGTATAAGACATTTTGAGTCGGTGTTCTTTTTGCTGGTTGTCAATTGTCTCATATTTTGTTGTCGTTGTTGTGGGTTTCATCTATGCGAGTCAGACTGAAATAAGGTCCGTGCACTGCAATTAGTCAACATGATTCTTTAGTCTACAGATGCTCTCTCTCTCTTTTCTTTTCCTTACAATTGATTTGGTGAATAACACAGTGAGTTTGTCCGGTTGGGTTTCCCACAGTCAGGATTTTGTGGATTGCATACTCAAGGAAGTTCATCTAGCATAGTCTAGGGCAGGAGTGTCCAAACTGCGGCCCATGATCCATTGTTAATTGACCTGCAGCAAATTCCAAAAATATATTTAGTGTACTTAAATAAACCAGATGAGGCAATATGTACTTCACCTCGAGTGAGTGGCCCGGCTGTTTGTGTAATTTTGCCGCATATGGTCCTTGGTGAAAAACGTTGAAAAAAGTTTGGACACCCCTGGTCTAGATGATTATCTAGATTATGGTCTAGGGCAGCATTTCTCAGTCTGACACGTGCACCAGAATCACCTGGAGAGCTTGTTAAAACACAGCTTTTTGGGCCCCAACCTGAGTTTCTGAGTCAGTGGGTCTGGTTTACACCCAAGAATGTGTATTTTTAACAAGCCTCCAGGTGCTGCTGGTCTCGAGGCCATACTTTGGGAACCACTGACCTGGAGCTCTTACTTCATTTGGGTTGTAAAATGGTGATGTTATTAATTTCTTATTTAGAATACTTACATAAAGGGAAATTTTCCAAATCAATTATTTGGTTACCTTGAGGTAGAGTTTGTGTAAGAAAGGCACAATAACTGATACTTTTCCTTGACTTACCAGTTTTCAAAATAATGAGTTTGTTAACTGATATCCTCCAAAGGTATCCAGTGGAGTGTGTGTGTATGAGACAGAGAGAGAGGAGAGAGAGAGAGAGAGAGAGAGAGAGAGAGAGAGAGAGAGAGAGAGAGAGAGAGACTCCACTGCAGTTGTTATTTCTATTGATGTTCAAATTGTCCCATCTGTAAGGCATGGGAACCTCAGAGTCATTTCGAGTCTACCTTCGTCCCTGCCAACTACCATGTCATTGGTTAGAACGAATGAGAACACCTGTGTTCCATTCTCACCATCTCTTGCACACTATCCCCCTTACTTCAGTTCATTTTATATACCAATAGGTGTTGGTGAACCTCTAGTCATGTCATTATCTGTTCAAGAAATTCTCAGTGACTCACTAAATTAAATATAAACCACTGACATTGACATTCAAGACCTTACCAGATATTGTGCCAATATGCCTTCTAGTTTTCTCTCTAGCTCTCTTAATCCAACCCTGAAGAAATGAAGTCCCACCACTGAGCCTGTGTTCCTTCTGCCTGCCTCGGTTCTCCCTATCTTCTCTGCCAGTCTTTCCTTCATTGCCTACCATGCATCCTAAACACCCCTCATCTTATGAATTTCTTCCTGATTTCTTCAGCTGTGAAGACAAGCCCTTCTGCATTTCCCTGCATTTTGCACTTCTCTTGAAAATGTGTGTTGTCATGGTCTGTATTCTGATCACTAGCATGCTTGTCTGTTACTTTCTGCAGGACAAATGGTCTCTTGGTTATTTCATCCAACTTCACACCTATGCCATCTCACTTTTAGGTGCTAAATACATATTTGTAAAATTATATTGACTATAAAGTATTAGTCGCAACGTCAACTACCATATTTCCCCCAAAATAAGACTGGGTCTTATATCAATTTTTGCTCCAAAAGATGCATTAGGACTTATGTTCAGGGGATGTTATCCTGAAAAATCATGCTAGGGCTTATTTTCCGGTTAGGTCTTATTTTCAGGGAAACACGGTAGTATCTCATTCATTGAAATAGATATGAATTTAGAGATTTATATATGTGTATATGTTTATATATGTATATATGTAAATATGTTTACTTATATCTCATATCTATCAATTCTAAGGCACTAAAAATGTCCATGTTTTTCAAAGTAACAACATAATTCTGCAGAGACAATTTACAGAGCCAGTACTTTCCACGTTCCCATTGAGTAAGCTAGAGGACAAATAATTCTCTCCTTCTTGTCTAGCTTTAACTTCCTTTTCCGTGAAGTCCTTGCCCTCACTCCATTCCGCAAAGATCTGACCCTCCATTAGCAAATTCGGGTGGCTCATTGATCTGACGTGGTGTATATACACTGCTTTGTCTAATTACACGTCATTCAAGGATGTTTGTGTTTGGACCCATCCACCAGGCTACAACTGGAAAGATGGGATTTTAGGGGCGATAGGTGAGAAAACTCACCTACCTTTGTTGTGAGTACATTGGAGAGAGGGTTTCCCACACCTCACCATGCTGTATCCAGAAGACCCAGCAGGAAAAATCAGGTGCATAATTTTTACGTCTGTTGCTATGACAACTAACCCATCCACTTCCGCGAGGACATGGACAATTATGCCAAAGCAGGGAGTCTCAGCCTTGAGTCCCCCAACCACACCGCCAAGTCAACCCTCCGACCCTCTCCCCCTCCCCCTTGGCAACCCGCGAAACAAAATCAAATGCTGCAGAATTCACATCCCCCTCTGGAGGAACACCTGTGCGAGATGCCGTAGGTGACTCACTGACTCATGCTGGAAGCCAGAATAAATTGCCATGGTGCGTTATTACCGCACGGGCCATCTGGAGGGCCATGAGATCCACAAGCCATGCCCAAGATCGCGCTGGGAGAACTGCTTATAGTCACAGAGAAAATGTCCCCTTTCTGGACTTTTCTCACAACCCAAGAGCTGTAGGTGGCTGCCAACGTATCACTGAGAAGGAGCTTAATTTCAGGGGTTGAATAAATGCAACTCCACTATCCTCACTATTATAAGCTGAAAGCCTGAGAATACTTCTGTTCGTGATTCTAACTGTATTGAAGGATTGGAGATTAATGATAGAGTTCTCTTGAGAATCCATTTGGGGTTGAAATGTAATCCCCCACTGCATATCAGTCCTTCATTGGGGCGAGGGGGATGCCACCATTTTATTTTATGAAGCTAGGCAAATCATTTTTCCCCCCTCTTAAGTAAGGAAAATACTATCTGTAGAAGGAACAAAAATCAAATATACAGTCTGCAAATAAATGACTTTCACTTTTATTTTGAAAACAATACCAAGTTTGAAATGGAAAGGTAAAAATATTTCTGAAAATGATGTGTGTGTGTGTGTGTGTGTGTGTGTGTGTGTATAAAGGGGATAAAAAGAATCAGAAACCATCAGAGGAATTTAGAATTACTATTTTCTTCTGTTTTTTTTTTTCTTTTTCCTGAGGTGCTAAATTTTAGCACAGAACTGCTTGTTCCTTAATTAATGATTAACAAATTCAATTCATGATTTAACTTAATTACACAACTAATGAATTTGTGTATGCAGGAGTCATTTATGTGGTGTCTGAGGCAGGCCTCTCAGGCATGGCTAACTCCGTTTTTCACAGCTCAGTAAATTGTGTCTAGAACTGTATAATGTCTCTTTTTATATGCCACACCCTGCTACGGAGTTTATTCGCTCTCCTTGGTGTTAGCTATATGCATAGATGTTCTATGCACAGATCACCCTTTATGTGTGAAGATAATTTTGCTGGTACATTTTCTAAGGGATCTATATTTGGAAATGGATTTCTAATAGTGGCAATCAGTTTAGTTATTTTTTAAAAAGCTATTTAGGCCCATCATGGATAGGCCCATCACGAAAGGCTCATGGATAACTCATTTTAGGAGGACAAAACATAATCTTGTGATATTTTTAGATATTCTCATTTTATTTTGAAAGTACAATTACATCTCACAAATCCAACTTAAAGGCCACTTGGCGAAATGGAAAATTTGAAAAGAAATCGTTTTCATTACTTCCAAGAAGAGGCCCTTACATTGGGATAACTAGGTGTGTATATCTCCCGGGTGGAGGTACAATTTTGGAATAAATGGAAGAGAGAGAGGGGACAAGCAATCAACATATATCAAAACTTAATATCTCTTCAGTGCTTCAGATACAGATATCGCTCATTTGAGATAGTTTCACTTTGATTTTCAAGGAGGAAATCAGGCCTTGGAGAGATGAAGTCACTGGTCCAAGGTCATCCAGCTCGTATGCAGGGGAGCTGGAATGCCTCCCCAGGTCTGTCTGAGTCGGCGCTACACATCCGTTTAAACAGTGTCTGGCGCACCCCTAATTGATCGCTGGAGGTTCTAATGTACTTGACAACAGTTTGTCTTCTAAAGTAGGCAAACATTTCCCTTGGAATCTCATTGACACTATTAATTTGCTCAGCAAACCATTTTATCCCTGAGCTGTGCCAAGGAAAACTTGAGTGATCCTCTGTCTTAATTATCACTGACTTCAAATTAGTGAAGTCCTGTTTAATGAGGTCACACTGTAGATCTGTGTAAAAGATGTGGGCGCTTCCTAACTGGGTTATTCTTCAGCGCAGGCCCATACTTAGAATAAAGCTTGGATGAGGAAAACAGACTGCAGTTGGCAGTATCTCTGTGGGATAACTCAAGCTGGAAGCTGGACACTTGCCTTTGTAATTTGGAGAACATATTTAAACAACCAACCTGGATACTTAAGGCCACTTTCTGTGTATCAATATTTTGGAGATGGAGTTGTCTCAACTCATCACTTTTTTCATCTGGTGAAGAGAAACTCTAGGACCTTTTGATTTTAATCTGGGAATGTCTCTATGCTGATTCTAGCCTTTCTACCCAAGTGCAGTAGCTCACTGAGAGTAAGTGGATTAAAATAAGCCTGTTTTAACAAACTTCTGGGTCTATATTTATCAATCACTCCTGGACTTCTCTAAACTGTGCCTTTTTCTTGTATAGGCTCATAACACAAGCAATGTGAAATATGACCTTAGTCAACTGTTACTGAGTTCACATAACACGGAATCTAAGTAGTAGAGATTTTTTTCGGATAGGTGAATGGCCAATGAGGTTTTGGATCATGTAGAAAAAGCCCTAAATACTATCATCATTCCTCTGTTGGTAGAATCAGTAGGACTCCAATTAAGAGCCTGGACAATTCCTAAGAAGGGAGGTGCCTCTGTTTGAGCTTCCAGAAAGTGATATCTTGGGGTGGATTAAATCTTGTCATGAAAAGGGAAGGCCAAGGTCGGAATGCAAATAGACCTCAGCTACCTACCGCCTCTCTCTCTCTCCTCGCCTTCCAGACTCCCTGGCCAAGGAAAGAAGTTGTCTAGTTCTGAATCAGGACAAGAAAGAAATTCTAAAGAACATTGATTTGTCCTAGCTCTTCACCTTGGCAAACGTTTTATCTTGCTTTCAAATGCATAGTTTTTATAATTTGTTATTATTCAACCATTTCTTTCTGATTACCTCGAGGCAAATTTCTCTCAGATCTTAGGACCAGAGAAATCTGTACTGCTGAGTAATGACGGATTTGTTTTAATTTCATGTACACCAGGACTCTGAAATCTGATCAGATTTCTCCCACACTTTGCCTTCTAAGGAGCTTGGAAAAAAACCTGTGTCCAAATCTTAGCAATGGCATACAAAATACAGGATTCTACCTGGCTAAGTCATATATTCCTACCCCATATCATTTCCACGCAAATTTTCTCCGCTATATTTTTTAAAATTTTGTCACAATGGTAGGCCAACTGAGAAAAGAATCCTTGGACCACGCACATTTGAATTTGTGTTTAGTAAGCTACTAAAATTCCTTTTTGTATGAGCAGGGTTTACCCAGATAGACTGCATACACATATAAACACATGAAAGGCCTGTATATGTCCTTCAGGCCTTTTACTCCATAAATGGAACACATTGTGAGTGTGCTTGATGACTTCTTGTTAAGACTTTTTTAAAAAATAGTTTTAAGTTCACAGCCAAATTCAGAGGAAAGTACAGATTTACCACATGCCCCCTGCACCCAACATGCATAGCACCCCCCGTTAATAACATCCCCACCAGATGGTACATTTGGTACAATTGATGAACCTGCATTGACACATCATCGTCACCCAAAGTCGACAGTTTACCTCAGGGCGCACTCTCTGTGCTGTACATTCTGTGGGTTTGGACAAAGGCATCATCATTATGGTGTCATACAAAGTAGTGTCACTGCCCTGAAAATCTGTGTCCTGCCTACTCATCTCTCCCTTCGCCCTTCATGACTCTTTGATCTGTGAATTCATCAGCATGTCTTTTTGCTTCTAGATGAGGATCTTGGCAGGCTTAACAGGGAGGGAACCTTTCCTTTGCTCTTCCAGGGTCTGTCCCACTCTATCGCCTGCTAGGATGTCCATAGGGTAACCATTATCTGAATACAGATAATGACAATGGATGTGATTGCTTAACATCCACTGTGAACCAGGTGTTCCCCCAGGAGGAGGTTAACTCTTCCTCAGAGCATCCCTGCAAGGTATACTTTAGGCATTAGTTACAAATGAAAAACAAAAGTTTAGAGAGGTTAGGTAACTTGCCCAAGGCTACACTTGTCAGTGGTAGAATAGGGTTCCAAACTCCTGTGTCCTGCTGAAAGCTTTCCCATTCTCCTTTCTTTCCTGCCCTTCACCGGTACACCCAGTTTGCCCTTTTCATAGGAACTCCTGTTTCTCAAGTCCCTGTTCTGAAAATTTCAACACATATTAACACTATGACTGAAGATCAGTATAATCTGGGCATCTTTTCAGATTGTACACCATATAGTTCTAAGAAATGTCATTCACACAGGCTCCAATCTGACCACAGTGTGAATGGTGCCCCCTAAAGTTGCTCAGTGCAAAACATGCACAACCATTCATGGGTGCCGGAAAACAAGGGTCTCTCCCAGAGCTTCCATTCGGAGATGGAATACACTTTCCTTTCACAGGCTGGGGTACTTCAAAAACAATGGCTCCAAATAATTTCAAACATGACTCGGAAATGCCCACCTGTGATTCTTTTATTCCCTTGTGGTTTTCCTTGTGAAACTAAATGAAATGCAAACAGCTGAGAGAAAGTTCTGAATATAAAATGGCACCATTGTATGAGGTCAGACAATTAAGTTTGCGAACTCATCCTAGAAAAAGTGCTACATACCTCATTGCTGAATATCACTACGGTCACCTTCAAAGTACTCCCCTTAGGAAGCTATGCACTGATGCCAGCTCCTAGTCCACCCCTCAAAGCAATTTTGGAACTCTTTTTCTGGAATGGTTATCAGAGCTGTCGTCGTATTACACTTGATGTCCTGAATGTTATCGAAATGTCTTCCTTTCAATATTTCCTTTATCTTTGGGTAAAGAAAGAAGTCATTGGGGGCCAGAGCAGGTAAGTAGGGAGGGTGTTCCAATACAGCTATTTGTTTACTGGCTGAAAACTCCCTCACAGACAGTGCCGTGGGAGCTGGTGCATTGTCGTGATGCAAGAGCCATGAAGTTCAGGTTGTCTAACTTTTTCACGCAGTCTTTTCAGCACTTCCAAATAGTGAACTTAACTGTTTGTCCCATTAGTACAAATTCATAATGAATAATCCCTCTGATAGCAAAAAAAGGTTAGCAACAGCATTGCAACAAGTTCGCAAACTTAGTTGTCAGACCTCGTATGTTCTGACAGAACACACAGCTTGGATAATTCTGTTTTCGTTCATTCAGGTACATTCCTAGAAGAATGCCTGGTGCCCCCTTTGCTGAGACAACCTTCCCATGCCTGTTGCCCCATTTTCCCACTCTCTCTGTTTGTCCCTCAAGGAGATGACAGGGATCAAATACCATTCGCACTCAGCTGCCTTAAAGAGATTACCATGTCACAAAATTTCTTCCGTAATTGCTGGACTGATCGCCTAGCTTTTCCTAAGCACAGCTGTGGGAACATTTACTCGCTTCTTGGTCTATAATGAGAAAAGGAGGAAAGGCTGTTAGCATTACAACCAGTGAGAGGTATCTCATGTCATGCTCTCTGGGTAGCAGATTGTGTGTCGTATTCCCAACACCAAACACGTGTTGCTCCCAAAATAACCCCCTCACATCATCTTGGAGTTTCTTTGAAAGTTTTCCGTGTTTATTAAGCTCCCCAAAATCCCTATCATTCATTCATATGATCAGAAACATCTTATAGTCCACACTTAATCCACCTATTTTTATGATTCTTCTCTGTCCACAGTAAGTGGACAATTCAAACCATAACATGTAGGGGCAAAGTGGTAATTTAGCAGAAAAATGTTGATTTTACACAAAGACCCGAGGAGAATAGGTTTTAAGTATCAGGATTTAAAAGTAGACGTATAATTGGCATGCATCTTAGAGAGAATAGAGTAGGCAGGAAATACAATGGTGGACACAGCATTTTCCTTCTCCATCTACACAGGTTTTGGGAAGGCGGGATGAGTTTAAACTGAGTGGGGGAGCAGTGTGGCTTCGGAGAAGGTACAAATACTCGCAGTGGAACACAGAGACAGCTGGAGTAGTGAAGGCAGCATTAGGTTCGAATTCACCGTCTGTGACCCAGTTTCCTCTCAGTAGAATCCAGAATCTGCCTCATTGTTTTGTTGAGGGGCCAAATGAGGGGAAGTATGTGACATCGTCATGTGGGACACTTCCAGGCAGAAAAACATCCTTCTGTCATGTGCACAGCTACACTACTTTGGGCCCTGGAACCATGATGATAATATTATGAAAGGTGCCCCCAGGGATTAAAGATGACCAGCAAGAGTTGTTAACAATTAGTGGATACAGGAAAACGGAATGAAAACTATATTTATTTCCCTTTGCAATTTACCCAAGCATAAATGAATATTGCTCCTTGGGGTGCTATTATAGACATCTATTTCCACTTCATTAAGAAACTGGGTTAAAAGATTTCTTAAAGAAAAGGTAAGAAAAGAAAAAGGGAAACTCTTCGCAGGATATGGCTGGGAATAATCTCCCCTCTGCTCCTTTAGTGCTGACCGCCTGGCTGCAGACCCCTCACGTGTCTGCCTGTGCTCCTCTTGCTCCTTCCTGCCTGTGTTCCGGTACTACGTGCAGTGTCCAAGTTTTCCATCTCAGCCCACGCGTAAAGTGAACATCAGCTCTCATCTTTATCAAATGCATTTTTAAGTAGGTCTGCTTCCTCCAATATGCTCTGCAAAGCAACACCTGCTGCTCATTATTTGTTCCAGGGAAAGTCTTGCTTGGAGACACCGGTTGCCGTGATCCCGCCATGGAGTGTGCTGCTCCCAACGTCTGTGTTCTGAATCTGGTTTATGAGAAGGACAGGCGCTGGCCATTGTGTGTGAACGGCTGTGCTGAGGGCTCACTCAGCTTCTTACAATCGTCCTCTGGAGGGGCCCCCAAATTACCCCATATTCAGGCAGGCTTTGGAGACACAGAGAGGAAGGTGGCAGGTCCGAGGCAGAGCTGGGATGGAGACGCAGGCAAGCTGACCACGACGCCTGCTCTCTCGATCCCATCCTCTCCCTCATTGTAGTGGCTTCTATACCGTGGTCACGGAAAGGGTCGCATGCTGGATCTTTGTGACGGACAAGTCACTTCCTCTATAAAGTCTGAACCGAAAACAGATCCTCTGTTTGGAAGGAACACGGGCGCCAACATGTTCCTAGGGAACTCCCAAGATGTTTGCCGCTCAAACTCCTCACAAGGCCCAATAGCCTGGATGGCTCCAAGCCTGTGGCCCGGCTCACCTGGGGAACTCTGCGCGAGGGCTAGCTCTCCTCCTGTCTTTTGGCTGGGGTGGGGGAGGGTGGGGGAGGGTGGGGGAGGGTGGGGGAGGGGCGGGGACAATGTCGTGTTCCATGTGAGACGCGCATCCCAGCACCTCCTTTGGTTTGTTCTCGGGCTTTTGATTCATTTCAGGTGTCTGATTAAGATGAATCTAAACGACAGCGAGGGTCCCGGTAACGACGCTGCAGTCATGCCCACTTTGCCCTCCGTGCGAGCGGACTGTCCTGGGAGGTGTCCCCCAGACAACATGCATGACGGTGTCACACGGCTTAGCAGCCCCTAAGTGCCACAGCTGCTGCACCCTCCACAGGCAGACGGCAGTGGAGACATCTGTTCATGTGAACTTAGAAATATGGAGGTTGGTGCATAACACGGACGCCTCCCAAGCTTCGTTTTCTGCTCGTGTCAGGGGGCACCATCCAAGCGCTCGGTCAGGCAACAAATATTTCCCGAGAAGAGCGTGTATTCCTGGGAGACCTCGGAGCACGTTAGCGCTCATGTTCCCTGGCACAGCCTCCGTTCTAGTTATGAATGTATTTCGAGAAGACCCACTTCAGCACAGGATGAGCAAACTAGTCTGAGAAAACGCAGTGGGTGCCACACACATCCTTAAACTCTCTGTCTAACTCACTTTAAGCTGGAGTTTTAAGAAACCGATTATGATTGAGAAAACCTGCACCACATTGTGTGATCAAACTAGAAAACGGAGAGGTGTTTTCACAATTCCGTGCGTCCCTCTAGCTTTGTCTGGCCCCCTTACCTTACCCGTGCTTATTTTATTGAAAGGAGAGCATTGCCAGAAATTGTCAGTGTCAGAACCAACAGGTGTAGTAACAACTGGACCCAGACAGGCAGCCTGCCTTTCTCAGTGGAGCAGTGGATTTTCCCAGACTCAGGGAGGCAAGTGTAGGACGCTCTGCACCCGGCATTTCCAGTGTGGCCCATGTGTTCTGCAGAAACATCATGTTCTGGAAACAATTCACAGTCTCGTATGTGACCTCCAAAGGTGTTTAGACATGATTTGCCTCCACATGATAGTCCAGCGTGAAATGAAAACCATGTCTCTTAAAGTGAAGGAAAAAGTCCACATATAGTCATTCCACTATGATGGTTATCTGTAATGGTTACTGTTAATAAACTAAACTAGACCGGTAAGGGACTGCGCTGAAGCCAGAGGTCTGCATCGCATACTATTCATAAGAGTCCCATAATACTCAAGCTTTACGTGTATTACAGGAAACATTCCCCCTCCCCTGAAATATAGCTCTGGGGTTCCCTGCCTGCTTCGAAGCCTAGTTTATAAATACCGGGGTTTGGTGATGCACTCTTTGTTTTAAGGACCCAGTAAGAGACGCCACCCTACACACTGATTTTTACCAGTAGAAGAAAAGGAAATGCAATTAAGTCCCTGCAATGGGAAAAACTCAACAGGGCTTTAAGCAGAGTGTAACTAAATTGACTCGGAACAGTGAAACTGACTATATTTTGGAAAATTAAGATTTAACAGACCAAATGTTGATGTTTTTTCTTCTCTTCATCTGACCTAATTTCTATTCAGAGTTTGAGAACAAATGTTGATGAGCAGGACAGAAACCCATCCTGAAGCAAAGGTGGCTGGCCTCGGGTGTCTCTCCTGTCCCAGCCCAGACCTTCTCAAGCATTGCATCGTGTGAAATGTTCCAGGATGGCGTCCTCGTTAGGCCTGCACCAGCCTCTGAGAGAGGACACGGAAATCGCCCATTTACTTTATATTAGAAAAATGAGCGTTCCACTGGCCTGTGGGTCTTATGAGAAACAATAAAGGCACCTCCTCCCTCTGAGTTGCGTGTGTTAGAAATGCAGTGAGGACATGCTGCTCAATGCCATTCTCCCATTCTCTAGACTTTTATGTTAATGAGAATTTTTTTTTTAATTAGGGCAAGAGCTCCAATTTCTAAATAAACCTCCATCCTTCTTTTAAACAGACACAGGAGAAATGACTAGGAAGCTTTGGTGCCTGCTCTCTTGATAACCTTGATCATTTTGGGGATAGTTGTCTTGTTTTACTTTTCCATTTTCAAACAGTGCAAGGAGGGTGTGGGATGGTGATGAAGCTGGTGGCTTGGGAATCGGACTGAGAAAGGTCAAATGGTGGCCTCACATCTTATCGTCTCTGCGACTTTGGGTAAGGGAGGCCAATATTACCATGCATCCCACACTACTGGGTGAGGATGGAAAGGTGGAAAAGTCAATGCATTTTTTTATGCAATTTGTGAGCAAAAGAAGAGAAATATCTGCTTGGTCTCTTCCTTTGTAGTATTTGGGCTTCCTGTTTATCTTTATCCCATTGCATTGATTAAGGTTCGTGGGACATTGTTGACCAGCAATAGTTATGGCAAGTAGATATCTTGCCTTTTTACATTTTAATGGGAATATGTATTTCTATTATTTCGTTTTCAAGTATTATGTAAAGAAGGTTTCCCCTCATTCCCAGCTTGCTGAGCATTTCATCACGGATGGGTAATGAATTTTATCAGATGCTTTTTCCGGCATCAGTTGAAAGGATCGTGTGAATTTTCTCCTTTAACTTGTCCATTTGAGTCAATTACATATTACTATAGCACAGGGCTTGGATAAACCCGACTTGATCACAAAGAGGAATGATTTGGTCTTTCTTTTAATATACCATTAGATTCAGTCAGTTAATAGTTTATTTAGGATTTTAGCATCTACGTTTAAATAAGAGGCCCATTAAGGACACCAAAGACAGGTCAGCTAATGGTACCTAGGTGGCAACAATTGGTTGTCGCTGTACAGAAAGGTAAATGGATATAAAAAAGAGATACCCCAAGTATTTGGATGAATTAGTGGCAGATGAATTTCTCGTGCTAAGAAGATGTGGACTTGATGTACTGTTGTCTAGAATACCCAGGTGGACTCTGGGCATACATGCTGTTCTCCTTTTGACATAAATCCTTATGAAATTTGTTCTGCAAGTCAGTTCCAGAGAAGATGAAGGAATTCTCCTATGAGGCAGACAAAATGTTATATTTCAGCCTGGAAATTTAAGAGAAGGATGAGTGAAGATATTATTTGAAAAAAGAAAAAATCTATGAAAAGACATGGAGCAAATGAACATGGACTTAGATACTGAAGCATTGTAGAGAGGAGGCAGGGTGCTGGGCTTGGAGCTAGAAGAACTGGGTTCAAATCCTCGGTCATTCAGTTATTGTAGGGATTCTTACGCTGGAACTCTATGAATGGGCTTTGTGGGAGACTATAATCCGAGCACTAAATGGAAAGGGGATGTATCTCTGTGTTTTTCTGGGTCCAGATTCTACAGCTTGCATTTCAGAAATGGAGTATCACTGATCTTCTCATTGTTGGACTTTGGGTGTGTAACTTTAGTTCTCTGAGCTGCTGGCTGCCTTCTCTGTGAAGTGTGGGCAATAAGCCCTAATTATTTCAAAGACTAGGTGTGGACTCAAATTATAAAAAGTCAAAGTAAGTATATATGTACTGAAAGATGTTTTGAGAATAAATAAATGCAGTGGGCAATAAAATCTAATGAACCATTTACCTTAAAAGCAGATTTATGAAAATGTTCAACAAATATTTTGGGTAAATTGAGGCATTCAACGGCACAAAAGTGGGTTCTTTCCTAAAATTTATATATACATATATAAATATATATTATATATATATATATATTACTGTGTATATATATTATATATATAAATATATATATGTTATATTCTTTCCCCCCAAATCCCACTACTATCTCCACAATAGAAATTGTACTTGGCTGGATTGACCTTATCTATCAACTACAGCGTTTCCTAGCCTAAAGAAAACATTTCAGCAAGGCCTCCTGACTTGTTAATAGCAGAATAAACACACATCCTTCCTTTCATGGAGACAGTGTAGAGGCTACTGGAATTGTGGTCATTAGAGTCAGGAGAAGATAAAAGGGGCATTTAGCTGGCAGTCTCTTTCAGACTCTTCATTGTCGCTTCCATTTGACCTGGGTGGATTGGTTGCTTCAGGCTCTTAACTCAGAACCCCCACATTTTGAAGGGTCAGCTTTGGTTTTTCTTGTCTAATTGCTGGGTTTCTTGTTGAAGCATATGACGACTTGATTATTCCACCCTGTGATTTGGGAATATCAAATAAGGTGGTCCCCATAATGTGTTTCTAATGTGTTCCCCATCTGAACAAAATTACAAAATTCTGAATAATTAAAGGGAATTAGGGTGGTGGTCATCAAGCCCACTATTTTTTCATTCTTACTTTGCAATTCTCGGCATGAAATTCCATTTTGTGAAATAGTTTCAATTCAACTCCCCAAATCCATAATGTCATAGACATGTTAAAGAAGTAGACTCATTTAGAACTATGAAGGATCAGAATTGTCTCTTATATAATTATATGATTGAACAATGCAAAATGCATACTATGGATACTCTAAGAGCAGTGAAGACGGAGGCTTAAAGGGGAGGAAATCCCTTATACTGGAAGACAAGTAAATTATAGAGTCAGAAGGAATAAGCTGATTAGATAGTAAGCCAGTGGAAAACATCTTATTAGAAGAGGGGGGCATACAAAGTATAAATGTAATTAATATCGCATTACCTACAAATTTTCCAAAAGTCAAGTATGTAATCTTTGAGTCGTGTGTGTGTGTGTGTGTGTGTGTGTGTGTGTGTGTGTGTGTGAAGAGAGAGAGAGAGAGAGAGAGAGACACTGAGACTCACAGCGTCAATATTTGCCAAATGCTTTCTATGTGCCAGGCACATAGAAAGGGTTTTATATATGTATGTACTTCAATTAGTCTTCTATTATTGCTCTCATTTTACAGAAAAGGGAGCTGAGACTTAAAAAAGTGACTTAACAAAAATTGTCTAAAGTTTCCCCAATAGCAGGACTAGCATTTGAAAGCCAAGGTAGCTGGACTCCAGATTCTACATTCTGACAGTTCTCTGCACACACATCTTCTGAGTACAACATCAGGAACCGAAATAAAGGGGTTTATGTGTTAGAATTACTGTGAATGGAAACTTTAGATTAGAAACCACAGACAAAGTGTGACTAATTCTGGTCTGTTTTCTTGAAATTGAGCTTTTTGTCTTCAGGATCTCAAGTTCCCATGTCCTTTCTTGCTCTTGTTTCCAGATGAATGGGAAAAGTCAGCAAAGACCTCAATGTAGTGCAGTTATTGAAGAGAGAGAGAGAGAGAAAGAGAGAGAGAGAGAGAGACAGAGCGCGCTAGACCCATGGCAAAAGTGGCTAAGGAATCACCTGATCCATTGGTGTGTCCCCTCATTCAGAAACATTTATTCCTACATGAAGCCATTCTGAATGCTGATGGGTTGTTTGAGCACAAAAAGCACATGTCATGACTCCAGTTTTAGAAGATTTGCATTAATATCTAAGAAAATTTTGTTTGGAAAATATGTACATAAAAATGATAGTATTAATTTCTGGCTAGCGAGAGTATGGGTAAATGGTATTGTTTCTTTTCCTATTAATTTTTTTCTATGTTTCTAAAATTTAAGTACTACCATGTTATAAAACTGGATGTTTCCAAAAACAATTCAACAAGCAAATATTAATGTCTACTGCAGGCCAGGCATTTTGCTAAGCGCTGAGAAGTTAGGAAATTCCAAACACAGGGACAACTCCTTCAGGGACCAGCCCTGTTGATGTCGTTCACCTCCATTGATCTACTGGCCAGGATTGATCCAGAGTCGGGCCCCATACGTATTTGTCCAATACACGACCAGAGACAGACTGATGAACACGTGCAAAATTAATATTTTATAGGGGCCATGATAGAAAAAGACACAGGCTGGAGTGCCGAGCTGCAAGTAGGAAGGGGAAAACTCAGCTGGTAGATGGGTGGGGAGGAATGTTCTGGAGTGGTGACTTTATTCAGGATTTGGTGCCTGAACTGATTCTTATATTAAGACCTGAGAGGGGTAGGAGGTCATGATGTCCACAGGGTGAGGAAGGAAGGAGAGGGAGGAAGAACAAAGCAGACAAAGGAAGCTGCATGCAAACAGCATGCACTGGCTGGCTCAGAGTCCTTAGGAACAGCCAAAAGAGAAGAGGGAGAGAGGATACCGTAGGGAAATGAAGACTCTAGAGAAGTGGAAGTCAACTTTGAGTGTTTGCAGATGCAGAGACTAAGGACTACGCACCCCCCCCCCCCCCGCAAAATTAGATGCTGAAATAAAGTGCCATGCCAACACAGAACAGGAAAGAATCAACAGAAACGAGAAAACATAGGAAGGAAGGAGTTATGGACCAAATCAAACCAAGAGGCATTCCTTTACAAACTCTAATTAAAGGCTACCATTTGCATAAAAATGGCACAAGTCATTATTTTGGGATGGTGGGAGTTTTGAGTGGTTTTAATGGACTTTTAGCTTATCAATCTTTTTTTTTTTCTAAAATAATTATGCACATTATCATTGTGTCTTTAATAAGAACATTTAAACAGGACATACCATAAACTCACTAACTAGGTCATACAGTTATACAAATATTTAGTAAAGTGTTTTTAAAAAGTCAGCTTAGGGATTCGATTCATTTCTCAATAAATCCTTTTAACATCTAAATATTTTAAAAAGACAGACACGTAGACAGAAAGGAAGAAGGGGGGAAGAAGGAGAAGGAGAAGACAGGGATGGAGGGAGGGAAGGAAGGAAGGAAGGAGGGGAGAATAAATTCCTCCAAACCTTGCAGTGTATAGACAGTAGACCCCACGTATGGGCAAAAACAAGTTTCAGTAGACAACTTTTCTCTGGGTTCCATCCATTGCCACTCACTGAGAAATAACCTAAGTATGTGAAAATGAGTCAGAGAGGAATAAAGTGACTGCCTCAGGCCATAACTAACAGGGTCTTGAAGAATTAGTTGTCAGCTATGGTCTCTTAAATAACATTAAATCGATAATTATCATGCAACAGAGAGCCCACTGCTTATATGGGGAATGTTGTTCCTAACCGGAACAAGAATGTTAATAGCAATATGTTTTTCCGTGAACTACTTTATCAATACATAACAGACTTCCTGAGACTCTGAGCTGTCTCCTCCCCTTTTGTAAAAAAAAGGAAAGGAGAAAAAGTTTTAAAATTATCGTAATTTCATCTTAAATATTTCTGCTCTAGTTTTTAACATCATATCATTTTAATCTTAATGACGTTGATCCATAAACACATATTGTGTCAGGGTTCCAGAACCTTTTCCCACGACTTCACATGCTGTCCCCGGCAGACACGGGGGCATGTCATTTTCTGGGTGAGTAACAGGCCCAGAGCGCTTTGCGATAGCTGATTTTATGCTCTGCTTCTTCTTTAATCAAATCAAAGCAGATATGGTTGAATACATGGACAAAAGCTACTGAATAAACACGTTTGTTCAGGAGTAACTAAGCATTAGATAATATTATGTAATGTGGAAATAAGTAACTGCCTGACTTAGGTGTTATGGTTCCCATGGCAACCACATCAGTGAAGGATAAAGGAGTTCAGAAATATTGGTTTCTTTTGGTGCATAGATGGAATGTCTACATCACATGATGTTTTGGGTATCTTTTAAAAACTATTCCACCTCTTAGAGTTACTAATAAGCAAAAACTCTGGGACTAAACCTTAGGAAGAATATAAGTTGGCTGTGGATTTCCTAAGTTCTTTAGGGCTGGAAATGAGGTTCAAATCGATGGAGGGGGAGCAGTATATGAATTTTACCTGTGACGTCATGGACTCGAAGTTTAGCTGACCTCATATGTAGGGTCCATGTGCCATAGATGTTTTCTCTTCTTTTCTGAAAACAAAGACAACAGTGGCAGTAACACAACGGAAGGTCCCAGCCAAATGCTGAGCGCTGCAGAAGGTGGTTCCTACGGAAAGCAGAACACATTAATTATGGAAGGGGAGGCAAAGGGAGGCTTTGTTTTGTATTCAGCGGGCTCCGTAGCCCTCTCTGGTCCCTGCTGCAGCCACCAATTCCAGTGCCTGGAGAAAGCAGAGTGCACTGGAGACCACCAGAGCCCAGTTCCAATTTGTTCTGGTTTTATTTGTTTCATTTGAAGCCCCCACACCCCCACGGTTGGATGAGGATGCGGTTAAATAAACACAATCTTCAGAATTTCCAGTTACACCTTCATAAGACTTGGAGAAGTCTCCCAGTGTTCTGTAGTGGAAGGGAAAGTTCATTTCAGTGGTCAGAAGGCGGGGCTGAGAGTCAGGAGAGTGTCTCAGTCACCTGCCCCCATCACACCTTTACTCCTAATGGCCCAGGTGTGCTTTCTCCCAAAGCCCGGATTTTTAATTACTGGAGCTTTAGAGGTGACTTCCCATCTGAAAATATGCATTTACTGTGGACCTTAACTGTTTCATCATCCACCATTCTTTGCTGCCCCACCCCTAAGAAGGTTAGTAGAAAAGCGACTGTCTTTCTAAGGCATGCGTGCTTATGGGACACACAAAGGGGTATTGACAGGAATTGACTCCACGTCTACAGCCAATCTTTATATTGGTTGTGCCACATGTTGCTTTTCTCAAGTGTGCAGACTCTCCTTGTTTTATTCTAGATACACCACCTCTCAGGGTTCTGCCCTGATTCCTTCTGAGCGCACATTTGTAAGGCCACCATACACGGTGAGGGGAAGAGCCCTCCTGTAGGGCCATGCCCTAAAGATCAGCACACACTACGGACAGTAAGACCTTAGGGTTGCCCCTGAGTTGTGGTGAATTGGGTAATGCATGCAAGAAAATGCGAACAGTGACTTTCTTCCAACTTTGGTGCAAGTTTTTCCTTATTGGTTCTATCAGAGGACCTCTGGCTTTTGAATGCATCCCCTTTACACACAAAATAAGATGTGGGGTCATTGTTACCCAGGTGAGCCCATGGCAGGATATTTGCCGTCTCGTTTGCATCTTTCTTTTAATAACACAAGTAGAATATTCACCAAGTGCTTGGTATGGACCAAGCGCTTTCATGTATCCCTCACATGACACTTCAAGATAGGTGTTACCCTCTGAATTAGTCAGAGCTCTCCAGAGAAACAAAACCAATAGGGTGTGTGTGTGTGCGTGTGTGTGTGTGTGTGTGTGTGTGTAAAGAAATTTACATTAAGGAATTGATTCATGCAATTGGAGAGTCTTGGTGAGTTCAAAATCTGATGGGAGGAGCCAGCAGGCTGGAGACTCAGGAAAGAGCTGCAGTTCCAATCTGAAGGCCGGCTGCTGGAGAAACGCTTCTTGTTAGGGGAAGGTCAGTCTTTGTTCTATTCAGCTGACTGGATGAGACCCAGCCATTTGAGGGAGGGCAATCTGCTAAAACATTCTCACAGAAACACCCAGAATGTTTGACCATATTCTTGGGCACCATCTCTCAGCCACGTTGGCATATAAAATTCACTGTCACACCATCGGATTCTCACTAATCAGGCAAAAGGGGCACAGAGAAGTTGAGTACTTGGCCAAAGGTTACCTGAGTAGAGGCTGGCATAGCAGAGGATCCAAACCAAGAACTCTGGCCCCCTACGCTTGCCAACACATTGTCAGACGTCAGAGTGACTGCGGGCGGTGGTCTTGCGGTAAGTCTTAAAGTTCCAAACTGGAGCTCCAGGCTCCATAGGAAAGCAATTGTACCAGGCAGGGACCTTCTCCCCTACCTGCCTTTCCCAGATGTCCCTTTCTCTGAAATTCTCGCTTAGAAAGGGCTTTCCGATGAAATGAAGTTGGTGAATGGAGATGGTCTCATGACAAGTGCCCTGAACCTAGCGGCTTGGTCCAACTCTTAACCACCATTTTGACCAGACCGAGGAAAGATTTTAATGATACCTCAGTTGTGTACTACAGTTTCCACAACACATTTTGTTCTCACAACAGTGTTGTGTTCTCACAGTGTTGGTAGACACTGCAATCTTCATTTTACTGGTATGAAAACTCAGGCTCACGTCAGGTTAAGTGATTTGCCCACACTTAAAGAGCTAGTGAATGAAAGAACTAGCACTACACCATAGGCTGGTGTTCTAATGAAAATGTGACCATAAGGAATCTCCTGGTCTGCTCTCTGATGGGCCACAGCATGGAAACAAAGATAATGCCTTCCCTGACCTCCTCTGCTTAATAGACAACAGTCTTACTCTGTTCATGAAAGCTAGTTCATGTAGTAAGCAAAAAAAAAAAGCTCGTTTATTTTTTGAATGAAGTGGTCATTTACCAAGTTCTGTTAGAACTTCTCTGGAAATTTCAAAGACTTAACTGGGCACCAAAGGCTGACTAAGAGCCCAGATATGAGAACTTGAGTTGTGATTGACTCCTGGGAGTTCTGTGGCAACTTGGCCTTGCTCAGCCTCTGCAATGCCGCAGCTCCTGTGTCTAGACCGAGTGGGTAAGGAAGGGGGTGTGCCACGAACAGGTGTACTGAAGTAGCTTATAAAGTTAGCCATGATGAGGCTTACTGACAAGAGGTGCTCCTTAAGTGTCTAGTGCAAAAACAGTCTACCTGCAAAACCTGCTATCCCATCTTAGTTACACACCGTGATTTGCATTGTACTGTTGGTGGGGGAGGAGAGGGCTTGTTTCCAGGGTTTCATGAACTGCAAGCTGAAGCTGAGCAACTTTCCCCATCTTCTCCCAAAGAAAGTAAAATGGCATTGAGATGTATCATGATAGGATGGGAATGACTACCAATATATTGTTTAAAGAAGCTAGGTTTTTAGCCTTTCCTAAAATAGGTATTTAAGTCTTCTGTGTAGTTTACAAAGGCAGGCTATTAATTGTTTGCTGCTGAGGGGAGCACAAGTATAATCTACAAGAGGCAAAAAGATACAGCCTATGCTAGTTTAGGTATTGATACAAATTTTGTTGTCTGAGCACTCAGAAGGAAGAACTTGCAATGTTTCTGCCAAAATATCACCCCCCTCCTTTTTTAAATTCAGGTCTCAAAAGTGAGTAAAGATTATGGTTTCCTTAGTATTGTATAGTTTTCTTGAAATGGAGCTTTTTGAAGAGACCAAGTCATTTCAAGGATTTTTGTTTAGATAGTTTTTTCCTTGAGGAATGTCATAGTCAGCATGGGCCGCCATAACGGTGGCTTAAACCGTTAGGTGGCTTAAACCATAGAAATTTATTTCTCACAGTTCTGGAGACTCAAAGTCCAAGGTCAAGGTGCCAGCAGGGTTCGTGTCTGATGGGAGTTTTCTCCTTGGGTTGTAGACAGCTGCCTTCTCACTGTGTTTTCACATGGCCTTCCTTGGTGCATACACACACACACACACACACACACACACAGAAAGAGAGGAGAGAGACAGACAGACAGAGAAAGAGAAAGAGGCTGTCGGGTGTGTTTTCTTATAAAGACACTAATCCCACCATGGGGGCCCCACCCTCATGACCCCCATCTAAACCCTAATTACCTCCCAAAGACTCCATCTCCGAATACCATCATATTGGGGTTTAGGGAAGAAACAGATGAACTTTTTTTTGGAGGACACAATTCAGTCCATAGCAAGGGGTTTGGAGGTATTAAGGCCGATACCTTTAGCATCAGAATCCTCACAATCATGCACCAGCTCGTGAGATCTTTTCTTCCTTTGTGTCTTGTTGATTGGCTGGGGCTCTTGTTGCTTATTTCCCATTGGCTGGCTCAGCTGATAGAGCTCTGCTGACCTGTTCTGAGTTGCGTCTTTAATAGGTTCTAGTTTGTTCTCTTTGGCTCTTGGAAAAAATGCTGTCAGGTGGCTCTTTTAGTGGGAAGTTAGTGGCTCACCATTATAAAACATCCCTTTTACTAAGACTCACCAGAGAAGTCTCTGATTAAATACACACAGGAGAATGTAATGTCCCAGCTCCATTAAAAATAATGAGTGAGAAGAGATAGATGGGCAAAGGAGAGTGGACTTGCTTAAATTCGTAAAGGGTGTGTTTGAGGAAGGCCAGCTTTGGAGAAAGATGGACTTGGTTTTGCAATTTGGTGCCACTGTTTAACAATTTAATGACTCTGGGAAAGATGCTAACTATAATTACCCTGGACCTCTGATTTCTCTACGTATAAAATGGGCATTTAAATGCCTACCCTATAAGTGCTATGAGGATTTGCCATTGTATGTAAAGTATCAAGCACAATGTACTGAATAATTGTTAACGTGCATGGTGGTCCTTCATCAGTACCATTGATCAAGAATATAGTTTTTTCCAGGGAGTCTCAAAATTCTTCAGGTTTCAGTCTTCCTTCTCCAGGCACTCAACTAATATCTGACATACACTTCAGTGGAGAAGATAATTAGTAAACTCACAAATTGGGATTCTATTTTATCATCATGGTCTTAGACAGGGGTCAGAGCTTCTAGCTCTGGAGCCCAATCCAGCCCACTGCTTGTTTTGGCAAATAAAGTTTTATTGGAACACAGCTCCGCACATTCATTTATATATTGTCTACAGCTGATTTGTGCTGCTGTAACAGCATTAACTAGTCATCAAGCGTCAGATATTTATACCTGCCCTGACACAGAAAAGAGAATTGTGATTCCTCCTCTAGGATAATTATGTCTAAGTTTACATGAAAATACTAACTCGTCTTGGCAACGTGAGTACAAGATTAATATAATTTAAATATCCCATTTCATGTTTTAATACCCCTAAAATAAAGGCATAAGTTCATGCTTCTAAATACTTTGAAAAAATATGTAGATCCATGCATACCTATAGGCGATGAAGACTGCTACTGTGCTGCCAACCTTTGAGGAAATTTGTTCTGTTTTTGACAAAATGAGCCTTAGGTGCTCAGTGTCCCAGCCTGATGAGCCTAAGAACAGCAGGAACAAACCCCTAGCCTGACACATTTGAGTTTATCGATCCAATGCAATGGGAACGCTAGAGGGCGTCTCTCCAAATGAAGAGAACAGAGGCATGCTAGGACTCTGAGAGTTGAGGTGAAATTTGAATGGAGCTGTTTGTTTGTTTGTTTGTTTGTTTGTTTGTTTGGAGCTGTGTTTTGATAGCATAGTGTACAGGTCCGTATCAGCTCGAGACTGAAAAGTGGGTCCAAGATCCTGTTTCTGTGCAAACAGTTAAGATGGATATGGACTGTGCGCAGACACCCTCTCTGAAGTTCCTGCTTGGGTTGTAAATCGGAACTGCTTCTCGGTATCCATAGTGACGAGGCCCTCCAGGCAAAAATGGGAGGTTTTACTCTTGCTGAAACAATTTCAAACAGCAGAGGTTCTGCCAGACTATGATTCTAGAGAACAAAGTTTCTCCGTGAGTACAACAGCAGTAGTCACTGAAAGAAGGGGTTGGTATGACACCTTAGAGTTGCAGTATGTCCTTGGGAGAAATACTGTTTCCTGGTAGCTTCACAGTGGCCCGTAGCTGTTATTCTAGCCTGATGAACGGCCAGGCAGAGTTTTACTTTCTCTGTTAGAGTGAATTGTTAGTTTTTCATCAGGAAGGTGATGATGGCAAGTGTGGGAGGTGAGGAGGTCCAGAAAGGAGAGTAAGAGGGAGATGGGGTGGAACCAAGACAGTGGAGAGGTAAATTCAAGGTACATGTAGACTGAAGAGAGCCTTCCTATAGCCTAATACAATGCCTGATGGATAACTAGTACCTAATTTGATAAACATGTACTGAATAAATGAATGGATCTGAAGCCTAAAGGAGTAGTGATATTTTAATGCCCCTAAGATTATTAGTTACAGTCTCACATAGACTCTCATGATGTTCATTTTACCGTTTAACCCCCCTGCCCCCCCAAAAAGTAAAAGTGCAGATAGCCAGATAGCCAGATAGCCAGCAAACATGTTATGGTTTGTTTCCTTAGACACTGACAGAGTTATGTCAGTTATTCTTCATAGTAATGGCAATCAGTCAGAAACCGATGTTCTAAGGACAGATTCTCCCACGTCTTTAAAGAGCATATGTTAGAACCGAAGAAGGACCCGATTTCTGGAGGGGCAAGGTTTCTTTCTTGACGTGTTTGTGAAGGATGGGATGCCCTCGAGACTGCATCAGAAATGGGTCAGGAATGAACCGTGTGACTCTAGGAATCGAAAGGTAGGAGAATTCAAACATGTCACCTCTCTGATCCTCTAACTTTTTCCGTGTCACTTCATGGAAACACAGGAAGCAAAGCTGGGAGTGGCAGTGACATCTGCTCCAAACTCCCAGACTTCCATTTTCGTAAGTGATATTTGGGATGCTCCGTCTCCTGTAAGCTCAGAGCATAGGGTTAGTGCCGAGAGAGAAGCTTACAAATGTGCAGAGTGACGCCACCTTTTTATTCAGAGTTCTTGCCACCATCACAGACCGTCCCAGCACATCTTCATTTCTTTGAAGCCCTTGAGCTCTATGGGTTCACCTTATGCAATCTCTATTTTTCCAGTTTTTCTCCATCTTCCACAAATCACTACTGGTATAAACTACCTTACGTTTTGAATATTCTTTTTAGCCTCCATCTTCTCTCTTGTCCTTCCTCATTGTCAGCCCGCCATGGAGCCAAGGGCCATGGCTCCATGGTTCTCCTTCCTGGCAGCATCTCAAGAGCCTGAAGACTATTAAGTGAATCAGGGAAGGGAAACCAGAGTGGGACAGCAGTTAAAGTGGTGAAGACAGATTTTACCCAGGAACTATGACAATGGGGAAAAGAGAGCTCAGTCTAGAACCGGGCTCACTTCCAAGTACAATGAAAACAGTGGGGATTTATAGCCAGGGAGCAGGGCGTGTCAGTGGATGGAAGACTATTAGGAGGAGACATTGGAGATAACGGGGGATTCTGGCCAAACAGATAACAGGATTCTTGCTGCAGGCAGCCCAGGGTAATCAGACATCTGACCCAGAATTTGGTCACATATCGAGGGTCACCAGATATGGAGGGTGGACGAGCCTCTCTAAACTGACATAACAGGACTCATGCTCAACCTGGATTATGACAGTCCGGCAAGGATGAGGCCCATTGCAGAAGTGGGCTTAGAGGGGCCTGGCGGAAGTTTGGTTATGGAGAGTCTGTCGGGTAGGGAACGAGTCCTACTCCAGAAAATACTCACACACAGGATACGAGGAGCAATGGGCAGATGAGATTCAGAGTTGCATGGAAAACAGGTAAATGTACCACAGGGAGCAAGCAGCGAGCTGTGAGGAAGTGGGGGCAATGGGAGCCTGCTCCCCAAGTACCCTGCGTCATCTTGCTCAGTGGGCAGACTGATGCCAGGACTTGTAGTGGGGTGAAGGCTGTGGGAGGGAATTCACTTTGATTAGAAGCAGCTGCGAGCAGAGAGTGACCCCCTGAGGTCCTCAGATATAGGAAAAAGCGATCTTGTGAAATACAGTCCTATAAGCTCAACCTCATTATTCAGCTAAAATAGTTGTTTATAGTGCAAGACAAATATTAAGAGGAGAGCGAAAAAAATCCTACCTGATGGAGACTAACTAGCACCAAACCAGAGAATAATAATGAAATCCAGGACCAATAGCAGCATAGCCTTCTTAGAGACCCATAGTGCCAGACAAAGTTAATAGCTTGCTTCTTGAAAAGAAATGTGTGCAGGCACGCGCGTGCACACACACACACACACACACACACACACACCACCAGAATGAATGGTTAAGAGAAACACAGCAGATGTTACTTATTTGGACTTTACTAAAGCACTTGATAAAAATGTCTCATGAAATTTTACTTGCAAAACAAGTTCAAATTGGCTGGAATAGGAGAATTCCGATGCCGATTGAAAACTGGCTCCAAAACCATAAACCAAAGGTAATGGAACTGATAAATAAATGGCAGCACATCTACATAGTTGCTGGAAGGTGCTTTAGCAGAATGCCCCAGGGCTTACTGTGAGGACTAAGCTTATTAAAAATCTTTATCAGTGAGTTGGAAGAACCAGTCAACAGGATGTGTGTGAATTCTGCCAGGAATACTAAAATGTTTGAGAAAGCATGGAAGATCAGGTCCTGTGCAGAGGGATAAGCAGAGAGGTTAGAAGTGTGTGTAAGGAGGAGGAGGGGGGAAGGAACAAAATGGGAGCCACCCAGGGAACATCTCAGTGTGCTGATCTGTGAAGATGGGGTTGTGGAATTGCATGAAGGAGACAGCGGAGGTCTACGATGGCAGAGAAAAACCCAGGAGGCGAGGAAACAAAAAATTCGGTATAAATTGACAAAGCTATTTGGGAGCCAACATGAGAGGATCCAGGTTCGTGGGCTCTGAAGTTTATAGAGTTTGGGTCACCCTTTTTAAGAAAATGATGAAACATTATTAATTTAAAATAAGGTGGAGGACCTTGAAAGTGAGCCGGTTAAACGAGGGGCCTGGAAGCATAAGCTCAGTGAGTTTCCATCTCATGAAAAGTTGTTCCCAACTTCAGCTTACTAATTAGGGGCTTCTCGTGGGGTTAGGAGGCAAGGGAGCCCTACACATGTAAAGCTACCACGTTTACATGAACAGTATAGAGGTAAAAAAAGTTTGCTGGGACGTTGTGTTTTTTTCTTCATGTTCCAAGATTTTTTTTGCAACATCGTCTATCATTTTTTTTGCAGCATTGTCTGTTAGCGGAATGTGTGGATACACGAGGGTCCCTTCACGCAATGGAACACTATCAGCCTTTCATAAGAGCACGGCCATGCCTGCTAGTGGGTTAGGGGTATCCTTACACCTCTAACTGCTGTAAATGAAAAGAGCAAGTTGCAGAAAATGGTGCAAAGTATGACACAGTTATTGTTTTAAAAAATAAGTGTCTGATGAGCATACAAAGATTCATACAAAACTATTAGTGGTGGTTACCTCTGGGTGATGGGATGAAGGAACAGAGGGAAAAGGAGGGAGCCAGTCTCCCTTTTCTACTTTTAACTATTTATAGGATGTTGTCTTTTTAGTGAGATATTTATACACCCACATGCACATACACAAAAATATACATGAAATGGCTTCAGAAGGACTTTGAGAAAATTAAGATGCCCTATTCAGTAAATAGTGTATTATCTTATACTGCCAACTCTTCGGGTTGTTGCTGTATAGACAGGTGGAGGTCACATGAAAAACCACTGGCTGTCGAAGGGACTACTGCAGCTGGCTGAGCCCTACAAAGTTTCAGTTCGTTTTCAGAGAAGCCCAGTGACCCGGTGGCTGTGTACATGTGTTTGACACACCCACACAAAGCCGCTCCATCATGGAGCGTCCTGAGCTCAGTTTAGCTCATGGCGATGTTGAGTTTTTGAAGTGAGACTTTGAGCTGAATACTGCGTGGGGTTACACGGGAGGTGAGCCAGGAGAGGCAAACAGACATGTTTAGGAAAGACATTATCTGGGCCCATGAGCTGGGGTTTACTTGGAAATTTCTCTTATTCCCCTGAAGGCTTTGGGTTGAATTCATCTTTGGGTTGGTCCCTACTTTCAAATGTGCAAAATTGTCCCGGAAGTCACAGGAGAACAAACTTTCTTCATGGGGCTGTGGTTACCTTTGCTTCCATCTGACCTGGAAACACCTGTAGAAATGCTTTGCTTTGCAACATTCTGTATAATTTTATTCTGTTTGGACTTCCCATCATCGGTAAAGCAAATAAACAGCTTTCTGGTGAGTTGTGTGTTTGGGGCAGTCTAACTATAATCAGTTTCAATTCAGAGTTTCTTCTGCTCGTCTTTCATTGTAGCCAGAAGTGCTGGATTCTGACCGTGCTCTTTTGTGTATATTGTTCTTGGCCTATAGCAACTGGCTGATAAACGTGAAAAGTCTTGTGTTTATCATCTGCCAGGTTTTTGTTGTGAGATTTAATTTTTCCCCCTTTACAAGCTGTTCAAGTGTTCTAGCTATAGAGACCAGATGGTTTTTCTATCCCCTTGATGTTTCCTTCGTGTGGATGAGGTTCAGAGACGTTCTAAGGCTGTACCAGGAAAGGCTTGTTTCTGCAGTTATTCTGGTTAGGATCACTGCGTTTATGCTTTTGCCAGCATGAAAGAATATTCAATCTATCAAAGTCTGGAAACCACTTCAAATAAATGGTCCTGTGTGTTTTGAAATCATGTGGGGAAACCCCAGGTTTCAAGTAACCATTAATAAATAATTACCCTTTTGTTAATGCATCCTGCCAATTCCATGATAAGAAAGACTTGATGGATGACCTAGCTGGTTCATAGCTTTAGGCTCATTAGACTGTGCTTGTCTCCTATTCCCCACAGGTGGAAGGTTCCAGACCTATCTCCACACCATAGGAATTACTCAGTGAGTAGTTTAAAAATATAGGAGAAAAGCTTTCCCCCGTAAGCTGTGGCCCAGAGCTTAGCCTATAGACAGATGCTCGATAAACATTTCTCGCTGATTTGGGATTTCTGACTGGTGGTGTGGGAGATCATGTTTGCTGAAGGTGAGTGAGAAACCACGACAAACAGCACAGGGAGAGGAGGTTTTCGGTGTCACTAATTGGTAAGTATGGCCTGAGACACCCAGGGGTTCTGGCCAAGAAAGTGTCCAGGAGTCAGTAACCAAAAAATAATTAAGCAAGCTCTTAAAACTGTTCTTACCTCTTAATAAGCACTCGACTTGATACTGAGCATAAGTGGTCGGGCAATTAAGTTCGTGAACTCATCTTAGAAAAAGTGCTGCATACCTCACTTCTGAATATCACTATGAAGGTGTCACTTTCGAAGTACTCCCCTTAGGAAGCTATGCACCGATGCCCGGGCCTAGTCCCCCCTTCAAAGCAGTGTCGGAACTCTTTTTCTGGAATGGCCATCAGAGCTGTCGTCGTATTACCCTTGATGTCCTGAATGTCATTAAAATGTCTTCCTCCTAATATTTCCTTTCTCTTTGGGTAAAGAAAGAAATCATTAGGGTCCAGATCAGGTGAGTAGGGAGGGTGTTCCAATACAGTTATTTGTTTACTGGCTCAAAACTCCCTCATAGACAGTGCCGTGTGAGCTGGTGCATTGTCGTGATGCAAGAGCCATGAATTGTTGGCGAAAAGTTCAGGTCGTCTAACTTTTTCATGTAGCCTTTTCAGCCCTTCCAAATAATAAACTTGGTTAACTCTTTGTCCATTGGTACAAATTCATAATGAATAATCCCTCTGATATTAATAAAAGGTTAGCAACATCATTATAACAAGTTTATGAACTTAATTGTCAGACCTCGTATGTCATGTCAACGCCGAGCAGCCAAAGGCCACTAGGAATACACCTGCAGCTGAACAGGTGGGATTAGCTGCAGTGAGACAAGACACACACCTTGGGGAACAGGGGGTGTCTTAGGATGACACAGTGTTCAAAAGAACTCGTTACAGGATTTGGGCTTAGGCTGGGTGGTTTGGGGCTGCTCTGATTCCACTGCATGTGTGTATCGCCATCTGCTCTAAGTTTAGGGACACTCTTGGTTGACCAGAAGTACTGTTTCTATGACCCGGTGTCCTCATGTTAAGCGAGTGTAGGCCAAGATGTGTTGTCTCAATGGCTTCATGCCACGCTACTCAGGAGGAATTTTAAGGTTCTGGAAATTATGATTAAGAATCCCAAATTTTTATACTTTTCCCAGTAAAACAGTTTGTTGGGTTATAGGGGTTGGCGGGGGGATGGGGTTGATAGAAATAGGATGAGCACACGCGCATGCGCACACACATGACTTTAGAAGAAGCATGTCCTCTTGTGGCTTGCTATCCCTCCCGCTCATCCTTCTCCAGTCCCCATTCTAATCTTGCCTTTATAATTGCCCTGCTTATCAGGACTCCTTCAAGGAGCTAGTCCCCAGCCAATGCCCTTTGCAGGCAGGTATTAATCAAGCTCCATTTGTAAAGGCAGAAGGAAGAGGCAACACCAGGGAGTCTGTGATTATAAGAGAAACCTCAGAAAACAAGAGTGCATCTATATAGTCATTTAGAAAATGTGGCTGGGGGCAGAAATTCCAATGAAAGCATCTCAAGGTACATTTAAACGTGGCTCCCTAAAGGCCACTAGTCCAAGCTAATTAATATATGGGAGAGGTTATACTTCAGAGAGATTTCTAATAAAATTTAAAAATGTGAATAAAACACCCACACAGAAGACCTATGGCAGCCCAGAAGAGTGCATCTTGCATCTCTATGAAATACAGGGAACTGACAGAAATAATGCCACTAATGTGTTTCTGTGAGGATGGGGTGGGCTGCTTACAGTGACTTATAGTGTGTTAGTGTTTGTCACAGCTCTGCAGCATTAGAGACTGGCCCCTGGGAATTTAATCGATTGCAGGTAAACTGCACGCTCAGAGTAGACTCTGAAATCCTCCCTTCCTCTCTCTACAGCTTCCAGTCATTACGCTGCTGACTTTTAAGACAGGACAAAATTAAGCCGTGGATGTCTGAGAGAGAAAGGAGAGGGGAACAGCCGGAGGGTGAGCAGCAGTCTGGGCAGGGAGGGTTATCCTGAGCTGCCTGCCTGGAGAAGCGCTGTGGCCAGGGAGCTGGAGAGGAGTCACCCTGGTCAGTGGAGGCAGGCGCCTTCCTGTCTGGGCTCCCCCAAAGTGTGGTCCCTGGACCAGCAGCAGCCTCACCTGAGAACTCGTCAGCAGAACAAATTCTAAGGTCCCACCTTGGACCTATTAGATCATACCCTGGGGGTGGGGCCATGGAGTCTGTTTGAAAGCCCCCTCCATATGCCCTAGCCAGTCGCTCAAGTGTGAAGACCTGTGCTCGGCATTCCTGGTTCCCGACCCTGAGCCTTCATCAGGCTCACCTCAGAACAGGAGCCCTAGAAATCCCGTTAGGGAGGCAGGCCCAGGCCCCATGGATCTGCATTTTTAAGAGTTCCCCAGATGATTCTGATGGTCTTTCCAGTTGGGGGCCAGTAAGGTCTTTGGAATGGTGTTAAAGTGCCAAAAAAGAGCACTTCCTCATCCAGCCTTGCTTCCAGCACACCTGATATCTTACCACCATGACTTGTCCCATTTAGTTACACATTTGCTTTTTTGTGCTATCCTTTATTATAATTCAAAGTGCTTTCTGATTGATTGATCAGTCCCTTTGGTCATTCACGTGGTCCATCAGTAAGCATGGTGTGCTGACATAATCACAGGTACATGCTCTGGCCAGTTCACTGGTCCCAGGAAAAGGATGAGAGTGGCCAGAGCACCTTCAACTATGCTCGTCCTCCAGCAGCTGACCTCCCCACACACACACAGCCTATACCTGAGAATTTGATGTTGTTGTTTTAAGCCACTGTGGTGTGGGCTGATTTGTCATGCTGCATCTTTTTGGCCAAAGCTAACTGATACAAACTGGGTTTGAATTATGGGATATAATTATGCTCAAAGCAACTGCTGTCACTTACTTGCTTTGGCCATTACTTAAACTTTCTGAGCCACAGTATATGTCACAAAAGATAGGAAAATAGACCTTCCAACCCATAAAATGTTTTTGTATTTCTGTGTGCTGAGTAAGTAAGATAATGCTGGTGAAATGCTTAACAGCATGTGGCACAAGTCACATTGTGTTAGTTGTTGTCATGATGGCCCCGCGCTTGGGAAAGGGCCCTGCAGGCAGGAGCGCCTCTTATTGGGTGCTGACCCAGAGTGGCAGATCTGTGTCTGCTGACTGACTGGTTTGCTGGTGGTCAGGTTTTGTAGGTGTGCCGGTCCGTGGTTCAGCGGGATCAACTTCCATGTGCTAAACATCCTTGGCCTGAGAGTGGTGTGTGTGTGTGTGTGTGTGTGTGTGTGTGTGTGTGTGTGTGTGTGTCCGTGCATCCCTATGTCTGTTTATTCTGACTGGAATGTGAGCAGAGACGGGGACTATTTCTGCTTCTCCAAGATTCTGCCAAACGTCTGTATCTATGTTCCCATGATCTCATAAAGTGGGGCACTCCATTTCTTGGGGTTAATGATGGTTAACAGAGAAGAAGGATCACGAACCACTGGCCTGTCTTCCAGCCTTTATTTAGTTGGTAAACACTCCTCTCCTGAGCGTCTCTGCATTTGTAGGGTGGCGGTTAACCATCTTCCCAGCCTGAGCCGGAGAGCCAGAACTCGCTACACCGTGTCCCCTGCATTCGAGTGTCCAAGAAGCCTTGATGTGATCGGATTAGCAGTGGTAGTTGCTTTCCAGGACGAGGCCACTTTTTGATTCCTTTGGGCAGTTCCCAGTGAGTTTGTAGAGCAATCCGCGGGGCTTAGCCACCTTCCAGCCTGAAAGCTGCTGAAACGCAAGCAATCGGCACAAAGGCAGGAGGAGGGAGCCATGGGCATTTACTGAAGCTTATAAAACTGTCAGCAAAGCAGGCCCTGCTGCCTGGACTCCCCGGCTCTGTGTTTTACAGCGCTGAAGTCAGCATCTTGATTCAGCTGCGTAAATAACCTCTCAGAGTCCTACAGAGGCTTGGGGGGAAGGGCAAGGGGGCCAGGAAAATATGTCAGGACTAGGATATAAACCCCAGGGAAAAGGGAGAGACCCACAGGGCTTCAGACTCTGCAACAGGAGGGATCGGGTGGTTTTGTTTTGTTCTAATTTTTCTAGATGATGTCTAAATCCTGTATTGATTATGTTATGTATGTAATTGATCCTTAACAATTGTTAGCCAAATGACTATTTAGAAATCTGATCGAGTTTTAGTCTCACCCTCCCTCCCTCTTCATGGTGTTTCTTTCTAATTATAGTTTCTGCTCTTTTTTTCAATTCCTCCTGCTCTTTTTTTCAATTCCTCCAACCAGATCAAGCATTTGACTTGCAAATCTAATAATCCCTTTGTATCGTTGGTCAGTGCCTAAGAAGCCCATTTTTCTTTCTCTCTTTCTTTCTCTCTTTCTTTCTTTCTTTCTTTCTTTCTTTCTTTCTTTCTTTCTTTCTTTCTTTCTTTCTTTCTTTCTTTCTTTCTTTCTTTCTTTCTTTCTCTCTCTCTCTCTCTCTCTCTCTCTCTCTCTCTCTCTCTTTCTCTCTCTCTCTCTCTCTCTCTCTCTCTCTCTCTCTCTCTTTCTCTCTCTCTCTCTCTCTTTTCTTCCCTCCCTCCCTGTCTCTTTTTCTCTCTCTCTTTCTCCCCCTCTCCCTCTGATGCTTGCAGAATAATTGGCTGAAAATAAGGCTACACCAGCCTCAGAAATATCTTACCTCACAGTTCAGCGACAGAGTAGCCCAGATATCAACCAGCAGCTGCCATCCTTGCCTCCTAACTCTGCCCCACTCTCCACCGCAGCCGGTAGGTGCTGTCACACACCAGGGCAGTGAGTCTGGGCCAGGACGAACGAAGGTCATATTCCCGCGCTGTGGGGAAGACGGAGCTAGGACAAGGAACAGCATCAGCGATGCACTGCCAGGGCCTGCCGTGGTTCGGGGCCTCCAAGCTGGTGTAGCATCTTGAATGCGTGCAGTCACCATGACACAAAGTCTAGCAATCTAAATCGTGTGTAAAGAAGCGCGCAGATAGCACGAGGTAGAGTAGCAGGTGTTCGAGGTTCCAAGTGCCTGCTTGCTGAGGGAGCAGGTTAGCAGGCCCGTGGAGACAGTCCTAAATCAGGTACAGGGCTGCATGATGACTTGGTCCCCTTGAATGACACAGGCTCATGAACATACTGAGGAATGCGTAAGAAGCTCCTGTGGGTGCGTTGACATTTTGTCTCTGGAATTAATTCAGACCAAGGCTCTGCAACTCATTTGTTCAAATTGGGTCTTGCTGTGGTGTCCTTTGGTTCCTCTTGCTTTGGTTTCTGCTTTGGACTGACTCGTATCCCTCCCCCAAATTCATAAACTGAAGCCCTAACCCAAAGTGATGGTATTTGGAGATGGGGCCTTTGGGAGGTAATGAGGGTCAGATGAAGTCATGATGATGGGGTGCACAGGATGGCATTAGTGGCTTTATAGGAGAGAGAGAGAGAGAGAGAGAGAGAGAGAGAGAGAGAGAGAGAGAGAGAGAGAGAGAGGAGACCTCCATTATGTGAGGACACAGCAAGAAGGTGGACATCTGTAAGTCAGCAAGCAGATTCTCATCACAACCAGAAGCTGCTGGCACCTTCATCTCAGACTTTCCAGCCTCTCTGACTGTGAGAAATAAATGTCTGTTGTTTGAGCATAGCCATCTGTGGTGTTTGGTTATAGCAGCCCCACCTGACTAAGATAGTTTCCATTGTTGGTTTAGTTTTCTGTACGAAGCTAATGCTGGCCTTGACCCATGGAGGACATAACTTGTAACACTTTCTACCTATTCTTTCAAGGATATAAACAGAACTCCTGTGCCCTTTATAAGCAGTATCCAGACAAGGGGAGGGTTATAGGATCAGGGTGGGGATAAGAGAGAAACCGTGAAGGAGTAACAAGAAAAAAATACATGATACATGTGAAACAATGACTTAGGAATCCTTAAAAGCAACATAAAAACAAATACATAATAGTTCAATATAAACAGAATACAACTCTGTTCTAAACAGAAGAGCTATTCTTAAATATGTGAATGCCATAGGCTCAAAAAATTAAAACTCTTGTAGTTGGAAAATGTAACTATCCTAGAGTTTTCATAAGTTATTTGCCTCTTGTTTAACAAAGAATACAATAATTATGAATGATCAAAGGAATTCTTGTTTTTACTTTTTCATTATGAATTTTCACTTCTAATGATAGCACATTATTGAGTCAAGAGGATAAGGCTGTATCTTAAAGACTCGACCTCATTTAAAAAGAACTTACTTCTTAATCCCCTCTGAAGTTAAATGATGCTATTTAATGAAGTCCATGTGCTACTATATTTTCAAATAAATATATTTTACATGTGGGAAATATTCAAGTATATAAGTTTATATTCAGCTTTGAACTTTGAAAGAGCAGGTTGGAAATTATATTAATGTTAGCTCCCAGCTGGGAATAACTGGTAAGCTGGCTTCTAATTATTTAACACAACCAGATAAAATCCTACGTGCTCTTGCTTTGCTTCATGTCATGCAAAAAAAAAAAAAAATATCTATTTTTAAGCTAACATGGTGCCATAGGAAATTGGCTTGTGGTTGTGGTTGTGCTGATTTCTTAAAACAAACAAACAAAAATTCTCTGAAACTTGCTATATTAAAAAGTTCTATCACTGAAATAGATTACTGCATCAATGGAATTCATTTAAGAGATCTGATGAATGGTGAAATCTTTAAATTCTGTATTAGAATTCAATTCTGCAAAATAACACCCAGTTGTTTTTGTTTTCCTTCTAACAGCATTCCAGGCTTAAAAACATTTTAAAATCACCTCCTCTGTGTTGAACCAAGATTGCAAATTTCTACAATTGACCACCTTTACTGTACCATATTTTCTGTAACCATAAATCTTATATTTTGAATAATATTTAGGTACAGAGATCTAATCAATGATGTACATTAATGGCAAATAGGGAGATGGAAAAAGCATTTTCAGATACTAATCCTATTTTCCAGTAAGCTCTACATAGCATTTTACTTCAGGTAAACCTATGCTTTGAAATTGTAATTTCGCTGGAAGTCACTGGAATTATATGTACATTATGAAACAAGTTAGAAAAAAATAATGTTTTTGCCTATTTATAGCTTACGTGGCTTTTGTAAGCAACACATTAATATATGTGTATATTACACTAGTTCCAGGGTCATTATACTTTTCCCACCAGTTTTATTTTATTAAGCCTGTAGCACTATAAGGGAAAGCATCCCATTCGTATGAAATCTGATGACTGGATTTCAGCATGCATCACCAAAAGTGTACTGTTCTTATCTGCATTTGAAGTTGTTCTGGAGTTAGACCATGTTTTGCAATTACCTTTCTGAAAAATTCACCGTTTTCTGCAGTTTCATAATCTAAATATTTTTCCACCACATGTATCTTGTGTCCATATACTTCTCCCAGTTTGAAAATAATCATCCCTCAGAAATTATACATGGCCATCCAGTCAACTATATTCGGTAATAAAATGTTTTTGCTTGTGCTACAGCAAAAACATTTCAGAGACACTCGAATTGTTGGCTGAAAGCCACGTGTATTGAACATAGTTAATTTAGGCACATGCAAACCTTAGTCTGATGGACTTGACATTTTCTGAGTTCCCTCTGTGCCACCTATGATGTCATATATTTTCATACATTTTGTATAATTTGACTTTCACAACAACTCCACGAAGTATTGATATGTCTACCGGGGGTGCCAAAAAATGTATACAAGTGGACACTTTGGTCAACGTTGCTTAAGCAGTAGTTCACCCTAATCAGAAGTGTCTGGCCACTGATGGGAACCAGTTTGAATACCTCTTGTAATTGCAGAAGTCAAACATGGCTTGTATTCATCTTTTGTTATCCGTATATATTGTTACAATTTTAATAGTTTTTTCCTTTCTTAAAATGTGTATACATTTTTTTGGGGCACCTTCTGTATTTCAAAGACAAAGAAACTGAATCTGAAGTTAAGTCACTTGCCCAAGATCACACAGCTAGTGAGAGACGGAGGCCCAGGTCTTCCACTTCAAGTCTAGTGCACTATCCAGTGAGCACCGTGGAATGAGATTCCCCCACCCCACCCACCCCAGGACGGTTCTGCCCGAACCTTGGTGCCAGGGAACATGTACACGACCTCAGCAAAGGCTCTCATCAAAACTCTCCTAGTCCCACCCTTCTACAACTGATATAGTCACTCTGTTAGAGTCCATGCTTCTCATTGAAGCTTCTCTTCTTGGCTTTCCACTATACATACCTTGAAATATGTACTTTGTATTACAGTACACCATCCAGGTCTCATTTGCCTATTGCACATTTCGTTAACGACTACTCTGTTTGTCCACACTTCATTCCCACTCCATCTTCTTCAGTGTGCTTCTGTATACCTAGTATTCCTTCCATACTTCTCTTTTTGTCTTGTTAATACTTTTGTTCGTCTGAGGCTAACTCCCTTTTTCTGTGTTTCTTTCACATCAACTTCCTGCCTCCACCCTCCTCCACTACAAATGTGGATATTTTCTTTGTTTTAAGAACTAAACAAAACAGGAAACCAGGCCATCGTAATATTTCTTCGAGGCCTTGGCCTGCTCTTCTGTCTTCTTATGGCTGATTGCTTCTCCCGACTGCTGATTTTAAAAAACATTTTGGTAATGAATTTTCCAGTTGGTTAGATTCTGGATTAATAGCAGTTTATGCTAAAATTCCAATTTTCAAAATGGAAAATGAGAGACCGATGGGACAAGAATCGTCCCCGAGTTTGTATAAATCATCAGTATTGGCAGATAAAACAAGAATTCAAGGCCTTCTCATGATCTGAACGGAATTAGTGGTTTCTAACCTTTGGAGAGAAAAAGCTTTGCGTTTTAACTGAGCATACATGGGTGACACCAGTAGGAAATTTTTTTGCCACTGAACTGGAAGGCATGGTCAGTGCTCCCTCATAGAAACCCCACCAGGTTTCTAAGGAAAAGCTTTGTAGGAGGGGTAAGAGCCCGCTGGACAACAGGGATTTCACCTAGAGATCCGGCTTGGGCTCCGTTTCCCTGATAGGTGCTTATTTAATGGTTAAGGACTCCTGTTCCAAGTTACGTATCTTGGCTCAGTATTCATGCGCCTGTTAAAATGGAAGACTAGATCCCAAGCGCAAATGCGACAATAATGTTCACTGATTCAACAATACTCGGAGCACTCACTAAGTACCCTCACAGAGCAGGTGGTCTGCAGGGTAGACAGACTATTCTGGACAGAAAACGACCATCTTCAACAACAGTGGGAAGCAGCGCGGTGCACAGGGGCCTGGGTGAAGAGTCTGGCTCCTTTCCCTCCCTCATTGACATGTCCGGAAGCAAGCTCCTTCTGTTACCTTCTCTATAAAATCATATGATAGTCACTCCACAAGGCGTTACTGTGGCTTTTGAATGAAATACTACACAGCAATGTCCGGCACACTATAAACTTAATAAATGTTCACTACTATTATAAGGAGTTGTCTGAAAATTTTAATGATTTGATCAATATATACGTATATTTCTCTGCCTTTTACTTTTAGTCACGTGCCTTTTGCCCAATGTAATTTATCACCGGTGCCCAAGAGGAAAAGAGATTGATTGACTAAGCTTTTCCCCAGATAAAACTTTGGTAGAGCAGATAAGTAAAGATTAATTTTCAGACTAGCAATGCTTTCAGTCTTAGTTACATGGCTTCTTTAGTCTATATTAGGGCTTATCTTGGAACAAAATACCATGGGTTTCAGATAGGGCTAGAAAATTTTGGGGGGAAGCTAGACACAGTGTTAGAACTTCAAGAAGAATGAATCTGAAACGTTTTTTCGTGATCACATCTATGTATGTACCCATTTCTTATTTGCAGTCTCTTCTTTGTTCCTCACCTTAGAATAGACTAGAAGTCGATTTTAACACATTCTTACTGGAAAGAGAAGAGAACTAATTAATTCTTACCATGTGCTAGGCATATATATATATATATATATATATATATATATATATATATATTTATTTATTTATTTTTTATTGTGGTAAAATATACATAACATAAAATTTAACATTTTAACCATTGTTAAATGTACAGTCAGTGATACTGAGTATATTCACATTGTTGTACAACCGTCTCCACCATCCATCTTCAGAACTTGGCATCATTCCAAACTGAAACTGTCCCCAGAAAACAATGACTCCCCGTTCCTTCTTCCCCATAGCCCCTGGTGACCACCATCTACTTTCTGTTTCTCTGATTTGACTATTCTAGGGACCTTATAGAAGTGGAACCCGACAGTATTTGTGCTTTTGAGACTGGCTTATTTCACTTAGCATCATGTGTTAAGGTTCAGCCGTGTTGTAAAATATATTGGAATTTCTTTCCTTTTGAAAGGTCCAACAATATTCCATTGTCTATACATTCCACATTTTGTTTATCCATTCATCTGTCAATGGACACTTGGGTTGCTTCCACCTTCTGGCTCCAGTGAAGGTCATTTAGTGCTTAAAACCATATGTATGATTATTTTGATTTTATAGATATCAAAACAGAGGCTCAGAAGCGACGAACCACTTACTCAGGAGTATACTGTTAATGCCGGACATTAAACCAGTCACCGTTTGCTGCCAAAGCCTCATTTCCCTCCACGGAGCTACGATTCCTCACTCAGCCCTACTCCCGACCCTCTGTGGTGCCATCTTCTGGGAACCCTGTGCTGTGCCCTGAGGCACTAACACTGGCCCAGTTCATGGAAACGTGTTAAGACATTCATTTTCCCAGTGTTAATTTTGTTTGTACACCTTTCAAGATAGACCGACCTTTCACTTACATCTGTGAGACAGATCTGTTCCAGTTTTCTATCTCATTTATTCATCCATTCAGCAAGCGTTGCTTATATACCAAGGGTACAGGAACAAATAAGATAGGATGTCAATCCCTGAGGAGCTCACGGTACCACTGATGCTTTGGGCTGGGTAGTCTTTGTTGTGGGGCCTGTGCTGTGCCTTGTCGTACATTTGGCAATACCCCACGCTCCTACTGACATCCCCTGGCCAGGCGTGAGAATCAAAAATGTCTCCAGACGTTGCCCAATGTTCCCTGGGGGGCAAAATTTCCACCAGTTGATATCCAGTAAGTGGAGGATACTAATAAATAAATGAGCTATGATATTCCCTGTGATATGTGCAAGGAGAGAGGCGTGTGTCAAAAGTCCAGGGAAGCTGTGTCTAAATGTCCAGGGAAGCAAGGGTACTGGGAGGAGCCACAGAAAAGTCAATATCTTAAGTCGTTGGCTCCTATCAGATAAATGGAAAACACTGTAAAAATAAGTTCAATGACCTGCCTTTCCTGTTTGTGCTTTGACCGTATGCTGCTGTGTTTCAGTACATAGCCACCTTCCATTTCACTTTAGCTTCTATGATGCAAAACTAATTGTCTGATGGCAGCTGGGTGTCCTAAAATTCAATGCAATTCAATTCTGACTCTCTCCAGTGTTAGTGCAGACCCCACGAGTTAAGGGTGTACTCCCACAAGATTATCCCCACTCAGATGCCAGTGGCACGTGTTGGGTATCCCCAAGCTACCTGTACTTCTGCCAGGCCAATTACAAATTTGGGGGTTCCCGTGACCCCCTCCTCAACCACCCAGGTTCAGTAATTTGCTGGAACAATACACAGAACTCACTGAAAGTGTTATATTTAAAATTACAGTTTTATTATAAAGGATACAACTCAGGAACAACCAAATGGAAGGGCTGCAAGGGCAAGGCCTGGACAAGGGGGCCACAGGGGCTCCTGTCCCATGGGGTCTGTGCAAGACCCTCCTGGTGCATAGCTATGTTCAACAACCAGGAAGCTCTCTGAACCGCACGGTTTTATTACCTGGGCACGGTTGATGAAATCATTGTCCATTGGTGATTGAACTCAACCCCTGGCCCCTCTGTCCTCCCTGGAGGTCGAGGAGTGGGGCTGAGAGTTCCAGTCCTCGAATCACAGGCTTGTCTTTCTGGAGTGCGCAGACCCTCCCTTGAAACTATCAAAGAACCCACCATGAGTCACCTCATTGGCATAAACTCAGATCTGGTCTGCTCCATGAATAACAAAGGACAGTCCTGTCACTCTGGAAATCCCAAAGGATTTTGAACCTCTGTGCAGGAACCATGGACAAAGCCAAATATGTATACTTATACTTATAATTATTATACCACTGCCCCTGTCTGAGGAAAATCCCATGCTCTTCTTCCACCAAGATTCTAAAGAAAGCAGCAGCCCTGGAAACCACAGGACATAGATTTTCCATGCAGTTACCATGGTCTAATTCACCTCCTACAGGAACCCTGCTCTCACCTGCCTGCCTTGGCTGGAGGTTTTAGTTACTCCTGGTCTTGGGCTTTCAAGAAATCATCTTTTAATTGAGTGTAGGTCTTCTGTCACCTGGAAGCCTTCACTCTCTGGTGACCAGATAATAACAAATACAACGTAAATACAGTAAATATTTACTTCTCCTGTAGATATAAGGAGTCGTTGTACTAAGTCGTTGTACAGCTTTAAGATTTGCTCAATGAAAGTAATAGCTGGAATAGCAAATGGGATTTAGTGTGGGTGTGTGAACCCAGTGAAATGGGGTGACCAGCTGATTATAGAAATTAAATCAGTAACTAAAATAGGTTGGACAATACCAAGGAAGAGGGTGTGGCGTTCCCTGGGGCCACTTAGCTACATGACCTGGGCATATTATTTAAAGTCTCTAGGCTCTATTTATGTAGAAATTGGGGACATACCACAGAGAGTTCTTGAAAGGATTAACTGAAATAGTAGACATAAGGCACTTAGACTAATATGTAGCACATAATACGTTTTCAATACACATTAGCTGTTATAGCCACTATTTCTGTCCAAGAGCGGAGGATCAGGGGCAGTGGGGCTCTTGACTCAAGCGACACACCTTCCATGCTGGGTGACTCCAGCCCAAGGCCTAACATAATATTATAGCTTCTCTGGTTTCAGGGCAGAACACATAGACAGCCAAACAAATGAAACGACACAAGCAAACAAAAAGGAACACCCAGGGCATGGGTTACCTAATGTAGCCAAACCAATGAGCAAAGGTAGCCTCAAATCAATGCAGATTTGCTCGGGGAAAACGAGGTGGGCAAGTGATGCTTCTGGAAGTCGGGAGCTGTCTCCCAGCTTCACCTGTTCACTGGGCCAGATGGAAGCAACTCACTTCCCTCACAACTCCAAAACTACGCGTGTGAGTGCACGTGTGTGCACGTATGGCATGTGTACCAATGTATGTTTGTATTTGTGTACTTGGGGGAGGGAGAAGTGGATTGCTTGAATATGTACAGTGCCTGGTTCCTGGAATTGTCTCAACCAATTTAAAGGAGTATTAACAAAGAGAGAAGTGTTTGCTGAAATACGCAGGGCTCAAAGGAACAGGGCAAACAGATGACAAACAAACTCTGGATTCGACAGCCTTTCACTAATTGGCACCATTTGCCTGACTCGCCGATACTTTCTTTGCCGGCTCTCTGCAGGAGGAGGGAATAGCTTGGTTTTTCTCACCAGCACAAATCTCTATGCAAGCCCAATAAAAAAGGAACATAGAGGAAAGGCATTATTAAATTTCCCTTAAGCTCACAAACTCATTTCTTTTAAGCCCATTTAATTTCTTGGAAACGATGCAGTGGGCTGGGGGTCGCACGGTTGTTTAGCCCACCGCCTGCTGCTGGGCGTCAGCACATTTTTCTAGTTTCCCCGGGCAGGACTCTGTGTGCCCCGGGCCCCTGAAGAGGTACAGCTAAGTTCCTGCTGACATTCAAATCCTCCATTCCCAGCACTTCATCCTTACCCTGAAAACTGAGACCACTTTAATTTGCTTGTAAAGAGGGCTCTCCCACCTCTTAAATCTCTTACCCAGAGTTTTAAAAGCCCCCAGCCTCTCACAAATGCCCTGTGCATTTACCCCCCGGGCATGGCCCGTTTCCTTCAGTGTATGTACCCTGGGCATACAGACTCACGTCTATTTGGTATTGTAGAGAAAGCACAAGGCTGAGAGCCTGTGGCCTGGGTTTCTGGTCCTGACGTTGCCACTCACCAGCTGTGGAAGTTTGCAGAAATCCCACGACCTCTTTGAGTCTCGCTCCCTCCATGTCTAAAATAAAGGATTTAGAGAGTGTCGTCGGAGGTCAGTCTGCTCTCATGCTTGATTCTCCTGTCATTCTGGAGGTTAACCTGGTCTTAGTCATGGGAAGCACGGACAGCTTAAGAACAATGGAGACTGCCCTTGGCCACAGCTGGAGTCTCAGGCTGGGGGCCACGTAGGATCCCAGGACAATGGCAGCACACGGCCCTCAGGGGGCCAAAGAAGGGGTGTCTCCCTTGGGCTTCAGGTCCCGGACAGGGTGGCTGGAAAGATGGAAAAAATGGAATACTGGTGAACTCCTAATTCTCCCCAGAAGCAGAGCAAATGGGCGAGGGACAGTTAGACACCCCGTCACCAGCCTCTCCCAAATGCACTGTCACTTGCTCCGTTTGCCTCCCAAACAGGTGTTGTTGCACTGGATTTTAAAAATCAGAGTAGCTGGACAATTAAGAAATTAGTTAATAAGTAAGTACTCCCTAGTACATGTGTCCCTGCACTTAATAAGTGTACGACATGGTGTTAGACTGAGGATAACAGGTCAGCATTTCTCGTTTTATTACTCTGAGAAATGTGTTCTAAGTATATATGAGAGATTGATATGTGTTTGTGCATGCATATTTATAAACACAGGATTCTTTCCTTCCTTCGTTCCTCCCTCCCACCCTCCTTCCTTCCCTCTTTCCCTCCTTTCTCTTTCTTCCCTTCCTCACTTCCTTTCTATTTGCTTTGTTTTTACTGAAAATCAAATCATTCCATGATAGCTAATGGATGTCTCTGTCAGCATCTCACTTGGAAATTGCCTGGTCAGAGAGGTGTGTGTCTTCATTCAATAAAATCAACTGAAGGGGTGAGTCCCGGCGCCCGCACGACTCGCCCAGGAATCAGGCTGGCCCATGGAAACGGAGGACCCACCTGGACCAGTGCTAGGTTTCAGCCATTGGCAGCCAGGGATGCTTCTAGGTGTCTCTACTTTGGACAAGCTGGCCGGCTGTTTTGATTCTCATTCTTCTGCAAGCTCAGGGACTTATGAAAAGTATAGAAGAAAAGATTTCTCTGTGGAGGGTCTCCTGAGAGGTAAAATATAATGTTATTCTCTAAATCTCTTCCCAATGTGTCAGGTTTCTGTAGCTCTGTTTCTTACTATTTACATTGGAGCTGACCGCCTAACCCTAAAGGCTGGGGAGAAGGACTACTTCTCAGTGGGTTACATAGACGAGTCCTTATGTTTTCAATGGAAAAGATCACGTGATTTTCCTTTTGGTGTTTTGGGCACCGGAATGAATCAGGGTTCTCCAGAGAAACAGAACCAATAGGGTGTTTATATAGAGAGAAGAGATTTATTATAAGGAACTGGCTCACACAATTATGGAGACTGACAAGTTCCAGGGTCTGCAGTCAGCAAGCTGGGAGCTGACAGTGTAAGTGCCAGTCCAGAGGTGGCCAGCTTGAGACCCAAGAAGAGCTAATGTTTCAGTTTGAGTCTGAAGAGAGAAAAAAACTGATGTCTCAGCTGGAAGGCAGTCAGGGGGAGAGAGAGAGAGAGAGAGAGAGAGAGAGAGAGAGAGAGAGAGAGAGAGAGAGAGAGAGAGAGAGAGAGATAGCTTTCTCACTCAGCCTTTTTATTCTATTCAGGCCTTCAACTGACTAGATGAGGCCCTCCCACGTGAGGAAGGGCAATCTGCTTTCCTCAGTCTACCCAATTAAGTGTTAATCTTATCTGGAAACACCTCACAGACACACCCAGAATAATGTTTTACCAAATATCTTGGGCCCTGTGGCCCATTCAAGCACATACAATTCATCATCACAGCACCTACGTTTAGGTCAATAAGAGGCTGAGAACACACCTTCTTTTACCCATCTCCTTGGAGGCAGATGTCCTGAGCATGTTGGGGCCCAGGGTTGGGGTAAGGGGTACTGAAATGTTCACAAACTCGAAGCCAGAGCCTTCCTCAGAGCTGTGGGGACTGCTGTGATTCATCTTGATTACTGGGATTACCAGGGCTGGTTAGGCAGGAGAGACCCTTGCAAAGCAGATTTGCAGGCCATCTGCTCTTATTTGGGAGCAGGGGTCCTGAAAACATTTGGTCACTGTGGCCAAACCTGCTCCTGGGTCCTGAACCTTCCTGCATCCCTCCTCTGTCTTTCTCCTTTCTCTCCCGACTTCCCAGGACAGCACCTCCTGTCTGATCTCCAGGCCTCTTCTTGCCCTCAGCTGGGGTCAGTTCATCCCGAGGGGTCAACTCACCACTCGCTCTTTGGGTGATAAATACTCATTAGAATCTGACTACATCCCAGAATTATTGCATCTGAAGATTGATTCTTAAAAAAAAAGTTCCAGCTTTATTGAGGTATAATTGACAAATACAAATTGTATATGTTCAAGCTGATATACAATGTGATGATTTGATATATGTGTACATTGTGAAATGATCACCACAATCAAAATAATTAATATCTCCATCGCCTCACATAGCTAGCATTTTCGTATGTGTGGTAAGAACATGGAAGATCTACTGTCTTAGCAAATTCCAAGCATGCACCACGCTAATGTGGAGAGCATTAGCTCTCCACAACTTACTCATCCTTCATAACTGAAACCTTGTACCCTTTTACCAGTAGCTCCCCACCTCCCACACCCTGAAAAATTGATTTTTTAGGTGCTCAAAGTCTTCGCATTTCAAAGGAGAAAATATAATAACATTGGAAGACTGCTCATCACATAGAGATTTGAGAGTTAGATGCCAGGTTCAATGCTGAATTTTGTGTTTCAAATTCTGTGCTCACCAGAATCTGTGGCAGTGGCTAATTCAAATCAAATAAGTGTGTGTGTGTGTGTGTGTGTGTGTGTGTGTATGTGTGAGCTCAGAAGTTTTGATTCTTATGGTTGATTCAAGTCATCTATCTTTTTATTTGCATATTCACTAGTCTCTATTTTATTCAGTAAAATATGGCACATTATGGCCCACCTGTAGAAATATGTATCAGGTTAAGAAGCTCCCCTTCATCAGTCATAACTTTCTATATCACACCAAAATGCAAATCACTCTGGCAGAAAGAAAGCTGCCATGACCTCGTGCCAGATTTACCTTACCGAACTGATGGTGAAAAACAAACATGGCTGTTTTTTATCATCGTCTTTTATCATCATTATTACTACTAATTTTAAAAACACACCTAAAGAATAGGCAGCACTCAGAAGTGAATAAAGTTAATGGACTTTCTCGTTCCAAAGAAATACTGGGGACTGAGGGTCTGCAAACTGTGCTAAGAAGAGGGAGAAATGGGCCCAATGTCATGTTCTCCTAACAACTGGATGACATCAAGTCTGCATCTGCTGTCTAAGCCCCGTGGAGATAAAGACCTGATGTTATTTTTATATTATTAGACGCAATTATGAGAAGCCATAAAAAGGAAAAAAAACACATTTCTGTATTCAAATGGAAATAAGTGCCTCATTAGTAATAAAAGCTTCAGGTTATGTGACTACATAACCTTTTGTTCAAACACGATGTCTGAAATTTGCATAAGTAGTCAGCTGTGTATATCTCAGGGCTATTGAAATGATATGACTCACCAATCCAGGCAGCCCCATAAACAGTGTTTTTCTCCTTTTCTGGTGCCCTTGTTTTCACAGAAACACAGCTGTATAGCCAGCGTGACGGAGAGGTGGGGAGGGAGAGAGAGCAGACAATGCAGACCCACAATTCCTCCTGAGTCTCCTGGTTAATGGAGGCCCACTTGGGGCGTACTTTGAATGACTAGGTGCAAGGGCTGCATTGGGCCATGCCCCTAACTCCCACTCCGAGTGGGAGCAGAAAGTCAAGTGGGACTGAGGATGAAAACGTGCTGGTCAGCCTTGAAGTCCACTCAGAATCGATCGTCCTGTTCTCTGCTGTGGCCTTGGCAACGATTAAACCTCCTGTTTGAAACGGTGGGGTCAGAAAGTGGTGGGGGATGGTTCAAAAGCCTGCTTGGGCTTCGATGGGATGTACATAATCATTTTCAGGGGAGTTAAGTGTAAATCAATTAGAAACACATGGAATGTGTTTTCCTTGGAGTCCACACATGGAACTAGACATTCAGGGGAAAGAAGAGCTTTGGGAGGGGTGGGGAGTAGAGGGACAAGGGAAGAACATGGAACTAATCAAGTGCAGAAGGTTCCAGAAGGAATTGTCTAGCTTTGCCACTAGCCTGCAAAGCCTCTGGGGTTCCCATCCCTTCCAAAGTCCGATGTCAAATGAAAATCCTTTGCCTGCAAGCAAAGTGTGTGATCAGCAAGCAGGGGAGAGCTCTGGGGAGAGCGTGCTCTGGAAGGTTCATGGAAGCAGCCCTGGAGAAACGCAATTTGCTCTGTGTATCCTTAACATTTTCCCAAATGAGGAAAGACCGGATGGAAGTCACCATCGGCTGTCTAATGCCACAGCCTCTTATTTTAAATGAATGAAAATTCCTCCCAATTTTTCAAGGAGGAAAATTGTTCAGCGTATTGAGATGGCCCAAGAACCTCTGCATGGAATTGAAAAAAAAAAAAAAAAAAACAAGAAGAAGAAGCTGATGCATTGAGGAGACACACATTCCTGTCCCATTTTGTCACTAACGTGTATGAACTTAGATAAGTCACTTGCCTCCTCTTCGGACTTTAGTCTCCTCTACCATAAAGGGAATGGTGTGGTCTTTGTTGCTTCTGGCACTATGTAGAGAAAGGAATGTACCTCACCTGATCCAGGTCCAGGTGACACATGTCTGACTCCTGGTGGGTTACCTGCCTGCGTGACCCTCGTCTGTTTTGGGTGGCAGAGTGGGAATCAGGACTCCTCATAGAAAACTCGGGGTTACTGGATGGAGACACTGTGGCACAGACAGATTGCACTGTGCTGAAACTGGGACAAATCACACACAGAAAGGGTGGTGAGGAATGACAGGCAAATCTTCAAAGCAACCACGGTGATGGGGGATGGGGTGCTGTGATGAATGAACTGTGTCCTGCCCTGTCTCAGTCTCCTGCACGCAGCACAGGCAAGAAAGGCAACAGCTTTTCAGGTGGAGAGAAGGGACAAAGGTCACTCCCTTCCAATGGGTCACACTGCTCTCTTTTCATTCCCAAGGTCAAAACCGGCAGCAGAGACTTACCCAAAGAACCAGGTGCAGTTTGGGGTAGTGGGACCACAACGAACCTTTCTCCTGAGGTGACACATATGACTTAGGGAAATTCCCCAAACGCTTCTCTCAAAAATGGAAAATGTTCAGTTAACATACCACCCAGAACGTGTGGCTTCAGAACAATGATTGGATCCAGGCTTGGAAGATGATCAAGTTTTCATAAGGAAGAATTAATCGTGTTTAATAAGGACATCCGAACTTGGCCAGCGGCTGTACTGGTAAAGAATTAACACCTCTATACACATGCAGACATTGTTCCAAGATTGGGCGAGCTATTTTTAAGTCAGGCTCTTGCCATTCCCTGAATATATGACCTTGAAAATGTCACAGAAGCATTCTCTACCCAATTGCCTCATTAAATTATAATAAAAGCTCACATTTATGGAGCACTTTACGTTACTTTACATTAATTTAAACCTCATAACACCCCTCTAACTAGACATTATGATCTCTATTTGCTAGATAGGAAACGAAGGCTCAGAGCATTGAAGCAACTTGCCCTAAGTCACACAGCTAAAAAGCAGCAGAGCTGGAATTTATATTCCCCTCTCTTTAACTCTGGAGCCCATGTTCTCAGTTGCTGTGCAGGTTTTACTGCCCCCTCTATCGTCCCATTTATTGGATGGACACAGTGGTATCAGCAGTGCATACGAGGGTTAGCTTACAAATAGCCAATGTCACGTACTGTACGTGGTGGTGGAAAGTCTCAGTTCTAGATTCTGAGCTCCAAGCCCGCCACCTCCACGCTTCGTCCAGCACTTGTGACAATGTGAAACCTTTGATTTCTGTGGATCTCGCCGTTGGGTTGTAAAATGTTTACCCTACTTACCTGGAGATGAGGGCTGGGAGAGGTGGTCGCCTGTCCCTTCCAACTGTAAGATTCATCAAGGTGACATGTCAGGGACCTCGTCTCCACCGCCATGCTACTTTCTCCCTAAGAACACATACCTGTATCCACAACCTTGCTTTAGTTCCAGCTCTCTAGTCCATTTTTCTCAAACCCCCTTTATTTCCAGAAAAAAACATGGTCAATGAGTGTGACAGAAAAAAAAAATTAAGGTAACAAAGATAGGGGCTAACATTTGCTGGATACACAGAATGTAACAACAAATGTGCTAATTACTTCGGGGGAAAACAACAACAACAACAACCCAACAAAACAAATCAAACCAATGATGAAACTTGTCCTGTGGTCCAGGGACAAAGTGGAGCTGGCATTCTTTACTTTCAAATCCTGACCGATTCAGCCACTCAGGCCCAGATTCTGACCCGTGGTTATTCATATCACATCGCATGGCATTGGGTTTATGAGCCCTGAGCAGTTACATCCTCACATTCCAAAATTACATTGCTGTTTGCCCCTCTCTTCCTTTGCTATTGACACTCTCCAAGTGCCAGGATCTCAATTGACTAATCAATAGGAGAACAACAGAGTAAAATAACTCACCCGAGATTGTTAATGGCTTACGACAGCTTAACATGCTAGCCTTACTAGAACCAGTCACTTCCCAAGTAGGGCGTTTGCCCATATGACTAATGGGCATTCAGACAGCAATGGCCCCAGCGTGTTAGGCAAAGGTCTTCCAGGCAATTTAAATGATTATGATATCAGGATTGGTTCCAGGTAATTCAGAGCACTGGACATATTAAAGAAATGAGAAGAGTCAGAAATTCCAGGCCTATTCGGAATGGTAAACATGCCTGAAAGACAAGGCAGGAGATATGGGGGACAGATGGCCTGGCACTAGACTGTGGAGGAATCATGAGAAGATGAAGAGTGTTGGATGTTCTCAGCCCAGCCAAGGCCCTGAGACCAATTTCAGCTCGCTGGACCTTGGTCCCCTATTGTTGACATCAGTGAATTGGGCCAAGTGATTGCTACTGCCTCTCCCAGGTCAGGTACTCTAGGCTGGTATGCTCCTTGCCAACCTCCTGGTGCAAGTACGATGGGCACCAGCTGAACGTCCACAGGTCCTGGCTTTTAGGATAAATTGAAACTTTCTTTGAGATGGATGATGAAGATTGGGGAAGAATTGCTAAACCTGTTTGTTTACGTGAAGTCCTTTGGACTTCCAACAGCCTGATATGTACACGTTCCCTGGAGCGTGGGGATGAAGACAATTAACTAGGGCCTCGTGCTGCAGTAGAAACAGGCATGAGTTTTTAAATGAATCGGCAAGGCAGCGAGCAGAATTAAGAAAAAGAGTAGTGTTGTCATTTGTTGATAGAAATGAATTGGACTACACACACACAGCTTGATTTAACAACCAAAATGAGGACAAGATGAGACTGACAGTAATTTTTATTATTATTATTATTATTGTTATTTTTAGGCTTTATGATTTTGTAGAGCAGTTTTAGGTTCACAGCATAAATGAAGGTGCAGAGTTCCCATACACATGTCCCCACACATACATGTCCTCCCCCATTATCTATATTACTCACCAGAATCGTACAGTTATTTATTTGTTTATTGGATTTATTTTTTACCAAGGACGAACCTACACTGACACGGTATCACCACGCAGAGTCCGCAGTAGACATGGGGGCTCCCTCTCGTGCTGTCCGTTCTGTGGGTTTGGTTGAATGCATAACGACATGTACCCACCATTACAGTGTCACACAGAGTAGTTTCACTGCCCTAAACATCTCTGTGCTCCCCTTGTTCATCCCTCCCTCCCCACCGAGCCCTCACAGTCACTGATCTTTTCACTGTCTGCATGGTTTTGCTTTTTCCAGAATGTCACAGAGTTGGAATCATCCAGTATGTAGCCTTTTCAGGTTGGCTTCTTTCTGTTACTGACATGCATTTAAGGTTCCCCCATGTCTTTTCACGGCTTGACAGCTCATTTCTTTTTAGCTCTGAATAATATTCCATTGTCTGGATGGAGCACAGTTTATCTAGCCATTCACCTATTGAGGGACATCTCGGTTGCTTCCAAGTTTTGGCAAGACTGACTGTATTCAGTTGGGAGTTTGCCTATCTATTTCCCTGCCTGTTTCAAGACTATGATTTATGAAAATCTGGGACCATGTCTTTCTTTTTGTAACTCTGATACCTAGCGGCATTGAACACAAAATGCAGCTCATGAATGAATTAATAAGTCAGTAATTATGGACCCTAGTTGCTTCTGCTCATTCCAACTTTCCAGCTATGTTCTATTTTTAGGATGGTGAAAAAATATTCTATTTTTTGGTGATTTCTTTCTCTACCCTTCCCCCTCAAGGTTGCCTCAGGGTTGACTTTCAGAATGTTTCAAATACATTCATGAATCTGTGTGTAAGTGGGTGGGTTTCAACATCTGTATGGAGGGGAGGTGGGGCAGGCAATGTTGGTTTAATGCAGATCCCTTTGCAATAGTTCAGCTAGGAGAGGCAATGTATCTGAGTCACTTTGTAAAAAAGCTACTGGGAAAGAATATTTGTGTGTCTCCATCTATGACCTTTTTTCTTTTACTTATCTTTCTGAGAATTGAATTTGTGAGGACTAAATGACATGTTGGTCCAGAATTTTATTTCAAACCAAAAACAGTAAAGGTCCATTCTCAATATGTGTGTGGAGGAGGGTAGGAATCTCTTCCCCTAGAGTGCCACTCCCATCAGGTGTCAACTCTGATGTCACTTTATCAGAGGGTCTTCCCTGACCACCTACATAGCTAGCAGCTACCACCCCTATCCCCATGGCACTCTCTCCTCTTACCTGCTTCATTTTTCTCCATTGGCATTTTCTCATTGTGACATTTAGTATACTGTATTTTAGTTACTAATTTGTTGATTGTCTGTCTTCCTTACCAGAATGTAAGTTCTGGGAGGGTTCCATTCACCACTTTGTCCCTAGAGCCTAGAATTGGATCTGCCTAGGAAATGCTTTAGAGTTGTTGGGTGAATGAAGAGATAAATAAATGGAGAAATAATTGAATGAATAAATAAATAAGTAAATGATGCAATAGCTAGGAGAAATTTGAGGGAGAGATTGCCCTTCCTTTTCTCATTTTTAATGGACACTGTGGCTTAACAAACTAATAGGATGGAAAAGAAAACAGCTCACATGAATTGTGAATAGGACAGGTGTCTTAGTCCATTCAGGCTGCTACAACAAAATACTGTACATGGTGGGGGGGCTTCTAAACAACAAGAACTTTTTTCTCATAGTGCTGGAGGCAAGAAGTCCCAGATCAAAATGGGAAAGATTTGGTGTCTGGTGGGGATTTTCTTTTGGGTTCAAAGACTAGCATCTCGCTGTGTCCATACATGGTGGAAGCGGGAGAGGGTGACTTGGCCTTCATGATGTGTGCAGAATAATGGGTTTGCATAGGAATCTCAGAACACTTCATCAGTCACTTCCAGCCTGAGCCATTCCAGTGACCATAGCAACTGATGGATGTTAGCCTTCGCCATTCCTCTGAGCAATATTATTCTCAGAGTCCCACATCCATCATTTTGTTATGTCTGCCACTTAAAAGTGGAAAATGTTATTGAAAGGGACACCGTGTCACCCAGAAAGACCATCTGAGTTGGTGCAGGGTCAAGGAAATGGATCTCAGACCCTGATGGTTGCTGTGTGGGTAGCAATAGCCTTTGAGACGGATCATTCTGCCAACATGGACTTTTAAATGTTGATATTCCTGAACCTAGCAAATTCACTTCTATAAATTTGTCTTGTGAAAATAATCAGGATCTGCACTCCCTAATTTACAGCAAGGATGTTCCTCACAGGAAAAAATGGGAGTCAACCCACTAAAAGGGATTGGACAAATTAATTATGGCTCAGTTATTTTGATGGATTACTGAGTAGCCGTTAAGTGAAAAAGACAGGTTACAAACCAGGGTGTAAAGAATGATCCCAGATTTGTAATAAAAAGAAGTAGGTATATGCTTAAATGGGCAAAATGTTAACGCTTTCTTCTGAGTGATGGAACTATGCAAAGTTTTTAATTTCTTCCATGTGTGTTTCCATATTGCCGAAACAAATACAGAGGGTGCCAAAAAAATGTACACACGCTTTCAGAAAGGAAAAAACTGTATTAAAATTGTAATAATATATACCGATAACAAAAGATGAATACAAGTCATGTGTTTACATTTTGTTGGCATCCCCGGTATATATTAATGTGCAATCGAAAAGGAAACAAATGTTGTTATAAAGGAGAAAGAGAAAGCTTGTTAGGGTTGTGGGTTTCTGTTCTGACTATCAGCTCCAGATGTGTGATCTTGGACAAGCAGCTTGATATCTCTGTCCTCCCTCAGTTGCCTCTTCTGTAAAATGGTTAACAACAGCATGGGCCCATTTGTCACCATTGGGTGCTATTAGGCTTATAAGAGAAAATAAAGGCAAAGGGGTTGATGAACACTGAAGTGTGTGTGTGTGTGTGTGTGTGTGTGTGTGTGGCATTATATTGCTATATAATGTCTGTTCTCAATTATAGACTATAAATTTGTTTTGTTTCCCAGACAGAAACCCGAATCCTCTGTCTTTGAACGAGGTGGGCTTTCGCTTTTTAAGCATAAACCTAAGGCAAGCATTTTGTCTTCTCTTGAGAAATGTGCATTAAAAAAAGGAATGCCACATCTCTTTGTCTTCAATGGAATATTCAACTAATGGGATGAATGGAAACATTCCAAAATGCTGCAAGTTTTCTCTTTTGGAGTTGCCCGGGTTTAGTGGGTAATTTGGATAGAGATGTAGAGCATACGGGAGCATAAATTATAACCAAAATGGGACCATGGGAGGAGAATGAAGGAAACTGCTATTATAAAAAAAAAAAAGCTGAGAGGGAGAGACATTTGGGCAATGGAAATTAGGGCAGGTTTTGAAATATTTTCAAACCTGTTTACTACCATCTGTTAGGAGCTGTGTTGCTACGGATTTATTGTTTCCTATCTATGAAATCCTCTGGCTATGGAAAACAAATTTGGTAAAAGATGACAAAACTTCCTTTTAAATGGCAAAGAAAGAAAGCAGGGACGTGGGATAGGAGTCCGTGAAATCACAATCGTGATCACAGTGATTAAGGAATGTCCCTGTCCCACATTTTTTAAAATGCAGGGCCTTTTGAAGCTCATTTGTGTGCTAACCCTACTCTACCACTGAGCTTCTTCACTCGGGAGGGGCACCTGTCTGATTATACAGCTGTTTAGGAAGATCAGACACCAGGAGATGACTTCTGTGAAGTCGTTAGCATAGGGCATCCTGCAAGGTCAATTGGTTGCTGGATATTCCATGCGATTTTTGAAGATGAAGCCAGTTTAGCATTTGGATCCATTTCTGCAATTGTAGAGTTTTTTTAAAAAATCTGTAAACAGAATGAATCTGATTGTGTTGTGAAAATGGAAATCAAGCAGTAGATGAAGACTGTTTTGCAGCAAAACAATGTTTTAGTTGGATCTCAGAGATTAATGAATGCATTTACAAAACAACTTATATTAGCTAAGTGCCTCCATATCTCCACAGGTCCAGCTAAATTGAGCTGAACATGTTCATATAGATTCCTAAGTTCTGTCCTTCTCTCCACTCCTAATTTACCTGCTCTCAAGCCTCCACTCGTTTTCCATCTCACCCAGAATAAGGCTGTGTCATCCTGGACTTTCTATGAGCTCACTCTACTCTAGACTACTTGGCCGCCTTGCTATTTCTTAATGATGTCAAACTGGTTTCCATCTCAGGGCCCCATTCCTGACTATTTCCTCTGGATGGAAAACTCTTTGAATAGATGGCTAGTTCTCTCAATTCATTTCAAGCTCATCCTAAGAAAACTTTCTTGACCACTTATTCAATGACAGCCTCCAATTTCCATTAGAATGTCTACCACCTGACTCTGTATTTATGTATTTAATGTCTGCTTCACCCTCTAAAATGTTAGCGGGTGATGGCACAAGTTAGTTTTGCTCACCATTGTGGTCCCAGTATGAAGCAAAGTGAGTAGGCCTTTGAGTAGGCCTGAGATAGATTGGGCTATTTATTGTTCAGCAAATTTTTATTCCCTCCCCTGCCTTCAGAATACCATGCTGCCATATTGATGTTCACTCGGTTATGTACCTTGCCTTGACCTCATGGTGTATGGCGAATATGTCCCTGCCCCTTGACTTGCTTTTGACCATAACACCTGCTTTGGTTGATCAAATTTTAGTGGCTTTAAACAAAGAGAGGCTCTAACCATCCTTGCCTTCTTGCACGTCTGTCTTTGCCATGAGAAGAACATGACAGGTAGTTGCTGATACTAGGAGGCAGAGAGACATGTGGAGCCCACCTGGACCCAGCTCACAGCCCAAAGTCAAGCTCAGTCAATTCATCCTAAATCATCTGGGCCCCAGTTGATCCAAAGACATGTGAACAGGAAATAAACACACCACTGAGACGTTATAGGTTTGGTTTTCTTTCTTTCATGTTCACAGCCAAAGCCAACTAAAATAAGAAGGTCAAAATACTTATTAAATGAATTAATAGTTAAAATTTTAGTGTTTACAAATTTTCTATCTTATGAATGCATACTTAAATATTTTACATCCTAATATATACCTATATGAAATCAAACAAAACCCAAGGATCAGGGATGTGATATGGTTCTGTTACCTTGGGATGAATGTTTGACAACACAGACTCTCTTTTCAATGACGTTTGTCTGGTTTAGGGAAAGAAAATAACAAGAATGCCTTAGTTCTAGTTGTTCATTGTCTGCAGTTAAAATAAATATCCAGCAGTTTTCTTTTTAACAAGTGTGTGTTTGTGTGTGTGTGTGTGTGTGTGTGTGTGTCTGTATGTTGGGGCAAGGAAGACAGTGGAAGGCAGTGAGCCATGGATTGGAGGGAATGGAGAATTTTCCAAATTGAAAAACTACTTTTTCAAAGCACTGTGTACCTAAATTGAGTTATACTATTAATTTTGATGTAGCTATTGGTAGGGACACATACACTGATATATTTAAAATACAAGTGAATGCATTATTTAGAAATACATTTTTCCTTTTAAGTCGATGCAATAATACTCTTTTCAAGCATTCAAATAGTATATCCAACCTATCTTTCAATTCTGAATGGTTTCTTAAATCTTTACATTTTTAAAGAATTTTCAGGAAAGATGCTATTATAGCTTCTCTAAGAACACTATGTAAGTTTTTTTTTTAAGTACTGTCATATTCCTCCATATTTTTTATTGACCTTAAAAAGAAAGAGAAAAGCCAGAAACAAGGAAAACTGCCATTTTAAAGAACTTTTAAATAAAAAATGGGTCCATTGTCTCTGCTGTTTGCTGATAGTAAAATTCCTGGGGGGAGTCAGGGTTCAGAGGTTAGTAGAGTTTGAGTTTATAGATTTTCCAGCTAATGACCTTTTAGAGGCACTTACAGACTGTAGGGTTTTGCTAGTTGTGAAATATGTCCAGTCATAACATGAAACCACCATTATTGTGTCAACAGAAATGGGACTCAGACAGTGATCCAGAGCATGATGTTTTGTGGCTGCCAGTTTCTGGAAACCCAGAAATCTTGGAGCACCCCTAGAATGTATTTCCTTTCTGATGCAAGAATTCATGTGCATTTGCCAAATCTGCCTTCTGCTTTTCTGAACACTCTTTGTCAGAAAGATACCATCAATGGAGAGGGGGGGAAAAAATCACACGTGTTTGACTGTATTTATGAACATTTCTGCAAATGAAACATAATTTTGCCATTATAACAGTCAGATAAATGTGTTTTGTTTGGTTCAGAAAGATTTAAGAACTTTTGACCTAATTATAGAATTTTCAATTTAAATGTGAAACATATGGGTATATATTCAGACATGACTTAACATCCTCCAGTGTGTGAAAAGGAACATCCTGACAGATGTTCACATGGATTGGATATAGAAGAAATATCAGGTGTGGTGTAAGTGATGGCAGCAGCTAAAATTTGGTTTTGTTGCCAAAGAAGGGAAGAGAGAACTTAACTTCTGCATTGCCTCTTCCAAATCACTGCATTTCTCAAATGCACTTTTCTCCAAGGATGTATTTTTCCTGCCAAGGCTGACCTTATGAGTGGTTGGAATAGATTGGTTTCAGGACTCAGTGTGTTTTTCTGGGATGCTGGGATAGCCTTAGTGCCAATAAAACAAACCAACAGACTCTCTTAACTCTAAGACGAATGTTTAAAATCCTCCCATCTTTTTTTAAGGGTTTGGTTCTTGTTACATAAAAACATTCCTCAAAAAGTGATTCTTTAATGTCATCTCTGACTTTTCAAACTTAGTATAACTGAGAAAGCTTAGTGATTAAATCATTGCTATATGAAAGACTATAGCTCTAGGAATGTTTATTGCAGCTCTCTGTAGGTCTTAGCAAAAAACTAAGAACCACCTAAATGTCTGGCCATAGGGTATCGGTTAAATAAATCAGGCTACTTCTATATAATAGCATGTTATATAGCCACTGAAAACACTGTTAAGAAAGGATTTTTTTATCCGACAAGGAAATATTTACACTGTAAGAAATGAAAAAGGCAGGTTATAAAACACTGTAAAGTATGAATTGCTTATTTTATGTACCATGGCAAACAGGTGCAATAGATACATACCAATAGGTTAATAGTGGTTATCTCTAGGTAATGGAGCCATGAATACTTTTAATGATCTTCTTTTTACTGATATGTATTCTAAATTTTCTATAAATGAAATCACAACATATACAGGTTTCCCACCTCTATGCCAAAGTAGAGCTTTCCTATGTAACTTTTCCTAGGCCAAAATGGCATAGAGTGAGAGCGAAGGAACAATTACCATTAATTTATATGGGAAAGTTGTTGAGCTTTCCCTGACCCCCAAAATAACCTATGAAATCATACCAAATACACTTAATAACATCCAGTTTTAGACTACATGTAACGCCCTTATAAGCTGTCTTGCGCTTTTCTGATACCTTAAGGCACATCTTGCTAAACAATGCACAAAATAAATCTCTATAAAGCACAGATGCTGGCAGACACAGCTCCAAGCTATGGGGGCCCCTCTGGCTGCTCCAGGTGCTGCCTCTATAATGCTGGCTGCAAAACACACACTAAATGTCCTGCTCTCTTTCCGCTCCCCCATTTTTTTTTTTTTTTTTTTTTTTTTTGTAAAAGCGAAAATCCTCTTCCGGTTTCTTTCAGTTAACAAACACAGGCACTAATGTAGGTCTTTCCCTAAGAGCAAAGTGGCGGAATGCGAACTTTCAAAAAGCTGGGGAGGGCTGTATCTGTCAGCGGTGAGCTCTCAAGAAATGGTAGCCCTTATTATTATGGTCATTATGATGACGATAATGAATTGTTTATCAATAAATATATGGAATTAATTTTATCACATTTATTTTTATGGAGTGAAAATTCGTTTTAAAAATTCCATTTACATTTCAGAGATCAGGTGTGTGTGGTGTATGTGTATGGTGGAAGACTTCGTCTGGGAGTCAGGGAGTAAAACAGGGAAAATGTTCGACCCAAGAGGTGGAGTGGGTGGGTGGTGGGACTGTGAAGCCGAGAGCCACTGGGCACGCTGAAAGCAGCCCGTGGTTTCTTCGTTCATGGAGCTACTGGGGGCCACCTTTGTTTGGCATTCCTGTACCCCGATGAAATAATATACTCGCTCAGAACTGGATTCTGACCGTCTGTGGTTACTTTCTCCAGAGCATTTAACTCTCTTGGGACCTGAGATTCTGGAGCTATCTCAGGACCATTGAAAAAGACATGAGGAGTGATTCTTAACTCTGCTTACTTTCTTAATCCCTTCTATATCTTCACCATATACTATTGTCTCCATCATGCAATTACAATTTTTCAAGTTGCTTTGTTTTAGTTGAAGAAAAAAAAGTAGAATAATTATTATATATATATGCTAATTCTAAACACTACCTTCAAGTACCGCCCCCCCCAAGAAATATTTAATGTAAAAGTCAAAACCGTATGATCTTGATTTTTTTTACCTGAATTTCTCTTTGTGCCTTGTGAAATGGTAATTAAATTAATATGACTGACATTAATAATAACCCAAACTAAGTTTATAAAATGTACATAATCTTTATACTTGAAATTACCAGATCTTCTTAGAACACAAACTTGTATTTCAAAATAAACTCAAAAAAATTTAAATCAAAATCAAAGTTTTTATTCCAGAAGTTAATTCAGAAAATACTACTCTGTTAAAGTAGGCTGTTAAAGAACTGGTCACCATTTCAAAAATCAGTTAATTATAGGTCGTAATTGACTTCGCAACTTCTAAACCTAGAAAGAACAGAACTTATGCATTGTGGGATTGTGTTTTTGTATCTTTTTACTTTGCTAAGAAACTCTTATTGAAATTCATTGTAGAAAGTTTGGAAGTTATTTTTCAAAGAAAGGAGGAATACAAATGTCTAGAAAAATTTGGACATTGTGAAAAAGTGTTAGGCAAACAAATGGAAATTTTAGGAAAAGTTTAAGTATATTCAATAGTGTTTATGCAGTCACTTCAGACAGAAACTCATTTTGCTTCAGTTGAAGCATGCAAGTGCTATGTAAAAATCAGCTTGCTCATCAAATGTTCATGTTTATTATGTTTAGAGATTGAAAGAGAACCTTCAGGAAAATATTTTATGAATTTGGAGAGGGAAAAACATCCTTGGGGGAAAACATGATGAACGAATTTATTTTATCCCTGCCCCCTGCAATCCCTGCCACTCCCAGCTGCCATCTTCTCAAGAACTCTCTTCGGGTACTATGAGAATGGTTGTGCAGAACAAGCATTTATTGGGATGGCATCACCCCACAGAAGCACAGTGGTGTTACTATTTGCCAGTTTTACCCACTGATAAATACGCAGTACATGAGTGACAAAAGGGAATCATTTTTGTAAACTAATCATGTGTTTTAAAGATGGCCGCAAATCCTTCAATACTCTTCTCACCAAGAGATAGGGGACTAATTGCCCCTCTCTTCTCAGTGAATCTGGGCTGGCCTCAGTGACCCATTTGTAACCCACAGATGGTGGCAGAAGTGACATTGTGTGGCTTCCAAGGCTAGATCAGAAGAGGTCATGAGGTCCCATCTCATCGGCCAGAGCATTTGCTTATAGAGCCCTGCCGCTACGTGTGAGAAGCCCAACGACCCTAAGGCCACCATGTTGTGAGGAAGTCCAAGCCACGTGGATGCAGTCCCACCTTCAGTCCTGCCTGAGCCCAGTCTTGAAGTCATCCCAGCTCAGGTGACCAGATATGGCAGGAAAGATGTGTCCCCCCAACCCCACCACATGATTCTGGCCCCAGATGATCTAGGAGCCCCAGCCTTCCAGTCTTCCCAACAGAGGCCACAGTCAGCAAGAAGCAGAAAGAATTCATCCCTGCATCACCATTTTAAAATTCCTGCCCAACAGAATCCAACAAAATATGAATTTGAATACAACAAAACTGATTTTTCCATCACTAAACATGTTTTTTTTTTCAATGCAGCAATAGATGACTGGAGTGTAACATAATTTGGACTTATGAGTAAGCAGAATAAATATCTGAGGAAATAATATATTGTAGGTATGTTACTTCAAAACACCATTTTATTTCTGACACAAGCACTTAGGTTATATAGTCTCTGTGTTTTAATAAAATATATTAGGTTGGTGCAAAAGTAATTGCGGTTTAAAAGGTTAAAAATAATTGCAAAAATTGCAGTTACTTTTGCACCAACCTAACAGTTGTGAGGTACCTTTTACTTTCAATATGACAGGTTCATGGGGTGTCTTTATTACAAGTCTTTACTTGGAATACTTCAAAATGGACAGATTATCCAAACTAGGTAATTGCTTTCTCAGACACTTCTGTAAGGAAATGACACGTGGTTTTCTGTTGGACTCTAGCCCCCGTCTTGGCCATTTCTCGTTTCAGTTCACCAATAACTGCTCGTCAGCCTGCTCTGGCCTGACATAGTAACATATGCTCTCGACATCGTCTGCCAAACATATCACCCTGGCAGTTTTGGGCTATTCCACTATGCCAGGGTCTTCTTGGCGCTAAAGACATCATCCGGTTTTGTGGGTTTTGTTTCAGAGCAAGATTTTGTTTCAGATAAGTCTGTTTAATTTTTAACACTGAAAAATAAAAAAGAAATGTGGAAAAAAAATGAACAGTTTAGGCTTAAGCAGCTTTAATCCTGATCATTCTCTTTTGTTGACCTAACCGTTCAAAGAAATTGGATGACCTATCTGTTTTTTTACCTAATTATGTCTGGAAAGAAACTGTCACTCAATTTAATAAGGACACTCAAAACCCCTTGTTTGGCTCCTGTAGTCATTTGTTAGTTAAACATTTTAAAAGATTTCTATTTGTCTTTATAAACACAGAACCCGAATCACCAAGCTGCCTACTTTGGAGGATAGTTTTTTGGATCATCATTATCTAGCATATCTAGCATTTATAAATAGAAATTTAATTTTAAATAGATAAAATATTTGTAATTTTCCAGAATCCTTAGAAAATATGTACTAGTCCTGTACTTCGATTACCTTATAGTTGTGATGCCAATTATAAATTATGAAATATATATATATATATATATTTCTTATATATATGTTATATATATATTTGTTAATGGCAAATTTTGGTACCTGGCCTGCCCTATAGACAGGAACACAGTGAGTCTGGGAGTCAGAGCAGAAATTCTACCAGAATAAGCTCAAAATGGGGATGGGGGGGTCAGTAGTCATTACATAATGGTGATTTCTAAAACATCTGTTTTCCTACCATTATGGGTTGAATTGTGTCCCTCCAAATTCAAATGTTGAAGTCCTCACCTGGAGTACCTCAGAATATGACCTTATCTGGAAGTAGGGTCACTGCAGATATACCAGTTAAGATAAGGGCACACTGGAGTAGGGTGGGTACCTGATCTAACATGACAGTGTCCTTATGAAAAGGGGAAATGTGGACATAGCTGCACACCCAGGAGAACATGTGAAAGTGATGGCAGAGGTTGGGGTGATGGTCCTACAAGCCAGGGGATGCCCAAGATTGCCCCAAACCTCCAGAAGCTGGGCAAGAGGCATGACAGACTCCCCCTCACAGCGCTCGCGAACCAATCCTGCCTACACCTTGATTTTGGACTTCCGGCCTCCAGAATAGCGACACAATAAATGTCTGCTGTTTAAGCCACTCAGTTTGTAGTACTTTGCTACCCTAGGAAATTAATACACCTATAACTGGCTGGATTTTGATTTAACATGAGTTTCTTTTGTTTGTTTTTTTATTTTGTTTTTCAGAGTCCACATAAGTGAGATCATATGGCATTTGTTAATGTGACAGTTTTTAATGCTCTTTTTTTTTAACTTGATAGTTTACAGGAGGGTAGATAATTACACACTGCATTTACAATGTGTTTCGACAAACTCTGAATTCATTCAGACAGCTCTCTTGCCTCAGTTTACATACACATGCGCTTAAGGTTCTATTGGACATTTCTAAAAGTCCACCAAAGGAGCTCAGACATATTGGTACCAGTGGGAATAGTAATTATCACAGATTGTTGCTGAAGAAAATTCCAGTGGCCCTTGTCTCTTTTCCCATAGCATTCTCCTGGGTCACGTGTTCTTGTGCCTCCTTTTGCCTTGTTTCAGAGCTATGGCGGTCATGGCAAGGCCGTGTTGTTAGCACACTCCGTCAGTTCACAGGTCGAGTCCCACTGACATCACATGAGCCTGTCCATATCTGAAAGCATTTCAAGTGAAGCTTGGACATATTTGGGACCTGGCACCCACGGTCAGGAACTCACTAATGGCAGTTGAGTCAGATGCCACTACCAGGCTCCTTGAAAAACTTCAGAACACACCAAGTTGTTGGGGGTGGCCCCCTGCTTTCCGAAGATGACCTCTGCTTCTCCAAAGCCCTCCGAATGTCACATTGTCATATGGACTCTCACCTCCCTAGGTGGTAGGAAAGCGTAGGAATTATTTGATTCAAGAACTCACACAGGGTGGGCTGTCCTGGAGACTCTGGGCTCCAGGTGGCAGGGAAGAGGAGCTTTCTTTCACTCACACAATCCCTGGTGGAGAGAAAGCATGAGGGAAGCCGTTCCCAGCTACAGCACTCTCTCTGAGAGTGAAGAGCCAGTGAGGATTTGCACGTTTTATTTCTGGACTGTTGCTAAGCCCTTACTTAGATACTGAATGGATACACTGAGGCGTCGTAAAACAAATGATGGAGAGCAGGTTTTTCATTCTGGCCTTTGTCAGAGGAAGTAGCACATTTAAAAATCTGGTGCTCTCAATCATATTGCTCAGAAATGCTGTGACAAATAGACAAGTGGGTAGGTAGATAGATGGGTAGATGTAAAGAACGAGAGCAAGATAGATTGATAGAAAGAAAGATGGACTGGAAGGTGGCTTATTGATAGGGAGAAAGAGACAAAGACAGATAAATGGAGTGGTTACCTAATTACCTGTTGTCTTTTGCTCCCGCATTCTTCTCGCCTTTTTAATCAGCTACCGGAATTGTACCAGTGTGCCCAGCCCAGGAAGTACTTCAATGAGCGCCATACTCATCCTGTGACATTCTTTCAAGAAAGTTCAGTTAAGCAGTGTTTGTGTCAAGTGCTGTGAAGCCCTGGAGACATTAAGATGCATAAATTAGGAAGTTTTAAGAGACTCCCTGACTCCCTGAACGGTCTATGGACAAGCAGACCGTTCTGGTGTGAGCGATAGGAAGCAGCCTGAGAGGAAAAGCTGGGCTGTTCTGTTCTGTGCATTGGGCTTACCGCCACCAGCGAACAGCTGACCACCCCTGCTGGCCCTCAGGTCTTTGAAGACAATACATGTTTTTTAAATCTTATAAAAGAGTTGGTATCTGTAAAGTGCTTAGTACAGTGCCTGGCATTGTAATAAGCCCTCGTGATGTTAACTATTAGAATAGTAGTAAGACAGCGTCAGCACCTCAGGAGGCCATCATTCGTTCATTCATTCATTCATTCATTCACTCATTCATTCATTCCTTTCTGTATTTCTTGAGTGTCCACTGAGTGCCACAGTCTGACCAGGAGGTGCAGCACTGATCAAGAGAAACATGGTTCTGTCATCATGAAGTTCGGGGTGTAGCAGGGGAGAAGCTTCAATTGCTCCCCTTGATTTAAAAAGGACTCCAGAAGGGAAATCATGAAGGGAATGGGCTCAGAACCCATGGAGTTCAGGATTAGCAGTGGCTTCATCAAATATAAGACAATTGTCTCCTTTGAATATTTATGTTTCACCATCAGTTTTTGCCTGATTATCTTCGGTAACGATAGACTTTTCTTATGGGGTAAAGTTTTCCGAACAGAATCCTGGAGATTTCCGCTCTGCCCTTTTTTTTTCTCCCTTTTATACTCATAGTGTCCTTACCCACATCACCATTTAGCAGCAGGGCAGTTAGGGTCCTCTACTGTAGCTAGTGATTTGCCCATGTCACCCTCTTAACATGGAGACTTATTTTCCTGGCCAGGCAGTTGTGGGCAGTTTTAAAACTGAGGGTCTCTGTAACTGACACGAACACCCACAGAGATGGTCCACTTCGACCTGATACAAACGTTCTTTCTTCTCTCCGACCTTTGGCTATTGAGCCTACAATGGGCACTGAGTCCTCTCATGCGAGGGGAGGTGGGAAAGGCAGGTGCCTGGCTGGCTGGTTGCCGTGACTGGCTGTCTTCTCACTCTTCCCTATGCGTAGTGGGAGTTACAGCATTGAACTGCTAACACAGACATGTTCAAGCCCCCTCGGGTTGCATTAGGAGAAACAAGTCTGTGTGTTAACACAACATGTCCTGCTTGCAACCATTCTTCTCTCCCCGTTTTCCTTGTTGAGAGATGGCACAGATCTATTTAGTCGGCTTCAGATCAGTGTGACTTCTTCTGATCCCTGAAGAGTTTTCCTCAAAAGGACACTCTTCTGTAGAGCCCTGTCCGCGTTGAGAATGTAAGAAAACACCTAGATTGTGAGCAAAGGACTCACGGGGAAAGCTTAAGAGAAATATGCGCACTGATCACTGTAAAAACCTTTGGCCTGCCATATTCCTAAGCAGTAGGTAAGCACATCTAAGAATGGCCCTGACTTATTCTTATAGTCACCTAACAGCAGTACGGCATCTCACTGACATCTTTTCTGCCAGTTCCTACATAATTAAATCCATCTAGCAATTTCAGTCTCATAACAGGTAGATAAGCCCCTGATCCCTGTTGTAGGTGAGGAATATAGTGGTTGCTCAGTAAATACAAGTTTAATATCAGTTGTATTTGTTACTATTTAAGGGTGATCATTTTTGCATTTCCCTCTCCCTTACTAGGCTGCAACTTCTAATGATCTTTGTCTCTCTTGACCATGATTTAGCACTGAGTCTGGCACCAAACAGTCACATAATAAACATTTGCTGAGGGGATGGATGGGTCTGGGTTTGGAGGCATTGGGGTGCTCAGGGAAGAGCTCTGGGTTAAAACGTCCATGTGCTCTAGGTGGAAACAGGAGATGGGACTCAAGGGGTGCAGCATGTGTCACATAGCACTGCCGCCTGTTCCAGACAGTGCCAGACAGATGGCTTGCTGTGTCCCATGGTGGTGGCGGTGGTGGTGGGAGCGGGGGCAGACAGAGGGGTCACAACCTGCCAATTAGGACTACTGATGGCTCTCCTTTTTGCTCTCATTGCTCTGCTGGGCGAATTCTTACCTAGGAATAGCTTCCATTCCTGGAAATATAATTAAAAATCCAGATAAGTGCCTCCTTTTCTGGGGGTTGTCAAGGACTAAATAAAGTATTCCATATTTTGGAATTTACCTGATGACTGAAGCCTACCCATTTAAACAATAAGACTTTTGGATTTTACTCAGTTTAGTGATTCCCCCCCCGCCCTTTAAACAGTGATGCTGGAACTCATTTAACCATTTTATTTATTCTTATTTTTTTCCAATTTTATTGAGACATAATTGACATAGGACATTGTATTAGTCCAAGGTGTACAACATGATTTGATATATGTATATATTGTGAAATCATCACCACAGTGTTTATTAATGTTTTTAACGTCACTCTGGTGGTTAGTGCTTTATGGTTTGCAGAATATTTTTATACAGATCAGTGGTTTATAACTTCCCCCCTTGTATTAGTCAGAATCCTCCAGAGAAACAGAACCAATAGGATATATATGATGGAATCTATCAGGCCGGCAGCCCCAGCACTGAATGGTTTTAGAAGGATGTCCACTGGGTTTTTGGTTTTGCCTTTTATCTCTGTAATAGATGGTTCCTGGACCCATTTAGGGGGGCTTACAGTTTCACTCTGTACCTACACTAAAGCCAGATTCAGCATTGCAAAAAACAAATGTAGTTCTAAACACTGGTGAACAATCAGATTTGACTGATGTTTTCTTAGGAAAACAAAGTAGAAAATTAAGTCATCTCCACAAGGCATCACTACCTGAAATAACCTTGAAATATTTCTGTTCTTTCCTTGGATTTTATTTCTGGAAACAGCTGCATTACCCATCCTCTTTCATGGATGACTCTCAAGTACCAAACTGTCCCCAATGCCTTCAGTTGCCTTAAATAATTCACCTCTTGCCTGTTGACTGCATTCCCCTTTCAGCACAGTGAAAGCATGATGGTCACCAGAATCCAGTACAGAGCCAGCCCTTAAGAAACATTGGTTAATAAACAGGTGGATGAATGAATGAGTGAATGAATGAATGAGTGAAATATGTCTCCTTATATCATAGCCAGGGAAACCATTCAGCAAAGATTAAGATAGTACCTCATTCATCTTTGCACTCTCAGCACTTAGCACCACGTACATCCAAAAAATGTTTGTTGAATGAATAAATGAATTAACAGTCAAATACTGAATAAAACTGGCAGGCTGGCATTACAGGGGAGGGGCATCTCCTGAGTTACTAGACTCAGTGGGACATTGCTTTTCATGCCAGGTCATGGCAATGAGGACTTAGTATGTTGAGACATACAGAGTTCTAACTGGATTGAATTAAGCTGTGTTACACCATTGGTTTTCAGGATATTTTGTTCAGTCTCTCCTTTGATGGACGATAAAGCCATGTGTGTTTAACAAGACCAGTTTATACTTGTAGCTGAAGGTTTTCCTATTTTGCTGTACCCACAAAGCCTTCCTAACGTATATGGTAGTCCATGTATGGCGAGGGGAAAAAGTCACCATCTTATTGCCATTTTCAGTTGCTGAAATTGTTCATAAGCTGTGTACTTCACTTTTGAGAAACTTACAAGGGCTATAAATAGAAGCTTCCATGATTTTGAGATGACAATAGTCAACATGATAATTTTTATTCAATACTTTTTTGGATTTCATATCTTACAATAAAACTCAGAAGTAGTTACATTAGGCTTAAATGCATGAGGAAAGGTTATACTAAGTATTGGCTTTCACCAACCAACAAAAACAAAACAACTGCTGTGTTTCCCTGAAAATAAGACATACCCCCAAAATAAGCCCCAGTTAAGATCGTCAGCCAGACAGAAACATTTAGTACGTTATGACGATGTTTCCAGAAGATGACATGACTGTATTTGAATAAATATAGATTGTTGTACATGAAAAAATAAGACATCCCCTGAAAATACATCCTAATGCGTCTTTTGGAGCAAAAATTAATGTAAGACCCCGTCTTATTTTCGGGGAATTACGGTAAGAAAAATCAGTATTATCATGTTGTGCTCACCCAGTACTGAATTTTTCTTTGCTGAGTGTTCCATAATCTGTCATGAATCAAGTTTATTCTGAAGTGCACTCATTCAACAGGTGTGCCTCAGGGCTTTGGAACACCCCCCCAAGAATGACTCCAGCTTCAGAGAAGCCTGAAGGAGCATATATGTTTAGTGTTTAGGTCATTCTACAACCCTGAGGAATGCACTGGAGAAGACAACCATGGCTTTGCCGAATAACCCCCACCCCACGTCACCACATCCTATCTGTCCACCTTGGTAATGCACCCATTGCATATTCGAGAAAGTTGAGGCAGAGGCTGGGATAACACAAGTGCTGTGCCTTTCCCAGCCTTGTCGGTCATTTACACTCAGAGGAGATAATAGGAAAATGAAAGAAGGCGAGAAATAGGAATTAACTTAGATATTAGGTATTTCATTTTTATTCATCTCTTGACAATGTAAATCATTTCTTAGTGGAAGAAATGTTAAAAATATTCATATTTTTGAACCATTTTTGCCCTTAATTCCATGATGATAAATCCTTTCTCTTCAGAGGACTCTTGATCATCACAGGAAACCTGGATCATCCCAGCCAAGTCATGACATCCCTGCCTTTTCAGCTTATAAATTGGTGCAGGAAATAAGCAGGGCGCATTAATTGGAACTGCCAGTTTGTTCAGGGTTATCTTACTTGTGGAGGGTAATAAATTGTGCTTTAAGTGGACAGAGGAGAGCGATTGATGATTCGATAACTTTACATTTAAAGAAGCTTTATTGGAAGGCAGTGTCACAGCAGATTTTCGTCTTCTGTTAAGCAACAGCTGAAGGCCCCATTAGTGCCCAAATGTCATGGAAAATCCAGAAGCTAGTCCATGAAAGGATGGGAGCCCTCAGAATGCACAGCATCGAGCCCCTGAATAAGAGCTGAAGGACCCTATAAGAGAGGGAAGTGAGAGGGGAGAACAGAGAACGACGCGCTTACCTCCAGGATACAAGAACGACAAATATAATGTAAAGAAAACTCACTGTTTTTCTCCTCTACCCTGAGAACATTTCTATTGAAATGTGCGAGTTTTTCTACATGAAGCAATTTTCCAGTTCTCAGCAGAAACCAAATGGGTCGTACAATTCAATTGAATTCTGACATTAAGTACCTGGGGTGAACTCAGACCCCACAGATTAAGGGTTCGGTCCCACAAGACTGCCCCCAATTCTGATGCCAGTTGCAAGTTTAGGTTGTCACTTGTGCTTCTGACACACTGGCTATAAATCAGAGGCTTCCACAGCCCCCTACCCAGATTTGACAATTTGCTGGAATGGCTCACAGAACTCAGGAAAACAGTTTACTTACTAGATTACAGGTCTGTTAAAAGTCAGGAAGAGCTAGGTGGAAGAGAGCCTCCCTGGCTTCTCCAGGAGCTCCACCCTTCCAACCCTCCATGTGTTCACCAACCCAGAAGCTCTCTGAACCCCTTTGGTTAGTATTTTTATGGATGCTTCAGTACACAGGCATGATTGATTAAGTCATTAGCCATTGGTGATTTAGTAGATCACCCCCTCTCTCCTCCCCAGAGGTAAGCGAGTAGGGTGGGGCTGAAACTTCCAATCCTCTCATCATCACCTTGGTTCTTCTGGCAATCAGCACCCCATTTTTAGGGGCTTTTCAAAAGTCACCTCATTAGCATAAACTCAGGTGTGGTTGGAAGAAGCTTGTTATGAATAATTAGGAAATCCTAAGGGTTTTAGGAACTCATTGTCAGAATGGGGACAAAGACAGTTCTTATAAATCGCAATACCTCCTATGGCATGTTGTCCAAAGGGAGGAAGGCCAAACTTTCTTTTTATTTTCTTCAGTTCTTTGGTACGTCAATGTTATTTCAAAGAATGTAGGACCACAAGTGAATGTTTAAGTTCTGTTTCGGGTCCGTTGGGGCTTGACTCATCTCACTGAGAGTTCGTTCTTGGTACATATGGCTGGTACATATGGGAAACAGGCATTATTCTCAAGGACCCTGGAAGGATCTGAGATTCTAAAAGCCTTTGAGGATCTGGGCAGCTGGGCCTTGAGCTAAAGAGTGGTGGGGTGTGGAAGTACACAGGCTGACTCCAGAGTGATCTGATAATTCTGGAGCATTATTTTAGGATCATATATCAAGATGTATGATTTTCATATATGAGTGTTAGGTTTTCTTTTTGGAAGAAAAGTGTCTAACAAGTAACTCTCTATTGGAAAATAATTGTAGTTGACATTTCAGACATTCAAGAATAATTTTAAAGAAGAGAGGTTTTTGTTCTTTGGGTGTACCCTACAGTTTTCCCTAAGGTAAGACTCTCGTTACCTTACTGCTAGGGAAATAGGTGGAAAAACCATGCGTTCTCTCTCCAGAGAAAGGAAGAGTCAAATGTAGCAGTGGGTGACTCAAATATAGGGGGACTTGTGTCAGCTCTGATATGTACCATGACCCCTCAGTTCTTTCTATAGGAAGGGATAAAATATGGAGAAAGCTGAAAGTAGTGCCTGTGTCACCATTTCTCTAGAGGTAAGGAATGGCCAATCGCGTTTTTGCTTTTTGTCAGTGTTGTTTATGTAAATCTCATGTGTCAATTCTGATTGGTTAGTAGTTGTTCCTTGGAACATTATGTGAAGAATAGTTCTGAGTCATGTAGTAAGTACTCAATAAATATTTGCTGAATGTTGAATGAATGTCTGTCTTGGGTGTAGGGGAAGGGAGTGGTGTCACCTGGCCTATAGTGTTGCCTAGTTGCTGCAAGATGATCCCAAGGATGTCTTAGTGAGGCGGAAGTTAGGAATGACAGCTAATATTTAGGCATGTAGTATTGTCGTTGACTATTAGGGAAGAGGAAGGATGTGATTCATCTTAGGTCAGCCAAAATGTGTATTTCTTCTTAATCTCGAAACGATGGGTGTTAAAGCTGGTAGGTTATTCCCCTAACAGATAAAATCTATACCGATCTCAGACTTCAGAACACTTGAGTAGTCTGTTAAAGGGTGCCACATTAAAATGGCATTGTGCACCTACACTTTCAAAATAATGCATGTCCTTTCACTCAAATTGAATTCAAGCAATTTAACCAAAGGAAGTAATTTAGGATGTGTGCGTGCAAAGACTTAGCCACAGTGGTGTTTTACAGAAGGACTTCTTAGCCACACAGAATAGAAATCCATAGACACTAATTCAGATTTAAAAAGTGGTTAGCATAAAGCAGAGTTTCTCAACTTCAGCACTACTGACATTATGCACTAGCTCAGGCTTTGTTGTGGGGGCTGTCGGTACATGGTGGGATGTGTGGCAGCACCCCTGGCCTCTACCCACTGGGTTACAGTAGCAGCCCCTCACCAGTTGTGACAATCAAATATGTCTTCAGACATTGCTAAATGTCCCTTTGGGGGTGAGGGGTGAGGGGGTGGGAGGGGAAGTCACCTTCAGTTAAGAATCACTAATGTAGGGCATAGAGATAGCTCATGGGAATCAAGAAAAGCTGAATAATCAAGACTCAAGGGATGTAAGAACTTGGGCATCTTGGGGTCTACCCACTCTCTTATTCCCATCTCTCCCTCTCCTGACTTCCTATTTGTTCTGTAGATCTGCTCCACCCTCTGTCTAAGTCTCTTTCCCTTCATAATTACAACATGCATGTAGGGCAATAATGGACATCCCACACCTAACTTTACATGACCTTTCAGTTCATTTGTCCAGCATGAACTGGTAACTTCTTCTGTTTCCTCAGTTTAAATTAAGAAAAAAAGTAGTTGGCTGCTGAAAGATGGCCTTAGCTTGCTCCCAGTCTGAGTCCACCTCTGGCCCACTCAGCTGTGACTGGAAGAATACTGAGATCCTCAAAATGCCAATGATAATGTTGCTCATTGCAACATGTTGTTCTTTGTACATCTGGCAATTTTTGATAAGATGCTAGACATTGTAATTTACATGGTTTACAATGCTGGATATTTTTACTTGTATATTCCTATTAATATTCTTTAGTTTTGTTTTGGGATGCAGTCAAGTTACCTGAAAACAAGTTGATCCTTCAGTCCTAGGCTAAATGCTACTCTAGTTCCACCTAACAAGCCTAGTCTAGGGCTAATTGTTCCCCACTGCTGAGACAAGACCCAGTGCTCCATGAATTATGAGGCTTTCCAGGCTGGCAGAAAGGAAGAGATACTATCCTAGCCTGGTGTGAGCGCCAGCTACTGTTTTCTCTAATCCTTTCATGTGGTTTCCTCACATGTATGCTCTGATAAACACTCTGCTGAATACTTGAGGGGGCTCTGCAGATCTCCGGAGACTTCTCTCTGTGCAGCGCTCTCCTTCCAGTCTCTGCTCTGTGAACTGTAACCACTTTGATCTCCCTGGGTCTCAGCTCTCTTCAACTCACGTTCCTTCTTCTCCTTGCACTGCGGCCATGAAATCCTCTTAAGCTTTTCTTTGCTGCCTGATGTCCAATGTCTTAAAAACCATTGTTTCATGTATTTTGTCTCGTTTTTAATTGTCTTAGGTAGGAGGATGATGCTGGTCCTTGTTATTTTACCTTGTCTAGAAGTAAAATGCCATGGTGTTTTCTATAATTAAAAACTGGAAACAATCAAATAATTCTACCAGAATGGATTGTGTATACATAAGATATCATTAAAATGAAATTCCATTCTCATTATCAATTATCTTGTAGGTGACTTTTTATTGATATATGTCATAATCTTTTGTTTAGTGAAAAAGTAAAAAATAAGTATATGCCTAGTTTGATTTCATAAATATATATATGTATATATATACACACATATATATACTCTTCAAACATATATACAGACATACAAAGATGTTATACATTACATATAACTACATATATCTATATACATATATTAGTATTTACCTTTATATATCTATTTCTCTCTATGTAAAATTATACACACATATATATTATATGCTACAATTTCTACAGAAATGCCCTCTAGAATTAATAAAATTTTCTTTTTGCTAATCTTTATTTTCAAATTTTCTACAATAAATAGGAATTATTTCACAATAAAATAGATAAACATTACTTTAAATTTACTGCTAGTTGATATTTAATAAAACTACATTAGTACATGCTTAATAAGAATCAAGAATAAAATTCTGAATTTTAGTTTTATGCTTACTTGATATTTTGAATAAATTTATGAAAAGTCTTCCTAAAATAAAAACACTAAAAAATTAAATTAAGTAATGTAATAATTAATAAATCTTTGATTATTATTAGGCTTCTAATATTTTGGAAATAATGTTCCCTCCTTATGTGGTTATGTACTTCAGCTATTCATCACCACTAATTTGTTAAATCTTTGCTATTAAAATGTTTTTAGGTTTTCTTCTACATGCTTTCATTGGAATCAAATATGTGAATGAAGAACAAATGTCAGACAAAAATATAACATAAATCTATAGGTCCAGGGTATATAAGTCAGCAAATGTGCAAAAGAAAAAGACACACAAAATAGGCGACAAGATTAAGGAGTGTGGCCATTCTGAGCATTTTAGAGAACAATTCTTATTCTTCTCTAAAGAATTCTTATTCTTCTCTATTGTGGGTGGATAAGGCTTCCGGTTCTCACTACTCAGCAACCAGAGCTGATCTCTTATCTTCAGAGAACTAAATTAATCACTCATTTATTCCTATTTTCACTTCCACTTTTTTTTGGAGCTGCAGAAAGATGTGTGTGAATGTGCACGTGCATGCACGAGCACACACGCACGTGCACACACACACACACACACACACACACACCATAGCATCCAAGAACTACCCTGTTTCCCTGAAAATAAGACCTAGCTGGATAATCAGCTCTAATGCATCTTTTGGAGCAAATATTAACATAAGACCCGGTATTATATACTATATTATATTATATTATATTATATTATATTATATTATATTATATTATATTATATTACATTACATTATATTACATTATATATTATATTATATAAGACCCAATCTTATATTATAGTAAAATAAGACCGGGTCTTATATTAATTTTTGCTCCAAAAGATACATTAGAGCTGATTGTCTGGCGAGGTCTTATTTTCAGGGAAACACAGTAGATGCTCTATCTGGTCTGTGACCATGAGCACAGTCAGGGTGACATTTCTGTCTGCGTCCCATGTGGAGAACATCATCTGAATGGTGATTTTACAGATGTACAAAGGGGAATACTTAGGATTCAAACATGAAGCAGCATTCAGCAGGCCTGTGCTCTGAACTGGAAAGGAGATGATAGGCAACCAAAGTTCTGAGAGAACACGGTGCACAATCGATTTTGGTAGGGGGCCCAGGAGCACTGGGCGGGGCATTGCAATCTGGGCTTTCATTTAGAACAGTTCATCTGATCTCAGGTCTTTGATTTCTATGTCTACAAAATTAACTATTTTCTTTGTCACTGGCCAAGACTGATGAAAACAATCATCATAAAATAAAAACTTGCTGAGTATGTCAAGATGTCCTAAATGTTGCTTTGCCCTATGGAAGGTGATCAAGAAATATAAGAAATCATGTCACCTGATAAGGAGATAAGCCTAATTCACAAGAAACAAATGGGAATATTAGAACAGTAGTGTCCAAGGGCAAGTCAGTTGAGGGCAGTGTACAAAACACTTGTGTTTGCACCTGGGCACATGCAAAAGCAGTTTAAAAAAAGAGAGAGATTGGTAATGGGGGGAAAGAAGGTAGAGTTCTCAGGAATCAGGGAAGACTTGAGCAAACCATGCGATACATTTTTAAACCTTTCATTTTTTTTTTGAAAATATAATTGCATGACAGAAAACTTTAGTTTTCTGAAAAAAAATCACTTCAATGGTCATTCCCTACATTCATTGAAGTTTTATTAGTAATAGTGAAAAGGAAAGCTGTCTAAATGTCCATCCATAGGAAAAGGAATAAATAAATTAATAGTATATTCACACAATAATAGTACACTAACTCCTTTGCACTAAAAAAGATGTGAGCTGCTGATACTTGGAACAATAAGGCTTAATCTCAAATACAGGCTGCTGAATGAAAAACTCTAGACACGAAAGAGTACATTTATGTGAAGTTCAAGAACAGGAAGAATTAATCTATGAGGAATCAAATGAATAGTTGCCGCTGAGCAAGGAGGGCCATTGACTGGAAAGGGTCCCGGAGGAACTTTCTAGGGTCGACATTTTACATCTTGATTGGGGCATTGGGCACATTAGTGCAGACATTTGTCAAAACTCATACAACTGTACACTTATAAGCTGGGCATTTTACAGTATGTAATCATACCATAAACATTTTTGTTCACTCTACTTCCTTAAAACTGTGTTATCCAGTCTTTCTAGTGTTTCACTTGTAATATATACACACACACACACGTGTATATATATATATACACACAGATTGAGGGTGCCAAAAAATGTATACACATTTTAAGAAAGGAAAAAACTGCATTAAAATTGTAATACTCAATATGTGCGGATAACAAAAGATGAATACAAGTCTCATTTGACTTCTGCAACTACAAGAGGTTCTCCGAGTGGTTACCATAAGCACAATTTTTATACAGTTTTTTTTCCTTTCTTAAAGTGTGTATACATTTTTTGGAACTCTCTGTATCATGATTTTTTCCTGACTATATTTGAATGTTGGCATTTCCAACCTGTGGTGTGGACCTATGAGAGCCAAAAACAGGCGCATGCTTGGAGCCTGTGTCCGGGTCTCTGAACCAAGATGAGTCCTGTATGATCTACTGTGTTTTCACACAAGGATGGTGGAAGAGTTATAAATAGAGAGAAATATTCAAGTTTGTGTGACTGTACAGAGCTCCTGGATAAACAGTGTGAGATGAGGCAAGAGAAATGGGGTCAATAATCCAATAGGTTTATTTATTTTTTCAATAAAGAGAGACTTCTCTTGCCAAGAATGACTCCAGTTCCCTTGTATGCAGGAATGAAGTGCATCAGCTATACTCAGGAGTGAACAAAGTCAGCCTGTGGAAAAATGATGACTGTTGGCTAACATTTATTATTCCTCTGAGCCGGGTGCTTACTTTCCATGTATTAATCACTGAATCTTCCCCATCGCTCCGTGAAGCAGGCCATAGTCCTACTTGTTTTTTCAGAGCATAGAAATGTGAAATAACTTGTGTAGGGTTACACAGCTAGTCAGAAAATAAGCTGGATCAAGGTGTTAATTGGAATGAAGACTAAGAAATGAGAAGTGAGTAGACAAATGAAAAAGAAAAGAATTAAACATTTTATGGAGGTGGGAGGTAATTCAAAGGGACATTGGGTACTATCAAGTGAACCCTCATTTGCAGGTAATGAAACTGAGGCCTTGAAAGATTATGTGACTTCCCAAAGTCACTCATCTAATTAGGGGTAGAGCTGGGACAAGAAGCCACATTTCAAAAACCCCAGCTCAGGGCTTTTCTACTACATCAAAAACCAAAATTTTTTTAATTGAATTTTTTTCACATTATGTCCAATTTTGAAATTTATCCCTGAGGGGATTATTGGTAAGATGTTCATAGTATTATAAAATTCAAATAGTAGGAAGGCCCCAAATTTAAGCAGCATCACATTTAAACCATCCATCCAGATGAGACTCTTTCCAGTTTTTAAAGCCTTCCAGATGTATCTCAACTGGATTCCTTCATTTATTTATTAGAGCAAAAGAGCAGAATTTGGAAAATAGTCTGATCTGCATAAGCCATTAATAGCATCCTGGGAGACAGACGAGCCCAAACCCTGAACGTCTGAAGCGTTTTAATTCAGGATTCAGTGCACTGAAGCCCTGGGGATTATCTTCATCAGAGTCAACTCTATGAATATGAATTATTTTTCATGCCGGCCTTTTTTACTGAGAAGGAAATCTTACACAAGATTTAACATGAGAACAAGTAGCAGATTTTAAGGAAATATAAAAGGGCACTGGAATGAACGTGAACAAATATTTCCCCCAAACGCCAATTAGCATATTATGGCTTCCCCTCTTCTTTCCATCCTCACTGAAAAAAATGGCCAACCCACAATCTGATGTCCTTTGAGAGTCCCTCCAAATTAAGTCTCAGATGAGTGATCACTCTGAGCCTCCAACTGGCTTCATTCCTCACTTGTGTTTGCAGTGATGAAAAGATGCCTGGTGAAGTTGGGACATCTGGGCTATGCATTTTCCAGCCACCACAGCTTTTACCCTGTAGAAAACACTGGACGTATAGCAGCGTTAACACATCCTAAGAATACCCCCTTGACCTCTTCTGCAGGGACTCAACACATGACGAAAAAGACTTGACAAATAAAAGCAAGGAGTTAAGACACTATATGATATGGAGTGACATATACCGCTCCTGGAGTATACCCCAACAGCCCGTGGCAAGTTTAAAGCCAGATAACCTATATACTTTGAAGAGAAATGTGCCAGCCCCTTGTGTATGCTTCATCAAGGAACTGTCTTCCTCTTTGTGGGGTGTTCAAGGCTAGAAATGATGTGCGTGGAATTTTGAGAGAGGAATCTTGCCTGCCCATCAGATCAGGAAAATTACTTCCAGCAATAACAGAGGGACAGATTACCCTCATATCCACTTTGGACCAATGTCTGGATGCCTGTTCCCAAGCTCAGATGGCTTTTCCATGGCACAGAGGAGCAGGCAGGGGACTTTTCCATGAAGCCAGTATGCTAGGTCATTTCCAGTTTCCAGGGGGATGAGCTGGCTTCATCTGCCAATTGTCCCTGTGTGTGGTTTGGACAGACTGAGGAAATGGTCAAGATGGTGTTCTCGCAAAGGCTCTGATGGACGCCAGTCTCATCTTCACATATACCCCAAGTTAACACGTTCCTCGGCTGGCCCTTTGTTCCTGTGGTTCTGGGAATAACCTTCGGGTTGCTTTGCAGACTACAGAAGACCTCTAGTCTTTGCTTCATTTCTGCTCTTCTATCTCCAATGGCTGAGGTCTAAGAGAAATGTGGAAGTATTTATTAAAAACCTATTAAGGGACTTCTGCTTCTGAGTCAGATGGGAACACTCGTGTTCTTCCCCTAAGAACAACTAGGTAAGCCAGATGAAATCCAAGGGTCACCTGTTTTAAAGGCACCAAAGAGCTGCTTAAGCAATGCCAAGTAGAGGGGTTACAATTCGGGCAAAGAAAGAATCTGCAGCGGCCTTTCATCCTGGGACCCTGAGGATTCTGGGTGAGGGTCAGCGGCTCGGTGTCTGAACTGTACCTGGGAAGAGCTATGGAAATAAACAGCTTGCCTGCAACACAAGATGGGTTTCTCCTGAAGACATTTGCTGAATTCTGAAACCACACAGGGGAGGAAATGGAGAAACTCAGCTGAAAACATGTGAAAAGCGTGTTTTCTGCAGTCTGGAGATTCTGTGGAGTCAAAGGTTAGTGTTGGGCACTCACCAGGGGTGGGAGTCCTTGGGCATACCAGGCTCTCAGTGGAAGCCTGGAGGGCTACGTCCTGGGATGAGCGGCAGACCACAGGAGACTTACCCAAGTGAAAATTAAAGACAAATAGAAAGTTTTCCCCTTCCAGAGGTGGAAAGAAATATGGATGCCTGCTCTCACCACTTCTAGCCAGCACTGGCCTGGAAGACCAAGCCAATTGCAATAAGCAAGGAAACACATGAAAGACAGAATAATTGGAAACGAAGGGATGAAACTGTCATTATACATAGATGACTTCATTCTGTATGGAGAAAATCCAAAGAAATCTACAAACAACTTAAATTTCATAAATCTATTTAATATGGTCTTTGGATTTAAGGTCAGTGTAGAAAATCAACTCTCTTTCTGTAGACCTGCAACAAAGAGACAATGAAATCTTAGTTCTATCATTTGCAATAGCATCCAGAAACATTAAATACCTAGGAATAAATCTTTTAAAAATATGTGAGACTTGTATGCTAAAACTACAATGTATTTTTGAGAGAAATAAAAGACCTGAGTAAATGAAGGGACATATGACATTCATAAATTGGAAGACTTACATTGCCCAGAGGGCAACTCTCCCCATATTCATCTATAGTTCATGCGATTCCGACACTGCACCTGTGTGTTTGTAAATTGATTAGCTGATTATAAAATGTATATGAAAATGCCAGTGTCATCAATAGCCAAGGAAATCTTGGAAAGAAGTGTGGAGGTCAGGGGAGGCTTTATGGAGAGATGTGAGCTAAGTCTTCAGGGTTGGGGGTGATAAGTGAAATTTCATTAGGGGCTGGAGCCATATCTACTTTGTTGGGATAATTCTAATGCCTAGTACAGTGCCTGCCTGATGCAGAGTAAATGCCCAATAAATATTTGTTGTATGTATGTATGAGCAGGTGGGTGGGTAGATGGTTGGATGGGTAGATGGTTGGATGGATGGATGCTTGAGATAAGAGCCATGAAATTTAAAAGGACAGTAGAAGCGAAGTTAAAGAAACATGAAGATACATTACAGTGAAGAGCCAAGTATGTCTTAAGTTTATATGTGAATATCAGGAAAGGAGTCTGGAAAGTTAAGATAGGACAATACTGTGTCCTGTAACCCTAGGTGTGTAGGGTTTGGACTTTATTCTTTAGGCAGCTAACATTTGAGAGGAAGGTAAAATGTTTGGCAGATTGGAAGATGAATTGGGCCAGTGATAGGCTCCCAGGATATAGTAATTTAGACTCTATCAATTATAGAGATGAGTAGAGAGCATCTAGTTTGAGGTTTGCAAATATATTTATAAGCTGTCAGCTTTTTTTTCTTTTAAAAGAGAAAACAAACAAACAACCCTAAAGGGAAACATAAACAAATAAAGCAAATGAGGCCACCGTGGATAAAGCTCAGAGCCTAAGTACAGGCCGGCTCTCCCCAAGGCAAATCCCGTAGGAACTCCTTGGGGCACATTTGAAAGGCATGGATTTATGGATTTAGTTTAAGCACATCTGTCTATGAAAAAATTAAGGTCAGATGCCTTTTCCAAGGTCACAGAGAATATAACTCATCTCCTTTTCTACATTTCCCCAAATACAGAGAAACAGAGCTAGGTTCTTTCCATTTTGAGAAATCTATCTGCCCCTAATAGTCCTGTTGGAACCAGGATGGGCTGATGACATTGTTTTTCATTGACCATCATGGGAATTGCTTTATTAATTTAGGAAATTAGTCACCCCTCTGGCTTCAACTACAATTTTAATGCTAGATCGTCCGAGTCTTTACACCCAGCTCAGCAGCTCCCCTTGAGTTCTGAAGTTTTCAACTTTTGGCATCATCTCTCTACCTAGATGTCCACCTACCATCACCTCCAGCTCAACCTATCCCAAACTGAACACTGCTGCCAACTTCTTGATTTCTCTTATTGGGACTGACATTCTTCCTGTCACCCAGACTAACAAACCTGGTGTCACCTTCTATGCCTCACCACTCTAACTCCTACATTCACTGACTTACTATGTTCTGTAAACAGGTGTCACATTCATCTTTTCTTTTCAATGGCTGATGTCAGCACATCAGTTTGGGTTCTAACCTCTTACTTGGACAAAAAGTGCAGGGGGTGTGTGAATTGCATAGACGTACGCAATTATATTTTTGTGTCTCAGTGTTAAAATGATAATTGCATAGAAAAATGGACTCAAACTGTGCCCTAGTTATCTTTTCTCCACGACTCACACATTTTAGTTAAGTTATGCTAAATGATGGCGTCCACCTGAATGACTTCAATCCCAGTTCTTCTCTCCAAGTTCAGGTTCTTCACCATCCATTGACACACTGTTGCCAGATTCACCTTCTGATGCCTCAGACATCTACTCAGAAGTACCTAAGCACCAGGGCTCTTCGGATGGCGCCTCACTGCTTTTGTAAATTATAAAAGGCTGTACCGATATGTGTCCATATTGCCATTATCACTATTACAGTCCTCCGTCACCTCTGCTCTCACGCAGTCCAAGCCAAACTTGGCACTGTTTTCCATATTTTCCTTTTCCTGCAATTCCCACTGCGACTTCCACCTCAGTAGCTCAAGAACCTGTTGTTCCCCTTAAGTTTCCTGATACTCCTTCTGCCTCCTCTGTCACCACCCTTTAACCCTCTAACACATTCCTGACAGATTCTTTGTTCCCTCAAGCACAACTCTGATATATCACTGGCTTGCTCAAAAACTAAAGGCTCCACATTACCCAATTAAGGACAAATTTTCTTTCCATTCTTTCCTCTCACTAATTTATGAATTCTTCACTCCAACCAAAGATGCAGAATGCACTCCTCCCTTCCATTCCTACACCTTTGAAATGCCCCCACTCGCCATCCTTCAGGGAAATACTAAACTCTATTTTATTAGAGTTCTTTCTGCATCTCCCAATCATAGCACCTCATTGAAAATTCCACTAATACCTTTTTCATGTTTACTTGCCCAGTCATTTATTCATTGAGCACATCAGTTCCTGCCTATGAGTTTATTCCCACAGAGAGATACTAAACACTAAAACGTACTTTTACATATATTTCTTGAATTGTCCAGTGGGCTAAGTGGTCTTATTATCCCCATACATCATTGAGGAAAACAGACGAAAAGAATTAAGTGACTTGCAAAATTCAAATTCAGTTATCTAACTTAGCAATCAATTACTTTTTTCTGTTATCTTATTTAAGTTGTTTTTGTATTCATTTATGAATTATCCAAATGCTTTCTTCAAAGTATCAATTCTTTGAGGTCAGTGTGGTATATTAAATATTAGAGCCCCTACAAGTGTATTTGCTAAGTAAATGCTTGTTGCATTGAATTGAGTTGTATTGATAGTCTCAATTCTGGAGACTATCCACTTTTGATAATATGTTTTCCAAGCTAGTCATGATCTTCTGTTGTTTGCATACTTGCCATAAATATTTCTGCTAAATATTGTTAGCCCCTGGTGTGGGTCATCCAAATGTCTTTCTTTATTTGATAGTTTGCTTGGCATCTCTGACTAGACTTACTCTGAGAATTTCTTCCCTAAATAGGCTGCTTTTTGTGCTTAATTACTTTATATACTTTGTCACCCATGAATATTGCATCCTTATGAAAACACTGACTAAGCAAATTCTCATATGATATGTGCTGTGAATCACAGTAGGAAAATAACTGTCACTCATTTTAGATCCTGAAAAACTTCTAGGGCTCTAGATTAGAGATAGGACTGTTTGTAAAATGAGAAGATTGTTTCTTTTGGGGCAAATTTATAATATAAGAGACTCCAGTTTGGGCTCAAGATAAATACATATTTGAGATATATATTTATTAGTGTAAATATTTGTTAACTTACCCTATCATCAGATGGACTTGGATTTATGGTCTCCATAAAATATGTACTGACTCAAATCTATCAATTTTCTTTAATATTATCGGAGATCATAGCATTTTGAAATCCTCTTGAATTGGCCTTACTTCGAGGGCAGTAACTGAGGCTGTGAGTGAGGGTCCGCTGGGCTAGGAGGTTATATCTTTGGTGAGATAATGCCAGAGTCTGGATAGAGCAGGGCCTTGTGGAAAGTATGCCTGAATTTCAGCTTTGTGTCTCACCGTACAGCAGCTTATTCCAAGTTCATTAAAAAAATGTAATTGGTGTTAACAAGTCACCAGCCAACACAATTTCACACAAGTTAAACATGTTTCGTAAGGAAGATGAAAATTGCAATATTGTGAGTATATGTTGAATAGAAAACAGACGTGGCGAGAAAACTTTAAAGGCTGTATGGTTAGGTGGGAGGAGGGAGCCAGTGTCAACAGCAGTGGCTTCTGAGAAAAAAGACTAGAGAAAGAAGCAACTTGAAAGGGAGATTCGTTTGTTCTATGCCTCTATATTATAAACTCAAACAGAAAATATTCCTACTGAAATGAATGGGAAATGCGACCAATTAGAGAGTGTGGAATTTAGCCTTTGATTTATTTTCCCTTTGATATATCAGCATCATTGCCCACAGCAGGTATGAATTTTATTAACTTAATTTGCCATTAGTTCAAGAAGTCATACATTTCCTCCAAATAAACTCATTTTAAAAGCTGAAAGAACATTTCAAGCCTTGAAAATGCAAATATGTGTCATAGTTTGGCTGCATTCAGCAAGTTCCTAGAATCAATCAGCCGAGAACAGAGTAATTCTATTACTGAAGAGGGAACAGAAAGCATGCAAATTGAAAGCGAGATGAAAAGTAAAATGTAAAAGACAGCTTACAACATCTATAGAAGTATCTTTCTTGTATGACTATGATATTTTGAAAAGTTAAATATAAAACACACATAATATTCATATGTAATATAATACTATTTTCCCTTGATTTGACACAAGACATTTAAACTACTGCAGAGATGATGCACTCAGTTTATTAAGCAATGCGTCGCGTAGCCTGGATCTGGTTAAGTCACTATAATAATAATTTTCAGGCCATAATATTTTCCAGTTTGTGAAATGCTTTCACATACCTTATCTCGTTTTACACACACACACACACACACACACACACACACACACACACACACACACACCCGTAAGATGTAAGTGGTGTAGGTACCGTTATTCTCATTTTATAGATAAGGAAATCGAAGAGCCAGTGAGAGGCACCCGGACATCTCAGGGCTGCTCTTAGCACCACACGTTCCCCACCGACCTGCAGGGGACTAGAAAACGTGACATTCTGTTTATTGGATTTAGCTGCTGCTCTGGCTTCAAAGCCTTAGCTTCATTCATTTACTGAGCATAGTGGCTAAGGATTGGAAATAGGACAGCATGGTTTCCACTCTTTGCTCCACCATTTCTTAGCTGGTTGAACTTGGAGAATGGCATAACCCCTCCGAGCCTCATGTTTTCATCTGGGAAATGAGGATTATTGGATAAATCAAGGGGAGTGATGGCTCTAAAGCATGTCGCGCAGAGTTAAACACACAACAACTGTTGGCTGTAGGAGTGCTCCATCCTTTGGAAATCATGAGACTGGTCAGTCATGTTAGCTCTGGTGGGAAATAGGATGTCTATTGGCTCTAAAGCCAGACTTTCTGTAATATGAGTCTGGCCACGCACAGAGCTCTGTGAGGTGATGGCACATGGTGGGAAATAGGATGTCTATTGGCTCTAAAGCCAGACTTTCTGTAATATGAGTCTGGCCACGCACAGAGCTCTGTGAGGTGATGGCACATGTGGACTTCCAGGAGAGCTACCTTAGAGAAAGAAGCTGAATGCAGCCGCGTCGCTTGTGCTGTGAGAAAACCGCAGGTGCCTTGGAGGAACTAGAGAAATAAATAGGTTGCAATACAAAACCAAGCACTGACTTCAGCCACAGGGAGAGTCAAGGGTCCGACCAGAAGGTGCTGAGTCACAGAAGGCCCCATAAAGGAGCTGACATGAAAAACTGAAGCAGAACTTTAAAGATGCATCTTTAGGGTGTGACCATGTTTGCAGCAGACATCAAAGGAAATTCCCATTTCAGATTTCAGTGAATTCTGACATCACTTGCAGACAATGATAAGAACCCCCCCCACCCTCCCACCCTCTACCCGCGCCAAATTACTAAAATCCTTGGAAAGTTCCTCCCATCTCCCCTACCCCTGACACCACAGGTAGATACTATCAGTAATGGTATATACCCAATTTCCCTAATTTTATAGGTAGCATAGTCTTCCGAGAGAGTACATATGGTCTTACGATTATCATTTAAAAAGCCCTTTCGTGCAAACAAACAGGATTACATTTAAGGGGTGATTAAAATGGAACGGAGTGTGTGGTACTTGTCTAAATGTAATCTAACTATGCTATTCATTTAGTGAGGAGTCTAATTACTAGCTCTATAATTACACCACTCAAGAAAATTGTTTTAGTGATGGTTTTATTAAACTAACTTGAGACAATTTTTGTGCCAACACGAGCAGAACGAATGGAATTTAATTTCAAAACAGGGGCAAAGGAAGGTTACCCGGGAGAAGAAAACATCATGAGCTGGACCATGGGTTTTAAAATTGGTACAGAGCCGAGTGGCGTTGGAAAAGGAGCAGGCTTACATTGCAACAGGAGAGACGTAGGTAGCCGGTAAGCCAACTTCCTGACTCATATTCTCAAGAAAAGAATTTTCAAGGGAAGCTCCATAGGCTCTATCTCTCAGATTTCAGTGGACCTACAATGATTATTTCTTACTTATTCTACATGAAACCTAACTGAAAATATTGTCCCCAGGCCAGCAGCATCCATTGGCAAAACCTGGGAGCTTGTTAGAAATTCAGCATCTCAAATATATGGTGATGGAAGGAGAATTGACTCTGGGTGGTAAACACATTATGTGAGATATAGATGACGTATTACAGAATTGTACACCTGAAATCTATGTAACTTTACTAACAATTGTCATCCCAATAAACTTTAATTAAAAAAAAGAAGAAATTCAGCATCTCAGACTTAGTGACAGTCTGCATTTTACACGAGTTCTCAGGTGAACATATGCACATGAAAATTTGAGGACTGGTATAAATGACCAGCTTGTGGTTGCAAATTGAAATTTTAATTCTTGCCTGTTTTTAAATGCAACATATGCTCAATAAAGGAAAACAAAACAAAACAAAAACATGTGCCTAATATTATAAGAAGGAAAATGTACCTGTAATCTTACCACTCTGAGAGAACACCTGTTAAAATTTTGGTGATTTCTCTTCCAGTCTGTTGTTATGCATTTTGTTTTACATTTTAAGCTCATCCTATAAATACAGTCTTTTTTTCATTTGGTGTTATAAATATTTTCAGTATTCTAACAAAGTGTTGTTGTATCCTACCGTATGAGTGCCCTAATTCATTATTAAAATTTTATAGTCCCTTTTTGTTGCTATTGTAAATAATCCTTTAATGAAAGTGTTTGTATTTAAACTTTTTATTATTTCATAAGGGTAAATTCCTAGGATATGAATATATTTAAAGCTCTTGATAATAATAACTCTTCTAATAATAATATTCTTTGAAATGAGGTAAACTTTTAAAGAAGCATTTGAACTCTTAATTTCCTGGGCATTTTGGAGGGGGAGAAAGGGTGCTAATTTGTTTAATGCTTGCGGTTCCTGACAGAGCCCATTTGCGCCAAAGGTGATCAGTGGTTTGAACCTCAGGCCACTCTATTTCTTAAAACTTTCAAGTGAAAGTTGACATCTGTGTCAACTTTGGACATCTGTGTGCCAAATTACTGCTGTTTAAGTAGATTTGCCACTGACTCCACCTTATAAATAGCCACTCAGTCTTCACAGAGTGGAGCCTGTTACACCAATAGTATAACCAGGATAGGTATATGGAGAGACAGTGAACCTTGGAGCCAGGTTTAAGGTCAGCCTCTATCCTAAGGCTGTGTGATAGCGTGTAAGTTATTAGTCACTCTGTTTGGGAAATAATCACCTCATTGATAAAAGTGTGTTTGTAATTCCTCCTTTGCTGAGCTAATGATTCCATCATCTGAGAGCTATAAAGACCCTTGCACAGAGCCTAGGGTGTGCCATGGAAAACAGTTCGATAAATGGTAGATGTTATTTGTTTTCTCTTTTACTTACTGGTGAGTTGACCCCATATCAGACATTTGATGCTAGAAGTGGCAGATTGATTTCTACAGGAACCAGAAACAGCTCTGAAATACATGTCCTGAAAATCGTGGTGAACTTCACTTAGAGAAATTTAGCTTTGTTTCAGTTTCTTCAATTAATACAAAACACTTCCATCAGCAAGAATGTAGATAACTCAGCCTTAAACGCTAGGTCAAAGTGGTCCAGGCAGAAGGAACAGGGCCCCTCTTACATGGATTGGTAGCCTCAGCAAGCGGGAACAGTTAGCACTCCCAGGGTGTGTGTGGGGGGGTGATCTTATATGCCTCCTACTGAAAATAAGAATGGTGTAAGTTAAGTTTTCTCTAAGTCCTTACAGTTGTGGGTTCCTGATTTATCGACATGCTTGACTTCCAAAAATTGATATCTGCTATTTATAATTAATTAAGAATCGACATTCAGGTGATTTTCATATATACATATTTGTGAATAACACAAGTTTACCACATGTGTTCAATTAAAACTCATGGACACATACATGTTGAAATGTCAATAGTGAATTTATCTGGGCAGTTGGAGGATAGGTAATTCAGTACTAGTCGCAGTAGCAGTATTTTCCATGTTTCTAAAATGAATACGTATTACTTGTGTAATTATAAGGAAGACGTGATAGTTCATTTTTGTGTGTCAACCTGACTGGGCTCAGCGATGCCCAGAGAGCTGGTAAAACATGACTTCTGGGTGTGTCTGTGAGGGTGTTTCCGGAAGAGATCAGTATTTGACCTAGTGATCTCTGAGTCAAGCAGATGCACTCACGCAAGTTATTATCCAATCCACGGAGAGCCCAAATCGAAGGAAAAGGCAGAAGAAGGGCGAGTTCCCTTTCTGAACTGGGGTGTCCACCTTCTCCTGCCCTTGATCATCAGTGCTCCTGGTTCTGGGGCTTTCAGAGTCCGATCAGGATTGACACCCTCAGCCCTGGGTTCTCGGCCCCCTTGGGCTAGGACTGCATTACACATGCTTCCTAAGCCTCCAGCTGCAGATGGCAGGCTGAGGGACGTCTCGGCCCCCATGGCCATGGCCACATGCGCCAATTCCTGTAATAATCTCTTCTTACGTACATCTCTATACAGCCTATTGGTTCTGTTCTTTGAAGAACCCTGACGAATACGCAAGGCAAGGGATTTAACTTAAATTAAGAAAAATAATAATTTTTAATAGAATTGTAAGGAGAACCTCTATTAATTTGTTAATGAGTCTTCCACTGATTATTATTATTATTTTTTTTTTGTCTTTAGCCAAAGGGCAGACTAGTAAATCATCAGAAAAGACATTTCAGCTCCACTAAAATCTTTTTGCCCCATTCGCCTAGGCCAAGTCGCCAATTCAAAGGCTGGACAGCAGCAGCAGGCTCCCAGTGACGCTGAGAGGTGGATGAAAAGCCCCTTCCTCACAAAGATGACATTCTTATTAAATTACATCTCATACATGCACAGAGGCCAAAGGAAACCAGCCTATCTCGCCAACAACAGGCATTTCTTTAACAATGAGTTTCGGGGCACAGAACACCTGTGTGCTGACAACCCTCCATTCTGGGAATTGCTCCACTTACTGTCCCACCATGCCTATGACTCCTTAAGGCAAATACCAGTGTCCCTGGCTAGGTCTGGGGGAAAGATTTCTTCAGGAAAGACTAAGCAGCCCACTAGAATCCTTCTTCTGGCATTCAAAGCACATTTATTTCATCTAGTGTGACAGTCATTAGAGGTGAAGAACAAGAAACCAAACTGGAGCAGACCTGTGTCAGAAGCTCAGCTGAGCTGGAGAGAGATCTGAGCTGCCAGGCGTTGGAACAGTCCATTAAAAACAAGCCCAAATGAAAGACTTCAGTGTTTAATCACTTACTATGATAATATCAGCAAGAGGAGGAAACAGGAATGGGTGCTGGCCCCCCTTGTTCCATTTCCACTGCCTCCCCATCCCACGGAATGGCACACCTGTGAAGCGTCAGGGCACACATGGGGGTCCTCTCGCTGTTGAGGAACCTCAAACAAAGGCTTGGAGGTTTCATGGATCTTGAGGCCAGGGAGAGAGAGGAGGGTGAGGGCTAAGGAAGACGTTGGCCGAGAGAACCGGACATGAAGTCACCTGGGCTAGCAGTGCAAATCTGCATGAAAGTGTGGCTAGCCAGAGGCGCCTGAGTCCTGGCCTGAATGCACTGCTATACAGGAGTCTGGTGGGGAGAGGGCAGCTTTTCCCGTGAAACCTGCCATGTAAAGCCTTTGTAACTGCCGGTGGCTGGGCTGGCAAAATCGCCTAGGATTTTGGCCTGGAGCTGGACTAAACCTCATTTACTAGCTGTGTGATTTGGGGCCAGTCAGTTAATTCCTCTGTGCCTTGGCGTCCTCATTCTCAGTGTCCTCATTACATTATGGATAATATTTGTTACTTCATAGACTGTTTCAGATATTAACTACTGTGTTTCCCTGAAAATAAGACCTAGCCGGACAATCAGCTGTAATGCATCTTTTAGAGCAAAAATTAATATAAGACCCGGTCTTGTATTGTATTGTATTGTACTGTATTGTATCATATCGTATCGTATCATATTATAAAAACGCGGTCTTATGTAAGACTGGGTATTATATTATATTATATTATATTATATTATATTATATTATAATGTTACATTACATTATATTATATTAATTATACCCAGTCTTATATTATAGTAAAATAAGACCAGGTCTTATATTAACTTTTGCTCCAAAAGACGCATTAGAGCTGATTGTCCTGTTAGGTTTTATTTTCAGGGAAACATGGTAAGTTAATATGTGGAAAGTGTTTTTGTATGTTTTTATAAACATTCATGGAGAACGTACGATGAAGTTTGGCCATGAGCAGTGGTCGTGTTTGTGGTGTTATCATTTTAATTTAGGCATTTCTTTCCTCTGTGTTTTCTTCATCTCTTTCTAGATTGGGGCCTGCTTGCTTCTTTTTTCTGTTTTTCCCTCTGTTGTGTCTATTCTCTAGTGTCACTCCTGCTTGCTTCCTAGATTCTGGAATCTTGCTAATCTGATAAGCAGAGTTCACCCATTCACGTAGCCAATATACATTGCGTATATTATGTGCTAGTGTCGCAAATATGCTGGTTCTTTTAAGCAACACAAACATTTATTGATTTGTTGAAGGCATGTGGGATGGTTCCTCTGTGTTTCTATGTGTCTATCTGAGACCAAACACAATAGCCAAGTTATGTTTCCTGGGTGAATATGTGAATTATTTTCCTTTACTTTTTCAAAGGAATACAAATAAATCTTTAAAATGTACATGGGAGATCCTAAATCTGACTTAAGCTCCCTCTCAAACTACCTCCCTGGATATCTGAGCGAGTAAATGCTTTCAAACTGATTTTATTTTTGAATGTTAGGGTTTTTCTCTCTCAAGCCAGTTTCTTTTTTCTTTTTAACTGAGGCCTGTTTTTCCTCAGGTGAACGCTGCCAAGGGATTACCATGGGTCCGCAGTGATAATAACAGAAAGAACTTTTCTTTTATTCCCTCTCCTCCTCCTGCAGAACAACAGGCAGCCTGGGCTTGGTTCCGTCCCCATGGTGGCTTCGGCTTGACGCCTGTCTGTGTGCTCTGAGCAGTGCCATGGCTGCCCTGTGGCATGCTCCTCTCTTACCACTCCTAGCGGTGGTTCTGTGGGCACAGCATTGCTGCCAAGATGTCCCTAGAGGTCCTGTGTGGGCCATCTGCACATGTATCTGTGGTCAGGACTACATGATTCATGGGGCACCGTGCAAAATTAAAATGCACACTTTTTGTTTTAAAAAAATTAATAAGAATTTCAAGATGGCAAAGCAGAACACTAAACCAATTGCAAGGCCATTGGAGGCACACCATTCACATGCCCATGAAGCCGCTCTGTCTGGACTTCATTCTCATTCTTGAGTTCTGGCTACACTGATCTGAAGGCCGTGGGTAGGAGTCCTTGGCCCTTTCGACCGACTTAGATGGTCACTGCATTGAAGTGCGTCAGTCGTGCTGTACCGTGACAGGCACTATGTGCGAACACAAGGCCACAGAGCCTGGTTACCTTGGGCCTTTGGTTTCTTACAGTTTCACTGTCTCAGAACCAATAAGCATCCACAATAATCATTAATAATCAATGATTATTAACCAATAATAATCCACCAATAAGCAGAACCAATAACCATAAGCCACAGGGCTGCTGAGGAAGTGGAACCAAGCAGCTCACACTGTGTGCCCTAAAGTCGCTTCTCAATGCCCCCTTCTACAGCAGGCTCTGAAGCTTTCTGATCCCACCACCTGAGGCTGTTTGCTCCCATTTTTGGTTGTGTTTCTGTGAGGAAAACAAGAGAAATTATGAAAGAAACAGGGTATAGGAATCACAGTATTCCACAAGTGAAAAGCCTACTTGGAAAAATCTAGTATTTCCAGCACCAGGCTAGGTGCTATAATTACCCAAACAAGTGTAAGACAGAATCTGTGTGTATGACTTTGGGCATCTAATAAAGGAAACGGAATGTAATCACCTTTTAGGTTTTGTGATACAGAGCTTTAGGTTAAGGGAATTCCTAGAAGGTGAAGTTCATTGTTAGGGAGCAATGATGGATGGGAAGAGCCATGAAACAATTCACAAAGAGATAGAGTTTGAAGTGGATCTTGAAGGATGCAGGAAAATTAGGTTGCCAAAGGAAAGGAAAATGCAGCATAACTGACACGTAAATTCAGTTTCAGCTCCAAAATATGACGACACTGTGTGTCTAGGTGTAAGGTGGGCGGGGGAGGGTGCCACCAGATGAGCAGAGTTCAGGACACAGTGAGTTGAGAACAGAAAGGAGAAGAGGCCTGACTGCCTTGGAGGACTCATAGAGGGTCTTGAATTCCAGGATGAAGAACATGACACTCGATCCCATGTTTTGCAGACAGCACTTGCTGGTGGTTGAGTCCGGGGGTAACAGTGATGTGATCCTGGGAATGTAATTTGAAAGAAAGAAAGACCTGAGTCAGGGCAAGCCCATATAATTACATTGCAAGTGATCCGGGAGAATGTGTCATGGTGGGTTAGACTAAGTTAACAAACAGGTCTAAGTATTAGACCCCTCCCCAAGGCAGCCTAAAGCCTCCGATGAGAGTATTTGTTTTCAGGGCAAAGCCAAGGGAAAACTGGTAAACATAAGTGTAGACAAAATTTATTTTTGGTAATATAGACTTGAAAAATCCTGAAAAGTACCTCATAATCTGTCATCATACTCTCGTATGATGAATGGGGAAACTGAGGCCTAGGGAAATCAAAACCTTGTCCATAGTCACTTGCTGGTACCCAGGGCCCTTCCAATGTATTCATCCAACTGCTCATTAAAATCTGCACCTAGTAATTTGTCATGTTATAAATAATCTGCTCTGCTAAATCACAATCTCATGTTAATAATTTAAAACAAGGATATTTTTCATTTTTAAAAATGAAGCTCTATTGGGACTTTTTAAAGCATCGTCAACAAGCCAAAAGAGGAAGTATTTGATGGTATTTGGTAGAGGGTATGAGCAGGACCTTGGCAGTGCCTCAGAATCACACCACATAACCAATGCTTTCTAGCCTTTCTCTCATTATGACACCCATTGAAAACAGAAATATTTATCAAGCACAGCGGCATAGATAAGAGAGAATTCTCACTGTGGAGACAGCTATCTGGGGACTCAGATGGCCCCAGGGACCACCTGGCTGCTGTCTGTGGATACACTCCTCCCATGCCAGCTGGGAAGCAGTAAGGTAGCCCATCACCCAGGTACCTGCCCCTCAGACCTGCTTTGTCGGCTCAGCCCGTTGTGATGGACTAAGGAAAGCCCAGTTGTGACCATAACTCCTGGAGATATGTGATCCTTTATGGAACTAAATACTTCAGTTAGTTGCGATTGGGAAATAATCCAATCAAAGCAATCGCCTGCCTGCTTGACCTCACTGCAGGACTGGTCTCAGAGATCATGGGTGTTCATTTCTGAGTCGACTCTCTTCCGAGGGAGGTATGATGATTTGAAACAAGATTTATGAAGCATAGAAATTCCAGGCTAACTAGGTCAGCTCCTCATGGGTAGTGCAGAATTATTAGCTACCACTTTTCTCTCCACTGTATACCTAGTTCAATTTTCCATTACTCAAGAGAGGGTGAAATGAATTTGTCATCACCGACATGCACGTTCACCCGTGCAGCCATGCAGCAGGGCAGTTTGACCCACCTGTTTGGAAAGCAAATGAATAAAAGACAGAATGGAAATATGAACGGAACAGATTCCTGGAAAAATGGTAGCGAGTGCTCCTGCGGTAATAAAAGACAGCTCAGCAGACTTGGACTGAGAACAAACAGACCTGTGATCATTAATTTAGCTTAGTACTCAAGAGCCTGTAGGAAGTAATAGTCTCAAAGACGCAATCCATAAGTACTTAGGGAACTTGTTTTTATTTTACTAGTGTACTGTTTTTCAGGACAGATTAGGTTTCTGAGTGAAACTTGTGCTTTTTATAGTACTTTGGTATTTATTCTACACAAAATCTTTAAGGGCACGACATGTATTAGGTTGGTGCAAAAACAACTGCAGTTTACATGGTTAAAAATAATTGCAAAAACCGCAATTACTTTTGCACCAACCTAATAGATGTCTCTCCCCACCCCCAGGGGGGAAAATCGTCATGGGGAGTAAGCTGTCACCTTCCTCTGCTGTGAACTCACCAAACTGTACATACATCTGTCTGTGCACCGCTAGAAGTAAACTCTCGCTAGCAGCAAGTGTGATTCACCTGTGTCCTCAGAAACCTGCACAGAACTTGCCGGTCAGAGCACTCTAGTACCGGTGGAATAATCGAACAAAAGACTAGGCACTCCAAAGTACTGCCTTTGAAAAATACACCATATTTTTGTGATTGTAAAAGCATCATCAGAGAGAATGTTATTTTGAATGCCTTATTGAAATCATGGAACATGAGGAATTGGTAGGATCATTTCAAATTCCCCTCCTTTAGCAATATCACGTTTACGAGAAATGGAAGCACTTTGGCTTTCATTTTTAAATGTTTAATAGCTGTCAAACATAAGTATAAAATACAAATTAAATTTGGAGACACTGAGACATGTATGTGAGTGTGTACATATGTATGTATGTGTGTGTCATACACACACGGGAGGGTATGTATATATATGTACGTATGTATATACCGGGGGTGCCCAAAAAAGTATATACATGACTGGTATTCATCTTTTGTTATCTGTACACATTGAGTACGTATTACAATTTTAATACAGTCGTTTCCTTTCTTAAAATGTGTATACAGTTTTTTGGCACCCTCTGTATATACATGTTACCAAAAAAAATATATGTACACATTTTAAGAAAGGATAACAATTACAATGGTAATACTCTATATATACTGATAACAAAAGATGAATACAAGTCACCTTTGACTTCTGCAGTTACAAGAGGTGTTCAAAATGGTTCCCATCAGCATCCAGACACTTCTGATTACGGTGAACTACTGCTTGAGCAACGTTGACCAGTGTCCACTTATATACATTTTTTGGCACCCTCGTATATATAAGTCATTTTTGTACACAAGTCAAAAATTGAAATAGTATTGTTTCTATTCTGAAGGTTGTTTTTAATCAGATCTAGAAAAAGGGCGTACTTACAAGTTTTTTCTTTCTTTTTTTTTTTTTTTTAGAGTTTACTTTTCAGTGTAACTCAGCATAATATAGATGGAAAAACTTGAGTTAGTCAGGAAACCAGGTCTCACTATTATTAACTTCTTTTGTGTCCTTCTATTTGTGCAATGTAATTCAATAACATTTTACACGTTCTTATTAAAAGCACATTGTGCAAATATTGTACAAATCATTGTGCTCAGTGGGTCATTTAACCTTTTGGAATCGTAGTTTTCTAACCCCTACAAAGGGTGTGACACCTGTTTAGCTCATCCTGTAAGAATGTTTTGAAATGATATGGAAACATCTTAAAAATAAAATAGTATCTATATGTAACGTACTAGCATTATTAGTAGACTGTCTTATTTCAGTCTGACAGCTCTGGACCTGACTGAGGGACCCGATTACTTGGGCAGGAACTGTCTGGAGCATTTGGATGCTTCCAGAGCTGGTTTTCTCCTGCATGATCTTGTTTCCTCTCCGAATGCTGCTGATTCTTCATATTAACTACAGTGACTTGGCTAGCTTAACAGTCTCTCCAATTACAACGCTCATTTCTCTTGCCTAGTAGATTTATTCTGGTCTGATGAATTCATTTCAGACATGTAGGACAGCATGGTGAGACAATTAGAGAAGAGTCCTCTATCTGGTCCAAAATTGCCATGAATTAGTGAGTCAGAAATCTATTTAATGAGTTGTGACCAGTCTTTAGAAGACATCCGAGTTCGTTCCACATAGTAGGGCTAATAAGCATTGTTTTGATTGAGTTACATGTGTGTGTCACAGTGTGAAATATGTTTCTAGCAAACCGTTTTGAAAACCTGATAGTTCCGTTTCTCTATCTGACAAGTGAAAATAATGAAGCCAAGGAAAATTAAGTGTTAGGTCATTAAGTGTTAGGTCATCTATCTAGAGACATCTGAGACTTCCATTTTTGTTCTTTTTCCATTTTGAAGACTTGGAAGGATACAGTGGATGACACAGGCTCAGACCTGGCATTTAAAAACTATGTAACTCTGTGCAAATTGCTTATTCTATTCTTCAGGCTTCATTTTTCTCTTCTCTAAAATAGGGTTAATAACATCAGTCCATTTTTTATTGGATAATTGGGAGAATTATATAATACAGATGAAAGAAAAAATTACAAAATAAAAACTAAAAATCAGCTATGTGCATGTATATTTGTTCTCTTCTATTTTTACCCCTAGACAGGGTTGTTTTGTGTGTTTTTTTTTTTTAATACTTGGCTTCTCCTTTTGTTCTACCCTTAATTTGTTTCTTGACTAAGTCTCCTCATCTTCTATCTTTGAGTATCATCCAGCTATAAACATTATTGTTTTGTATTTGCTAGCATATCATAATTAAAAAAGAATTTCTCCTTAGATTATCTCACTTGAAAATGCTTAGAAATGCCTAAGTTAAAAAAACTCAGTATACCACACACACACACACACACACACACACACACACACACATATGTATGCATATATTGCTTATATATGAGTAATTTAGGATATTTTTATCAGTCTGTTATTTCAACAATTTTTGGTCCTATTTGATTTGTTTTCAAAATAATTACTTTTGACCAAATTGCTTTCAACCTGATGATTTCTAGTCAGATTGCTCATTCTAATGAAGCCATCATGTAATGATGACATCTACTCTACAACCAGTGATTTTTGAGGTGTACACCTGCTCATTTGGTCAGTCACCGTCTCTCTAATATTTCCTATTAGCTGCTTGCTCAGATCCCTATGAAATCGGTCTAGACTATTGCCCTCAGGTCAGCCTTGCATCTTTCATTGGGCAAGATGTCACCTGTCAGGTGTGGTATTGGTCCAAGTCCAGCATAGCAAAGAAGATATCCTATTCCATTACACGAAAAACGTAGTAGCTTCCCCAGTCTTCACCAAGTACAGAGTCTTCTCTGTGCTTAGTGTCTCATTGCTATAACTCTCCCATGGTTAGCATCTTTTCAAGTCAGCGGCTATGTTGAGACTGTGAACGTAACTATGTGACAGACTGGACAGTGCTATGACTGGTACCAGCAATCCAAGGACATCTTCAGAGACCAAGGGTGTTGCATGGATTAGACCTTCCGATGGTGCCATCTCAAGGGGACTTGGAGCAAGTGTCCAAGAGTCTGATGTCACTAGGGATATAACTAGTGGAGAGGGTTTTATTTGCTAGAACACTATTGTATTACGTGAAATGAATGCAGCCCTTGAGTGGTGTGCTCCCCTTTGGGTAAGCTTTCTAAGGCAGCTTGGTCCAGCTAGCAGTAGGGCGTGGACTCTGCAGACTGGGTATACAAGTTTGGGGTGGAAACAAAATCGAACAAGAAGCTCGTGAGTAAGGTCCCTTCCCCAAAGAGTACTCAATCTTGCTCCCCAATACAAATATTAATAAAATACTTTATGAATATGATTTTAAAGAAATGCCAAATTATCAACTGTTTAGAGTGCCCATCTATATCATTCTCACTCTGATTTACTGATAGTTATTAGAAAAGAAAATTAGAAATGTCACGTTAGACCTGAATCTTGTAACTGAGTCTTGTTAAACACACTTTATCTGTTTATTGAATTCACTTGTGTAAAAAGCACTTATGCACGTACAATGGGGTCACATCATGCATGCATTTAATTTATAACCTAATCTTCTTGTCCAGTCAAGGCAGAGGTGACTTTCTCTGTGCATATCCAAGGAATTTTATGTTTACCTTAAAGATAGAGTAGGTTGAATGCTCAGATATCTACATAAAGATTTTCTTTTTGCACCTTCCTTTAATCTAGTTTAGGATGCCTCAGCTCTTTGGTGTGTAGAAAAATTAGCATATCTAATTATATGCACAAAGCCATGAATTCTGTCGTTTATGAGTATTTTATGGAATTTTTCAAGGATAGTTTGACTACACCTGATTATCATTTGATGTTCTGACTTGACTGTCCCGTCCCTGCTTACGCTTAGGATGGGATATACTGGGGTTCATTTGCTCATTATTCCATTTATTCAGCTAATATTTACTAACTGCTTCATGTGTCAAACATCATGTTAGGTCCTGGGGAAGCAAACATGTAAGGTATTGGCCCTGCTCTCACGTTGCTCATGGTCTTAGTTAAAAGAGGCAGGCTTGTATCCAATACCATGCCAACCGATTTGTAACATCCAGCTGACCTTTCACGGAGCGCTCTTCATAGGGATGGCCATTGGAGCAGGGAGGGTCAGATGGTACAGGGTCGGCTAGGGAAAGCACTACATCCCATAGAGGCCAAGACCCACTGGAGAAAGTGTCCCAGCCCGTGGCCTCTTAAGTCCCCATGCATCACACATCACATACCTGCTACTCGGTAAAGCAGAGCCTCACATGGGCTTGTGAGTGAAGCAATTGGCCAGAACTCCTGTGTGCTCATGATCGAATTGTACTGTTTTTTTGTCTCCCTTCTCTCCAAACTCTTGCTCTGAGACTTCCGGTCTTGAACTCACATCTGACTCGTGTGGGTGAGGTGTTTCCATGTCCACACATGTTACCCCTGGTTCCTGGCCTTAGCTGCCCACAACTGACTTCAGTGTAGCTCACTCGTCCAGTTTTCATATTTCCCTTTTTTTGTGGCCTGTTTAAGATCGTCGCTACCCTATATTGTAAACATACTCCCTTGTATTTTCATTTCTCTTACAAATTTGCCTTGATTCCAACTGGAATTAATTTTTGTGAATGATAGGTATTAGTATGATAGATTGGCCTTTAACTTTTGCTCTTTTAAATAGGTAATTAAAATCATTTATAGAATAAGCCGTCCTTTCTCCAAATGCCACTTTTTTCATTGTCTAATTTCTCTCACACATAGGAGTCTGTTTCTGAGCTTCCAGTTGTGTTCTGTTGGTATATTGTTCTGTGGCTACAACAAAGCTTTATGGCTTTATCGTATGTTCTGCTGTCTGGTAGAACTAGTTTCCTTTCTTTGTATTGCACATTTATTTCAGTTAGTCAAGTTCCCCTCAAAATTATGTTGGGATTTTGAATAAGATGGCACTGAATTTATAAATTGACCTGGAACAGGTTTGACAGTGTCACAATATTGAGGTTTTTTCCCCCACAATATTGAGTTTTCCCCCTCCAATATTGAGTTTTTCCGCCCAATAATGAGTTTGTAAATGATTCGGGTATTATAAAGTAGCTACATCCGCCTCAGTCACATTATTCTCTTTACCTCCTCCATTCACTTGTTATTGTTTTACTTTCTTGCATTACTGCATTAGTAGGTTTTCTTGTTCAGTGTCTGCATCTCCATCTAGAATAGAGTCAGAATTTCCTAGGCCTAGAACAGAGCATGGAACATGGTAGGTGCTCAGTAAATATTAGTTTCATGATTGAATGACATAACCTTGGATTTCCAAAGGGCTAGAGACCTTAGTTTAAGAAATTCAATTTCTTTGATTTCTTATTTGTTGTTTGGTTCTTATCCCACTGGCTACCCACCCCATCGCTTCACTGCCCTCAGCAAGCCGAGAACACCATGTGGCCGAGTGTGGACATCCAGCCTTATTTCACCTGGCCCTTAGCCTGCATCCCCCATTCTCCCTCCAGGCTTCACCCAATGCCACCCCTGTTGCTTTGCCTCCTACTTCCTCTGAGGTATTTTATCCAGACTTACCTTCATTTCCACCTACATACTGATGACTCCCACATCTATTTTCCTGGACCGAATCTCTTTCTTTGATTCCCAGATGGGAAATCAATTTGCTGGACATGTGCACATAGAAATCCGAGAGGAATCTTATCAATAACCTGTCTGGACAAGTCAGGCGAAACCCCACTCCTAAGACTGCGTTGTCCTCCAGCTCTCCTCCTCCCTTCTGGTTAGTCTCTCCCCTTACAAAGCCACTTCCTTCTACCTGGCCTTCCATGTCAGGAAACTGGAAACTTTCCAGAAGCTGCTTTCATCCTTGTGCATTTCTCATTAGTCAGCTGCTCCCACAGGTCCCTCAGTTTTCCTCAAACACACAGCCCTTCCCCTCTCCACACTGCTGCTACCATGATTTCTGATCTCTTGTCCAGATCTCCTCCATAACTTCCTCATTCTCTTTTCATTTCAAATAGCCCCTCTCATCTTCCAGATCTTACCATGTCCCTCTTTTACTGAAATCCTGTCTGCCCGTGACCTATGGTCACATTTCTCAAGTGTGCTCTGAGCTGGCCCTAACGTTCATGTCCATCTTAAATCTACTTCATATGTAGTATTTTTAGAGCTGGCATCACCTTCATCATGACTTGGAAACTTACGAGAGACACACAATGTTGACTTGTAGTCAAGCTGCCTGGCATACTCCACAGACATCTGGCTAACTGCCTACTTGTAAATCACTTTGTTCATATTTTTCTCATTTGTAGTGCTGGATCAATTCCAATTAGGAGTTTAATAATGAACTAACTAATGAATTAAGCAAGTTTATAAGATTAACGCTGAACCAATGATTTTAAGTAAGTCTAAATACATAAATCCCCCCAAATTATAAATCTGTGTTGCCTACTAAGGAATTAAACATAATTTTGAGGAACCCGCAGCTTTGTGAAAGGGGCGGAAGCAGAGGCCTCATTTCAAGTCTCAGCTCTTCTCTGTCCCTTACTGGGATGTTTCCGCACCTTCACTCTCCTTGTGTCATTTTGCCGAGGCATCAGCTGATGACAGCAAAGCTTACCAGACCTACAAAATTTAAATGAGAGCAGAAGTATATTCACACTATGGGAGAAGCTTAAAGTTTCTGGAATAAGCTGTTGCCCCAAGTCTTGACAATATCTTGCTCTCTGGAAGAGAACCAGTTTGTCGTCAGCCAAGATACACACTCTATATTTCCTACCATTACATCTGCCTCGCACACTGCACATTGATGGAATGCAGAGCAAATCAATCACAAGACTGGAGTTAATCCAATAGACTTCCCCTCAGCTGCTGGAAATCAGGCTCACATCTGGGAAGATAGTACTCGTTATAACAAATGAGATCACAAATTTGACCATTTTATTAGAAGCCCTCTTCTAATGTTCACAGGCGAAGAGGGAGGTTAAGTTGAAAATAAATGGAAACCTCCCTTCTCTGTACTGATTACAATATCTGATAGTGCCTGCAACTTTCTTGGTGCAGATCTGTTGCCTGGCACTTAGAGCCCAGCTGTAATAGGCAATAACTGGTGTAATTCTAGAGAAGAATCAGTGGCAGGAAAATAAATGAGATTAATGGTATTCAACATAAGGCCCTACCCATCAGTTCCACTCCAGCCATCGACCAGGTTCTAAGAACCAGACTCAGAAGCAGCATTTGTTTCTACTAGTGATAGTGGACAATGTCATGACGATCACTGCACTGCGTTTGCAGGTTGTTTCCATACAGGGGGCTGACAATTATGTTCGCGAACTCATCCTAGACAAAGTGCTACATGCCTCATTGCTGAATATCACTACGGTCACCTGTGAAGTCCTCCCCTTGGGAAGCTATGCACCGACGCCAGTGCCTAGTCCACCCTTCAAAGCAATTTTGGAACTCTTTTTCTGGAATGACCATCAGAGCTATCGTTGTATTACCCTTGATGTCCTAAATGTCATCAAAATATCTTCCTTTCAATATTTCCTTATCTTTGGGTAAAGAAAGAAGTCATTCAGGACCAGATCAGATGAGTGGGGAGGGTGTTCCAATACAGTTATTTGTTTACTGGCTAAAAACTCCCTCACAGACAGTGCTGTGTGAGCTGGTGCACTGTCGTGATGCAAGAGCCATCACTTGTTGGCAAAAAGTTCAGGTCATCTAACTTTTTCACGCAGCCTTTCAGCACTTCAAAATAGTAAACTTGGTTAACTGTTTGTCCAGTTGGTACAAATTCATAATGAATAATCCCTCTGATATCAAAAAAGTTTAACAACATTGTTGCAATAAGTTTGCGAACTTAATTGTCAGACCTTTGTATATCAAGAAGATGTACAACTTAGGAGAAATTCACTAGCCCGAAAGTCACTCCTTTCATCATGTGAGTGGAAAAGCCCAGAAAAATGAGAACATTCCAATATATCATAATTCTCTTTTGTTTCTGCTGATCTTATGTTTATATAACATTTAGTATCTCATACTTTCCAGAGAATAAAGAGTATGCATATGGGCTAACACGTAGATATACAAGTTATGTCACTTGATCAGTAGCATATTGATGTTATGCAAATTCATTACTTAAACTTTTCAAATTAAAACTCTTATCAATGATACAGGTAATAATAATTATTAACTGAAACTTCCAGTGTGTAAAACATTACATTGGTGTCTTATCATCCTCTAAAATTGCAACCTTTTTTTATTTATGTTTTGTAGATAAGGAAATTAAAGGTCAGGGAGATTAAATCAACTGATCTAAGACACTCAGTTAGTCAGTGATGGAACCGATAATTGGTCCAGGCCAGTTGGCTTCTAAATTATATGCTTTCCACCATGGTGCAGGTAGAGGTTTTTAAGAAGATTACTTATGTATAGTTCCCATTTGTCCTGACTAACATCATAACCACCATAAACCCAATCTGTCACTCAAAGGAACAGCAGTTAAAAGCCAAATAGTCTATATTTCTGAGGCCAAGGCCCAGTTCAATTGTCTACTGAAGACCCGTCTATTCTAGGAAACATGGGTCTTCTAAACAAGCACGACAAGGACCATGACCAACTTCGCTAGGGGGAGGCAACAGAGTTCAGAGGGTTATGCATTCAGAGCAGGACAGTCAAGGCCAAGTTGGGGCAGCTTCTGAGCAGAGAGCTGGTAAAAACGCGGTGGGGATCCAGGTGTGAGTAGTAGATTCTCAACTTCACCTAAAATGAGGTTGGAGACATGGAACAAGGTCACTGTACAGCTCTTTAGCCAGGAATGAGAAGGAAGAAGATCAGTGAGGACAGCAGGAATCAGAGTTCATGTGAGAGTCAGGGGGATATGAAAGTCACAGACAGGTTGTCACACCCTAAAGAGAGAACGGCTGCGTGGAGTGGAGTTTGGGTTGCACATTATACACATGTTTTTCCATAGACGAGAAGTGATTTCAGTTGGTAACTTTCTGTATACTGACATTAACTTTAATATATATTATTTAATAGATATTTTTCAATCATAGAAGGGATTCATGCAAACGTCCTAGCAAGAAACTAGCTATAATCTTCCACCTGAGTTTTTTTCCAGGAGAATGGGGGTAGTAAACCCATCCGGTCCTACAGTATGTTATAAAGCAACTGACACATTCGAATTAACGGCGAAGCTTCCATGGGCATTACCAGGGGAGTACGTTCTGTCTAGTGAGGATTACTAAGGAATACACTGGAAAATCATCATAACTATCCCCTGCTCACTCACCCTCTCTACTTGGTTCAGTGGAGACATGGAGCAGAGAAAAGACACCTAGAAAAGAGAAATCACAGGGCTAGAAAGAACTCCAGAGATCACCTAGCTCAACCTCTGTGCTTCACAAATGTGGAAATAAGAGAGATGTTTTGTGCCATTAATTCATCGTGAGGCCAGAACTGGAACACCACTCTTCTGACTCTGTGAGCGTCTTCACTCCCTGTATCTGGAAACTTTCAGTTCTAGGTAGGACAGCATAGAAAGAGGCACACCAATGAAGAAGGCTTTCAGTAATTGTCCAAAAAACATAAGGGAGAAGGATTAAACTGACTAACTTTTCAGAAAGTGGCAAGGACGATGGAATGTGTGTTTGAAGTGAGGGGGAGTATTTTGAGTGGGCGGTGGGTTAATGGCAATGTGTCTTTTACTGTAATACATTTTTTTTACTTTAAACATTCACCGTATTTATATATATATAGTGATTTTATATATGTATATATATATATATATATATATATATATATATATATCTGCAGAAAAAGACTATTTTATAAGGCTTCTACTTGTGTTTAAAATACAAGAAAATATGATTCTATGAACCAAAAGATGAAATATGAAAGAAAAATCAGTTGTATTAAAATGAAAATTTTAGATGAAATTTTCATTTTAGATGCTTTTGATAAAATACTTCTAGATGAAAAACAAGGTTTGTTTTTTTGTTTTTGTTTTTTTAAGTATCAAGACTAAAAATACAATGACAGCTAAAATCTGCTCTGAAAGTCGTAAACAATAGAACAAAAGCATAAAATTTTATCAGAGTTACAGAGAACAAACTAGCTGCTCTCAAAAAAATGCAAAGGAAAAGAGAAGAGATGAAACAATTAGAAACCACAATAGCTATGTAGGATAGAGAAAAAGACTGCACTTGTACCTAAGCATTATTCTGCCTCAGAATTAATGGAGCAGGAATAAAATTATTCATTCACTAAATACTTAGCATACGCCACAAAAGAACTTTCCCCAAAGTTAGAAAGTTAGCTATAAAACTGAGTTTGACATTCTGAAGAATTCACTATGATTTAGAAATATGAAAATAAGTTTTCCTTTAGAGCTTGACAAAATTTTTACATTTCAAGGATTAAGAAAAAATCTGGCAATCAGACAAGCAGAAAAAAATCTAGTAGAAGCTACTTTGAACCCTGTCACTTGCAACACTCCAAGCTTCCTTTCAAAAGAGTCAAGTTCAGCTGTTTTTCAGCCCTTACTCCTCCAGCTCCTGCTTCTAGAATATACTAATAGTCTTCTTTCTCCTGACACTTGGTCCTTCCTGTCTCTGTCTCTCCCTGTCCTTCCCTTTCCTTCCTTTCCCTTCCCATCCTTTCCAATTCTTTCCTTTTCTTTCCCTTTTCTTCCCTTCCCTTCTTTTCCCTTCCCTTCCCTTCCTTTCCTTTCCCTTCCCTTCCCTTCCCTTCCCTTCCCTTCCCTTCCCTTCCCTTCCCTTCCCTTCCCTTCCCTTCTTTTTCCCCTCCCCCACACCCCTCCTCTTCTCTTTCTTTCTCCCCCCCACCTCTCTTCTCTCCTTCTCTCTCTCTCCCTCCCCTCCCCTTTCATCACAAAAACTCTTGGAGCTGGCCTGACAAAGATCAGATCCTCCTACTGGAGAAACTAAATAGCTAAAGATTGAATTCTCTCTAGTGATGGGTGAGAGAGGAGTGATGGAAGAGAGACAAAAATGCTCTGAAGAATTTTGTCCTTGTCACACTTGTCAATTCAATCCCACAAACGTTTGAATGCCCATTATATAAATACCAGTAACTCATTCGGATGTTATTTCCATAGGAATTGTTAATGATGTTATTCTGTGCTGAGCCTGCTGAGGAGCCATGGGGGAGCAAAACAGTCATGAGCATTGACCTGAGAGAGTCACACCAGGTCGACATGAGCGCAGCTTAAGTGGAAGAGCGAGGTGAAGTCTTTATCAAAAGGTCAGCTCTGCTTATCCATCAGGGAGACCCTGTTACCTGGAAACAAACTGAACCTGCATTTGGTCCAGAATAGGAAGCCTATGTTGTAGATTTGCATAAAATAAATAGGAGTTAAAAAGGACAAAAGACAGATCAGTTAGAAGGGTACTGCAGATGACTTCCAGGATGTGGCCTCCCGGTACAAGGTATCCCCATCTCTCCAGGTGCTCAGTCAATATTCAACTCTGAGATGTGGGGAACCAGGGTCTCCCAAAGAAACTGTGTACCTGAGGTTAGCATTCTTAGCACCTGGAAAAGATTCTCTATGAAAGTCAGTGAAAAACAATGTAAGCGAACTTGACTGAGGTTTCCTGGGCTTCGAATGGCAATTTTACTGGTTTTTAAAATATTTTATTTTGAAATTATTATGGATTCACAGTCATTTGCAAGATAGTGATATCTTTCCCCCCGTTTCCCCCCATGCTTGCATCTTACATAACTACAGCACGGTATCAAAAGCAAGAAAGTGGCATTGGTGCAAGCCACAGACTTGATTCAAATTTCACTAAGATTGCATGTTCTCGTGTGTGTGTGTGTGTGTGTGTGTGTGTGTGTGTGTGTAGTTCTGTGTAATTTTATCGTATGAGTAGATTCTTGTAACCACCACCACAATAAAGATACAGAACTGTTCCATCGCCGCAAACATTTCTTACACCCCCCACCGCTAACCCCTGGCAACCACTAATGTGTTCTCCATCGCTATAATTTTGTCATTTTGAGAATATCATATAATGGAATCATACAATCTTTAACCTTTTGAGACTGGCTTTTCGACCTAGCATAATTCCCTTGAGATCCATCCAAGTTGTGTATGTCAAGAGCGGTTTTTAAAGTGTATATTAAACGCCAGAGTCATGTCCTATCAATGCACACTGTTAAAGGCTTTTCTGTAACTAGATATGATCGTGTGGGCTAGAATCAATGATTCTTAAGAGAGCAGGATAATTGAAATTTACAGGTAACACACGGGCTGTTTTCCTGAGACAAAAGCATTTTTTTTCCCCCCAGAATTGTTAACAAGCAGGCACACACTTGATTGAAAGGACATGTTGTCCTTTAAATTGTCCAGACCAAAATAGTTTTCCCAGCTTCTTGGTGCATAAGCTTTGGAAACTCCACTGAGTCCTCACCCAGGCTTTGGGGCCAATTGAAAAAAAAAAAAAAGTTGAGCTCTGAAGCAAGCTTTCTCCCATGCTTGATGGAGACGGGATAGCCCCAGTTTGGCCCCTCTTTGGTTTCACGGTATCATTATGACACTGCTTCTTGAGCACCTAAGGTCCAGTCTAGCAGATGTTAATCACCTGTTCTCCTGAGAGAGAATCTATGCTTTTAAATCGTAACTTGAGGGTTAAACCTCAGATGGCTTGCCATTTAAGCCATGTCAAAAATGCGGTTGAGATAAGCGGTGTTTGAGACACCTTCTCATTAGACACGCGTGCCAAGCAGAATATTAGAATGTAAACGGCTTGGTTGAAATGAGTGTAGCCCCCACAGAAATGTTTTCGCTGAACTCACATTTGTGACCATGTTTCCAGCTTCATCAAGATTGGTATAAAAACAAATAGATGCCTTCACAGAGTGCATAGATGTATTATTGTTAAACAGTTTATCTTTTCCTTATATAAGTAATTCACACTCATTGTAGACAATTTGGAAAGTGCAGGAAGGTAAAAAGAAGAAAAATATAACAGATCGTCTCATTTCCCAAACAGTGTGGTTTATCCTCATTCTGTTTTTCTTTGTTCTCTGAGATTATTTTGTGGATGTTGTGATAAGATAATAAACATCATTTGAAAAGTATATTTTTTCTAGAAAAATAGTTCTGAGGACATTGTTTATGTTATTTTATGTCCTTAATATAAGCGTCTACACAATTTCTTCACAGCATATAAAATCGAGGAAAATGACCTGTCTAAATAGTCAGTGTGGTTTCTTTTATCAGAAGAAACCATATACAATATCACCTCATTTCTCTGTTTTACATAATGACAAGGAACAGAAAATGTGAGTTCACGCATAGTGATTCTTCCCTAAGTACTGGTATCTTCTTCTCCCCCTTTTTCATACGACTTCCAATCTCTCTTTTGTCTTTATTTTAACTACTCAGAGTATAAACCTGTAAGTGAGGTTTTTTTTTTGTTTTTGTGGTTTTTTTTTAAGAAGGCATGATGTCAATTGACAGACAGGTAAAAACATAGGAACTCTTTTACTGCCCTTTGGTGAAAATACAAAGAATAACTCTTTTTGTTTCCCATCTTTTGTGTCATCTCCTCTGACTAATATTGGGTTTTATTCTTTGTGGTGGTGGTGTTGTGTGTGTGTATGAATGCCATGGAGTATCTCGAGGCTATACAGTTAACCCGACAGAACTAAGATTTGGGTGGATGGGAAAAAATGCAGTCACCAAAAATAAAAATACTTTTAAACAGGAAAGATAAGCAAAATAATGATCATTGAGATAAATTTACATCCTATACATGTTATGTTCTGGTATCTCCCACACAATCCCCAGCATCTTCTAACTCCCCCTTTCCTTGTAGATGACTGTTAGATATCAGACTATAACATTTGCTGCGGATATGTACCCAATGCTATCTGGAAAGTCCACACAGCGTGGGAATGCAAAGGTGAGCTCCAGGCCACCTCGGCAGGTCAGTTATATGGTACGGTGGGAGTGAGCAGACAATAGAGATGGAAATATGAAGGTTAAAAAATTTTAAAGATTCTGCAGGGAAAAAGTTAATGGAAAAAATACATGAATTGAGAAAATGAAAAGGAAAACAAGGCTTACTGCCAGTCATGGTCTGCTGGACGACCCTGTGTGAGAAGATTTAGAGCAATGTTAGCTCCTGGTTGTTGAGCTGGAGCTGGGAATGGAGCTTGGAAATTGGGCAGAAGATCACAGAGATGCTAGAAGGCTGTTTATGGTTTGAGGAGAGAATATTCACTTTCACACATTGGAGGACCTGGAAAAATACAATCAGTCATAATAGTAAAGATAATAGTCATAAAGAAAGATAGCGTTTTGCAGTTAATACATTGCTTTTGTGTTTGTTAATATTATTAATCCTTAGAAATCCTGATTAGGTAGGTTGAACGTATTATTATTATCTCCATTTTCAGTATGAGAAAGTGAAGCTCACGGCTGGTTAAGTGACGTATTCAAAGTCACACAGTAAGTGATGGTATATGTCTCGTGAGGTCTGTCTCCTAACAGCGAGTAAAAGTTCAGTAAATATTTGTGGCATGAAATGAATGAATGAAATTCCACATTGTACTTTTTTTTTCAGTTCCCATGATTCAAGGGAGCTTTGACATAGCTCCAGAAAACATTTTTCTTATTCCAATCGAATACATCTTTATTTCTAAAGCAAACCAAACCAAACCAAATAGAACCTTTAATTTTGGAAAGGGGAAAAATTGAAAAGAAAATAAATATTACTCATGTCCCAAAGATGAGTAGTGCTAATATTTTGGTTTTATAGTCCTACAGTTTATTTCCTAGATGTTTCTATACATGATATTTTAAAGTTACATGTATCGTACATAACTTGATTTTTCAAAATAAACAGCATTTTAAAAACATTTTCCACCTACAAATATTCTTCCACAACCTGATTCTTTTTTATTGTGATAAAAAACAAAGAACATGAGCTCTACTCTCTTCATAACATTTCCAGTGTACAGGACAGGATCATTAACTATAGAGACACTATTGTACAGCAGACCTCTAGAATGTTTTCATCTTGCATGATTGAAACTTTATACCCATTGGACAACATCTCCTCATTTCCACCACCACCCACTCCCCAGCCCCCAGCAACCACCATTCCACTTTCTGCATATACAAGAGTGATCACTTTGGATACCTCATGTAAGTGGGATCATGCAGTATTTTTTTTTTTCTGTGACTGGCTTATTTCCTTTAACATACTGTCCTCAAAGTTTCATCCATGTTGTAGTGTGTGACAGGATTTCATATATATATATATATATATATACATATATATATATATACACATATACATATATATATATATATATATATATATATATATATATATATATATCACATTTTCTTTATGCATTCATCCATCAATGGACACTTAGGTTGCTTTCACTTCTTGGCTATTGTGAATAATGCTGCAGTGAATATGGGAGTGCAGATATCAATTTGAGATTCTGTTTTCAATTTTTTAAGATAAATACCCAGAAATGGGATTCCTAAATCATATGGTAGTTCCATTTTTAATTTTTTGAGGAACCTATCCTGTTTTTCATAGCAATTGCACCAGTTTACATTCCCGTCAACAGTACACAAAGTTTCCAATTTCTCCACGTTCTTGCCAACATTGATTATTTTCTCTCTCTCTCTCTCTCTCTCTCTCTCTCTCTCTCTCTCTCTCTCTCTTTCTCTCTCTCTTGCCTGCTTGCTTGCTTCTTTGCTTTTTTTTTGTAATGGCCATCTTCACACGTATAAGGTCATATTACATTGTGTTCATTGTGCTTTTGATTTGCATTTACCTGATGATTAGTCATGTTGAGTATCTTTCCTATATCTGTTGGTCATTTGTATGTCTTTGGAGAAATGTCTGTTTAAAGTTCTTTGCCCATTTTTTAATTGGGTTATTTGTGTTTTTGTTATTGAGTTGTAGGAGTTACGTATATATTTTGGACATTAATCCCTTACCAGATATATAGTTTGCAAATGCTTTTGCCCATTCTGTAGGTTGGCTTTTCACTCCATTGATTGTTTCTTTTGCTGTGCATAAGCTTTTTTAGTTTGATGTAGTTCCAGTTGTTTATTTTTGCTATTATTGATTTGCTTTTAGTGTCATATCCAAGAAATCATCGTCAAGACCAATGTTATGAAGTTTCCGCCTATGTTTTCTTCTATGAGCTTTACAGTTATAGCATAATTTTTAAAGACTGTCCAATAAACCTTTGGATGGATTTATCATAATGTATTTAACTCAGTTGTTATACATATAAATCACTACCAAGATTTGGCTAGTTTAAGTATTATTAGCGTAACTATCTTTGCATCTAAGTATCTTTGCACCCATCCATGAATATTTCCTTAAGATGAATTCCTATAAATAGAACTGGTAAGCTAAAAGCATTAAAAATTTCTAAGTCTTTGCATATTTCTGTATTTGCCACAATATGTCCCCACACCAGTGTTAAAAGATGAACTATTAGAAGGAATGGCAAAGAATAAACAGGATGGACTCCAAATTCCACGGTTTATGTACACATCACACTTAAGATCCCAATTACCCTGCTGAGGAAGAACTGGGAGAGTTACAAAAGGACCATAGCAGGTTTCACAGAAGGCCTATTGATGAGTGATATAAAACATGAAGGGCAAGATACCTAATCAGGCACTCCTGTAGAAGAATGGTGTAGTCTAAAGCACCAGTATTAGAATGAGCAGAGTTAGGTGAAAAATGTGAAAGGCAACAATAACTACAAAAAAGTTTATAAGTCTGATCAATGTGGAAAAGACAGGCCCTTGTTTGCAGCTGTCATGAAACACATACAACAGAGAAAATGCAAAAGTACTCGTGTTGCTTTACTCTTTCTCCTTTTTTTTGCTCCCAATTATAACAATTGATCTATAAGTGAAAAAGAGGGAGCGTACTGCAAGAGGACAGCTCACTATTTCAGATTCATTTCAGTCTTCAAGGTCAGCTATTTTTTCCCAGGGTAGTAGAAAAACTTGTGGATGGATGTGGGTACATACTGTTGACAATCTTTAAAGAAATAATGTGGACAGTAGAAGCACTGGAAGTTTTGATAAGGATATATTTTGAGTAAATATTCAAAAAAGGTTTTGGGTAATTGGAAATCATGATACTGTAGGCTTGTAACCTTGTCATGACTCCATGGAAAATACCCAGGCAGATCATTAAAAGAATAATTCTGGAGCATTCTTTAGTAAAATAAGTGACTGCTAAGATCAAGAGAAATGGGTCAAGCGAATGGGGCCACCAGCTGCCCATGTGACACCTCTGTGTGCCTCAGATACAGTTTCCCTGTTGGGCTGACACAGTCCTACAGACCCATGTCTCAGTGGACAATGTACATTAGAGAAATGCTCCGCTTCCTTTGGACAAAAGCAATCCACATCAGAGCACCAGCTGGATTTCTGCTCCCACCAGTGGCCTTGGGCAGATGTCCCTGTTGAGAGAGAGATGCCATCATGCTGAACTAGAATGGTGTAACATCCATGATTAAGACTTTTGGAGTCAGACAGGCTTGGATTGACTACAGATATACTCATTCCAGCTTCGTGACCTCCCTGAGACCTTTTTATTCTGTAAAATTTGGTTTCCTCTCCTTTCTTGCTTGAGAGAAAAAAAAGAGCTAGGGTAAAAGCACCAATAAAAAAGATTTTGTTTCAATACAAAGAAACCTTTCTTTAAAATTATCAGAATGGGCTGTTCCACGCAGCAGGTCCCACTCATGGGTGCATTGAGTCAGAGTGTGGACCACTCCTATCTGAACATGGTAGCAGGACATCTTCTCACTTACGTGTGCCTTTCTGCTGACCTAATTCTCAGAGTTGGAGAAAAGATTGCATGCACTTGTAAAAGTTGTGTGGACATGTGGTCTTGTGGGCAATGAATGGATTGTGCTTTCTACAGGAGAAACCCCGGAAAGACATAGAATGGTAAAAACAAGTGAACAGCTGACTAGGAAACCTTCTGTTAGACCTGCCCTGGGTCACATTTGACTACAAACACTAAAGTCAAATGGAATTACTTAATGGCTGCAATGATAAAAGATACTTTCTAACCACCAGCAAGAAGGTGAAGTGATTAAAAAATTGGTATTAGGTAAATATGTTGATTGTTTTATATAAAATGACATCACACACTTTATTCTTTTCCACCAGGGAATCCATTTAAATTTGCTAGTTCTCAAATGAGTTCAGATCATGGATTTTACCAACATATATAATTAAAAGCTTTGATAAATAACATATCCACAATAATTCCCTGTGTCCTAAGTTTCTATGGCCTAGATTTAGGGAAGATGTGATGGTTCACTAAAAAGTATAAATTCTGAAGCAGTGGTAAGGATTTTCATTAAGCATAAAACGAAAGATTAGTGATTGAAATATAAAGTTGTTTTTGCAATAAGAATGTCTATTTGTCTAAAGTTTTAATATAGTCTTAAAACATTTCAAAAAACTTCTTTACTCTAAATAGCAAATATTTAAAAAGAGAAATAGGCTTGAAAATCTAACACTAGAAACAGCTTGTTGTTAGGACAACATTCTGGGCATAAGTTTCTTGTAAAAAGTAGCTGTGTCTGGAAAAGTGGGTAAATAATTTACTAGTTTAGTACAGAAGCTTGCTATTATGGGAACTTGGGTGAATTCTTTTATAAAAACAAAAAAGCTTTTTAACAAGTGGATTAGCATTCCCTGATCTATGTATTTTATAACGCTGCACTTCAGTTTTTCTCTAAGTGTATTAAACGAACAATAATAAGCTATGTTCTTAAAATCTGAAAACTCTTTAGTATGTTTTGTCTTATTTATTCTGTGCAGCAGAAAGTTTGGGAAAGTAGGTACCTTGGGTAGAACTGGGGCGTATGCACAGTTATGAAATCTTGAAAGGGTGAACTTGTCCAAAGTCTGTGGCACCCATTTTTCTGATCTTCACTAATGAGGGAGTTGAATTATATTAGATATTCAATGCTAATATCCTTCATCTTTTAATAAGCTTTTAAAAATTTTAGAATACTTTTAGGTTTACAAACATATTGTGAAGATAGTACAGAAAGTTCCCATCTACCCCCTCACCCAATGTCTTCTACTGTCAACATCTTATGCTACTATCGTACAATTGTCACAACTAAGAAACCAACATTGGTCCATTGCTGTTAACTAAATTCCACACTTTATTTGGATGTCACCAGTGTTTACCCAGTGTCATTCTTCTGTTCCAAGACTCCACCCAGGATACCACATTGCATTTAGTTGCCATGTCTTCTTAGTCTCCTCTTTCCTTGTTGCCAATGACCTTGACAATTTTGAGAAATACTGGTCAAGTGTTTTGTAGAATGTCCCTCAGTTTAGATTTCTCTTATATTTTTCTTATGATTAGACTGGGGTCATGGGTTACCGTTCTCATTATATATCATATCAAGTTTACATGCTATTAAAATATTATCACCGAAGATGTTGACCTTGATCACCTGACCAAGGTATTGTTTGCCAGGTTCCCCCACTGTAGAGTTTCTTTTACCCATTTCCATACTGTGCTCTCAGGAAGCAAGTTACCTAGAGCTGCCCATATTTGAGTAGGAGGGAAGGGATTCAACTTCATTCCTTATAGGGAGGAACACTACATAAATTATTTGGACTTCTTTTTTCTATAAGGAGGATTTGTATCTTCTCCCCCTTTATTTAGTCAGTAATATACTATTTGTATCAGTATGCACCCATGGATTTTTTTTTTTAATACTGTGGGCCATAATCTAATGCTGCTGTATTTATTTTGGTGTTCAAATTGGCTCCCTTTTGTTTTTGGAGCACTTTTTACTTTTTGGCCTAGAAGATGCATCTTTTTTTTTAAAAAAACAAGACTTTATTTTCTTAGAACAGTTTTAGGTTCTAAGAAAAATTGAGAGGAAGGTACAGAGATTTTCAATATACCTCCTGCTCCCTCCGCCAACAGCCTCCCCCACTGTCAACACCTCCCACCAGAATGGCACATTCATTATGACTGATGAGCTTATACTGATACGCCATTGTCACCCAAAGTCACAGTTTACATCAGGGCACTTTCGTGTTCAGACAAATGTATAACGATGTGCACCGACCATAATGGCATCATACAGAGTAGTTCTGCTGCCCTAAAAACCCTCTGTGCTCCCCCTGTTCCTCCTCCCCCTCAACCCCTGGTGATCCCTGATCTTTTATTGTCTCCATAGTTTTGCCTTTTCCAGAATGTCATATAGTTGGAACCATACAATATATAGCTATAATGGAAAACTCAGCTTGTTCTTTCCTATATATGGAAAATCTCAGTTCTCCCCTCTTGTGTGTTTCTTCCACGTGTGTCTCCTTTATAATTCACATAGAACACTTCACTTCTGGCACTTCTAGTTGCTGAATGTATGTAGGATTTTTCCCACAACAAGCAAGTCTCCACCACCACTTAACTCCTACAACTTTAACTCAATTCTAACACTGTCTACTGGGAGATAGCATCAGATATCACAGCGAAGGGCTCAGTCCCACAAGACTGTCCCCCTTACCCACTCCCACACACACACACACCTCAGATGCCACTAGTAAGTTCAGGTTGTCACCTGTGCTTCTGACCAATTGGCTGTGGCTCACAGGTGCCAACCACCCCCTCTGTAGCTTTGATCAATTTCCTAGTGCATCTCACAGAACTCAGAGAAACTGAGTAAAATTAATTTACTCTTATGTTTACCAGTTTATTAAAGGCTATGATAAAGGATACAGATGAACCACCAGATAAAACGATACAGAGGGTGAGGTCTGGGCGGGTCCTGAGCACAGGCGCTCTGTCCCTGTGGAGTTAGGGAACGTCACCGTCTTGGTCGGTGGACGTGTTCACCAGCCTGAAGCTCTCTGAACCCCATACGGTTTGTATTTTATGGAGGCTTCAAGAGTAGGTATGATCAGTCATTAACTCCATTTGTAGCCCCTCTCTGGAGGATGTGAGTGGTGTGAGGCTGAAAATCCCAAGCTTCTAATCATGGCAGGGTCTTTCTGGTGACCAGCTCCCCTCAAGGAGCCACCCAGAGTCACCTCATTACAATGAGAGATGCTCCAAGTGCTTTGATTGCTTAGGAATTTGAAAGAGTTCAGTAGCTCTGTGCCAAGAGCTTGGGGCAGAGAACAATATATATATTTTCTATTATCTCACAGTGCCTTTTCAGATTGTCTTCTTTCACTTAATAATATGCATGTAAGTTCCCCCCATGTCTTTTAATGGCTTGATGGCTCATTTCTTTTTGGCACTGAATAATATTCCATTGTCTGGATGGAGCACAGATTCTTCACCCAGTCACCTACTGAGGGTCATCTAGGTTGCTGCCAAGTATTGGCAATTATGAATAAAGCTGCTATAAACATCATATTTGGATTGTTTGTGTGGACCTAAGTTTTCAACCTCTTTGAGTAAACACCAAGGAGCAGATTGCTGGATCCTCTGGTAAGAGTGTGTTTAGTTTTAGTTAAGAAGCTGCCTAACTGTTTTCCACAGTGTCTGTTCCACGCTGCATCCCCACCAGCAATGAGTGGGAGTTCCCATTGCTCCACACCCTTATCAGCATGTGGTGATGTCAGTTTTGGATTTGGACCATTCTGATAGGTGTGTCTCATTGTTGTCTCACATCTTTTTAAACAAGTATATTTCTTGTCCACAATTACATAGTAAATCTATAAATGTTTCTGTGCTGTAGTAAATACCCAAAGCAATGGCCATTTCCAGGCCTGCTCCTCGCTCCGCCTAGATCTCCTTAGAGCACAAATAACTTGAAGGAGAGATCTCTTTCTTGTGCAAGTCTGAGTGCACCATACACCGGAAACTGTGTAGCCCTGGAGATCCAGAGAGAGGGGGCTGCTGAGAACAGGGCCTGGGGTTTCCTACCTGTCTGCAAGTGTTTTCGCTTCATTCCGGACTTCCTCCCTATACTTGCTCAATGGACCTGCAGATTTGTGCTGTTGTTTTAAACAAATAAGAAAACAAAGATGGTTAAACCCAGTGCAGATTCCCCATCCATGCCCTGATGGGAAGTGAAGGGCCGGAGGGTAGGAGACTTAAAATGCCACATTGGAAGTGGTGCAAGAGAACTAGTAGGGCCAACTTTAAATATTAAAGATACTGTATGGCAAATTACTGTCAGAATGTATAACATAAATCCAAGTTGGTTGTTAGGATGGTGTCTTAGTCAGCTTGGGCTGCTATAACAAAACAACATGGCTGGGTGGCCTAAACAGTAGAAATTTCTCACACTTCTGGAGGCTGGAAGTCTAAGATCAAGGTGCCAGCCAACTTAGTTCCTGGTGAGGGCCTGCGTCCTTGCTTGCTGAAGGCCCCCTTCTGGCTGTATGCTCACATTATGGGGGGGGGGCGGAAATAGAGATAGAGAGAGAGACAGAGAGACAGAGAGAGAGAGAAAAGAGGGAGCGCACTTTGCTCTCTTCCTGTTCTGATAAGAACACATCCCATCGTGAGGGCCCCACTGTCATAACCTTATTAGACCTAATTACTCCCCCCCAAACCCCACCTCCAAATACCATCACATGTGAATTCTGAGGGAACACAACCATTTAGTCCATGACAGATGGATAGATTGGGACAGCAGGTGACATACCTTTCCAGATGAAACAGTTTAAAGAGACGACTGGTGGCATACTGTAAGCCAGAGATTTTCAAACTCTAGTTGCCCTGCATTATATTTTGTTATAAATTTTTGGTTCAGTGGGGCCCGGGTGTCACTATCAAGTTCTCAGGTGACACTGATACTACTGATCCACAGACCACACTTTGAGAACTGCAGCTGTATATCATTGAATGACTCAGAAGCACAGTAAGGAATTTAACCCTATTTTCCCTATCTATGTCACCAAAAACCTCTATTTGAGAACTCAACTACAGAGATTTGTCATCAACTTTCCTTCTGACAACCGAACTAAAAGTTGACAACTTTTAGTGACCCCCAAATTGTGGTGGGCGTGATTTGGAAATGATTTAAATTGGGAGAAGGGAATGCCAAGAGGATTTTCCCATATCCAAAGTTAGGTCATTTCTACTTAAAGATATTTGACATGAGCAGGTAATTAAGAAAACAAAAGAACGGCTCAGAATGTCAGCAAACCTTGACAACACCTACGTGAATAATTATTTGTCTGTACAACACCAGGAAGTCGTCTCTTTAGAAGACTGTATTCTACATGTAACATCAGAAGCTCAGAGGAGGTGACTTCACCAGAGGTTTATCTGTTTTGAGACAGACTCTGTGCTGGGCACTGCGAATAACGCTGTGAAGAAGACCAATTTGCGTGTTTTACTTAGAGGGAACACGGGGCAGCGTGAGTCGAGCCAGAAAGTAAGGTTTTACTCCCACCACCACTGCTGGATAACTAGCACCCAGGATTCCTTTTGACTTCTCTTTTACCTGCAACAAAATGACATTTAAAAAATCATCCAACCTACCCATCTACCCATTTCAATTATTGCAAACATGAGGCAAGAGCACCAACAACAGTGGAAAGCCTTATAATATGCTTTTCTTTATTTTCCCAAAATACAAGTACTTGAATGATGTGTTTGCAACCAGAACCAACAATTCTGTGGCTATTTTCCTATCTAAAATGGTTTTGTTTTTCCTGAAAGAGTCTCCATAATTGGAAAATGGAATTACAACAGCCTAGAGCAATCTATGAACTCTGGAGCCCTGAATCCAGACATGTCATTTGTACCAAACTGTATTAAGAACACCAAATAGTTATCGTAACCCAGTCAACGGGTGACATTTGTCTTATGAGCCCCAGACTTTAATTATATCATTTATAAAGCCTACGAAACAATTGAAAACACTTTGTTTTTCGTAGGGTATTTATACCAAGAATGAATCATGTGCTATTATTACTTTTGTCATTTATAGAATTTAATACTTATGGTGGCTTTGTATATTTCGTAAATGCATTCTTTCCACAGAATTCCCACAAGAAATAATCTATCTTCCCCTCAACAGAAACAGCCCTGCATTATTCTAAATCTAATCGATTCAAATCAAAGTTTAATTTTTATTGATGGTAGAAGTGGGGGATGATCATAGGCATTTACTGCTTCATCTGAGTAATCCTGAGGTTTATGCTCTGATGATTAAATTAAATGGTCCATAGGAAAGCACTTTTTAAATCATGAAGAATGATAGAAATATTACGTATTATAAGTATCCCTCATTTAAAACTAGGTATTCAATGAATAGAAACTAACGGCCTATAAAGGAAATATTTTTATTTTCTGCTGTTCCAACCCAATGGCCTGTTTGGTTGTTATTGTTTTATTTTCATGTGTATCTTTGAAGTATGCACATGACAATGAAATAGCTACTTTATATCCTTTGTCATCCTTGGAAAATGGAGCACTGCAGAGTCAAGGAAACTCAGGTGTACATTTTTGTTGTTATTGTTTGCTTTTGCTTTTGTGTTTTTTCACTTCTTTAAAATTCTTAAGTATCACCAAAATAATAACTTGCTGCATGAGGAAAACAAAACAGAGGTGTGCAAAGAAATGGATGTTTAACTGTCGTTCTGCCTCCAATTCCACCCCCCAAATAATGTTAACAGTTTACTCTGTACTTGTGTGTATTTTTCTGTGCTCCTGTGCATACATAGGTCACTCCTCTCTCCTCCTTCCTGTTCTCCCTCCCTTCTTCTTTCTTTCCATCTTTCTTCCCTTCCTCTTTCCTTCTCTCTTCTTCTTCTTCTTCTTCTTCTTCTTCTTCTTCTTCTTCTTTTTCTTCTTCTTCTTCTTCCCTCTCTCTCTCTCTCTCTCTCTCTCTCTCTCTCTCTCTCTCTCTCTCTCTCTCTCTCCTTCTTTTTTCCTTCTTTCTTTTTCTTCATTTTCAACCAACATGGGATATATCATATATTATTTTGAAACTTGCTTATATTTTACTTGAAAATATAATATAATATACATCCTTTCTGTCAATACACACAGCTCTAACTTACTCTTTTTTATTTTTTTTTTTGATAAAAATCTTTCATATATTTATTTATTTATTTATTTATTTTTAATTTATTTATTTATTAGTTTCAGGTGTACAAAACAAGGTAATACTTAGACGTTCATCATTTATATCCCTCATACTGTGAACCCCCCTCCCCCCATCCACTATCCCTCCGACCTCACACTGAACCATCACATTATATATATAAAACTATAGTTGGCATTCATTAATGTTTAGCTTCTGGTGTACAATGCCATGATCAGGTATCCATTTATACAATGGAGTATTACGCAGCCATAAAGAAGAAAGAAATCTTATCATTTGCAGCAACATGGATGGATCTAGAGAACATTATGTTAAGTGAAATAAGTCAGAAAGAGAAAGACAAGTACCATATGATCTCACTTATATATGGAATCTAAAGAAAAGACTATGTGAATGAACTAATCAGAGACAGTTTTGGGGACGCAGAGAAAAAACCGAGAGTGGTTAGATGGGTGTGTGGGAGGGGGTTGGGGATAAGGGGAAAGGTGAAGGGATTTGGAAGCAGCTGGTAACCACAAGATGGCCTCAGGGTTTTTTTGAAAATTAATTTGGGGAAGGTATTCTATAATGTTGTAAAGATTTTGTTGGGTACCCGATGGACATGCGTCCTATTTGGGAGACCACCTCAGGGATACTGTGGATAACTTACTCTTTTTTAAATCATTCTTTAAGTAGCTACACTATATCCTGAAGTATAAACACACTGTCATTTCTTCAACCTGTAATCTATTGATGAACCTTTGTACTTGTTTTCTTTTCCTTTTCATTTTTCTTGTTTTTATCTTCTGTTTTTGGAGAGAGGGAGGGTTGTTACAACAATTTTGTTGCAGTAAATGCTCTTGTGTGTATAGCTATATGAACTAGGTCTCTCAAATGAGATTTTAATTATTATTTTGAAGACGGGAAAATACTTGTAGAATTTGGTAGAAGAGGACAGAGCTTGCACCTTCATATGACTATGTCTAGATTGGAGAAAATGGTGTACTGTACGTTAATATGCATATGGTGGTTATTACTTGAACAGCAGAATATCGACTCTATGGTATAATGAGATCTTTCAAGGCTTTTTTACTATGTTATTATCATTATTACTTGCCTCTTGAAGTCTTATATTTCATTAGGTGTAAATGTGAGGTGGGTGGTGATGAAACCAATTTAGTAATAACTAATTATTAATGGTATTGTTCATTTTCATTATAATCACTCATTATTTTTATTATTCAGATAAATCTAATAGCATGCAAATTTAAGTGCTGTGCATATTATGTTGAGATTACATACGGGTCTCTTAAATTCCAGGTGACTAGGTGCCCTGCCTTCCAAATTATCACTGAATTTTGACAGACGGTAGGTTTCATTATGAGGACAAGGTAGTCTGGAATTGGAAGTCACACGCTTAATTAAGGTATGGAAAACGCTGTCTTATTTACAAAATGTGTTTCAAGTTAGCATTTGTTTCCTTTTCTGTGGAACTGTGAAATTTAGATAGGGAATTTGGGTTTGTAAATCAAACGCTATACTGAAAGCATCAATTATGGGCAAGTACACTCTGAGTATTTTTGTAAAGAAAGCTTTTGCAACAGTGATGCCCATTTATAAATGACACGTTTTAAGAATTTAGAGTGGTTTTAAAATCACATTCTCGTAGAGGATTTACAAACACAGTTGGAAATTTTAAACCTGCTTAGACTGGAAGCCACAGTCCCGGAAAGAGGAGAAGTTGTCACCTCCCTGTAAATACACTGCCCTGTTCTGGTTTGCTCGAGAAGCAGACTCAGCCCCTCACTGGCCTTCCCGGACAAGGGCCCTGGCCTAGGGCTCCTCTCAGTGTGTGCCCAGGCCACACAAACTATGAACTGGAGTGTCCTAACTTAGCTGCTGGCAAAACAAAGGAGCTCAGGGCTCAAGCAAGCCAACACCCTCAGAGAAAACGGAGGCTGGACTATCCCTTTGGTCCCCACACTCTTCTGCTCCGATTCTTATCAGAATTGCAAACGGCTCCATTGGCGCAGTTGAGTGTGTTTAATGATGGGGTGAAATCCTGGAGTTCAAACAGTGCACAGATAACATGTGTATTTTCATAGGATTACAGGACTCGCGATGGGCTTTGGTAATTGTCGGTATTGTCAAAACGGCATTTCTTTTTCCGTTACCATTACAACTGCATCTGTGTAATCTGTCACACTAGCCATCAGACAGAGCATCAGGGAGAGGGAAAAACCAACGAAAGCATATTCACACTCTTTGTATCCATATCTCTATCACCCGCTATTAAATCAATTATTAAGCTCAGTTTAGAGTAGGTTTCTCAGTGTGGGATAGCGAATAGCTCCGTGGTCATCTGTAACTATTTTTTTTTTTTTTTTTTTTTTTTTTAGTTTCAGGTGTACAAAGCAATGTAATAGTTTGATATTTACACCCCTCACAAAGTGACAACCACTCCCCCAATCTACTACTCGTCTGACATCGTATACAGCTGTTACAAGTCCATTGACTATATTCCCTATGCTGTACTCCACATCCTGTGACTATATGTGTTATTATATATTAAATATATATTTAATATAAATTAAGTAAATATATATACATAATTATAGTTGACGTTCAAAATTATTCAACTGCAGCTTCAGGTGTGCAGTGCAGTGATCAGGCATCTACAGTCTATGAAGTGGTCTCCCTAATAAGACAAGTGCCCATCTGGCACCTCACATAATCTTTACATTATTGATTATATTCCTCAGCCATAAAAAAAGAATGAAATCTTAACCATTTGCAACAACATGGATGGACCTAGAGAATATTCTGCTAAGTGAAGTAAGTCAGGTGGAGAAAGACAAACACCATATGATCTTACTTATATGTGGAATCTAAATAGCAGAATAGATGAATAAACTTTAACTCTTTACTGGTGAAACCTTTTTAGTTCCCTTAAGAGAAAAAAAATACACACACACGCACACACACACGGTGCCAAAAAATGTATACACATTTTAAGGAAGGAAAACTGTATTAAAATTGTGATACTCAATATATACTGATAACAAAAGATGAATACAAGTCACGTTTGACTTCTGCAATGACAAGAGGTGCTCAAAGTGGTTCCCAGCAGCATCCGGAAACTTCTGATTATGGAGAACTACTGCTTGAGCAACATTACCAAAATGTCCACTTGTATACCTTTTTTGGCACCCCCGATATATATATATATATATATATATATATATATATATATATATATATATATATATATACATGTATATGTGTATATGTATATATATATGTATATACATATATGCACACATATATGTAAAATGCAGTAACACAGAATTAAATAGATAAAAATAAAATAAGAGTGAAGTCAGGTATCTAATGCAGAGGAAATGTTTGGTGATTTGTCTTGAAGTAAATAGCTCAAATTATGCAAGTCTTGGGGAAAAGTGGCTCACTAGCTTAACTAGCACAAATAACATAGGAAGGCCTTGTTAAACATAGGGCTGATTTATTCTCTCTGTCTACCAGGCAAAATTCCTCTTCGGCTAAATTATTGGTATCTATTGAAAAAGCTCTCCTCCCTTAATTCAATTTAGTCCACTCAATAACACTTATTCAACAAAAATTTCTTTAGTGGAGAACCTACCAGAGAGGCAATATTGCATATTATCTTAGAAAATAGGTTGTGAAATCAAATTGTATGAGTCGAAATTACTTTCTTTTCTTTCTTTCTTATTTTTTTCCAATGTTGTTCAAGTGGGCAAGGTACATAAAGCTCTCTATTCTTCAGTTTTCTCCTCTGTGAATTGAGAGTGATGATCATATGTCTCTTTAAGGATTGTCTTGAAGATTAAATGTGTTACAACAGGTATAGTGCCTAGAACAATGCCCGGTACATGAAAAAAATTTCAGTCAGAGGTAACCAATATTATTACTGGCCATGACGAGGGCAAGATGCTAGCAGGGGTGTAGATAGGACAGACTGTGAATTCTCAATGTTTAAGAAAACCAAAATTAGTGGTAAAAATATGATACCCACACAAATGCTAATGAGGCAGACTCTCCTCCATCAGACAAGAGGAACACAATTCCGTGATGAGGGATATTACCTAAGGAATGAAGTCAGGACGGTCTTGCCTCCACACAATGAAAGTTAAGCTTAAAATGTTTACCAGGCGTGGTTTTGAGTAATTGCATTGGAAATATTGGTGCCGCTGCCTGTTGGCTGGGAGGTTTTCGGATTTGTGCTTTCTTGAGCTAAAGAAGTTGAAGCAATTACAAATTGAACATTATGAGTAAGTTAATGAGTAGGTAGCGCCCCACATTTCTAATGATGTAAATTTGGGAAGATGGATCAGTGAGCACCAGATCCATTGCTTTTGAAAGCAAAGATAAAAGGTCGATAAAATGGCTGAGTCACACATATACTCGTAGACTGCTGCATAGGCCTTTCTTGGGCCTTCTGCCTGAAGAATGCCCTCAGACCATTCTAATCATCATGACTCTCCCCGCTCACCAAGACACTTGGCTCAGTCCGCCCAAAGCTGGGTGAGTCATTGTCCCCTGTCTACCAGCCACCATATGCGTTTTGGACATAGCTACCACAGAAAGAATGTCCTGTCCCACCAGGGAACGAAGGTTGGAAAAAAGAGGGTGAAGGCTCCTGCTTCCTTCTCTGGCCCTGGCTCCAGGTATCAGGCTTTGCACTAACAGCTGGGTGTTGCTTGCTCAGTTTGCTTTGTTCCTCGTGTTGCGATTAGGAAGGAGAAGCAAAATGAACTGTTTTGGGAGGGTTCTAAGATGTATCCAGGAATCTCTATGACACTGGTTAGCAGGTAATATTCCCTGGGTTGGGGATAGATCAAGAAAATGGTGGCATGCTGCCCGATGTGCCGATTGTCTCTTATGAGTTACGTATCCCCTGTCAGGAATTATCCCATGCATTCTCCAAGGTTGCAATTTGATTTTACATCCTTTGAGAGACTTGCTTTCACCCTCTCTGGCTTCATCATTGATGTAACATGTATAATACCAAAAGCCCACCCGAAATGTGTTAGACTACAATTATTTGAGGAAAACCATGAATGACTTCACAAGGTTTCCAGTTCTTGGAAATGAAAGCAGAGTTTCCCATGGCAGACATAGGAAATGGACATTGCAAGTGGAGAGAACAGTATGAGAAAGTATGGGAAAGAGGAGAGAAGCCTAGGCAAAGTTCAGAGGACAAAAAATGGTGGATAAGTTTGCTGGGGCATAGACTATGCTTTAACCACACATATCTGTTAGCTCCTGTTGGGTAACAAATTACCCTAATACTCAGTGGCTTAAAACAATAAACATTTATGATATCACACAGTTTCTGTGAGTCAGGGGTGCTGGAGCAGCTTAGCTGGGTGGTTCTGACTCAATATCTTTGCCCCCCTGAGGGCTTGACTAGAGCTGGTGAACCCATTTCTGAGGTGGCTCATTCACATGCCTCATGAGTTAGTTCTGGTTGTTGACAGGAGTTCTCAGTTCCTTTCCATGGAGACCTCTCCAAAGGGCAATTTGAGGGTCCTTACAACATGGCAGCTGGCTTCCTCTAGAGTAAGTGATCCAAGAGAGAGCAAGAAGTAAGCCACATGTCCTTTGTGTTCTAACTTTGGAAGTCATGCATCAACATTTTCACAATATCCTGGTGGTTGTATAGGTCAGCCCTATTTAATGTAGGAGGTACATTAATATCAGAGGCAAGGGTCACTAGGGATTATCTTGAGAGACCATCTACTCCACCATATTAAATAGTCAATTTATATCCTAATCAGCCTCTATCAGTGGCTTGGTCCTGAGACTAGTTATAGGGTGAGATATGAATTGTATCTTAAATATCTGCATGTTTTCCCCTAAGAACATTTGTATAAAGTTCAAAGCTCTCTTTATAATCTAGCACCTGCCTATCTTGGTGCCTCATCTCCTATCATTTCCCCATAGGAGTAGCCATAGTGGACCATTTGAAGTTCCTGAAATGTATTATGACTGATCGCATTTCCTTGGAATGAACTTTTTCATCTTACATTACTTATGAAATTCTCTTTATCCTTTAAGACTCGATTCAAATGTCAGCCCCACTTGAGCAAATATGTGTATACCGATTACAGCTTTATTCACAGTAGCCAAACAGTAGAGGTAACCCAAGTGTCCATCGAAGGAAAAATAGATGAACAAACATGCAGATATTCATACAATGGAATATTATTAGGTCTTAAAAAGGACATTTTGACTCATGCTACCACATGTACGAACCTTGACAACATAACGCTAAGTGAAAGAAGCCAGACACAAAATGACAAACACTGTACAGTTCCACTTATATGAGGTAACTAGAAGAGTCAAATTCACAGAGACAGAAAATAGAATGGTGGTTGTCAGAAGCAGGGGGAAGGGAGGGATGAGAGTTATGTTTTAATGGGAACAGAATTTCTGTCTGGGAAGATTAAGAGCATTTTGAGGATGGATGATCGCTTGACAGTGTGAATGTACTTAAATCCACACTAAAAAAAAAGTGTATGTTATTTATATTTTATCACGCACAAGATGTCAGCCATCACTCCTCTTAAGCCTTCCCTGACTTCCTCATCCCTCACTGGAAAAGGTGCCTTTAGGGCCCCTGGCCATTGCAGGGTGTGTCTGTGTAACAGCAGTTATCACTCACCTCATAAACATGGCTGACCTGTCTTTTTTATCCTTTAAATGGGAAGCTTCTTGAAGGAAAACTTGTACCTTTAGCTTTGTATGCTTGGGGTTTAGCAATATGCCTGTCCTATTCATTGACTGACTGCTTGAACAAATGAATCCATATTCTTGTGACTTTCTTCTACCTTCTGTGAACTACACAAGGGTTTATTGTTTTATGTTATAAGATCCTCTGGTTATTTTAGATGGTAAGATTCTCAAAGTATATAGACTACATCTGTTATATCTTTCTTATTTTTTTTTTGTTATATCTTTCATAACCTGACAGATACTAGTATTTTAATGGGTCCATCAAGTGTGCTCAATAGTAATGAGATAGTTGTGCAGCTGTCTTTCTTAGATGGTGTATTTATTAGCCAGGGTTCTCCAGAGAAATGGAGCCAATAGGAGATACACACACACACACACACACACACACACACACACACACCATTTATTATAAGGAACTGGCTCATGAGATTATGGAGGCTGACAAAACCCAAGAGCTGCAGGGTGCGTTGGCAAGCTAGAGACCCAGGAAAGCCAATGGTGTAGATCCAATTTTAGTGTGAAAACCCAAGAATAACCAATGGTGTAAGGTCCAGTCAAAGGCCAGCAGATGTGAGACCCAAGAAGAGGCAATGTTTCAGTTTGGGTCCAAAAGCAGGAAAAAGTTGATGTCTCAGTTTGAAGGCCATCAGGCAGGGGGAATCCCCCTGACTGGGGGTGGGTCAGTTTTTTTGTTCAATTAGACCTTCAGTGGACTGCTAAGGCCCACCCACATTAGGGAGGGCAACCTGCTTTACTCAGTCTACAGATTCAAAGGTTAATTTCACCTGAAAACACCATCACAGACACACCAAGAATAATGTTTGACCAAATGTCTGGGTACTCTGGCCAATCGAGGTGACACATAAAATTAACCATCACAAATGGAGAGATGCAGCTAAATTGACTATTATTCTCAGCTGATAGGAGGAAAAACCTGTTTGTTTGGAAGCAGCCAGTGTTTAATGAAGATCCTTACTCTAAATTTTACTATTAAGATTTGGGAAACTTAGTCAATGGGTACTAAAGCGAGGTTATCAATTATCCATACATATGGATCAATTACCCATATGTCTGGTAACCAAACCTTGGCCAACAAATATTTATTGAGAGCCTACAGTGTCACCATGGGGTATAAAATGGAGACTTCAAATAGAGTCCTTTCCCTCTTAAACATTTGGTCAACCTCACATCTATTTACAAGACGCCAACTTAATTACAAATGTATTTGTATTCTAATTACTTTTAACAAAGTTAAATGGATGGCATTTTGAAGTAATTGTGGTTCAAAAAGATTGTCTTGTCTAAAATCAGAAGGCAAGTTGGCACTGAAGCCATGAGAGCTGGGCTGGGCTGTGTCATTCTAGGTGACATGAGCCCATTTTCAGCCGCCTGTTGACAAGAAATCACCCCACAGAGTGCCTGCCAAACAATTTTAGGATGCTTTTATCATTTCAAAATGCATCTCAATCATTTCATTGGCTCTTCTGTGCAATACCCTCTGTGGTCTTTTGGTAATATTACCATCATTTTAAGGTTAGGCAAAAACAAGTCTTTGTGCAAACTTGGGATGAGGTATGAGTGAAATGAGACTGTTTTGAAGTGACCCGAGGTAGAGAGCTCATGATGGTGCTGAGATCAGAACTCATAATCGGTGGGAAGCTTTTTGAGCTCTTCTGTGTCTATCTCCCAGGCTTAATGTAGCTTTAGAGCAGACAGGCTTCCCCTCCTCCAGGTCCCTGCAGCTCCTGTCCTTATACTTATGTAAAGGCACTCTAATTTTCTTCATTAGTAGGAAGGGCACTTGATTGTAGCATACTGGGGACCCTGTGCATAGACAGGTAAGTCATTCGTTTATTTGTGGACTCTTTCATTAATACCATTGGAATAATGATAGGACATTCTCACGTGGGGATAGGCGACCTTCAGGCACCGTTCTATAAGAATTGCTACTTTACCAGAATGCCCCAGGCTGGGCTCCTGACTCCATCTTGTTGTAGGTACCTAACTTTAGCAACCTAAAGGAGTGCCCTACCTGGAACTTGACAAAGTAAACAAAAGCTAGAATTTGTCTACTCTATGAAATGAATTCTATGCATAGATCATATAATCAAATTAAATCATAATTTGTTAGGTCTTGTATGGTTGAAGGGACAAGCGAAAGACATCAAGTCGCTTAAGCCAAAAAAGAGGATGTATGGGTTTTTATAATTAAACCTCCAGGACCAGCATTGGCTTTAAGCGATGCTGGAGAGGCTGGATTCCAGAAATCCAATTATCTCCTGGTTCTTGCACAGGTTGCATAGCTTTCTGCATAGTTCTGATTCCAGCTCAGATCTCGTTTGCCTTCCCTTGACCAATCGCTGGATCTAGGAGAATAGTGCACTGTGACGGGACAGTCTGGGTCTTATAGTGACCCAACAAGGCCACCAGGCCAGGGAGGGGCAGTTCCTGATTGGGAGAAGTTCTGGACAGAAGAAAAAAGATGTCCCCTACAGTACTATGTGTATAAACACACCCACTCAGGTCCTAATAACACAGTCTTCATTTCTTCATTAGGAATTAGAAAAAACCTTCCTCAGAAGTGACCTAGGGAATGTCCCTGGCTTGTCTTTCTCATCAGACTGTCCTCTTCTTCTCACCTTCACCCTCCTGACCCATGTGTCCATGTTGGTACAAATTAAAATGGTCACTTCCCTATGTCTGGGCTGACACCAGTCACAGAGGCTTTTCAGGTTCTCTATTGTCATTCAGTCATTTTAAGTACAGAATTATCTTTAATTGTGATTTCATCCTAACAACAAATTTGCCATTGCAATGGCCTTCTCATCCCCATCCCCAGTTTGTCCCATGAGTTCCCCTGTCTGGTTTATTTAGTGGTCTGTCTTGTGATAGGTAATTTTATGTCAGCTTAACTGTGCTAACTGGTGCCCAGAGGGCTGATAAAACATGATTTCTAGGGGTGTCTGTGAGGGTATTTCTGGAAGAGATTAATTAACATTTGAACAAGTAGGCTGAATAGAGGAGTCTACCCTCTCCAACATGGGCCCACACCACCCCATCCAACGGGGCTGAATGGAATAAAAAGGTAAAGGAAGGGAAAATCCTCTCTCTTCCTGAGCTGGGGCATCCATTTTTGTCCTTTCCTCAGACATCGGCAACCCTGGTTCTCAGGCCTTCAAACTCAGACTGAGGTACACCGTGGTTCTCCAGTTTGCAGAAGGCAGACTGTGGGATTCTCAGCCGTCGTCACCGTGTGAGCTAATACCTATAATAAAATATAAATATGTTTATATAGTATATACAGACGGTGCCAAAAATGTGTACACATTTTAAGAAAGGAAAAAAACTGTATTAAAATTGTAATACTCAATATATACGGATAACAAAAGATGAATACAAGTCGCGTTTGACGTCTGCAATTACAAGAGGTGCTCAAAGTGGTCACCATCAGCATAATTTAATACAGTTTTTTCCTTTCTTAAAAGTGTGTACATTTTTTTGGCACCCTCTCTATATACCCAAATGTGACTTCTTTTGCTAAAATAAAAAATAAGCCCTCATTCCACCCATAGCTCCACTGCTTTGGTTTCTTCATAACACTTATCATAACCTGTTCTTGTTTAATTGTATATTTTTCTCCCCGGTAGAATATATCCTAAGATGAAGAATTGCAGATTGGCAGCATATTTTTCAATCTGAGCAGATGCTTTGTGGCACTCAGGTTAGCTGGACTTTATTTTATACCCTCTGTATTGCCTAGGGAGCAACTTTCAGGGTACTGGTTTCTTGATCTAAATATATTTGGGAAATGCCCCCCAGAATATATGCTTCATGAGGACAGGCTATCTTTTTATAGCTATAAATAGCACCTATAATTATGTCTTAGTATATATAGTAGGTACTTCCTAAATATTTGTTGAATGAATGAGTCTAAGAAAACTTTTCACCATTACATATTTGGCTGTTTACGGTCTTAAAAAATCTGTGAGAGAATTGCCTTACTTTGTTTAATTCAGTCTTCACGCTGTCGTTTCTGTGGAACCTACTGCGGGAAGCTTTTCTTTAAGATATATTCTTGTCTGACTCTGAAGCAAGAAGGAAATGTGTCATTAAAAGGCTGTGATGGAGGAGGAGGCGATTGTCGTCGTATTGATAGTGAGTTTTTCTTCCTGTTTTAAAATGTTGAAAAGCATCGACTGGTGTATGAAGAGGCACTTGGGGATTCTTCCTGGACAGCAAACAGCTCTTATAAAACAACAATTTCATGAGCTCAGTGCAAATGAATTAGAAACATATGGATTCAATTTCCCTTGAAACACACATGGTTTTAACAATTAAACACCACAGCGATTAGCAGGGAAAATAATACACAACAGGGATTTGTTGGGGTCCAAACATTTGAAAACACGTCTGATGTCGTCGCTGAGCCCCAAATGGGGCCGTTCCCATGGAACGCGTGGAGTTCTAGTGCACTGGCTACAGGAAACAAAACATCCTTTTCCAACTGCAACCTGTGAGGAACAAAGCAATAACTGTCCCGGCAGAAATGCTGGAGAGAAGTGGCTTTTTTTCTTAAAGACAATGAGAGGGGTAGAATTATGGGGTTTTTTTGGTGATAGTTTCCCATTTGTTAGACTGATAATGTATACAGAGAGACAAAGTGTATGAGTGTTTGTGTGTGTGTGTGTATGTGCGTTTATGGTAATGCTCTCCCATGAGCTCAAACCCTCCAAAGACATTATCTCATTCATTTTTTGTGATTTGTGCCCAGGAGGCATATGCAATTATTCCAGTTTCACGTTTGGGGACGGAACCTGAAGGACAGAGAGGTGGAGGGTGTGGCCAAGATTACACAGCTGGCCGGTGGACTGGGCCAGATAAGAGTGAGCCTTTCCAGCCTGCAGTCTGCTGATTTCTACTTCCAGACCACTTGCCTCTAGAGTAATAAAGCCATGTACAGCACAGCTATATATTAACTTGAAATTGGGTCTCCAAAGGGGAATTCTGGCTTTTTCCAATGAAGCTGGAGCACCGAGCAACGGTGAGGAAGATACAATTAATTTTTCCCTTGTGAGTAAAATCATTATATAAATGATCTCAGCAGCCTCCAGGGCCAGCTACGGGACACTGAATTATCTAGCACCGAAGCTGATCCTTCCATCAGACAGCTGGGGGCCACCATGAAAACCCAAAAAGCCATATCATCACATGTCACCATCCTAACCTAATGGGCGTGGCAGTTTCCTGATTGTCTGGGACATGGGGGAAAATCCTGCCCCTCCCATTTCATTTCAAAAGGATGGTAAGTGTATTCCTTTTGCACCAACAAGGACTCGTCTCTAGGGTCTAATATTCTGGAGCTTTCTATATCTAATTCATCTTTCTCAAATCTTTCTGTTCCTGCATGCTCCCCCATTTGTCTCATATAATATATTAAAGCTTGAAAAAACGTCACAAATACCCCCACACTGGTAGTTCTTAGTTGGGGTTCAGCATTAAGCTCATGGGAGGGGGTTCCCATGAAAAAATACCACACAGAGGTGCTGGCCTGCCTGCTCTGAAATGGGGCACAGGCACCTGCAGTTCCTCAGAGTTCCCTGGTGATTCTCGTGGGCAGCAGAGAGCAGGCACTGACCTACACCTGCCCAATTCCATTGCCGAAAGAGGTGAGGCGTCGTGGCCAAACTCATGGCCATTGCCCTTTCGGTTCCATGGATCCATTCATTCTAAACATGTATTTGTTTGGGCACCTGTTTTAAAATGTACCTGGGATTTGTTTTCATCAGATATGTTAAGACATACAGACATGGACATGACTATCATGAAGGAAGACATTTGTACGCACAGATGCCGAGAAAAAGGAGGCATGGCATGCCATGCAGGGCCACGCAGGGAAGCACCAGGGCCAGTCCGGAGGCAGAGGGAGTAAGGGCAAGTGGGCAAAACCCTTTATTTCCCAGGAAGGAGTGAGCGAGGCAAAGTAAACAAGTTGAGCAGGCTTAGCGTTGGGTCATTTGATCATGTCGGCAGGCTCTGGGGTGTAGAGGTGGCCCCTACTTATCCAGTACCTGGTCCTGGGGTGATTTATGGCAGGGGAATAGTGTCCCCAACTGCAGAAGCCTGGGGACAGGAGTCAGGTGGACTTGTGGCTGGTTTGATTGGTCTGCATATCAAAGGTACATTCACAGGCAAGTCTCTTACTGTCTCTAGGAATTAGCTAAACGAGGGAGGGGTCATCCCGTCCTGAGTCCATGAGGCCCCAAGACCATCATAACCTAAAGAAAAATTTGGAAACATAATTACTACAGTATCACATTAGCGATCAGGTGCTAAATAAGGATCAAATAGTAATAAAAAGTTTGGACTAGATGTTTTCAGTCTATACATGGTTTTCAGAGTGTCATGCCTTTTCATCTTCCTAGAAAATCTGTTAAGTCCGTGATGATATAATTATTCCTAAAGAGGGACACCAAGGCTAAAAGGGGGACGGTGACATTGTTTTCTGGTAGCAGAGCAGATCTTTGTCCTGCCAGTACCAGGCTGAGCCCATGCCCATCCCATCCGCATGAGCTTTGGTTCTTCCTCTAATAACTGCTGTGCACAGCGGCCGAAGACAGAAGCATAGCAATTTGTCTCCCACACGGTGGCAGGTGAGACTGGCCTGCGCTGTGATCTGCTAGAAACCAGTGTGAGCACTCCGCGTTTCAGAGCAGGAGGAGAGCTTCCCCTCAGTGTCATGGGTGGGAGGTGTGAGTGTTTTTGTGAAGGGCATAATTAGAAAGGGGGTCTATATATCACACATTGAATACTAAGGGTCCAGCCGCAGAGAATACTGTTGGTTTGGACAGACAAGGCAGGGTGCCCCACCAGCAAATGGGCACGGTGTCACTTCATCTTGAAAGAACTGTGTTCATTTTGATGAGGATAAAGCGTATCTGAAGCTATGGGTCCTTTCGTACTGTGCTTCTATGGCTATAAGGAGGACATCAAACAAACATTAGATGTCGGGCCCTTTAACCAGCTTCTCAGGGGCAATGAACCAAGTCAGAAATGTAACTCAACCCGCACTCCCAAGGTACAAGGGAAGGGAAGAAAAACTTTCTTTAGATTTCATCCTCCCCGTGGAACCATTTGTCAATTTCCTCAGGAAGGCTGCCTCAGTCCCATCTGGACCACTCGCTAGAATGAACACCCAGTGGAAACGGAAGCTGGTGCTTGTCTCTCTGCTCTTCATGCATCTTCCTTCCTCAGTGTAGCTGGAAAGTGACAGTGGAAGCAGAGTGTGTGACAGGCGTCCAGCTCCGGCAAGCCCTTCTCTGCTCACTGATGGGGTCCTGAGCACCTCCTCATGGATTCCTTATCCACTGGCTGATACTGTTTAAGTACTGGTTTGCAGGAGTTGGACTCTGTAGGATTCATTGGGGGTTCTTACCAAATGAGTAACAAATTCACATGGAAACTTTGCTCAGCACATCAATGAAATAAATCTGAAATATACAGATTCCCAATGCTTTCAGATGCACAAAACTCAATTGTGTGGATTGGCCACACAGATGGGAGGACCTCAGGAGCAGGAAAGGAACTTAGAATACAGCAACTCAAATATTTTCATTCGGTGGTTTCAAAAAACTAAAGCTGAGAAAGGTGAAGTAACTCACCCAGGTCATATCATACCACTGGAGAGAAAATCAATGGATGTGAAATCAGGGCTCTGGCAAGACGAGGACCCAGGTTTCCTAACTCCCATGTTTCCCACATGTACCATAAGGACGCATGTGGCATGTGTGTGTGTATATGTGTGTGTGTTTCACCAAGGGGAGAGTTTTAGACATTGTGTGTCTTGTGGTGTTTACTAATTTTAGTCCAAAAAAAAAAATCCTTTTGACGTCGTGATGCTAGTCATGCAAGTGCTAAACGACAGTGGATATATTATCACAAACCAGTATTCCTTGACGAGAAGACTAGTTTCGATTTGTTTCTAGCACTGACAGCTTCCTGTCAATAAAAGCTTGCCATGCACAGTTCCTTGCTGTAGAGACCAGAATTACATGTGGAATGGATGCAGAACAATTTTAGGGATGGGCATCAGGACTTTCCTATTTCATGCTCGTTGCTAAGGGGAACAATATGTTAAAAGACACCTTTGGGGAATCCCACTCCCCTTAACAGTAGAATAACAGACTCTCCTTTTAAAATTGCGCCTAATGGACAAAAAGAATACCATTGCATTCCCTTTCTTGTGAATAAATCACTAATTAGAAAGAAACAAAATGTTGACAAACGCAGCCCACACAGGTCCATAAAGCTTGAATTTAGTAACGAGCTGGTACTTTGGGGGTGGCAGTCCCTAGGGGGTGGAGGCAGTGTTTTCTTTATCACACAACCACCCATGCTTCCTCTCATATAGCCCAGTCTGCTCCAGCGCTCTCCCTGACTTGTGAATTTATGGTGATTCCAAATTGCATATTTCTCAGGACATATCCTTACTCTTCTTTTCTTTCCACATACTACTCTACACACACACACACACACACACACACACACACACACACACACACACACATACACCAAAGAACATATACGGCTGTTGAGGCAGTGAGCAATCTTTCAGTGCCAGTTGTACCCATTTCACACATGAATGGGTAAGAGCACCCATTACTGGTGTCTTTCAGCTTAATTGGGAAAAAAATCATTCCCGCTTATCACTGAGTGGGATTCTAAGGTTGGGAATAGCACTTTCCGTGAAATGTTCACAAGTCATAGTGCAGGGGAGACAATCTGTGTTAGATTTTCCTAAAGCCATCAAAGCTAAGTAAAGAAGGAAAACACATGGAGCCTTTGCATGCTGTTGGTGGGATTGCAAAACGGTGTAGCTGCTACAGAAAACAGTACAGAGGTTCCTCAAAGAATGAAAATAGTATTACTCTATGACCCAACAATCCCAGTTCTAGATAATCATTCCAAAGAACTGAAATCGGGGTCTTGAAGAGCTATTAGCACTCCCATGTCCATGGCAGTCCTACTCAGAATAGCCACGATGGAAAACTACCTCAGTGTCTATCAAACGATGAATGGAGAAAGAAAATGTGGTATGTACACACAATGGAATACTACTCAGTCTTTAAAAAAAAAGGAAATTCACAATGTGCAACAACATGGCTAGACTTTGAGGACATTATGCTAAGTAAAATAAGCTGGTCATAGAAAAACGAATGGCCCATGATTCCAATTGTGTGACGTAGGTAAAATCGTCAAGTTCACAAAATTAAGGAGTGAAGTGGTGATTGCCAGGGGCTGGGGTGGGGGGGGGGATAAAGAGGAGAGGCTGTTGAAGGGGAATCAGTTATGCAGGATGAATAGCCCTAGAGATCTGCTGCCCATCATGCCCAGAGTCCAGCAATGCACTATACACTTAAAAATCTGTTAAGAGGATAAATCGCATGTTAAGTGTTCTTTCCACATAAAATAAGAAAAACATGAGCTCTAAATTTCCCTATTCTATCCGCTCACTCCTGCTGGCTCCAGGCCACCATCCCTCTACTGAAATCTCAAGGAAACCTCATTTCCTTCCTCTTATTAAAATACTGAAAAATACAATGGTTCCCAGATGAGCACAAAAGCATGGAAGTCCAGGGATAAAGCTTTCTCCTCCTTCTTCTGCAAACCATAGGAAAACATTTGGACTCCACTTGCCTGGAAATTCTCCCCATAGGAAGAGTCAACCCGCTTAACCCCTCACCCAGGCCATCTTGCTGAAGCAGCTGAAAATAGTCTCTGCGAGAAGACAGAGCAAAGAGGCAAAGGAAGACCTTCCGCTCCCAGGGTCACGAGGCTGCTACCAAATAATCAAACACACATTTCCTATTTCTTGAGATATTTGGGATGTGCCATTGTATTTTAGCACCATGTTTGGAGAACACAACGTTTATCCATTAGCATTTGGCTGTCAGTGTCTAATAAAATGGCAGGCCAATGTTAATTTCATATCGAAATTTTGGGAGCCTTTTGAGTCTGATATTAAGTCGTTTAAAGCAACTATTCCCTTCATGAAAAAGCTGTTTAAAGCAACTATTCCCTTCATGTAAAAGCTGTTTATTTAGAACATCCGCTGTTACATTATTGGACCTAGATTGCATTGAATGTAAAAGACCTTTAATTTGGTTACATGTGTAAGCCAGAAATATTATTGATTTATACCTCGTAATCATTTTTCCAGTGATGATTCCAAAATATCATTTTATACAAAGCTATTTGCAATTTAAACAGATACTGGAGGAATTACAAGCAAACTGTTGTGATGCAATGCTTTGTATACCAGGTAGGAGTTCCAGCAGTTATCACGGCCGTCTTCTAATGTGGAAACCAGAGGGTACAGAGCAGTCTCTAGCTGTTGACCTTCGAGTGCTTCCTCAGCACTTACCCCTTACTAATGTAAACAGTCATTTTATTGTCCGAAGCTCATTTAGTATCAATAAATATTGATATTGAGGCTGACTTATGAACATCTTTCTCCTTTTTCTTTTAAAGTCATAAGCTACAGTATTAGGCTTTGCTGCTTCTCTTTTCCTCTTATTTTTTCATTCATCTAAGAAATGATCGTTGAGCACCTTCTGTGTGCCAGACTCTAAACTTAGATCCACAGATAGCAACTGAACTATCGAGATCTCATTTGTGAATTTCTCCCAGGAACACTGTGCTTTGGAAATGAATTTGCTATAACACTCACAAAATTCAGCAGAACATACACCATTACAGCAGGGCTTAATCATTATGAACGTAATATTAGCACTTGTATATTTATTCATGCTTTGTTAGCTCATTATAAGCACAATTAGAGATATCATCTTTCTTTGATAAAATACTTTTAAAAGTTCCATTACTGAACTGTTCAAAGGACATATGTAGCTGTCTGCAAGTAATAGAGGTTATTTGGAAGATGGCAGAAGATTGTGTCTAATGTCCTTGAGATTTGTTGATAATTATTCAGAAGACTTAATTGCTTTTTAGCAAATTGTTTTCTTTTGAACAGGGTGAAAAACACCATATTTTTATCAGATGGAATGAGAGGTACGCACAGTATGAGAATTACACACAACTTCATAACACATCACAGCTTTGACTTATTTCTAAAGGGTTCCTGCCCCATTTTTTGTTTTTAAAATTAAATTTATTGGGGTGACAGTGGTTAGTAAAATTACATAGGTTTCAAGTGTACAATTCTATAATACATCATCTATATATCACATTGTGTGCTCACTACCTAGCGTCAGTTCTCTTTCCATCACTGTATATTTGACCCCATTTACCCTCTTATCACCCCCTCCCTCCTTACCCTCTGGTAACCACTAAACTGTTGTCTGTGTCTATGAGTTTTTATTTCTTTATTTGTCTTGTTCCTTTGTTTTTTCAGTTTTATATCCCACATATGAGTGAAGTCATATGGTTCTTGACTTTTTCTATCTGACTTATGAGTATTTCATTTAACATAATAATCTTGAGATCCATCCATGTTGTCACAAATGGCACTATTTCATCTTTTTCTTATGGCAAAATAGTATTCCATTGTGTATATATACCACAACTTCTTTATCCAATCATCTAACAAAGGACACTTTGGTTGTTTCCATGTCTTGGCCACCGTGAATAATGCTGCAATGAACTTCAGAAAACGGATAAATATATCTTTATGGATAAATGTTTTCAGATGTGTTGGGTAGATGCCCAGGACAGGGATTGCTGGGTCATATGGTAATTCTCTTCTTCATTTTTTGAGAAACCTCCTTGCTGCCTTCCACAGCGGCTGGTTGTTGCCCCATTTTGATTATAGCTTGTTGACTGGTCATACCTGGAACATGTATATGATTTGTTCTCATTCCCAGTCATTCCTCTCTTTAATCTACATTCCCAGTTCTTCATCACCATAGTGTCCTTTTGGGTCTGGTAATCTGTGTCATCTTTGCTCTAATATTTTATTAGCATTTCTTGTTGAATTTTTCAGCGTTTTTACATCAGCAGTTTTTCACACCTCTAAAAACTTGGTTAAGGAAATAAATACACAGAGATCTACAGGCTCCTTATAAACAGTTACTACCAACCAGTCATCTGTTCATATCAGCAATTTGCAAGTAACATGGTGTGATTTTTCATATATTCCCTGGGTGCTGGACACATGAAATTACATAACCATGTGAAAATTATACTTAGCTTAACCTGAGGGAAACACATATCCCATCATCGTGTCCAAGGAAGTAACATATAGAATAACTAGATTAGCATTTTCTGGTAAAAGTATCATTTCTGGATTGCAGAGTATATTAATAAAATGAAATATTCTTAGCACAAGATATAAAGAGAAGAGACGGCAGCATAGGGAGGAGGAAAGGGGTGGGCTCTGGCAACAGGTAGTTATGGGTTTAAATTACCGTCACTTCTTCCCAGTGTTAATTAAGACTTGACTCACTCAGCTTCAACTTCTTTACCCGTAAAGTGAGGATAATAATAAAACAAATATTATAGGACACCACGTGAATGTTAGTTTCTATCCCTTTTCTTCCTTCAAGGTAAAAACAAACAAACAAACAAACATATGTTTAAAATATTCACCACTCAACACCATAAGACAGCAATACAGTACCAAGTTTGAGCCTAATGTTTTGGAGGATGGAGATTATTAAATTTTCTTGTTCAGAGGAAACGTAATTAACATGATCAGTTTGGAATTTTTTTCATGCCAAATTCGCTTTCTAGTCCTAAAATAATCCCATGCAAATTATTGGCAAGTTGTTTCATGTTCATGCGTAATAAAAAGAATATTTTTTTTTGTACTTAAATGTCAATTTAGTTTTGTTTGGGCCATTTCCTTTGAACTGAATGCAAATGAGTGAGGGTTGCAGCTATTTTATGATCTTCCTTTAATCAAGATCACTACAAAGCATCAGCCCACTGGGTGAGGGGTGACATAAATCATATTAACTTAATTCTGTGTTTCATTAAAGGATTTAGTATTTTTATGAACCAGGGTCTCTGGGTCCATGCCATAGAAACTTCAGTCTCATGCAGGTCTTTTGGATTCAGTGATCTGTAGATCATTTTCTCCGAGGAAGATGGAGTGTTTCCTTCGCCTCATTCTGGCCTCATTTATACATAGCTGCCTTTCAGGAGTTCAGGGGGTTGGAAAAGGCAGTGGGGTCCCGGACCCAGAATGCAAAGGAGAAATCCAGATTTCATACAGCGTGTTGGATATAAAAGTGTAATAATTTCTGCATCCTTTTTCTCCACACATTTAAAATCCTTCTATGATTTCTCTATCTGCCTGCTTTCTTAACAATCCAGAACACAAAATTGGCAGTAAAAAATCCACTGAACAATACTGCTTAAATATCCCTTTTTACTTAATACCATCTACAATTGGAGAATATATATTTTTTTCTTTTCTATTCCTATAAGATGAATAAACTGTGGCAAACCAAGCCTGAAAATTTTTCTGTATTTCCATCCTTCAGGTACTTCTGTTTAGTATCTAAATATTTATAGTTTCTTTTCAAATGGCACACCCAAGAATGCTTCAATAATATTCATGAGAACCTAGAAATTATTAAGAAAAGAATCTTTGCCTCCTGAAGAAGGAGAATGAGAAAAGCTGGGAGAAAGGTTGAGCCCCAACTTTACAAAGGTGTCAGACTGCGAGGTGGTTATCACCGTAGAAAACCTTTTGACTGGATTGTTTGCAGTTCATAATTCACTGGGAGAAATTTGTAGTGGTTTTTATTCTTTCTTACTATCTCTTGACTTGGAAACAATAGATCTTTTTTTTTTTTTGTCAATCTCTATTTTTTTCATCAGATTTATTTGATTCAATTATAAAACCATAGAACTCCACATTCTAGGGAATTCGAGAGCCTTCGGTTCGACCACTCATTCTGTAGTGGAAAAACCTAAGGGCCGAATGGTGAGAAATCTTGCCCAGGGTCACGCTGCAGAGCTGGGACTAACATTACCACGTGGAGATGGCTTCGTGCACACTTTCTCTCAAGAGAGAGCCTTTCCTGTTCAAGTTGGCAGACACATTCAGGTTCTCTCTGACCATCCTCATCTTCTGGCATCCCTATTAATGCAGATGTCTTTATAAATGTTAAGCTAAAAAGTATAGGACCCATTATTGCTTTGCTTTGTGTTGGCTCTACTTAATTTCTCCAGATCGCTAACACTTACTATTTTATGTTTTCTTTTCGCTTCTCGATATGAGTTTTTGAAACTGAAATTCTTATAATTTATATAATTGTTCACTGTTTCTCTCTCTTCTCTTTTCTTTTGTAGCCTGTCAAAGCCAAAATATCATTTGGGGCAATGCCAGCTATTTTCCCACCTAGCCAGAAAAATAAATGTGTTTTGCCCCACTGGATTAACTGTAAGAAGTTCATTTTATATATACACACACAATTTAGCCTTAAAATATGTATCCAACCATGATAATGGCTGAATACAGGGATAATAATGGTTTGCAGATTTATCAGCTGAGTTCTAATTAATAGTCACATCATTGATACATAACATTTACACTTAATGAATCAGTTCAATTCTTAGTAAATGCCCCCATCGGTGATTGGCATTTTTGAGTCCAAATACCCAACTTTAATTCTCTTTTTTGTTTCAGTATCACAGCATGTTTTAAATTTCAATATTTTCTATACCTAAAACAGAATGCATTATCCTTTAATGTCTCTGTAGTAAAGAAGCTTACCTACCACAAATAGTTCAATATACACTTCTTAGTTTGTCGCATTTTCAGATAGAGTATTACTATATTTGGCGTGCTCTCACAAAACAATGATGCAGACGTAATTTCAAAATTACGTCTCAGATTACTAAAATGTTCTTTGTGAATTGAAATCTTTGCGAATTGATCTAATAATAATAATAATAATAATTCGTGAACCACGTTTGGAAGGACAAAACATCCTTCTATATTTTCAGCTTTAATTCTTCACTCCTTGCTGGCTCTCTGGCTCAGAGAAAATCAGTTAGGAATTCTGCGTCTCACTTTGCTCACCTATAAAAGAAGAACAGCAATAATAACAATAATAATCTTCCCACCTATCTCACAGGGTTTCCACATCACTACGCTAGCTTTCCACATCCATATGGAACAGTTGTCCCGCGAGATACCCAGTCTACCGTTATTGCCCCCACCACCGAAATTTGCACCAGTTAAGTAAAAACAATAAAAAAGACCCTCGGGATCTATGCAAGTCATATACAGGTTTGAATTAAAACATCATTGCCATTTTTTTTTTTTTTTATCCAGTAGCTTACATTTCTATTTTGGAGCCAAGTATGAACCTTTGAAGAGAAAGGTGACAGGATTATCGATCAACAGTGTTTTTTATTTTGTGTTGGAGACATAATGGGGTCGTAACTGTTAGGGTTCCTAAACCTCTTATGAAAGAGACAGTTATTTGGCTGTAACCTGGTCATGGGAGAAAACCATCATATTGGCTCAACCATAAATGATAAAGAATGAGATGGGGGGAGAAAAATCTGACCTGAAAAGATAATCAACCTAGAAATCCAGAAACTACAGGGCTCAGGGGAGGAATTGAGTCTGCAGCCAAATCTCTTCTTAATTTTGTTAATCAGACATTTGTCAGCACAGGGCACTTTCTGCAAGTGTTGAGAAAAAAATCAGAGCTTGTGACTCGGGCCTGGGACGCATCTTATTACTTTCATTATCACTGGGGGGCATTGCTCAAGTTGACTTCCTAAGAGGCATTTGGGCTTCGGTCGCTTGCATGAAGATAATTATTTCTGTCATGATGAATAATTTACCATCATTCCCAACTCCCACCCTCAGACCACTCATGGCTTTCAATAAAAGCAGTCTCTGTGACATAACAGCTTCTCTATTTTTATGGACCTGGCAGAAAATGTAATGAAAACAGCAATGTTCCCAAACCTTCCATCCCCAAATTATCGGTTGGTATCACTTGCTTTTTCCAATGTAGCACTATAGACTATTGGCACTGAATGTTCCCTTAGACAACTATAAAAGAGACAAATGAAGCTTAGATTAATTCAGTACCGTGGTCAGGTCACACTGCTATTAATTAGAGTGGAGTTTTAGACCTAGATTTATCTCCTGTTGCAATTATTTTTTCTCATCTATCATCTCTCTAATTCTAGTGAAAATATTGTGTAACAAAAAAGTCTGGGAAGCAGGGATGGTGGCCCGGAGCTATCACACACTGGCTTGGTAACCCCAGCCATGTCAGAGCTTTGTTTTTTTCATCACTACATTGGGTCTGATAACTTAAAAAATTGTGAAACCATCTCAAACTTAGAGAAAAGTTGTAACTTCGGTTCAAAGAACTTTTCTTTCCCTGAATCTTTTGAGAACAAGTTGCCAACACAGTCAGCATGGTGTTCCTTCAACCTGAATACTTCAGAGTGTATATCATACAAACGAGGGTATAATGTTCCCTACAACCACCCAAATCAGGATGTATTCATGTTTCACCACTTCTGTCAGTAATGTCCCTTTTAACACAGGGAACCAGTTCCAAATCTCACGTTGTTTTCGGTTGCCATGCCATTTTAGTTGTCGTGTCATTCATTTCCTTCAACCCAGGAGTCTTCTGGGTCTTCTCTTGATCTTCTTGACCTAGACTCCTTTGAATATTATAGGCCACTTATTTTATAGAATTGGCCTCAGTTGGGGTTTTTTCTGATGTTTCCTCGTAATTCCATTCAAATCTTTGACAGCAGTGTCACAAACGTACTGCTGTGTTCTTTAGACTGCCTTCTATCAGGTGGTGTAGGATTCGATTGTCCCATTACAGATGTCGTTAATACGTTGACTTGATTAAGGTGGATTATCCACTTTAATGACATTCTCCCTTCATAATTATTAGGTATCTTGTGGAAAGATACTTTGAGACTATGTAACTATCCTGCTCCTTACCACACTTCCTATTCATATCAAGACAAACTCATGGTTTCCTATTTTATTCAATGGGATAACGTTCTTTATAGTCATTATTTATATATTCCAGTTGTTCTTGATTTGGCCATGTGGGAGCCCCTTCAAGCTGCCTGCTGTGTTCTTGTGATATGTGCCCATCATTCTGTGAGTACTTCATTACTTTTTGGCACAACAAGATATTCCAAACTCATCTTGTACTTTCCCAGTGTCAAATCTGTAATCAGCCACTTTTTTCCAAGGAACCTTGAACCTTGTTAGTAGATAATGGTATTTAGAAATCGTATCTGGCAGCTAAGCAGGCTCACTGTATACGCATACCCACATTTACATCTATATTTATTTCTATCGTTCTCTCTAGACACTACATTGAAAACCATAGGTTCACACCAATACCTCCAAATCCAATAAAAAACACAGGGGGTAATTCTAGTTCTTTTAGTTTGTTTTATTTTTTAAATCGGTATTTAAAACTCCCTTCTCTGGTAAGGAGAAAGATGGTTTCCATTATTCTTAATATGCTTATTTGTCTGATCCGTGCCCGCAGATCTAACAGGTCTCCCATGCTACTGGCCCCCTCCCCATGGAGATGCCCTCCTCACTCTGTGTGAGCCCTCACACCTTCCCTGGGCCTCTCTCCTATGGGGGTTTCCTCCTCACTTCACTTCAGCTCTGATACAGACATCCTCCTCATTCTACTCGGATTCCAAGACCCCATGTGGACTATACACTTCATCACCCCACTTGGGCTTCAGCATTCCACTCTGAGCCACCGCACGTCCCCCACCTCTACACATACTCCTTGCTCTGTGACTTAAAGGCTTTTTGACTGAATTTTCCTAATAACTTTTTGGTCTTGCCTCCCTCCCAAGATAGCTATAAATGTTAGATGAAACAAGAGGTTTCATCAATGAACACTTTGCAAACTAGGAAGTTTAATGTCCTGGCTAGAGAACTTCTTTTACACTAACAAGCCTGTCATGTGCCACGCTGGCTCTGTTGAAATGGGATTTGTCAGCTCACACCCTGCAGTGCTCTGCTCTGAAGTCCTTCACCACCAGCTTTGGGACAACCCTCCCAGCTGTGCTTACAGCTCCTCTCTTAGCCCCAGTCTCGGCATGAGTCCACCCTCATGCCAAACACCCTACCTCTGCTATGCTCTTCCTTTCTCCATTGTCCTTCAGGACAATCCCCACAGGACTTATGTTGGCTTCTTGGGGAAGACCGAGACATAAATGAGTGTAAGATATTAAGAGTGATGTTCATGTACTCTTCTCATCTATTTGTTAAGATAAAACTGGTTTCTATAGTAAACAAATCCAAAATGTACACTAAATCACGTGATATAGAATATTTGTTTCCTACTTCCGTGAATTCCAAAATGGGTGTTCGTGTTTGGTGGACAGCTATGTTTATTGACCAGACTTGCCACAACAAAGTACCACCAACTGGGTGACGTAGACAATAGAAATGTATTATCTCCCAGTTCTGGAGGTTACAAAACCAAACCTGAGGAGTCCGGCAGGGTTTGTTCCTTCTGAGGGCTTGAGGGAGACTCTGTTCTGGGACTCTCTCCTGGGCTTGTAGATGGCAGTCTTCTCCCTCTGTGTTTTTTCATGGTCTTTCCTCTGTGTCCAGTTTCTCCTTTTTGTAAGTATGCTGGTTGCATTGTGTTAGGACCAATCCTAACGACCTCATTTTAACTTGATTATCTCTGTAGAGACCCTGTCTCCTAGTAAGGTCACAGTCTGAGGTCCTGGGGATTAAGACTTCAACATATGAATTTGGGGGAACACGAGTCACCCCTCAGCAATGGCCCTTCTCCTTATATTGATTCAGAGACCCAGACCCCTTCAGTCTTGTAGCAGGATCAACTTCGGCAAAGACTTGCAAGATTTCTGTGGCTGGGTCAAGCTGGTGGAAGGAAAAAGAAGAGAGAATATCAAACATTGCCAGGTTTTGTGGGTCTGAGCTGGAAACAAGCATGTCACTTGCTTTCCATTGGCCAGAACTCAGTTGCATCACAATGGAGAGCAATGGAGAATGTAGACTAATGGTGTGTCCAGAAGGAGAGGAATGGGTCGTGGTGATCAGCTATGTGGTGTCTTCCATTTCCCTTCTATGCCAATTACCCAAGAAAAACACTGTAGTCAGGAAATTAAAATTAGAGTTTTGATTGCAAGTCCTTCATAGAGAAGAAAACATAAAAGATACCATTTATCTACACATCTTAGGATGTTCCCGGTGTTTTAATCACCACTGTGTACTTTGCCCAAAACCGATAGTGAAAAAAAGAGAAGTAGCGTGGTGCCTGCACAGTTCCGTGCATCCGAGATTCTGCTCTGGGGTGAAAGAAAACCCATGTCGGATCTGGCATAGTGGCTGCTCCCTTTAATTTGCCTGAATGGATTGTTCAGACCTGGATTAGAAACTCTAGCATTCTCCTGGGAGGTCATTCTTCTTTCCCTGGGGCTCCGGTCATCTTTATTTTATAATAGTGAGGATGGCTGTAACCACCAGCTGGGTGCTGGTAAAACCGAGCATTATCTTACAAAACTGAAATTCATTGTAAGGACTTTTTTTTTAACACTGTTTTGCATAACAATATTTTTAATGGGGTGATTCCTACCAACTGGTTCACAAAACTCTTGTCATTTTTTAAAGCAGAATTAAATAATACCCGGCAGCAGAGTATGGAAGGCATAAATTACAGATGGCAGGAGGGCAAAGACATTGTGTGGTGAATACATTAAAGTCTTCAATTATGAGGCCAGTAAGCGAGGTATGAGGACGGAAAGCTGAGGCCACTAGAGAGAGATGTTTTCAGATGACATTGGAATCGGGATGAGACTTCATTAGATACTAAGACCCAAGAATTAAGAGTGCACCTTTTAGTTCTTGTGTCTTACTACAAAAGAGGAGCATTTTCTTGGACACAAAACATTACTATAAAAATGTAAGCATTTAAAAAAATCGTCCACTAGATTGCAAAGTCCTAAAAAGACAGGTATGGGCCTGGTCATGCTTATAAGATAAACAGAGCTTGGAACGCATTATATAGTTTATAGGTGGTAATGAAACATACAGAGGGCTGGACGCTTTGGTCCCAAGAAGTCTGAGCTCACCTTAACTGTAACCTCAAATTAAAATGAGGTCCTGTTCGAAGCCTAGACATTGGATGGATGATAAGTGTGATTTCTCTGCATTCTTTACCTTTGTAGGGATGTTAAGCACTGCTCGTCCAGCTCCAGAAATAGCTCTCAAAACTTGGTGTAGGTGCCTGATCATTGCACTGTACACCTGAAGCTGAATGATACTGACTGTCAGCTATAATTTAATATATATATATGTATATATACATATATATATATACATATATATATATATATATATATATTCACAGGATGTGGAGTACAGCATAGGGAATAGCGTCAATGGAATTGTAACAGCTCTATACACGATGTTAGAGGGGTAGTAGATTGGGGGTTATCACTTTGTGAGGGGTGTAAATGTCTATTACATGGTTTTGTACACCTGAAATGGAAAAAACAAACAAACAAACAAACAAACAAACAAACAAATACCTTGGCCTTTCTCAGCATTTATATAGAGTTGATCTTCAGTGTTTCTTGCCAAGGCTACTCACAGCCTCTTACTAATCCTGCTGCCTCTGATCTCAGTCTCTTCTCTCATCCCCTCCACTCCATACTGCTCCTAGGGTCATAGCTTCTAAAATGTAAGACCGGCCATGCAGGCTCCATCATAGTTTTCTTACATGACAAATTGATCCTACAGGATAAACTCCAAAATCTCTAATATGCCCTAGGAGATTCTAAAGCCATCTCAAGCATGGCTTCCTATGCAGTCCATGCTTCAGCTTCACTAGACAGCTCGGCCTAGTAAAAAAATATTTACAAGGAAAAACTAAATAGAATCAAAATACTTCTAGAAGAAAACAACACTGTGATGGTGATTGCATATATAATATTGGAGAAAGATAATATGTTCTGAGCATGATATGAAAACCAAGAACCATAAAGGAAAAGATCAGTAATAACTACATAACATACAAAATGAAATGACATATAACAAACTGGAAATATTTAATATATACATGTAATAGATAAAGGGTTTGTAACTCTCTTATAAAATTATAAGTAAAAAGCTCTTATAAATCAAAAAGGTAAAAATCGAAAGAGAAAATATATAAAAAGATTTATCTCTCTTTATTTTCTGTTACCTTAGTGTTTGCTTCATATATTCGAAGTGTTTAGTGCATGCAAAATTAGTATTATTATATCTTCTTAATCGATTGACTCTTTTATCCTTATTAAACATACCTCTTTAACCCTAATAACATTCTTTGTCTTTAAGTCAATGTTGTCTGACATTAATATAGTGTACTGTTTGCATGGTATATCTTTTTTATACTTTTACTTGTAATGTTTAGATATCTTTATATGAAAGCGTACTTCTCTTAGATAGTATATTTTGGATCTTGTTATTTTATCTACCTTGAAAAATCTCTGCCTTTTAATTTGGGTGTTTAGACCATTTACACTTAACATAATCATAAGTACTGTGTTTAAGCCTACTATCTTCCTATTTGGTTTCTACTTGACTCATCTGTTCTTTGGAGGGTGACCCCCCACCCCTTTTCCCGCCTTCCTTTGTATTGACTGAGTTTTGTTTTTGTTTTTTTAATAATTTTCTTTCATCTCCACAGTTGGAATTTTGGCTATGTTCCTTGTTTTGCTTTAGTGGTTGCTGTAGGGACTACACTATGCATTCTTATCCCTGTTTACATTTACCATGATAACAGAATGAAAGGGGGAATTATATAATCATCCCCCCAAAATATATATATGTATATATGACAAAATATTAACACTTATGTATAATAAAAACTTGTAGAAAACTAGGAATAAGGGGCACTTCCCTAATCTGATAAAGGGCATATATGAAAAACCTACACACTCCGGGATGAAAGACTACATACTTCTACCTTGAAATCAGGATTAAAAAAATGGATGTGTTTTTTTCCTATTTCTATCCAACATTGTGCTGGGGCAGGAAGTGGGGGGTGCAAGAGTCTTGCTCAATAAGGTAAGAAAAAGAAATACAGATTGGAAATACAAGTTGTTTTTATTTGAAGATGATATAATTGTGCATGTAGCTAATCCTAAGGCATCTACAAAAACAGCTACTAAGTATAATAAGCACACGAAACGCAAGCTCAATATACAAAAATTAATTTTATTTCTATATACCAGCAATGAACAATTAGAAGAAAACATTTTTTAAAATAATACTATTTGCAATAGCATCAAAATAATAAAATAATAAAATATGTATAAGACTTGAATGCTGAAAATCACAAAACTTCATGGATTGAAAGACTCAACATTATTAAAATATCAATCATCTCTAAATTTATCCATATAGTCAAGGCCATTCTAATGTCATTCTTACATGTTTCCTTATATAAATTGACAAACAAATTCTAACATTTATACAGGAATACAAAGAATGTAGGATGCCCAAAATAATTTTGATAAAGGAGAACTCATAATGCCTGATTTTAAGTATTACAAAAAAAAAAAAACTATAGTAATCAATAAAATGTGGCAGTAGCATAAGAATAATGGAACAAAATGCAGAAATAGAACCACACATAGAAATAGAATAAGGGAACTAAATGCAGAAATAGAACAACGCATATGTAATTAAGTGACTTTATTTATAAAAAGGAGCCAAAGTAGTATAATGAGGAAAAGATAACCTTTCAGTAAATGGTGCTGAAACGAACGAAAATGAACCACAATTCTTTTTTTTTTTATGAAGCTCCATTTATTAAACTGTAAGTTCAGTGAGCTAACATTCTATCTAAATTTATTTATTTATTTTTTTAAATTAAATTTATTGGGGTGACAATTGTTAGTAAATTTACATAGATTTCAGGTGTACAATTATGTATTACATCATCTATAAATTCCACTGTGTGTTCACCACCCAGAGTCAATTCTCTTTCCATCACCATATATTTGATCCCCCTTACCCTCATCACCCACCCTCCACCCCCTTACCCTCTGGTAACCACTAAATTATTGTCTGTGTCTATGAGTTTTTGTTTCTCATTTGTTTGTCTTGTTCCTTTGTTATTTTTGGTTTATATACCACATATCAGTGAAATCATAGGGTTCTCTGCTTTTTCTGTCTGACTTATTTCGCTTAGCATTATACTCTCAAGATCCATCCATGTTGTCACAAATGCTCCTATATCATCTTTCCTTAACGCCGAATAGTATTCCATTGTATATATATACCACAACTTCTTTATCCATTCATCTATCAAAGGACATTTTGGTTGTTTCCATGTCTTGGCCACCGTAAACAAAGCTGCAATGAACATTGGAGTACACGTGTCTCTATAGAGAAATGCTTTCAAATTTTTTGGGTAGATACCCAGGAGAGCGATTGCTGGGTCGTATGGTAATTCTATTCGTAATCTCTTGAGGAACCTCCACACTGCCTTCCATAGCGGCTGCACCAGTCTGCATTCCCACCAACAGTGTATGAGGGTTCCTTTTTCTCCACAGCCTCTCTGACACTTGTTACTATTTGTCTTGTTGATGAAAGCCATTCAGACTGGGGTGAGGTGATATCTCATTGTGGTTTTCATTTGCATTTCTCTGATGATTAGTGATGTTGAGCATTTTTTCATATGTCTATTTGCCATTTGTATGTCCTCTTTGGAGAAATGTCTCTTCAGCTCCTCTGTCCATTTTTCAATTGGGTTGTTTGTTTTTTTTGTTGTTGAGTTTCATGAGTTCCTTGTATATTTTGGATATTAGACCCTTATCAGAGGCACTGTTTGCAAAAATCTTCTCCCATTCAGTTGATGAACCACAATTCTTACCTCACATCATTTACAAAACTATTTCAAAAAGAATCACAGACCTAAATGTATTTGATAATATTAGAAAACTTCAAAAAAAGATAAACAACCTGATAATCTCTACAACTTTGTGGTATGCAAAGATCTTAAGTAGAACACAAAAAGTATGAACCATAATAGAAAAAAGTTGGTACTTTGGACTCCATCAAAATTAAAAGTTTCTACTCTTTGGAACACACCATTAAGAAAATGAAAAGGCAAATCACAGACTAGGAGAAAATAATACAGAGGGTGCCAAAAAATATATATACACATTCTAAGAAAGGAAAAAAAAACTATTAAAATTGTAGTACTCAATATATATACCGATAACAAAAGATGAATACAAGTCACGTTTGACTTCTGGAGTTACAAGAGATGTTCAAAGTGGTTACCATCAGCGTGATTTTAATACAGTTTTTTCCTTTCTTAAAATATGCATACATTTTTTTGGCCCCCTCTGTATGTATGACAAGGATTTGTATCCATTGCCTATAAAGAACTCTACCAACTCAACAATAACCCAATTAAAGAGAAGGCCACATTTAAACTGACATTTCACAAAAAGAAGATGTATGATTGGCCAATAAGAACATGAAAAGATGCCAAATATCACCAGCCATCCACAAATACAAATTTAAACCACAATGAGAGATTACTACACACCCATTAGAATAGCTAACATGAAGGGGTGAAATCATTCTGTAGGGTAATGTTGCAATACTTAGCCAAAGCCTTAAAAATGTATGTATTCTGTTGTTTTCCCATTTGTTTCTAGGACTTATTCTAAGTAAATATTTTAAGTATACAAAGATTTAGCTGCAAGAATGCTCATCCACGTGATTTGTTTATGATAGCAAATATTGAACATAAATGGTCTAACAATAGGAAAAAGGTTAAGTAAATTATATTCAAAGGTTAAGTAAATTATATTCATGCGATAAAATGCCATTCAGCCACTAAAAAGGATGGAAAATTACATTTGTTAATATCAAAATGCATTCATATCTTACTAAATTACAAAATGCTTATAAAACTGTACGATACGATCCTACTTTTGTACAACTGCTCACAGTAAACAGGTAGGAAATTCAATAAGTTATTATCAGTAGCTTTACCAGGGGGATAGGATTGTGATGATTTTTTCTTCTTTTAGTTTATCTGCATTTTCTCATTAATTTCAAATGCACATACACATGTTTGTGTAGTGACGAAGTAGGAGTTTATAATATTCTTACAACTGTTGTGTTCTTAAAAAGGAAAATAAAGAGTAGCATGGAGGGGCCAGGTGCCACGTGCTTATCTTAATAATGTTGATATGGCAGAGACCTCACTTTTTTAGTCCGTGTCTTGAACAGACTCCAAACCTAGGCCCAGAGCTCGTCCTCAGTCATCCCATTGCCATCTGATTTCCTACTTCAGGTCTTCCTGACACGAATTATTTTGTCAGTTCCCTCAACCGAGACTCTTTTTGCTAAATCCATTTTGGAAGAAAGATGATTTAGGAAAAGCAACCAATGTTAATGCTGACGATATAGTGGATTTAGGCTGAAATTACTTCATTACTTGGGAATGTTAACTCCACAGTATTGAAACTCCATGAAAAGAGCTGTCTACCATAAAATTATAAGAGCCTTCCAATTTCACCTGGTGTTAAAGGGTACCTGGGAGATCGTAGCACCTGGTGGATAACATGGATAAGTAAAGTCATCACAATTGAATACCCATGATTGGAATTCCTTGAGACCCTTCCAGATGTTTAGTAAGTATCTTTGAAATAATTTGAACACTAGAACTGAGAATTGCTATGTAAATGAGGCGTGACAGCTATGTGAAGTCTTACCAGGAAAGGGTCAAAGAATCGGATTAATTAGCTTGGTGAGAAGAAAGTTGAAGAACAATTTAATAACTGTCCTTAAGAATCTGAAAGATTATTCTACATAGGCTGTTTCCCAACTGTCCTCAATATCCATGGAGAACAAAGCTTTTGAGGCAGCAAAGAGTTGAAGAAGGCATGGTTAAGAACTTCCTGATTCAGCATTGCAACAGTCCACCAAGGGATGAGATATTCGTTCCCGGAAACCTTTCCAAATAGAATACACAACCCACTCTTTGATACCTGGATCTAGTCCTGCATCAAAGAATTAAACAAATGGCCCTTGTGTTTTTTCCCTTCCAGTCAGTCTATCAGAAGCATGTAGAAGAAAGTCACTAAGATGGCCACAAAGTGCTTACTGTTACTTTTTCTAAATATTATGTGTAAGAATGATGCTGATTAAATTTAGAGCTCTATATATTGCAGAGGTTGTATATTTTTAGGCTTCAAAATGCAGCCAATCAAAACACTTCCTAATGCAAAGAAATTTAAAAATAACATGTACACTTTGGACCCTGGAATGAAGTTTCCTATCACCCAGCACCAACCAAGCCAGTATCTAAACCTTTGCCAGTTGTCAAGCCATAAATCAAGAGAGGTTGTGTGCCCTTCAGTAGAAATCAGTCTTCTCCAGTTCTGGCCACAAACAATAAAAAAGCTAAGAAAGTTCATTTATTTCCCCCGAACCATTTCAAAATGACACTTTTGTTTGGAACGTTCCAAGACCTAAGGTGCAGTTAGATCCCAGTAGACAAAATATTCAACAACAACAAAACCACAGAATGGAGTATTAACCACACCCTGGTGAATTTCATAGAAACAGGCCGGTAGTGCATTCAATTAAAACTTCAGTTTATTTAAGACTCAGCCCATGAAAACGTTCCCCAAAGTTTCAGCTATGAATAGTTTTCTTGTGCAGTTTTCCTGCAGCTTTCCAAACCTTAGCCTCAGGGCTCCAAACATTCTGCATAAAGCACAAGAGCTTGGAAGTGGGACTCAAGGGTCTGGAGATGGGTTTTTTCTTCTCCTGCAAAGCCTTTAGGAAAACAAGCTGCTAGCAAACTTTTGTGCCCCAGTCCAATTCCAGAATCCCAGAGCAGTAATTAACGATTAGCATTGGCACCAAAATAAAGCACCAATATCTTTTGGCAAAGAGGCAAACACAACACATGAGGCACTTAGCATTAGTTAATGAACAATCATTAATTAGTCAACTCTGAAATAAATAGCCATCTTCAGTTTTGGCGGAGACTATTTACTTCCAAATTATTCTTTCATTACCAGTAACAAGCAATTTAGGGGCTGTGTTATGGCGTCAATTTTATTAATGTCACACTGGTAAGGCTATTGTAACAGTCATATGGCCCACAGCTGTTAAAAGCGTTTTTCTTATGTATTAATAATGTATGTATGGTAGGTTTTAATATTCTATGTCATAAGCTGCAGTGCTTTATATGTAGGACCGGCTAAAAGATTAGCCAGTAATGAATCCATCACTCTTTTCTCATAATAAAGACTTAAATAACATCTCCTTGCATTTTGCAAAGACATTTGTGCATGTATATCTTTATTACCAAAATCTTATTGTTAGGCACTATTATTAATTATAATTTACAAAACTGCTCAAGAAGAGCCTTAATAAATTTCTGCATGTTTTATGGATCTCTTTGAAAAGGAGATGGAATCATATCTTTCTGATTTTCCAGTTGGTTCTGGGTAGAAGGTGAGAGCAGCAAGCAGTTTTCACAGCGACTATTTCAGCTAATTAAGGATGATATTGGGCAGACTCTCCCAGTATTTTTGTTTTACTGGTGAAAAGAGACTTTAGGAAATCCGTGCTCAGCTCCAAAAAAATCAGGACAAATAAGGCAACAAATAGAATAGTTACACATTTGTAAAATCAATATGTAAAAATCTGGGTATATGTAAAAGATAAATTTAAAATAAAAGTGCTCTTATAAAAAGAAGGACTCCACTGGAAAGCCTTATAATAACAAACTCCCCTTGGTATTGTTAACTGTAAATGTTGATATACGATTAACTTGTCAGGAATACGCATCTTACTTAAGAAAGCGACAGAGGGCATAGCGGCAAGAGGGCAGTCTTTGTCATCTAAACAGACCAAGTTCAAAATCTTTGAGTGTGGGAAATTCATTTCTGTGAACCTCGTTGCTCATCTTTAAAAAGGGTTAATAAGCTATACTGTCAGGTTTATCATGAGGACTAAATTAAATAAAGTATGTAAAATGCAAGGTTTACAGAAGATCTTCAATTAGTATTACACAGGTATCACTATTCCCCACTCCAGGTAGTGAGAGTGTGGGGGGGACCTGAGAAGGAATGCCTCGTCCGAGCTACCCACTGAGCAAATTGCAGTCCACTGAGCAGCGTGCACAGGCCACAGGTTGTAAGTCTCCAAATCCTTCTTTTTCTCACGAAAGCGTCTAAAGGACTCTACTGGGTGGGGACTTGGTTATCTTTATTTTTTTTTTAATGGATTAAAATGAGAAAAGAAGAAGGGAAAGGACTTTTTTAAAGGAGAAAAGGGTGAAATTATTTCAAGCCAACAAGAAAGCATGATGGAACAAAGTCTGCAAGAACTTGGAGTCATTTCCAGCAAGCATGCCATCCTTGTAGAAACAAAGTGAATATTTATAAGTAAATGGAAGGCCAAGCTCGAGAAGCTGACTTTTATGTTTCCAAAGAAATACCAGAAAAATCGTCTGAAAGAGTTTTCTCAATGAAGGGATGAGTAAGAGCAGGGTAAGGATGTGTGGTGTGAACAGAGGAAAACAGGCTGACACCAGTGTCCCCTCCCTGCTTCTGATTCCAAACACGGTGTTGTCTCCTCATCTGACTTAAATTTGCAGCTCACTTGTATGTTCCATGGATGATTGCTCATCTCTTCTGTAACATTAATCTTCCCCTTTCTCCTCTCCCACAGCTGACACAGTATTCTGCTTCTCTCTGTCACATCTCCAGGGTCTCCTTTTCTTGGCTTCTTCATGTTCAAGAACCTTTGAACATCTTATATCTGAAAACCTCTTCCCCCAACCCCTGCTTTTCTTTTTTCTCCTTTCCCGTAGAGTCCTGTCCCGTGTTACTCGTGTCGTTACTCATCGTAAGTCTTGAAAAGGTGTTTTAGGGGATCCCCTCTCTGCCTCTCCCTTTCAAGTCTGGGTCCCTAAAACATTCTACTGGAACTGCTGGAATAAGGGTTGTTTTTACAGAAGAACTTACGTAGAACGATAGAATCAGAAGCTTTCTTTTGTCATCTAATCAAAAATTATGATGATTGTTGTTGTTGTTGTTATATGGTTTGGCTACTAAAAAGCTCTGAACAAATTTGCTGCTCAAATGCAGGAATCAGTGAGAGTAGATACTGTTTGCTGGTTTTTTACCTGGCATCCATGTCTTCCCTTTTTATTCCTAAGAGAATCCCGACTTTTTTAAGGTGTGCCCACCCACCTAGTATCGCTTTGTTCTTCAGGGGAAGGCGACTTTACCCCCAAGGAGAAGAAATTCCCTCAAATGTCCCATGTCCCCACACCACCCCACTGCTCTACCTATATGTCTGCCATTTTCTTTTGACTCTGATCCATCCAGGTGAGTATGCCACCTGAGCAGTTCCAATCAGACGAAAGAGGGGGAATTAGATTCCATGATAGATGATGAGGTTTCACTGTCTCTCTTACTTTATATAAAAGCACGCTATCCCAGCCATCTTGCAACCATGACAAGACCCAGCCTTGGGATAAAACTCACACACTGAGAATAGGCAGACCAGGAGATGGGAAGAAATGAGTTCTTAATGACGTCATTGACTGCCAGACACAGCAGTCCTGGAGCTGGCCTGACCTTCTTCCAGACTTTTTGTTTGGTGAGATGACCCAGTCCTCCAGCTGATGGACATACTTTTCTATGAAGGGGCCAATAGTAAGTATCTTAGGTTTTGAGAGCCACAGAATCTCAGTTCAATGCTGTCATTGTAGTGGGAAAACAGCCATTACAATATGTGAAGGACTGGGTGTGCCTCTGTTCCAGTAAAATTTCATTTACAAAATCAGGTGCTTTGCTGGATTTGCTCCCGTTGAGGGTTTTTATTCATTTTAGTCATCCTGACAGATCAACTAACCCCAGACACCTGACTGTAGTACAATCTTCTTGTGCTATAAATGTTAAATATTTAAAAAACTTGCATTGCTGTTTTGTTTGTTTTATTTTGAAATATTGTGTTATATTGAATCCTTTTTGGAAACATAAACATGATAAATTTTTTAAAAACAGACAAATCAGCAGAATTCTTTACACAATTAATTATTCCTTCTTTCTCCCAACCTTCAAATGTTCTCTCATTCCCATCAACATTTGGTACATGCTCAAGAATCTTTGACCTTAAAATCCGTGAGGCTTCTCAATTACTTCAGCTACAGCTATACTTCTCCCCATCTTTGCAAACACTCTTATCACCATCTACTGACTTCCAAATTCAGCGCCAACGTTTCCATTGAGCTCCAGATTTGCAGATCCAATACGCTAGTTAACATTTCTGTTTTTGACCTCTCAAAAGCATCTCCAAATGAACTCAATGTATGGCCCCATCAACCATCCAATCACTGTAGTCAAAACCAGGAGTCACTGTTGATAACACCCTGTTCTTTACCCCTTTCTTCTACTAACTCATAAACCTCTTCTCTTGTTTTGACTCCCAATTACTTCTTTCCATTTCCTCCACCTCAGCCCGAGGACCAGCTGGTGCATTTCTTTCTTGCCTAGACTGTTGCAAGAGTCTACCAAATAATCTGTCACCTTCTTTTACTCAGGTGCCACCCAGCTTGTTTTCAAGGGGAGCATGAGTCGTCTTTTCGTAATACAAGCTGTGATCATAAAAGCTCCTTGCTTAAAATCCTTTTACGGCTTTATTGCTCTGGATAAAGTCTAAAGTCATAACCCCCATGACCTAAATGTCCTCCATTGCCTTGCTCTGCCTGCCTCCCCAGCCATACTGCCCATCCTTACTCTGTGTGTTCCTGCCTCTTAGCTTCTCTCTGTCCTCTGCGTGCCCCGTGCTCTCTCCTATCACAGGCCTTTGACCGTGCCTCCAGGAATTCAGTTATGCCCTCGGAGCAGCAAGGAGTGACAGGGGTTGACACATTCTTTTATAGGCACGTCTCCTACTTACCAGCCATTTAATCAGTGTGTATTGAGTGTTTTGTGTCCTTCTCTCTTTCTCCCTCCCTTCCTTCCATCTATAGGATGCTTAGTAAGTATTTTCCTTGTGGAAGGCCGTGGTTAGAGCTTTTGCAACACAGGATGGCGTTGGTAACCATCTGACTTGAATTCCATAGAGCACATGATCCTAATAGTAGTAGTTAGAAGCTATAATAATTCTAATAAAGCTAATATTCACCAAATATTTATTATGTACCAGGCACTGTGCTGAGTCCGTGGGCTAATCTAGCTGTTGTAACAACACTACTGTGTTAGAATTATTATCACCATTTTACAGATAAGGAAACTGAAGCTTCCATTTTCTCCACGTCCCACTCCTAGCAGTTGTCAGGAATATGACACAAATCCCTTCAACTTGACAGCAGCGTCCCCACTCCTAGCCCTTGTACTGAATTGCCTCCTAAGCCTCACCATATACTTCTCTTCCAAAAATGAAAGTGGAGCCAAACCCAAGGGGAAGGGCCAGAGAAAGAGGATCTCTTTTTAGAGATTTCAGACCAGGACTTCCTCAACCTGTGTTGTGATTTCCTGGGTGGGGAGACACAGACGTCTTCTGCGTGAAGGAGGCTCCGAGGAAGTCCGGCAGAAGCTGTGGCTAGACACCTCGCTTTTCTCTTGTTGCCTTCAAAGTTGGGACAATTAGGAAAGCAAGAAAATCCCTTTCTTCCCTCAAACATAATAAAACAAAGGAACAATCTGCAGTGATGTTATGTGCTACAGCCAAGATGGTCCTTAATATTTTCACAGCGTGTTTGCTCTTTAGTATAATCTGATGATTAAACTTTTGTCCAAGTACCATGACAGCTGGCCACCTGGGATCCTGGACTTGTTCTTCCGGTGGTGACGTGGGAGCTGCAGGCTTCCCTCATCCTGACAGTGGCCAGTCCAACCCTTCGCCCTACTTTCCATTCATCTATTAGTGCATAACCAGGGGAAGACCCCATATGATTTACTGCTGAAAGGATGGATGAGCAGTAGTAAGTGACCTCCTTTTGTCAAAGGGGTACTTAAAATCGCCAGGCAGGAAGGTCACCGCGTGTGAGAGACAGCAGTAATTCTTCGCAAAAAGGAGGTGAAATGACTAAAAAGACAGGTCAAGGGATAAAATGGCGTAAGTAGATGAGTGGAGATTTGTGGGTGAACCGCCAACATTTCCATTTTCCCACCACTGCTTTCAGGAAGCAATTGCTCCTTTGTTCATTTAAATGACAGGCTTTTAAGAGGCAGACCTCAGCCATTAATTTTAAACAAAAGCCTCTATTTGGATTGTCCCGGTGGACCAAGCTACTTCCATGAAATAGCAATAAATTCCCTGGTTTCTCTTGGAGTAGAGGATTGTCCCATCCCCTCACTAGGCTTGGGACATAAGGGTGTTGTTGTGGTTGTTTTAAGGGAAGAAGTTGATGAATCTCATTGCTGCCATCTTCAAAAGTTTGATGAGAAATGACATGGCATTTTAAGGATTTCTTTTCAGTTCCTTGTTTTGACCTTTGCTCCAGATTCCATCTGACCTCCCACGCTCCTCCCTCTCCTCCCATACGCACACTCAGAGCACTTTTTGAACTCTTATTACAGTTCCATCTATGGCCAGAGACCCAGTCAAAGTCATTTTCAAAGACCATCTGGGACAGAGACGCAGGGAATCAGTTCCTGAGGTCATTCTCTCTCCTTCAGAGTCACAATGTGACTATTTCCTGTTGTCCTCAGGAGGCCAATTAATGGCACTTCTCATCTAGGAGTCCCTCTCTTCTCCCATATCTGCTCATAGACTGTATCTCTTCCCTTAAGGATACCCAGGTCTGGAATTCTGGTTCTGAGTGGGGATCTATTCGAACAAGGAGAGCTCAACTTGGTTTTGTGCAAAAGGCGAGCCTGGGCTGTGTTTTCCACGTATGTATAAAGGAAGATACACACCTCCCCAAATAATGGGGGAGGCCCTCAACAACACTTGCTGCACAGTGCAAACCAGTATCAATGGGGGTCCCGGTCCTGCAGAGAGAAATGGTTCCCAGCAGTGGCTCTGAAACCCTCAGATGCCTAAGAAAACAACCCTTGGTAAGTTACACATGATTAGAGGAAGCATATTTGGGAAGTCAGCATTCTGGACAAGAGGCTCACACTTGCAGTCTTCAGAAATCTAAGAGATGATGGTGTGGCGCTCTTAAATATTTATATGAGAAGGTGAGAACCTGTCAGTTTCCTCAGCTAGAGGCAGCATATGTTATGTGAAATATGAATCATCCTATAGTTTCCTTTCCCAAAGGGACCATACTACCGGTCATAAATCAGTGTCCTGGAGTGATCTAGACACTTTTATCTGTTTATAATCTCTTTTTCCTCCAGTTGCAAAATCATTTTCATTCTCCTTGCAGGAAGTTCTGCTTGGCACAGCACAGCTGTGCCCCCCCCCCTCCTGCCACCCGTGCTGTCTTAAGTCAAAAAAAAAAAAAAAAAAGGCTTATCAGACCAACACCAGGGGGAAAAATGATAATGAAACTAGTACGGTATGTTAAAGAGCAATATAGCACCATGGTTAAGAATCTAGACTCGGTTATTGAATTGACCTATATTTCAGGCCCAGCTCTGTCATTTACTAAACGTGTCAGTTGAGTAAATTATCCTCTAAGTCTTCAGTTTCCTCCACTGTACATGGGGAAAGAGTGTGCATGAAAATAATGCTCTCTAGCTATTTTTATTATTATATCCAGAAACCCATCCATTTACAAAACCAGCTCCACACATTCAATATCCCTAGAAAGAATGTTTGTGTTCAACCAAGATGACAAATGCCAAGCTGCTCTTGGCATAAAGTAAGGAGCATAAAAACAAAACAACTAAGTTCATCCTGCTTTGGATAGATTTTGGCTTTTGGGATTTTGAAAGGGAGAAAAAGACAGAGGGGAACTAATTGTACGTTGAAGGGTTTATTGACTTTATTTTGCTCAAGTCAGAGTTCAAACCAGCGTAGGTTTCTACATGTGGAGAGATCGGGGTTTCTTATGTTGGCACTACTGACGTTCTGAGTTGGATAATTCTTTGTTGTGGCAACTGTCCTGTGCACTGTAGGATATTTTGCAGTACCCCTGGTCTCTACCCTCTAGATGCCAGTAGCAGTCTCCTCCCCCTAAAAAGTGGTGATAACCAAAGATGTCTACAGATAGATATTCCCAAATATCCCTAGGGGACAAAGCTGTTCATAGTTGAAAGCTACTGGGGTACATTTCTAGATAGATAGATGATAGATAGATAGATAGATAGATAGATAGATAGATAGATAGATAGATTTAGATAAACAGATAGAGACAGAAATAGATCTATATCTATCTCTCTATGTCTCAGTAGGGGTTGAAACAGTTAAACAAGCTAACACAAGTAGAACACTTCACATAGTATCTGCCATGATAAGTACTCAATAAATAGTAGCTATCATTATTATTACGATTTATGATGTCCCTGCTGTCATGTGACTTAAGCTTCCATATGGCTTTGACATGCCATGGTATCAGTCCTAATACAGGATCTTCTAGCTCAAACCCTTGGCCTGTGGTAACTGTAGTTTCTGTGTCCTTTCCTTAGTTTTGAGACAGAGACAGACGGATTGATCACTGCAGTCCACGAGCCATGTGCCCTCTGATAGACTGTGGACAGGGGACATTAACCTTCTGGTAAGGAGGGCTTCAGTGAGTTGAGCATCAGGTGATTTCTTCAGACAGAACTGGGTCCAGTGGGTAATGGCAAAGACAGCAAGACCTTTCATGCTGTCCTAGCAGGTTGCCATCTTGAAAATAGGGACCACGTCACATCACTGTCCACCTGAGTTGAAAGAACGTAAGTTCCTAAGTCCAGGAGTCTGTGATCAAACTCATACCCTCTCTTATAAGATCTGAGAAACTGAGCAGGTCACTTAATTTCTCTCCCCTTCCACTTCCCTCCCTGTGAAATGGACCTGGTAATCTTTGTCCAGCCTTTCATCAGAGGCATTTGAGAGGATCACATGAGATCATACAAAGTGCAAGTGGTCATGCAAAGTGACAGTGCTCTTTTTCTTTTTTCTTTAAAAATTTTATTGGGGAAGGGGAACAGGACTTTATAAGGAAACAGTGTGTAATTCCAGGACTTTTTTCCAAGTCAAGTTTCAATCTTAGTTGTGGAGGGTGCCATTTAGCTTCAAGTTGTCCTTTCAGTCTTAGTTGTGGAGGGCGCAGCTCAGCTCCAGGTCCAGTTGCCGTTGCTAGTTGCAGGGGGCACAGCCCACCACCCCTTGCGGAAGTTGAACCAGCAATCTTGTGCTTGAGAGGACGCGCTCCAACCAACTGAGCCATCCGGGAGCTCAGCGGCAGCTCAGCTCAAGGTGCTGTGTTCAATCTTAGTTGCAGGCGGTAGAGCCCACCATCCCTTGCGGGACTTGAGGAATCGAACAGACAGCCTTGTGGTTGAGAGTCCACTGGCCCATGTGGGAATCGAACCGGCAGCCTTAGGTGTTAGGAGCACAGAGCTCCAACCGCCTGAGCCACTGGGCCGGCCCGAAAGTGCTCTTTAAGCCCTATAGGATTATACAAATTTGAATCATTATTATTATTGTGTCTGGCATATTGTGGATTCTAAATAAATATTCAACAGAAAATGTAAAATTTTTCAGCCTTTCAGTTCTGTGGGCTTTTACAGATGTAGTTTCTCTCCTATAAATAAAAGATACATTTGAGAGAAGAGGAAAGAGACACTGTTACTGCATTTTAATATCTGAAGCCTTTTTTACAATAACAAAGCTTCACAAGTTAGAGTTGGAAAGACCTGCAAGATCATTTCATCCTAGTTCCTCATTTTCAAGGTCAACATACTCTGTCTCAGTAAGGTTGGAACAACAGCACCATGTTTCTAGGTTGAGGTGACCGCTCAACCATACCACATGTCATTTTTAAAATGCCCTATTGTAGGTCAAACATAACAACAATAAGCCTTTTCCTTTTTTTTTTTTTTTTTTACAAATTCAACAATGCATTTCCATATATTATTTCATTTGGTCCTTTACAATGTTGGAGGAAAAATGTCATGACCCATACTTTGTCACCAGCGAGGAAAATCAAGTTCAAGTATGAAAGATAACGTGTTCAGGAGATAACAAACGATGTATAAGGGCCCTGTTTCCAGTGCCCACACTATATCAAAAGATCTACAATTTCCAAAAAAGGGGGCAGAAGACAATAGTCACTTCATAGCACACACTAATGACCAGACATCAAAACAAGGCGATTAAGCAAGATTTCTGGGTCAGAATAAAACAAGTGAGACTTTGTTGGTTTTCAGAGGAAAAAATCTGAAGGAATTGAAGCCACAAGTGGGTGCCCATTTAGGCTGAGGCACTGATGTTTTGTAAGCCCATTTAGAGAAAAAACATGACTTGAGTCGCCAACAAGCCACTGTAGGCATGTGATTAGATTTGGTATTTATTGTCCCTTGGAATGAAGCGTCACTAAATAGACTGCTCTCTGTAATTTCACCCTAATTTAACCAGAGGGGCTAATTTGTACTATTTAAAGGCAAATGCCTTTCTTTCATCATGGGACATACAGTCAACCAAATGAAGGGACAATGCAGGAAATGAGGGACATCAGAAGAGCTTGGTGACAGGCAGAGTTTCCAGGAGTCACAGTATCCGATTCTCCTTGAGTTGTCTGCTTCTGGAGACATGGCAAAGGAGTGTGTCCATGTTTTTCAATACTGTTTGAAATGGAGTCATTGTTATCCATTAATGAATATTTACTGAGCATCTGTTTTATGAAATAATTGAGAGCAAGATGGACTTATATTCTAGTGGGGAGGCCAGGGGGTACTAGTAAATAAGAAAAAGCAAAAAACTGTTTCAGAAAGTGAAGAAATAAACAGGACAATTGGATTGACAATGACAGAGAGATAGGAGGGGCTTCTCAGTGGAGTAATAACGAAAGGGAGGCCTAAAGGATAAGAAGCCAGCCATGGAAAAAGCTGGGACGAGAGAGTTCTAAGTATAGGGAGTAGAAGGGCGAAGACCCCAAGGCAAGAACACTGAGTATGTTTGAAGAAGATCAAGGGCTGGTGTGGCTACAGTGTGGTGACAGAGGCAGCAAGGGGTTCAAAGTGAACTTGGAGAAATGGGCGGGGCTATGATCATACCCGGTCAGACAGTTAAGTTCACAAACTCATCCTAGAAAAAGTGCTACATACCTCACTGCTGAATATCACTATAGTCACCTTCAAAGTACTCCCCTTGGGAAGCTATGCACCGACGCCAGTGCCTAGTCCACCCTTCAAAGCAATTTTGGAACTCTTTTTCTGGAATGGCCATCAGAGTTGTTGTCATATTACCCTTAATGCCCTGAATGTCATTAAAATGTCTTCCTTTCAATATTTCCTTTATCTTCAGGTAAAGGAAGAAGTCATTTGGGGCCATATCAGGTGAGTAGGGAGGGTTTTCCAATACAGTTATTTGTTTCCTGGCTAAAACTCCCTCACAGACAGTGCCGTGTGAGCTGGTGCATTGTCATGATGCAAGAGCCATGAATTGTTGACAAAAGTTCAGGTCATCTAACTTTTTCACGCAGCCTTTTCAGCACTTCCAAATAATAAACTTGGTTAACTGTTTGCCCAGTTGGTACAAATTTGTAATGAATAATCCCTCTGACATCAAAAAAGTTTAGCAACATTGTTGCAAACAAGTTCACAAACTTACTTGTCAGACCTCGTATATAGACCATTCAGGGTATAGAATTTATTTTAAATACAATGAAAAATGATGGGAACAGAGTGGGAGGGTTCGTTAAGCAAGAAAGAAACAAAATCTGATTTACATTTTAAGCCCTGGTGGCTGTGTGAAGACTGCATTACAGAGTGGCAGGAACGCAAGCTTAGTGGTCATGCAGGCTGCCCCAGCCATAATTCATGTGCGAGATGAGAGGGGAGATGAGTGTGACAAAGTTGGTACAGGATGATGGAGGAAAGCCTCTATTCAGGGATTCATTTTGAAGATAAGGGAAAGGTGGAGATGAAGGATGGCACATAAAATTTTGGCTTAGTCCACTAAGAGGATGGTGGTGTCATGCTGAAATAGAGAATGCTAAAGAAGGAAAAGATTGGGGGTAGAGGGAGAGAATTGAGAACTCTGTTTTGAACATGTTAAATTTAAAGCACTTCGTCAATATCTAGGCCATAGACAATTGGCTATACAAGTTTGGAGCACGGAAGTGATTTCGGGATCAGAAATATGCCTGAGAGTCAACATATGGGAGACATTGCCAGCCAGGAGACTGGCTGAGCACTGTTAGGATGAGGGTACGGGTACAGAAAAGAAGGTGGTGAAACCAGAGCTTTGCTGTTCATAGATGTATACCCATGTGTCAGGCATGGGAGGAAAACCCAGCAGAGAGAACAGAGAGGACAGTTGATGCAGTAGGAGGAAAACCGGCAGCTACCATGTCCTAGGAAGCAGGATTCTGATTGTCATTGGATTGGTCAGCCTGGAGGCCATTGCAAAATACTTCTTTTAAGAAAATGTTAGAAAACAATTGTTATATATGCTCACTAAATGCTTGCTGAGTGAATGGATGAAGGAAAGGATGGATAGATGGATAAATACAAGGCAAAAATAATGGGTTCAACTCTTGGTTCTGTTGATGACTAACCACTTGGCCTTGGGTTCACTTAGGCTGTGAGCTCCGTGTCACTGAAGGTCCTGGAACAGAGCCTACTAGTCCGGGTTCTCCAGAGAAACAGGAATATATAAAGATGCATGAAAAAATTTATTATAAAAACTTGACTTGTGTGATTATGGAGTCCTGCAAATCCCAAGGTCAGCAGGGTGAGTCAGACAGCTGGACACCCAGAGAAGCTGGTGGTACATTTCCCATCCCATATCTGGTGACTTGACACTCAGGAAGAGCCAGTATTTTCATTTGATTCCAAAGGCAGCCAAAAAAACCCCCCAATATCCCAGTTTGACAGCCATTAGGTAGGAAAAATACTGTCTGACTTAGGGTAAGGTCACCCCTTTTGTTCTGCGCAGACCTTCAACTGATTGAAGGAGGCCCACCCACATTAGGGAAGGCAGTCTGCTTTACTCAATCTGTTCACTCAAATGTTAATATCCAAAAACACCCTCACAGAAACACCCAGAATAATATCAGTCCCAATATCTGGGATCCCTGTGACCCAGTGAAGTTCACAGACAAAATTAATCATCGCACACAGGCTTGATAACTCCGTCTGGGATTATTCTGGATAGATTGTTGGAGTTAAAGTGTGAATTGGATTGCTTTAAAAAGTCCCCTTCACCGAATAGAGTTCATGACTCTAGGATTTATAAGATACAAGCAATGAAACAAACATTTTTAAAGAACTGAAAGAAAAAGAGTAAGTTCTTTGTTGCAATGTTATCGCAAAATATAAATACAGCCTAGACAGAGGCTAAGCGGACAAGCAATCCCAGGGTGTATGTAAGCGTTCCCTTTTGTAAAGTCAGAATTGTTGCAGCCTTAGGGTTCCTACTGATGTACGAGATTGCTTTTTTTCTTTGGTTTTTCTCTTTTCTCCAACACGAGTGTGTCGAAGTAGATTATTTCCCCTAAAGGCCCATTAGGTGCCCTAGGCATTCTGATGTTGGCAAGACCTGTGGCACAGGCAGAGGGAAGGGTCCCTCTGCTTTCTGTTTGGCCCTGAACTTCCCTATGCTCATTTTTCATGCCTCTTAATTCTCCTTGTTGTTTCTGTGTTCCGGCTTTCTCTTCCTCCACTGGTGGGTTATCATATGTGTGCAATTGCTAACATTGGCCTATAGGTGGCAGCAGCCTTCTGAAACAGTGGCCGACGAAGACGGATTCCTACCTCACACACTTTCATGTGGGCCCTGGGATGTGGTGTGGATGAGCTGGTGGGGGAATGTTCACACACACTGCATTTTCCTTTCTAAAGCAAGGAAGTGGCACTGTCCTCGAATGTGTTAAAATATTTGTTATTCTAAATTAAATTAATGCTCAGTGTGGCAGGAAGGAAAGTAACAGCTCTCATGGTTTTAAACTTGTGGTTCACATCAATTAAAAAGCAAGTTGTACCCCTTGTTTGTGATTGTCGCTTTTACCGTATGTCGTGCTCTTATCATTTCCCAGCAGCTGTAAGAGCAAGGACAGAACTAGACCGCCCACTACTGTCTGTAATCTGTCAAGTACAGATGTCCAAATAGATGTATCTCCCCTTACACCTTAAAGATAATTTATGCGGAGTAAACAGATCGGTGAGCACATTTGCCCAAATGCAGATGTCTTTGCCTGATAGAAGTGTGTTACAGAGGTCACTCCGTGTGAAGGGTCAATAACATCACATCAAAAGATGGTCCTTTACCAGGAAAATAGCTGATACCAGCACTATTGAGTTTGTCTCTTTACAGTGAATGTTGCTGCAGGGGCAAATGAAACACTGAAAAAAAACCTCTCAGTCCACCCTGTGGGGACACCCAACAACTGTATAAGCGTTTCACTGATTTGAGCAGGCCAGAAAATTACAGCAAGTGTTTTTCTAAAGCCAGGTTCCAGAAAAAGATCTTACAAAGTGTCTTAGGTGGTACATCTGCAGCCTTCCAAGTTCCTTCACCCTGTGAGAACTTCAAGGTCAAGTTCTAAATTCTGAGTTAAGGCACAGCGATAGATAAACTAGGTTGGCATGACATGCACCATTCTCTAAACTCTTTCTGTGGGTATTTCTCCTAAACATTTTATATTTATTTTTGAACAGGTAATTCACACACATAGTTTAAAAAATCAAAAATATATTAAAAGGAATACAGTGAAAAGACTCCTTCAAATGCCTGCTACCCATCTACAGGGTACCATAGTCATGAATTTTTGATATATTCTTCCAGAGTAGGAATGCATACAAATAAAGGTAAACATATATCCTTATTTCCTCCCTTTTTAACACAAAAAAGGAAAACTCTCTCCCCATCATTCTGCATCTTGCTATTTCAAATAACTATAGCTCAGAGATTGTTCCATACCGATATATAGAAAGTTCCCATATTGTGGTATACAGCCTCTTGCGTCAATCAAAATATATAGCTTATTTTTATTAACCATTTCTCCATTGATAGATATTTCAGTTATTACCAATCTTCTGCAATTATGGACAGTGCTGTAATTAATAATCTTATAATATGTCTTTTCATTATCTGCCAGGACATCTGTGGGATAAATAGCCAGAGTATAATTGCTGGGTCTAAGAGTAGATATCTTCTTTTGTGCGCTTCCTGTAGACTAAATGTGTCCCCCTCCCAAATTCATATCTTGAAACCTAGCCACCAAGATGATGGTGTTAAGAGGTGGGGCATTTGAGAGGTGATGAGGTCCTGATGATGGAGCCATTATGAATGGGATCCCAGAGAGCTCCCTCACCCCTCCCACCATGTGAGGACACAGTGAAAAATGGTTGTCTATGAATCAGAAAGTGTGTTCTCACCAGACACTGAATCTACCAGTGTCTTGATCTTGGACTTTCAGTCCAGAACTGTGAGAAAGAAATTTCTGTTGTTTAGAAGCCATCCCATCTGTGGTATTCTGCTATAGCAGCCCAAAGGGACTAAGACATATTTTAAAGTTTTCTTCTCCTTAATCTTGCACATTTTGTATTAAATTTATTTCTACTTTATCTTTAGGTTGTTATTATAAAAAAGGGACCTTTGCTTTCATTATATCTTCTAACTGGCTACTGTTAATATATATGAAACTTATTGATTTCCATGTAATAATTTTGCACTTTATTACTTTAGTAAATTCTCTCATAGTTTTTAGAGTTAAGTTGTTCTTTTAGTTTTATAAATATTCAGTTTTTTTGTCTTCTGCATATAGTTATGATTTTACATTTCTGTTGTATTTTAAAATGTGTATTCTTCCTTTTCCAATTTCATATGTAATTCCACAATGAAATATTAAACAACAATGATATTGGTGGGCATCCTTGATTTGATTCTGATATTTAATGGAAGTATTCCAGTGCTGGCTTTTGAACTGAGGTACGTATATTTTTATCAAGTTGAAGTAGTGTTCATGTGTTTTTACTTTATTGAATATTTGCATAAAGAGTGGTTATACAATTTTTTAAATATCTTTTGAAAGACTATATATATAATCATATGCTTCTTCTATTAATATGATAAATTATATTAGAAGATTTCCTAATATTGAACCATCTTTGAATTTCTAGTCTAAGCTTTACTTGATAATAATTCTTTTAATGTGTTGCTGAATTCTATTAATGTTTTACTTAGGGTTTTGGGATTACTACTTATAATATTTCTTGGTAGGTTTTTATTTCATTACATTGTTATTAATATTATATTTGCTTTAAAAAATAATTTGGAGCTTTTTATTTTCCTTTTTTTCTCTGCAGTAGTTTCCATAACATTAAAAGTATCTGCTCTTTAGTTTGAGTAGAATTCCCCATGAAGCTGTCTAGATCTTTGTCCCCTCTGATTTTTCTATGGGAATAAACCATTTTGGACTTTTCTCTATTTCCTCTGTGTCAGCTTTGGTACGTTACGTTTTCCTGGAAAATTATCCATTTCCTCCAGGTATTCAGATCATTTTCAGAGAATTGAACAAAGTGAGCCCATATTATCCTTTAAAGTTTCTCTGTTCCTTTGGTATATTCCCTTTTTCATTTTTTATTTTTATATTGAAATTTTACCCTTTGTAAAAATTAGGTTTTCTAGTAGTTTATGTATTTTTTTATAAACAAGGTTTGAATTTATATGTTAGTGCTACTGTTTTTCTGTTTTCTAATTAAATTTTGCTTCTATTTTTTTAAAGGCTAGTATTGTAGGTCTTTTTCTAATTTTTTAAATAAAATACAAAATGTGTTTGTTTTCCATCATTTTTCATTTTTTTTATGTTGTGAAGGTTTATTATGTATTGCTTTGCTATATCCCATGCATTCTCACATGTAGTGTTTTCATTATAATTATACTTTAGACCAGTACTATTCAATTGAACTTTCTGTGACAATAGAAATGTTCTAAATCTGTACTGTCCAGTATGATAGCCACTAGATACCTATAACTACCGAGCTCTTGAAATGTGTGTGAGGAACTCAATATTTAATTTAATTTAGTTTAATTTTAAACAGCCAGTGTCTACCATATTAGCTAGTGTCAACCATATTAGACAGAGCATATCTAGACATTTCATAATTTTGATTTGTATTTTCTCTTTTCTTCAAGAATTATCCAAGAGAGAGGGCTTTTAAAAATTAGTTTCAGCTTTAAAAACCTTTTAGTTATCCAGTTTTATTAACTACTAGTTTTATTGCACTGTGATCAAAAAATATTGCTTATACTTTTGGGAGTTTAGAGAATTATTTAGGACATTTTGTGACTCAATGCATAGTCTATTTTCATGAGAAGGCTGGGGCCATTTAAAAAAGGTATTTTCTTTTTCTCATGCTAGAGCGTTAGATATATATCAATCATATAATGTTATTGAGAGCTTCTATATCCATAATTTTTTGCACATGACTGAAAGAGATGAATTAAGATTTCTTACTACTAGTTTGCTTCTATTTATTTCCCCTTGTGTGTCTTTTAATTTGTTTCATGAATGTAGCTGCTATTAAAAGTTTAGTGCAGGGCTAATGTTTTCATTGGAATTTTCTAAGTTAGCATTATAAGTGTCCTTACTTGTCTTATTCTGGCCTGAACTCCACTTTTCTGATATTGAAGTTTATGATCCTGCTTCCTTTCCAATTGCATTTGACTAGCCTCTCTTTCTCGAACTTTCATTTTTATGCTTTCTGAGGCACTTTTTCTGGGGGTGTCCCTTTTATCTAGCATAATGCTGAATTTGTTTTATGATCCAACCTGAAATCTTTCATATTCATAGATAACTTAAATTCAATTATTATGATAGATACATTTGGCCTTAAATCTACCTATTATTTTATGTTCATATATTTATGATTTTTTAAAGGTCTTTTACTATGTAGTGATTAGCACTTCTATCATATACAGAGATTAATTTTTTGGTTTTGTTTTAATGGCTGGTTACCTTTAAAATTGCAACTTTATATATTCAGGAGAACTCTATTTAGGTTAGGCCATGACTGTTATCTCCTTCTCAAGCTCCATGACCCAAATTCAGTTAAAAATATTATCTTTCTTAGTACTTAACTATGTATTATTAAGTATGCTAATGTTTCTAGTTTCTGGTTTGTGAGCTTTAAATGATATTTTTGATTCCCAGCTAATACAGATGAGGCCATCAGCAAACCTACTTTACTTTTTACATTCTTTTTTTCTTCCTCTCCCATTGTTGTTAAGCATAACATTTGTACCATGTCTGGGCATATTATATTTATATTTGATCCTGTCCCACCATTTTAATCTTACTTCTACAATTAAATATATTCATGCATTACCATGAGTTCTTTTGCTGTAGTTTTCCCCATAATCTCTTAGATGGATAAAGCTCATCCTTTAGTTATCTCAACACAGGCTCATGGGAAGGACATTATCTGAATCTTTGTATGTTCAAAATTGGTTTCCTGTATTTGTTACAGGAGAGCTTGGTCTGATGTAAAGTCTTGGCTCACAATTTGTTTTCTTATGTATCTCAGAGGTGTTGTTCCATAAGTGACAACACTTATGAATGTTGCTCTTTTTAAGTGACAATACTTTTGTCTGCCTACACAAAGTTGTTTGGGTTTTTTGTTTGTTTGCTTTGTTTTGTTTAAGTTTAATAATTTTACTAGATTATATTTTGGCTTTGGCTGTTTTGAATCAATATTTTCTGGCTCGTATACGGTATGCCTGTTCAGAATGAAGACTTACGTCTTTCACTTAACTAAATGATACCTTTGCATATTTGTTCTATTTAATTCCCTTTTTTGGGGATTCCAATTATATTTATGTTAGATCTGCATTATTTATCTTTTAGATCTGTCATTTTCTCTGTAATGGTTTTAAAATATTTGTTACTATTTTATTTTATTCATTTTTTCCATTTCTTTAGGAATTTCTTTAGATCCTTTAGGACCCTTTCTGTCTTTTTCAGTTTTGATTTTTTTCTTGTGACCTTTGGATTTCCTTTTCATTTCTGTAATGGTTTTGTTTTTCTTCTATTCCTTTCCTGAGTTCTGCTCACTCATGTTTTATAATCTACAGTTGTCTCATTATAGTCTCTTTAAGTTCTTAAGTTTCTACTTTGTAGTCTGACCTCCGTGAAGCAATTGCTTCATTAGCCTCTTTAAAATCATGGCACAATGTTTGGTCACACTTTATCTTGGCTCAGTGACACCATTTTTATGACGACTACTCTGTATCAGCTGGAAAACTTTGCAGATCTTTTCCACATTTTTATTTATAATATCATTTTTATTAATGATCATTGAGAAGTTGACATTTCATGACCCAGCTATGTTTCTATAGCAAAATGTTTCTATAAGTGGATGTGAAACAGGAAATTTTCCAGGCTTCACAGCAAAGGTCTTGCTTCTTTTCCACTGCTACAGAAACTGACTGTTTCTTATAAATATTTTTTTTAATGTGAGTTTGTATTTCCATTTTTCCTTTGCATGTCTAAATCAGACTGAGTCCATTATGTCTTCTGCCATCAGCTTTCTTCATTCTAGTACAGCCCATCCATTGTTGCAAACAAGAGATGTTTGCAACATCTCTTGCAATATCGGCCTATCAGTAATAGTATTTGTGGTACCTTTTTCTAAAATTTGTATGGTTCCACTCACCACTCTCTGAACTTCTTACTTTCATTTCCTCCCAGCTGCTTCTGTCTAATCTTGGGCTTTTGAAAGTCCTTACAGGTTTTTGAAGCCTGCAGATTACCTGACTTCTAAATTTCATGGAAAGTGGAATTCGCAGGATTTAAAAAATTCTCCTAGATGCTTTGTTTGCTTTTTCAGGAGAAGAGGAAGAAAGCACTGATTTACACAATCATTTTTATAAGAAAATCTCTTCCAAGTGTTTAGTGGAACCTCTGATTCATTGTCCTATCTTCCGTTCCTCCTCGCTACTCCTGCTCATCTATACATAATTTATTTGCTGCCATTGGACAATCATAGACAAGCTATTTGCCGGTGGACCTTTTCCCTCTGAAACCCACGTGTCCTGCTGTCATTTTTGCATATTAATTGGTTTTCAAACCTGAAAGTGTATTTTTCCCATTCCCTTCCTTAGTTTATCAAAAAGTTTTGAAATGCATAATATATGGAATGGACATGAATTTAGTTATTGTTTTTATCATCCATCGAGAGTACTGAATCCTAACAATCAGTTCACTGAGTATTTCTCAACAAATACTCATACAACGATGTTCAGTGTATAAATAGTCGTTCTTTGATTTCAAGGAGGTTTATGATTGCTGAAAACACCTGCTTCCTTCTATTATCTATTAATTTAAATCAAACATAAAAATAAAAAATGATAACAGATAGCCTTGACGTTAGATTGAAAACACTGTACCAGTCAATAGCTATTTTTATCAAAACAGCCAAGAAGAGAGCAGCAGCTTGAGATGTGGTTTCAGCTCTTTCATTTCCTGTATGTACTCACATGAGCTGTCTGCCTCGTTTGACTCCTTGCCTCCACATCTATGAAAGGAAGGGTTTGATGGTCTTCAATTCGCCTGCTGTGCTTAACATGCCCCCACCCATGGGCTAACACTTCAGCACTGTACTGAAAACTTCAGGCTTCCATTCCAGCACCTCAGGGAGCCCATGCAAGTCTGTCTTGTCCCCAACCCCCTAACGTCCTCGCTGGGCTCCTGTCTGTATCAGCTGGCTTCTCATCCTGTGCCTGCTTTCGTCTCCATGTCTCCATCCTTACCACTGATGCTCTGTTTGCAGTGTGACATCACTCATGGCCCTATTTTCTGGATCTCGCTTGACTACTTGCTGCAGCTACCCTAAACCCACTCTCATACTATGCCCCACTTCCCAAAACAGGAATCCAGGGAGGTGTCCATCTCTCTCCGTGATCCTCTGCTTACCTAGCCCCTCTCTCGACGAGTCTGGGAATCTACACGATTTCCACGAGCTATGTCTCAGCTTCTAACGATGTGGGGTAGATGGTATTGCCGGGGATGAGGACTGTGTTTTTCTTCTGATTCAAATTCATTTCATCTAAAGACCCTTTTCTTTTAGAGACAAACTGATTTATTTCTGTTTAGTCTCTTGCCTATGTTTTATGTTTACTTCTATAGACTGGCTCTCTCTCTCTGTCTCTGTCTCTCTCTGTCTCTGTCTCTCTCTCTCTCTGTCTCTCTCTCTCTCACACACACTCACACACACACACACACTATGTACATACCTCACAGGAAACGGAAACTTGCTTGCCTCCATTTGCGGTCATGAAACAAAGCTCTGAAATAGAAGTCAGGGGGATAATCTTTTGCTACTCAGATTTTCTACACCAGAAATGAGTATAAATATCTATCCCAAACACACCATTATTTTTTTTCAGAAACAGATTATGAACAAGTGGAAGTCAAAACCGTCTTTGAATACAGTTCTTGGAAGTTAGAAATCTCAGTTATTGTTGTTCCCCCATGATAGGGTTTGCAGTGTTAAATAGTTTATCCCCATGACAACCAGAGGAGCCGGATTTTTTCCTGCTAGATTTTCTTTCTTTCTTTCTCTTTCTTTCCTTCCTTCCTTCCTTCCTTCCTTCCTTCCTTCCTTCCTTCCTTCCTTCCTTCCTTCCTTCCTTCCTTCCTTTCCTTTCTTTCTTTCCTTTGTTTCCTTTCTTTCATTTCCTTCCTTCCTTCCTTCCTTCCTTCCTTCCTTCATTCCTTCCTTCCTTTTTTTCTTTTTTACTTCAAAGAATCAAAGTTAAAAATATGTATCCCAGCGCCTCACCACTGGTCATTTACTGGGCTAGTGTTAGGATGGGCTCCCCTCGTTCGGGCTTGGCTTGCCTCCACAATGTTGGCTATCAGGAGTTTCAAGAGGTTGGTACCTTATTTAAAATCCAGCTTCCCATTTACTAGCTATATGACTTTGTACAGTTTAATTTCTTAACTCCCTTGTATGTGTATTTCTTGTGCCTCAAAAAGAGCTGAGAGGACACATTCGATAAAGTGTAAGCAGTTGCCTAACAGTGCTAGCCGTGGAGGAAGTACTCAGAATGTTTTCCCTGTTTTTTCCTCAGCAGAGTGGCTGGCTGGCTGTGGATGTTCTGAATCCATTGGTTTCCAAAAGGGAGGCATGGCAGTGTCTCTCGATAAGGGTTCTGTGTGCACCATTGATGTCAAAGCCCTGCTGCAGTGTCAGAGATGGTTGGCCCATTTAGCTAGTTACTTGTGACATACCTGGTTCTCTAAGAGAAGCAACTGCTGCTGTGCGCTGCCTTCATAAAAGAGAAATCCATTCCCTCACCAAGTAGTTGCCAAGCATAATGAAGAAACATTGGCAGGATTAAGTGCTGCATCTCACTTAATATTGTGTGAAAGAAAATACAGGGAACAACAGTCTATAAAGGGGAGTGTCTACCTCTGTGTCTAGGACACTCAGCACAGCCATCAAACATGGAGAGTCAAAGAGATGGTGTGGAGGTCACTCAAGCTACTGGTCAACCCAGACTTCTAGGCAAAACACCGTATGAGTTGAAAAATGAAATATGTGCCTGAGATATACCTCTCGGCCACACCAACTCAGCCATCTTAGTCAGAAACCTCAACAAACAATCAGAAGACAATCATGTAGATGTAAATTGGCTCAGTGTGAGGGTATTTGGGGGTTCACGGCATTGAGAATTGAGAGAACGTGGTCCCTTCACAGAACCATCTTTTAGGAAAGCTACGGTGTAGAATACGGAGGAGAGTGGTTGGTAGAAGTGAGGTCAGGTACAAGTACAGGGACGAGACCATAAAGGAATTTGTCATCCTAAAGGTTGTGATTTTTTTTTTTCCTCATCTGGCAGATGACACATAATGCACCAGAATTAGAATGTTCAGAATTTATAGAGTGGTTCTAAGTTATCGACCTAATTCTATAAAGACATGCAAGACACAGAAACATACATGAATGTATCGCTATTCTTACTGTTACTGTGCTGGCTTAAAGTTTCTAAGAAGATCCAGTCCTTTCATTTGTGTCACTGTTTGTATAGGCCTGTCCCTTAATATCCTAAGGAAAATATTACCAATATGACAGAACAGGTTCTGCTGTGTTGAAAAGAGGCAGCGTGTATAACAGTTAAGAGTTGGACTCTGGAGCCAAACTGTCCAGATTCATATCCACTCAGCTAGTGTGACCTTGACAAAATGACATAACCTCTTTACGGATCAGTCTTGCCAAGTATAAAATAGAGGATGTAGCAGGCCTTCTCTCTTCATATTAGAAGGCAGTAGGAAGTAAAATTTACATAAGGCACTTAGAACCACCCCTGGCACAAGGTGAGTACCTTATAAATGTTAAATAGTATTGCTTCTCCCCCTCCCCCAATGTTTTTGCATCATAGCTTAAAGAATTCTTATCCACTGGCTGAATTGTCAAGCAAATTTATGTAGTGAGGTGCAAATACAGGGTCAATACCCACTAGTCCGAGACAATTTATATGTGATTTTGCCTATAAAGTGGGAAATTGGTCAAATAGCCTCAGGAGTCCCTAACTCTAGGGACCCCATAGCATGTATTCCCCTTGTTGGGATTCCACAGATGCTCCAGTCTGGGCTCTCAGTGTGTTTCTTTCTCTTTGCTCTTGCTCAGCAGCAATAGCTGTCTGGCGTTCTGCCAGCTATCCCCATGGCTTCCCCCACCATTAAGCGTTTTTACAGAAGACTCCATTACTCTAGGCGCTTGCCTAGACTCTGGCTTCCTTCAGTGTCATACAGGAGGGACTTGCTACACTCTTCCTCTGTGCTTCTCCACTGCCTCACAACAACAATGGTGTGCAAGGGGGGAAGTGTCAGAATTAAATCTCATGTGCCATGGGTCACCCTACTCAGGTTAGATAGCTGGTCTGCTTCTTGGTTCATCTGGGGCCTTCTGAGTTCACACAGACTGAGCCTCTGGTAACCTGAGGTTTTCTCTTTCTTTCTTTCTTTCTTTCTTTCTTTCTTTCTTTCTTTCTTTCTTTCTTTCTTTCTTTCTTTCTTTCTTTCTTTCTTTCTTTCTTTCTTTCTTTCTTTCTTTCTTTCTTTCTCTCTTTCTCTCTCTCTTTCTCTCTCTCTTTCTCTCTCTCTCTCTCTCTCTCTCTCTCTCTCTCTCTCTCTCTCTCTCTCTCTCTCTTTCTCTTCTTTTCTCCCTCCTTTCCTCCCTCCCTTCCTTTCTCTTTTCTCAATGCAGAATCCTTGCACAACATTAAAATAGATGTGTAATAGAGTCACACATTGACGAGTGCAGACAAAGCACACTTAAAGCTCTCAGGCTTTTCACTCTGAAGTGTCTTTGCTTCTGCTTTCAAGCGAGGTCTTCTTAGTGCTTATTCCAGCCCTGATCCTTGTAGCTTTCAGATCAAAAAATGCTTCATCATGATTCCTCTATTGAATCATGGAAACTCAAGGTCGTGCAGTACCCTTACCTGTGCCTGGGGTTAACGGGGAGAACTTTGTTTTGTCCTTGCATGCTGTGTTTTAAGAGCTTTTTTTTTTAATGGAGTCACACTATATTCTGTTTATACCAACAACAACAACAAAATGGGCCCTGAAATACTAATTGAAGTTATGAAAACATAGAACAAATTTTTTAAAAAAATTAATATTGCTAATAACACTCCTATTTTAATGCCACCTTTATGTAAACCTCTGGAAACCTCTTTATTTGGGATTAAATAGCAAGTCTCATTATATAGATATGTTCAGTGGGTAAGTATTATTTTACCCAATCTTCCCCTCCTGGCTTAGGGCAAAAACATAAGAAAATATGTTATTGGACCCTTCTCTGCAGCAGGAATATTTGAATTCTGTACTCTCGCGAACAACATATCTATCAGCTAGCAGATCAGGCTGAATAACTTTTCAAAGATTGCAATCAATGCCAACTTGCATTCATCTTTCCAATTCCAGCTTACAAGGTCACTTTTTCAACAAACCCTCTCTGGCCGTCCAGGTTAGAGGATATACGGTTCATTGCAATCCTACAAAACCCCATCCTTCTCCTTTGTGAGATAATTAAAATTTTAATTAAATAATTCAAGTCTTCGCTTGTCCAATGCCCAGCTTCCTCTCAGATGGTAAACTCCGTGAGTGCAGAGGCGTGCTCACGGGTGCCTGGCAGAGGGCAAACCACTCCCAGGTCCTCAATTAGTCTTGGTTGAATACACATAGGCATCCATGAATGATGAAAAAAATGGTAATGATGGGTCAGTAGTGGAATTTTCAGAATCACCTCTGGATGATTATTTGGGGAAGATAACTGATTGTCACCACAGAGAGAGATGTAAACATAATTTATCTGTAAACTGTCCTATTTTTGGAGTTCCTAATTAGGATGAAGAGTTTTGAACTTTCAGCGCCATCAGTTGAACTATTCCACACACCCTCTTCTCTCTGACCAGAGAAGGGTTATAGGGGGACACACATGGGGCCTGAGGAATTCTTCTTCCCTTTAAAACTGTGTGCTAAACACCGTACCCTGCCCTCCAAGCCAACTAAACTCTGGTAGAACTTAACACACTTTTACGAGTGCTGTAAGCTCCCTGGGAAAGGCTTCGTTGACTCCATGGGCTTCATTGACTTAAAATGACAAACGTGGACCCTGAAGTCTCATTCCAATCAGATCCTAGCTTCCTCCCAGGGAGCCTAGGTTCTGGTTGTATAGAATGCAAATGATAATAATGACAGGAACAGCACCACGCCTGGGCTTCTCATGAGCACTGCTATAGTTACTGAAGGGCTGCTATGTTCCAGGCTTTTCCTATTTATGCTTCCGTGAACAAAATGAAGTCCCTGTTGTCTCCTGGCACGGAGAGGCAGATAATCAACAAGGAAGTGTGTGTGTGTGTGTGTGTGTGTGTGTGTGTGTGTGTGAAATATTTCACAAGGTAACCAAAGTGCTGGAGACAAATGAGGGTGGGCAGGGGAGGCCTTACTGATAAGGTCACATGTAGGCAAAGATTCGAACAAACTAGAAGAAGGAGCCATGGAAATACCTAATTAAAAGAACTAAGCTATAAAATGGCATATGGTTAATGGTTATTATTTAGTTATGTGCCCCCAGAGGAAACTGCTTAACTCTGAAACCTCACAAAAGTGAGGACCCCGTGAAGGCTTTGGATTAAGGCCCCACTTCTTTCCTAGGGCCTGGCCAGGTTTGTCTCCAACAGGACTGAGTATGTTCAGCCTTATTATGTATGATGATGATGATGATAATGGTTTGAGGCTTCATGCCAGGGTGCCCATGCCTGGGAAAGGTCTTTGGGGACCCAAAGCAGTGCCATGTTTCAAAGAGTGAAGGCCTGTACCTCGAAGGAGTGATGGAGGGAATAGGATGGCTGGCCTGAAATAGTGCTGGAGGCATGCGTGCCTTGCACCTCTGCCTTACCTCCCAGAAGACCAACAAGGTCAATGCCACTTCCTTCCCATTTGGGTTTATATCCTACAGACTATGGAGAGAAGCCCATCCCATTGGCTCTAAATGACAAAAAGCATGGTCTGTAGGAATCAAACTTTGTGACACAATTGAATATCCTGGGAGCTCTTAAAACCTTGATGCTCAGCCTGCTCCCCATACTAATTAAGGCAGAACCCCTGGGAGGGGTTTTACCTGCTCATTTTTTAATTGGGTGGTTTGCTTGGGTTGTTGCTCCAGATATCAGTATTTTTTGTTTTGTATTAGTTTCAGGTGTACAAAACAATGTAATAGTTAGACATTTACACCCCTCACAACGTGATAACCCCCCACCCCCAATCTACTACCCCTTTAACATCATACACAGCTGTTACCGTGTTTCCCCGAAGATAAGACTGGGCCTTATGTTAATTCTTGCTCCAAAAACGCATTAGGGCTTATGTTCAGGGGATGTCATCCTGAAAAATCATGCTGGGCTTATTTTAGTGTTAGGACTTGTTTTTGGGGAAATACGGTACAATTCCATTATACCATTATACCAATTCCATATATTCCATTACCATTCCATTAGAGAACCAAATACGGTACTCTATTCCCTATGCTGTACTCCACATTCTGTGACCATATATAGACATATTAAATTATAGTTGACATTCATTGTTATTCAGCATCAACCTCAGGTGTACAGCACAGTGGTCAGGCATCCACACTGTTCCTGCAGTGGTCTCCCTAATAAGACAAGTGTCCATCGGATACCCACAAAATCTTTACAACGTTATCTTTTATGTTCCCCAAACTGTCTTTCATATCCCCATGGTAATCTTGTAGTTACCAATTTGTGCTTTCTAATGTCCTCACTTTCTCCCTCATCCACACTCCCCTCCCATCTAGCAACCCTCAGTTTTTCTCTATATCTGAGTTTGTTACTGATTGGTTTGTTCATTTATTCTGTTCTTTAGATTCCACATATAAGTGAGGTCATATGGTATTTGTCTTTCTCCAACTGACTTATTTCACTTAACATAATGTTCTCTAGATCCATACATATCATTGCAAATGGTAAGATTTCATTGTTCTTTATGGCCAAGTAATACTCCATTGTATAAATGTACCACAGTTTCTTAATCCAGTCGTCTACTGATGGGCATTTCGGTTGTTTCCACATCTTGGCTATTGTGAATAGCACTGCAATAAACATAGAGGTGCATAATTGTTTTCAAATTAGCGTTTTGGATTTCTCTGGATAGATACCTAAGAATGGAATTGCTGGGTCATAACGTAGCTCCATTTTCAGTTTTTGAGATACCTCCATACTGATTTCCATAATGGCTGCACCAATCTGCAATCCCACCAATAGTGCACAAGGGTTTCCCTTTTCTCCACATTCTCACCAGCACTTGTTGTTTGTTGATTTATTGATGATAGCCATTCTGACTGGAGTGAGGTGGTATCTCATTGTGGTTTTTATTTGCATTTCTTTAATGATTAGTGACGTTGAGCATTTTTTCATATGTCTGTTGGCCATCTGTATGTCCTTTTTAGAAAAATGTCTCTTCATGTCCTCTGCCCATTTTTTAATTGGGTTGTTTGCTTTTTTGGTGTTGAGTTGAATGAGTTTTTTTTTTAAATAAATTTTGTATATTATCTCCTTATCGATGTATCATTGACAAATATCTTCTCCCATTCAGTAGGATGCCTTATTGTTTTATTGAAGGTTTCCTTTGCTGTGAAAAAACTTCTGAGTTTGATGTAATCCCATATGTTTATTTTTTCTCTTACTTCCCTTGCCCAAGGGGATATATCAATAAAAATATTGCTAAGGGTAATGTTTACAAATTTACTTCCTATATATTCTTCTAAGAATTTTATGGTTTCAGATCTTACATTTAAGTCTTTAATCCATTTTGAATTTATTCTTGTATATGGCATTAGGAGGTGGTCCAACTTCATTTTTCTGCATGTATCTGTCCAGATTTCCCAGCACCATTTATTGAATAGTCCATTTTTACCCCAATATAAATTCTTGCTTCCATTGTCATAGATTAAAAGACCACATAGATATGGATTTATTTCTGCGCTCTCTATTTTGTTCCATTTATCTACGTGTCTGTTTTTATGCCAGTACCATGCTGTTTTGATTACTAGAGCCTTGTAGTATGATTTGATGTCACGTATCGTAATACCTCCCACTTTGTTCTTATTTCTCAAGATTGCCATGGCTATTTGGCATCTTTTATGGTTCCATGTAAATTTTAGGATTATATTTTCTATTTCTGTGAAAAATGCCTTTGGTAGTTTGATAGGGATTACGTTGAATCTATATATTGCCTCAGGCAGTATGGACATTTTAACTATATTAATTCTTCCTATCCATGAGCATGGTATGTGTTTCCATCTATTTGTATCTTCTTTAATTTCTCTCTTCAGTGTCTTATAATTTTCTCAGTACAGGTCTTTTACTTCTTTGGTTAAGTTTATTCCTAAGTATTTTATAGTTTTTGAAGCAAATGTAAATGGAACTGTTTTCTTAATTTCTCCTGGTAGTTTATTATTGGTGTATACAAATGCAACTGATTTTTGAATATTAGTTTTGTATCCTGCTACTTATAAAAACTTTTAGCAAAGTGGGAATAGAGAGATCATATATCAATATAATAAAGGCCATATATGATAAACTCACAGCTAACATCATACTCAAGGGGAAATGTTAAAACCATTTCCCCTTAAGATCAGGAAGAAGACAAGGTTGCCCACTTTTTCCACTTTTATTCAACATAGTTCTGGAAGTCTTAGCCACAGCAATCAGACAAGAAAAAGAAACAAAAGGCATCCAAATTGGGAAGGAGAAAGTAAAATTATCATTATATGCAGAAGAAATGATACTATATATAGAGAACCCTAAAGACCCCACCAAAAAACTATTAGAACAGATATCAGTATTTTTTAAACCTCCCCAGGAGAATCCAGAGCCAAGTAACACTGGTGAGGTGGAGCCCACTCACACCAGCTTACAAGAGCAGGTTATTTGCACATCTTCCTGTGGTAGAAGAAGGAATATATCTGGTCTTTGTCTTTCATTCCTGGCTCAGAGCTTCAAAAACTCTTGGAGCTTCTTGAGTGATAGTAATATTTGTTGTTACTTGTAACAAGCCCCTTTACAGGGTATCTGAATTTATGCTAATGAGATTACTCAAGGTTGGGCCCTTAGACATAGTTTCACGGGAAGGGCTAGCCACGTCAGAAAGATCAAGCATGTGATTCAGCCATACTTCTGACCTTTGGACATGGGCGGGGAACTGAATGTTGAATTCAGTCATGTGGCCAATGATTTACTCAATCATGTCTGCGTAAAAAATAAACAAATAAAAATAAATAAATTTTAAAAACCTCAGGACCCCCAATTGGTATCAGAGACTTGGTGTCAGAACACACTTTCCAACTCTGTGTTTAGCGATTTCGTGTTGGTAGCTTGAAGTCAGCCACAGTGAGAGTATTTACACTGTGGAACTTGGCAAATACTACAAATCAGAGCTTATCCTCCCTCTGCCTCTGAGAACTGGTGGTTAAACCTTTATCAGTACCCCATTGTTTTAGAACCACTGGCCTCGATCATTATTTATATTATTATTTATATATTATTAATATATTATAGAAATGCTGGAAAGAGCATAGAAGGGGAGAGTCTGAACATACTGAGAATCCCCCTTTCACAAGCATGCATATGAGGCCATCATGAGTGACAGACAGCCCTTCCTTTCTCAAATACCTCCATACACTCCCACTTCCACGTGAGTTGTGCCCCACATGTTTATCACACTAACTTTCCACCCCCGTAGGCACAGTTCTACTTAAGAAGATAATTCTGCCATGTAATAGATCAGGGAGAAGCCATAAGTACTTCTTCATCTTAACTTCTCGTGTTAACTTATGCATCTTTCTTTTTTCCTTTTGAATTGTTTAATTTGTTGCGCATCTTTAATAGTTGATGGATCCTCTTCATATCTGAGCCTCAGTTTGACTCAAATACCTTTCTGGGAACTCAGAGACATGGTCTATTCCTTAAGACATCAGGAAATTCACTTAAGTGTTAGGAGTTTTCTGAGATAATTAATCCACCAGTACAATTCCCACCAGGAAGTTTCCCCTTACCACCTGCCCAATCCTCTTTAAGTTTTGTTCTAATTTGCTTAATATTTCTTTCTTGCTGACCCACAATACACTTACGAGCATGAACCCACATGTATTGTCCAGGAAACCCCCGTGTAAGAAATCTCTGACTTTTTCATATCCATTTTTCCACTGTTCATTTAAAACAGAGTTTCTGTTGTTCCCTTGCCATTTGAATTTAGGATTGAGTTGCATTCTTAAGCGGTGTTAAAAATTTTCAATGTATTATAGGAGTTGAGTCACCTAAAGGAATGAATCACACTAAGAATTTAACTAGGGCATTGTGGGTGGGGAATCAGGAACAACAGCTGGAAGACCTCCAGACTTAGAAATTCAGTTCAAGATAAAATGTGATTTCACAAAGGGATGGCCCCCTTACACACTCACATGCACACACACACACACACACACACCTTCTTTTTGAAGTTCTTCATGTTGGGGCAAGCTGATATAAAACCTGGTGCATAACCCTCCAGTCGAAGTTTTTTCTTTCTTTCTTTATTTATTGGGGTCACAATTGTTAGTAAAATTACATAGATTTCAGGTGTACAATTCTGTATTACATCACCTGTAAATCCCATTGTATGTTCACCACCCAGAGTCTGTTCTCCTTCCATCACCATATATTTGATCCCCCTTACCCTCATCTCCCTCCCCCCACCCCCTTTTACCCTCTGGTAACCAGTAAACTATTGTCTGTGTCTATGAGTTTTTGTTTCTCATTTGTTTGTCTTGTTCTTTTGTTGTTTTTGGTTTATATACCACATATCAGTGAAATCACATGGTTCTCTGCTTTTTCTGTCTGACTTATTTCACTTAGCATTATACTCTCAAGACCTATCCATGTTGTCACAAATGTTCTTATATCATCTTTTCTTACCCCCGAATAGTATTCCATGGTGTATATATACCACAACTTCTTTATCCATTCATCTATCAAAGGATATTTTGGTTGTTTCCCAGTCTAAGTTTTAAAATTTTACTCAATATTCAATTTGGTCCTAGATTCTGTGTCTTCTCCCTCTTTGTGGTATACTGTGAGAATAAATTAGGTCTAGCCTCAAGCACTACTATTGGACAGAATTTTCTGTGGTGACAGAAGTATTCTAAATCTATATTGTCCAATAACAGTTGTCATTAGTGAATACCTGAAATATGACTAATACAACTGTATTTGAATTTTACTTAATATTAATTCATTTATGTAGACATATGTAGCTAACTGCCACTAGTAGTGGACAACTCAGCTATAGATAAACAAGCACAGACAGGATTCAAGGGACAAAGTTTGAGAGTTGGCAACTTGATTATCTTGCTGAGGTTGCCATTAATGAAGTACCACAGACTGCGTGGCTTAAACAATTGAAATTTGCTTTCTCACAGTTCTAAAGTCTAGAAGTTTGAGATCAAGATGTCACCAGGTTTGGCTCCCCCTGAGGGCTCTGAGGGAAGGATCTGTCCCAGGCCTCTCTCCGTGACTTACAGATGGCCACCTTCTCTCTGTGTCTTTACATCATCTTCCCTCTGTACATGTCTGAGTCCAAATTTCCTCTTCTTATAAGGACACCGGTCATATTGGATTAGGGTCCAACCTAATGACCTCATCTTAACTTAATTATTCCTGTAAAAGCCCTATCTCCAAATATGGTCACCTCTGAGGCGCATATAAATTGGGGTGGGTGTGGGAAAGACACACTTCAGCCCATAACATCACCGTCACTGACTTCCAGTGTGACTTGCCTTCAGAGCCTGTTCTACCACTTTCTCAGGGTAAAATAAATTGATGGGTGAGACAACTTTGCATCACTAAAACTTGATAAATGCAAACTGGTAATGTGGTTGCTATTGTGGAAAGCTTGTTCCTAATTTCTCCTCTCTAAATGTTCCTGTGGAAAAAAAAATGTGAAAGATCCATCTCCAATATTGGAGATGAAACAACACAGTCCTGCACAATAGTGGGTCAAAGGAGAAAACAAAAGGGAAATAAAAAATTACATCTTGAGACAAATGAAAGTGGAGTCACAACACACCAAAACTAAGAGGATACAGTAAAACCAATTCTAAATGGGAAGTTTATAGTCTATAAGTGTACAAATGCCTACATTAATAAAAAAGAAAAGATCTCAAATAAACAACCTAACTTGACACCTCAGGGAACTAGAAAAAAGAGGAAGCCAAGCTCAAAGTTAGTAGAAGGAAGGAAACAACAAAGATCAGAGTGGAAATAATGAAATACAGACTAGAAAAGACAATGGAAAAGATCAGTTTTTGAAAAAGAGCTGGTTTTTGAAGAAGATAAAACTGACAAACGAGCCTTCAGCTAAACTAAGAAAGAAAAGACTCAAAATCGGAAATGAAAGAGAAGACGTTACAACTGATATCACAGAAATAAATGCTAAGCATAATAAAAAAAACAACTATGAGCAATTATATGCCAATAAATTGGATAACATAGAAGAAATGAATAAATTCCTAGAAATATCCTCCCAACCAAGACTGAATCATAAATAGAAAGTCTGAACAGACCAATGACAAGTAAGGAGATTAAGTAATCAAAAACCTCCCAGCAAAGAAAAGTCCAATACCAGATGGTTTCACCGGTGAATTCTACGGAACATTTAAAGAAGAAGTAATACCAATCCTTCTCAAACTCTTCCAAAACAATAGAAGAGAAGGAGACAGTCCCAAACTTATTCACAAGGTCAGCATTATCCTGATACCAAAGCCAGATGAGAACACTACAAAAAAAGAAATTACAGGCCAATATCTCTGATGAGCCACTATAAAAAAAATTAAAAAAAAGAGTTTCTTCAGGAAATTAAAAATAGAACTATCATATGGTCCAGCAATCTCACTTCTGGGTATATATCCAAAGGAAACAGAATAATTATCTCGATGAGATATCTGTACTTTCATGTTCACTGTAGCATTATTCACAATAGCCAAGATATGGAAACAACTTAAGTGTCCATTGACAGATTCATGGATAAAGAAAATGCAACATATATAAAACTACATACAGTGGAATATCATTCAGCCTTTAAAAAGAAGGACATCTTATCATTTGCAACAACATGAATAAAACTGGAAGCCATTATGCTAAGTGAAATATGCCAGACGGAGAACAATAAATATTGCATGGTGTCACTTATAAGTGGAATCTAAAAAGGTCAAACTTACAGAAACATGTAGTAGAAAAGGGTTACACGGGGCTGGGGGTGGAGGAGGATGGGGAGATGTTAGTCAACAGGTACAACTTTCAGTTATAAAATGAATAAAATCTGAGGATCTAATAATACAACATGGTAACTATGAGTATAGTTGGTAATACTCTATTAAATAATTGAAATTTGCTAAGAGAGTAGAGTTTAAGTGTTGTCACCAAAAAAAAAAAAAAAGAAAGAAAGAAAAAGTAAATATGTGTCGTGATGGATGTGTTAATTAACCCGATGGTGAAAATCCTTTCATAATGTTTACATACATCAAATCACCACGTTGAACACTTTAAATATATTACAATTTTATTTGTCAATTATACCTCCACAAAGCTGGGAAAAAAACATCCATCTTGAGGTCTCTTTCACACAACTTAGTAAGCCTCTGCTAAGTCTCTGTCACCCTGTCCCTTTACTTATTTCCTCTTCCAAGCACCTTTGCTCAGAGCCTCCTTTCCCTTCCTCAACCTCTCGTCAGCCAAGAAAAACAATGCATTTATAGGTAAGATTAGGATAGATTTAAAGACTGGACCTGGGGGACAATGCAGGTAGGGGGTGAGCAAGACGGCCATCTTTCTTCTAGCTTTCTTGTTGGGGGGTTTTAGCACCAGCTTTGAAAGTTCATTTGTGCTTTGAAGCCTACTGAGCTTGATTCCTCGGTTACCCCCCTCTGATCAATTTCTATCAAGTATGTTTAAATTGTTCAATAGAAATACTAAAAGTAATTAATTAGATAGGAGAGGGCATATCATGTGTAATATGAGTACAGGCTCCAGAATCATACATGTGTCCATTCTATCACTTTCCTGCAAGTTGGGAGACTCTTTGAGTCTGATCCTTTCTCTATAAAACAGATGAGAAAAGAGATTTGTTGTACATTAGTTAAGATAAGGCATGTAAATTGCTTAGCACAGTACCTGGCCCATAGAAAACTCTTCGTGTTAGTTATGATTTGTTTTAGAAATTTTATTGTCAAACAAGTCAGGGAAGGGTAACATAGGAGAGTCAGACAGTCCAAGAGAGAATGAAAAAGAGACCATCTGAGATCTTTTCTAATTGTAAAAATCTGTAATGTATGATTTAAATAAATAAACAAATAAATAAACAAACAAATAAATAAATAAGCCAAATCACTCACCTCGCCATTGGCTGGGATTTGATAGAACAACAGCCTTGACAAATACTTCCCATTTGCAGAACGGGCATTCCTGAAGCACGTTTAGTTTCCAAGTATGCATGCTTGTCAACCAGAACTCTCAGAGCACCTGTGGTATTAAGCATTTCTCTTTCAAGAGAGCAGCATGGTTCCTTTAAGGCATATTCTTTTGCATCACGCATCGGCAGAGTGATTTTTCCTGATTCCTACATGTGTTCTTACATCGTATTTAATTTAGGAAGATTATAACCAGTGATCAGCCCTGCTCCCACCTGGATTCCTCATCGTCGTTATTTTTGTATAAAGCTTTTGATGTTTCTGTACTTTAGATATTAAAAGTATTTCTGATTACCATTTCATGGCTCCCAGTACCCAAGCATCACTCATAATGTTCCTCTTCTCCTAACTGGCCCTAATGTTCCATGAAATCACCTTTTTTTGTTTCCCTGATAGTCATAGAGCTTTGAGGGCAGGTTCTGAGTTTGTATTGTTTACCACTGTCTCCCCAGCCGCTAACCCAATGCCTAGTTCATATCAGGCACTTGTTAATTATTTATTAAATTGTCTTGCTCTGTTTTGTTTTTCCTCCTCCACTGAGGAAGAGCAGTGCTCTAAGCCACAGGGACAAGAAGCAGCAGATAAAGACTATGGCCTTTCCACTCCTACTGTATCTGTAATACGAGGTCTGACAATTAAGTTTGTGAACTCATCCTAGAAAAAGTACTACATACCTCGTTGCTGAATATCACTATAGTCCCCTTCGAAGTACTCCCCTTGGGAAGCTATGCACCTATGCCAGTGCCTAGTTCACCCTTCAGAGCAATTTTGGAACATTTTCTGGAATGGTATCAGAGCTGTTGTCATATTACCCTTGATGTCCTAACTGTCATCAAAATGTCTTCCTTTCAATATTTCCTTTATCTTTGGGTAAAGAAAGAAGTCATTGGGGGCCAGATCAGGTGAGTAGGGAGGGTGTTCCAATACAGTTATATGTTTACTGGCTAAAAACTCCCTCACAGACAGTGCCGTGTGAGCTGGTGCATTGTCGTGATGCAAGAGCCAGGAATTGTTGGTGAAAAGTTCAGGTTGTTTTCATCTAACTTCTTCACGCAGCCTTTTCAGCACTTCCAAATAGTAAACTTGGTTATTTGTCCAGTTGGTACAAATTCATAATGAATAATCCTTCTGATATCAAAAAAGGTTAGCAACATCACTGCAACAAGTTCACGCACTTAATTGTCAGACTGTGTATGTTGTATCCTGGAAGATCTGATTTTGTTCACACTTCTCAATGACTCAGGAATGTGCTGATGTCTTCGTTCATAGGCTGGGGTTGAAGGGTTCAAGGAGCTAGTATGATTCTCTCCTTCCTTAAGACCCTCCTCCAAGGCCCCCCAGCTTGTGGGACAATGGAGAAGAAAAGAGGAGGAAGCAAGTTTCCAAGCATCAGACAGAACTGAAAGCCTTTTACCCACTTCTGAAAAATGAAATGAAATAAAGGCCCACAGAGAAAGGAAGAAAACCCATCTACAACCTACTGGTCTGCCTAAGCTCTAACCTGCAGATAAAATACTGGTAGCAGCGTGAGGGACGTAATCATTAACTATTAGAACCTATTTATTGCTTGGTTTGCTGGCCCAGCCTCGGGGGCTTGGCTAGAAGCAGTGTGTTGCTGAGGGCTCCTTCCTGCAGTCAGAAAACTACCCTAACCGTAATCATACACTTCAGGGCAATATTTATTTTTTATTATTTCAATGATGAGAACACTTGGCTTTCCCCTAAAGGGAAAATCACAGAGCTTATTATATGAATACACTTTAGTTCACTGGCATTTATACATTAAAATTTGATTGCAAGCAACCTTCATCATTCTAGCTGAGGAATTACCATGACCCAAGCAATCAAAACAGACAAACTCACCCAGAAACTTTTTCCAAAAGGATTAAGTAACCCCCATTCCCGGCACCTGTGCAAAGAAGGACGCTGAAGTGGAAGCATCAGATGAAGGCGTTGCACCTTTACATGCCAGAGGAAGACACTGGAGCTGAGAGGCTGAGAAAGTCACACGTGGTATCCTCTTCCTGATTCCACACTGGACCTTGAGAGAACCGGCATTTGCCAATTTCCAGCTGCAGTTACAGGGTTATGGGGAGCAATTTCCTGTTGTTTTTTTCTGTCTCTGCCTCTCTTTCTTAAACTTACACACAAAATTATTATTAACTTCAAAAACAGTTCCTTTTAAACTCTAAGAAAATGTAATGCCCGCTCCATTTATTACAGAGATTTGCAATAGTGGGATACCAGGTTCTCTGGGAAATCGAGTTTTTCCCTTATGAATATCAATGAATAGCCCAGTCAGTGGCATTTTCCTTTTTTAAAAATTCAGATAAAAGCAAGGGTGACTACTGCTTAGGTAGCGTTCTTGAATGGCCAGTGGGCCTGCTAAGTTACTAGGTAGGGAAGAACCTCTGGAAATGTGTGTTCTAGGTCAAGCTTACCCGCCATATTTTCGCAGCCTTAGAAACATAACTCCAACCTAAGCCTCTTGCCCACTATGAGCCTCATCTCCTTTATTGAAAAATAAAGATACTGAGCTGTGCGTTTCAAACTGCTCCCAGAGGTGTGCAGAGCTCTCCCCAGGAGCTGTTGAGGATAAGGGGAAAGCGGAGTGAGGATGCCCCATTTTATCCCAGTCAACATGTCCAGCCCTTTTTCACTTTTTTTCTATTAGACAAGTAAGAGGCTTGTTCTCAGCAATAAGACGTGCTCAGAAACCAGACAGGCAAATGCATCTGCAACACTGTTGTCCTTGAACTAAAGAGAGTAATTAAAATGCTTTTTCCTACTAATATATCTATATATATGCAAACATGTTTGCATATATATATATGTGTATATATATGTATATACATACATATGTGACTCAGCAACTTCAGTTCTATGTATATATCCAAAAGAATTGCAAACAGGGTTTCAAAGAGATATTTGTACACTTATGCTCTTAGCAGCATTATTCACAATATCCAAAAGTTAGAAGCAACCCAAGTGTCCATGGACAGATGAATGGATAAAGAAAGTATAGAATAGACAGACAATAGAATATTATTCAGTCTTAAAAAGCAAGGAAATTCTGACACATGCTACAACGTGGATGAACCTTGAAAATGTTATGCTGAGTGCATTAAGCTCGTCCCAAAAAGACTAATACTGTAAGATGCTGCTTATATGAGTGGTCATCTGATAGAAACAAAGTGGTTGAAGAATGGTGGTTGTCAGGAGCTGGGGTAGGCGGAATGGGGAGTTACTGTTGGATGGGTACTGAGTTTCAGTTTTACAAGAAGAAAAGAGTCCTGCTGATCGATGGTGGCAATGATAGCACAATGTGGATGTACTTAATATCCCGAACTATAAACTTTAAAATGGTCAAGAGGGTAAATTTTATGTTGCATGTATGTCACCACAATTTTAAAAATGCTCTTTGGTTCCTGTTTATAAAGTGCATCATCATCTCTGTTGCCCGTAGATGCCTCTTAGTAAGATAATCAAACATCATAAATCATTTTCCCAGTGCTCCTGAAGACACCCAGACTGTAAGGCTCATGTTCCCTTGGGGAAGTCGATTTAGAATTAAGGTAACCAGGCCAGGTATGTTGGCTGTGTTAGTCAGCTTGGGCTACTGGAGCAAAATACCACAGACTGGGTGGCTTAAACAATAGATATTTGTTTCTCACAGTTCCGAAGACTGGTAAGTCCAAGGTCAACATGCTGGCAGATTTGTTTCTTGGCTTGTAGGTGGTCGCCATCTTGCTATGTGCTCATGTGACCTCTTTGTCTGTGAGGAGTGAGATAGAGAAATCTCTTTTGCCTCCTCTTCCTACAAGGGCACTAATCTTATCATGGGACCCCATCCTCATTTAAACCTAATCACCTCCTAAAGGCCCCACCTTCAAATACCATGACCCTGGGAATTAGGGCTTCAACATATGAATTTAGGGAGAGGACACATATTTAATCCATAACATTGGCTAAATTTGCAACTTATTATATAGAGGTTATAGAGGAATTGATACTCTGAAAATATGCTGCAGGATCCCTATATCTAAAGACAAGGCTGTTCCTCACTTCCAAAGTAAACCACCATATTATAGGAAACCATATTAAGTTAGCAAACAAGACCCATTCTTTGAGCAACACTTTAACTGGATTATTAGAAGACATCACCACTGGTTATTGTCCCAAATTCCACAAAGACAGCTTTATTTCCTGGGTTTCAGTTTTGAGCCCTGAGAAATTGTAAATATCCTGAGATGGGAGCAGGAAGCACTTTAAATGGTTACTAGTCGTTGACACTATAATCAAACTCTTTCTCTTTCTGTCTACTGGGAAGTTATGACAGGGAATAATCAGAGGGAAGTAGTGAGGGTAACATTCCTGCCTGAGAGGAACCAGTGCAGACGAACATGCCTGGCACACCTCAAACTAATGGCTGACTGCACACATTAAACCAGGGTCAGCCTAATAAGAAACTCATTTCTGATCTACCTTCCAACAATAAGATGATGTCAGAATTGATGAAGGTGAAATTTATTTCACTAAGCATTGGAGAATTACTTTGTCTTGAAGCTCAAAATAAGTCCCTAAGAGTAAATTAGATGCATCCAAAATTTCAACTCTCTTTCCATGGCATTACATTACCTTTTGGTGCCCTTTAAACACACACACACACAGTGGATTTTGTAGTGAGAGCTTTACTTGCTGAGTTCTCTGTATTTTCATGGTATCATATGGTGTTGTTTGGGAACATAGTAAAATACAGATTAAGTGGAAACCTAAAGTCTTGAGGAGGTTAGCACGTTTCCATGAGGACAGGCAGATCTTATAACAAAGGGTGACCTGAGCATGGTGAGAACTTGTCCTGTGGAGTCTGACCAAATCACCCTTTTATCCTGGAGCCCAAGTTCTGGAAGTCAAGGCAACCTCAGAAAGCAAGGTTTTCATGGGGTCACATTATCCACAATAAAATTTCTGAATTACATGTGACTGTTTCTAGAGTTCTAGTGTTTGGCATCTGTACTTGTCTTTTATGGTGGTTTTCTGGAGCTATCCGATTAGAGGAAAAACCAATAATCATCCTGTATTACACCTCGGTACTGATGATGCCCAGGCTTTCAGATTGCGAGGCAGTGTTTCGTTGATTGCTGGTGGGAGTGCTGCAGAAATATAATTTCATTTATTGGAAGCAGACAGCTGACAAAATGGTGTGAAACAACAGGTACCCACAGAAGAGCCGGAAGCTCTAATGGACATGGACACTGTGCCCTGGAGAGGGTTGATGTACAAGTGACACCCTTTGCATTTCTCTTCAGGCACAGATGAATCAGAGCCTTCAAACCAGGTCATCTTGGCACACTACTGCAAGCAGGTTTGATCTGAAGTTATTGATGATTTTGCTTTTAACCAAGAAAAAAGGATGACATGCAGAAAAATTGTGTGCATTGCAAAGACTTAAAACAAGCAAGAATATGAGAAGCAGTTAAAAGAAAAATAATCAGAACCTACCCAGTAACACTTAATTTGGCACCTGGGGGAATGAAGTGTTATACATAATGAAATTTTCCAGGTAAGGGAAGTTCATCCATTCGAACACACAAACTTTAAAAAATTACAATCATTTTCAATAGAAGGATAAACATAATAAACATATGTGAGGCCTGACAATTTGTGAACTCATCCTAGAAAAAGTGCTACATACCTCATTGCTGAATATCACCACAGTCACCTTCGAAGTACTCCCCTTGGGAAGTTATGCACCCATGCCAGTGCCTAGTCCACCCAATAGTTTTGGAACTATTTTTCTGGAATGGCCATCAGAGCTGTCATCGTATGACCCTTGATGTCCTGAATGTCACCAAAATGCTTTCCTTTCAATACTTCTTTTCGGGTACAGAAAGAAGTCACTGGGCCCAGATCAGGTGAGTAGGGTTAGGGTGTTCCAATACAGTGATTTGTTTACTGGCTAAAAACTCCCTCACAGACAGTGCCATGTGAGCTGGTGCATTGTCGTGATGCAAGAGCCATGAATTGTTGGCGAAAAGTTCAGGTCGTCTAACTTTTTCATGCAGCCTTTTCAGCACTTCCAAATAGTAAACTTGGTTAATTGTTTGTCCATTTGGTACAAATTTATAATGAATAATCCCTCTGATATCAAAAAAGGTTAGCAACATCCTTGCAACAAGTTCACAAATGTAATTGTCAGACCTTGTGCTTCTCTCTCTATCCTCAAAAATAAAGCATCCTGAAAACTTTTAAAAATCTCTTCTTGATTACATACATATATTACATAATATGTAATTACACATTAATTCAAATATTTTGTATTCCCCACAGTTTGTGTCTAGTAAACAGAACGGTCTGTTTTTTGGCAGGGTGGATAGGAGACCTAGTTTGTTAAGAATTTATTGTTACATTATGGCTGATTGTTCTGTGTGAGAAACATAGGTACAACGTAGAATGACTTTAGTGTATGGGCTTTCTTTCCTGAATCTAGGTTTGGAGCCTTGTTTCAGAGAGTTGAAATTTGGGGACATCTGACTTGTAGATGTAGAGTAAGGTTTTACTGTGTGATAGTGTGTGTGTGTGTGTGTGTGCATGTGTGTGTGTGTGTGTGTGATTTAATTACAAATATCCGTGGCCACTGAAGTGTGCCTGTGAGATCATGAACATCTTTCTTGTGACTGGAATAGAGCTAACTGCAGAGAAGTATCACATGTTTGTTGAGAACGTAGGAGGAAAAGAATAAGGGATCTCGTAAACGTGGCCTGGCAGAGCAGCATGCTGGAACTCTCCTGACATAGTTTGCTGATCCTTGACCAGAATACCAAAACCTTAAGTCCGGTGCGATTGTGCCAGAAATAATCAGGACCAACCATTGTTGCAGCCTCAGTAAACACCATCGTTTGGGAGACCAAACCGTGGGCCCAAAGGGCGCCCATTACATTGGATGTCATTACAATGACCTGTCCAAAAGGTCTTTATATTAAGAATGCACATTGTTCTTGAATCATTTTACCTAAACAAAGATGTCATTGTTATGTCTTCCAACCACTCCTAGACACCCTCCAGCCTTTTGTGTGCGTTAGGCAGTTTTAACAGTGGTAACTGCCAATACCAAACACAGAACAGCCCAGGTAGACCTCAGTCCGAAGTAATGATTTACTGTTAGAGAATATCAAGGACAGTGATGGAAAGAGGAATAATTACTTCTCTAAATCCCCAACCTTGGCTTCCGTCACTTTTCTCTGTCCCTGTTTTCCCCAAGGCCTTGAAATTGAATAAGGCAGTGTTTGCCCTCCCCATCCCCCTGCTCCACACTCCTTCCCCCCAAATACAGTGGGTCCTGCTCTGGAGCCTCAAGCAAACTTAACTCAGCGGGAAGCTCCTCTGTGGCCCCCACACCACCATCTAGTGCCAGATGCCAAAATCCTTTTCCCCACCCTCGCCAGGACCAAGCTCCTGAAACCAGCCCCCTGGCCCCTGGTGCCTTAAAGCCCTAAACTTTAGTTGTCCACTTCATAAGTCTGGAAGGTAAGAGACCCTCTGTCCCACTTGGTACAGGCAAGTCACCCTCCCTAGGACACAAGTGTGGCTTGGAGTACGGCTGCCTAAGATGATTTTCCAACTACCAACATGGTCTTGTATTGCAGCGGCCTGAGTGCTCTGCCCCTTGCGCCCCCTTTACTTCCCCCCTCCCTCCCAGGACCACTGTTTCTGCCAGTCTCTCTAGCCGACCCAGGTTCACTGTTTCTCCCTGACTTCTCCAGAATGTGCCACTGTTGTCTTAGGCCTGAGTCCCAGAAGGCCACACAACTTTTCTCTGAGAAGGTGCCACTCACTGAAGTGGGATCTGGTTCGTATTTTCATAGCCAAAGACCCCTTCACCAGGCACCCCTGTTGAGCTTATGGGGCTCCCCTAATCAACACACGGTGCTTCCCTCCTGACTCACAGAGTCAGGGAGGATAGAGCTATTCAAGTGCTTTCATTGGCTTTTCTGAGCAGATCGCCTGTCCATAATCATTATACCTACAGCCTCGTGTATCTGTAGTGGCCTGATTGAATTCTCATAGTTTCCAAAAGACCTTTGGGCTCTGTATAATGGCATAGGTTTAATCTGTCTCTATAAAGAACAAAAACGTTGCTAGGAAGCTTTGTTTTTTCCTTCTTTCTTTCTTTCTTTCTTTCTTTCTTTCTTTCTTTCTTTCTTTCTTTCTTTCTTTCTTTCTTTCTTTCTTTCTCTCTCTCTCTCTCTCTCTCTCTCTCTCTCTCTCTCTCTCTCTCTCTCTCTCTCTTCCTCCCTCCCTCCCTCCCTCCCTCCCTCCCTCCCTCCCTCCCTCCCTCCCTCCCTCCCTCCTTTTTTTCTTTCTTATTTATTTATTTTTTTATATTGACTGAAATCTAGAGAATTACCATGAAGTTACTTAAGTACTTAATTGAAAAGGCAACTTAACACCTTTTCTGATAGCTAAAGAACACATGCTTATACTCTTAAATGGAGGTATGCTATATATTCTGTCAAATGACCACTAAGCCAGCCCAGTTGTCACTGAAAGAAAAAAAGGAAAGGAAAATGTACAAACAGGAGAAAAGGAAAGCAAACACGTATTGCTGCTGTCTTCACTGAAAAAATGAATTGTTTCTGTACTTTGAATATCAGAAAAATACCAAGTTCACCTTTTGGAGCAGGTTATACAATAGTTTCTATTCAGATAAGGTATTTACGATTGTGATCGATTAATGATCAATATGGGCTTTAAAATTAATTTAAATGCTCTGGGGTGGGGAGAAGAACCAAAAGTAAAGAGACAAAAAAAGAAGAAATGATAAGGAGGAAGGAGAGTTAGAAAAAAAACAGCACATGAAAGAGGAGAGAAAATTTTAAGCTAATATCAGAATAAGGAACAGAAGACATGGTACCTAAGAGAGCTGAGATGTGACAAGCATAGCTCTAAACGTGACAGTCTTATGGGGCTAGAACAGAGTGTAACCCGACTGAACCTGGCATTAGATCAGTCAGGCCAAGAAAACAGTAAGGATCCCAGTTTATTTCAAAAGCAGAAACAATCTGAAAGGGTCGCCTGTCCTATTATAGTAAGATAATTCCCTAAGAGAAAGAAACGTCCAGGGTCTCCACAGTTGGGTTATAGCAACAACGGTGTGTCAGTTACACTTTTATGTAATCTCCTTCCTTTGTCATTTCCCTGTGAGACAGTTATGAGCTATGTGTCACTACATCCCTTGACCCACACTTAAAAAGGAGCCAGAAGGGCAAACACTTAGTAATAAATTCGACACTAAACTTGAACCTGGCACCAGTGTGGATGAGCAAGTACGTTCAATTAATAAAGTCTGAGCCTTTATATTTCCATTCTTCAACTTGTTTTTCTTTTTTTGTCAAAGTTTACGTATATATAGCAAAATGGATCTATAAGTTTCTAATAAAATAAAGTCTCCTGCTCTTTCTTGTTCTCTTTCCAATTTCCTATTTGCCAGAGACTAATACTTTTACTCTTTTGGTAATTTCTTTTGCTATTTCTCTACGTATTTCTAAATACTGATTATTTTTCAGATTTAGATGACTTTCTGCTGTGGATAAGGCTTAGCTCTCCCAAGTGCCGTCAGCTGCCCTCCACATGCACGCACACATGTACACACATATTTGTATACACATCCCGTTCCACTGTCATCATTATCCCAATATAGTGACATCATGGTCTGGGTAGTTAAATATGATGAATGTATAAATATTATTCAGAGTTGACCACGTAGTTCCTTATAAAGGCACCCTCTTCCTTCACCAACCTTTTAGTTTCCCTAAAGTTAATCATTGTCTCATGGTTTTAATTTACTTGGCTTCTTATGTAATTGTCACAAATTTGCAAAACTCTATACACCAAAAGTCTAAATCTCGTCTTCTATATCAAAAACACCAGATGAGCTTCTGTTTTTTCTTTCTTTTTCTTTTTGCTCAGTAATATTTCTTTGGGTTCTCTGTCCTCCGGCTTCAGTCTGGACTGGCTATTCCCAAGGCACGTCACTGAGCAATCATCCTTTCTTACATTTTCCATCCTGGTCCCTATGACCAATGTCTTCCTGTTTTCATGGTGTGTTCCCCAGTTTGGGTGGAATACATCCTCCAGTAGCTTTCCAGAGAAAGGATATGTGGGAAGTAATTATTTGAGGTCTTGAATATCTATAACTTTTATTTTTATTTTGCCTTCACGCTTGATAGATACTTTAGCTGTGTAAAGAATGTGAAATAGGAAATCATTTTCCCCTCACAGTTTTGGAGGCTTTTCTGAATTGTCTTCAATGCCATTTTGTTTCCCAGGTTTTTCTCTTCCTCCTCTTCCTCCTCCTCCTCCTCCTTCTTCTTTTCTTCTCCTTCTCCTTCTCCTTCTCTTTCTCCTTCTCCTTCTCCTTCTCCTTCTCCTTCTCCTTCTCCTTCTCCTTCTCCTTCTCCTTCTTCTCCTTCTCTCTCTCTCTCTCTCTCTCTCTCTCTCTCTCTCTCTCTCTCTCTCTCTCATTAGCTCTCTCTCTCTGTCTGGTATTCTGAAATTTCATTTAGGCATGACTTATTGTGGATCTTTTCCCATTCATTACTTTGGGCACTTGGCAAGCGCTTCCAATCTAGAAAGTCATGTCCTTCAATTCTGAAAGTTTTCCTTCTCTTATTTTGTTATTTCTTGAAAATTTTCTAGACTCTGTTTCTGAGTGTAGGGGGCAAAAAACAAAACAAAACAAAACAAACAAACAATATATATATATATATTTATATTATATATATTTAAATATATTTGTATTATATATTTAAATATATATTTATATATTTTAATATATATTTATATATTTATAAATATATAAATATATAAGTATATATTTAACCTGCTAGATTAATCCTTTAATGTTTTCATCTGTTTTTCATATCTTCTATTTCCATCTCACTATCTTTTTGTCTTTAGAGAATTCAACTTTATCTTTCCAGCTTTTTGTTTAAATTTTATTTACTGCTTTCTTAATTCTAATTTTCTAGGTCTATTTTCAAGGTCTATTTTTGGCTCTCTGAGTGTTCCACTAGTCTAAATAGACCAGTTTTCTTTTTCATAGATGTATTTTCTTATCTCTCTTATATATACATATATATATGTAGTTTTTTTCTGTTCTTTATAATATCCTGGTTTCCTCCCTTTTGTTTGTACTCTTTTATGTTAAATACTTTCATTACAAGGTGATTCGTGAATGCCTATTAAATTTAAGAGTGAGGCACTGAGAATGCCATAGGAAACTATGTGCGTGGGTGATGCTTGTCAATTGATAGATGTCATTGCAGGGCAATTTCACCAGAAACTTGCATTGAGACACCACCATCTATATGTCATTTCTCTACTATTGAATTTTTCCAGATGGAATCCCTCCAATCTCTTGCCTGTGGGGTATAGTTCTAGCTGATAAATTGCTGAAAAATGAGTGGGAAAAGAAGGCTTGGGAATGGTGTGTTCAACATTCAGTATTTAGACTTTCCTTAAACCTCCTGTTTTCAGTGTGGTTTCCCTGGTACTCCCAAGTCCAAAGCCTCTCTGGGTCAAAGTACCCCAATAAATTGCTAATATTCTATCAGGGAAGGGCAAGTCACTCAGCTGTGAATAAAGGGGCCAACAGTCCGAAATGTCTAACTTATTATTAAGTTTCATTTAATTCTTCTGTTCTTAGCCCCGTTATTTTCAGATGAACATGGTGCCCCCAGGTCCAGAGTTTTTCTGTGGTTCTGTAGTATGAATGAGCGTGTTGGGAAGCTTCCTCCACTGCCTGCCTGAGTTGAAGCTTTTTTTCTTTATTTTGCTAAGTGGCTTTTCCTCAACTGCTTCCCAAAACTGTGTTGCTTCTTTTCCTCTCCTGTTTGCTGTGTCCATGTACGAGAGCACTCGGGCAGGCAAGATTATGTCATCATAGAACATTTTGGGAGGGAGCAGAGATAAACGTGTGTGTTACTTCTGCTGTGTGATACTTCATTTAAAATTATCCACATGTGAAGCATATATTTTATACATCTTCATTATTAAGCTATGGAAATTTCTGGACTGATTTTATATCTAAGTGTTTTAAAGGAACAGAGGGGAAGGTGGTTTTCTACCAGTAGCACTTGAAGCAGTGCCACCATCATCCAAACTCCGATTTGATTAAATTACACCAAAAAGTTCAATATTTACCTTGTCTTGCTGATACCCACATCAGATGTGATCAGCTTGTGAGTCAAAACACTGTGTTTCTGATTACACTGCAAATGGCCTTGAGATCTGAGAATCCACACGCATTCCTTTTAGCTCTGTACCTCATTCTCCTAAAACAAAGTGTCTCAGCCAGAATTCCGCTGGCAGATTGGAGGATGATTCATAAGATAGAATGGGATTCAACTTGGCTTTTCCTCTGGCTGCACAGAACCAAAGAGGAGCCAAAATGTGTGTTTCCACGAAACAAGCAGCTTTCACAAAGTGACACATGGGGGAGCAGCCACGATCAGGAAGAAAGTCTGATATTTTCTCTGCAACACGGCCTGTTTACTCAATAGATGTGTGCTGTTTATCCTGAGAAGCATGCCACATGAGACCAAGAAGTTTCTGTACCGGAGTCTGGGAACTGAATTGCCCGTGGATGCAGACAGAGGCCCTTCAAAACCTCTCGGAGACAATCCTGTGATTTCACTCCTCTCTAGTCATAGAAGCCTTTTGTTAGGAAAGAAGTATTCAGCTCAGCCTGTGGTTTGGAAACGAATCCTTCAAAGATTGGGCTTACACCATACAGAACAATAAGAATAAACAGAATCGCAAGGACATGTAGACATCACACACTCCCGATTCATTGCCTTGAGGCAAACTTGCCCTGGCCACGTAGGGTATGTGGACGTGGCCTCATGTAGAGACCCCCACTGAAGCCAACTCAGCAGTCCATGCCAGGTCCTCATTACGTTCACAGACCTACAACGTTTTCCTCATGATCCATAGCATTTTCTCTCAAGGTGAATTATTTGTGCCATTGCTATGGATAATAGCTGTTCCTTTCACATCACACCTTGCAATGAAAAACTCATTCCTCCGTATTTTCCCCCTTTTCAAGTTAAGTAGTCCCAACAAAACAAAATCCCCCTTTTCCGTACCAGTTTTTTTCTCCCTTTCTAGACCACAAGCTGCAGGCTGGAACAGTCGTTACTGTAAACCTTGGTCTAGAACAGTGACTGGCACACAGTTGGTGCTCAGCACATGTTTGCTGAGTTAAATATTTTCAAGTCGTCTCAAATGGTTTTGTTCTTTTCTGAACTCATCATTCTTGTTTACCCTTTGCATTATCGTTACTACCAATACAACCAAGATGGCTCTTAAAATATTGAAACACTTCGCAGTCCCCAGAATGCCCTCTCCACTGGCGTCCTTGTCCTTGTCACCCGGACTTCTTTCTCTTCTAGGACTCTCTGGACCTTCCAGAACTTCCCACCATCCAGCAACTAGGGGTTTAACACACCAGCTGCAGGAGAGGGTTTTCAGGATTCTGCTGGTTGATCAAAGCCTAGCATCCTGTTTGGAACTGGTTTTGCAGTATTTTAAATACATTCCTGGCTCCAATGATGTTAAAAATCATTATGTGATCAAGAGAAAAACATTCCATGGGAGATAAATTTAAACAATAAACCACAGGTGTTATCAAAAGCTCCTCCCTTTCATTCATTATATTGGAATCAATAGTTGACTTTAGGGCAGATGCTTATAACGTCAGAGAACATGAAGAGAGAGGAGCCACCACTGTGGGGACGAGGTAAAGGAGCCTTAAATGCCAAGATTCAGTCTATTCGCTAAGGGTACCTTGAGAATATTGTCAGACTTTTAAAATCGCCCTCAAGTACTGCATTGATAGAAATACAATTTGACAACCTCTTCAAAACTTTGAGAAAATAGCCACTTGCTGAATTATTTACCAAGTTTTTTAGGTCTGTGTTTACTTGGGTGTTTTTAGTGTTGTGTTCTGTTTTGTTTTATTTTTAATTTTAATTTATGTGATGAGATAGTAGGAAAGGCATTGGAAAAGGAGTTACAGTTAGAACAAGAAACTATATTCCCATCAGTTGCTTCCTGGTGTTTTCTCTCCACGAAAGCACATAGAAAAACAAGCACTTTATGCATGACAGGCACCTAGACACATGTGTGTTTTGCAGTTGGCAAAGGAAATTTTCTGAACTGTTGCTTACGAAACAAATTTCTAGCAATAACTACAAGATGGCCTCGAAACTACAGGTGTTAAGCAAGTCTCTTTTGGCAAGACAGTGGTAGGGGACATGTGTGCTTTTCCCATTACCTGACTTAGGAAATTTAAATAAAGAAGAAACAACAAAAGGCATCTTTCCGTTTCAGAGCATACATCATTCTTTTAATGCTGTGCGGTAACCCATTTTTTGTAATATAACTAACTGATGAGCATTTGGGTTGTTTCTAGTCTTTTTGCTCTAACAGTCAATGAATTGCAATGAATTTTTTGTGCATGTATCTGCATATATTTTTTTCTTGATGAGTCAAAAGTTATATGCATATTTTTAATGAGAAAAGCAAGTTGTAGAAAACTACCGGTATCTATCCCATAAGGCCATTTGTGTTCTCTTTTCAGATATATCCATATATATTCATTTACGTATAGGTTTGTAAAGGAATAATATATTTCTGGAAGATTACACAGAAAATTACTGATGGCAGTCACCTCTTGGAAATACACTGGCAGTGAAAGGAGAGCTCTTTTACTTTTACACCTGTTAGGCATTTTAACTCTAACTAAATTACTATATATTCTTACTATATATTTTTACTATATATATATGTGTGTGTGTGTGTGTGTGTGTGTGTGTGTATATATATATATATATATATATATACTCTTACTATAATTTTTTAATAATTACTAAAAAAATTATACCCAAGTCAAACCAAGACAAAAGCCTCAAATCAGTTGCATTATGGGCCGATAAGCATTTTTATTATTAGTGCATTTCAAAGTAATCTGTATTTTATAAGAAGAAATCCAGAATTGAGACAAAGTTGGTTACCTTGAATTAAGAGTTAAATCAGCATATATACATAGATCTCCTTCCTCTAATTTCATTCAAAAAGTTTAAGTTTGAAGGAAGGAGAGCACAGCAATTAAACTCTTAGTAGTCAGAGTCTGATCTTCTGGGTTTAACACCTCGCACCATGAACAGGCCTTGAAATGTCAAGTGAGCGCCTCACTCTTTCTTGGCCCCAGTTTGCTCACTGAGAAACAAGAAGAGATTCCAGTACCTTTACTTCATAGAAGTCACTGACATAGGCTTGATGAGATCACGTATGCAGTCCTCAGCACCGGATGTGAGGACGGCACTGGGGGAAATGTTAATTATGTTCCTATTACTATCATTACCATTTCTTAGAAAAAGCAGCAAATCTTTAAAAATAACAATTTATAGTATCATTTTGATGGCACGAAGGCAAACACAATACACAAATAAAATTTCTTGAGTGGGAGAAGAAGAGTGAATGTTGATCGTCGTACAAATAAACATTCAGGCTTCTCTGAGATGACATCGTCCATCAAAACAACATTGCTTTTCGCTGTTCATCAGAGCAAGTGACCATAGCACGTTGGTTTCAGTAGGTCAAGGAGCTCTGTGTCCGTGATACAGGCCAGAGTCCGAATTCAGCCCTATTTATTTGCATTCAAGGAGGTGAAGCTTTCTGTTTCATGCTTTGGCCACTCCAAAGAGGACAGAATGTGCTCCAAATGAGAGGGCTGTGTGGCCCCTTCACCTTCCTTCATGCTTCTATCTCTTACTTGGTATATCCGAGTGCTGTTGCGGTCAGTACTATCGCTCCCGGTCCTAGCCCTGAGCATGGGCGAGGCGGCAGTACTGAATACCCCCTAACCTCCCCCCCCACACACACACACACAGCCCCACCTGGTTGGACTCAGGCACACATGGCCAACCACTTCCTTTTTGCTCTGTTCCTCTCATCTCCACCTGGAGTCACCATTTTCTGGCCATTTTGCTTTTTCTACCAAGTCCTGCTCTTCCATCCATTTTCCAGGAATTAGCATTTTTTTAAAAAGATTTTATTGGGGAAGGGGAACAGGAGTTTATTGGGGAACAGTGTGTACTTCCAGGACTTTTCCAAGTCAAGTTGTCCTTTCAATCTTAGTTGTGGAGGGTGCAGCTCCGCTCCAGGTCCAGTAGCCATTGTCAGTTGCAGGGGGCGCAGCCCACCATCCCTTGTGAGAGTCGAACCAGCAACTTTGTGGTTGAGAGGACGCGCTCCAACCAACTGAGCCATCTGGCCACCGGGGAGCTAAGTGGCAGCTCATTGACTTCATTCTTGTAGCGGAGGGTGCAGCTTGCTGGCCCCTGTGGGAATCGAAACGGCAGCCCCGTTGCCCATAGCTCGCGCTCTAACCAATTGAGCCACCCATCTGCCCAGGAATTAGCATCTTAAACTGATTTGGGGTTGATATCTTGAACCCAAAATATCAAGTGTACAGCCCAAAAAAGAAAAAACAAAAAAGACAAGCGCATCTATATTTCATCGAGAGCTGGCTTCATACTTTCCAGTGGATTCCCCAACCTACCTAAGGAAGGCAGATGGGAAACCCAGGACGGATGACCCTGGATGTGCATAGATGCCTCCTGTACGCCCTTCTTCCATGAGACATCATCCCATTTCATACTTCGAGACAATTGTCCTTTGAATTATAAAAGCAGCAAAATAAACAACAAAATATATCAAGTAAAAACCAAAGATTCTCCCGCCACAGAGTTAACCATTGTTAACATCTTTCCCATCATTTTTGTTTGTCCATTGACGTCACAAATATTTACTGAGCACCCGCTATGTGCTGGGCTCTGGGCTACATGCTGGGGATGCAGGTGTAGGGAAATCAGAGAGGACCCCTGTTCCCCTGAATACAGACACTAAAAGAGAAAGCAAATAAATAGAAGAGGCAGTTCTTAACAGACAGCAGTGGTGGAGAAGTTGTCCGGGAAGAGGTGTCATGTCAGTTAGTATGTGCCTGGGGGCTTGGCCCGTGAAGGACTCAGGAGGAACATTCCAGGAGAGGGAAGAGCGAGCCCAAAGGCCAGAAGTGTATGTTATTCAAGTGTCAGAAAAGCCGTCAGTGTGTCTGGAAGTCCAGTGAGTAAAGGCAAGGTGACGGGAGATGAGACTAGAGAGGGAGGCAGCCCCCAGACTGTTCTTGGGGGACCATTAAAGAGTGTGGAATATTCCAGAACCCAAAGAAAACAGGTGAAGGAAGGAGCATGGCTAGATTTCTATTTTCAAGACGTCACACTGGCTGCTTCTGCTGACGATGGACTTTAGAGAGACCAGGGTGGAATTAAGAAGCCCCCTTAATTAAATGCTATTGTCCAGGCACAAAAGGATGGTGTCCCCAGGGGAAGGGACAGGCCCCTGACCAGAGACTGTGATGCTGAGTATGGGGGACCATGAGTGGCTTGAGGTTGTAACCAAACCGTTAAAAGGGATCATTTGAATTGTGGATTGGAGAATCATTTTTAATATTTACAGTGAGTGTTTCTTCTTGGATAATATAATAACCTTTGGTTTAAAGCATTTACCTTGTCTTGGCTATAAAAGTGTGCACTTTTATAACCAGTCGCTTGCTTTCTGCAGCCCTGGGGCACACATCTGTCACTAAGTAATAAGGTCTCAGTTAACACTCAAAGACCCCTAGGATGGCACGTTTTGTAGAAACTAATCCTGGGCAGACCCTGAACAGATCTGTAAGAAAGAACCCCGACCATCTCCGGCTCCGGCCAGGTAAGGTTGGTCTAGTGTCCTCATCATTTCACTGGCCCAAGGAACACCTTCCCCTCCCCCTCCACTCTGCTTCCCCTCTAGCTCTCTGGCTGCTAGAAATGACCTGGCATATGCCTTGGGCACTGGAGGTAGCTCACAACAAGCTCCTAGCGGAAAGCCACTCAGCCTCTCGAGGGGGCTACAACCCTCCAGCTTCAGATTTAGGCAAGAGCACACGCCAGTATTTGGAGATGGAGAGCAGAGGATGGACAGAGTCAAGATTTCTAGATTTTGGAGTTAGCATCCCCTCCATCCCTCCCACCCCTGGGTATAAAGTCGTATTATAAGAGTCAGTTCTGGGCTGCCTTTGCTTTTGCAAATGCAAATTTGTTCCAATGGAATTGAGATAGAGAGACCCATGTTAAGTGAACACAAATTTCCTGTTATACACTATTTCATCTGTAAAAACACAAGGTAAATGCAACTGAAGTGAGCAGCATAGGGAGCTACAAAACACACCCACTTCAAACCACAACCAGCTGCCTTGAGCTGCACAGCGGGGCAAGAGCCACATTTATTGTCGTGTTTATGTGTTTCTTACCCGTTTAAGCTGGGTAAAGCTGGGCTGCCTTTTTATGAGGTGCCTATCTTTGTTTTGAATGTGTCAATAATGAATGTTGGAGTGTTTGCCCTGTGGCTGGTGCTGTGGCAGAGCCCTGAGATTTCTAGGAAGGCGTATGTCACCTTATAGGAAAACTGACATGTATTCCCACGTATGTAGCATTGTCCAGCCCAAATGAAATTATGCTATATGCTTATTTGGCAGCTTGCTTTTGACAGGACTTGGAACACACTACCCCAAAATATGACATCTTGGCATAGTGACTACTTTAAATATTTTTTAATTTTTTTAGTTATACTTGATATATTAGTCTCAGGTGTACAACATAGTGATTAGACATTTATATAATTTACAAAGCAATCACCCCCGTAAAAATAGTCCCCATCTGACACCATGTATAGTTATTACAGTACTACTGACTATATTTCCCCGTGCTGGACACTACGTCCCCCCCATGACTATTTTGTAACTACCAATTTGCACTTCTTAATCCCCTCCCTGCTTCACCCAAAGACTCGACCCCACCCACCAATCTGGCAACCATCAAAATGCTTTCTGTATGTATGAGTTTATTTCTATTTTGTTTATTCATTTTTCCTGTTCTCAAGATTCCACGTATAAGTGAAACCATGTGATATTTATCTTTCTCTGTCTGACTTACTCCACTCAGCACGGTACCCTTTAGGTCCATCCATGTTGTTGCAGATGGCAGATTGAATATTTTAAGCTGAAGGAGTTTGAAAAAAACGGTGGAAGCAGGAAAGTCACTCTGGCCACCCCTCTTCTCTCCTGAAGCGGGTCATAGGACCTACATGAATATGAAGCAAAGGCCTTGCTAAGTGTCCCCCAGTGTTTACACTTAGCCTACACTCATATCTTCCCACGGCTTTCCACTCTTCATCAAAAGTAGCCTAAGAGCACTCAGGTTTCACCTCCAAGGACACTAACGAGAACCTAACTGAGCAATGTCGGAGTGGGCAGCTGCAGCAGTCTTTACTGTATATAAATATTATATATTTATACCCTAAGTACTGGGTGCTCATCCAAATGGTAGGTGATGTGTGCTGGCCCTTGATGAAGACAAGGGTTCCCCAGGAGAGGGGAAAGAGGAAGGACCCGGCACTGGGGATGGTTTCTCACACAGAACTCCCTCAATAGCAATATTTTCTCCTTTCTTTGGGACTTCCCTGGAGAGTAATTCTGGAAAACATTCTATCTGAGTGTCACCATTGGTATCGGAAGCTGTGATTGGCAGTGATGATGAATACCTTTGTCATTATTAGGATACCACAAATTTTATTGTGATTGTTTTATTTTATCCATCCAGCACTATGCTGTGCACTTTTTAGAGCTTATGTCAGGAAATGATGTTCACAGCTCTGTGAGATTGATATTATTGTTCCCAGTTTTTAAGTGAGGAGACTGAGATTCCAAGAGGTTCAGGGAGTTCTCCCAGGAGAGAGGGAGTCAGCAGGAGTCAAAGCCTGCGTGCCATGGGTGCCTTTGCCACCCTGGTGTTCTAGTTTTATGCCCACCTAAGGTAGGTGTAGAAGGCTGAAGGGCATAAGTCTGCAGCAGAGATCAGCTAATGGTTTCTGTAAACCGCCAGAGATTAAATATTTTAGAATCTGTGGGCCAGACAACTGCAGCTGTTCAACTCTGCCTTGTAGCAGGAAAGCAGCCTAAGACGATAGAGAAGCAAATGAGCGTAGCTCTGTTCCAATAAAGTTTTATTTATAAGAACAGATGGAGAGCCAGGTGTGGCCCCTAGGCTATGATTAGTCCACCCCAGCATGCAGGAACTACCAATGGGAGAAATGCTTGCAGGAGTTAGAAGAGCGTTGCAACACCAGATAAAAACCCAGTCTCTGACTTCACATACTTTAAAATCTAGCAAGGAATGTCAGGCAAACCCATTTAAAAAAAAAAAAAAAGACTAGAGATTGAGAGAGAGAGAACACACACACAAAAAAACGTTAAATGAATATAATGCAAATTATGAACGTAATTTCTAGGAGTCAAAAGGAGTGGCTAGTGAGGCATAGTGAAATTAGCCAACGTGTCTTAGACAAAGAAGGTGCAAAGCGACTTTGACAGGCAGGGTGGGGAGTGAGTAGGAACAGAGGAGAGAATGTATTCTTCCCAACTCAGGTTATTTATTTATTTTTTATTTATTTTGAAATTTACATGGCACAGAAGGAATAAAGAGACCAGAGGAGCACCACACAATGGTAGATAAACAAGCAAAGGCATTTGTGTGCTTAAAAAAAAAAAAAAGCACACCATAAGAAAAAATTCATACCCCCTCCCGAGTGCCTATTAAAATAAATGTTGTCTGCCCCGACTAACAAACTGGTAAGACTGAATTATTGATTACCCTATGAAAGCTTTGATTTGAAATGTTCTGTGGGTTAATGCAATAATCCGGTCCATTTCCCCAGTCTGTCCTCTGTTCCTCTATCTCAGCTCCAATTTCAGCTCTGAATTAAAACAGGATATGGTTTTATCTAGAGCCTCTCTCACTCTACATAACCCTGTGCTCTCCGGCATTATCATAAGCCAGAACCCAAAAGCCTGGAGACTCCGCTGGCAGAAAGGAAAGCAGGCTCGGTGCCATTTTCCTGCAAAGTAATTTTCAAATGAAAATTGGATGCAGTTGTATAATGGGAGCTTACCTTCCCTCTGCTTGAAGCACCGGACTTAGCAGGTTCCACATCTCCAGCTTCATGTCATACAAATACCTTTTTGGTGCCCAGTCCGCTCCTAGGGACAAATTTCTTCTGCTGAGGGGGATATTAGGAGTTGGAGTCAGGAAGCGGTGGAGAGCTATGGGGGCATCAAATAAGCCCTGTCCCTAGCTCCTAGATGACTGGATTGGGAGATCCAGACTAATATTTTAGCAATGCCCCGCCAAACAGGTGATAACTGTACAGGAAAGCGTGCAAACTACCCCCTCCCCCTAAAAAAATATGATTGACTCAGCTATGAGGTCAATGAGGCACGAACAGTCTGCCTCCCTGGGTTGAATGTGTCTCCTCTATGTTCAGACCCCTCCTGGGGTTTCTCAGCTTGGCGCTGAGTATAACTGAGGTATTTGCCTTCTATTAGCATTTGCTCTTAAATCATGTCATTCTCCATCAAATTTTGCCTCAGAGTCTTCACTCAGTCTTCCTGTCGAGCTCCATATCTAATTGTACCAAAATTAAGTTTCCAGACTATTGTCCCAGAAGCTCAGCAACCTTTCTCTCCGTCTCAGAGCCGCAATGATGGTTCCCGCTTTGCTCAGGTCCTTTAGCTACGGCACTGAACCCAGAGAAGCTCTGCCCATCACCGTAGCTTCTGGCCCCGTGTGGTTCCTGAGTACTTGAAATATGCCAGCCTGAATGGCGATGTGTTAAAAGTGCAAAAACACACACCAGATTTCAAAGACTCTGTACAAATGCAGAATATAAAAGAAGGCACCCCTCTCATTCATAGTTTTATATTGATGAGGCAAAGGTAATATTTAGGATACACAGGTTTAAATGAAGTATTTCTACGAAGTTACCTATTTCCTTTCACTTTTTAAATGTGACTCCTAGAATATTTTAATTTACACATGTGACCCTTACCATATTAGACTTCCAGGTGATGTTGACCTAGAGTTGTAGGATAAATGAGCAGCTGATAAAGAGAGCGGACTCTGATGTACAGAACCATCGCAATACACCAACAACATGTTCTGAGACAGGCATTCTTCATCTGAGGCAAGGAGAGCTCCCAAGTTATTGTCACAATTGCCTTCTTTTCCGTCCTTGGTAAAAAGGGAGCTGTTCTTCGAATGAGTTGGATACCTTTGCCATCATCTATTTATGACGTGGTTTTGCCATACTTGTCTGTAGGAGGGGTTTCCTTCTTAGAGCCAGCCCCTCTTCTGGATGCTGAGAGCCATGAGGGCGGGACCTTTGGATGCTTCATCCAGAAATTTGCAGCTTATGAAACAGCTCCTGGCCCTTCGGACTTCTGAATAAATACCCGTTCCATGTTCAATGTTGAGTGTTAAATGAACTGAGGTTTGCTGTTATAGGGTATCAGTGAATACTTTGGTTATAGCATCAAAACTAGACAACGATCATAATTTTTCCACTTAAAAAAAATCCAGAATAAAATGTTATTATCACAGCCGAACTCTTTTAAAAAGCATCTTTTATTGATGCCTAAGTGACATGCACTGTTATGTTAGTTTCAGGTGTACATTATTATTAATGTACATTGCGAAATGATCCCCATGGTAAGTCCAGTGACCACCTGCCACCACTCAAAGCTATGAACAATACAACATTGTCTACTGAATTCCCCGTGCTGTATATCACATCCCCGTGACTTATAAGCCAAGCATTTTTAAAGTAAGGTGATCTTGTGATGAGGTAGGATGAGAAGGGATCTTTCCAAATAAACAGGCTTCCTCCTTCGATCCATGTTCCTTGTTATTGAAGGGACTACTTTATAGCCCTGAGGTATGACAAGCTGAACAGAAGATTAAGAATATGTATTTGAGTTCAGTTTACTAAGTACTCTTTAGGGTCTTTCTCACGCCTCTTAACTTCATTCCCAGACTGGGCCAGCTCCATGGGTGCACAAACTACGCTATTGCATGCGGCCCCATGCTTCGTTTAATGACCTTATGTCACTGTCTTGCAATTCTTAATAATGTTATCTTTGAACTTGTGTTTGGTAAATTAGGTCTGATGGGACCCTGGAACGTGCACCTGAGCAGAAAAGATTCGCCTCACAGGCTATCCACCTTTCATAGTCACCCAGTGACATGTGGCGTTTATGAAGTCCCATGAGGTCAGACTTCCAGTCGATCCATAATTTGTGGGAGTTCAGTGAGACTCCAAGTGAGTGCAAGGTAAATGTGTAACATCTCTGATTGAGTAAACAGGGATGCTGACAACCCCAAGAGGCCACCCTTTCTGTTTGAAAAAGAACTTGTTCTGATGCAGAACGAAAGCTGTGGCATTCTAAGAAATACAAACAGCCAAGGAACTCTTTCTTACTCATGTTATTTCCCTGCTTTAGTAACTACTTACACTAAAAATGATGACCTAGGAGGAAGTGAAAGGGCACTGCAGAGTTCCTTTGCCTTTCATCTTTCCTCACTCGTCCCTAAGCTACAGGTGGAGAGTGTTGGTAGAATGGGCGCATATCAAGAAGTGAAATAAAAACAGTTGAGTTAGTTTTGTGCTGACAGCCTCCAGGGGCACACCTGCCTTTTCACACGTTGGGTCTATTACGCATTGCAGTAAGGAGTTCCCATTGCCCACGAGGATCATGAGCAGTGCTAGGACGAGGGTCTTAGAACTTATGATAGGATTTGAGCTTTGACCAGGTGATTTGGGAGAGGGTCTAAGGAAGCAGATGTTCTAGGTTGGGTGTTGTCAGAAAACAGGCAATTCTGGGGGTGGCCATCTCAATAAATCTCATCTACAGGAAGGGCAGAGTAGAGTACTATAACTATTAAAGACTTAGCAGTCACTCAGTCAGCAAGAGAGGGCCGTGTTGGGTATTATTTGGGTTACACAGAGACATGGTTTGAGTGGATGTCCTGTGAGATTGTTTATGTCCAACAGGAGAACACATGGCTTAACTCTAAGTGTGTGATTCCATGTGCAGTAACACCGAGACCAAGCTATGAACGTCAAGTCCAGTTCCCAGCATCAAAGACTGCTTTTGTTCTTTCTCACACTGTTCTGTTAAGAAAAAAAAAAGCCCCATATAAATGTATAAGCTGTGAAATACAAATTGGGTCATCTTACTGATTCTGCACATGCATGAAATGCACTGAGAGTTGCATTTAAAACGGGCATTGCATGATGTAAAGATGAACACTGACACTCAAGCTAATAATTTAAATTTTAACTTTTGTTTACTTAGATCAACAGTAAAGACCAAAAAACAGCATGGGAAGTCAAGAGAGAGACCGTGGAGGGGAAGAAAGAGCTTGACATTTTTTTAGTGCCTTTCCTGACACTTTTTTCTGCTTTGTGAATAAGGGTCCCTGCGTTTTCTTTCTGCACTGGGTCCCACACATCATGTAGCTGGCTCTGTTCCCAGTTTTTTATTTCATTTAACCCTTGACAGTTCCCTAAAGAAATTCTTAAATCTCCTGATTTTCTTGTGTCCTTTAGAAATCGCTAGCTGCTGCACGTTCCCTAAGTCAGCAAATGTCAGAGGAGTTCAGATCCCTGTGGGTTCCCCTGTGGGCACCTTGGCTGGTTGGGGAGCAGTCTACTGGCCTCAGCTTCTCTTTCCAGATCCTAGTTCTTAAGTCCTTCTTTTCATGGGGTGAGAGCAGGACGCGGAGGGCTATGAGCCGTGTTCCCACCAAGTAGTCTGCGTTTGTGTCTGACTGCAGTGCTAAAAAGAGAGCCATATCCTTACTGTGCTCATCTGTTTGGGGTTTCTTTTTCTTCTTCCAGAGATAGCCAAGTTTTTGCTCACTCTTCTGATCAATATCTTATTTATAAACAATTTTCCAATCCTTATCTCTAGTTGCCCCAAGGACCCCTAGCCACAATCTCTGATTATGTTTGTCTTTGATACAAATTTAGAATGAATCTGTTTCTTGGAAAGGCCTTTTCGTATCCCTTACACAAAATATAGCTTTACGAAATAATTCAGAGAAGGATATTTGAACAGAGATTTGAAGGGACTTCATGCCACACCAGATAAAACCAAACAGATAAACAGCATTTGAAAAATCCAGACCTTTGGCTGCACCCTCTCTTTATTTTTTTTTACCAGAAGAATCTGCCAGTCTTACATCTACGTGTTTGAAAACCTTTGCCCCAGGTGCAAAGTAACCATAGAAGGTTGGGTAACACTTTGCCCAGTATTGTGCTCCAGTACCAGCAAAAAGCTTTGAGCCATCCTTGTGGGTCAATGTAATTAGCATGTGAAATGCCAGGCTCTTAATAAGTCAGCAACCTGTTTGTTTTGGTGGAATGGACAAAGGAGGAAACAGTGGTATACATCACCCATCTCTAATCGCCATCTCATTCCTAGGACAAGGTTCTCTCACCACCTGGAGGCACTGTCCAGATAGACATACCTGACAGTCTAGGTATGTCCTAGATCTTTGGAAAAAAGACAAAGAGATGCCTCTGGAAGCATGGCCTTCTCCAACTCTGGGGCAATGAATTTAGCTATTTGATCCCAAATCTCATTCCTTTTCCCAAGTATGTTTTCATGGACTGTAGATGTTACTAAAGAAGATTAAGAGGCGAGTCTCATCTGTCCACTGAAACATTCCCCAAGATTAAATAATGTTTGAAAACCAAATGGCACTATAGATGATATAAAAGAGTAATTCATATTTATATAATCGTGAATCATTTGCTACCAAAATATTTGCTTGTTACTATGAATGCACAGTCTGTTTTTATGATTATTCCCATTGAAATTTTTGACAAATTAGGGGGGAAAAGGAATTAAAATGACTAAGTATCTTTTGTTGGTGAAGGAGAAATCCACCACTTCCTAATGGTATTTGTTTTATGAGCAAAAAGGAACTTTGTTAATATTACAATAGGGCAGGACAGCAAAATCAAAACAAAGCCAGATAACACTGTTACTGAGAAAATTTAGCTTTGTCTGGGAAGCCAATCCTGATCAATGCTGACAGCAAAGAGGATTTGCTTCATTTAAGCATCCTGGCAATGACATTGAGGAAATTTCCTGCATATATGGTTTGGCTCGATGACACTGACTGATAGTGATTCTGAGGATCCCTCTTTCTGCTTTGAAAGTGTAGGCTAACACTAAGGGACTTTGCTTTATCACTACTGTGCAAAATGGGGAGCCACAGGTTTTGCCGCATCTCGGTCAATTTCACAGCGGTGCCCACCTTCTGTGGCCCTTCTGTGACCAGGATTTATTTCTCATACTCAGTGTTGATCCCTGCCCTCACTCCTCATCTCTTTCCTCGGTATCAGTCATGAGAAGGCTTGAGAGAGAGAGAGAGAGAGAGAGAGAGAGAGAGAGAGAGAGAGAGAGAGAGGGAGAGAGAGAGAGAGAACGCGTTGAGGGCCTTTGTCTTTATTACTTGAGTGCGGTAGAATTCTTGAGAGATATAGAGAGAGGAAGAAAGTTAACCATGGAACTATCTCAACTGTGTTGATCAAATTGCATAGGGGGTTCTGTTTGCCTCCACCTGCTCTTTTTCCATTCTGTGAGAAAGAGAAATAAGTTGCCTCTTATATAATTCCTTCAGCTATCCTGCCTTCTGCACTGATAAAATCTGCAGAAGAAAAATAATTCTCCTTTTAAGAGGTAGTCCTTTTAATAGGATATGTAACAAAAATTTGAAAAGACTTGGATTTCAGCACTAGGTGTATTACAGGCGAATTGTGCCATCAGGACAAGTACCTCTTAACCTCTCTGTGCCTCAGTTTCCCCATCTATAAGATGAGAAAGATTGAGAATTCCCCAAGGCAATTATTCCAAAGTGATTATTTTAGCCCCTATACCCACCTACCTATGTTTGTTAGCCAGTGAATTCTCGGATTTATGGGCATGTGCTGTACATTGGGAAGGCTCAGTGTCCCCATCAAGCACTATGCTAAAATAAACCCTGGGGAGACAGATGGTGAAGAAAACACAGTCACTGCCCTCAAGGAGTCTGCTGTGTGCAAAGGTAAAAGGTTTCCACAGGCCGCTGGGGAACTGAATGTTTGCTTCAGTTCCAACATTTTATGATTCCAGGCTTGGAAGTATTTCGTAGTCTAGCACGTTCCACAACTAAGACCAGTAACAAGGGGAAGCACTGGTGCATTCAGTGATTCTCTTCCAAATGTATCCTCCCCCAGTCACAAGTCCCAGGAGAAGGTCCTGAAGCAGGAAGCATGGGGGTGGGGGGGTAGGGCGGGACACACAGTAAAGCTGCAAATGGCCTCTTCTTCCAACAGTTGTTTAGGCTTGGATTCCTTCCTGAAAATATAATGCAAGATGTAGGAGTTGAAGCATGATTCGCCAGAGCCTGGCTACCTCCAAAATGAGCGTCTGGTCTCGGTTACAGAAATGAAACCCCTGGCCAGTCCAAGGAAGGACAGGGTGTAGGCAGTGACTTTGAGCTGTGGTGACGGCTTGCTCTGTGGAAATGTGTCCCTTCATACTCTCATTTCTTTGTGCCCGTACAATGTGCATGTGACCACAGCCTGGTGGCAAAAGTTGGGGCCAACAGAACTAGCTCAAATAAGCTCAGGACTGCTCCTGTGGCAGCATTGGCACCAGGGTCTAACTCAGAGCAGCATTAGGTCAAGTGCAAAGACAAAGGGCATAAAGTAGACAGGTCGCCCTACCTTCTCAATTTTGCAATCCAAGATAGACAATAAAAAGATGTCTCCTCCTCCCACGCTCCCCGAAACACTCACACACACTTATACTTACATACACTCACATGCATACACACACACTCATATGCACGCTCACATATACACACACACAGACACACACACACACACACACACACACACACACACACGGCCTGTCAGTTACAAAGCACGGCCAAGTCCTTACAGAGTACCCCGAGAGAGCGCTCACTGGGCTCCCTTCTGTGAAGAAGCAGTCTGCCCCGTGGTTAGGACCTCAGACTCCACAGTCAGCCAGGACTCAGGGCATCCCATCCCCAACAGCTGCTACTGAGGCAATTCCCGTCACACCTCTGAACTGTTTTGTCCCCATCTAAACAATGAACCCAGAGTGCACTGGCTCAGAGGCTGGCTGTGACATGAGTAAGACGGGTGGTTACAGAGTAAGCACAAAGTGGGCTCAGTGTCAGCCGTCAGCTGTCCCCACTCAAACCGCCCTACATGGGATGGGGCTTTTGGAAGGTACTGTCCCTGGGGATTATCTATGTCATAATCAACAAGGGCACACTTTCTCTGAAACGTGTGTGGGCCCTACCCTCTCTTTTTTGTATTAATTTTTAATTATTAAAATACTGTGTTTATTGTAGAAACTTTAAACACATAGTGGTGTGAAGAAATAGCAAGTAATTGTCTCCGAGTCCCATTCCCTCTTTGGCAAATATTCTGTGAAAGTTTTCAATATGTGCACACACACACACACACACACACACACAACACATCATTTTTAATGAAGCTTCTACGTGTATTTGCTCCTTCAATTGCTTTTTCCCGGACATGAGAGACTAGTAAAGAATTAAAGGGTGATCTGATCCCCTTCTTTAGAGCCTAGAAAATGTTCTTAGGAACAAATATTAGTACAGCATCTCTCCACATTTATCCCTGTTTCCATTGGTAAGAATAATGTTTTATAATAAGATATCCAGGAAAATCAAAATAATCATTGCTGATTCAAAGGCAAATAATTCTGAAGCAAGAGTGGCTAAGAGGATGAAGAAAGGGCTTGTATTACAGCTAATTAAATCTGTCATCACCCAGGGAAAAAAAAGTCTAGACAATTTGTTTTGTTTTGACTTAATCTTGAGTCGTAGAGACACTTGCCACACATTGAGCCAAGGGGCCTTTTTCTGGGCCCTGGTCCTCAAGGAGAAATCCTTAAGGCATGCAAGCTGAGAACCTGGAATCCGGCTGCATGCCAGCAGTGCCCACAAACCCCCAGGTCGGCCAGACTTTCTCTGAGCAGAGCCCAGGCCTTGGCTTGGGCCTCCCCACGGACTGGAACGCCAGCTAACAGAAACAAATGCTTCTTTCTATTCCTTTAAACAGAGGGGAAAGACTTTGGCATCATCAAAAATGAAAGAATGCTATGTTGCACGGGGACAAAACAATCCCTTTTAAAGGTCATTAAATACAAATTGTCCTACTTGTTGCTAGTGAAAGTCCTCGATTAACACCTAAATTTGCTATCAGCTTAGCTGGAGCCTCTCCCTGAATGAAGATTTCTCATTGTTCAAACACCTGGTAAATCAGGAGCAATTTGTTAGCGTAATCCCTTCTAATATGGCCACTACTCATTCTTGCTGGTGCGAGTGAAGTGCATTTGTCAGATCTGGTGTATCCTGCGCAGAAACACTGGGACCTGAACTCCTCTTAGAATTGCTAACTTTGCATCTATCCACAGGCTCTGATATCGAATCTTGTTTTCTAGGAAAACCAAGAGGACACTGTCCCCTGTGGATTAAACAAGAATACATATCACAGTGTCCCCAGGATTTATCTGATGTATCAGACACTCTTTGTGACTCTGAGGATGGGAGAAAAAGGGTGGGGGGCCTCAGTATGGAGCACAGGATTTTTGGCTTGCTTATTTTTATATGTAGGGAGCTAATTTCTGTTCAAAGCAAGGTTCTGATTCTGAAAGGGCTGTCTGCTGCATGTCCCCACAAAAATTATCATTTTTTTTAAACCGGACTTTATTGGGGAACAGTGTGTATTTCCAGGACTTCTTTTTATTGGGGAACAGTAGTGTGTTTTTCCTAGGACTCATCAGCTCCATTCAAATCAAGTTGTTGTCCTTTCTATCTTAGTTGTGGAGGGCACAGCTCAGCTCCAGGTCCAGTTGCCCTTGTTAGTTGCGGGGGGCAGCCCACCATCCCTTGCGGCACTCAAACCGGCAACCTTGTGGTTGAGAGCCCACGCTCCAACCAACTGAGCCATCTGCCCACCCGGGAGCTCAGCAGCAGCTCATTGACTTAATTCTAGTTGCAGAGGGTGCAGCTCTCTGGCCCACGTGTGAATCAAACCGGCAGCCCTGTTGCCCAGAGCTCACGTTCTAACCAACTGAGCCACCCATCCACCCCCACAAAAATAATCTTAGTAAAATCCCCTGCTACCCCTCTAGTTCTAAAAAGGCAGAGACCGCATCATCCTTTTCACCTCTCTTCTCTTATCCACAGTGCCTAGCACATGCATGGCACATATTGAATAAATGAACGAATGAACAAATGATACTTTCCTGGATATGATGGCAGGCAGTGGAAGACAATGGTGGAAGGGGGATTGGAATGCAATTGGTTCTTCCAAGTAAAACATTTAAAAAAAATTGTTTGTTCACCATTGGTTTTGGCCTCCTTGCTACTTGCTAGTTCATCCTTTTCTTGATTCAACTTGTGGCTGAGATAGTTCCTTGGAAATTAATTTTTTTCACCTTGTTACTTTATATATGAGAAATCTACACTTGAGATATATATATATATATATATATATATATATATATATATATATATATATATATATATATATATATGAGAAATCTGATGCCTAAAGAGTTAAAGTTACTTATTCGGGAAAACACACTAGTCCATTTCCATGGTACTTTACATTAGAAGTCTTTATAAATTGGTTTTCTGTGAAAGCATAAAAATCTCCTGCCATAGACTCTAGGTTGTCTCAAACGAATATTTTAGTTATCATAAAATAATACTCCCGACCTATGTTGGCTAACAGAGAATTTATACACTGTGGTTTCATCAAATCTTAGAAACCAATTGATTGTAAGACACAATTATTTTACGCATTTATAAGAAAAAAAAATACTGCAAACACAAAGTTTTCTTACTACTTATAAGTTTCATATCATACTTAGTGAAAGAGCTATTTTAGATTTATTACTCATTGAAAAGTTAGTGTTTGTTCTTACCTTAAGAGGAAACTATATGCACAGTAAATTGGTTATGTTATTTATACAGCTTCTTTTCACAGTCAAGAAATGATGCTTTTATATTAATTTTTAACTGTCATCGCTAGGCAGCTTTTTCCATGATGCTGTCATTTATGCCATCAAAAGTATCAATGATACAGCTTTTCTTTAAAGAGAAGAAGTCCTCCACTATTATCCCAGATGTTCTTTCAAACCACTGTTAACCTTTCTGTGAGTTTTGAGGTTAATGCTTTCTTGCTGGGTTGGTGGGGGAGGAAATCCTTTTGCACTCTGTTAGGAGAGAGCTCGGCTCTTTGCATGTAGATCACTGTTGTCCTTTAGATCCCAGACGTCACTCGGTTGTGGCTTTGGGGGGACATATGGAATTTCAGTCATTCCTTTAAGAATAAATAATTATTTTCCCAATACCGCACTTATGCCCCACTACTCTGCTTTCGTGTCTTTCTTGGTGCTCAATCATAGAGTGGAATCCTCTTAGAGACATTTTCAGTGCCCATTACACCCTTAAACACATATGGTTGCAGCAATTCACATAGCACAATTGAAGTGGCTGCTATGTGAAGCGCTGTGACCAGGCTGCATGTGTCACAGCAATGAGAACGTCCTCGGGACTGCTGCTGAGGTCCAACATTAATCAAACAGTCACATTCATTGTAAGATGCCTCCTGATTTCTGCTGCATTCAAATGTGCACCTTAGGAGTTAGGAACCGCAGAACTAGCTTTAGCCTGTGTCATGGTATCTCCTGTTGTTCCAACTCACTGCGATGGTATTTGACATTCTACCTAAAATTAGGAAAATGCCTAAAACACCTCCCAAGGAACAGGTAATCAATGCAGTTTTTAAAAAGCTGTTTGCAAGAAATAGCAGGATTTCTGAATATTGACTGCCCATTAGGCTCAGCAGAGGAATTTAAAAAGAACAACCAGTGCTGCCCCAAACAAGTTACATCCGAATCTCTAGGGGTGGGGCCCAGGCATCAGGCAACTGTGAAAGGACCTCGGGCGTGCTAGTGTGCGGTCTCGATCAGGAGTCGCTGGTAGGAAGATAAGACGTCCTCTGGATTTCCAGAAAGCCCCATGCTTGGTGCATGCTGTGCGCAAATAAGAGCAGTGCACCCTCCTTGGAAACATCCAGAAGCAGCAGCAGGCAGGGCTAAGTGTTATTTCATTTGGGCAACCGGGGTGTAGAAACCTTTCCCCCCACCTCTTTCTTTGTTTTATTTTTCCCCTCTCCCCCTTTTTAATGCCAGCCTGGCAATCATGCTGCAAACTTCTATTTCAGCACAGCTACACAGGGAGCTTTTACATCTTTGAAACGGTGTTATTCAGAACCATGAATGCCTTATCATGCATAGAAAATAGACTTGCCGGGATTTTCTGAACTCAAATCCTAACTGCAGTCGTTTGGGCGTCCTCCCTGCCCCCACACTGGCCCCTCCCTCGGTTGGGAGAGTCTCCGACTTCTCCCTGCCCCACTGGGCTCCGCGAAGCCCCCCCACCCTCGTATGGCTCCACGAGCAGCGGCTCCTGGGTTCTGCAGGATTGCTGCAGACAACATAGGGCGGCAATCAAAAAGGAGGGTACCTGTGTTCAGCGGCAGGGACAACATTTCAGAGAAACCCCTTTCACAGTTCTTTTCAGTCACTTCCTGGGATACATTACCTTGTGTAAATATCAGCATTTGTCTATCAGGGTTTTCGGTTTTCCATGACAAAAGAAAGATCTGCTTCTTATAAAGATCCGTTTTTGTTGTTGTTGGCAGTGGTAGTAGTGGTGGTTTGTTTTTCAAGCTTACAAACCGTGCATCATTAGGAGAGAGAAAGCAATGGGATTGGGAGGCTTTTAGCTGGAGAGGGCAGCTCAAACCTAGATATTGGGGGGATTGTTTAAAATTCCTTCTCCAAGTGCCATCAATATACAGAGGGTGCCACAAACATGTATACACATTTTAAGAAAGGAACAAACTGTATTAAAATTGTAATACTCAATATATACCGATCACAAAAGATGAATACAAGTCACATCTGACTTCTGCAATGACAAGAGGTGCTCAAAGTGGTTACCATCAACATCCAGACACTTCTGATTATGGTGAACTACTGCTTAAACAATGCTGACCAAAGTGTCCATTTGTATACACTTTTTTGGCACCCCCGGTATTTTCAAAGAAAATAGACTGTAGTGTGCTCTGTTTTCAAAATTTCCATTGAGATTTTACCAGAGGAGGTGCTCTTGGTGTCCTTGCATATTTTATTCAGATTTGACAGTAGAATTTTAATAACGCTCCACTTCAGGGAATTAAATAATCACATCATTTGAAGGTGCTCCATCTCTTCGTGATCTCTTCGTAATCAGTGGTGAGTTTTCTTTTCTCTTAATGGTCTCAGGACACATTTTCCTTTGTGTAACTTTCTTTCCATAAGACAAACTAGACATTGTAGTACCTATGACAACAGAAAAAAGAAAGACCTGTTACCTGAAATCTCTTCTCTCTACACTTCTTCACACTTGGATCCACTTTCTAAACAACAGGTGGCTTTCAGTAGAGACTATCGTTCTTATGCACGAAACATAATTGTTGCGTCTGTTCCCTCACGAGTCAGATAGAAATATAGAAGATTTATTAAAGTAAGAGGAGAGTCGGATGGGCAGAGTCTGCTGGAAAGTACTGCAAACTACTGCATCAAGTGTTTGGTCTCAAGTTTTATATTTTCCTGTAGTTGGGGGTAGAGGCTGGTTATGGCAACCTTTGCGTATGTTATGTAGATTTAAGTTGGAGCCAGGAGAGTGGATCCCACACAGATGCAAATTCTCTCCCCAGTCACTAGGCTGGCACTGGGCCTAAGTAAATAGGAACATTGAAACTGCCTAGTAAATGTATAGGAAGCAAAATCATTAAGAGGCAAAGAAAAGAAAGCTTTCAAGCTAAATTACACTTATTAATTTGAATTATACCAGAGGTCCAAATCTCCAAAACAGAAGATTTAGTGCCACCATCACAATCCCTCAGTCCCAACAGTAATGAGATAAGAGTTTGCAATGAATTCTTCACCTTCTCTCGTTATGCTTGATCTTGTCTAAGTTAGAGAAGTCCTGTTAGAATTTTTATGTTGCTACCACTTATTGTATGAGATCGAGCTCACTGCTTCACGTCTTCTGGCCTCAGTTTCCCTATTTATAAAAGGAGGGATTTATAATGCCTCGTAGGGTTTTCTGAAGATAAAGATGAATATAAAGTATCAAGCTAATTGGCATTCAGTTAGGCACACACGAAATGGTAGAGTTGTTATTGTGAATGGTTACTATCCGCCAAGCTGTTTCTGTATCTCCAGCCATTTTTCTCCCTATATGCTATATGTAAGAAGAAAATACAGGAGGTAGATTGTCCCATAACTTAAAATTTACCCTCTCGACCTTTGTCTGGAGACCTGAACAGAACTCATAGAGCACAATTAACCTGTTTTTCAATTGAGATCTTTTCCTGCCTACAAACTGTCTGATTTGATACAGTCCACCAAAGGATCCCAAAGACTTTTGTGGTTCCCCTTCTAACGAGCTCACGAGTGTCCTCTCGCAAATCTTAATCTTCAGAGTTCCCTAATAGTAATTCCACTTTGGGTTCCTATAGCAATTTGTGATTTGCAAGCATTATTGCTTTATGTGTCAACTTCATAACATTCCAACAATGTACATTAATACCCAGAAGGAATTTAGGTGACCTGACCATCAACCCTCAGTGAGTGGGAAATTTAGTAATGCAACTAATGATACCTCCATGTTTTCTCAAACACATACCGTTACTCTCATCAATGAGTTCAGAGCTGCCTTATTAATCTCAAGGAGGCAGACCCACATAAGAATCCCTAGGTTATTATATTTTTTCATCTTGTATTTATTGAGTGTTGCCATAGGGACACAGCCACCTAGCATTATCCTTTTGCTGCCAGCCATGGCCCCAAAAATTAATCCACAGAGCATTATGATGCCTGATTTGGGCACTTTGTTGAAACCTCTTGCCAGTGATACCTATATTCACCTGCCAGTGAATACCAAAGTGGGTTTGCTTTTTTGTTTTGCTTCTTTTTCTACTTGGCATTTCTTGAAACTGACAGATAGCCAGGGATAACAAAACGCAAGAGTGGAAAGTACAGAATGTGTGAATTAGAGAGTGGAGTTAATTGTAGGGGGCGGGTGCCTATAAGGCACCACCACATAACTGAGAAGCATGAGATAGAGGAAGTTACTTGGGTCTTTAGATAACACCCACATTTCTGTAGGGGGTGTCTGGATGGCTTAAGATGCTAGCCTGGGGCAACCCTTCTTATGTTAATGCCCCTCCACCCAGCAGAAGAATGTATATAACCCCTGATTGAGCTGCAATAAAGAGAGACTTGATCAGAACTCCTGTCTTGTCTCCGGTCTTTGTGTCTCCCATTTTCCTCCCTTCTAGGTGCTTCGGGGTCCCTCGTGTAGTGTCCCGCGGGTCGGGACAACTGGCGCCCAACGTGGGGCCTGAAGTCTCCTAGAAGATGAGATGCCTGAGTTCGTCCAGTCTAAGGAGCTGCAGCATATTTCTTCTTTGATCACCATAAGACTACCCAACTTGTGGGAGATCTGTACAGGTAAGCGGACGACTCCTTCAAAAAATGGGACATATATTTGTGTTCTAGACTTATGTATAGTCTACAGGCTTCCCCTCAGACACTTAGACTAGGGTTCCCCTTTCCCCTAACCTGTTGTCCCAGTCTCCCTTTTTATCTGCTCTCAGCTCACTTTGGGTTTTAGTCGTTCACCAACGAGACAGTTTTCTAGGTGTTTGGGACCGTTTGAGCGAGATTTTGCCTGCTTACTTTGAGCTCCAATCGTCCACCCAGAGGATTTCCCGACCGGTTGAGTCCCGACTGGCTTTCGCCTGAGGGTCGTTACCAGCCGCGTCGCCTCTCGGGGTCCGTGTTGGCGGATTATACCAACCGATTGCTCACGTAAGGGCTTTTTCTCCTCTCATCCCAACACCCCCGTCGCTCCGGCCGGGTGAGTCCCAAAAGACATTCGTCTGCGGGTCGTTACCATCCGAGCCGTCTCGTTTGGGTCCGTGTTGGCGGATTGTACCAACCGACTGCCTACGTGAGGAGAGTCTTTATTCCTTCTCATAATGGGACAAGAGGTTAGTGTTCATGACAAGTTTATCTCAGGACTAAAAGAGTCCTCACCTAATTGTCCTGATTTTAATGTAAATTCGAGCCCACCTGAGGACGATCAGTTAAGCTCTGAGGATGAGGCTGATTTAGAGGAAGCTGCCGCTAATCCTGACTGGCAGTCTCTGGCCTCTAATCAATTGCCCCCTCCCTATAATCCCCAAATGCCTTCAGCTCCTATCCACGATCCTGATCAAACTCTCCTCTCCCACCAAGTCCAACAATTACAAAAAACCGTTCAACTCAAAACTCAAAAACTGCCGCTGACCGCCTCTGGCATCCATCCACAGCTGATAATTTTGCCTCCGTTTTGTGGCGAGACCCCATAACAAATCTATGGTCAGGCCCAGATCCTGTCCTCATTTGGGGACGAGGATCAGTCTGCATTTTCGATAATAAAACCCAAGCTGCCAGGTGGCTTCCCGAGAGACTTATAAAACAAATAGATGTTAACCCCCATTCCAGGGACAGCCCTGCTCCCTGAGAAGCCATCTTTCACAACAGGCACAAAAATGACTGCTAATTCATGCAACATAGCTCTCCCTTTTTGAGTCCAACCCCTTGGCTTTAACAATATACTACAGAGGTTAATTTTAGGAAGCCTCTCCTTTACAAATTGCTCCTCCTTCATTAATGTATCCTCTCCTATGTGTGCACCCAATGGATCGGTATATATTTGTGGAAATAATTATGCCTACACCTATTTACCACAAAACTGGACAGGAGTTTGTGCCCTAGGCTCCCTCCTCCCAGATGTATCCATCATTCCAGGAGATGAGCCAGTCCCTATCCTGACTTTTGAACATATTGCAGGACGCACTAAACGTGCAGTCCATTTTATTCCCTTATTAGTGGGCCTAGCATCACCACCGCACTTGCCACCGGGCCCGCGGGGATAGGACATTCCCTAGTACAATACCATAAATTATCTGGGCAACTCATATCAGATGTCCAGGTACTCTCAGAAACTATCCAAGATCTTCAAGATCAGGTTGATTCCCTAGCAGAAGTTGTCCTCCAAAACAGGAGGGGATTAGATTTACTTACTGCAGAAAAAGGGGGCATCTGCCTGGCCCTCAGAGAAAAATGTTGTTTTTATGCTAACAAATCTGGAATTGTTCGTGACAGAGTCAAAAATGACAAGAAGACCTTGAAAAAAGAAGAGACCTCCTTTCCAACCCTCTCTGGATTCAATGGACTTTTTCCCTACTTACTACCCCTGCTTGGCCCCATGGGTGCTTTATCCTACTATCACTGGGACCCATCCTTCTCAATAAACTCATGCGCTTTCTCAGACAACAAATAGAGGCCTTGCAGGCCAAGCCCATACAGGTCCATTATACCCGACTGGAGATGCAAGAGCAAGGAGATCCCTATCTCCAATAACAGGAGTCATAAAACAGGACTCCTCCCCTGTGAGATGAACTGTATAGCCAATGACGGGTAAGAGGACAGCTCTCTAAGTAACATAAAAAATCAAAAACCTGTCACTGTCCCAGGTTTCACAGAGATGGACTGTCCCAACCTAAGACAGGCGCAGTTCCCTAGGGGCTTAGAGCTCTTTTTTTATAAAACAGAAAAGGGGGACCTGTAGGGGGCGGGTGCCTATAAGGCACCACCACATAACTGAGAAGCATGAGATAGAGGAAGTTACTTGGGTCTTTAGATAACACCCACATTTCTGTAGGGGGTGTCTGGATGGCTTAAGATGCTAGCCTGGGGCAACCCTTCTTATGTTAATGCCCCTCCACCCAGCAGAAGAATGTATATAACCCCTGATTGAGCTGCAATAAAGAGAGACTTGATCAGAACTCCTGTCTTGTCTCCGGTCTTTGTGTCTCCCATTTTCCTCCCTTCTAGGTGCTTCGGGGTCCCTCGTGTAGTGTCCCGCGGGTCGGGACAGTTAATAAGAGACCCAGTTAATTCACTCAAAGGATAATAACTCCCTCATAATCAACATCTTGTCTTTGATGTTGAGTCAGCTCGGTGGTCTCCCCAGCAGTTAACGTGTGTCAGCCTTCGGGCTTGAGCACCCCTTCTCTAGAGAAAATAAATGTGGTTTCCAGTGGCCTAATGAGTCCACAGCTTGATGACATCTGTGCTCCATTTAAAACTCAAGGGTATACCACCTTTTTCCATCTGAGCTGTTAGCTTTTGAAAATACTTAAAAACCAATCAGCAACCAAATTGCATCTGAAGAGCTTTTTCAATTATAGAACGGAGGCAGTTCTGCAGCAACCAAAGTATTTAAGAGCTGCAAAAATTAATGTGCATCTTAATGCTGATTTTCAGAGTATAATACACTTTGCAATTCATTTGAATGCATCCTTTGTGTTTTATTCTAGCTTAGGGCACAGCGGCAGTCCGTGACTCATCACACAGCTACATTTTTTTTTAAAGTTTTTTTTTTTTTAAATAGAAAAGTATTTAAAATCTAAGAAGATAAACCGGGTGAAAACATAATGGGTCAGAATCGAATATAGATGAGTTCTTTTCCTTGAATAACATCACGTAAAAGCACTCCTGTGGAATGATTCTCACTCCTTAAAGAGACAATCCGTAGTTTCGACGCTCTCGGATAAAAATCTCATCTCAAAGGGCCTTCTCTCTCCCTCAGGACGTGGGACACAGCCTTTGGACCCTGCATCTAGGAGCGACACTATTCATCGGAAGTTACCGACTGGGCAGATGAATCCCATAGTGTTAGTGTCTCCATGGATGGTTTGTTTTAAAACTGAGTTCATCAAACATAAACGTTTTGCCCCAGAGCAAAGGCAAACAGTACATATGTCGACAGCCTGAAGGGAGAAGTCCTGTCAGCAACGCAAACAGCTGCTTTGGCTCAGCAGTTGCCAAAACCAAGATTAAATGGATGTGTGAGGGAAAGAATTGTGGTCACAAGCAGGGGAAAGGATCCGAGGTGGACGCACCAGGCCCTGGGGCAGCTTTCTGCAGTCTGTAAGAAGAAGTTAAGGGGAGGAGAAGTGACACCCAGAGAACATTGTTGCAAGCAGGAACCTGCTCCCTGGCCTCCTTCAACCCCTTCATCCTTTCACACAGCAGATGAGGGGCTAACACACATGGTGAGTTGTTGAATTATGGCAGACCCTGGAGGAGCTGCTCTGGGACAGAGCCAGGCTCCCTAACCAGCCCCCGGAAGTGCAAGCCAAGTTACAGTCCTCTGCTTTGCTCTGCAGTCAGCTTAAGTCAAAAGAACCCGTGCTTCCGTATGACTTGCGGTGTGGTTCCGGGATTATTTCCTGCTTCGATCAGTCCCAGATTCAGCATTACTTGTGTTTGATTTGCGGGAGTAGCATTTTAATAAGGAGTTGCACAGAATGATGACCTTCTCTGCCTTCTTCTAACTCCTCTTCCCTGAAGTTTGTCTTCCCCTTCCCTGAAGTCCACGCGGCTGTAAACTGAGCCTAGCCTTGCACTGAAGACAGATGTTCCTTCCACAGCCAGCCTAGTGGGATGCCCTCTTCTGGGACATTGCTGATGTTCTGGATCCCGGGCCATTCATTCATTTAACAAGCATTTATTGAGCCTGTGGAGACAGAGTCCCAGAGAGCAGTTTCCAGGCTCTCGGACTCACGTGGGAAGGTGCTGGCTCGGGTAATGGATGGTCATCAGCTGTGACTAGTTGGCCGTCAGCTGTTACCAGTTAGCCATTAGCCACTGATATAACTGCCGTGGCTAAGCTAGCAAGCATGGATTTTGCATTGCAGAGAAGCACGGATTGCAGTTAGCACAGTGGATTGCAGTTGGCAAGGGGGGTCTGTTGACAGAGAAGCGGCCCGCGGATTGTGGATCGTGTGGCTCCGCTTCCTGTGTCTCCAACCCAGCCGCCAGCGAGAATATAGTGGTATGACTCCCCTACCTATGGCTCCGTGGGTGCTCCTTTTTGGCCTCACCATGTCCTGCGTTCTAATGCCGGGAGCGGGAGCAGAGACCCCCACATGACACCCTGCATGACAGAGCCTTTCCTATAAATGTATTTGGCCAGAATAGGGAAGGAACCATGGGTGAGCCACAGTGTCATTCATCAAACAGGACCAAGTTCAGTGGGTCGGAAATTTGGGGGGACTCCACATTACTTACCTAAAACTAAAGATTTCCTAGGGCTTAGAGGAGTGATGATGGGATTCAGTTGAACTCAAGAGTTGCGGTCAGAAATGTCATTTGGAATACGCTAGGAGCTTCTAGCCGGGACAGCCTACCCTGAAATAGCTCAGGGGTCTGAGGAAATCTCAGGCTGGCTCACATGGTCTGAGAGTTCGGTTTTATTGAGGTCTGGGTTACCTGTGATCTCCTCTGCTGGGTAACTGAAGCCCGTACAGTACGCATGCTAAATCATCACCCGTCCTGAGCCCTCTGCCCTGGGCCCCAAAGAGCCTCCTTTGCCCAGGCAAACATGACATAGTCACAGTCTATCCTGTGGGTGACGCCTCCATTCTAGGTCTTCTGTAAGGAAACCAGTGAGTCTGCCCCTGAGCTGTACACAGAGGTGGCTTTCATTTAAATACCCACTGCTAGTCCTGACAGAACTGGGAAACAGAAAGAGCTATTTATAAGCATTCTGGTGGCAATTTCCCCAGTGAGAAGGTGAGGCTGGTTTCTGATTTACGCTTTCCTAGCCAGCTGTCCCTCATCATTTTGCACATGCTGGCATGACATTTCCCTCCAGCCAATTTCATCCGGAAAAGTTTTGTTTCTTTCACACGTGAATGAAAAGTAAGTCTCTGACTTGAATCATCCCTTGCCCCTCATAAAACTGGAATTTCACGGGTTCTATCTAATTTGTACTCATATATCTTACTAAGCCAGGAGACAACGTAAACTCTCTTTATAAAGACTTTCATGGCTTACCATGTGGAGTTTCTTTTGCAGGATGGGTGGGAGAATTTAATTAAGAATTTAGGGAATAACTGAAATCTGAATAATTTTTAAAAAATATTTGTTCCTTTGATTTCCTTTTCTACAAATTTTTAAAAGATAAAGATAAGTCAAAGGCATGTACTAGCAGCTAGGTGAAAGCTAAGCAGACTGAAAAACAGGTAGGGGAAGAATAACATCCAATCATTTATTTAAATGTCTGAAGTCCATGGGATGATACTAAGTACCGTCAATGTACAACAGAAAGGCATTAAGTGAAAACCTGGATGATGGCATTCATGTATGGCATGCATATATGACAGTTGTGTGGACAAAGGACAGACATACTCTGGATCCTCAAGAAATATGAACTGTTATAAATCATGACAAACCTCTAAGAGTCTCTGGAGATTCAATACAGCCAGAGCTTTATCTTTAGAGGAAGAAGTAGAAGTGCCAGCCAGCCCCCCCACCTGTCAGTTCCTTTCTGTGGAACTCGGCCCCGCGTCTTTCTGCTTAGATGGCTCTGCTAGCGACATGTGGGGAACTCTGAGGAACTGAAAGCACATATCACGAAATGGGTGAGAACATAAAAATGAAACATATTCTAACCTTAAAATTCTTTGAGTTATTTGAGATAAACCTGCCATAAATGCAACAAAAGTAATATTTAATTTTAGACCTGAAGGCAGAAGCCAGGTTGAGGAACAGGATAAGAAAACGGTGTCCCAGAATAAAATTCTACCCACATCCCTGCTTTTTAAGTGTGTTCAACAAATACTCATTGAATAAGTAAGCAAATGAATTAGTGGATGATTCTTGTGCCTAAGGATACAAACAGTATTGAGAAATTTTCTGAGAACGGAAGAATTTAAGGAAGACTCCACAGCATCCAAGATGTCATGAGCCAAATTTCTTGTTAAATGCTAAGAGGGCCCAGATGGCTCTCAAGTGTTCTCTGCGTTCTTAATTATTGAGGAAGAGTTCGAAGTGTGTTAAGACAATGGTTACCACAAAATATGGAAAGCCCAGAAGATTAACCAAAATGATCATGAAGCACTATTGATAGCACCTCCAAATACACTGTAAAATTATCATATTTTTTATTACTACATATTTCAAGGACACAGAAAAGTGTGGAGAATGAGCTCTGTTAAATGTATCATTTAAAGCACAAAGGGTATAAGGTGAAGCTCCTGTATTTCCTTCCCTGATCCTTGAACCTTCCCCCTTGAGAAATATCTTCTTTCATGCAATTAATGTTAGGTCATTCCAGGAATTTTTTTTAAAAAAAATAATTCACTTGCAGATGTATATATCCATCCATTATTTATTGTTTTGCATCTCTTTTAATGTTTTTATAAATACTACTGGACCATATACATATCTTTCCCTAACTGGCTTTGCATAGTTGTGTTTGGGGAATTTATCCATGTTGATTTATGTAGCTCAAGGTAATTTATTTTAACTGATGTATTTATTGCACTTTATGAATATGCCATAATTTTCCTGGTGCTATACAGTTCAGTCTGATTTTTTTTTAATTTATTTTTTGCCTTTTGCCTTTTGCTATTGCAAACATTTCTGTATATGTTTCCTTGAGCATCCAAGCAAAAGCAATCCCACAGCAGTGGTTCTCAGCCCTGCCTACACAATAAAGAGCTTTAAGAAAAACACTGAGTCCTGGACCCTACCTTGAAGATTCTGGTTTAGTTGGTTAGGGTCTGCATTCTCATGATAGAAGACAGAAAATAAACAAAGTTAGAGATGAGGAAATCTCTGGTAGTGATACAAGATATAAGGAAAATAAAACGGGGTAATCCTACAGAGCCTGGATTCAGGGGAGACCATCCCATGGAGGTGACATTGAAGCTGAAATGAGTGACCAAAGAGTCACCATGTGAAGACTGCAGAGAAAGTGCCTACCTGCTGGAGGAGATGGCTCGAGGAAGCTTATCATTTTGAGGAACAGAAAGAAAGTATGTCTGCCAGCCGAAGTACCAAGGCAGGTTCATATCCCATACACCTGAATACTTAAAAGTCATAAATCAAGCAAACTACTAAAGGATGTATGTTTTATATTACTGCTTTACCACATATACCATCATAATGACAAAAAATAAAATGCATAAAGCTATGGTCTCTGATAGAAAATCATCAAAATACCATTGACAGCTGAATTTAATTCTATTCACATGTATGGTGTGCTGTGGATGGGTCAATGATGCTTGGATGAGTGGTAAAATAAAGACATAAAATAACATAAATTATTTTATGTTACATTTATTCCATTAAACTTGTTTTGTTGGCTTTATTTCAGTGAAATCATGTTGTTATAACCAATATTCACATACTTTTTTGACAGCAAGGATCTAAAGGATGAAAAAGTAATATATATATTTTACCTGAGATATACACAATTTGAATATATTTTCATGAAAAACATAAAGTAAATGTAAAAAAAAATGACAAACTAACATTTGTTTCACATATTTTCCAAAAGGTTATTTTTCTTCTAAAGAACAAGTTATAATGAATTAATATCAAGATACGTATTCAAAAGTATTTAAGGTGAAATTTTAAAATTCAAACTTTGGGACATTTAAATAAATCTTAGAAAATCTTTTTATAAAAATGAAACTTCGCAATTTGAGACTTGGGTATACATTTAGTTGCTAATGTGTGAACTGGTGTCACTTTTCAAGTTACATCTAGTCCCACGTTGTCTTAAAATATAAGTCTTATTATTATTCATCTGTGGAGAGGCAAACAAATCAGGAGACAACTGCCATTAAAAGACACCTTGTTATATTCACAGATCCCAAGGGAAGGGAGCGCACCTGCCTCACAGGGCCACGTGGAGAAGTCCCTGAATCACTCAGGATGTAGAGCGAGCGAGAGGAAAATGTGAGCAACAGCCTGTATTGCGGTTTCTACGAGGCAAGGTAAGTTTACCTGAATAAAATATGATTTAACAACAACAAGAAAACCTAATGAAAAAAATAAAATTTCACTTGTTTAGTTTATAATGTGAGCAAAATAAGTAATGCTGCTGCAAGACACAGTTATATATGAAGTGTAAAATAGCTGTCCAGGAATCACAACCTTTTCAGATGGTGGGTTTATAACAGTATTTCTAGAGAGCAGCAGTGTATAGACAGAAACAAGTGTTTGCAAATGTAAGTCTAACAGAAACATCTGTGCCCGAATGCTGACGATCTGGCCGAGAACTCGCAGGACAAGTTGCTTGAAAGCAGATATATTGTTGATGATATTTCTATTGTAGCTGAAGAGAACACACATTGTATCTCCCAGTTAGCTGTATTTCTTCATACTTTCAGTTGGAATTTTGATAGGACCATAGTTTGCTAAAAACTTTTGGATGTGGTCCCTGTGATAGCTACACATGTGTCCGGTCATGACATATTGTGCTGTATTGAGAAAATTTTGTAAAATTTTAAGTGGACTGGTCCAAATTAGTAAGTGGGAGTATAAATGAGGCTTCTGGAATGGCCACGGTCAACGTTGGACTTCCTACATACTTAAATCCAAGATGGTAACAGTTTGCACGGACATTGTATTTAGTTATGCATTAACTCGTTCACCCAGGAAGAATTTTCTACTAAAAGTTTGGGAAACATAACACCATAACACCATGGATACTGTTTGCCCTAGACCTAACGCCATAGACAGTTCATGTTTGTCGGAGTCAAAGTATGGTAGGGAGCCATAACAGAAAGTCAAGGGAGTTGGTTTTGCCACGGGGACAAAAAGATTTTTATTAATTTTGGGGAGGGGGAATAGACATGTTAATACAATCCAAAGAAAAATATCTCCACATTTTTTAAATCTGTACATGAGTACAGATTTAACCTTTCAGGTTGACATTAACCCATCCCAAGAATTTTCAACTCTACAAAGTTGTTCACACGTAATTTCAATGTGGAGCGATATACCTCAGTTTCCCTCCCTGAAATTCATTTCCTGAAATGAAAGTGAAACATTTCCAAACCTTAAAGACTGAATGGCAAAAAAATTCTCAGATTTCAAAATTTTGACTTGAACAAACGTTGTTCAATCTATGCTCTGATTTAATATTCATAATTTGAATAAAAACTACAAATGGAAGTGATTGTACTAAACTGCAATGAAAAGTAGATATGATGATGTTAGAAAAGCAGAATATTACAAATATCTCGAGAGTAGTTACTTTAACAAACCAAAAAAAAAAAAATCACTGTGCAAGAATCTATTCACATTTAAAATCTTTACATTTGTGAACAGCTGTTTTTCATTATGAAGCCAAGTGAAACTAAATGTCACTGTCAAAGGATTTAAAGATTTCAAGTTGAACATAGAACGTAAGACTTGACATTGTCTTCTTAGTACCAAAAAAAAAAAAAAAAATCATGTCAGGTTTCTATGTCTTAATAGAAAGCACAATGAATTACTAAATAAAAATACATAAAATATAAATTGATAAATGTAATAATTTACGTATTAAAATATGTGAATTTAATTTTCATCTGCAAATTGATAACATAAAGTCTACTATGACACATATTTCTGTTATGACCTTACAACAACACATCTGGAAAAACAGAGGAAGACTGAATATATTTCTGGCAGTTGAGTTTTCTTATACTCAATCCATTTCACTCATTTATTTCTACCTTCCAGACCCTGCAGACACAGAAGTGCGTGATCACTGCTCTCTATTGTGATTTCCTCGTGGACACAAACCTGACCACTTATCAGTCAACCAGCTTCTCCCATTCATTTGTCTATGATTCATCAATGATTTAACCAACAGTTGTGATCCCCTACTATCTGCTGCATACTGTAGTTAGTGCTGTGGTTACAAAACCGTTTAAGACAATTCCTTCCTCTGGGATCTGAGATTCCAGCTGGAAACAGGGTAAGTATTCACTAAACATTTGAATTGAATTGATGGGCTGTCCTATCTTAGTCCTAGAAAAGTTCTGAGTTACCCACTCTACAGAACCCCAAGGCATGAGTTGCAATGTAGAAGGTAACACACCAGCTTACAAAATTCATCCCCAAGAGAAAAATTATTCCTGTCTTCAGGATTTGCTTTGTAGAGCATCTGGCACAATGGGAAGCATCAAGTTTTACATTGGAGGTGACTAAAATTTAAGTCTCCGAAGCTAATTAGTAAATTAGCATATAGGCTCATGCACCTTAACCCTCCCCTCCCCCCCAAGCCCTTCCTTATTTTGCTGCAGAAAGTAAGCTTTTCCCAGGAGACACAATTGAAACAAATGTCTGAACACACAGGGAGGGCTTTCTCTTCGCTGACAACTGACTCTATTTCTGTCTTTGTTATCATATTTGAAATCCAAAGGATTGTACTCCTTATCCTGGTGCGTTCAGGTCCACACAATTAACTCAGTGGATGGCAGTACATTTTCCCCACACATAAAACTTTTCTTTATGCTAATTGTGTTTTAAGACACCCGGAGAGATATCACAGAATGTCAGCTCACTAGACTTAAAGGCATAGATGAAAATTAGAGATGATGTACAGGGTTCTGAGGTTGAAATGGCAACTATAGCAACTAAATGTATGCATTCTTACATTCCCATTTTAAGGAATATTTCATTTCTTATCTTTAATTACCCAGAAGGACGGAGTTGTTCTTTGTTCTTCTGTAACTTTCAGTTATTTGCTAACAGTGTCCTTCCACTATATTAATCGACATAACGGCTGACTTCTAATATAATTCAGTGTTATTTTAATAGCATTTTATCGCACGCCCATTCTGTGCAAGTTCCTGTAGGCAGCACCTCTGGAGGCAGGAGAGCAGCTAGAAAGGTTTTCCATCAAAGACGGAATGAAGAATGAATAGAATTTATTAAGTGAAAACGATGAGGTACAAAATACAGGGAATTCGATCAGCATGTTCAAAGGTGCACGAGAATGAAATATCATAGTGGGTAAAAAGGAAATAGAAGTTGTTTGGATGGCTGGGACGCAAGCAAAGAACAGTCTCGGGGCTGTCTGGGAATTTGAACTTGATCCAGCAGGTCTGGGGTCGTCACCAGTCAAGGGAGGGCTTGCTTCTGAGTCACCACAGCGGTGGCACGGGTTGAAAGAAACAACAAAAACCTTGTGTTTTTTTTTTTTTTTTTTTTCTGGGCAGCACACCTGGTGATTCAAAATTCAGTATGTGTGGGATGGGGGCCCAGAAATATTTATTTTTTGAAATCCTTTCAAGGTTCCAATTCAAGATGGTGCACTGAGCACAGGCTTCTGCTTCCCTTTACTCTTTCTCCCCAATCCAGTTGAAATTACGGCAGAGAAAGGGCCAAGAGGAATACCCACAACAGCCAGGAGAACAGAGAAATTGCAATAGGGTAGAGCTGGCAACCGGTTGCTTAACGTTAGACAGCAGAAAGCATACTGGAAGCTAAACCCAGTGGCGGTCTGAGGGTGGCCCTTCCAACAGTGACAGCGGGAATCAAACTTTCTTTTTAAGTTGTATGTCTCAGGAAAGGAGGCATTCCCAGATGGGTAGAGCGGCCAAAAAAATGATCAAAATTCCCATGTACGACTTTCTTTCATTATCCTTGTTTGTTCACTGGAGGCGGGAAGAAACCAGTGTTTGCAGGCTGGGTTGCTGCTAGAAGAATCCAGCACCTGCTCTGATTCCAAAGCACAGGGGTGTCCGGGAGTCCCGAGTTCAGTGCACTGAGGGATGCAATCCATGGTGTGGAGTTTAGTGGCAAGAGAATACAGACCAAGGCAATTTAGTTTTAGTAGCCTCAGATGCTTTGCCCATACTGCCATTTTTGTGTAGACATTTTATAAGACATTAAGACATTTTATAAGTTTTTGAAAAACTGTTTTATAAAAATGAATTAATGGAAAACCCAAACTGGAAGTGCTAACTTCTGATAAGAATACTGATAAGAATGTCTGGTCTGATGCCCTCACAAAATGTGCCAAAAGTGGCAAATCTTAAGACACAATACTTATTGAAATCACTTAAGACACAATACTTATTGAAATCACTTAAGACACAATACTTATTGAAATCAACTGAGTCTATAGTGTTGGGTAAGTAATAGAAAAAGAAGACAAAATTCTGGAAGAACACTGAATGAGGGGGGTGTATCTAAGTGGCAAGGTATAATTAAGAATTTTTAAATATTATTTAGCTTTTGGGGAATTAAGCTCCCTCTTAATTTTACTTTCAAATATGTTTTCAGAAATGCTTAAAGTATGACTATAGTGTCTTCCTGTAACCCAAATGCGTGACCAAATAAGTGATGTTGGAGGCATACAAGAAGGTGTCCAAGAATCCAAAGGAGGAAGCTATCATATGCATTCAGTCATAGGGGTCAGGAGGGGCTTCCTCTGAGTATGTGACATGGAAACTGTTGTGAAACAGTCCTCAGTCACCAGCCAGAAAGGGTGTGGTTGCAGGGGCGAGCATGCTGATGAAGGCACGGAGTCTTCTCAGAGCTCCATCTGAATGCAGTCACCGATCCCAGCAGGGAGAACCATAGGAATACAAGGGGATCAAGCAGAAACCCAGCCACCTTAACCGGACAGATGTGACATACACCATGCAAATGCATCAGGCCACTTGGGGTCCCCCCAGTGTGAGGACCATTGGCCCCAGCTGGACCCCGCTACATTGTGGGTTCTGTTCTGGAAATCTACCCCTGCTTTGGGTTAGAAAAATCTCACTGAACCTGCGCTTCAAAGTCCTCTGTGATTTCAGCTGAGGGAGCTGGAGAAAGAAAAGAACGCTCCTTCTCTAGGAGTGAGAAATTAACTAGATTTTGGGGGTAGGGAATCTCTGATTTTCTCTTGAAAGTACAGAAACGTTTGACACGAAAGTGTTTTGTGTCCTTTGCTCTGCAGTGAGCCTTTGTGGCTGATTTCTACGCGTCTCCCTGTGGTCTTTAGGTTCTTTCTTTCCCACACTCACACTCAGCCAGCCATTGCCCAAGCTGCACAGATGTTCATACATTTGTGGATATGAGGAGAGCTTATGTGTGTTTGTGTGTGGGGGGAGGGGAGCAGAGGGTTGAATAACCCCTTTGCATGTGTCTCTGGTGAGTTTAAATCTGGTAGGTTCTGACCTCTTCTGTAGCTTTTTCAGTAGCATCATGTCCTACTCACAAACTTGGCTTTGTTTATCAATGAATAAGACACTCTTCAGCCTACAGTCCATGTTAGAAACCAAAACAGCCGCGGGTCCAGGACAGACTGATATGGTGCACGATCTCCACCCACCCCCATCTCCTCACAAAGCACCACTGAAACACCCTCTTAGAGTCCCAGCTCCAACTGCAGGCCCTCCCATAAGGAGAACTGGTTGTTTTAAAGATCCCTTTCTCCATTTTGATCTGTAATGACATTCCATGTGGAGCCATTTCTGTTTTCATCATTCAATATTCATGTTCTCTCTCTCTGGCATGAATTCCCCTGAGAGTATTGTGCCAAAGAATTGTGCTAATTCTGTCTTAAAACATCCTTTGCTTTTGAACCACCAGGCAGGCACACAGGTATTAGTTTTAGTGTCTCTTTGTAACAGAGGACCTGAAATTTACAATACAATAGAATCTCTCCACATGGTGAGATCCCAGTTGTAAAGTGGCCCTTTTATAAAAACCAGGGGAATCAGTCTTTGCTTCCTTTCTGAGGCTCTTGGTTATCATAATGTGGGTTCTCCAGGAGCTCCTGAATTGAATGGGTTGTTTATGTTCTGTTTACAGACGGCAAGCCTAGGTGCTAACCACAGAAGAGCTGGACTCCATAAGGTACTTTCTTTTACTAAATGTGCTTCCTGTAACTAGTTTCCAGGCCACTTAGGGCAACCATGCAAGCACTAAGAACTTGTGTTGTTGTGAAATGAATTGGACCCCAGATATATCCATCACCTGGAGCAGAGACTGAACGGTCATTTCTGTAAATCTTCACCCACCTCCTGGAAGACAGGGACAGGACCTGTGTGTAAGGAGCGTGAGCCTGCCACTTCTCCCCATCAGATTCTCCAGGCCCACAGCCCAGATAGATGGGGTTAAAAGCTTCTGGATAATTTCAGAACCTTGTGTGGGATGGCTGCCGACATACTCCCCTTCTCAACTGTTTATCTGTTGAGAGCTTGGAGGGGACAAAATGTGACAAGCTCTATCCCTTTACCTGCTCATAGGTACTTCAGTCAGAAATTACCTTTTGCAACAGGAGAGAGAGAGAGAGAGATTGTGAAGCCAAATGAATAAAACAGTGATACGTGGGCAGGCTGAACAGTATCAAACCAGAGAGGAAAAAGAGCCAGAAACCAGCGCTCGGCGGTAGGTTGGAAGCCAGAAGACTATATCAATGAAGACATTGATGCCCAGATGTGGGAGTAAATGAGAAGCAGAAGATACAAGAGGAGGGATGGTTTTATAATTATCTGCACATCCCTTGGCCCTCCTCCCACAGGAAGTGGAGTCTCATTTCCCTGCCCTTGAGTATGGACCAGCCTCAGTAACTTGCTTGTGCTAAATCAAATGCAGCACAAGTGACACTTCTGTGGCTGAGTTTCTGCCTAGCTCTCTCTTGGGACACTTATCTTTGGAGACTTGAGCCACCATAAAAGAAACCGGCCACCGTGAAGCCAGCATCCTGGAGAGACGACATAGGGGTACCTATGCCCAGGTAGCCCCATACATTCCGTCCCAGTCTCTTGAGTTTTCCCAGCCCAGATACCAGAAGCCTGCTGGAGCCCTCAGATTCTAAAGGTCCAGCCTAAAGCAGATGAGGCAGAAATTGCCCCCACCCCCACTGCCCCAGCCCTGCCCACAGGGCAGTTTCCTGAGAAACCTACATTTTGTTGTTGTTTGAAGCCACTGAATATTGGGGTGGGGAGTTCCTGCCTTCATGGAAGAGGAGAGGAGGAGGTTAGGATTAAATAAACAAAAGAGTAGGGAGGTGTTAATCCTAATTGGGGATGATGTGTTTCCCATTGGAGGTTCTGACACTCTCACAGATGACAGCAGGAGGACTGACAAAAACTATTACATTGCCTGTCTTTCTTTTTTTTTCCTTCAGTAATTTAAATACTACTTACAACTTCAGAGAATAATATTCAAAATTGCCAAAGCTCCCAGCACCTGGAACTGACAATTGTCTTCATGTTAGGTGATGTTTCTTGTCCTTTTCCTGAGTCACTTATCTGTTGACCACTTTTTTGCTTACTGGATTTCTACTCAGTCTTCACGTTCACCTTTAGGATTCCCACACTCTGCATTCAACCAGCCCCAGGTCATGCATTGAGACGGTGACCCAGAAATTTTTTTTCATGGTTGGCACAGCAATGGTCTGTTCACTCCCAGAGTTGGGCTGGCTTGTCTTCCCCGGACCCTTGACTGTCTCTGATTCCATCAATAGACCATGACTTTTCAATCTCTAACATGCATCAGAACCACCTAGAAAGCTTGTTAGAAAAGATTCTTGGACCCAACCCCTCACAATCAAGGTGTGAGGTAGGGCCTGAGAATTTGCGTGCTGGCAAGGTCCTAGGTGCTGCTGCTGCTGCTGGTTGGGGGACCACATGAAGAATAAAGTGTTGAGACTCCTTCCAAGCCCAGGCTTCTCTGTGGAACTGGACTGTGCAAGATCCAGAAGTCTCAGGTAATTCAAAAGGCTCTATTTACCCAGTAGTCTGCTGGCAGCATAGTTCTGGTCATGCTGAAGCTCTGAGTGTCATCAATGGTGTCGTCCACAGGAAGAGTCCAGTTGACCTTCTGAGCCTCTATTCTCACCACTGTACTTCCTTTTCCATACACTGAGCCCACCCAAACCTGACCATTCACCATCTCCATCATCTATCCTTTCTTGTCTCTAAAGTCATTTACTTATATATTATCTTTCTGGCCATGTCTGCTAAGGAAACCCCATACTACCAGTTGTCCAAAAGCATCGTAAATGTCACATACTCAGAGAAGCCCCTCCTGACCCTACACCTGAATGCATATGATAGCTTCCTCCTTTGGACTCTTGGACACCTTCTTGTATGCCTCCAACATCACTTATTTAGTCACGCATTTGGGTCACAGAAAGACTCTATATTCATACTTTAAGCATTTCTGAAAACATATTTGAAAGTAAAATCAAGAGGGAGCTTAATTCCCAAATAGCTAAATAATATTAAAAATTCTTAATTATACCTTGCCACTTGATACACCCCCTCATCAGTGTTCTCCCAGAATTTTGTCTTTTTTTTTTCTTTTACTTACCCAGCATTATAGACTCAGTTGATTTCAATCAGTATCTATTTGTGTCTTAAGATTTGCCACTTTTGGCACATTTTGTGAGGGTATCAGACCAAACATTCTTATCAGATATTTTTATCAGAAGTTAGCACTTCCAGTTTTGGTTTTCCATTAATTCATTTTTATAAAACAGTTTTTCAAAAACTTATAAAATATCTTAATGGGGTACACAAAAATGGCAGTATGGGCAAAGCATCTGAGGCTACTAAAACTAAATTTCTGGTTCCCAGTAGTACAAGGAGTTCAATATATGCTGTACAGAGAGAGAACAGTACAAAGGTTGAATATTGAATAATCAAAGTTTATCTTCCTCCCATGTCCTATCCTGGAAAAGGACTATTTCTGGGAATCAGAAGCAGAACCAATGGGAATCGGATTGATTAAAACCATTCTTGATAACCAAAGCAAACCAAAGTTGGGCAAGACAAGTCTTGCCAGACTGAAGGTATTTCATTTCTTAATAGGATTGCTAAACAGTTAGAGCTGAGGACATCTATATCTGGAATTCCACAAGCCATTGACAAAATCTGTCATGAAATCCCTGAGGAAAGACCACGTGATCACACACTGAGAAGGCAGCTGTCTACAAGCCAGGAAGAGAGCCCTTATCCAAAACCAAACAGGTCAGCATCTTAATCTCGGACTTCCCAACTTCCAGAGCTATAAGAAATATATGTCTGTTGTCTAAGCCACCCAATCCATGGCTATTGTAGGATATTGGGATATTGGGATAATCCATTTTGATATTGGGATAGCAACCTGAGCTGACTAGGAGAGTTTCCTTGTGTGCAAAATGGGGGCGATAATGATGCCTACCTTATGGGGTTCTGATGATTAAATAAGCTAACATGTACTTTGTGAACTCAGAAAACTGTAAATTCATAAAATGTGAAGCAACTGTTAATCTCACCAGAGAAATTACAGATAAATGTCCAGAAATAGAATGGATATTTTTGGGAAGGGGCTGCTTGTCATGAAATTCCAACACAGAGCCGGCTGCTCAATCAATATGTATTGACTAAGTACATGAAAAAATGTATTGCCTTGGAAGTGTAAATTCTTTCAACAATCAGCATGACACAAAGCTAACTACACTCTAGGTGAATGAGACAGCATTGCCCAAGGATGATCTGATTCTCTGCACTCCTGCAATGAGGGACTCTCTAGTTATCTTTGCGTCTGGAGCCAGTCCTCAGCCCACAGACAAATACATGGTATCTTCAGTTGTGGAAGTGTGGTGCTCAGATCCCCTTCAATGAGGGACTTGATGTGGGGAGTGGTCAGCTCCTCACTGTTGGCCCCAGAGAACACATAAACCTGAGGGCACCCCTCCTGGGGGCAGCCTGCCGCCTATACTGAGTCGGGGACTCTGGGTAGCAAGGCCTGGCCATGTCTGCCCAATGCAGGCCACTCTGACTAGGACCACTCCCCCCACAGCTCCCAAGGCTTTGCTGGGCTGCACTGCACTTGACTTCCTCGGACCCTTTCTCCCCTCCCTTCGCAGGTGCTGATTCCTATCAAGCATCTTTGCAACCCAAACTCAGTTTTAACATCAGCTTCTGGAAATGACGTCGGTTCATTTAACGTTTACAAGCACTGCGGTAGGAGTGATGGGCATTTCATTAGTACCCCCCAGACTCCAACATGGAAAGGTGGTAGCAGTTCCCTTTCTCTCTACAACAATGGTTCTCAGCCTTTTTGTGTTCTTGACATCCTTTTGAATACCATTCTTTTTGGCAGCATACTTGAAGGGATTAAATTGTATCCATGGGCAGCACTGTATTGTTTCCTCAGTAGAAGTCTATTGTCCTGAACACTCCGTAATGGTGACTTTCAAAAGTAATTGACAACGACCCTCTATAAGACATATATTTTACATCATGTCTCAGTACACTTGTGCATATAGGTGTGTACGTGCCTGATGAAAACAAGTCTTCTGACAGTTATACAAATGCTCTCTGACAGTTTTCGTTTGTTTTTAATAATGCTGGTCGTGATCCACTAAAATTGATTTCATGACCTGCTAGGGTCATATTTTTGTACATGAAAAAAAAACACCCTTTATTGTATACTCATGAGGCAAAATGTATTGCATGTGATCTAAACATGATTGGTCCTCTATCCAGTATTTCCCAAATGTTTTCCACCACAGCTGATAGCAAAAAGCACATTTTGTACCATATGTACTGTACACAGATTAAAGTTTCATGAACACATACCTCCTTTTTATATGGGATACACTCTGATGTTTGCTATTTTAGTTTATTTCATTTTTAAGTAGTTAGAAATGCAGTCAACTTATGTCATGATCCACACGTTGAAAAATACTACTCTAACATCAATGGAAGAGTCCATTGGTTCAGTGTTCCACCTGAGAGATACTTTCGTAATCGCAGGTAGTCTCAGTTGTAAGGGAAACTTCTTTCCCGCACGGATCAAAATGTGGCATCCTGACCTCGAAGGGCAAAGCAGGGCTCCAGGAAAAGGACAAAGAACCCACCACGTGACAACTGATGTGACCAACTACAGTGGCATATATGCATGTGCGCACACAAAGCTTGAGGTCGGCACAGGAGGCAGGTGTGATTACGTGAGGATATATGTGGTCACGGTACTTGCATTGTCTGACCTCTGCTTCCTACTAACCCCTTGCTTTATACATAAGAGAATGTTTACAGAAATCCTTTAGTCTGCATTGCTTTTAGAAATGTATTTGCCAGAGTGAGTTACTTCATACCTCGAGTCTTGCTAAAGGGCAGTAAGAGCTCATCATTTTCATAAATATGAGTCCTACACCCATGCCCTGCCACCAGATCTGTCTCACCCAATAGTTTTGTTTTAATTTATCGGGGTGACATTTGTTAGTAAAATTACATAGATTTCAGGTGTACAATTCTGTATTACATCATCTATAAATCCCATTGTGTGTTTACTACCCAGAATCAGTTCTCCTTCCATCCCCATATATTTGATCCCCCTTACTCTCATCTCCCTCCCCCCATTCCCCCCTTTACCCTCTGGTAACCACTAAACTGTTGTCCGTGTCTATGAGTTTTTGTTTCTTATTTGTTTATCTTGTTCTTTTGTTGTTTTTGGTTTATATACCACATATCAGTGAAATCACATGGTTCTCTGCTTTTCCTGTCTGACTTATTTCACTTAGCATTATACTTTCAAGATCCATCCATGTTGTCACAAATGTTCCTATATCATCTTTTCTTACCGCTGAATAGTATTCCATTGCGTATATATACCACAACTTCTTTATCCATTCATCTATCAAAGGACATTTTGGTTGTTTCCATATCTTGGCCACCGTAAACAAAGCTGCAATGAACATTGGAGCACACATGTCTTTATGGATAAACGTTTTCAGATTTTTTGGGTAGATAACCAGCAGGATTGCTGGGTCATATGGTAATTCTATTCGTAATTTTTTGAGGAACCTCCACACTGCCTGCCATAATGGCTGCACCAGTCTGCATTCCCACCAACAAGTGTATGGGGGTTCCTTTTTCTCCACAGCCTCTCCAACACTTGTTACTATTTGTCTTGTTGATGATAGCCATTCTGACTTGGGTGAGGTGATATTTCACTGTGGTTTTTATTTGCATTTCTCTGATGATTAATGATGTTGAGCATTTTTTCATATGTCTATTTGCCATTTGTATGTCCTCTTTGGAGAAATGTCTCTTCAGGTCCTCTACCCATTTTTCAATTGGGTTGTTGGTTTTTTTGTTGTTGAGTTTCATGAGTTCCTTCTATATTTTGGATATTAACCCCTTATCAGAGACACTGTTTGCAAAAATCTTCTCCCATTCAGTTGGTTGCCTCTTTATTTCGTCGATGGTTTCTTTTGATGTACAGAGCTTTTAAGTTTCATATAGTCCCATTTGTTTATTTTAGCTTTTACTTCCATTTCCTTTGGAGTCAAATTCATAAAATGCTCTTTGAACCCAAGGTCCATAAGTTTAGTACCTATGTTTTCTTCAATGCAGTTTATTGTGTCATGTCTTATGCTTAAGTCTTTGATCCATTTTGAATTAATTTTGGTACATGGTGACAGATAACAGTCCAGTTTCATTCTTTTGCACGTGGCTATCCAATTCTCCCAGCACCACTTATTGAAAAGGCTATCTTTCCTCCATTGTATATTTTTAGCTTCTTTGTCAAAAATTATCTGTCCATATTTATGTGGTTTTATTTCTGGGTTCTTAATTCTATTCCATTGGTCTATGTGTCTGTTTTTCTGCCAACACCATGCTGTTTTGATTATTGTAGCCCTGTAGTACAAGCTAGAGTCAGGGAGTGTGATACCGCCAGCATTGTTCTTTTTTCTTAAGATTGCTTTGGATATTCGGGGTCTTTTGTGGTTCCAAACAAATCTGATGATTTTTTGTTCTATTTCTTTAAAAAATGCCATTGGGATTTTGATGGGGATTGCATTAAATCTGTATATTGCTTTGGGTAATATGGCCATTTTAACTATGTTGATTCTTCCAATCCATGAGCACGGAATGTCTTTCCATTTCTTTGTATCTTCAATTTCCTTCAAAAATGACATAGTTTTCAGCATATAGGTCCTTAACATCCTTGGTTAAGTTTATTCCTAGGTATTTTATTCTTTTTGCTGCAATTGCAAAAGGAATTTTTTTTTTTTTGTATTTCCTTTTCTGAAATTTCATTGTTAGTATATAGGAATGCAATGGACTTTTGTACGTTGATTTTGTAGCCAGCAACTTTACTGTATTCGTTGATTGTTTCTAATAGCTTTTTGGTGGCGTCTTTAGGGTTTTCTATATATAGCATCATGTCATCTGCAAAGAGTGATAATTTAACGTCTTCATTTCCAATTTGGATGCCTTTTATTTCTTTCTCTTGCTTGATTGCTCTGGCAAGGACTTCCAACACTATGTTGAAAAGCAGAGGTGATAGGGGACAGCCCTGTCGTCTATGGCAGTTCCTGAACGTAGAGAAAAGGGCTTCAGTTTTTCATCACTAATTATGAGATTAGCTGAGGGCTTGTCATATATGGCCTTTATTATGTTAAGGTATTTTCCTCTATATCTATTTTAGTAAGTGTTTTAATCATAAATGGATGTTGTATCTTGTCAAATGCTTTTTCTGCATCAATTGATATAATCATATGATTTTTATCCTTTATTTTGTTTATGTGATGTATCACATTGATGGATTTGTGGATGTTGAACCATCCTTGTGCCCCAGGGATGAACCCCACTTGGTCGTGGTGAATAATCTTTTTAATGCATTGTTGTATTCGATTTGCTAGAATTTTGTTTAGGATTTTTGCATCTGTATTCATCAGAGATATTGGTCTGTAGTTTTCTTTTTTTGTGTTGTCCTTACCAGGTTTTGGTATCAGGGTAATGTTGGCCTCATAAAATGAGTTAGGGAGTACTGTCTCTTCTTCAATTTTTGGAAGAGTTTGAGCAGGATTGGTATTAGGTCCTGTTTGAAGGTTTGGTAGAATTCACTAGTGAAGCCATCTGGTCCAGGACTTTTGCTTTTGGGAAGGTTTTGGATGACTGATTCAATTTCGTTACTGGTGATCTGTCTGTTTAGATTTTCCATTTCTTCCTGGTTCAGCCTTGGAAAGCTATATGTTCCTAAGAACTTGTCCATTTCTTCTAGGTTATTGAATTTGGTGGTATGCAGTCCTTCATAGTATTCTTGGATGATCCTTTGTATTTCTGTGGTGTCTGTGATAACTTCTCCTTTTTCATTCCTGATTTTGTTAATTAGTGTCTTCTCTCTTCTTATCTTAGTGAGTCTACCTAAGGGTTTGTCAATTTTGTTAATCTTTTCAAAGAACTAGCTCTTTGTCACATTTTTTTCTATTGTCTTTTTGTTCTCTATTTCATTTAGTTCTGCTCTGATTTTTGTTATTTCCTTTATTCTGCTGATCTTGGGTTTCACTTGTTTTTTTTTTTCTAGTTCTTAAGGTGTAACGTGAGGTTATTTATTTGGGATTTTTCTTGTTTCTTGAGATAGGCCTGTAATGGTATAAATTTCCCTCTTAAAACTGCTTTCGCTGCATCCCAAAAATTTTGGTAGGATGTATTTTCATTGTCATTTGTTTCTATGTATCTTTTGATCTCTCCTCTAATTTATTCTTTGACCCAGTCGTTTTTTAAAAGTATGTTGTTTAATCTCCATGTATTTGTGTTTTTTCCTGCTTTCTTTTTGCAGTTGATATCCAATTTCAAAGCCTTGTGATCAGAGAATATGCTTGGTATGATTTCAATCTTCTTAAATTTGCTGAGGCAGATTTTATGTCCCAATATGTGGTCTAACCTTGAGAATGTTCCATGTACACTCGAAAAGAATGTATAGTCTGATGTTTTAGGATGAAGTGCTTTATATATGTCAATGATGTCCATTTCATCTAATGTGTCATTTAGGGCTGCTATTTCGTTAGTTATTTTCTGTTTGGATGATCTATCCATAGCTGTCAATGATATAGTTAAGTCCCCTAGTATAATTGTGTTTTGGTCAATTTCTCCCTTTAGTTCTGTTAGTAGTTGTTTGGTATATTTTGGTATATGCTCCCTGATTGGGGGCATAAATATTGATGACTTTATGTCTTTTTGTTGTATAGTCCCCTTTACCATTATGAAATGTCCATCTTTGTCTCTTGTTATCTTTTTCACCCTGAAGTCTGTTTCATCGGAAATCATTATGGCTACACCTGATTTTCTCTGGGTCCCATTTGCTTGGAGTGTCAATTTCCACCCTTTCACTTTGAGTCTATGCTTGTCCTTATAGCTGAGATGTGTCTCTTGGAGATAGCATATAGTTGGGTTTAGTTTTTTAATCCAATCTGCTACTCTGTGCCTTTTTATTGCTGAGCTCAGTCCATTTACATTTAGGGTGATTATTGATATGTGAGGATTTCCTGTCATTCTATCTTTAGTTTTCTGGTAATGTTGTGTCTCCATTGTTTCTTTGCCTTTTTGTTGCTGTCTATTATTTCTGTGTGGTGGTATTCTATGATATTTCCCTCTGTTTCTTCTTTTATTACAGTATGTATTTCAGTTCTGGATTTTTTTTGAGTGGTTACCCATAAGCTTATGTAAAAGAAAGTTTGATATTTAGAGTATTTCATTTTCTTCAGCATGCTTACTTTCTCCATTCCCATATTGGTTCAGGCCTTTACTCTCCCCCATTTTATGTTGCCACAAATTGTCCCTGTTGATGGTGGTCGAATAACCTCCTTTAGTATTTCTTGTAGTGCAGGTTGTGTATTAGAAAATTCCCTCAGCTTCTGTATTTCTGGAAAGGTCTTTATTCCTCCTTCATATCTAAAGGAGATCTTTGCTGGATATATTATTCTTGGCTCATGATTTCTCTCTTTCAATAGTTTGAATATTTGGTTCCACTTCCTCCTGGCTTGTAGAGTTTCTGCTGAAAAATCTGATGATAATCTAATGGGCTTTCCTTTGTAGGTTACCATCTTCTTTTCCCTGGCTGCCTTGAGGATTCTTTCTTTGTCATTGATTTTAGACAGCTTCAATGCAATGTGCCTTTGAGAAGGCCTGTTGGGATTGAGGTAATTAAGTGTTCTATTTGCTTCTTGGATTCGAGGATCCAGTTCTGTCCACAAGTTTGGGAAGTTCTCATCAACACTTTGTTTTAATATATTCTCTGTTCCCTTCTCTCTTTCTTCTCCTTCTGGTATACTCCTTATTCTTATATTGCTCTTTCTGATAGAGTCAGAAAGTTCTTGTAGAGTTCTTTCATTTCTTTTAAGTCTCAAGTCTGTTTCTTCTTCCATCTGTGTAATTTCCAGATTTCTATCTTCGATGTCACTGATTCTTTCCTCCATCTGGTCAACTCTACTACCTAAGCTGGTTATTTCATTCTTAATTTCTTCTATTGAGTTCTTAATCTCCAGTAATTTCATTTGGTTGTTTTATAAAATTTCAATCTCTTTCGTAAAATGCTCATGTTGTTCTTTGATAGTGTTTCTGAGTTCATTAAACTGACTTTTTGTGTTTTCTCATATCTTGTTGAGTTTTTTCAGAACTGCAATCTTGAATTCTCTGTCATTTAAGTCACATATTTCCATATCTTTAAGTTCCTTTTCTGGAGACTTTTTACTTTCTTTCTGAGCTGTCTTGTTGCCTAGGTTATTCATGGCAATTACTGATTTATTATTTCTCTTCCTAGACATTTACAGGAGTGGCTTCTGCAACAGGTTGATAGGAAGAGTTCTTTCTTTTGTTTTCCAAAACTTGTTGGTAGAATGTTTTATTTTCTCTCCGACTGCAGCCTTTGTTTTCCTCTCTCACATAGTAGTGCTATACTTCCTCTGCACTGTTCCAGCTTCTCATACAATGGGGGGATTCCCTAGGAAATGGGCTTCTCCCTTGTTAACAGTTCACCTGGGTCATAAGGCACCACGTCCCTGGGGGATGCGGAGAGCTTTTGAAGTTCCAAAGCTCTTCCTGCACCAGATTCAGAGCTCGTATATTTCAGCAGTTCTGTTTACTCCTGCAGGGATCCGCCCAGATAGGTGGGTCCACGGGCGAGGTGAGTTGTGAGAGGTGGCCCAGAGCATTGGCGGTGACCACCACCACAGCCAGTCCCACTTCCACAGCTCCCTCCCCTTTGCCAGAACTAGTTGGGCTGCAAATCTGTGTCTGCAGTCCACAGTTCTCAGAACAGCAAATATTCTGTTCTATTGATCTGACACTGCTACTCTTCCACTTCTAGCACCGGGCAGGTGAGGGCGGGGTGAGCTCTGGGAGGGGAGGAAGGGGGTGGCTAGTCTCAGTGCCTAAGGCTTCCGTTCTCTGCTGGGCAGTGAGGGCTTAAACCACCGTTTTCAGCCTTCTTCCCTTAGTCTTTTTTCCAAGGTCTCTGCCGTGAGCGTTGGGTTCAGCTGTTATATGCTGCCCCCTCAGCCCTGTGGGCCATAAGTGGAGCACTAGCAGTCTGAGTTCTTCCCTCTCCCACAGCTGCGGTAGTTCCGGGATGCAGCGAGCTCAGAGCACTGAGCTAGGTCTGTGTCCTGCACCCGCAGGGCTCTGTCTCCACACTTCTCCCTTCCCTCCTGCCCCGCTGGCGTGATTCTCCCACCTTTAGGTGAATTCAGTAGTGGGCCTCGTCATCTTGCCTTTCTGCTGTGCAGGGAGTCCTTTGTGGAGTTACTGTTGTTCGATTAGTTGTAAATTCCAGGGGAGCTTTACAGAGGCCCACCTCATGCCACCATTTTGATGACGTTCCTAACACCCAATTGTCTTTAAGTGAAATGTTCTGGCTTTTTTCCTGTCCGTTGCAAGAAACCTCGATCTGCCATGTTTTTGACTGCCTTTCACCTGAATACAACAGCCATATTCCACTAAGTTCCCTATGGCTTCCTTGTACACTAATGGTGAATGGGAATCTGATATAAGTTCAGTAACAATGACTCATCACCAAACCGTGAGACATCCAGAAGGATTTTGAGAGTCAGTTTCTCATGCACGCATAGCTGTTGACATTTGCAGTATCCTCTGCTTTCTACAGAGGATTCAGAAAAGGAGCATCCATTGTTGGCTGAGAGAGGTGATAAATATGACGTTGCAAATAGGAAAAGTAGAGAGAGCTGAATTGTTCCACTAAGAAAAGGAAATTGGACAAGCACAACCTGGGAGGGAATTAAAGCTAAAACCACCCCTAAAAAGGTTGCTCAAAAGAGGAAAAAAAGACTAAATCTAAGAGACAAAAAGGCAGGGAATTTCTTTAGGTAATTTTATGATGTTTTCCTGTGCAATGTATCTTTTTGTGCTATTTTCTCTTGAAAGTGTTGGTAAGATGAACGTTACTTGTCTCCATTTGTAGGATGGTAAATGGCAAACCAAACTCAAAAGAATGAAATGAGAAAATTCCAGGATCTCTGGAGCATGGATAGGACAAACTGGAACAAGACAATGGATGGATACTCTCTCTCTCTCTCTCTCTCTCTCTCTCTCTCTCTCTCTCTCTCTCTCTCCCCCCCTATCTCTTTTTTCTAAGATCACCATGAAATATTTTTGAAGAAATGTCCAGTTGTCACTGCCCCTCCATGGGTGAGGCATTGAAGCCCATTGTTCCCCACTCCAGCATGCAAATGACTGTAGGAAAGAGGGAAAGGAGGCTTGAGGAGAGAGGAAAGAACAGGGGATAGAGAATCTGTCAGCAAAATTTATCCTCTTAGCTTGCATTTTGGTGAGATTATGCACATTATGTTGAGAAATGCCCCATCTGTTGAGATAATCCACTAGAGATTTTCGGTCATTCAAAGTGATGATAGAACTCATGGTTCGCTTTCCTCCCAGCTGCAAGGAAGGGGCCGGCTTCTAAAAGAAAAACAGTGACCTCCCTTGGCTGCCTGGTGATCTAAGTCTAATTTTCTAATTGCTGAGGATAAAAATCACACCTCCAGGCACTAAGCCTTGGAACTCACACCTGTGCACTAAACAGCCCCCTCGGCGGGGTATTAGAGATCTCAGCTCAATTCCCTCTGCTACCATTGAATACCTAAATGTCCTTGTCAAAATCACTGCCTTTCCTATTGGCTCACTTTCTCCAACCTTAACACCTAGAAGATACTCTCCTCCCCTCTTTTCTTGGAAGAAAAATCGTCAGCCCTCTTCTTAATGCTACCCCTGTCACATCTTCCCCTGGTCCCTTCTATTGACCTTTACAAAACTCTTGGCCCTTTTAATTTCTCAGTTCTCGTTCTCTGGACACTCAACATTGCTGGATTCCCTGGGGCTCTTCACTGGATTTCTATCTGTCCTGACTTCTTTCCATCTGTTTGACTTCCCAGCTCTCTGGTTTTGTGCTGGTTCCTTTTCCTCATCCTGACCACAGACTTTGGGAATTTCCAGAAGCTCTATCCTTGACTTCTCTTTTCCTTTCCCTAAATTCTTACCTTGTTTCCTGCTATTGCTCTGTTGCCTCCAACTGGAAAACCCTTACCATGTGCACAATCAGCTGCAAAGGATTCTTCACTCGATTGTTCCATGGTCACCTCAAACTTAATATGTCTCATACATAACCTACAAATACCCCCCAAACTGCAAATAGATCACTCCTCCCTAGTTCTCTCTCCCACTAATTACATCACCTTCCCTTTTCTAGTCATATGCAGCCAGAAATCACCAAACCATGCACATTCTGCATTTAACTTGCCCACCGCTCTGAGCATGTGTTCTTTGCCTTCCCACTGTTACCTCAGCCCTCTGCTTCATCTTTCTGTCAGGCACCTCATCTCAACACGGTCTCACTTTAAACAGCTGGGCTGATGGAGAACAGTCCTCTGTGTGGGTGTGCTGGTAATGGCAGTGCTAGTGGTAACGTGCATCTTTTAAGAAGGCAGGGAGCGGGCTCAATCCCTATGGCTCGCAGCAAGAAAGATAAAGATGGAAGGGGTGGTCACCCAGACCCATGCGTCGTCCCGGTAGAACAGCGAGCTCTGTCTGCACACCCCATCCCTCCCCCTTATAATGCCCTTGTGGTCCCAATACCCCAGGAAAAAGCCATGAATACAGTAGACAATTAATTAAAGACATAGAACAGATGTCTTTAAAGACATCTATTCAACAATCATTTATTAAACAACTCCTTTTTCCTAGATACTATTCTAGGTAATGGGATACAATGAACAAAACAGACAAAGTTGCTGCCCTCATGGGGTTAATTTTCCAATGAAGTGGGGAGGAATGAAAGGGGAGTGGCAGAAATAGATCACAGTATATAATAATACATTATTATTTAACGTTTTTAGTGTATATTTATATTATTATAAGATCATACAAAATACATAAGTAACTGATAAGCAGGGGAGTCAATTACATAGGATGTTAAAAGTTGACAAATGCTGTAAAGAAACATAAAGCATGGAAGGAGATAAAAGATACAAGTTTCAGGGGCAGGGAGCAATTTAAAATCAGACCGTTGGGAGGTTTCCTTAAAGAAGTAACATCTGAGTAATTTCTTGAAGGAGAGGAGGGGATGAGGCATATGGCTCTTTGGCTGAGGAGCATTCTCAGCAGTGGGAACAGCAAGTACAAAGACCCTGAGACAGGACTGTGTCTGGAATATTCTAGAAAGCACAAAGAAGTCACTTTGTGTAGGGCAAAGTGAGAGGGGGGAAAGGTAATTGGAGGTGAGGTCTGAGAGGGAGCTGGGTTCAGAGTGTGAGAGCCTCACTTGCCGTTGTAAGAATGTTGGTGCAATGAGAAATTACTGGAAGGTTTTCACTGGAGTAATAACTTCTTTTGATCACTCTGGCTGCTGTGAGATTAGACGATGTGGAGGTAAGGTAGAAGCATGGAGCCTAGTAAAAGAAATAGTGATCCAAGAGAAAGGTGGAAATGGCTTTGACCAAGGTTGGTTGTAGTGGAAGTGAGGGGAAGGGGTGAGATATATTTTGAAGGTAAAGCCAATAGGATTTGCTGTGGAAGACTATAGGATATTTGAGGAGAAAGGTTGGTATGTTAGGGTGCTCCAGAGAAAAAGAAGCAAGAGGATGTGTATATAAGTACAAAGAGATTTATTTTAAGGAACTGGCTCACACAGGTATGGGGACTAAGATATCTAAAACCTGCAGGGTGCATTGGCTGGCTGGAGACCCAGAGAAGAGTTCATGCTACAGTTTAAGTCTGCTGCAGAATTCCCTCTTGTTCAGGGAAGTCACTCTTTTATTCTTTCATGCTTCCCAGGCCCGCAACTGAGTTGATGTAGCCCACTCACATTATGGAGGGCAATAGGCTTTATTCAAAGTCTACTGATTTCGATGTTAATCTCATTCAAAAATGCCTTCACAGAAGCATCCAGAATAATGTTTGACCACATAGCTGGGCACCTTGGCCTAACCATCACAGTTGCAACTCCAGCTTTGGAAATGTTAAGTTTGAGATGTGTACTGGATATAAGAGGAGATGTTGAGTAGTTAGCTGGATATAGGAGTGCTGAGGACAAGAGAGAAGGTCAGGCTGGAGACACAAATGTGTGAATCATCAGTTAATGGTTTTTAAATACAGACCTGGACGAGATCGTCAGAGGAGTGGGTGATAGAGAAGGGGCCCAAGGACCTAACCTTGGGTGTTTCAACATTAAGATTGGAAAGTGAGAAATAACCAGTAAAGCAGATCATGAAGATACCAGTAAGATAAAAGGAATAAATACATGTGATAATTACATATATAATGAGAATATACATGTGTCCAACACATAGTGAGTGCATTAATAAATGAAACAGCAAAAATTAGAATTGAATTATATGTTTAATAGCTAGAATCACATGTAATAATGAAATAAAGGGAATTCCATTGTGAAAAGTAATAGTCATGGTTTTATCTGAAAGGCAGGGACCCACAGGCAATGAATGGTACACATTTAATAACTCATGGAGAGAAATATCACTTGCTCTTCAGAAAAGGAAGAAAATAAAATTATAAAAGTTTTAGTCACTTACCTGGAAAAGCAAGCAGAATTAACTCATTTAAATGAACTTTATTTTCTTAGCAAAATTGAATTGTTTCGTAAAGGACCTCTAAATGTCATTTTTCCCCGGACAAATGTGTCCTTAAATTCTCCATTTCTACTGCTGCCCAAGCCCTTTCCGTGATAAGGTATCTACAATGATACGCTCTCTTCTAAACCTACCATGTTTCCCCAAAAATAAGACCTAACCGGAAAATAAGCCCTAGCATGATTTTCCAGGATGACATCCCCTGAACATAAACCCTAAAACGTCTTTTGGAGCAAACCTTAATATAAGACCCGGTCTTATTTTCAGAGAAACACGGTAACACCTCTTTGCTCTTTTGGCTAAGCTCCCCTCCTTTCTTTGGTACCAGTAAAGTGAAACAGAGCTTTGGGAATATGCAGCCTGCTGCTTTGCTCTCTACTTTATGGGTGATAAGGAAATATCTCCTCATTTTGATTTTGATAGCATAGACCTCACCAAACGTTCTCTGGAATCGGTCAGATGGTATGTATGAGTATTTGGGGCTTGGTGGGCCATACCGCCTCTGTCACAACTACTCGATTCTGTTATAGGTGAAAGTAGCCGGGTGTGGCTGAGGACACAAAACCATTGACCAAGATTTGGCTGCAGGTCTACAGTGCTCTGACCTTGCCCCTGACCCTCTGGGCATCCGTCACCTGTTTGGCCTTGAGGACCAATTCCAATACTATAACAACCTCTGGATGTAATGTGCACCACGTAATAGAGGAAAAGCAAAATGAGCATATGGTTGCTGCTGCTTTGCTTGTCAATGTTTCTAAATTAAGAATAGCCACATCTAAATGGTAAACAAAGTAGCTGCTTTGGGAAAGGTTTGTGGAATCAGTACATCCCTCAGTTTCCCAGGATTCCTCTGAGCGTATGATAGTACAGGACTATCACACTGGGCAATGACATTACTTGGTGTGGGATATTAGAACCATTTGTTCAAATACATGGGTATCTCTTTTGCGTACCATGTATTTTCTTGGCATTAATCTGGAAAGGCTGGAGGAAAAAGAAGTCTGAATTTTAATGTGATACCCTCTTTGCATTTGTCATTAAGTTTGTAAGGACAGATGTGACTCTTCGAACTTGCAGTCTGCTTAATTCAGTCACAGTTTAATGCAACCTTCTCTTTAGTTGTCCCTTTGGATGATTTCACGTGTTTCTTTCAATGCCTCTTTCAAGATGAAGATTCAAAGAAAGCTGTTCTGTCTATGGTAGTTTTGATATAAAAAAGCCCATTAGCAAACTTGAAATGTGTAAATCACACAGAAAGCTCTAAGATGTGGCATAAATTGTCAGGGCAGTGGAATTTCTCCCAAAAGCTTCAGGTAGAGAGAGGGTACCTGTTTCAACAAAGGGCTGGAGATGAGACCCAGGAAATCCCTTTCATGATCAAAAGATGGATTGCTTTTTTTGCAGATGTGTATTATGATACGAATGGCTGAAAAACAGTTTTATTCTCCCTTGATGGCATTTTCCTTGGCAAACATAGAACTGAAATGCAGTTCTGAATATACCCCACGGCACATGCCTCAGTGCACACTAACTCATCTGCTTTAACTCAGGATGGATATGGTAACCATTGTTTTTATTATCCCCGTGGGATATTTTATTAATAATTTATAATCAAATCATTATCATCTTATACAACTTACATTCTATATAATGGGTCAAAAATGGGACCAGGGATTCGCAAATGAAATAAAAGCAATGGTTAAACTGAAAACATTATTTTGGACTGTAGTTTTTCTTTTTTTCTCCATTAAAAAAGAAAAAAAGTCAACCACAGCTTGACAGGTATCGTACACACTATTATCTTGAAATCTCCACTACCCTGATTCTTAATACTTGTCAGTGGTCAATATAAACCTTAGCTAAATGTTCCCTCCACCTCCCCAGGGATACAAGGTACAGCTATTTGTATTCTGTGCCATTTGTCAGAACAGTTCCACTAATTTACGAAACTTAATGTGATCACGTTTTGTCTGTTGTTAGAAATTAACACGTGGCCTCTACAAGGTTGTTCTAAGGGAAATGACGTGCTTGAATCACTCTTTAAGAGGACTTCACATACAGTTGGTCCTTAAACAACATGGGTTTGAACTTCATGGGTCCACTTATATGCGGATTTTTTTTCAGTAAATGCCATAAATGCATTTTCTCTTCCTTATGATTTTCTTAATAACATTTTGTTTTCACTAGCTTACTTTATTGTAAGAATACAGTATATAATACATATTAACACACAAAATGTGTGTTGATCAGCCATTTATGTTATCAGCAAGGTTTCTGACCAACAGTAGGCTATTAGTAAAGTTTTGGGAGAGTCAAAACTTATATACAGGTTTTCCACTACAGGGGGGTCATTGCCCCTAAGTGCTGTGTTGCTCAAGGGCCAGCTATACATCTAAGGGGCTGACCTGTACGTGACAGAAGGGGAAAAAAGAAGGGCTTAATAGATACAATTAAAGTGTCCAACACTTTCATGTATGCCATCTCATTTAACCGTCAACCCTTTGGGATTGATGCTGTTATCCCATTTTACAGAGAGGAACAATCGGGTCTTAGGTTAACTTGCCTGGAGTCTCACAATTTTTATGTACAGATTTGAGTCCATGTTTGTTTAATTTCAAATGATGTGGGTAAGTTAGGTATATAAGGTTAATTTTTAAAAAGTAATTGACACTATTATGCGACAAGGAATAAGGTCATCAAGATTTTAAAAGAGAAAACACATGTACGTGTGCACACATGCACACATGCATACCCATAAGCTCTTCAGATAGGCACGGTCCTTTAGCCTTCATATAGCATCCTCCTCAAGCACTGGCCTGTCAGCCTCAGGATGAATCAGGTATAAAGGTACATTTCTCCTTCTGCTTACTTCGGCTGTGTTGTTACCTACTCTCCAGGCTGAAGTAGGTGGAAAGTTAAAGGATGAGTTTCTTAGCCAGAGCTTTAAGCTCTAGAACAATCCGAGTTGCTGAATGTCCATCTCCTACTGAGCTCATAATGCCCATAACATTTCATCTCACTGGACAGTGCAGATGAAGGGGACGCTTATTCCCCACTCCTCTTGTTTTATTTTACAGAGAGAGATCTTCCATTAAAGGGACACCCTCTTCCTACCCCTTGCTTCCAAGAAAAGCTTAATGGTGGATAGGTTTGATCAGAGTTGGGGAGAAGACACTAGGCTTGCTAGCTCTGTCCCTTCCAGTCTGGGGCACCCAGTGGTTTTCAGGAAGCCACACTTCTTTTCTACTCCTCTGTGGGAGGCCCCAGCTGTTCCAGCACAGAGAGAACTTGAGTACATTGGCTTAGGTAGTTAGCAAAACTGACACCGATTGGCCGTCAAGAAGCATAGGAGGTCTGACAATCAAGTTCGCGAACTCATCCTAGAAAAAGTGCTACATACCTCACTGCTGAATGTCACTATGGCCATCTTCAAAGTACTCCCCTTAGGAAACTATTCACCAATGCAAGCGCCTGGTCCATGCTTCAAAGCAATTTTGGAACTCTTTTACTAGAATGGCCATCAGAGCTGTCGTCATATTACCCTTGATGTCCTGAATGTCATCAAAATGTCTTCGTATCAGTATTTCCCTTATCTTCAGGTAAAGAAAGAAGTCACTAGGGGCCAGATCAGGTGAATAGGGAGGGTGTTCTAATACAGTTATTTGTTTACTGGCTAAAAACTCCCTCACAGACAGTGCCCTGTGAGCTGGTGCATTGTCGTGATGCAAGAGCCAGGAATTGTTGGCAAAAAGTTCAGGTCGTCTAACTTTTTCACGCAGACTTTTCGGCATTTCTAAATAGCCAACTTGGTTAACTGTTTGTCCAGTTGGTACAAATTCATAATGAATAATCCCTCTGATATCAAAAAAAGTTAACAACATCATTGCAACAAGTTCACAAACTAAATTGTCAGTTCTTGTACACTTTAATCTCCATCTACATTCTACCTAAGAGTGAAGCATGGTGTGTTATTTATTGAACCTCTTTTAAATCCCAACAGTTAGGAGTCTGTAATTTCACTGCAGAGACTATGGGCCTCCTCCAGCTCCATTACTCTCACCAGATATTCGTGATCAAAAGGGCAGAAATCCAACAAACGTCCCCTGATACAGCTTTTCCCATTTCTAACTTTCACATCTCAGGTTTTCAGATTTTACTGGCTGGCATTTTTCCCCAAATATGATTTTTGCTCGGTGTTTTGTTGTTTGGTTTTGGATAAAATAAATAAACAATGGAGAATTCAACTCTGAAAAGATTTTTCAGAATTCATTTCAGGGACCATACTTTGTAAGAAGGCATCTCTAAAACCATAACACGAATAGTACCAGGCCACCTATTAAAACAGAATGGTATTCTCTCTCTCTCTCTCTCTCTCTCTCTCTCTCTCTCTCTGTCTGTCTCTTTCTCTCCCTCCCTCCCTCCCTCCCTCCCTCCCCTACCTGACTAGCAAGGATGGTTTCAGCAGGGAGAATAATGAAGATAAAGTAGTCTCAGTGATGTCAAGGGAAAAGCCCCTGATTTGTAGCTTTGGCCCATTTTAATGGTGTAAGTTCTCCCACCATGGCCGATCTCAGGTGACCAACATGATGTTACTGAACCCAGATTTGAGAAAAGATGAGCGCCATCAGCCCTCACAAGTCAGTACAAAGGGGCTGCAGCACACTGCTGGTCCAGGTCCCTTTCCCTGACAACAAATAGCCAAATAATAACAGTTGCAGTATCAGCAGTCCCGTTAACCAAGCAACTTCTGACCTTTCTGTGAAGCTCTGTCTGATGGCAGCGTCATGAATCCATAATCTTACAGTGTAGGGGACAGCCACCACTTTGATATACAGAAATTGAGCCATGTTTCTCCTGCAATCTTCAGAGACTTTTTGTAACAATGAAATCATAAGCCTTGGCTATACGGAATTCAACTTATATTTCTCTCTTGAGGCTCTATCTTCTTATCAATAAGAGATGCTTTATTTATTTTTATAGCCAAGATTCCTCTGAGGAGACCATTATGCTATAATATTATTTAATATCTTTGGGACTCCTTTAGCCCAACTCTGTAATTCATGAGGTTGAAGCCTTTGAGGCAAGTTCTTCAGGCATTACACACGTTTCGGAAAAAAATGTTTCCTACTCGTACCGGCCCCTATATTTTGTAGTACTTTTAGAATCAACTGGGATGACCACTGTTTGAGAATATTGATTAACTATATCATAGTTTGAACTGATTTTTTTTTCTGACCAAAGGCAATAATAAATCTATTCATATGCAGGAAATCTGGGTTATGTCTCTGGTTTTACCAGTAACTGGCCGGGTGATCTTTGGCAAGTTGCCCAAGTCATCTGAGTTGTAGTTATAATATCTGAAGAACCAAGGAGTTGGAATAGATATTAAAAATGGTGGTTACCATTTTTTAGAGGACATAGTATGTGCCAGGCCCCAGGTGATATGCTTTCTGTCTACTAATTCATTTCATTATCACCATAACTCCATAAGTTCGATTGTGTTAGTAGCTACGTTTTTCACATGGGGAAACTGAGGCTTACAGTTTAAGCAACGTGTTCTAGACCACACTGGTCGTAGTCAATAGAGACGAGACATGAACCTCAGCTTTAAGTGTAACTCCAAGATACACGTCTTCAACCCTTTCGCCCTCTTGCCTCCCATATTCATAGCCACCAAGGCCACATCTGCATCTCACACTCCATCGCCCTGGGGTGTTTACAGAAATAGGTACCGGGCAGGAATGTTGATACTTGCAGACATGCAAAGAACTAGAACTTGAACTATGTGGGTTTTAGATGTTTTTAGATGATATTTAAGGTCAGGGATCATTACTTAGCAGCCCTCTGCACATCCTCTCTGGGAAATAAAGAGATCATTAAATGCTGTATCTATTCAGAGCAAATATTTTGGAAAGATATTTTCGTATCCATCTGATAACCTCTATAAATTCCAGCTTTAAAACCAGGTATTCCAGGCACCATGTCAGGCATGCATAAAACCACTCAGAGCTCACAACACTCATGTAATGGAAAAATGAAATGTAGAGATTTCAAGTTGCTCTCAGTCACAGGGCTAAGAAGTAGTGGGGCCAAAACTGAAACTCCCCTCCTCCAATTACAGAGCCCCGCCTCTAACCACGGTACACTGTGCCACACCTTCCAACAGAGTTACTTACATCTATAAAAATTTATAAAAATTACTTTAAGTTTATAAAATGAATAAATATGCTGGACAAGCAGGCAACCTAATGGAGTGGACCGCAAGACAGAGATTTTAATTCTGCCTCTGGGTTTTCTCACTTACGTACTGAATGACCTTGGGAAGTTTACCTATTTCAGAGGTTTCAACCTTCCATTCACAGTATAACTGACCTCTGAAACTTATGCCAGCTTTAAATTTGTCACTATTCTGGGGTTTAGTTTCTTACTGGGATAGCCTGTATCTCCTACAAGATAGATTATCAAAGTGTGACAATTATGTAGAGGGGGCCCCCAAAAAATGTATACACATTTTAAGAAAGGAAAAAGCTATTAAAATTGTAATACTCAATATACACGATAACAAAAATGAATGCAAGTCACGTTTGACTTCTGCAATTACAAGAGGTGATCAAAGTGGTTACCATCAGCTTTTCCCTTTCTTAAAATGTATATACAGTTTTTGGCACCCTCTGTACAACACATGATGCCATTTTGCCAAGACTTTTGGCAAAACTCCTTCATCAAGTTATATTAGCTCCAGCAGAGTTGGCACAGTCTTTGCAGATTTGGGATTCCCAACCATCATCCTTTCTCCATTCTGCTGCAGAGGATGACAAGGGAGACTGGAGGACATTTCTGTAATAAAACCCCATGAAAGGATAATGGTCCATGTGGATTTCTGCTGAATGGATTTCCTTGCATCAACCAGTCAAGCCACAGAGAAGCTGGGCACAGAAGCCATGATTTTCAATTGTTTACTAATCTAACATAGTCTGAAAATATAATTTCTCTTTTTAATCTTATAAAGCATATTATGTAATGTACATAAATAGTGCACATCTTAAGATCCTAATGCACATATCACAGTGTTGTATTTAGATATCAGCATTTTCTTGTCACCCTCCAGAGCTATCCTTAAATTGCTTGTGGCAGGTGTAAGTGGCACAGATGACAAATAGTCAGTGGAAACTTTTGATGAATGAGCAAATTAACGAAGGAGCAGTTTAAAGGCGACAGGGCTGTGGATTGAAATTCTGCACACACAGAGAATGTCTCTATCAAAAACAACATGACAATATTAGTATCATTGTTATTTTAAGACAACTAGGAGTGATCACATTACTGGAGTTAATGACTTGTGACGAAAAGGAAATTGCTCAGAAGTTATGTGAATTGACCCCAAACAGAAATTAGCAAGATGTGACACTTACCATGTGAAATATAGATGATGGCCTATTGGGTTCTGCGGAACACAAACTCTTTTTCCTTGACATTTGTGTTCTGCTGGGAAAGATTTGGGGGAAATGTCCCCGGGGACAAGATTCCTCAGGGTCCTGCCTGTCAGGGGAAATCCCAGGTGATGAGGCAGAAGGAAGGAGCGGATACAGGCATTTGGATGTGGGAAACATCAGCATGTCTCTGTCTCACTGATCTCTGTGCTGGGTGGCTTTTTACACAAAATCACATGACAGCCTTCACTACAATAGCCCAAATTAGGAACTCTAGTTTCAGGTGTTCTGTCAGTTTGCTGACTTGCTGAAAATATTTTCCTCATTTTATATATGGCAAGAAATGAAATTAAGTGACATCAAAGGGCTTTCTCATGCTCGTCAGCTTACTGTGCATTCGTTGACAAGGTAACCATCAGGGACAGAGGCCACGTTCAGTCCCAGGATTTCTGAGACACGAGGTGCCCACCTGACTTCTCACTTAACAAACTGCACGTCCAGTTTTCTTGTGTCACTCTTGTTCTCTGAGAAGAATTCCAGCTACCTATCCCTGTGAAGGGGATTTGAACACCTTCTCCCTGGAGTGTGTCGCAAGGCTTGTAAAACTCAAAAAGACTGCCTTGATTGCTTCCGTTTACTGGAAATCATGCGTGAGTGCTGAAGTAAAGTTAGGAAAACACTTAACCTGAGGAATAAAAGTCAAAAGAGAAAGCAATGTCATGAATGTAGTCATTGCTCGTCCATCAGCCTGAACATATATTGGGCCTTAAGACCCTCTCTGGACTCATATACTTTAATAGATTGTTCCCTTTCGGGTAATGGGAAGAAACAAGCAGTACATTTCACTGTCACCACCAGGTATGGCAAAAGCACTTCCTCTGCTTTCCATGTCCCAGAGTGTGTTTGGCTCCGTTAAACAGCTAATGGGACCATCAGGACGAACATAGCACTTACGATGTCGGGGAATGACCTACACACAGGGTGCGTGCTCATTCATTCTGTCCTCAGGACACCTCCACAGGAAAGGTGGTTTTGTGTCCTTGCTACACGCAAGGAAACTGAGGCACGGATAAGTTTTTGTTCTTCCGCAGGGTCACAGAACAAGCAAGTGGCAGAGCTGGCGTTGGAACCCAGGGAGTCTGGCTCCAGCATGCACTTTCCAGCACCACACCGGACAGCTGTTCACTGGGGTGTATTGCCAGTATTTTTTTTTCTGGTTTTCCCAGTGGCTTCCTAGTGTGTACATATAGGTCCTTTTTATCCTTGTCTAGTTTTTTAAAGAAACTCTAATTTGAAACAAGCCTCTTTTACTTGTCTTCCGGTTTGAAATTTCAGACAAAATATGCATCTTGGTTAGGGGTGTGGGTGTGGGAGGAAATGTGTTCTGAATGACAAAGTCCCCAAGATGACCACTGGAAATGTTAAGTCTATACACACATCCCTTTGAGGCTATCAAAGTGGGCTTTATCTCCCACACAACAGGCCTGTGATCATTCACCACCAGGCAAAACTGAAATACCAGAAAACCATGTGGCACCTATGAGACCACCAGGACTATATAACCCAAGACTCTAGCTGGTGGCCATATTTATCTTGAGTTCTCCACCACTATTCTGCAGTTTGGAGTCTGAGATGACCCAAAATTGCTCTATACCCCAAGTATATTACTGCAACCTCCTCCCCGTTTGTAGATTACACTCCACCTAAGTTATCCACTCTGTGTCACAACTTACCTCATCTTGCTTTTTCTCTAATCTGTCTAAATGAGTGCTCAGCGAGACAGGGCTTGAGGTCTGACGGGAAAGGATACCTAAGAGTCAGGAATTAAAGCTTGTGCATAAAAACGGACAAATTGGTCATGACCATGCAAAGTCAGTCTTCCTGATTTGCCAAAAGGAACTTTTAATTTGTCACTTGCATGGACCTCTGAAGATGTCTGGGGAATTGGAGTGTTCATCTGTGTGACGCCTGTCACTCCCGAAGTGGTTCTTTGACCAGTGCACTGTTTCTCCTCAGCCATATTAGAGCAAACATTCAAACTCTGAGGATAGCAGAACCGAGGACTGGCGCTGTGTAGGACACACTCGTGAATTGTTGAGCTGGAAACAAAAGAAATGGGATGGACTTCAACACAAATTATGCTTGGAGCTAGGGATTCACTCTAAATAGTGAACACTCTTCCAGCCCCGGAAGCCCCAATTCTTATGTCCTAACAGGTCTCTTGAATAAAGAGACCTAGATGATGGGATGTGGGTTAAAAACATTAAAATATTTGGAGGACACTTTCACTAGAAGAATGTGACTGACCGTCACTCTGTATATAAAAGCAGCACCGGTTTGCAGTTTGACTTTCAGCCACTTCTTATTACCACTTTCTATTTCCTAATATGGCTCTGGTGCCTCTCTCAAAGGACCCAAGAAAAGTCCCATTTGGAGTCTGTTTCTCAGTTACATTTATGATGATGTCACCTTGATGCAGACAAATGAGAATAGATTAACTTTTATAAAAAATAAGGCTTGGCTATTAATTAAAGTTTGTTTGACTTCAAATCTTAGGCTCTTTCCCTTGGCTAAGATCAGCTATCTTATTTTTTTTAATGGTGATTGATTATTTTAATGAATAGTCTTTGACAGTGGTCTCTACACTTTATTGACTATGCACGCATTAATTAAAATATGTGAGTACCGACTACTCAAAATATGTACTTTAAAATTTATACATAGGGTGTATGTGTGTATGTGTACTTGTGTGTATATGTGAAATATAGGTTATAGAACAAATGCAAAACTAGACATTTTTAAGGGATGAGATAATGAATATAAGAGTTTCAATAATAAGTTCTTCCTGCAATCCCACGCATAGTCCGTGAACTTCATGGCATGTGCACACTCCACTGCATTGGTTTGTCTGGACAAATGGACATCATTTGTGAACACGTTGAAAATGCAAGTGACCAATTCACACACGATGGAGAACCTGGACTTTTGAATGCAGAAACACAAAATATCAGATCGAGCATGCTTCCCTTTTCAGAAGCTTTCAAGCCAGCTAAGTTTGGCAATGTGGGTTTCTCCTTCTGCTGTGCCTCTCTGAAAAAAAGCACATAATTCAGAAAAGATATAACGCAAGCACAAAGTCCAATAACTATGTCCGGTAGCATTTTATGAGATAAGACTCTCATTCGTAAAAGGTGATATGAACCAAGAATAGCCACACAAAATGAAGCAAAAAGAAGCTGTAGAGCATATCTCCCGTCTTGGAGGGGTTTGGTACCAAGAATGGCCAGGATGAAATTGGTACAACGTAGCCCTGGGCCATCGGAGGAAGAAGAGCAGAAGGAAGGACCTGCGGAAGGAAACCTTAATTTCTGATCATAACTCTGCCACTGATTAGTTGGGCAGTATTCTACTTCACTTAGCTTTTTTTTTTTTCTATAAAATGTGTATCTACTAAAATACTTAAAAATTCAATTCAATGAAAAGAAGTTCAAATGTCAGACTCAACTACCTTGGCTTAGGGATCTGGTTTAATCATTGTTTGCACCTCCCGCAGGACCTCCCACATTGCGAGCACTTGGTAACTTTTTATTGACCTGACTTTATTTAATGGGACACCAATGTTTATGGGCACTGACAGGGTCACCTAGACACCAGCATAAGTCTTATGTGCCTGTTGTGTGTGGAAAGCACAGAGGAGTAAATCCAGCTCACATAAATCCATTTTGGGGAGGATTTGTGTGTGTAGTGAGGGGTATGCATAGAGTGATGTGGAAATTAGGTGGTAGAAAGAGGAAGAATAAGGACGCAGCTGACAAAGACTCAGGCAAATCCAGTACCAACCCGAGTCAGGGCTGGCCCCTTGAGATGGTGAAATGGTGTCTCCACCAAGCTGTAGCTGCCACCTGAGTCAGGCCGTGGGCACAGGGACCCAGGTGAGTGGGTAGATGGGCAAAGCTCACACAGGCAGACAGTCCTCGATCTAGGCAAACAAGGACACTTCCCCAAACTCATTCCGTACCCCTCAACGTGGAACTATTTTCATTTTGCTCTCTGGTAACCCTTCATGTCCATTTTAATTTCATCTGACCTGTGCAAAATGTTCATGGTTTTTAAAAGGCACAATCCCATCTGATGAGTGTCTGGATCCTCCTTTTCTCTGATACTACACTGTTGCAACCTCTACTGCTGCAAAATGGTGCTCATTTTCATTTCTACTCAGTGGCATTTGCTTGGCATATACTGGACCCTCTTTTAGTGACAAGCTGGTCATATACGTAGATCAGATTTTGGTGAAGGGACTTTCCCATGTTTTCCAGAGTAATGGATTGGGGGGGGGGAATGTGGGAAAGTAGATGAATTGTTCTTTATTATATTATACAAAAGCCCGAGGATAAAGAAAAGATTAATACATTGGACGGCATTAAAATGAAGGATGTCTATTCATCAAAACACGTTAAGACTGTCAACAGGCAAGCCACAGAGTGGGAAAAGATACTTGTAATACCTGTATCCAACCAAAGATTTGTATCTGGAATATAAAGTAATTCCTACAAATAAATCCCTAAGTCATGCCAATTTAAAGAAAAATGGGCAAGATTTGAATAGACATTTTATAAAGAAGATATCCAAATAGCCAATCACTGCATAAAAATGGTCCTCAACTTAGTCAGCCATCAGGGAAATGCAATCGAAAACCACAGTGTGATATACACTCACCAGAATGACTACACTTAACATGACAAAGAATGAAATGCCTTGGTGAAGATGGGGAGCAGCTAGAACACTGCTGTGGGAGCGTAAGTTCTCAAAGCAACATGGGACTTGGCGGCATGGCATTATCTAATAAATCCCGATATACCTTCAGAGCCAGCAACCTCCCTCTGAGGGATAGAAATGTATATTTGTGCCCCACAAAACGTGTATACACGATCCGACAATAACTTGTTGCACCGATGTTGCAAACATTTTTTGACATCAGAGGGATTATTCATTATGAATTTGTGCCAACTGGACAAACAGTTAACCAAGTTTACTATTTGGAAGTGCTGAAAAGGCTGCGTGAAAAAGTGAGACGACCTGAAGTTTTCGCCAACAATTCATGGCTCTTGCATCACGACAATGCACCAGCTCACAGGGCACTGTCTGTGAGGGAGTTTGTAGACAGTAAACAAATAACTGTATTGGGACACCCTCCCTACTCACCTGATCTGGCCCCCAATGACTTCTTTCTTTACCTGAAGATAAAGGAAATATTGAAAGGAAGACATTTTGATGACATTCAGGACATCGAGGGTAATACGACGACAGCTCTGATGGCCATTCCAGAAAAACAGTTCCAAAAGTGCTTTGTCGGGTGGCTTAGGCACTGGCATCGGTGCATAGCTTCCCAAGGGGAGTACTTCGAAGGTGACTGTCTTGATATTCAGCAGTGAGGTACGTAGCACTTTTTCTAGGATGAGTTCGTGAACTTAATTGTCAGGCCTTATAAGAATGTTCTTAGAAATACTATTCAAAAAAGCTGGGAATAACCCAAATGTTCACCAGCAGTAGAATGAGTGAATAAATTGTAGGATAGTCCTAAAAGAGACTAATAAAATAAAAAAAAAACGCACCAACTTGATACATGCCACCACTTTTAAACCATGTCACAAATTTATAGGTGAAAGAAAGGAACCAGAGAACACATGCTTTGTGATTCCATCTATATAAAGTTTTAAATTAGGTAAAACTATTGGATGGTGATAAAAGTCGGGAGACTTTTTTTTTTTTTAATAAGGAGCAGGAGGTGGGTGCGACCTGGGAGAGGACAGAGGGGTTCTGGCGTGCTCTCAGAACTCTGCCCCTTATCTGGGCAGTAGTTACACAGGTGCTCTTGACTTTGTGAAAATCCATCAAGCTGCCCATGGACAATTTATGTGTTTTTCTGTATGTGTGTAACACTTCAGTACAAAGTTTATTTTACTTGGTTTAAAAATTGATGGAAAGTGAATTTGATGAATTCATTTGATAAAGCACTTTGGTAAGTGTCTCATAGTGGCTGCCCTGTGACATTCAGAAACTAAGGTATTCACCGTCTTCCCAAAACGTGATCAAAGATCACTAGAAATTCTCAGAAGCTAGGGTTGGTGATGCTGAAATGGTCCTGACATGGGAATCTTACTCTTAAATCATCTGTAACCTTAAAGATGAAAGTGGAGGATGCCTTCGTGACAGGAGGACGAACACAGAGAGAGAGACCTGAGCAGGTCAGTGTTGCAGGAGGATAATTAATTGGTCTGGTACTAGAAAAATCTTCTTTATCTCCAGTTCACGCAGAGCTCAGCTCAGCTATGGACGGACCTTTGGAGAGCATTGTTCAAGCCACTAGTCCTTGTTCTTTGGATCCTAAAAGGACTTTCTGAAGATAATGGGCCCCAGAGGGCTCGTGACCTTGTGTTTTATGTGTCGTGCCCTGTATTTGATATTATATAATCATGATCAACTTCTCATCGGCTTTTCAAGCTCAAAATACGCTGGCACACACACAAAGAAAACGTGTTTATTACATCAAAGCCTTTATGGTAGTCATTTTATAGGACCCATTTCCTCCGTGAAACTGCAAACCAATTTCCTTGGGATACCATTGAAGGTGATTCATCCCCATTTTCAACCCATTTTCCCCATTTCTTTCTAGGGACCTTTAGCTTTCCTGTACAGAAGGCCTAGTTTCCCTGTGCAAACTGTCCTTCTCATTTTCCCCTTTTGTTTGTTATGTTTTCTTTTGAGGCTTTCTGATGGGGACCAAATTGTCTGAAATCTGCTGATGAATCATTTGTTCTCTTCACATCCTCCCCAGAAAGCCACGCCACACAGTACCTTTCTAGATAATGTGCTTCTTTCATCATGGCCCATGTGGCTGCACTGATTTTAAGCAACTCTCCCGATTCTGAAGTTCAAGTAGGCGGCTGCAGGAAAGGATTTCTGGGTTTGGTGGCAGTGCCAAGAGGTGGCTAAAGGGGCACTCAGCCATCTCTGCCATGCTCCCTGTGTTTTGATGTGAACAGCTTCCCATTACTCAGGCATATGTAAAGTGTAGTGCCTGGCCGCTTCCAACTGCCCCACAGCTGTCCCCATCCCTTTATGTCACCTTTTACATAGGAATTTGGGACTCTTCACTACACCCAGGATGACCAGAAAGTCCCCCCAAGTCTGTTTAGCACATCCATAAAATAAACAAGAGTCACATTGTAATAGTGTCACAGAACGAACCCTGGACCCAATTCTGGAACAGAGGAGCATTTCCTACAGTCCCCACTTCCCCTTTCTATGTCCTTCCCCCTTCACACAACCTCTCTGTTTCAAATCCTTCATTATTCACATCCCTGATAATTCCCCACTAAGGTGTCTGTCATCCCATGAACTTAGGTGTAGAAAAACCTTCATATATTGATTCATTGGTTGATTCATTTATTTCACAAGTATTTACTACATAACGACTGTGTGCCAGGTCCTGTCCTAGATGCTGGAAATACAATTGTAAGAGGTATGATCACTATGCTTGTCCATAAATTTGGGGGAGATCCAGTATTATCAAACCCCCCTAAAGAACTATGCAGGCCACAACAAAGATGGCGCAGTAGGTAAACGCTGTGTTTACCTTCTCTCATGACCACATCAAAATTACAACTAATCTACAAAACAACCATTATTGAGAATCACCTAAAATCAAGCTGAACTGAAGCCTTTCAACTAAGGATGTGTAGAAGAAACCACCTCCAGATTCATAGGAAGGTCAGAGACGAGGCACATGCTGGTCCTACACCCATGTGTGACCATTAAAGATCAGGAGGGACATTTCAGTGGTGGGGGGCCCTCCCTATCCCCTAGAAGGGCAAAAGATTCCAGTCCAGCATTCTAGTGCCAGGGAGAGAAGTCCCCATAATTTCTGGTTGTGAAAAACAGCGGAAATTGTGGCTGAGTGAGATAGTGGATAGTGGAAGTCCCAGGCACTCCTCTTAAAGGAACCACACACGGACTTAACCACCAATGGAATCACTCGCTATGAGCCCCAGCGCTGGGGCAGCAGCTGGAGAGGTGGCAGGGACATGTGGTGGGGAACTGAGTTGTCTGGCTTGGGATGGGGGCTGGAGAGGCAGCTTTCTGCTGGACAGGGGAGCTGATGGAGGCAGCTCCTTGTGTGTGAACATAGGTGCCAGCCATTTCTGAGTCTTCATTGTTCATTCACCCCACCTTGGCAATTTGAGAGCTGGTCCCATCCAAATTTTGGGCACACCCAGGCCGCTTCAGGTGACTTTTTCGTCCAGACTGCCTGCCTTGGCTCAAGCTGCAGACTTTCCTAGACTCTCAAAGGTTCGCAGAACCCATACAAACAGCATCTGGCTTGAGCATGTCCTGTACCTCTGGCTAAGCAGCCCTAAGCTGGCATTAGTGGCAGCCAGCCTTGGTTCAAGGCTTGGCCTTTCAAGGCACTTCTAAGCACAGCACAGGTGGCAGACATATGCAGGTTTCTTTGTGGCTTTCACTGGGTGGCCCCGGGTGGGGCACAGGCTGTGGCTGAAGTAGACCTAAGTAGGCTCCCTCCAAGGTGATCTTAGGGCTGACGCCCCCAGTAGCCTTCTTCAAAACGAGCTAGAGCATCACCCAGCCACCTCCAAGTACGACACACCCAAGGGGCAGATTGGGCAGGCATCAGAGCCCTGCTGAGGCAAATACTACTCCATAGGGTCAGCCCATGAACCATAACTCTTCCACTGCAGTCAAGGCCAGTCCTCACGACCAGTGAGCTCAAGGGTCAGTCCCTCCCATTGATGTGCAGTTATCAACCACGGCTCAACTACAAGAGGAGGGCACACACTACCCACACAAGGGACACACCTGGAATGCACAGCTCAGGTGACCAGAAAGACTGTGCCACTGAACCCCACAGCACACCTACTACAGAAGGCCACGCTACTAAGACTGGAAGACATAGCAGCTCTACCTAATACATAGAAACAAACACAGAGAGGCAACCAAAATGGGGAGACAAAGAAACATGTCTCAAATGAAAGAACAGAACAAAGCTCCAGAAAAAGAACTAAATGAAACAGAGATAAGCAATCTATCAGATGTGGAGTTCCAAACACTGGTTATAAGAATGCTCAATGATCTCAGGGAGAACTTCAACAGACAGATAGGAAGCATAAAAATGGAGATGAAAACCATAAAAAAGAATGAGTCAGAAACAAAAGATACAGTAATGGAAATGAAGACTATATTACAGGGAATCAGCAGTAGATTAGATGAAGCAGAGGATCCAACTAGCAATGTAGAAGATACGGTAGTAAAAAACACCCAACCAGAACAACAAAAAGAAAAAAGAATCCAAAAAATTGAGGAGAGTTTAAGGGGCCTCCGGGACAATATCAAGCGTACCAACATTCACATTATAAGGGTACCAGAAGGAGAAGAGAGAGAGCAAGGAATTGAAAACCTACTTGAAGAAATAATGACAAAAAGCTCCCCTAACCAGGTGAAGGAAATAGATATTCAAGCCCAGGAAGCACAGAGAGTCCCAAAAAAGATGAACTCAAAGAGGCCAATACCAAGACACATTATGATTAAAATGCCAATGGATAAATACAAAGAGAGACTCTTAAATGAGCAAGAGAAAAGCACTTAGTTACCTGCAAGGGAGACCCCATAAGACTGGCAGCTGATTTTTCAACAGAAACTTTGCAGGCAAGAAGGGATTGGCAGAAAATATTCCAAGTGATGAAAAGCAACGACATACAACCAAGATTGCTCTACCCAGCAAGTCTGTCATTTAGAATGGAAGGGCAGATAAGGAGCTCTCCAGACAAGAAAAAGCTGAAGGAGTTCATCGCCACCAAACCAGTATTACAAGGAATCTTAGAGGGACTTCTTTAAGATAGGAGGAGGTCAAGAATGGGTGAAAGAGGAAGGGATTAAGAAGTACAAATTGGTTGTTATACAGTAGTCATGGGAATGTAGGGTATAGCATAAGGAATAGAATCAATAATATTGTAATAACTAGGTATGATGCTAGATAGTTACTAGATCTATCAGGGTGATAGATGGGAATGGGGTTGGGGTCATGGGGGGAAAGCTGACGGCCTTAAGACATATAAATTGGTAGTTAATACAGTGTGGGGAATATGATTAACAATGTTGTAAAGGTCATGTACTGTGCCAGATGGGCACTGGACTTACCAAGGGGATCACGTCATAGACTGTGTAGCTGCCTGACCAGTGTGCTATACACCTGAAGAGCTAAAGTACAATAATGTTGAATGTCAACTATAACTAAATATATAGGTATATAGTCACGGGATGTGGAGTACAACATAGGGTGATGATTGATGGTATTGTAACAGCTACATAAGCTGTCAGAGGGGCAGTAGCTTGGGGAGTGCATTATCACTTCATGAGGGGTGTAAATGTCTACCTATTACATTTCTTTGTACACCTGAAACTAATACAAAGAGAAAAAAGTATACGTAATCTCAAAAATGAGAAATTGATCAACTATATGAAATTTGTCAGAAATATCAAATAAGATCACAGAAAAATGTGGTGGATTTTGCAATTACAATGTACCTACAAAGTGCATGATGAAGACATTTCTGGGGTGCTGGTCTGGAAAGGGTTCCTTTTACAAAACATAGCTAGGTACCTAGAATTAAAATGTATATAATGGCATCAAGACTAAAATGTCAATATGATTTTAAAAAATGCAATTACAACAATTTCAAGTGATATGAAGCAGAGGATATATGCAACATCAAAGCCTGTTTTATTTTATTCAACAAATGCCTTTAAGGTACTCATGACATGCCAGGCGCTGTTCGAAGCTCTTTGCAAATATTAACTAATGTATTACACCCAGCAATGCTTGGAGGGAAGTACGATATCAATCCCGTTTTCCAGGTGAGAAAACGGAAGCACAGACAAGTTGAGTCACTTATGTTCACACAACTCAAGGCAGCACAGCCGGTATGTGGCAGAGGCAGGTGTGGAGCCCCAGCTGTCAAGCTCCGGACTCTATGTTCTGAATGCCTGGCTTGCTGCAAAATGGTGGGATATTAACAGAACTGTGGAGATCAGGGAGGGCTTCCCGGAGGAAGTGCTGATGGAGCTGAGAGGAGAAAGGAGAGCAGGTACTAAAAGTGTGTGTGGGGAGGTGCTGTTGAGGTAAACCTTCAGTGGATCAACTCTAAGATAACTGACAGTTCAATTACATTTTTTTCCCTCAACATCAAAAGATAGTGGATTTCTGACTGTTGGTGAGGGAAACGCTTCTTCTCCAGTCCTACCCTGGTCCATGCAGGGGGAACTTCATTCGTGTGATGCTTCCGGCCCTGCTCCTCCCCTTCACTCCTTCTCAGAGGAGGGCGATAGTCTGAGATGTGAGTCCGGAAAGAGAAAGTGGACTGGCCTTTCCCCAGCCCTTTCATTTGGGGGAAGCCCCCTCCAGAGGATGTGCCCTCCCTCCATGGGAGATTGAGAGCCTGTGACAGGATGGGAAAATCGATGCAAACAGGCTTAACCACAGATATAAGCCACCTTTTCCAATATGATTAGTTTTCCCAGATATAAAGGTACTATTTAGGACTTGACTCTGTCTTACTCTTTTGTCTTATTTCTCAATTGTTTAGAACTCGAGGGGGAAGAGGCATATTATCTCCTGAGGCTTCTAAAGCCCAGTCCTGGGCTCAGGAGCTTGCTGTTGAGTGTTTAATCCCGCCTGTCTCTTGCAGAATAGTTCAGAGGAGCCCATGGTGAAGGCATAGCCCCACGGAACATGTCCCACAGGTAGTGGCTGCAGGAGCCAGAGAGCCCCCTCTGCCTCCTGCGAAAGCCATTTACCCAGGTAGACCTTGGGGATAGTTTTCACTGGATGGTCCTCTAATGCAGGAACATAGGTCCGTGGAAGACTGTAATTTCACTCTTTTCCTACTCCTCGTAAAATCAATCCAGATATCTCCACACTCCCCTGCATATCCCCCATCAGTACATATATGCCCCTTTGAGGTTTATGTTTACTAAAGTAAACCTGTGTCATCCACTCATTGTGTCACCCACTTATCAACCTGAGGTTTGGTTCTGGAATTTGTCCTACTTATATTCTGTTTTTGCAGTGAAGAGCTTTTGCAACCTGATTGGTCTCTTGACTCTCACCTTCCTCTTTCTTGGCCTTGTTTCCAACTCATGGTTAGTATGTCCCAACTCTCTTCTGCTGGGTGGTTTCCCGAACCTTTACCTCAGCTACGACCGTACTAAATTCCCTTCCCCATACACCTCCCTACTTAAAGGCAAAAATGGAAATATGCAATATGATGTATATTACATGACCTCTACTACCAAAGGAAAGCAATAAATCAATGGGTTCCCCATCTCCATTCCTCAAAAATCCCACTAATCTTTGAGAGTCGTGGTCATCTACATGGGGCCAGTCCCCATGCCCATGTGTGACGTTGGGGTGTCCAGTCAATTCAGTCAACAAGCCATCTGCCGGCTGTTTGTCCTTCACTTAAATGTTAGGTGATTGTGTTTCAGTTTCAAACTGAATGTGGCTGTCATCTGCAATGACTGCCTGCCAGTGGCGAGAATAGAAGAGTTTGCATTGGTTGGTATGTAGGTAGGTGGGTTGGTTGGCTACGGAACGATGAGAAACAGTTGGAGGATTCTGCTGATTTTGCTACAAACCAGTGTTCATTTTGAAGCATGTGGCTGGGTGGCGGGGTGCTGCATTTCCCCGGCACACAATTCCCCAAGTCCCTGCTTTCTTTACTCTTTTCTTTGGAGTCAAAGAATTTTAAATCCCTCTCTGGTTGCTGAAGTAAAACTGCAGTTGTGTCCAAACCCACGCCGTAAATTCAGTCACGGTGTTTATAAACAGGAGCAAGTGAGGACTGAACGTATCTCCGAGACCCACGCCATGAACTGAATTTGTAAAGCAATGCCACTTCCAATGGTGAAGATGACAAAAAAGTCATGTTTCTTTCTCGCAGCCTGAGCCCTAAATCTAGTATTTCCTTCAGTTCTTGATACCTGGTTTCTCAGGTGAAACATTTTCTCCAAACCCAACGGTAGAGGCTGAGGAGGCTTTAAGTACTTGGATTTGTTTTAGGAGCTCAATGCATCCTAAGCCGAGATACTTTCTGCCTGTTTCTCGGGTGAAAGCAATCACTGTTCTTTGCACCATCTTTTAGCTCTTACACAATGTTGGGCAAATCATTTCTTCGTATGGTCTTCCTCAAGTTGTCTATCTGCACACCGAGTCAAATGAAATTCTTCTTCTTGTCAGGGATTTGGTGATGTCTAATGGAAAGGTGTTGAGTAAACTAAGACACATCAGTACTGTCCATGGGAGTTTCCAAATGTCCCCCTCTGCTCCAGGATTGCCAAGTCAGCAATGCCGTCCTGAGAAAGAATAACCCACACAGTGACTCCTTGTTTCATCCCTGAGAGAGGAAAAGAGTGAAGTCAAGTACATTGTTAAAATTAGAATATTCTGTGTGGAGAAGCTTCAGGGGCTTCCTAGACACAGAGCTGTCAAGTTCACAGCGTGGGGCTGCTTCCGGGCGCGGGCCAGCAAGGAGCGTGCTGGAAGTGGACATTGCCTAATGCGCTTGATCGGTCCGAAGTAAGCCCCAGGCGGGACAAATTGTAGGGAAGACGTTGCGTGTTTTCTTCTTCGTGACCAGGAGTGGTAATATCACAGCAGTGGTAATATCCGTAGAAGCAGAAGTCATTGCAGTCTAAGCATCGGATGAACACATAAATGGCACATGAAGAAAACGGAGAGAGTCGTATAAGCACAACAGCTTGTTTGAAAAGCTAACATAAAGATACATCTGTGCTTCCCAGGTTTTATGATGGCCTATAGCCAATTTACAGAACCATTCAACTTTTAGTGGTTGAATCCACACCTAGGCTTTTTCAGACTCAGTGTATGTTACCTTGTGCAGGCAGGCTTTCTTTTGTTCCTTAACAATATCAGCTGTCGCAGGATTGGGAAAACGTAGAATAGTTTTGAGCTCCTGATCACCCCAATGTAGGGAGCCATTCCATAGCCAGGAGAAACTGACCAGATGAGCTGGTACTCCAAGACCAGACATGCCTTGTGGTTTAATCAACAGCTGCCCACTTGATCCTTCCATTATCTTAAATCCCAAATGGAATTAATAGAACGTTCTCCTTGCTGTGCATACCACCTTGTGCTCAATCACATTAGCAGTTACTTAGGAAGTTCTGTCGCCCATGTACTGCTTTCTTTAGTTCATGGTATTCACGTGGCCTCTTCACTGTTGAGTCTATGATCTTGGCTTCACCGAGACGTGTCACAATGTATCTATCTATCAGGCGACAGTGCCCAGGGATGACAGTGCCCAGGGATGATTGTTGAACCGGAGATTGAAAACCTTAAGGCCAAATAAAACAACAGTATAACTTTGAAGTCCTCCTGGGACGATGCATGCTAACCCAACTTATACTATTACAAAGTTCTTTGAAGGTGACTGTGAACATATAAATCAGAAAGTTCATTCATAAATTGAAAATGAGATTCAAATAATGAAATGTCTTTTTATCCATTTGTGTTCACAGGACTTCTGGCTTGCAGTTGTAGTGCTTTCCACCATTATCTGATGGTGGTTATGTTGTAGGACCAAAGTTTGTGTCCTTTAGGTAATACAAAGTGTCAGATAAAACTTATAAGGAGGCAGTGACCTCAGTGAGGGGGATAAACACGCAAAGAACCCTCCTTCACCACCTTCCAAACCACATAGAGTTTGCCACTCACTGTTGCTTTGTCTCCCCAAAAGACACACTGTTTTCCTTTGTATCAACCAAATAGGTTTTACATTATCCTATTTTTCTGAGGAATACATATGATTTTTAATGCATGTGAAATAAAAATGTTAAATATGCATACACCCATGCTGTGACATTGGGGTCATTTTTTTCTTTCTCTCAAAAGTGGCAAAAAATAATAAATGATTCATTCTACTGGGGAGTTAGCTATAAACATCACTAAATGTTCTGACTTTTCAATTCAACAATATTAGGGTAGTTAGTGGTAATGAATTATTAAAGATGCCTTGGTCAGGAAAATGTCAGTGCCTCTTTTCTGAAATGACATTATTTCTGTTCAGAACAGGATCGCCAAAATATAGCTGGAAGAACAATGAGAGTGAAGGAATACATCATTTAATTTTGTTAATGTCAAAAGTTTCCTAGAGTTCAAGTGGTTGGTTTCTAAATGGGCATTTGTGCAGAAGTCTCCCAATATTTGTTAAGGAGAAAAAAAATAGTAGTGAGTGCAAAGGGAACTTAGAGATGTGTAGAAAAGGAAAACAAAGGTTTGTTCTAATAACAACTTGTTGCTAAAATTAAGGACCGATGAAATGTTAAACACAGTTACCATAGGCTAGAAAGTGGCAACACAGTATGAAGGATGGTTGCAAATTTATTCTCTCTGAATATTTCAAAAGGATAAGCACCACGATTGTTATGTAAGGACAGCATTGTCCCACTAGGGCAGGGGTGTCCAAACTGCAGCCCATGATCCATTGTTAATTGACCTGCAGCAAATTCCAAAAATATATTTAGTTTACTTAAATAAACCAGGTGAGGCAATCCGTACTTCACCTCGAGTGAGTGGCCCGGCTGTTTGTATATTTTACCGCATATGGTCCTTGGTGAAAAATGTCGAAAAAAGTTTGGACACCCCTGCACTAGGGTACACAGTGCTCAGGTGACAAAAAGCACAGGGCATGCTGCGGGCCCTAGAAGAGCCTGCGGTCCTCCTGGGAAGGTCATTTGTACACATAAAACAACTGGGGCAAAACCAAGTGTTGCTCTGGGTCCAGAAAATAAGTGTGAGAAGAGGAAGAACATTGAGGGTGAGCGTGATCTTGGAACATAGAGGGCCTTGAGCTGAAATTGGAAAGAAAGGTAATATTTGAAAAGGAAAAAGGCAAAACAAACAAACAACCTTTTAATTGTGGTTAAGAAACAGCAAACATAAAACAAAATGAGCAACCTTCACCATTTTTAAGTGTACAGTACATTTGTGTTAACTATATGCATCTTATTGTGCAATAAATCTTCAGAATGTCCCAGCTTGGAAAACTAAAACTTTACTCCCACTAAACAACGTCCCTTTCCCCTTCCTCCCAGCGCCTGGCAACCAGCACTCTACTTTCTGTCTCTATGAATATGACTATTTTCCACACCTCATATAAGTTGACCCATACAATATTTCTCCTTTTGTGACCAGCTTATTTCACTTAGCCTAATGTCCTTGAAATTCAACCTTGTTGCAGCATCTGATAGGATTTCATATTACTGAGCCATTGTATGCACATACACATTCAGGTTATTTCTTTATCCATTCACGCACCAGTGGACCTTCAGGTTATTTCCACGTCTTAGCTGTTAGGAATAATACTGCTATGAACACAGGTGTGCATGTGTCCCTTTTAGATCCTGTTTTCAGTTTTTCTGAATATGTACCCAGAGTGGAATTGTTGGATCATAAGGTAGTTCTATTTTAAAATTTTTGAGGAACTTTGGAAAGAAGTAAAACTTTTGGCAAGGTGGCTCCATTATCTGGGAGGGTTAGTGTCTGTTAAGGGATGTGTGACAGCCAGTGAGGACCCTGGCCTGAGTGACTGCATCAGAGGCTTCCAAGGGGGACATGAGTTGGCCAGGTAAGGAGACACAAACCCACTAAGGCCCAGAAGGCAGCAGAAACACAAAAATCCTGTGAAGCAAGCATTTGATGAGCCACAGCAGTTCGTTCCTACGCCTATACCAGTGCTTCCTGAAATCACCTCCCAATGAAAGCACTTTGCACTCTGATCCTTGTTTCAGGCTCTGCTTACTGCATGCCCCAACCCAGGCCATTTTTCAGTATGAGCCTTTCAGAAATACAGATGTTAAATTCCGTCAATGATGTGCCTGTATTACCTGGATAAAAATGAAACTTAGTTTTGAAATAGTGTGACAATGGATTATCTTTTGCAATTCCGCCACACTGTATCTATAATGTTAATTATTCACTTATTTATAACTCAAGTGAACTTGCAGTAGATTTATTATACCACTGTAGATTCAGTTAATAAGCCAAGTATGAGAATTTGCTATTGGAATTAAAAATGACCCCGCAGCACATATTACTTGGCAGTGCTCCTTCTGAATGAATATATGGAAGAGGCAGGTGGTGCCCAGCACATCGGGCCAGTGTTCCTGTGTGGTTGGCCCCCAGCTGTGTCAAACAATACGTTTTCCCGTGATTTCTGTTTCCACATTTGTTCCTCTGCTACCACGATTTGCTTGTTTGCTTACTTATTTTTCCTCCGTAGATTTTGGTAACTATTAACATTTGACAACGTATTGATTTCACTACTTATAAAGTGTTACTGTTCTGGGAGTTTTACTAGGGACAGAATGACTACCAGTTGATAAGGATTTATTAGCCCTGTGACATCCATCTTTCTGCACAACAATATTGTAATTACTTTCTAAAATCCTCGGAGGTTCACAGTCTGATATTTTAAAAAATTTCACCAATTCACACGAAGACTAATGACAGCATTATCATCTCACCATCATATCCCTTACTAATCACAGCCAAGGACTTCACTTGAGAGTGTGAGTGGACCAAGCCAAAGTCAGAGCTCACAAGGTCTGGTCAAGTTGGCTAGCTGAGACCGACCAGCTCTGCAGCTGGAGAACAGAGCTGCTTTCCAAACCTGGACTCAAAATCCAGCACAAAGACACTTACCAGTAGTGCCTGGGGGCCCTGCCCTCTAAGGACATCACCTTGTATTCATTGTCCTAGCCCGAGTTTGACCCCTCTCTTGACTTCCCTTACTAATGGCTCCCTCACTCAGAAGGTAACGAAGCGATGTCAGCCCACACGTAACCACTTGCATAAGGAACACATCGGCTGCTTCAACCTCTGCGAGCAGCATCCAAGAGGCAGTGGGCCCAGAGGAACTCGGGTTCATGAAAAATGCCAAGAACAAAAAAATAAAGGGCGCATTTAAAATAAAACAATGTCAAGGAATAAAACTGACCAGAAACAAAGAGGCCCACTGCTTAAGAAAATTACTATAACGTCAACCACTGGCAAAGAGAAGGAAGAATCTCTTGGTTTTCACATCAGAAAACAGACAAGCAGTGTTTAAAAAGGAAAGGAGGGCCAACATAGGAGGAGAGAGACATGCTACATACATTTTCTCACAGATCGCCAAGCTCCTACTGGGCAGAGCTGAAGTTCGTAAACTTGTAGATGTGGTCTCCAAGTATGGCCATCCCTAGAAGGCCACGGGGAGGACAGAAGCCAGGTGGCAGACAAGTGTCATCCCAACCTTTCCAAAAAACAGCAAAGGTGAATTTTAGCAAAGGTAAACTGCTGTGTTTGTGGTGCTGTAGAGAACTTCTAGAACGGAGCTTCCAACAGATGATTTGGAATATCACTAATTCATACAAGTTTGGTAGGAATCAGTCCTGGGAGGGAAATGTCGGAAAGCCTGGTGTATCTTTCTTTCCTGGAGGCATTCAGGAAGTCTCTTATTATATCTGTGTTAATGAGGTTGAGAAATGAATGGGGGGATAGACGGCCCTGAAGCTGTTGAAGAAATGGGTGTACACAGGGAGGCATGATTAATCAAAGTTAACCTTGCAAGAGGCAGATAATTGTGCTGTAAATAATTCTGATGAACAACTTGGGCGTGGGATGTGGGTGTGCAGCCACCAGCTGGATGTAAGTGACTTAACCTCCCTTTCCAAGCCTCAGTTTCTCCATCTGCATATAAGCGTTCCTGACCCATGCTAACATTCCAGGGCTGGGAGAAAAAGGAGGGAGTTCCTCTCTAGGGCTTACAGGTCAAGTGCCCTCAAGGGAATGCCACAAAAGGTCACCTCTGACCTGCAGTCTCCATCCTTGTGGGTTTAAAGACAATGGGCTCGTTCCCCTCATAACTTCATCTCCTTACCTTGGCAGAATCTGGAGTTCGAGAACCTTCTCCTCAAACAGGTCAACCCTACCATGACCCATCCAGAAACCAAACCATTTCATACATAAACTCTCTCTGTCACACGTGCTTCACTTTCTTTGCTCAGTATTTTGATAGCATTTTCTTTTGCTAATAAGGACTGGTTTTGCACTGCTTTTTTTTTTAATTGTGGTAAAAACAGATGCGACATACAATGGGCCATCTTAACCATGTATACATGCACAGGATCGCTAACTATATGCTCATCGTTGTACCTAGTATGTCCTTAATTGCTCAAAACGTATTTGCAGTTACCAAACGAAACTTGCCTTGGTGGTTCCAGCAGTGCCGTCCCTTTCCTTTTTCCTCCAGCAGGTCTTTCCTACCGTCTCCCAGCAGGTGCCCAAAGCACATGGCCCACTTCCCTCTCCTCCTTCAACACCTGTTCTCGGGACCACACCGAGTGTCAGTCATTTGTACTGCATATGAACTTGTCACATGGCAGTGTTTGCCTTTTAAAGCATTATCAGTAATTGTGAAACACGGCATTTCACCCACTGCCAAAGGACACCAGCGCACAGAGGGGGGCACTTTAGGGAAGAAGAGATGGCTTCCCACAGCCGGGAAACGCTCTGTGTGCATAGTGGGGCCGCTGTTACCTGTTGCACCCGCCGTCGGTCCCGTGAGCTGTGAGCATGTGATCCTTACACAGCCCTGAGCAGAGCTGGGTCACAAACAGCACCTGCTGGTGCCTTGGAGCTGATGTCCTCGAGGAGCGCAACACTGTCCCACTGACACACATCCATGTACTCACAGGAGAGGTTTCTTTTAACAAACGCTCTCCGTTATTGCTTTTTATTCAGTGGCTTAATAATTAATCAGGGGAAGGAAAGCTACATTTAAAGGGAGTGGATGGAAAATCAATAAGTAAATGTACATCACTGTTTGGGAGAATAAAATGGGTTTCGACAGCCGAACAACGAAAAGCCGTGTTGCAGACACAAATCCATTCAGAGCTGTTCCCTTCAGCTTCTCCCACATGTTCCCTATTTGTCACATAGATGGGGAAAGTCCCAGTCTGTGAATTAAAAAAAAAAAAAAAATTAAATTAAAAGATAGGTATGTTTCTGATGGGCAATAGTATCTTTGTCTTTTCAAAAATAAAAAAAGTAGCAATGCTTTTCCCCCAACCTCTCCATTCCTCTACTCTTTAAACCATTAATATAAATGGGCAACTGTGAAGCTAAAGAAACACACCAGTTAGAAGCTCCTTCTGGGCAGCACATTTCAGATGGGTCTGGCACCATCCGCAGCAGAGCGACTCCATGTTTCAGTGAATGTCAGGATTTGTCATCCCTGGAGGTCAGCATTGACCTTGCTGCCGCAGTCAATATTTACTGTACGTCTCACTTTGATAAATCTTGCTATCCACCCAAATGAGAATTCAGTGCCTGCTACAACTAAACTATAGGAAAGAAAAGTTGGGAAGGAGAGAACTAAATAACCCCACTCTCTCTGCCTTTTCTGGAAAGGCGGAGCTGGCTAGCAGACAAATCCCAGAGAACTCGTTCAATGAGTGTGGTTTGCATTCAGGATTTCTCCCGCTCCTTTTCCAAGTCCTGGCTTCTTCCATGGATTGTCCATTGAACCGAATACCCTCCTTGGTCAGGGAGAACCATGTCTGCTCTGGACCCCACTCCACCCCCTCATCGCTGACCCCTGAGACTCCGCTGGCTTGGTATCCTGGAAAGGACTCCATCTATTTAATTACAGCTAATGGCTGACTGGCTAATGGAACTCTTCCTGACGTAACTTACTGCCACACAGATGCATTTCGAGCTGTGGAATTGTGTATAAACGGGCACGTTCACCAGAGCTGTTTGGAGAAGAATGCATATGCTGCAGTCCATTCTAGAGGCTGAGCTCCAAGAGTATCACATATTTCTTTAAACTCTAGCTATCTGCTAAATTCTGTGCAAGAGAGAGAAAATTCTGCATTCCTGAATAAATCCTTAAGATTCTACACGCATCTCCTCTTAGGACACTAAGGGACACTCCTTCCCATTTGGTTCTCATCTTCCATGTTCAGAATTAGAAAGTGGGGACAGAAGAATTGGGCCAAGTGAGGGGAAACACAATTAGAACCACCACAGAGAACACTGTCTGGGACATGGAACATGCAATATTCTTTTAAAATGCTCAGAAATGGATAAAATCCACAAACAATTGTGCACTTAGGTACTTTTTGCACTTTTCCAGATAGATACTGGTGTAATGTTGCTACAGTGGCCTTCTAAATACCCCATTTGGAGGTACATAGAATTTTCCCAGCCACACTTGTAGTGCCCCAAGTGTTCCTCATCGTCCTGGCTACGAGAATTAATTTAATGTCCCAAGGTTTCGCTTGGAAGTTTTTTTCAAATTAGGTTCACTTGAGGTTTGCTTTTCAGTCTGCATATTCACACTTGTCTGTCGAAGAAATCCTTAGACCTCATTTTTTTTCTTCTCTTAATTATTGCTTATGTTGATTTCTCTTCTCTAAACCACACATATACATCATGAAATTTTTTTTTCAGAGCTCAGTGTTTTGCTAACTCATAGATTGCTGGAGAGAACACAAGAGAAATGATCCATTCAATTCGGTCGTTTTACAGATAAAATCGGCAACCTGTAAAGCTGACAAGTATGAACACATTTATGTTCTACTACCCATATCATCAGCTGAATAGAAAGGGGTCAAGTCTTAAAATGCTGAAATTTCAACAGATAGCTTCCCAGAGCAGCATTCTGGAACAGCTAGCACTGGTGAGAACAGGCGACAGATGAATAAAATTTTAAATTTGGGGTTTCATTTGACATTACCCACTACCTTAGTGCACACTACATTTTCTTTCCTCTCGTTGCACATTTCCCTCCATCCTCAATTTAAAAACTCATTTAATTTTGGATAAGAGAGTCAAATGAATGATTTTAGAAGGCCAATATTATCGATCTATGGTACAGTCATTTTATGGTGCTTTAAAAGGAAACGTGTAGTTGATTATAAATCTGTCTTAGACGGTGAGTCCTTGGAAGGAAGGAAACACATTTGTCTCTGCCCGGTTTCCCAGCACTTCAGCCTGGTGTCGGAAGCTGACATCGTTTAACGTGTATTTAAAAATACGCCTCATTAGCCTCAGATCCAGTGGGAGAAGGAAATCTGTAACTGACGTTTGAGTCCTACAGTACCACATCTCAAAATAGCTCAAAACAGGCAGCGTCTTCAGAGAATAAGAACAGTGTGTTTGTGTCTGCTATCATAAACGACAGGACGTGGCAGATGTGTGCTGTTTCCCCGATCACCTACCACGATGTAAAGGAGCTAGAACACAGATTTTTTTTCTAACCTACCAAGTTACTAAGAAACACAAAGACACTGGCAAAATAGAGTAGCCGGCTAGCTTTCTTTGAAAACCTGACAAAATGCATTTATCTGACTCATCTTGATGTTTTCAACAGACTCTCAGGGTGATAAACAGGGGAGAACATCAATTCATCCTTTGATTTTCAACTGTGCTTTCTTGGTCAACGAGTGTCCATTACGTAAAGCCGAGAAGTAGCTTTTTGATTGTGTTCACATTTGATTAAGAAACTCTCCTTGGCAGACCCAAATACCCCAAACCGTTCATTGCTTTTTAAAGGAGAATTATGACACTTTTAACAAGCCACATACCTCACTAAGCATTGTTAGGGTAAATGCTCTCACTCCGCTGTACTGTCTTATTTTGAGATTTGGGTCCCTAATTGCTTATAAACCACACTGTTTATTGAGTATTAACTCTGGCATGGTTGTTTATTATGGGAGCTTAATGCCTAATGTCTATAAAAAGCAGCATAAATGAGCTACTCTGTGCCTGTGGTGTCTCCCCTCCTCTACACACACACACACACACACACACACACACACACACACACACACACACGCATACCACGCACACACCACGCACATGCTCACAGAGCCACACTCACAGAGCCACACTTCAGTTCATCAGCTGAAAGAAGCAGAAGTATTGGCAGAATTATGCAGAGGTAAAGCTTAAGTAGCACGTTGCTTAGTAACCAGAAAGCCCTCTGTTGATTCACCAGGGTGTCGACCATACATTTTCCTCTGCACATTACCTACAATGAAAAGGTCGGTGACCCAATGAAATATCAGATTAAGTCAAACTATTAACTGGACAAATGCATTTAAAGTGCTCTTGTACTCTGGTTCCGTGTGATTAGTATACATTATGTTCTGCCAAGGCAAGCATGAATCATTAATATATTCAGAGCTGGCTGCTCTCTGCAATGAGACGTAATAAATTCAGTGCTGAGTAATGCAGTGTGCCGTGTTTATAACAGAGCCTCCCGTTGTGTGATCTACAATGTTGCTGTGTTGTGGGGAGGACACACGCTCTTTCCCCCCCCCCACTTTAGTAAATAGTATTTGTCATCCCCTTAAAAAGAAAGAAAAAAATCTTTCCACAGAAAAACTGGTTACTGCATTTCTGTGTCCGCATGGGGGGAGGGGACAGTAACTCTGGCCAGAAAAGACGGGCATTGTTTTCCCAGCTCACTCTGAAGTTCTTTTCACCTCCTACAGTTTAAAGTCACTCCTAATAGACGCGTGCTGGGAGAAGCTGGAGATTTAAAATTAAACAGGCAAACAATCGCGAGGCAAAATTCCAGTGAGTCAGGTTGGCCTCCGACCCTTGACCGCCTGTTTTCTGTGCTGGTGCTGTGTGACAACGCACACCGGGAATGTGTCCAGCTCTGTTTTCGCCCCCAGATCTAGAACCAGAAATCTAGGATTCCGTAAGTGCAGTCATTTATAGATTGACCTCCCTTTGTATGAGGTCACATTTGGAAGGGTCGAGTTCATGGGACACATGTGACCATATGGTGGGTATTGGGTTTGGGTACTGACCCTCACTGGATGTTTAATCCATGTAAAAACGTGGTGTAGTGGAAAGAGAAAGCAGGGTGACACAGAGGACGCCAGGGTTCGCAGCAGCCCCTCCATTCTAAGACTTTTCCTGAAATTTACTCCCACCACCACCTGAGAGCAAGCTATTCTCCCACTCAGCATTATCGGCCAAACTGAAACAGGGTGTCCATTCACCAGATCTGTGGTGCACACCTACTGTGTGCCAGGCATGGTGCTGAGATCCACAACGACAGCAGCCCTCCCTCTCTGCCTGCACACCAAACCTCACAGCTGACACGGGGACTTGAGGAGTCTTTACTTCGTTGAATAGCAGCAGTCTGGCTAGGATGACACTAATATGCTAATATCAATTCTAAAGAGTGAATTCCACCCATAGTTCTAAAAAAATTATTCTTCTATGGAGGTTAGGAATGAAAACTTTCCACCAGATGGGACTGGATCATTTGTAGAGAAAGATGCTGGCTCATCCAGTGAAATATTGGGCAGAGTTGTATAACCCAGGGGTCTGTAGCTCTTATTCTTTTTGCCTTTATTTTGCTTGCTCATCTCTGTTCTCTTCCATAGAGACCACAGTACTCGGGACCGAAGAGACTGCCTGCCTCTCAAAGCAATCACTAGTAAGCTCCCAGAACCCAGCTCGCTTTCTTCTCCTGTTGTCTGGGTGGATAGGACTCAGCAGCTACCAGTTGGCAGTGCCATTGAAGAAAGTATATACACAAGATCCCCAATTTCCTAAATTCTAAAATCCTGGCCCAGTAAATCCTTTGTCAGCTGGCTAGGAAGTTTAAAAATCTATATTGAATTTCTCTCTCTGAAAACTACCTTGATTTCTAAGCTTGTGGCAGTTGTAGGCATTCACTTATAAGTATAGTGACGTTTGTCATCATCTGACTTTGCTACGTAGCTTATGTCATTCTCCTTTCCTTTCAGAATTTCCCCAAACTTTGTGATCCTCTGGGTAAATAAGCACCAACTCCATTGTTAGGGGCTAAATTGTGTTCCCCCCCAAATTCATATGCTGAAGTCTTAACCTCTTGTACCTCAGAATGTGACTGTATTTGGAGAAAGGTAATTGAAAGAGGTGATTAAGTTAAAATGAAGAACATAGGTGGACCCTAATCCAATATGACTGGTGCCCTTATAAAAAGAGGTGGTTAGGACACAGACCTGAAGAGACGGAATGCCATGTGAAGACAGCCATCTACAGGTCAAGGAGAGAGGCTTCAGAAAAAATCCAACTTTGCCGACACCTTAATCCAGCCTCCAGAAGTACGAGACAGTAAATGTCTGCTGTTTAAGCCCCCCAGTCTGGGGCACTTTGCTATACAGCCTGAGCTGACTAATACATTCATGTGTACAATAATATCTGATCGCAGAGAAAGAAAAATAAAAACATTAAATCAGGTGTTGGCCTGAACTTCATTATGCTTCAAGGTAAATCTCACCTATTGGCAAGTAGCTGTGCTTATATCATTGCTGTCCAGACTAAGCTAACTTCGTCTTTAGTTTCTAGGTTGGCTACAAAGTGGTGTAAGTGAAGGAACTTGCCCTGACATTTTGTCTGATTTCAACATCAAGGGCACCCATTTGGAAGAGAATGCTGGTTTGTCGATTCAGGGCATAAACCTATGAACATGGGATTGATTCTGAACATAAAAGGAAATCAACAATGCAAAGGAAGGGCTGAGAATGGCAGACAGGACTAGATTAATCCAGCTAGAAAACCTACACAGTGATAGGAAAATGTAATCTCCAGCAAGGCCTTCATTCCATCATTCCATGTCCTGTAATAGGTACCATAATAATTCTCTTCTTATATTAACACTCAGAAGAGAGGTCATAAAACAATGCAGCGTGTTTATTAGGGCAAAAGATAGAATGGAGGCTGATGAATGTACCAGGGAAGAACCATTAGTAAAGTGATGAATTTAAGTTATGTTTGCATTTCCATTGTGATGCATGATCACTTATTAGCTTAAGTAATCCCCACGCTTTGATTATAGCTATTAGCATATAAAAATATCATCTGAGCCTCACAGGTATAATGTCCAAATGTGCTTATGGAAACTCAAGCACATTATCATTCACTGAAGTACTGAGGACTCCAAAAGAATAAAGAAGCCATTAATTTAAACAAATAATTAGAGTTGTCAAGAGTAAAAATTTATGAATAGGTCACTTTCTATTCTCTATTCACATAGATCTGCTTCTCCTTGTCAAGTCTGTGAAATAAAATAGTATTTTAAAATGGTGAACTTCCCTCTAGCAATTTTAAAAGTCCAGAAAAAGTCAATGATGATGATGATGGTGGTGGTAGTGATGATGGTGGTGGTGATGATGATGATGGTGATGATGACGATGATGGTGATGATGGTGATGATGGTGATGATGATGGCGATGGTGATGGTGATGATGACGATGATGGTGATGATGATGATGATGGTGACGATGATGGTGATGGTGACAACCACTGCAGGTCTATGTGATGGTTAACCTTAATGTCAACTTGACTGGCCACAGATGCCCAGATAAAGCAGTATTCTGGGTGTGTCTGTGAGTGTGTTTCCGAATGTGATTAGCATTTGAATCGGTGGACTCAGTAGATCACCCTCCCCAGTGTGGGTGGGCCTCATGCCTGAGTAGAACAAAAAGGATGGATGAAGGACTTTGTCCTTTATTTCCTCCATTACCCTCTGAGCTGGGACATCTCATCTCATCTTCTTGGGCCCTCAGACCAGGACTTACACCATCGGCTCCTTTGGACTCAGACTGAACTGCACCACCGGCTTTCCTGCATCTCCATTTGCAGACAGCGATTTGCAGACTTCTCGGCCTCCACAGTCATGTGAGCCAATTCCTCATAACAAATCTCCTGTCAGCAGCCCAGAAAGATGGAATGAGCCTGAAACCATGAGGACATGAGCAAGCCACTAGACCAGCCCGAGAACTGCCTGCCTGGAATTCATGTCATGTTAGAAAATAAGTATCCTAATTGTCTAGGCCACTTTTAGAAGGTTTTTCTTTACTTGTAGCTGAAAACATCTTAACACACATACTATATAACACGTATGTGGCTTTTACAAGACTCGGGATTATAGGTTGGAGTAAATTGTGTGCCAGTTTCCCTAACTAGAGTTAGAAATTACAGAATCGTTAGAGCATGAAAGTTTAGAGCTGAATGGACCTCAGAGCTCATTTTATACATGAGAAAACTAAGGATGTCAGGACAAATGACTTACTAATTGTAGTTTTTGCATCTTGTCTCCCTTACCCAGGTGGTTGAAGAACTACCCCAGGCAGATTGCAGCTGCTGAATCAAAAGTGGCCAGCCAAATCCCCATGACTGGCTGAGGGTCGTGAACAGAATTTCACAGTAGCCATTCAGTGATGTTCTTTCCAATAAGAAAAAAATACTAATTGTCCTTTTTACTGGCTTTTCCAAGACTGTACATATGAAAACTGATTTGGCCTAATTCTCAGGTACGTGAGATGAGAGGAGTCATAGACTGGGAACTTCAGGAATAATTATAGTAATCACAATATCAAAGTGATATTTGTAAATTTAAAATACCTATATCTCTGTATATGTATATATACACTTTTAAAAAAATTCCTACTCAGAATTATCTTGCAATGCAAGCAAGAAATAATTACTTTTGCCAATTTAGAGATAAAAAACAAGAATTTCAGCTTCCTCCTGGAAGGGAATCTCAATCAAAGAGAATTCAAGTGCCCATCCATGTCTGGAAGGAGACGTTGTTTAGGCTCTGTTCCCAGCTACCATCAGGGTGGACAGGTGTCAGTATAATTTGTCTCCCTTTAACCTACATGTGCCTTATAAACAATATAAATTAATGTTCTACTCCATAAGCTAGATGCCTGTGAAGTGGCTTGTTATCATGGAAATGCTTCACGCATTACAATCAGCAGTGTCAAAACATGAGAGATTAGCCTGTCGAGAAGGGGTCTTGGATGCAGAAAGAAGATGGAGTGAAAGGAAAGGAATGTTGTTCGTAGTTTGAGTTTAATTTTGTTTTTTGGGTAACTACACCTGAAGCTCAAGAAAGATGTTTTTACCAGTAACAATAATAATGATGACAGCACGCAGTGACTTTCGGATCTGAAACCTGGTTCTCCCTGACTTCTGCAGCACGGCAGCATTCAGGATACAAGGAGGCCGGGAACCATTTTACTGAGCATCTGCTTAAACAAGGCATTCTGCTAGGCACTGTAGGCATTTACTGAACGCCTCCTATGTCCGAGAATCCTTATTATCATTTCTAACTGCTAAAGAATCTCCTGACACAACTGTTATTCTCATTTTGCAAATGGTGAAACAAACTCCAAAGGAGTTTGCCTTTCCATGGTCAGAAAAGTCAGGTGTCTGGACTCCAACACTTGGGCCCTTTCCTCAGACAGGGTACCTGTCCCCCTAGAGCTTAGTTTTTAAACTCACATGACTCCAAAAGGAAAGAATATCAACTATTAAAACTGGGAGCCTGGCTTAACATTATAACATTATTATTAACATTATAACAAACCCAATAAAATCATATTACTTTGAATACAAATTGAATCCACATACTTCTCTGTTGATTTCTTTAATAGAATCTTATTTTTAAATCACCTTCTGGAAATCACTTTCCTGTCCAAGGAAACTACAGTTAGCCCCACAAGGCCTTTCAGCTTTAAGCATCCTCGGTTGCTCTAACACCTTCAGAGGGCGAGAGGCACAGCACTTACCACTCTCCTTTAGAAGCTTCACGTCTCACTGCAATTCTTCCTGGAAGGTCCTCTGAGCCTGTATCACAGCACTGGCCACATAATTTAACCCTATTTTTATTTGTAGGACTGTGTCCTGTGTGGAGGCCTTTTTACTGTTCACTGTGTGAGCAAGGATTCTAGTGTTTTGCTTTCCAGGGAATTTCCAGAGTGGATGAATCTTCACCGACGATTAGCTCTCAATCACTGTTTGGTTGTTGTCTTAGTTCACTGGGCTGCTCAAACAAAATGTCACAAATGGGGTGGCTTAGACACAAGAGAAAATTATTTCTCACAGTTCTAGAGGCTGGAAGTCCAAGACTATGGGCAGATTCAGTGTCTTCTGAGAACCTGTTTCCTAGACAGTTGTCTTCTCACTGTGTCCTCACATGGTGGGAGGCCTGAGGGATCTCTCTGGGGTCTCTTTTATAAGGGCATTAATCCCATCATCGGAGCTCCACCCACATGACTAATCATCCCCCAAAGGCCCCACCCCTAACACCAACGCTTTGGGGGTTAGGATTGCAATCTATGAAATTGGGGGAACACAGACATTCATATCATAGCAGGAGTGAATGTATGAAGGCAGAAACAATAGCTTATTGTATGTGACAGTTTGCAAAAATTCTTTCAACATCTAGTTTTCAAAGATCCTTTATAATAAGTAAGGAAGATAGATAGATAGATAGATAGATAGATAGATAGATAGATAGATATAGATACATATATCTACATATAGATAGATATAGATATAGAGATATATATCAATATATCTACATATCTCTATATACATATTTCTATATACATACAGAGATATGTAGATTTACAGATATATAAATTTTTAGATATATATATATATATCAATGGGCACTTCACAGGGTAAGGACTGAGGCTCTAAAATACTAGCAATGGTAAATTGTAGATCTAGGACTCTAGCCTAGACCTTTTTGAGTCTTTTCCCTACTTTCGTTTGACCTTACACACCAAGGTTGGAGCTTTCCCGATATTCAGATTCTGTAATCCAAACTACTTAACCAAGGAAGCCAGAACATCAGTGGGAATTTCAGTTGGACGTTTCTTGAGTGATCACAGAATAAGACCAAAAGATACGCCTGGCCTCTTTATTCAAGTGTTCCTGAATCGGCGAAGTTCTCAGGAAGAGCAACCCGGAACGTAGACTGCGGACATCAAGCACACTTCTTAAGGCTAGTAGAGCATCAGGTGTGGGGACCTAGTATGTTCAGGATAGCGGAAACGAGTCATGTTCCTCAAGGGGGCTCGGGACACTTGAACAGGAGCCTATTACCAAAATGTCTCAGCCCCTTTTTCAATCTCCCAGGTGTAGGACTCTATCTGTCAGATGCTAACTAAGAGATCTGAGCACGGAGACCTATGATTTCCAGCGGCGTAACTGTGACAAGATGGTAATGTTGACGCTTTTATTAGGTTGGTGCAAAAGTAATTGCGGTTTTTGCAATTATTTTTAACCTTTTAAACCTCAATCATTTTTGCACCAACCTAATAGAAGTATCTCGATAGGCCAGTGAAATGTCTTCTTCACTCTGGTCTCTGTTATTTCCTCGGATTGATTTCTCAGATTTCAACATCTAGACCAAAGCCTGTGGCTGCTTGCCCTTTGCTCATGCATCAAATTCCACATGATGATTAAAGATACGATTTCAAAAAGCAAGATAAATGAATTGCTCGTTCCCTGCGCCTAGAAACTCAGCTCTCTCGAACTTAACTTTTGTCATTCTCTCCTGGACAGTGTCAGCAGGCTCCCCTCTCCGCTCTGTTCACCAATTTCCCTGACTGCTCCAGCCTCATGGAGCGTGTCCTTCTCTAAGATACAATAAGACATACAAGCTCTTGGAATGGCAGTGTGGTGTCAGGGAAAGCGCCCTGGGTTTGGAGTCAGAAGGACCCCAGTTTGAATTCTGTATCAGTCAGTTTAATTTGTGTGACCTCAGGCGGGTGGCAGACTTCCTTGAGCTTCTGTCCCCACATCTAATGTACAAGAATAACAAAGCCTATTTGTGTTTTTGGAGTAGTAGAAATATTTGTGCAGAAGGACCATGAATGACCATGATTATTAATTAGTAACTATCTTAAATGGTAGACTAGTTACTTCCATCCTCTTGTGCTTTCAATGAGAATGAAAGTTCTAGAAGGTGGGGTCCCTGTCCTTTCCTCTGTACATGCCTCTTGATGTTGAGCACATCATAAATGTGTTTCAGTGAATAACTCAACTGCTGCAGTTTCAAATGTCTGAATTCTCAAAACGGTTCTTCTTGTCTTTTTTCTTCTTTCTTGTTTTTGGCTTCTATTTTCTCCTTTCTTGAAATTGTCCTTGTGATTCTAGGAGGCTATCCCTTGGAGTCTTACCATGAGGTGAGGCACTACTGGTGTGTCTCCCAGATTCCCAGATCCAGCTGTACTCTACCCACATTTGTGCCTGAGGCTGTCCTGAGAGTGTGACAATACAGCATTGTGACTTCAGTGATCACGCAGGAGCTCAAAACAGAAGGCTCTCAGGACAAAGAATAAGGGAAAAAACAGCCCACAGGAAGGGAAAATATAGCTGCAAATCATATGAGGTCAGACAATTAAGTTCACAAACTCATCCTACATACCTCACTGCTGAATATCACTATGGTCACCTTTGAAGTACTCCCCTTGGGAAGCTTTGCACCGATGTCAGTGCCTAGTCTACCCTTCAAAGCAGTTTTGGAACTTTTTTTCTGAAATGACCATCAAAACCATTCGTCATATCACCCTTGATGGCCTGAATGTCATCCAAATGTCTTTCCTTCAATATTTCCTTTATCTTCAGGTAAAGAAAGAAGTCATTGGGGGCCAGATCAGGTGAGTAGAGAGGGTGTTCCAATGCAGTTATTTGTTTTCTGGCTAAAAACTCCCTCACAGACAGTGCCGTGTGAGCTGGTGCATTGTCGTGATGCAAGAGCCATGCATTGTTGGTGAAAAGTTCAGGTCATCTAACTTTTTCACGCAGCCTTTTCAGCACTTCCAAATAGCCAACTTGGTGAACTGTTTGTCCAGTTGGTACAAATTCATAATGAATAATCCCTGTGATATCAAATAAGGTTAACGAAAGCAATGAAAACAGTTTGTGAACTTACTTGTCAGACCTCGTCCATGTGATAGGAGTCTAGTGTCCAGAATATAGAAAGAACACTTACAACTCAATCACAAAATAACAAACAACCCAATCAAAAAATGGGCAATGGATTTGAATAGACATTTCTCCAAAGAATATATACAGATTCCAATAAACACATGAAAAGATGCTCAACACTGTTAGTCCTTAGGGAAATGCCAATCAAAACCACAAGAGAAACCACTTCACACACACGAGGGTGGCTTTAATTTAAAAGAAAAAAAATCCAGTGTTGACAAGGATACGGAGAAGAGGGAACCTTCATATGAGTGCTGGTGGGGATGTAAAACAATGCAGCTGCTATGGAAACAGGCTTGGCAGTTCCTCAAAGGGTTAAACATAGAGCTAGCATTTGACTCATCAGTTTCGCTCATAGGTACATACTGAAGAAAATGAAAAACAGATGTTCACACAAAAACCTTATAGATGCATGTTTATTGCAGCATTGTTCAAAATAGGCAAAAAGTGGAAATAACCCAAACGTCCACGAACTGACATGGATTAAAAAAAAATGTTGTCTATCCATACGATGGAATATTGTTCAACCATAAAAGGGACTGAAGTACTGATATATGTTACAGTATGGACCGAACTTGAAACCATTAAGCAAAGAGTCAGACACAAAAGGCCACATATTGTATTATTACACTTACACCAAGTGTCAAGAATTAGCAAATCCATAGCGATAGAAAGTAGACTAGTGGTTGCCAGGAGCTGGGAGGAAGGAGGAATTGGAAGTGACTGTTACTGGACATGGGGTTTCTTTGGGGGAGATGGAAATTTTTTGGAATTAGAGAGTGGTGATGGCTGTACAAAATGGTGAATGAATTAAACATCACTTTGGTGCACATTTCACAATGTGAGAAGTGTAAAAACCATACACTTTGAAATGGTGAATTTCATGTTACATCATTTTGTATCAGTAGAGAGGATGGCAAAAAATAAAAAGCAGAATCTGCCTTATTATCACCAACTACTGTTCATATCTATCTATCTTAACTTAAAGGGACCCAGCCCTTTGTGCAGCGTTTTAGCCTAACAGGGGTTCAGATCCTTCTCATTTATTTATTGTATCATCTTGACAATGCTGCACTATGATGTATTGTTGGGGGGGAAATGACACTAACATCTTCTCTTCCATTTTTTCCTGGGGGATAATTCTTACTTTAAAAGCCTTGAGGACAGCACATGGTAGATATTCAATAAATGTCACCTATCAGGAATAAGTGTCACCAGTCAAGAATAATGGTGAACGAAACACAAGAGAGCAGAAACCTTGAGTTGGTTCTGGTTAAGATAGGAGAAAAGAGATTTTTGCTTCCTTGTATTTTGCGTTAGTTTCTTTTAAAGATACAAACCCTCTTTGCAAAGATGCCAGTGAACCATCACCTGTTTGTTATGTTCAAACTGCCCTCAGAGTTATTGTTTAATGGTCCAGACTTTCAGTTTTACAAGATGAAAGAGTTCTGGAGATGGATGATGGTGATGGTTCCACAAAAGTACAGATGTCTTTCATACCACTGGACTGTACACTTGCAAATGGTGAAAATGGTGAAATGTCATGCTATATGTATTTTGCCACAATAGAAAACGGGAAGAAAACAATGCCATCCAGACTTTCAGTTATGGAAGATAAATAAATTCCAGAGATCTAATATCTAACATCATGACTATATCATACTGCACTGTGGACTTAAAATCAGTTAAGAGAGTGGATCTTAAGTGTTGTCACCACACACGCATGCACACGCACACACATGGTAACTATGTGGAGTGATGAATTTGTTAACTTGCTCAATTGTGGTGACTTTTATCATATATACGTATATCAAAACATCCAGTTGTATCGCTTAATATATACAAGTTTTAATTGTCAACTATACCTCAATTAAGTTGGAAAAATACTAATAATTAAAAAAAATGTTACTTAAGGACAAGGCCAATTCTGGGAAAATGTCAATGGCTTCTCGTCCATACCCCCCAATCGCTGACCATGGATACTCTTTCTTTGGTCACCGTCACTCGCCCAGGGATGGACCTGAAGATATGATGCGTGGATCCATCAGGGGAGGGACTTGAGGACTCTGTTCCGAGGGAGAGTGGTGGCATAAGGGACTTGACCTGCTGCCCAGATGTTTAGAGCCTCAGAGGACAGAGCTACATACCCGTGTTTGCCTAAGGCTCACCCTCCCATCATCTGTGTAGAGGAGGTGGTCTCACGTTCCAGAAGGGCACATTTCGGTCACTCCCTGCTTCCCACACTCCACTCCAGCCACAGAAAACCGCCCCCATTTCCCGCTCATGCGGCATGACTCTTGTACGCCATGTTTGCATGACCTGAAATAAATCACTTGAAATGCCTTAATCTCCACTTCTTCTTTTACAAAATGGGCATAATGGTACAATCTCAGAAGGTCACGTATCAGAGAAATTATAAATGCTCTCCTGAAATCTGCCTGCAAAGGGCTGTGTCCTCCTGGAGAATAAGCATATGTCCCAGTCCAAACCTGATTTGGAGATGTGAGTCAGACATGAAACAAAACTTGTGGAATATTTAGGTTTTCCCTCATGTTATATGTCCCCTTACAACTGTTCTTTCTCTCCTTAGCACTCAATAAGCTAGTAAATATTTACTTAATGCTCATATTCCCCAGTGGGCTGTAAACTCCATTCAGTAGCATGGAATTCCTTGTCATTGCCCACTCCTGGGACCTAGCATAAGAGGAAGGGGCTCAATAAATCTTTTCTACATAGTTAGCTGACTTGCCAATCATATGGAAACCTAGTACATATCCAGAGTTTTCACTGGGCTCCTTTATAGACTCAATCAGCACTTTGTATAGAAACACCTCTGAACAGGAAGCCAGACCATCCAAGTTCTGCTTCTCTGGGAAGCTGCCATTTTCTTTCCTGTCTCAGTTTCCTCATTTGTAAAATAAAGGAGACACCTCTTCCAGCCCTGCCATTGAAAGCCATAAACATTTGATCCTTTTCTAGCTTATGCAATTCACTGGGTGACCCTTTCAAAACTACTCGTTTCTCCTTAGACAATCTGAAGCAATTTCACATGATGGAAGTATCTGACTGCAGGTAAGCCTTGGTAATGGGCAGAGCCACAGTAAAGAAAGAATGGTTTCGGTGTTCCCACAGAAAAACAAACCAAGCTAGCAAAGTGACTGGAGTTTCCTGTTGGCAGAAAGAAGTTGAATTGAAGGTGATTGTCCATATTCCGCAAAAAAGAGTTGAGGGAAGGTGGAAATCCACTGAAAGTTCTCAATGAACCCATCTTCTTGAGAAGGCACTTCTCACACTATCCTTTCAGACACAAATAGAGATAATTTGACTTGGCCTGTTGGCCAAGATGCCCTCCTTGATTGTTTCTTAGAAAGTTCCCACTAAGGTGTAGAGACAGGAATCTGCACTGACCATCATTGGATAACATAGATATCCATCATCTTTCCTAAATTAAGACACACACACACACACACACACACACACACACACACTTATGTTGTTTGTAAACTTGCCAAACATATTTTTAGTTTTTGAAGGGAAAATAAGTGATACACTTGTTCAGTGTTTTTCACTCCAAACCTAGGACTCTCACAGGGCTTCTTTCCCAGGCACCCAGCAGGGTCATATTTAAAATGGTCTGAGGACAGGTGCTTATGCCCCAGTGAGAAGGGACTGTCTTCTCCATCTCAGCCTTGTTAAGCCCTGAGGAAATTAAGGGGGTACAAACTCAGTAAGCTGAAGTATAGGTAAAATGGTAGACAATCATAAAATCTTCACAAGAATGTATGGAATGCTTTCTAAATAGTTAAAGATGGAATTGATTGTAAATTCCAAGCTAAATACAAAAGGCAAGGTTTTAAGAGAAAAGGTTTTAAGAGAAAAATAAACTAAAAAAGAAATTAGGATGAAATGGCATCTAGGTTAGAGGCTAAGCGTGAGCAAAAATGTGAAATGACCACATATTTTTAGCCCTTCACTTGCCTTTTAAGTCCCAGCTCTGCCTTTACCTGACTTCCCACGTGGTCCTTCCCAATATTTCAGGGTTATCCATGGCACTTTGCCACTCAGCCTGCGCCCTGCATCTCTAAACACAGGGTGACTCTGTCTACCTTCCAACGTCTTCCTCCAGTTCCTTGCCAACCTACTTGGACACTGGCTCAGAGGATAAACAACTGTCAGGTGTGGTCCACCCAGTCCATGAGCTGGTCACCAATCTGTCACACTGCTGCATGGAGGGGGGACCATGCTGGTCTCTGTCACCACTAAATCCTTAAGTAGCATTCAATGTATATTTGTATTCAAAATTATGTCAATGTTTTCCAAATTTTGTGAGCTTTTTTGACATACACCTTTGCATACTTGTCTAATTTTCCCCCCCTGGGGTTAAATTCCTACATTCCTAAATGCCTGGATTAAGAGTTTGCATGTTTAAAATTTTGAAGCATCTTACTCATAGATCTCCCACCCACAGTACACAAACCTCCCACCCACAGTACATAAACCTATTTACCTCATGTTTACCATCTCTAGGCGGACCACAGCTAGGAAGGAAGTCTAGAACAAAACAGAATTTCATCCATTGTCCAACTCACACTTTTACACTCTCCTTGATAAACACAAAACAAACCCAAAACAAAAACAGTTTTAAACGCCACTGAAACCTTTGGAAATTACAAATGATGGCCATAATTGAAGTTGTTATTCATCTTGGATAGAAATCTCTTCTCCTGAGAGAAGATACAGAAACAGTCAACAAAAGAGGGTTTTTTGTTTGTTTGTTTGTTTGTTTCTCAGGACTTCCTAAAGCATCCTCATTTAAATAGTGGCAACACCTTGTCTCATTACCAGTTTTTTCTGTCACTTTCTGGGTGATCAGTTGTCCTCATACCCTCTCCATAGCTACTATGGAGAAGTCTAGTATTATTATTTACTTCCACAGTTCTCTAAACTGAACAGGAAATCCTCATAATTTATAATGCAAGAGACTGAGAAGAAAGGGGCTTGAAGTAACTTATCATATGAAATAGAGGTTGGATTAAAAACCATGGGGCCTTCATTGACAGCTGCTTCGAACAGTGAATACGATGATATTCAATGCATTTTTAAGGTTGTATTAGTCACCTATGCTGCTGATGATGATGATGACTAAAATAACATCCTGTGGCTCATAAGGAAATGCACTCAGACAAAATAATTATTGTGAAGGGACGTGCAGATTACCTCAGCCAAAGTCTGCCATTCAACAGGAGCTAAATAAAATGATGAAGACACTGCCCAGAGCCGGCCACACTGCCTAAACTTGGACAGATCGTCTAGAAGGATCCAGAGCCACTGTGCAAGAAGAAAAGGCAAACTGTTCAGATTTTGGCCTTACCAGCAAGTACTACTATCTGGATTTTTTAAAATGTCTGTGGGGCAAATTGAACCAGGCCAGTACCTCATAGCTTGGTCTCCCAAATTGGAGACAGTGATGTTTCAGCCTGAGAGTAACCATCTTCATTAAATTATGTGTCAGCTTAAAAGTGACCTTTTCACTACCATGTCAGATTCCCTATGTCCCAGCTTTACCTCTGTCTCTCATAGAGAATCTATGAACTCCATGAATGGTTGTTGAATGAATGAACGATGGCTTTTGTTAGTGTAGTTATAAGATGTTCTCCACCTCCAAAGTCCCAAGGTTTTCCTTTGAAAGTGTCCGGGTGGGTTTTTTTTGTTTGTTTTTGTTTTCCCCCTAGGATTCAACCAAGTAGATCTTGGCTGTTACTCTTTGCACAGAGAACGGCTGATCCCAGTCAAAGGTCACGGGGGTTCTCGGTGTGGTAGCCTGAAAATGACTGCTGAGCTTATGGAAGAGTCTCTTTACTGATACAGCCATAAATAAAGAAATGAGAAATATTATCTATGGATGATATGATATCTGTTATTACGTATTGGAAAAGTTGCATGCTGAAGAGAAAATATCTCTGTGGAGGCTGAAAAGGCAAAACAATAGCTCGTAAATTGAAGTGACAGAAGGCAGCTTACAGCTCATTGTGAGTGTTGTGGACTGTCAGGGTTCTTCAGAGACACACCAACAGGAGATATGTCTACATTTCTATCTGTGTCTCTATCTCTGGGTCTAGGTCTAAGTTTATATTTATCTATCTCTATCTCTATCTTCGTCTATATCTCTATCTCTATCTCTGTCTATATATGGAGATTATTGTAGGAATTTGCTTATGTGGTTATGGAGGCCAAGAAGTTCCACAATGGATCATCTACATGCTAAAGAACCAAGAAAGCCAATGGTGTCCTCTGGTCCAAGTCAGAAGGCCTGAGAATCAGAGGTTGACGGTATAAGTCTCAGGGTCTGAAGGCCCAACAACCAGGTGCTCTGATGTCCAAAGGCAGGAGAAGATGGACAAACAGCTCTGGAAGAGAGAGGGAATTCACCTTTCTTAGGCCTTTTTGTTGTATTCTGGCCCTCAAGGAATTGGATGATGCCACCCACATTGGTGAAGACCATCTTCTTGACTCAGTTCAGCGATTCAATGCTAATCTCTTCCAGAAATACCCTCAAAGTGCCACCCAGAAATAATGTTACCAGCTCTGTGGGCATCCCTGAGCCCAGCCAAGTCGACACCTAAAATCAACTATCACAGACTGCATGTTTGTGTCCCTCCCCCAATTCCTATGTTGAAGCCTTAATCCCCAATGTGATGGCATTTGGAGGTGAGGCCTTTGGGAGGGGATTAGGTCATGAGGGTGGAGATTTCATGACAGGATGTGCCCTTATAAGAGACTCAAGAGAGCTGGATTCTTCATCTACTCTCCCACCATATGAGGATTCAACACAAAGACAGCCATCTGTAAACCAGAAAGAGAACCTTCACGAAGAACCCGACCATGCTGGCACTCTTGTCTCAGACTTCCCAGCCTCCAGAACTGTGAGAAATAAATGTTTGTGGTTGAAGCCACCCAGTCTGTGGTATTTGTTATAGCACCTGAGTTGATTAAGATGGTAAGGAAGGTTTTCCTTACAAGTAGAGCTGGAACAATAAACTCTCTATCAAAGAAAATATTTAATACAGTTAAGATAATGCTGTTGCTTCAACAAATGATCCTCCACATGTCAATGGCTTAGCACAAAGGATGTTTCTTTCTTGCTGACATAACAGCCCAGTGCTGATGTTCCTGGTCAGCTAGCCCTTTCTTCCATGTGGTGACTCAGGATGCCAGGCTGTTGCATCTTGTCCCACTGGCCTCTAGAGTTCTGGAGTCTTCTGCTTCCACCCAACAGAGAGGAAGGAAAAGTTGGAGAAAATACAGGTGCTTTTTAAAAATCCTGGTTCATATTAGTTCTGTGCACATCCATGAGCAGGAGCTAATGACATGACTATGAGGTCAGACAATTAAATTCGCAAACTTGTTGTTGAAATGTTGCTAACCTTTTTTGATATCAGAGGGATCATTCATTATGAATTTGTACCAACTGGACAGTTAACAAAGTTTACTATTTGGAAGTGCTGAAAAGGCTGTGTGAAGAAGTTAGATGACCTGAACTTTTCGTCAACAATTCATGGCTCTTGCATCACGACAATGCACCAGCTCCCACGGCACGGTCTGTGAGGGAGTTTTTAGCCAGTAAACAAATAACAATATTGGAACACTCTCTCTACTCACCTGATCTGACCCCCAATGATTTCTTTCTTTACCTGAAGAGTAAAGAAATATTGAAAGGAAGACATTTTGATGACATTCAGTACATTTGAAGGGTGGACTAGGTGCTGGTGTCAGTGCAGAGCTTCCCAAGGGGAGTCTTTCGAAGGAGACCATAGTGATATTCATCGATGAGGTACGTAGCACTTTTTCTAGGATGAGTTCGCAAGCTTAATTGTCTGCAAGAGAGACTGGGAAGGTGTGAAACAGTCCTGGCTGGAAGGCTTCCTGCCAGTGACAAGTCCATAAGGAAGAGAAGAACATCTCACCATCTCTCCCTCCTCTGAGATGCCATAGCCTTCATTTACACATTGAATAAGAAGCTGAGCTTCATGAATTCTATGCTCCCTTTCAACTCTAAGTTTTAACTGCACCAACTCACAGACAGATATTAAATATCAAATGAAAACACTGTGTTTCTCTATCCATAGAACACTTCTGACCCCAAATGTGTGGCTGTTTTCCCCACATCAACCAATTCTCCAACTCTCCAGACACTAACTGGGTATCCTGCCATTTAATTAGGACACTAACTACCCAGCGTTAGTGCGGACCCCACAGGTTAAAGGGCTCAGTCTCACAAGACAGCCTCCACCCTTAGACGCCAACATAAGTCCCGGCCTCTTGTACTTATGATAGAATAAATGAAGGGGTCCCATGATCACTCTTTGTGCTTGATAATTTACTAGAAGGGCTCACAGAGATCAGGGAAACATGTCTAGTGGTTTATCATAAAAGATACAACTCAGGAACAGCCAAATAAAAGAGATGCCCATGGGAGAGTGGTGTGGAGCTTCCATGCTCTCTTCAGTATACTAGCACCGCCATGTGCTCACCACCATGGAAGCTCTCCAAGCCCATCATTTATGGATTCTTATGGAACCTTCACCCCGCAGGCATGTTCGATTATTAACTCTGAAGGGCAGGGTCTGACAGTGCCCAACTTCTAATCAGGGCTGGGTCTTTCTGGAGACCTACCCCTACTCTGACACTATCCAGGAACCCACCCAGAATCATCTCATTAGAATAAAAGACACTCCTCTCCCCTGGGAAATTCCAGGGGTTTAGGAGTTCTGTGTCAGTAACTGGGGTCAAAGACCAAATACATATTTCTTATTATGTCACAAGTATTTACTCTACCCATGACTCCTTGTGTCAAGGAATAAAAAAACAAACAAAATATACATAGGAACTGTCACCTGAAAGCTTCCATTCTAGAAGGGAAACCAAAATAAACACAAACAATGATATTGCACACAATGTGATCTGAGAGTTATAAAATGTGATGGGAATTCTGGGAAGAATGAGGTCACTGGAAAAGTTTTCATTGGAGTAAATAGCTTCGGGGATGGGCCTTGAAAGTAGGGTGGGATTTCAGCTTGTGGAGATGATGGGAAGGTCTTTTGGGCAAAATAACTGGAGCCCTTGAGGCACCCAAGATTCTTGGCATCTCGCTTGCGATTAGTTTGTTTTTTATGAGCCTATGTTAATATATTTCTTAGTATAAGTGAATAAATGTCTTAATCAATATTATCATAGAAAACAATAAATGATAGCTACTAGTTGGTAGCTGTAGGTGTATAGTTGTATTTAAAACAAAGGGTATTATGGACCAGCTTGTTTACTTCATGATGTAACCACACTTGTGGCCTTCAAGCTCTCTCAAATCCCTTGATATTCAGGAAGACCACATTCATAGAACCACCACTAACTCACAGTTTAGATCTGCTAACAATAAAAAGCAAACTGTGAGTTTTCCCTAAAATAACAAATAGAGAGACTACCTTACTGGAACCACTGGGAGAAGCACCCCAGTTCTTATGCTAGCTTTGTTCCTGGAGCCAGGTCACCTGGCCTTCGTGTACTTTGTTCATTCCCTTGAGAAATGGAAATAATATCCAGCACCGTCCATGACAGAATGAGATAATGTCTGGAGAGTTTATTGCACTCCTTGCCAAAGCCAGCCCACCCTCTTGCCCCAGACAATTACAAACAAATATCTCAATCTTGTCTGAGTTAATTGATGTAGGTTATATCTGAAAGGAAGCTTCTTAGAGATTTTCTTACTGAACACGCCTGGTGCAAATCTAAGATTAACCCTCTAAAATGGTGGGAATTCCTGAGTCCTTGGTACATACTTAGCTCCTCTTGGTCTTCCCATAATAGCTCTAGGGGCTTTAAATCATCAGCTGATCTTGACAATTAAGGATGAGCAACAAATTTCAAAGCCTCAAAAAAATCTACCATAGAAGGTGGCACTAACAGAATGAAATGTTTATTTTCAAGTGAAACCAGGAATTTTCAGTCACCCACAGAATTAACAAGAAATCAATCAGACAGAGTTGAAACACATTATTTGAAAAAAAAATTAATTTGATGAGGCTTGTGGATATTTTTTAATTGACTTGAACCTCGAAATTTCTCGAACCTAAATGTTCCAATGAATGTGGTTCCTCTGATTTTTAGGAAAAAAAATATGGAACATAGGTCTCACTTTCTGTTTCAGTCCATGACTATTTGAATCATGAAATGAATGAAAAAGATTTGAAGACTGAAGAGTGAAGGAAAAAATTCAGGAGGGAAACACAGATTTTACTTCATAATTCATAAAAGGGGGAAACAGTAATTAAGGTGGAGGACTCAAGGTCAACATTAGGAGATTGAGATGCTCTCTGGAGAATTAGTAATGGAGAATGTGTAATCATAGTACCTACTCCATAGTTTTCTTTGTAAACATAAAAGGAAAGAACGTGTGTGAAGCTCTCAGCAGAGTATACAGGAAGCCCTCAGTAAATGCCATGCCAGCCTTTATGAATATTGCCGAGATCCAGGAGAAAGTGCTGACTCTTATTTTTCTATCTGCCCATAAAACCTCACAGGTGTGCAATGTAGGAGAAGTGAAGGAGGTAGGGCATATTGGAAAAATAAATTAATTACATACACACACACATATCCGTGTGTGTGTGTGTGCGTGTGTGTGTGCGTGTGTCTGAAAGGAAAATACATGGATCACAACAGGCATGTGAAGCCTGATTTCACTGCGTGTTTACAAAAATATTGCACGACCAAGGTCAGATCTCTTGTGGTCCAGACCAATGCGACCAATGCGCACTGTGGAACCCTGTGCTTGGTTCCACAGAGATTCTTAACTCACTGTATTCAAAACGTCTGTCTCTCCCACTGGACTGTCAGCACTTTTGTGTAGGACATGAATCTTGCTCATCATGGGCCCCACCACTGGGCACTGGCCTCACACAAAGAACCCTCCCAGTGCATTTTGTTGCATAATTAATGAATGTCAGTTTTAGATTATTGCCAGTCTAATTAGAAGGTATTTAGGGTCTGAAATAGATATTGGCAGAGATAGTAGTCAGGGATCAATTTGAAAGATGTTTAGGATATGGAATTTTCAGTAGTTAGTGGCAGGATATGTGGAGTGAGGGAGAACAACGAGTCAACATTTTCTAGGCTTTCTGACTTCTGTTAGCCTGTGGATAATAAAATATGAATGAATGAATGAATGAATGAATGAATGAATCCTAGTAATAAGGCTTAGATTTGTGGTAGGTGTGGCGGTGCTGGGAAGGGTTGCTATTGGCCTAGTTGTCAGAATATCTAGATTCTAGACCTCTCTCTCTGATATACAGACAATCCATTTTATAGCCATGGGCAAGTCCTCCATGATATCTGGACTCAGTTTCTTTTCTTGGAAAATACAGCAGTTGGATGAATTGCTATTCCTTTGAGCTCCATCATTCTGTCCCTCTCTCCCTTCCTTGCAGAGGAATTTTGGTTCTCAATGGAATAGCTCTTCTCTAGGGCACTTGGGAGCCTTTCAGGATACAAACACTCTCAAACACTTTGGGTGTCCTATAAATGCAGAAGGTGACCTCCATTCTTGCAACAAGATCCTTTGAGAAACCCACCTCTGAAGGCAAAGCTGCATCCCCTACCCAGCAACACAAATCCCAACTAAGAATGATAATAACACTGTGTCTGGATTTGTGTTCCCATCTGCTCTTCCTGAGGCACCTGGGATACGTCCTCAGAGGAAGACATCCCCCACCTAGCCAGCCCGATTCTCTCTAGAACCGCACACCAGCAGCCTACGGGGGTGGGATCAAAAAGTCTACAAAGGGTGTGCTGTGACTCTTTTTCAGAGCATGCTCCCCCAGGAACCTCTCCCTCTAAGGTCTGCCAGTGGAGCACGTGTATCCAACGTTCACCAACATTTACCAACGTTCTCTGGTATTCTATGAAGGTTGAGTTGAAACCTGCACGGTGAGGCATTTGTTCTGGGCCACACTACACTTGTCTTACTCTGTGTATGTGTCCAACCCAGAGTGGGAAGGCACCCCCAGGTGGTCGGAAATGGGGCAAAACATGAAGGCAGGAAGCAACAGGCAGGGGATTCAGTGGGCCCTACTGGGGTGGCCATGTTAGCAAGATGGTAGGTAGTTTCTAGAAGGAGGAAGATTTGCAAAGGAGGAGAAGAAAAGAGTCTCTTAAATTCAGGAATTGAAAACAAGAAAAGAAATGTTAAACTACCCAAGTTCTTGTAGAAATGCAATTTGGTCAAGTGGTTAAAACACAGGGCTCTGAACTTCCTGTTAAGGTTCAAACATGGTTTAACTGTGTGACCGTGGGGGAGGGACTTACGATCTCCAGGCTGCATTTTCTTATCTGTAGAGCAGGGGAAGTATAGCACCAATCTCATAGGGGTGTCCTAAGGATCTAAGCAGATAAAGATGGTCAAACTGCTTAAATCCTCAATGTAAGGGAGTATACTTTATATAATCAATCAAGGGGCATAGGCAAGTAGAAACATCTGTAACCTGAACCCCGTCCCCCTTTTTTTGGGGGAAACTATCTATACTTTTCTTCGTTATTGACTGTGGTTACTATATTTTCAGAACTTAATATCAGGAAAAGTGTATTCTGAATTCCAGAGCTCTTTGGGGACCATGGAACAGAGTATTTGAAATTAACATTACTCAAAAAAAAAAAAATCTAGAACATATGGCACCATAATGCTTACTCTTGTTGGACTGTCCCAGTAAAGATCATTGAGTACTAAGAATTTAACAGCAAACCGACTATTCAGAACCACACGAAAATATATCTCGCAATGAACACCATCAATGCCTCAAATTTAACCAGTGTGGTTGACCTCTTCTGAACAGACAGATTAGCATTTTATTTGTGTTACTTAGCTCCATACAGGGCAAGGATTCCAGGAGCATAACTTGAACCAGGGGTTTATTTTGCAGAAAACAATACTGAAAATAGCTACTGTAATTGTTCTGGAATGGATGGCCCATGACAATGCAATTCCCAGAATTTCAGGCCACAGCTAGTGTTTGGAGAGGGGACACCGCACCCTTAAGAGACCAAAAAGTGTCCACTACCTGTGATGATGGTGGCTCTAGTAGGCCCTGCTGTGATGGCCATTTAGCAAGGTGGTAGTTTATAGGAAAAGAAAGATCTGATTTGCAAGGGAGGAGAAGAAAAATCTATAAATTCAGGAATTGAAAACAATACAAGAGTCTGATTCTCTCACACTCTAAGTACATGACAAACAGTCTGTCAAGAGCAAAACAACCACCCATGCCATACAAATTTATAGATAAAGTTTTTACTGAGGTTTAATATTATTGTAAAAATATTTTGATTTTTTTTTAAATGTATGTTTGGAGGATTTCTTTGCAATGATGTGGAAGGCTGAGCCCTTTGCCCACATCCAGGAAAAGTACACTTTGCAGATTTTCTAACACAATAATAGAGTGTCAAGTTCTAAATAAATACTGAGACTAATTTCCACACAGGGACATCTACTTGCAATAAGTAACCAGGATGGAGAAGGGAATGAAAGGACCCCATTTCTCACCTTCAGCACAACGCATACAAATCCTCAGGCTTGCCAGATTAATCTCTGTGTGGACCTCATTGCTTGGTTGTTAGCACTGAGATGACAGAAAGAGCTATTTCCCGAGAATATGTACAGCCTCTGTAGCCTAAATCAAGTGGAATAAAATCTGAATAAAAAGCATAGTTGGTAAATAATAGCAAGGACTAGCCACTGAAAGCTTCTTAGAGGAGAAGCAAGTAGTGGATAGGAAGTAGAGAACATTTTATCATGCTTCATCCTCTAAGTTCCAGTCACCAGCTGTGGCATTCGATTCAAAACTAAAGAAGGTCAGAGACTTATTACTAGAACACAGGAACTTCAGAGTTCTAAAACTCTATGCTCCCGTTTCCTTCTCTGGGAGATGAGGATGTTTCTTAGCTTCCACCTCAGAGGATTTCTGTTGGAATTAAATGAACTCAGAGTAGTAGGCAACACAAAGTAAGCATTCTTGGAAGTGCTAGCTATTGTTTGGTTATCACGGTTGTGGCTCTTCCTTGCTGTTCTTCTCTACCCCTCCACACAGGTGTCTGCAAAGAGCTCGCGAGAACCAGAGCCAGAAAGGTTGCTAAACATCAGGGTCTCATCGAAAAGTAAAAGTTTAAATTTGGAATATATTGGTCGAGTGAAAACATTAAAAGCAAACCCCCATCATCTAACAAGACAGAAGAATTGAATCTGGGAATAAAGAGCAATGCTTTGAATGAATTTAGCTTTATGAAAAACTCACATTTCCTTTTCTCGTTTGGCTACAAACCAATGAAAATTGGGTGTGAACAGCCAGAGACTCACTGCCTTAGAAACTTCCATTCCACAGACAAGAATCACACACAAACAGGCTCTGAGATGACACAAATCATGCAGATTCTAGAACAAGCATAGAATAAGCTTAATTTTGCCTATTTGGGTTTCTTCCTGAAGAAAAGTTTTATATAATAAAGGAATTTTATATTCTAGGGTACTTGAGGGTCATTAACCTCAGAATTTTTACTATTTGATAAAATTGAGCAAGTAGGCCCAAAGTAATTCAGAAAGGTAAGAAGAGGTAAGTGTGAACTAGGAGTTAAACTGCAACGCCTAATCTAAGCAGTCTCTAGTTTTCATTTTCCCCGTAACTGCCTATTTGGGTTATTTTATTGTTTTCCTTAAGTGAATAAAGTTGTGCAGGGCTTCAGGGAACATTCTTGGGCCATCTCATCAATGCAGCTGTTGGTCCCTCTGCCCTACGTAACGCATGGGCAACGCATGAGATGCCATGCCCCACAAAGCCATCACAGCTACAACAAAGGAAAATACGCATGGGGGGAAATGAAAAAGGAAGGAAATAGACCAAAATGTTGCTGCTATGTGTTGCGACTAGGAGTGATTTTTCTTCTCCTTTTTTTTTTTAAACGTCAAAATTGTTTCTATGTACATATAATAGAAGAAAGCACGTGGGTTGTACAGTAAGGTGAACTGGGTTTGTCACTGGCTTTCCAACCTTAAAGAGGTCACTGAGCCTTTCTGAGTCTCAAATTTTTCATGTGAAAAATTGAGACTAATAATAATAATATTTATTTTCCAGGTAGATAGGCCAAATGTTCAGATCAGCAACTAGCACCTAGTGGCTGTTTAATACATTGGACCTCTCATAGAAAACATAATTTTAGTTTGTAAAATAGCTAGGGCTGTTTGATTTCTTTAAGGCCAACTTGATGTGGACTGTACTGGCACATTGAAGTGAATTAAAAACTATATTGAGGAATTAGGGGTAGCTTGGTTATAAGTTACAAGGCGTATCATGCAGGGTGTCAGGCGGGGTCTCTGGTCCCACTCCCCACAGAAGAACGCAGGACATGGTGTGGCCAAAAAGGAACACCCACAGAGCCATAGATAGGGGAGTCATACCACTATATTCTCGCTGGTGGCTGGGTTGGAGACACAGGAAGCAGGAGCCACACGATCCGCAACCTGCCGTCCACTTCTCTCTGCCAACCAACCTCACTTGCTAACTGCCATCTGCTCTTGCTAGCTCAGCCACCATCTTCTTGTTAGCACCCAGTTTGCTGCTAGCGTAGCCATGGCAGTTATATTAGTGGCCAATGGCTCACTGCTTACAGCTGATGGCCAACTAGCCACAGCTGATAGCCATGCAATCACAGTTGATGGCCATTTACTACCTGAGCCAGCACCTTTCCACGTGCGGCCAAGAGCCTGGAAACTGCACTCCTGGTACCCACAAGGTGATATGGGAATACCTAGGAAGAACTGTATCATCTACAGGACACACAAGTTGATAAGGAAACCCTGCTATTACCAGGGAGTCAGGAATTTTTAGTTAGGAATTCACATTAATTTACCTGGCCTCTGATCTTGGTAGCTTCCCCTGAATGGCTTTCAAATGTTCCTTGTTTTACCCCTCCCATCTCTACTGGGAAAATCACTGTTTTCCACCATTATCTGCAGTACCTAGATTATCAGATACTATCATTTCTGACAATGAGCCTACATTTATCTTGGTTGAGTTTGAAAATTTTCTGGATTGGAACCTTACCAAAGTATCCCTTACTGCCATCAAGCCAGTTGTGAGGCTGAAAGTGTGGGATGTACAACCAGGGAACCCTAGAGTGGAGTGTGAAAGCAGAATGGCCAGTGAGACTTCCTAAACTCTTAGGACACACTGTTTGCTGCGAGGGCTCGAGAGTTAAAATGCTGTGATGACTCATGACTCACCTCAGTAGCCTGCATCCAGACTTAGCAAAACACTTCCACAAAGTGCTGGAATGAATTCTGAATTCTGCTCTGGCTACACCTACTTTTTGTTCATGGGTACCAACAGTCTTTTCCAATTGTGGATTTGCATTTGTAACTGAGCAAAAGTACCCATGTCCAGCAAGTTCATACGTGCGAACAGGGACCTTAGGAAAGGCAGCAACAGGGGTACCATTAGAAACAACTCTTCTAGAATCTTCTGACATTGACTGTTCAGCTGCTTATCCTAAGAACATCATCAAGGCCATGAAACAAACAAACAAAAAGAACTTTTTTTTTTGGTGGCTGCAACTGCTGAGGTAGAAGAATCTGACATGTGTACACCCACTTGAAAGCACTTCCTAATTCATGCACTTAACCCACTTCTTAAATTGTTAAGGTGTCCCCAGCTACACCACTCCCTCTGACAATATTTTTATCCCCTGTCACTGAGCTGTTGCTGGAATTTCAGTACAGGCATTAGTGGGTGTAAAACACAGAAAAAGAATTACCCATCTCCCTTTCCTCTCCAGGCACCAGCACCTTGAGAAAAGAGCTCATTAGCAAGAACAGAGGAAAATCCAACTTGCAGTCTTTCTGCCGCAAAAGGTGATAGCAATTTCCGTCATTACCTGCTTTCATATATACTGAAATCATGATGGTAACAAAATGGCTGAGGCGTGCTCTGATCCCACACTCATTCTGAGTTCCTGAAGCCACCACACAAGTATTTGCCCTGCAGAATAACTATAGGAGCAGTCACGTTGGCCATGAGAAAACATGGTGTCTAATAAACGTGGTCTCTCACCTGTGCCCTGGAAGAGTTTCATTTCATTGTTTTTTTTTTTTTCTATTGGGATAAAAGAATGTGGCCTTTCCTTTTTTCTGTAACATAAAACCCCCTTTGGCTTTTAGGAGAATTATTTGTTCACACACAGGAAGAACAGGGTGGGAGAAAACAATTTTTTAGTTTTCATCTCTGGTTGGCACTATCTTTCTAGCAGATTCTGCAAGGATAGGCACGTGCCTGTAAGTACCGACACAGTGTGAGGGTTAAGACTGGTTTTACAGGACCATCAGCCCTCGGTTTGACTGAAGACTCTACCTCAACAGCTGCATTACAGAGAGCAAGTGATATCACTATTTGCACCTCCCTTTTTGGAACTGCAAAATTAATATGTGGGAGAACTTGATTCATAAAGTTGTTGCAAAGATTCAGTGACTTATGAAGGCCTGACAATTAAGTTCGTGGACTTGTTGCAATGATGTTGCTAATCTTTTTTGATATCAGAGGGATTATTCATTAGGAATTTTTACCAGCTGGACAAACAGTTAACCAAGTTTACTATTTGGAAGTGCTGAAAAGGCTGCGTGAAAAAGTTAGCTGGCCTGAACTTTTCGCCAACAATTCATGGCTCTTGCATCACGACAATGCACCAGCTCACACGGCACTGTCTGTGAGGGAGTTTTTAGCCAGTAAACAAATACCTGTATTGGAACACCCTTCCTACCCACCTGATCTGGCCCCCAATGACTTCTTTCTTTACCCAAAGAGAAAGAAAATATTGAAAGGAAGACATTTTGATGACATTCAGGACATCAAGGGTAATACGACAACAGCTCTGATGGCCATTCCAGAAAAAGAGTTCCAGAATTGCTTTGAAGGGTGGACTAGGCGCTGGCATCGGTGCATAGCTTCCCCCACGTCTTGGTGGCTGACAGGTCACAAAGCTTCTTTCTCACTCATATTATGTGTCAGCTCTGCTCTGACTGTGCTGACTCTGCTCTGTCTTCTTTATTCCAGGACACAACTGGAAGAATAGCTACTCTCTGAGACATGCTACTACCATAGCAGATCTGGGGGACCCCATGATGGCTCTTAAAGCTTCTGCTCTATCGTGCTCATATGTCATTGGCCAAAGCAGGTCACATGGCCAACCTGATGTCAATGGATGAGAGATGTGTCAAGGAAGGCCGTGCAAGGAAGGACGTAACAAGAATGGGCCTGGTAGAGAGAGTAGCCTACCACAAAGGGCCTTCCAGGAGCAAAGATCCGTGTATACAACTTCAGAATGATGCAAAGAGCTTTCAGAAACAATGAGTTGCCCGACCTGTCAAGTTTAAAATGTACATACTAGAGTCAACTAAAGTTTGAAACTTTGGGCAGAACATGTGTTGTGAAGAGCTCCGAGTGTTAACTCAAGGAGGGTGTACTTTATTCCACAAACAGCGAGGAACAGGGAAGCAGGGGTTGAAAACAAGGCGATTTTAGGTACCAAGGGCATAGCAAGGGCATACATTGACATATTTTAAGGAACAATGTTTTGCTAGAGGAAATACAAATGTAGGTAGTAAGTACAATATGAATAAAAACATATGTTTTAACCCATTCACAGACTTCCTATTTGATTCTCTTCCATATGCGTAGAGTTCTGTGGTTGATTAGATTGTTTGCAATCCCTCTATTCCTCCCTGGTGTAAAATCATATATATGTGATCTTTCCCTTGTGATTCTGTAGCAACTCCCATCACGGGAGGTGTGAACTTCTCTCCTTCTTTGATGTTGGCCTTGGCTCTGGGACTTGCTATGACCGATGGAATCTGGGCATACATGACTGACTGTGTGCCATCTCTAAGTCGAGGCCATAAGAACCAGTGTATATTTCTGCTCTCTTGCAGTCGTGTTATCCATCAGGAGGAAAGCAGCCGCGTAGCTCCTGCCCCTCAGCCATGGCCCCAGTGTGAACACATGGAAAAGGTCTGGACTCAACATGCAGCCCAGGGCCAAGCCCAGATGAGATTTGCCTACCCTCAGCCCACCCACAGACCCATGAGGGAGAAAAATATTTCTTTGGGGGTTGTTTGTTAGGTAGCATTATTGCATTAGTAGCTATTTGATAAAGGTCCATTTTACAGATGGAGAAAAGTAAAGTCAGAGGACAAGAGAACTGTGTGCCCAAGTAACAAAGTTCAGCATCCAGACCTAGGTCTTCTTTCCTCAGGGTTATCTTCTCCTCAGTAGCCCATGCTATTCTCAGTCAGGTGGTACATGCGGTACCTTATTCATGTAGAACGAGGGGCCCAAAGTTCTTAAGTGACGAAGAAATGAAGTAGGCCGGGGAAGAAGTGGGGCTAATCTGAATCAGGATGAACAAAAGCCACAAGCATAATGATAGAGAAATGTCATCCCGAAGCCATGATTATTAAGAATAGGCTTTTGAGGGTCAGGAGGTAAGCTGTTTCCAGTAAGGGAGGCTATTTCCAGTACCTTTATGCCCTAAATTATCTGTTCACTGAGTCATCTCAATCACGTCTTCTCTTTAATCCTTGTTGTTCAGCTTCCTTGGGAAAACCTGTGCTTTGTCAGGTCACATTTATTTTTTTATTTTTATTTTTTCACATTTATTTTTTGATCATTCATTCATTCTTTTAACAAATATTTCGTGTTTAACAAATATTATGTGTACTAGTCAAATTCCTCCTCTTATATAACTTACAGTCAAGCGCAAATAATCAAATTGTTAAATTACTCAAGGTATAATTACAAATTAAGTATTTTAAAAGAAAGTAACACTGAATGATGAGAATATATCGTGGAGGAATCTAATCTATTCTTGGTGGGCTGGGACATGACATCAAGGAAGCCTTTTCTGGGAAAGTGCCCTTGGAGCTAAGATCAGAAAGATGCGCAGAGACTAACTGCCTAAAGAAAGCTGAGGGTAAATGTTCCAGATGGAGAGAATAGCATTTGCAAAGACTGTGACAGCGGGAGCTTGGTACATTTGAGGAAGTGAAAATAAAGCCAGCATGGCTGGAATGAAACAAACATAGTAGGAAATGGGGCTGGGGCGGCCTTATTAGCCAAGGCTCTTAGTCTCTTCTTCCATATCTCAGAAGCCATTGAAAGATTTTCAGTGTGACAGGAAGCCATCCACCAATATTTCATTTCCTAGATGGAGGAAATGATTACCTTCTAGGTCAGCCAACTTTGTGATGAATTTATTACTAAAAGTGGGCTGTGGTGATAATGTCTGATGGAGACGTTTGATCAGGTAGAATTGATACTTTCTCCACAGTCATCAGCATTGTGAATTGCCCCAGACAGACTACGCAGCCATCTAAAGTTCTGACACATAAACTGGACAATCTGTCTCTACATGGATTTCTCACGTTTATTTCTTACGTTGGATTTGAAACCGGAATGACTTTGCCACGACCTTCTTTGAGAGCTGATTCATATTAGACTTCCTGGGGGCTAAAAATGTTCTCCTGTAAAGGACATCCCACCTAAACTACATGGAAGGAAAGGGGTTGGAGAAAAACTTGGCTGACTAATAAGTAAAATTCAGATCTGTGTCAGGGTAACAGATGGTATCGCCACAGTCAAAACCTCCACTCTCTGATCACTCGTGTGTGTAAATATACAGAAGTTGGTGGCAGACAGTTATACACACTTGGCAGATGGAGAAACTCAAGGAGAAAGTTCAGTAATAGGTGTGAAGTCCCACACTGATGGCGGAGGGGGGGACTGCTAGGAATGTAATCTAAGAGTTTGGGCACCTAATTCATTCCTTAATTACTTAAATTCTCTGAACTTCAATTTCTTCATCTCTGAAATATAAGCAGGTGCATTGAACCTAATAGTAACTTTACAAGAAATAATGATGTAATGCAATGAAAGTCCCAGCACACTGTCTGGAACTCTATAAGCAATGAATAAATGTTAAATTTCACCCATTAGTTATAAAAAAACATTGAATACCACACACATCTTTCAGAACAAGTGTCCTCTGAAGTGCTACTGCTGGCTTTAATTACACCCAGTTTGAAAAATAAGTCACATTGCCAGATTTCAAGAAGGAAACATATTTGAAGAGTCATGATCAAGATTGAAGAAAGGAGAAATAATGTAAAAATGTGTATGTGAGCACCATATACTTTCAGAACCCCTTGACCAGGTGGTTGTGGGATTAACTAATCCAGGTAGAAGATAAGAACATTATATGTATTTAAAACCAAATCTACCAAATCAAATCAAAGCGGGGACAGGTATAAACGGGCAATGCTAGGAATAATCAGACCTTATGAAAGGAATTTCCTCCTCCGGGTATTTATAAATGTACAGCGCGTTAGAGCTAGAACTTCAAGAGTCAATGGCTTGGTTCCAGAGGTTGTATGATTTCCTGGAATCCTATGCAAAAATATCATATGCACACTCATATGTGTATTTTCTAGGCATATGATCCATATATTTCATCAGCTTTCTCAGAGGGACAAAGACCCCCCCCCCAAAAGCTCAGAATCACTGATTTAGACAGATCTTACCCATTACCCTGGCTCGTTCCAGTCAGAAGCCACACATGCCACTGTCTCCCTGGCTTCTGATAGCTCTAGAGTCTGACTGAGCTTTTGGGGTCCCACCCTTTGCTCTTCTGGTCTTTGTAGCATGCTCTTGACATAGAGAATCAAAGGCATTGGTAAGAAAATTAAAATCAAGAAACGTCAACCTGGTGATATTTTAATATGAAAAGCATTGAGACTAGAGCAAGTTGTATATATAGTAAGTTTGCAAATGATTTCATAACCATCCTCTTTAACATACTTGAAGGTGATCCTTGGAAGAACGGTCATTAATAAGGAATTAATCATCAGACGTCATCATCAAAACTAATATGAGATCTCAAAAGAACTCACAAATGGTGTTCAGCTGTGGCTCTTCCATCACTCATTCTAACAACAGATGGACCAACTCCATCCTCCCCTCTTCCTTCCTTTTCCTCACCTAGATAATTAAGGGATGGGCCATGTGGCCCTACTAATGGTCACCATGAGTTATTGAGAGTCTATTCTGCTATATGCCAGGCAATCGGCACACATAATCACATTTCCCCCAATCTTCACAGAAACTCTGCTAAGTAGTGTTGCTCTCCCACCCTTCAGCTCTGGAATTCTATTATCTGACTCGTGTAAGATTCCTTGTCTTAATTACAGAAGCTAGACTAGGACTTGGGTCTCCTGACTCCAGCATAAATATTTTTCCCTCTATACCCATGGTCTATAAACTTAGGGGAAAAAAATGGTTTGAGCAAGTACTCTCAAAGTATGTATATATTTTAATTATAAATTATACATACACACACATATAAAAGGTACACATAAAATATATGTATATACATGCAGTATTATTATATATACAGTTCCATGTAAATACATGTACAGACATGTAAATATCATATGTATATTACAAAATTTATACAGACAGAAATTTGAAAAAGAGGAACTAAAATTTTAGTAATGGGTTATTTATGGAAGGTTCAAAATTGTGCTCCTACTAAAAGCACTTGTTACTAGTATCTTAGGGAACATAATGTGATTGACTATATGTCTTTTTTTTTAAGATTTTGGTTAAATATTTTGTGATTTAGCACTTTGTAGGTCTACGTCTAAATTAAGCCAATTTCTCGATGTGGTTTTAATTGTTCTTGAAACCTAGATAGAGGAAGTCATTGGTTGTACCCGAAACCTGGTGTTTCGTCCCTTCTATCAAGCATACAAACATTTGTTCAAATTCAGCTAACAAATTTCTCTTTCCAGATGTTTTCATTTACTGATCAGAAGGTGCTGCATTTGTTATTTTTAACAAATGGGTTCAAAGCGTCCTGAAACTCTTGTTTAAAGTTTTTGAACTGGCTAAAGAATTGTTTCCAAGTTTTTTAAAGTATGAAATATGAAAATCCCTGTAAGTAATTCATTTAAATAATTTTCCTCAAAAAAAGTCACATAATGATAGAAACATTTCCCAAGATCCATTTTCAAAATGCTCTCTCCATAGCATGAGATTCTTTCAAAAAGTTATTTTTTTCTACCCTTAGGTTACATTTACCACAAAAGGACAGATTAAGTTCACTTATGACTGCTAGGTGGCACACTCTGACAGCCACTTTTCATCACAGGAAAGGTCATCAACTTGGAACTCTTGTCATTTTGCAAAAAAGAAAAGAAATATGCAATTCCTCCTTCCATTCACAACTGTTTTAACATTTTGCCATAAAGTACACAGCAAACCTTTGCGTGGTAGAAAAGCTAATCGTGGTCACTCCTTATCTTTTCACAAAGTATGCTCGATATTCTACTGTTTACAATGATGAGGTGCATTAAAGCCACTTGCCCAGGCACAAAAATAAGTGGTTATTACCCAGTATACGGAAAGCAAGCAAAGGAGGGACAGGACCCATAGAACTCAAAATTCGTGAGCGATCGCCCAGAAACCATCCCACCACTTGACCATCTGACTTACAGATCAATGTAAACTTGAACTTTCAATATCATCTAAAGATTATTTTCTTCCATATCTTGCTGATTAAATAATGTTTGGAATATTTTCTTCCTATGCGCGTGCTTGCTCGCCCCCTCCGTTCGTGCCCACGGAGCCCTCCCCTTCACATCTGCCATTTTGAACCAGGAACGGGAGCCCTGTGGACAACTGCTGGCTCATATATGAAATTTCAGGAGCCAGTCTAAGCTAAAGAGCCTAAGGAAATGGCACGTAAATGTGTCTGTTAGACAGGGAACGCTTTGGGTACTGTTGGTTCCCAGTTAACCCAGCATGCCGGTGGGAAAGGCAATAGTGTTGCTTGAGTTACTCTCTCCATTTCCTGTCCCTTCTTTCCCCAGCTGTCAATGTCACTGAATGGTCTCCCCGAGAACTCCAGTCAACACTGATCTCACTCTTCCTCAGGGCATCACATCTGTACCCTCCACTTTGGCCCTGAGACTTCTCTAGAATCCAAGGATCATGGCTCTTGTGCTTCAGATTATAGCCAAAAACATTCTACCTCGGGAGGGTGTCTCACTCTGGCTTGCCACCCCCTCTCCTACTCTCCTGTAGAATAAAGACCTTGTGGGTCCCTTTTGTAGACTTTTGCTTGGCATGATGCCATCGCAGAGGGTTTTATCCTCCTTTCCCTTGAAGGTGTCATGTATGCAGTGTTTATTTATAGCTAATCTTTAAAAATGTATCTACATATTATAATAAGAACCACTTTATAAATCAAGAAGCAAAAACACAGTAACAGCTTTTCAGAGAAGTCCAATAAAACTTTTGAAATTTCTCTCCCATTTTCAAAAGGTCAGAGTATCATTTAAAAGAATAGAAGTGTTTCTATAAAGTACCAGCTGTGTGGAATGAATACCTTTTTCTATACCCACTAAACTGTGATTCATATAAAAGCAAAGGTCTCTTGAATTAATGAATAGCTGTTAAAGATCTGTGCAAGAATAATATGTGGGTGCCGTTCAGAGTTCCAGAATTAAAATTACACTGCAATTGAACTCAGGGCTTGCAAAGAAAAGACCTTTGAAGATCAATGGTCGCTGTTTATTCATAGAACAATACATGTTTGTAAAAACTATTTCCAATCATTTCCTTTCCCTCTACACTGAAATTCCTTCCAGTATGACAGCCCAGGTTGTGCAGTATCGAGATTTTCAGCCCAGCACGTGGACCCACAGAGCACTCAGCCCTGATATGACAAGGGGTTTGCTGTTTTAGGGCTAAAGGTCAGATTACACAGAAATCCTAATCCCCCCCCATTAATTTTACTTTATAATAAAATACACGTCCTTCTTTATCCATTTTCTCATCTATAAAACATACACTACCCCCACTTTTCTTCACTCATTCTTTTGATATTGACAAATAAACTTCTATGCTTCTTACTGACTGGGCCCACTCACTCCACAAGTTTACATCTGTGGTCACAAACATGCCTGAACCCACAAAAGACAAAGCAAAAACGCAGTGTACTGTACACCTCTCATGTTTTCACTGATTGCCAAGAACACAGAGCCCCCTGAAAACGGGAACCATTTGTATATCAACGGTATTTTGCTTATGGCCATTTTGAAAATAATTCAGAAAAACAAAACATGGTTCCAGGACCCTTGAGTCTGCACTCCATGAAAATTGCCACACGGAAGATTTTGCTCAGTGTAAAGATTTACTCGGTGAACTAAACTAGCACTGTCTTCAAAGTCACAAAGGATGTCGCACAGTAAGCTTTAGTATCCCCTTCCATGTCCATTTGCCTTCTGTTCTTCCTTTGTCTAATGGATTCTGCGTAAGTAGGTCTAGGGTAGAGATCTCACCTCCTAAAACTTAGAGTTCGAAGTTGGCAATTGACTATTTATTAAGCAGCTACACTTTTATAATATATAATAAGAGACTTCTTAGAGGGTAAAACCCAAATGCTCCATAATAGTGTTAAACACACGAAGAAGAGTCATGGGACTGCAGGATTTTAGAGCTGGGAAGAGATCGTCTAGTTGAAACTCCTCCTTCTATACATGAGAAAGCTAAGTTCCAGAGAAGGGACAAGTCATTCCCAAGGTCAACTACTAGCGATAGCACCAGGACGGGGACCCCGGTGCCTGTGCCTGTGCCCTGCTCCCCTCACTACAGTGCTCTCTGATCGGCTATAAACATACAGTTAAGTCACCTAAATTACACCCCTGAGTCTTTCACAAAGCGAATTCATTAAAGAAAAGAAAAGATACCAAGGATTTAGAAAAACGATTTTGTCAAACTCCTACACACACACACACATTATAGAAAAGCAAAGAGAATCCCCTGCTATTAATATTTATAGTCGGAAGTTTACCCTTCTATTTCACAATCTCACAGAACAATTTCTGGCTCCTGGCAAGTCTGACCTAAGTCTCGGAGCATGTCATTGGCTTAGTGGGTGCAGGGTTCGGAGACCTCTGTGGGATAATGGACAACCGGCCCACCGATGGCATGTGACTCCTGCATTTCATCTGCCGAGGAGGACTGCAGCAGCACGGGCCACTCTGCTAAATGAGTTCCTTCTCCTCTTTCCAAGTCCCGCTTGGTGACAGTGCTTCCTGGGCAGTGACTTTGCCAACCACATTATTATTTCCTTCTTTATCCATTTCATGTCATATTAACATAACGGGTATGGGGATGGGTCTTTCTTAGTCACACCCAATTTCTTCCTATTTTATCTTCTGGGAAGATAGATTATTTCGGGTCACTCTCCATCCACCTGCTAGTAATCTACTTGAAAGTGACTGGCAGGTTTTCTGACGGGTTTATGTGGGATACGAGAACATGATATTACACATGCAGAATGGGGTCCTGAGAACTCCGGTCACTGATCAAAGTATTCCCGTGACTGGGAACTCCGTCAGAAAATACTTGGCGAGCCTCTACCTATTCTGGGTTGTGTGGCTGCAGAGACCAAGACATATTCCGAGATGTCTAGCATGCACTGTCCACTGGGAGGGAAGCTGAGTAGGGGTTTCAGTGTGAGATTACAAGGTACCAAGAAGCAGAGAGGGAGGGTGTCCAGGCCAGCTGGGGAAGTCGGTGAGTCTGACCTGGGGACAGGGATGTTAAAGCTGCGCCCTAGGAGCCAGGCAGAGAGAGAAGGCAGGGGCAGAAACACGAGGCGGGCCCTAACCCTGGCTGAGGACCAGTCGCTTCTAAGGATGCCTGAGGCTGAGTGAGGGGCTGAGAGTCCCAGGAAATGAGGCTTGGCAGGTAAAAAGGGGTGAAGCACCCCTTTCTTCTACGCAGTTTCTCTTCCACACAGCTCTGAGCTCCCACATGCCAGAGGTCACCCAGTATGTTTCGTTTGCTTGCTGAAAGTGGATTTCAGAATTTCCAGACATCTGTGAAATTCAGCTCCTCCTGCACTTAGGTTTTATGCCTCTCCTATGGACCCTGAGCAATCAGTGCCTGGCTTTCTGAATATTGCCCTCCGGCTCAAAGCTGCTACATTCTTCAAGCACAATCAACTGAGCAGAGACGGGAACAAGAGAGGCATTCTTTCCCCATTAAATGAAGAGCTTTGAGGGGTATTATCCAACGCCTCATAATGAAAAGTGATTTCCCATATCGAAGAAAGGAGAAAGGGAGAAAAACTTTATTTAAAATTTTTTTTTAAATAAAGTTTATTGGGGTGACAATGGTTAGTAAAGTTACATAGATTCCAGGTGTACAATTCTGTATTACATCGTCTATAAATCCCATTGTGTGTTCACCACCCAGAGTCAGTTCTTTTTCTGTCACCATGTATTTGACCCCATTTACCCTCATCTACTATCCCTCCACCCCCCTTACCCTCTGGTGATCTCTAAACTATTGTCTGTGTCTGTTTCTTCATTTGTTTGTCTTGTTCCTTTGTTGCTTTCAGTTTTATATCCCACATATCAGTGAAATCATATGGCTCTCGACTTTTTCTGTCTGACTTATTTCGCTTAGCATAATAATCTCAAGATCCATCCATGTTGTTGCAAATGGCATTATTTCATCTTTGAAAACATTTATCTGTAAAGATATATGTGGTCTGATGTTCACTGAAGGTTTATTTACAGTGGCCAAGACATGGGAACAACCAAAGTGTCCTTCGATAAATGACTGGATAAAGAAGAGGTGATATATACATACATATATATATATATATATGCTATTCTGCCATAAGAAAAGATGAAATAAATTGTTATTTCTTAAAACAGCAAGTCAGGATTACTTGTGGGCTTATGTGTTTTGTTTTTGGAACTCTGAATTCCCCTAAAAATACAGCATATTTTAAACAGTTAAATGGGGTAACAGCAGGAAACGGGTGATCCACGGAATTAAAAGTACATGAACATTTTTCTGAGACTACTGGAATTTTTATATCCTTGGCCAGGGAATGTCTGAAAGGAAGAAAAAAATACTGATTTTTCGACCCCTTAGGAGTAAGTAAGAGTCAACTTCAGCTGGATTCAAAAGGGTCAGGTCTATTTGTATGGATAGTATGGGCCACAGAAAGAATGGATAATATTAGCCATAGAAAGAATGGTGAATTATTTAGATCAGTGTCTTTACAGGACATAGGACAAAGAATAACACCATCTTAAAAGTCTTTTGCTTGCTATGCAATTACGCCGTTTTCTCCCCTCCTCTGCTGGGTACCGCTCAGTTGCCTAACTCTGGCTTAAATTTTAAAGACAGTAATTAAGCCCTAGAAACTTCTGTTGCCAAAGCTGTTCTGCAGTGTTATCAGTGTTCTGTAAATCACTATGCTCGCCCCTTGGGGCCCCTTCCCAGAAGCTATCAGAGGCAACTCTATGTTTATGGGAGAGTCTCTGGACGCTTTATACTCATTGAGATAAAATTAAGTCAAAGAGCATTCAGTTAAAATGGCAGGGTAATTAAATGAGCTGCACTGGATCCCTCCACTTAAATTGCATCAAGACTTTGAACCGAGGCATGAAGAGGCGGAAGCCACATTTTTGCTGAACAATTCTGGGGTACTCCGGTACGAGTTTGCTAGCTGGATCATGGGAGACGGGAGACTTACCATCTCCCCTGTGTGCTCAAAAAACACACATGCATCTAGAGGCGCCCATAGCAACCCCCCAAAGTGGACAAGAACTGACGGAGCACCAGTGGGATAACACGCAGCTCTGAGCCCTGGCTGGAGCCGCAGAGCTGAGAGGGCGGTATGCTTTGTGGTACCTGGGAGTTTATGGATTCGTAGGGAAACCAATTCAACAAACAAGGGCACACTGAACAAAAGAGCTGCAGTAGGAATGATGCTGGGTGGAAGGGGTATTAATTAGAGAAAGTTCGAAATGGTGACATTTGGATGGCCAAGAGAGACCATAGAAACTGTCGTGTGCAAACATTGGAGGCTTGGCTTAGGGGCTCTGCTAGGAGTTAGCCAACCCCGTCCCCTCCCCGCCAGCAGAGGTCAATACAGCTGGCAGTAGCAATTCCTCTTCACGTTATACGGGAGCTAGTGTGGGGGGTTTGGCTTTGCTTTACTTTGTTTTGCTCAATCAGTCCCCATTGTCAGCCCCAAGTGGACCCCCACGCATCCGTACATACACTTGAGTGGGGATTTCTTCCACGTACTTGCCTGGTTATATCACTCTGTGAGTGCACACATAACCCTCTGTTAGCAGTCTTGCTGAAGCCAAACAGATGAGCTGTGCTCCTTGTTCCTTTCCCCGGCTCTCACGCCTCCTCCCTCCGTTCTTGGCGTGAGCCACCCCAGCCTGTGGGTCCCAACCTTTCATGAGTCTGGGGGTCCGCCTTCTCCAAGCAACCTTCTCTGACCACCGGCCTCCCCTACACCCTAACGGGGCTCGCCTGCACCGTTCTGACCTGAGTCTCTCCTTCTGCTGATGCACTGACTCGGTCATTCTGATGTGTTGGTCTTTGAAAATCAGCATCTTCCATTTTTCACACACCGTACCATGCAAGAGCATCATGTGACAGTAGGTGTTTAACGACTTAAATATAAAGAGCTAGTCCCTGATAAATTTCTGAGTTGTGTTCTAGCTTGTTTCAGAAATACTAGCTTTACTATATTCCAATTTACTCCATTTGCATAAATTTAATTCTGAACAATCCAACAAAAATTTGCCAAAGACACCCCTTCCAGTTAATTGGGCAACCTGTTCCCATAGCTTGGATCCATTAAAGGGCCGTGTCCTGTTTTCAGGCATTTTAAGTATTACAAAGATTGAGAAGCAAGTCAACATCTATGGGATATCCTCACAGAATCTGGTGTAGTATAAAACTCCATCATTCTGCTCTCAGTTGGTCTTTGCTTGGTAAACGTCTCTGCATCGATCAGAAGGCACATGAAGACTCCTTGGTTAAATCCAAGTATTGATTTACTATCTGGTGTCTCTCTGACTCGGGAGCCTTTGGAACCATTGCCTAGAACTACTTTTGGAGGGAACGGTTGAGAAGCACTGCTGTCCTAAGCATGTTCACCCTCCCCTGGCATTTAATACTTTCCTGAGCATTTGAGATTTGCTTGCCGAGAAGGACAGAGGCTGTTGGCTTGTCCTGGTCCTGTAAGTGTTGCCTCTGGGACAGTATTTCAGTCTCAGCATCATGCCTCTCTCCATACTCCAGAAGCTTTCCCTTGGCTGACATGCCATCTCTATAAAGATTATATGATTCATTTTCATGAAAACAAAACAAAACAAAACAAAAAAAAGGTAGCTGAAAAGCAAAAGTTTCCAACTTCATATGCGGAGAAAATAAGACTTACACAAAGCTTCATAGGAAAGGGTCATGAAGATGGAATTGGTAATTGCAAGACAAAAATAAACTAAGAAACTTGCGCACACCAGATACCTGATAAACCTGGGGCGTGCACACTTGGCATTGAACATGGCGATTCTGGGTTACTCGTGTCAAGGAGAGCAGGAAACCATCAATACCCATAAGATTTGGACATTTCCCTACAGATAGATCTCTGATCAGATTTCTTGCTCCATCTTGATGCGAGTTTTCCCTTCTCTGTGTCCGTCCTTTCATATGGGAGACACTGATGAGCAGTGCCACTGATAAGGCAAGGTCCTACAAGATGGGAAGGCGAGTAAGCTTTCTGAATAATCAGAAGTTGGCTAGGGACATTGGTCTTACCGTGCATGTTGTGTTGAGAGTGAGAGGAACACTAATGTGAAAAACTGTCATTCTAGGGGCCAGCCCAGTGGCTCAGGCGGTTAGAGCTCCATGCTCCTAACTCCGAAGGCTGCCGTTTCGATTCCCTCATGGGCCAGTGGGCTCTCAACCACAAGGTTGCCAGTTCAATTCCTCGAGTCCCGCAAGGGATGGTGGGCAGCGCCCCCTGCAACTAAGATTGAACATGGCACCTTGAGCTGAGCTGCCTCCCGGATGCCTCAGTTAGTTGGAGCACATCCTCTCAACCACAAGGTTGCTGGTTCTACTCCCACAAGGGATGGTGGGCTGTGCCCCCTACAACTAGCAACGGCAACTGGACCTGGAGCTGAGCTGCGCCCTCCACAACCAAGACTGAAAGGACAACAACTTGAAGCTGAACGGCACCCTTCACAACTAAGATTGAAAGGACAACAACTTGACTTGGAAAAAAGTCCTGGAAGTACACGCTGTTCCCCAGTAAAGTCCTGTTCTCCTTCCCCAATAAAAACAAACAAAAAAACCCACACCAGTTTGCTTAAAAAAAAACAACAACAACAACAACAAAGAAACTGTCATTCTAGCTTGTCTTTGAATAGCGGTAAACGACTAAAAGGCAGATCTGTGTGCTACATCCCTGTCACAGTGAGCTGCAGGTCTCAGAAGTAGAGATTGCTCATCAAAGTATTGTGGAGTAAAGGATGAATTACTATTATCATCACCACCAGTATTGGATTTCCATATCATATTCCACAGATAAGTACGAGACACGATCTTATTAAGATAATATCAAGATTGTAAAAAATATTTCTGGCAGAGCTGCATTTTTCTATTGCTTTAGGACCAAGAATACTATGTATAGTAATAGACTGCAAACAGATTAGAAAAATTCCCTGACACAAAGAAGTGTTAGCATTACAGTGGAAAAACAGAGTGTTCAGTAAAGTGCAGACATTTTCAAAGATTTGTGCCATTGGTTGCCAGAGCGTTTTGATATTTCCTTCCTGATGGCATTTTATGTAAAAACTGAACTTTAAAAGAATTTTATAATTCACTTTAAACTTAATTTTGTGCATTTGTTATTAACTGAGAAGTATGCAACTGTGACAACATAGCTTGCTAACAGTAGCTACTGAGGGATTACACAAACTCTATTGTATTATCCAGTTGTTCTTTTGCATATTTCATTTCCTCAAGGGGAAAATATTATAATTTGTAATTTCCATATTGCCAGATTATCGTGCACTCTCCAATGATTATTCTCTCTATTTGTTTGGAATCTGTCAATTTCTGCACAATTTAATAAGACAATTTGACTTCTCAAACCCCAGAAGACCCTGGGAGCGCTGCATCTCAATTAAAAAGCCCAGTTTTCTCAGGAATACAAGCTCAGCATTACCATTTGTTAAACCACCTTCCCCTTCCACCTCCCTCTTCTCCCCTGAAGCCTAACTATTTGATTTCATCTTGCAACAACACAATTTCCAAGAATATAATCTTAAATACTATTTTGATGCTGAAATAAGAAATGTAGGAGGTGCAGTCATTATACGTTTGCTATATGTTGCAATTGCATTACAAATGCACATAGATTTACGTGAAGATTAGATGCAGTAACTCTCTTGCAAAGACTCGAAAACAATTTCCACAGCATTTAATATACCAACCATATAAACACTTTCAAAAATTATCAAGTTGAAGATATTGTACTTGGCCCTGGCCTGCACTTTGTCCACACTTTACAGTGTTCTCTGAGCTGCTTTTCAGCCCCGAAACCAAGATGCTCTAATACCATTCTGCTGCTCTCACATCAGCCCGTTAAACTGGGTCCTGCTTCATCAAGCTGTTCTCCAAATAGGTTTTGCAATTAGTTCCCATGTTGTGCCAATCATGAAAATCTACTTAATTCCACCCAGTCAGCAAGTATTTATTGAATTCCTTCTTGGAGTCAGGTGCTGAAAATACTCTTCTCTGTAATATTCTGAGCTGCTGGCTTGTTGGCTCCTTTAAAGATTATTTTCAGACTTCTCTTTTAAGGCTCAGTTCTTCAAACCAGCGAGCACAGCTCGATGGGACTTTTGTTCACTGTATTTTTCACACCATTAGTGCTGTCATTGAGCAATTTTCATGGGTTCAACACTAAGTCTAGGCACTGTACATATGTAGCACATAATAAAAATTATAAATATATACAAATTTGGAAGCAATGCATTAGATAGAATCTGTATGCCAATAGCATGACTTACTAAAATCCAGTGTTTTAAAGAGGCACTAGATGGAGGTTGAGTGCAAGAGTTTGAGAGTTCGACTTAAGTCCCTGATCTGTCAGTTGCTAGTTGATGACCGCCAACTAGTTTATTCTGTCTCAGTTTACTTGTCTGTAAAATGGAATAATAGAGAATACCCCATAAGGCTGTTGGAGGATTAAATGAGGTGATCCCTATAATGCATTGAGGTGAGACAGTAAATCTGGGTGACCTAGAGGCTTTTTGGGTAGTCAAGCAGAGAGCGGACCTGGGGGTCCAGTTAGCTCACTAGAAGAAGAGCTGATTCAGTTCTCATCTCCAGAGGCTCCCATTCCCCCCAAAATAGCCACTCCCGCAGTCCAGGAAGCTTCCATCCCTACATAGTGGCATAGATCTGGCCCCAGAACTATAGATATTCGGGTCCTGTTCAGAGCAGGCTGCCCGCTGGCCTTGCACACTGACTAGCACACGCATTTACGCCTGATGGAAAGTGTACGCTAAGAACTCAGGAGACGGCATGTGCTCTAATTCCTTTTGGCTTGTAAATTACCCCCCACCCCATCAACTCTTTTATATTTGCACCTCAGGGCGTGCTGGTGGTGTGTGGCCATCACCCTTTAGTCAACAAGAAGTTATAAAAGCTTGGTACATGTTTTCGTCATGTCTGATGATGATGATGATGTTTCCATTCTGGGTTGTAATGTCTTACTTCTGAGTCAGGGGATTGGGCCGCTATGAGATGTGTGAAACCCAAACATACTTGGAAAACGTAAGCATATTCAACTATGCTGGATGTCAATGGAAATGAAATGTATATATATGTATACATTAAACAAATGAATAGTATTGATCTTTGCAAAGTAAAAATGACACCCTGTGTTTTTATTACATTGGAACAGAAATCAGGAGACTGCGTTCTGGCCTCAGATGATCGTCTGATTTTTTCCAGTAGAACCTACGTGACTTGAGGTCAGGGATTATGCCTTTTAATGTTTTAAGACAGAGAGTTCACGATATATTGTGAGCATTTATAATATGTTGAATAAATGAGTAACGTATAAGAGGGTTTCTTTTCAATACAGTCGTCCCTTGGTATCAGTGTGTTTTACATCCGTGGATTCAACCATCTACGGATGGAAACCAGTATTTTTGCATTGGTGACTGCAGATTCCCAGCTGCGGAAGGATGATACTGTTTTCACCTGTAGTTGGCTGAACCCACAGATGCGAAAGGCAACTGTCGAGTCAAAAGTGACATTTGATTTTCCACTGCAAAGGGGTTGGCAGTTCTAACCCCACATTGTGCAAGTGTCACCTGGACTGTGGCTAAAGATAAGCCCGGGGTTCTGGGTGAACACAGAGCAAGGAAACGTCCCTCCCACTGAATGTTCTTGGCAGTCAGGACTGGATGACATGATAAACATAAAGAAACTGGCACATGGTGCCTGCACCGTAAATGTTAGGTCAATAAGCTTCACCCTCCTTTTCACCAGTCCTTGCCGCCAAGGACTCTATTGGTAGAACATAAATTAAGCTGTTTTCTTAAGAGATGTTGGTTTTAAGAACACTGGTAAATGTGACTGTTGTATTGGTTTTAGGCTAGAAACGGCCGTGTTGTATTAACTTCACTTACGTGCCTTCCAACACAGTTGAACCATTCTGAAAATGCAGTGAAAATACCTCTCTACAAAAGGGTCTGTTTGTTAGTTCTAACGTGGGCTCTTGTTCCCCTAGTTGGCTCTTGGAGGAGTAAGAGCGTTCTGGACTTGGAGAGTCTCGAGTTCTAATCCTGACACTCTGACATTTAATCTTTCTGATGCAGGTCAAGTTCCTTTCAGAAACATCATTTTCCACAGCTGTAGATGGGGTGAAAATAGTACCCACCTCAAAGAATCGTGATGGTTCAATATGATAATTCATGCAAAGACCTCAGCTCATGTATTTATTTAACAAATATGAATTGAGTACCTACTCTGGATTCTAAAGATGTAGCAGAAGAGAGCAAGCAATAACAATGACCTGTCCTCGTGGAGCTTACATTCTAATGGTGGAGACAGAAAATGAGGTAATTCAGTAAAATTTATAGTATACTAAACAGTGATAAGAGCCAGAAAAGAAACAGAGAGCAAAGCAGGGGAGAGAAATATGAAAAGTGAGGAAGGGAGAAATCAGACAAGGCGACTTATTAAAGCCTGGGGCGGGGGATGTGCCCGGCACAGGTAAATACATGGTAAGTGTTTGGTATTTTATTAGTAGATGTTTGTTCCACTTCTCCAGAACTGGATATTATGGCCAACACATCTTGGAGAAAACTGACTTTAGATGATAACTTGAAGCAGTCACACCCTGTTCGTGTGTTTAGATTTAATTGTCATTCACATTAATTACTGAATGTGTTACTGGCTGCTGCTATTCCCTCTCCCCCCTTTCTACTTGTGCACATATGATAATCACACCCGAAGGCTCTTCTCAAAAACAAACAAAAACAAAACACAAACAAAAAGAAAACCATCCCCTCTGGGATGTTCAGGACCAACGAAAGCATTTGTTGTTGCATCTTCCAGAGGACCGGTCCCCATGAAAGGACTACTTTGTTTTCACAATTGTTTCTCGTCAGAGGCTAAGTGACATAAGAGGGTCTAATGTTCCAAGTGAAACGTGGGAGCCCCTTGCTCCAGTGTGCTTAGTGTTGCTAATGGGCTGTGCATAGCTTGCTCTGAGGAGAGACATTAGCCTGTCATAGACGATGACATTCTAAGTGACAACAGATTCCAGAGAGAAATACTCAGCATCAGCATCTTTGGTTTCTGAGTTAACACGACAGCACTATCTGAGGGGCTGAGGGCACAGATGAGCCGGTTGCCCATGGTGACCGAGGAGGACAGAAGAGAGCAAGGATTCTCTCCCATCTCTTCCAGCCAAACAAAATCCTGGAATTCCTAAGGCAAGAAATCATTTGATCTTGTCTTTCTTTTTGCATCCTGTTCTCGCTTTAAAAAAAAAAAAATGTTTCCCAAGCTTCTGGTCGTGTCCCTCCCAGCTTCAGTCAGTAACTGCTAAAAGTCCAATGTGGTCCCTCCGTGCCAGCTGCTGAGGGGGGGGACGGAGCTGTGTGATTTTGAGCAAGTCCCTCACCTTGTTCAGGCCTCAGTTGCTTCTTCTGTGAAATGGGAATGAGGACTCTTCGCCTGATGGGTTGGGGGATTGTGTGAGAGAGGATTTTGTGAGCTGAGCATTTTCCCTAGCCCCCAATATAACTTAACTTTGAAATGACCCCTTTTACAGGTCATTTCTTCACCTGTAAAATGGGAATTGGAAGGCTGTGATGATAGGCTCTGAGTCAAGAACTTACATCACTTATCCTTATGTAAGCCTTACAGCTTCAGTAGGACTCAGGCTTTGTTAGACACCATTTGATAGACGAGAAGACTGAGGCTCAAAGTAGAGAGGGCAGTTTACATGATGCAGGTCAGACAAGTCTGAAGGTTAGAGCCCCTGATATCCAGTGTCTTCTCCTTCTCGCCTGAAATGGGGTTCCAATCTGGACCTGAACCAGAGATCCCGGCCCCTGGGTGTACGTGGGATGCAAGCAAAGGCAGGAAAATAACACCAAGTCACATCCATTGTGACTTTGAACAGTTATGAGTAAGCCTTTGGCTCAGTCAGAATTAATTCTCATGTGTTGTAACTACCGTCCAAACAGATCAAAACTTGATGGCCTTAAAACCGGTGATCAAAGCTCCCATCTTTCAGTGTCTCACACTTGGATGGAATGGGTTCCCAGTCGGCTGCCTGCCCGCTAAGGACTCTGGAATGAATGAGACAGAGGTATTTAACTGGTGGCATGAAGTCCAGCTGCACACATTTTCTGTAGCCATAATCATCTTTAAAATGTTTGAATTTCTTGCCAGCATTTAATAAATCGGAGATTTCACATAAATGTTTAAATGTCTGGTTCGCCTTGGAAAATGACAGGCTAAGGCAGCAACAATTGGTCCTAGGTAGGAGGACAAGCCCCTCCTCTGGCGGTGTGTCCTCTCCAGGTTCCCACAGTCCCCATGAGCTTGCTGCACTCATTTACATTTCCTGGGTGACCCTTCAAGGCATCTGAGTTGGAATCCCACCTCAAGGCCAAGAACAAGGGCTGGGACCTTGTACAGGGATCTGAAAAGCCACCTACACAACTCTTCTCTTCTTAGTTACAGCCTGAACCCCCATTGCACACACATCGGCTCCTGGTTTCCTTGATAGCGATTTCTGGCCCTGCTAGGTGACTTCTGCCCTTTTAAGAGCAGCTCGTGCAGTGCTGGTCTTTTTCCTAATGGACTTAGCACTGAGGATCCGCTTAGTAGGTGTGAAACATTTCTGTTAGGTGAACTAAGGTTGTCTCATAAGAAGAATTAGCTCCACCTATGCTTAAGTGGCACATGTTTCCATTTTAGTGCGTTCGTATGGATTATTGGGATAGCACAGAGTAGCCTCTTTACATATTAAGGATACTTGCTTCAAGCGGGTCAGTTGGCAGGTGGCACGTAGCACAAATGTCTGTATTTTGAGTGTCAGTACTTCATCCTTCGTGCCCTTAGAGGGGAGAGAATGGATCGCTCTGCTGCAATTGTGGTGGGTACAAACAGGATTCATGTGTGGCCTTGAACAAAATGGACCCATTCTCACATTTACAACCCTCCAAGTTCATGCCTCTCAGCTAGGGATTTATGACAAGAAGTCAGAGGGGATAAGATGCAAAGCAGTTTTTTCAAACCATTTGTAGACAACTGAGGTTTTACTAAGAGTTAAACTATGCAGAAGAGACATTTAGAAATGTCAACTAGCTCAGCATTTGGGGAATTGTAACTTAAATGAACCCCACGCCAATATGAATTTTCATATGGGCTAACAATCTAATTTCTAAATAGGCTGAATAATGCAAAAGTTAGCTTCACCTGCTACCTGGAAGAATGTTTTTAGAAGGTAATATTGGAGAGACTTTTAGTCAAGAAAGCTCTGTAAATTTAATCTTGGCTACATCTCCTCTGTTCTTAACACAGAGCAAGGATGGATAAGATAAGAAAATCAATGGCTGAACTCAAAAATAAGGTGAACATCTCGAGAGACCAGAAAAGGTCCAGAAACACAAAGCAGTCGAGTGGGCTAAGGCCACAGGCTTGCTGGGCTCTGGAGCAGGACCCAAACACTGGTCAATGGACGCTGTGTTCTTTCAGGGTGAGGTGTTCCACAAGAGACGGGGCAGGAGCAAAGCTCAGGGCTGGAAGCCAAGGTCTAAGGAGGCCTTCTCCAAATGCAAAGCAAGGCTGACCCTACTGTGCTGGGCTTGGGAAAGCGGGAGGAGGAAGGCAGAGCTTCACCACTGGAAAGTGAAAGAAACTGACCACTGTCTCAGTGAGTGGGCAACCGATAGCCCCGGTAGCACCCTGGGCCAGGAATGCTCCCCACCCCAACAATGTAAGACATGGTTCTGCTCAGTTGGTCTGTGGGATGGATAGGGGAACACGCAAAACCATTAATTCAAAAAGCAGGAGAGGAAAAATACATACATACATACATACATACATACATACATACTTCCAGCTTGCAATGAACTTACAAACCAAAATTCCCAAACCATAAAATTCATTTCATGCTAAGAAAAAAAAGAGCAAAAAATTCAGCATGGAAATTCCTTTCAGTTGATTTCACTGAAGATTCTGGATAGAATATTAGTTCCCAGTTATAGTGCTTAGTTATAGTACAAAATACATACATACTCCAGAGAGACTGGAGAAAGTAAAACTTAGTAACTTTTAAAAGAAAATAAAAGAGACCACCTTACTATCTTCACAGTAGAAAAGTTTTATTAAACAAGAGAATCAAAGCAACAATCCTAAAGAAAAAGAATGACATATTGAAGTAAGTTAAAATGAAAACCTTTCAGAATTACAAAGGACAAAATAGAAAACAGAAAATAGGTAGCCAAAAAATTATAAAATACATAGGGAATATATGTAACAAAGACATGCTATGGAGAAAGACATCACAACCTTACTGAAGGATTCAGAAAAGACACGAACAAAGAAAGCATTTTACCATCTTCTGGATAGATTTAACAGGATAAAGGAAGTGAACGCTCTCCAAATTTCCCCATAAATTTAATGCAATTCCAATCAGTATCCCAATAGAGTTTTCTATGAAATTCAACAAGTCGTGCCTACAATTCAAAATGAAAAACAAAAAGTCAAAAATAGCCAAGACAGTTTTGAATAAGAAGAATAAGATGGGGAGATTTCCCTTTCCAGGTATCAAGGGTTATTATGAAGCCATAATACTTTGTGTGGTAACAGCATAGGGACAGACAAACAGACCAATGAAACCGAACATAGAGCCACATGTACAGGTCAATATGAAACGTGGCACAGGTGGAATGGCAGGTCAGCAGGACAATGATAAATCCCTGGGCACGCAGAATAAAACAATTTAATTGCCTCACTCCGTCTACTACTCTACCGTCACCATACCCATCAGACCAGCAATAATTAAAAACACTGCCAAGTACAGAGGAGGACGTGGGGCTGGGATAAGTCGCACATGGCAGGAATGTTAACAGGTACCACCATTTTGGGTAACACTGGAAATACCAACCAAAATACATACATATTACAGAGAGACTGGAGAAAGTAAAACTTAGTAACTTTTAAAAGAAAATAAAAGAGACCACCTTACTATCTTCAGAGTAGAAAAGTTTTATTAAACAAGAGAATCAAAGCAACAATCCTAAAGAAAGAGAATGATATATTGAAGTAAGTTAAAATGAAAACCTTTCGGAATTACAAAGGACAAAATAAAGTAAAAGGACAAAAACAATGTGGAGAAACAAATTCGCAACACAAGCAATTGATATGGGGTGAATGTCAAGAAGTTATCTTTTAAAAACCCTTATAAATCAGAGAGAGAAAGATGGATGGGATGGAGAGAGAATGAAGATCTTTACAGGTTATGAGCAGGCAATTCACAAAAAAGAAACCACAAATAGTCAATAAGCTCATGAAAAGATGCTAGTGATTAGAGAAATGCAAACCCAAACTATCTTGAGTTACCATGCCCACACTCATCAGACTGATAATAATGAAAACCTCTGCCAAGTATGGGCAAGGATGTGGAGCAGGGTCACTCCCCCATGCCTGGCAGGAGTGCAGACTGAAACCCCTGTCTGGGATGTCCCGGCACATCCGGTGCTGCTGAAAAGGTGTCTAGTCCACAGCCCTGCAATTCCTTTTAGAGACACTGCTTCATATGTGCGTAAGAACTGTATGAAAATCTGAGAACTTAAAAGGTCCATCGAGATGAGAATGGATAAGTACATCATGATATACTGCATGGATTTTATGCAGAAATGAAAATGAGGAGAGACATATTTGAACATGCAAAAAACTCATAAAAATAATATTGAACAAAAAGAGCAAATTGCAATATAATGTAAGTAGCATAGTGACACTTCAGTAAAATAGTGAAGACCCACAAAACAATGGTGTATGTTGTCGTTACAGCATACCTAGGAATGGAAAACACCCAAATCAGTCGTGGTTCCCCCTGGGATGTGAGGGAGAGAAATACAATCAGAGAGGAGATAAAGGGAGTTTCAACTCCATCTAGAAGGTCTTATAAAATATATAAATCCAAATATGGCAAAACAATAATATATTTAGAAGCTGGGTGGGTGGATGGTACATACAAATTTGTTATGTTGGATTATTTTTAAATGTATTGAAACATTTAAAATAAAAATATTAGATTTAGAAAAATATTAACTCCACCCCAGAGAACATGATTATGAAATAATGGAGAGTTGAAAAAGTTTAAAGGTATAAACAGCTTGATTTCAATACTGTGTTATAAATATACATGGAAATATGGTAAAATGGTAGTTGGACATAGTAACATGATGGGTCAATTTAATAACTGCCCTTTATTTTCCAAATTTTCTACAATGCACATGTATCACTTTAATAACCAGAAAGAACATTTTTAATTTGAACTTCCAACCCATGTCTTAAAGTAATTCAAAAAGGATTCATGTCGCGAAAAGTCCCAATTACCCAAGGCTGATAGGTTTCCCAGGCTCCAGATGGCGGCTGGATTTCGCCAGAATATTTTGTCATTATTATTTGCACATTGCATATGCAAGCATAATAATAGCTGCCTGCTGTCTCAGGCCAGTTCCCTAGAAAACAAATCCTGAAGACAAGCTTATATGCTGATGCCTTCCTGGTGGAATCCCAGGCTGAGGGAAATTAGGCCTGGAAGGGGGCAAGCTCCATGCAGTTGTGTATTATAAGAGCTGGCCACGATTTCACAAAGAAGCACAAGGAAGTGTTCAGACCTGTGGGATGTCCGAACAGCCTGTGTGCCACACCGCCACGTGGTAGAAGGTCCAGTGGGGGGAGGATGGCTGAGGAATTTATCTGCCGGCTACATCCTGTCTCTCTCTGATGCAAGTTTGCCCGTGGGACATGAACTTCCTGGCACTTGCAGGTTCTGTCACTTGAAGCAGCCACATTCCACAGCCGAGTGCTTCCTCCGGGTCCAGAAATGAAGGCAGGAATTAAAGCTTTGATGAGTCCAGTGCAAAGGGCTCTGAGAGCCAGCGTGCTTGTGGCTGTCTCCATGGCAGACAGGAGAGAGCTTGCCTGCCGGAGCTGGCCCTCACCCTGGGGGACGCCAGGACAGCTGGCAGTGTTGGGTGACAAGTAACAGCCACAGTGGCTGGGGCTAGCCACAGGGGAACCACGAGGCAGGAGGCAGCGGATCTGGGGACGTGCTTTCATTGACATAACACTGACATCCCTTGTGCCACTCAAACTCCGTGACATCCAAACATATGCTGAGGACAGATACGAGTTTTTTCCCAAGAGGGGAAGTGCAAGTCCAATGTCCCTGTAAACTATTTTCTAAAAGATAGCAGCCCTGATTTACATACACATCCAGCCTTCTTATTCAGTATGAGGAAAAGGACATTCTGGTCTTTCCATCTTGTTCACTGTCATCCCAGGTCATCCTTAGACTGGCCCCAAATGGTCCTTATAAAAATATTAAATCCCATCCTAGGTAAGTGCCCCACACCCTGAATGTCCCATACCTGCTGTTACATTCTGTCCTGCGTGGTCTGACACCCTCAGCTACTCCCACGTTAAGTTCTCAGCTTCTGCCAATGGGCATTGGCCACATGCTGCAATTTCTTTGGTGTGTGGACCATCCTTTCCAAGGTCGGGGCTTGTAATGCCCATTATGTCTCATTATCATGGGACTGATGATGGGTGGGGACACATCTTGAGAACAATGTCATTTTGCAAAGCACCAGCAGGTGACGTTCCGCAGCGTTCAGGCAAGGAGGGTGCTGGGAAAGCATTCCGTTCTCACTTTATTATGTATTCAGTCTTTACATTTCGTCATCCAAATTCATTACAAATAGAAATACGATGGTCATACTTACTCAGCCATCTAACCCTTGACCTATTTGCTTCTAGTATATTCTGAGAAAATGAATACTCTGCTTCCCACTTTTGTCTGCCTTCTCGCACGTTGTTTTTATTGTTAAAGTTTTACAAAGAGCAAGAGCTTCCACAATTATAATTAAAAATGAAACAAGAACTTTCTGCGTGCTGAACTTGTTAGCAGGGCAAGAGGATATATTTAAAGCAAAATACTTGGGAACATCTGCAATTGGGAGAAGGGGAAATTTCTCACAATTCAGGGTTCCTCTACCTCCTTTCCCTAAGTGCCTCCTACACCCTTTCACCTTAGTTCCATCCCTAGGTAATGCCACCAGTCTGTGGTGGCTCAGGAAAAAGGAGCAGGTTCCACCTGTGAGAGCCCCGACACGGCTGGGTGGCACAGGGACCTCTTCCTTTTCCAACAGAGATGGCTAAGACCTATTTGTGACACTTAAAGGACAAGTGCAAATATGGTTATTTAGTCATCGTTCTCATAGACAATAGGTAATATTTCTAGTAATGCACCAGGTAATTATAGAACAACTAGTATCACTGAAAATGGGAAAGCTAGAGGTGATCACATGAGAATATATACAGAGGGTGCCAAAAAAAATCTATCCATTTCAAAAAAGAAAAAAAACTGTATTAAAATTGTAATCCTCAATATACAACAATAACAGAAGATGAATAGAAGTCACGTTTGACTTCTGCAATGACAAGAGGTGCTCAAAGTGGTTACCATCAGCGTCCAGACACTTCAGATTACGGCGAACACTGTTCGGTAGACTTCTGTGGCGAGCATGTAAACTTCCAACACCACAGCAGAAACAGCAGGACGTGTTGCTGCGCGAGGCCTCCCGGATCTTCCCTTGTGCACGTCACACACAGCACCACGCATCTCAGACTTATTACGAATGCGTGCAATTGGTAGGCATGTTGCAGGTTCTGATGCATACTCATGTCTGCATTGTCGTTGTATTTCTACAACGTTCTCGAATTTCAAAAAGCTCTTCAAAATGGTCTTGTGCTCCTCGAATGACAACTGTGCTTCCGTCATTTTGATTGTCCTGCCTGTCGCACGGTGACACTAACATTCACTTGATTAACGCCATCTTTGAGGAAATGTCGTACTACCCATTGTTACTGTAATTCAATTCAATTCCACTTTGAAAAGTAATACCCTGCTTCCCCGAAAATAAGACCTAGCCAGACAATCAGCTCTAATGCGTCTTTTGGAGCAAAAGTTAATATAAGACCCGGTCTTATATGTTATAAGTAAAATATATCTTATAGTAAAATAAGACCGGGTCTTATATAACATAATAATGTAATAAGTATAATACCAGGTCTTCTATTAAATTTTGTTCCAAAAGATGCATTAGAGCTGATTGTCTGGCTAGGTCTTATTTTCGGGGAAACATGGTACATAGATAACATCTCTTCAAATGTGTACACATTTTTCTGGCACCCTTGGTAGTAACATTTTAGTAAAGAGTAAACACAAGTTCCCTGAGTCCAAAGCTCCAAAGCTAACAGGTGGCCCTGACAGGTAACAGCATTTTGAGAGCCATAGTTAAAACCCTGTAAACATACGTCTTAGTGCATGGCAAGAAAAAAGAAAACTTCTAATGCAAACCCTAAAAATAATTAATAACCTTCAATACAAAGACACAAGCACCACCACAGATTTTATTTTTACTTTATTAACAATGTGGCTTACAATTTGTTCAAGTAAAAAGGGTTTTTTTATTTAGAATAAAAATTAAAATATAACTCTGATATAGATTTTCATTTATTTACATGAAAACATATATACAGAATACAGTCTTACAGCAAACTAACAACATGCCCTTCGTCCTGCAAATCTCAAAAGTAAAAACACCAATTTTTCCCTTTTACATACCAAAACATACACGAGATATGAATCAAATTTCAATACAAATTATTCAAACTGGAATGCAAAACAGTAAAAGGGCTTGTGACACGACTGTGGATATTTTATGCTTTCAGATATCATGCTAGCTCATTTTGAACAACCAATGAGAGGATTATTTTTTCTGTCATTTAAAAAATGTTGCCTTCAATTTCCCATTATAGGGTTATTTCTCAGCAAACATTTGTCTCAGAACTTGACTTTTTCTTCAATGCATCTCTTTGGCCCATGTGAAAATCCATTTTGACTAGTTATGTGACAAGACCTACAGACACACTGGTACCAAATCCTAGCCATTTACAACAAAACCAGGAAGATAGGAAGTCTGCAGCTCAGGACACTGCTTTAATGATTTTTGACCATCTCAACTACAGGCGCTTTGGACCAAAACCCAAGGTAGCACCAGGTGTCAGCAATTACAGGTTGTAGGTGAATAAAGTGGGTCAGAAATAGCACAATTCAATTTTATCACATCATGTTTGGGATACTTGTAAACCAACTCCACTGATAAAAGCTACGAGAATCAATCAACTTAAAAATTCAACCAAATCAAAGGGAGTAAAGCAATTTCCAGAAAACTCCTGAACAAAAAGCAACAGGGAATAAATAAGAGAATCATTAAATTGTAATCGTTTCCAATATAGCTTTCTCTTGCTATTTAGTTATTGCACCAGAGACACGGGCAGTAAGCATCTCCCTCCAACAATTTCTTCCTTACAAATGACAGCTATCTTAATTTACTATTTTTCCCTTCAAATAATTATACACTCCATCACAGCTTGCTAAAGACAGAATAGAGTACTTGGAGCCTAGACTCACCATCTTAACCAAAAGGCAAAAATGATGCTCAAACCACAACGAAGATTAGAACACTACTGTTTTTATAGTTCTATATACAGAAATAAATATAAATGGGTGTTCAACAAAAGAAGTATGGAAAGCCCTAGTGCTTCCAAAACAAAGGGAGAACAGCTCTTACAAAGGGGTGTTTGGTATAAGATAAAAGGGAACTCTCTGAACTTGCCTGATACAACACTCAGAATTCTATGAAACAAATTAGGAAACTGAGACCAGTCTTCAAAGGCTGATCAAAATCAACCTTCCAGAGATTTTAGTAAAGGTCAGAGGTGGCAGTGTTAAAGGTTTGAGTCACTTTAATTTATTGAGGAACAAATCAAAGCAAACACAGGAAATAATCTTTCAAATATGATCAAATAAGGTAAAGCAACCTAATAGCTGTACAGCTCAAACACTGTGTATAAGTCAAACTTTGATCAAATGCACCTAATTTTAAAAGTAATGGATGAGTTCTACATGCTATGCAACTCCGTGGGGAAGGAAACTGGTCTTTGCTGCTTTTTTCTTTTTCTTCCCCCCCACTGAAAAGCAAGGAGGTTGTTCTGCCAGTTACATCCTACTCATTTTAGGTTTCTATGATTTTATTTTTTGTGGATAGGATATTTTTTTCCAACACAGTACAAATGAAGTCAAGAAGTTAGGAGCTGAAACAAGCTCCGTTAGGTTTCGGGTGGGATCAAGTGATGGACTCTTATTAAAAATGAGGTGGCATTTCTGCTTCTCAAGTAATACACACATCCAGACGGCAGTGTCTGCTAGGCCAGGAGGGAACACCCGCTTCTTGGCCAGTTCCGGGAGGTAATAAGCGGTGTGGTGTGTGCAGGATCCAAGACTTTGGACCTAAAGTATCAATCAGAGAGGCAGAGGAGAGGCTGTAGCATCTGGGGACAAAGAAGGGGAGGGAGGGACATTGCTTATTGGAGTGTTTCAACCAAGAAATGTTTGCTTTGGGGCTATGGTGGCACTGGGGGAAGGGGGGTACAGGTACAACATCAGCATTTCCTGCCGTAAGAAGCACAGTAATAACACAGTAAAACGTTCCTTGGAAATTGGCCCTATAGGTGAAGCTGGTGAGAGGTGAATCCTACATAGAGTGAACACCATCTTGCAATTCTGTTGCTGAATTGCTACTAATGTCATCACAGAAATCCCCAAAGAAGCCAAGTTCAGGAGGAGCTGGCAACCCTCAGGCAAAAGCATCTTCTTGGTCCAAAATGTGTCTTGGCTCTCAGAAGGGCTGGGAGACGGCATGTGGATGAGCTCCGTGGTGGTCCCCCCGAGCTGGGCCTTCTCCTGCCTCTGGTGGCAGCGCCCACTCCTCACCACACACACACACAAAGCAGAAGCAGCAGAGAGAGAGACTGAGGACGAGGAGGTCTCGGGCACTGGACTGCGGGGAGCAGGAAGCTTCCCACAGCAGTGGTGGCCGGGTCTTGCCCGGGCTGCCCAGTGGCTCCTCTGGGTGGATTCCAGAGACTGCCAGAAGGTCTACTTACTCTGGTGTAGCACCTCTTCCTCCGTGCCATTCCTTGAAAGGGCATGAGGAAGGTCACATTTGTTCTGAAAGCACGCTGTTATGCTGTAGCCACCACGTTCCTTCATGCCCGTTTCAAATGCAACAGAAAGAGCTCAGCTTGCAAAGGCCACAGTGAAGGATGGTCAGTGAGTCAGCGCAGGGAGAATGTCAAGATCTTGGAATGGGTGCCCTTTCCAATTGCGTGACTGAGTTTAACTCCACGAGACAGCATTTAAGGCCAAAAGCAAGTGGCTGAGAAGGCAGGGGTGGGAAGCCAAGAGATGAGAGCCGTGGCTTAGAAGAGGGATGGGCTGGCAGGCTAAGCACCTGTCACCGCGGACATTTCCATCCTACACTGGTGCCCGCTAGCGGTTAGGACACGGGTCCTTCTATCAGCAGTCCCCAGGTAAATGTGTTTGCCAGGTGTTTAAAACTGAACTGTAGAAATGAGCTACAGCGAGATGACAAAGTCTCCACTGCAAAATAACGTTTTCCATTTCCATCCGTAACAGTCACAGAATGTTAATAAAGGTTAGCATTAGTAATCGAACTGTTCCAAACCTGACGATCATGCCTTCAAAATGTAGCAGGAATGTGAACAGCGAGTAAGCCTCCCACATGGTATTAGTGGAATTGTTGAGACCCCAATCAAGGAAAAAAGATCAAGGTAACTACCATGTTTCCCCGAAAATAAGACCTAGCCGGACCATCAGCTCTAATGCGTCTTTTGGAGCAAAAATTAATGTAAGACCCGGTCTTATATTAGACCCGGTCTTATAATAAAATAAGACCGGGTCTTATATTAATTTTTGCTCCAAAAGATGCATTAGAGCTGATGGTCTGGCTAGGTCTTATTTTCGGGAAACACGGTATAGTGAAAAAAGTAATGGAAGGGTGTGTAGCCTGTGCTTTTCATGTCCATGGCTGAACAATCTGAAGGTTTGGCTTCCTTGCGTATGTTTGAAAAGGCATCTGGGTGACTGCTGTAATAATGTAACAGCCCATTTGGGTTTGAACATGTATACTGGGTCACTCGGGGACATACACACATGAAGTGCTTGGTACAAAAGACCAACCAGTGCTGAGAGCCGCAGATCTTTCTGCAAATGACTTCACTGATTCAATGAAAATTGTCTTAAGAAATGTCATAAGCAACCTGAAAGCCAGAGTGAGCCACAGGAATTACAGAGTTAAAAACTGCAGTCACACCCTTCTTGTTCATTTACTCTTCTCATTTTGACCAACCTGGGCTCTTCCCTTAGCAGAAGCAGGGGGACGTGTGCTCACTCCTAAGTGTTCCAACCTGTCACTTTGCAAGAATGAGGTCCAGAGTGACTCCGAGTCACCCAAGATCAGAGTTCGTAATTTGCCACCCCAGGTAAGGACCGGGCCGACTCCAGGTCCAGTGCTTGCTCCTCGAGTGACCTGAGCTGACTGAGAGAGACCCCCAAAAGGACTCTCTGTAGGATCCTGCCCCAGGGATCCTGCTCAGAGGGTATATCTGGCTGATAAAAAGCTCCCCTCAACTCTCTTACTCCTCTCTGCAATTAAGCTTTCCCTTCAACATACAACTCACCCTTTCCCAAGAGACTACAGGAGTCTCTCCCTGGTCTGGTCACAGTTCAGTTAGAATGTTAGCGATATCTGAGGTTCCTAAAAGAACCTGCAAAAAGAAGTCCTCTCTACAGCCTTTCTAGACGTCCATCACTCAGGGAAAACTGTCTCACTGCAATGACACGCCACCTTCCCTCAGTCCCCGTGCTTCCCAAAAGGCACCTCTGACAGGTGATGCAGGTTCAGTCTATCTTTTTATAACTACATCCTGAAACATCACCTACAGTTGTGTTTGAGAAATGAGTTGCCACCAAGATCAAACTGCGGTGACAGCCACACATGTACCGATGTGAAAGAAGCATCTCGAAATGCGCCTCAGGAGTAGAGCAGAAACCGCCAGCCAGGCACCCCCTTAGTCACACTCACAAAGACATCAACTGCACCTTCGTTTTCCAGGTCCTTGGTTTAGGACCTTGTTCACAGGAAGCTGCCTGCTCTGGGGCGGGAGAAAGGCGAGATGTGGATACACAAAGAAGCTCTTTCATATCCCGCAGGGTCTGACACACAACTTTAATTTACACACTCCAGAGGCCACTGCTGTGGCCCTGGGCTGTGCTTTAAAAACAAGGAACTACGAAACAGGCTGGAGGATGAAGGAGGTCCTTCGTGCTTCTTGCTTTTCAGTGACAACGTATGAACTATCTCACGTCTCCTAGAAAAATCAGCATTCCGGTCCTGAGAGCCTTCCCAGGACACTGCACGGCTGAGGCGCAGCGGGCAGTCAGTTGGCATACTGGGCGTAGAAGGCCACTTTGACTCTCTCGATCTGATGGCACAACTTGATGGCAGGCCCCAGCTTCAGCTCCATGCACTCCTGCACCGTCGGGAGCGTCAGCAGCAGCAGCGCCTGGCCGTCGATGTCCTGCCGGAAAACAGAGCCAGGTTAGCGCCTAGACAGGGCATCAAGGCCGCATAGCCGTCACAGCAGCCTTCGTCCTTGGGAACAAGCCGTGAGGGGCGGCTGTCACTTCCTCCCACTGCAGAGCGCAGGCAGAGCAACTTGGTTTGACGGCTGTCTCATGTTTTGGTTAATCAATTCCCTTCGCTAAGAAAATTCTGCCCACTCATAAATTCACATGCCTCGGCTGGTGGGGATGGAGAGCTGGAAGAAGCGGGCTGCTGTAGGAATTCTCTCAAAACATCACTGCCCCTGGCTGGGGGAGCATCCCAGACCCCCGGGTCCAGTCCTTCCCGTGTTCTGCTGTGACTTAATCGAAGCCCCCAGAAAAGGGTTCTCCACTAAAAGAAAGAGTGCTCTCTCTTTCCTGTCAAGGTCTGACATCCACCATCAGAGCGCTGAGGAGATGCTGGAGAGATACACCAACTACACAGCAGTTTTCCAGAGGATAACGCAGGTGCTGAGACACGCGTGCACACGCACGCCCCATGACATTCACACACCTACATCACCCACAATGGACTGCGACCTGTACAGGTCTACTTCCCCGTTTCATCTTCTTCGGTCCTTCTGCGTCTGTCACTGCAGCGGCCCCACAGGAAAATGACTGTTAAATTGCATGCACTGCGGGAAGGAGGGCACAAAGGCTCACCCCAAAACTTTCAGACCATCCCACTAGATAGCTTTCCCTCTTCACCGGCTTGCTTCCTGTAATAGTCGGGTTTATTAATGGAGATACTGTCTAACGGGGTAACTGAGTGTCACCGCAGCCCCTCTTCCTATCTACCAGGACACGCTTCACATTCCAGAGGGAATAACAGAGGCTCCAAGAGTCTGCAGGCCCAGGATAACGACAAAGATCAGTGGTGAACGAGAGCACAAAGGAAGCCCACGCACCAGAATTTCTGCCACTTGGGGCCGTAGCTGCCACAAGCCACAAAGACTTACTACTCATGCAACCACACGCAAGCATGCATCTCAGACATCACGCACCAGTCAAGTTTGCATTCGTGCTTTATTTTCTTAAACTAATGGTTTATTTAGCTGTCTTAAAAATATCTACAGCCGAGAACCAAACTGGGTGTAAAAGTTAGCATTGAGAAACCTGATGCTGAGAATAAACATAATTCATCAGATGATCAGTTCAAAAGCACATCTTGCTGTGCTCAGTCCCTAATAAGGACGGCAGCAATGCACATGATGCATTAACTGAACTGTAACAATGCAAGTGCAATTTACTATTTTAAACTACAGACGAGCACTAGCTGTGATGCATGCAACTAACTATAAACCATGTCTCACCGAGACTCAAATTTGACCTTCTCAAACCACAAAGTACACACATCAGTCTTGAATACATACTGAAAGTAGGAGATAAATTAGTAAAACTGTCAAGGTGTTCTTGATGCTGTATTTACATCATTTTTTTCTATAGTGTGTTTCCATGTAATTTTACTTGCTTTTCAGATGCTACCTATTAGGCTGGTTGTAATAAAGGGAATTGGAAGTACTGAGAAAAAGTGCTTTGTTCCAATTCATGAAGCAAACAACGGGACCCCCTGGCCTGCTGGCCGACTCCACTTTCAGGGCCAAAGCCACATATACTGCAGCAAGAGTGGACAGAAAGGCCACAGGCCCAGGAATACAAAGTCTTCTAAGCATCACAAACTTCACAGAAATACATTGTAAGTAAGAAGAGGGCTGATGTTAGTAAACTATGTGCTCAATGAAATCAACAGTACAAGACAGAATAGAACTGAAACTTATTTTTGGAGATGGAAACTTTTTGTTAAAGATGGAAATTAATGCCAGAAAAGCTAGCTAGTTAGAGACAGAAGTGGAACTAGAATCGTGGGTTTCTGATATTGAACTTTAGGGGGAAAAATTATAGTTCAGCTTTTAATACCTACTTAGTCATAATGGCCATCCTAGGACATAATCAATTACAACTGAAAATCAGCCCTAACATATATCTATCTATATATATATCTCCCTACAGACAATTTTAGTGAAGGGGAGTGCCATATGCATGCACCACATTCAAATGGAAGACGTCATTTATTTACTCAACAAGTATTTATTGAGCACCTACTAACTGCCAGGCACTCTCAGGGTCTCTGGGAATATCATACTGAACAAAACGAAGATTCCACCCCAGGAGACTCAACACATCTCAAGGGAGGCAGCCAAATAACCACAGCACTACGATATAGGGATCTCCATTAATCTAATGTATGAACTAATTAAGCTATAGGCTCAAACAGAACGGGCAACTGAACCAATCTCACAGGAGTCAAGGAAGGCTTCAGAGGTTAGGTGATGCCTAAACTGAGACCTAAGGGACCAGTGGGAATTACTACTTTAATAATTCCCTTATCAGGAATCAGGGAAAAGCAAATGAGGCCTATGATACAATATAATTTCATACCCACAAAAATTAATGTAATGACAGTAATACTGAGTATTGACACAGAAGTATACCATAAAGGGAACCCCTACACTACCAGTGGAAAGGCACACTGATGTACTACTCTGGAAAACATTTTCGCATCATTTTGTAAAAGTATATAAGAGACAATCTAATGAGAGCACAGTAAACTCAAAATACAGAATAGTTTTTATGGCTGGTGGAAAACAAGGGAGTGTGCCTAACGCTTGTAAGAGGTCTCAGTTTTGAGGCCACAGTTGGGGGGTGGGAGATAGTCCATACCCCATGGCCTGAATTTCGAGTGTGGGAAACCTGAAACGGATGGAGTTGAGCCCATGTCTTTGAACTTCTCTTCCTAGGAGCTGGTTTGACGTGCCTCATGGGTCTCACGGTGCCCACAAAGAAGTCCTTGCACATCTGGGATGAACGGAACTGAGAAGAAACACAAGCTGAGCTGCATGTGTCGAGAAAGTCCTGTTTGCAGGAAATGAAGATTACAGGGTGGGGGGGATTAAGGCTCAGCTATCTGCTTCATCATGGAGGTCCTTCACCCCACCTTTTATCTGGGAAGAACTGACAGCAGCTGGGTCTGATATCGGAAGTGGAGTGCGTGGTCAGCATGTAGCTTGTCTGCACTCAGCCACCTCAGGGCCTCCGGCTGTCGTTCCCGGTTCTCACCTCATTTTCCACCTTCCCTGATGATGTAAGACAGAATTCCAGTGTTCTTATTTTGAGAAAAATATGCTACCAAGGATAAAATCAGGCCTCTGATGTCCAAACACCGAAGTGTCACGCTGCCTGTCGAAATGTGCTAGATGTAGCAACGTGACCATCAGACTGTCACAGGTGTGCGAGAACCGTGATGGTAGCTCTGTGATGTCGAACATGGCTGACCGACAGGTCTGTCCCAACTCTCATCCACGCTGCAGACCACATGGAAGCAACATCCACTGCACAGTCCCACAATGCAGTGGGAGGGAGACAGGCGAATGGAAGCAACATCGGGCAACACAGTAACACACGTGATACTGCAAGGAGTGCGGGACGACAGGAACCTCACTTTGCAATACCTCTCTTATGTAGCTCCTGTTCTGGCTTGAAAGAAGTTTTTCTGTCTTGTTTTTTTTTCCTTTCTTTGATTATGTAGTAACAGACCTCACAGTTAATTTTTGTAAACATGTTATAATATCAGAATTGCTAGCCAATCACTTGTTATGCTTAATACAGGATTACCATAAATGGACTAATTTTTAGGAAATGAAATATAATAAAATATACAGCATGAGAGTTATGCTTAGCACTTGGCAAAGTTAAATTGATTTTGATGTAGAGGTCAGTACAGGACCTGGCAGCTCCTTAACGGGAAGATTCAGGTCTACAGGAGTAAGAAGAGGAGGGAATAATCTAGATGTGAACTAAATCTAGGAACTATCCTGAAGTGTTCTGGTGTGTTTTTTTAATTAAATCACTAATTTAGGTACGTTGCTTATCATATGTCTCTGATTCATAAAGGTGAATGAATAGGTAAAATTTTACTTGAGAGTTTCGTGTTTGTGTGAAGTTTTACTGGAAAATGCCGGTGTTTGCAGCATGAAATTATAGAGTACAGATTTCTTGAGCAGTTGCCATAATGTTTTAGAATTAAAAGGCACGTGTTCCGGTAATGGGAAGCTTATGGTTTTTGTAAATGCTCCTGGTGGGTTATGAGAGTCTCTGAACTTACAACAAACATCCAGAGGCATGAACACAGACAGCTCCTCCCTTCGTGCGCTGTGGGTTCTCTCACATGCTGGTGAATAAAGACCCTGGAGTCCTTCTGGTTCATCTAAAAACTCACCCAGTACCTGCAGGGACCCACTGGAGGCCTCACCAGTCATGGCTGTGGCATTTGGGCTCAAAGATGACAGAACAAATTAGTAATTACAGGCCTGACTGAACAGGAAACAACTCGAGGGCTCACTCACTTAGATAGCATAGGAGGCGTCCGCCTTTTGATGCAACAGATGACATGGCCAAACGTGAAATTTAAAATTAAATAGGAATAAGGCTATTATCATTTAAAGTTTACCTATTTTTCTCTCTATGTGAGAAATTAACAGGTATATAGGACTAAGCTTTTAACTGACAGGAGAAGAGCAACTGAAGGACGAGCCCTGCTCAATGCTTCCACGCCCGGACCACTTCACTTCTTAGAAGTCATCACTTGGGAAGGCGTGAAACGTTCTGAGATGGTGCTATAAGCTGGGCTAAGAAGTACAATTAAAGAAGACTTAATATAAGTAGTGTTTCAGCCTTTTCCCCAAATCAGCTTTGTTTTCACTTTCTTGCTTATTACTAGAAACTTGTAGAAGGAACCAACACACAAGCCTGTTAGCCTTTCACAGTGCAAATGGTCATGAGCTTCCCCCAGACATCCAGGCAGGAGATACTCTGTCCTTTGTTCTATGACAGGACCAACTGAAAAACATTTCTCCATTAAAACTGGGCATTTGAGTCTAAAATAACAACATAAAACAGAAACAAACCTTTAGACTAACATAGGACGCCACCTTCCACATCTGCCTTTTGACTGTTGCAGGGCCCATTAACTGATGCCCCATCAGTATACGTTGAATGCACACATGAATGGATACACGGTACACTGTGTCATCAGCCTGTGTCCTATATTCGAATGCATCGCCATTTATTAACATTAACAAACACCAGCCTGGAAATATGCTATATTAGGCAGTGTCTTAAGGAAGATTTCAAAGTTCTGCTGTATTTCTGTTCTCAAGACAGAGATACCCCAAATCACGTCAAGTCCTCACATTTCTTACAATTCTCCTTCTATTCTGTTGGTGTGTTTCAGAGGAAGAGACACACTCATTACCCAGGTTCCTTATGTCAAATGGAGCAAACGTTTTCCTATGTGTCTGCTTCTCAGTGTTGCCCAGAGAGGAGGTGCAGCTGGTGTCAGACAGCAAGGAGGCGGCCTTGCCCTTCTCACCACCATTCCTTCACTGGGCGTGCACTTGCTGGGTACCTACAGAAGATTCCAGGGGTCGATTGGAGGAGACCTTTGCATGTTAAGAACTACTCTCCCCTGGGAGAAGCTGGGAACCATATTGATTTGCTTTTCACAACTCATTACTGCATTATGGTGAACTTGGGAGAAAATCTGGGAAATTCACTGGGAGCATGGGAAATCAGAGGCCTTCTTTTTTTCTTCCTGATTTATTGCTTGAATTACCCTTTTTCTAAATTACTGATTGTTGTAATCTAAAAAAAGACTGGAGAGACATATTTTTAATTTATACAGGAAACTTAAAAAAAATAACAAGGTCATTGAGAGACAGAAATTTACATTGTGAGACAATGCAAGAAATTTCAACAAATTAAGCAAACACAGTAGAGCACAAGTCATAGGCTTAAACTTGAACTTTTTATGCAAGGCCAGTGACAAGAGTGCAAGGTGGCATGTGTTTAGAGAGTAACATTTTGTGTGCATGTTAATTTAAGGGAAAATATAAATAAAAACCCTCTTTTCTTATCGCATGTCATGGCATGTCTTGCATTTTATTTAGCTTATTATAGTCATTTCATCTGCTCGATTAGAAATTCTTTGAAGGTATAGATTATATCAGTTGTTTTTGTATTCATCATTGAGCACAACACCTAACATACTATAGACTTTAAAATATTTTACGAGGAAAGAAAGGAAAAAAGGAAGAAAACAGTGATGAAAGCACAGAGGGCTTCCTCTTCTGGGAAGATCGAATCTTTTCCATTTCTTTTGGAAATGGAAAAAGAAATGGAAAAGCCGTACTTTTCCATTTCTCCCGCTAAGTGTAACTGAAAGGCCTGGACATTACACACAAAACAAACATATGAAGACTCTGAAAGACGGAAAGAAGGCAGACTGTCACCTGTGACTGTGGGACCCAGGTATGACACGGTGGTGAGTGGTCTGGGTTTTCTGTTTATTTTCTTGCCTCCTATATGCAAGACTTACTGCTAAAGAAGCTGGCAAGTCAGAAATGCCCATGGGCACGATGACAAGAGGTCCAGCAGAGGTGTGAGCGCTCTAGCCAAAGAACCCAGGAAGGGGTAGCCTAGGGAGACACAACCTTTCAGACAATGACTGTTCCTCTGCAGCACAAAGCAGCCCACCCGCCCCATGCCAGCAGAGGCTGAGAGAGGGGCCTTGACTGCCAGCCTGGCAGGGTGGCACCAGGTCCTCCACCCCACAGAAGGTCATTTCTGAGAAGGCCAAGTGGAGAGCCAGGACTTCCATCTCTGCTTAACAGTCACGAGCCCCCCCAGTAGGTATTGGTGGAGACCACATGTGGACTTTCACCCCCACCCACAGAAGTAACAAGGAACTGTCCCCTCCCCAGAACCATCCACAGGAAGCCACTAACACAGAGGGTTTCAGAGCCAGAGTCACATAATAAAAACAGCAAATATGCCACAGAAACACCGTACCTGTTCCTGAAATATTTTGGCCAAAGGGGCACAGTCTGTCAGTTTAATGAACCTCACCACATCGGTCACCGTCCACTCCAGGGGGTTGCTCTCCAGAACCAGTCTCTCCCCCTCCTCCTGCTTTATTTCCTGCAGAGGGAAGAGGGCAGGAAGTCATTTTATCACCACATGGTGGGCGGGATCCTCTCTAAAACCCTGTGGGCCTGAGCCAGGCTTCAGGACCGAGAGGGGCCTCTGCCCAGCGGGCTCTCAGGAGGCACCTGGACAAACCACAGACTAGGATCTCTAGGGACTTTCTTTAGCAACTCGTCTGGGTTAGGACTTTGCTCCAATGACTTGTGCACCTTTAGAAGTTAAAGAAAAAGGGCAGAGTGATTGCAGTTGTTGAAGTTCAAGAAATCTTGGGCCTATTTATTAATGATGCATCTCTGACTGAAGAGGAGAAATAAATGATGAGCCGATATGCAAATGTGTGCAAGAGAGCCAGCTAGTCCTAGTCATTCATTCATTCATTCATTCATTCATTCATTCATTGCCTTTGCTCATTTTATCATCAAAACCTTATCTAGCACTTTTATTTTTTAATTTTTCAATTATAGTTGACAGTATTATTTTATATTAGTTTCAGGTGTACAGTGTAGTGGTCAGACATTTATATAACTTGCGAAGTGATTCCCTAGATAAGTCTAGTATCTAACTGGAGCCATTTATTTTTGTTGACGATGGTGCCAATGACCTTTCAGTTGATCATGTGGCACCTGTAGGTTTGGAGAAGACCTGATATGCTGACCTACTGTGTTTCCCCCAAAATAAGACCTAATCAGACCATCAGTGCTAATGTGCCTTTTGGAGCAAAAATTAATATTAAGACCCAGTCTTATTTTACCATAATATAAGACCGGGTCTTACATTAATTTTTGCTCCAAAAGACTCATTAGAGCTGATGGTCGGCTAGGTCTTATTTTCAGGGAAACACGGTATTTTACAGCAGCACAGAGTATCCTATAAAGGGAAAGTCATGCATTTAAAGGGACTACAAGGACTTATCTTGTCTGTTCTGACAAGAATCTTTCGTGCTTTTCAAACCTTCCAGAAAGAGAGGTGCTGTTTACTTTTCTCAGAACTCCATTCTGATGTTCACTGACCCACTCAGTCCAGACGTGACACCACCAAGCTTTCTGCCCCGACTTAGGGACTAACTGCAGCAGCTGCTAGTATCTTTAGTGTTTTAAACAGGTGTCCCAGAATCTAGGCCGTGAACTAGAATGCATTTTTTCTCCATCACTCCTCCCAACAAGCCAGCTCCAGAGCCCACAAGCTTTACCTCTGCCGTGTCCTGGCCGGCTGCCAGGCCCTTGTCCCCGCCCTCAGCACACGAGCTGGCCTGCACTCTCCGGGCCCGTCTGGCCCTCTCCATGGGTGGCCGGCGCTCTGGCTCAGAGCTGTTCCGCAGGGTGACAGCCCTCCGGGGCCGGGCGGAGGGAACCTCTGCGGATGAGGTGTCGGTCTGGTCATCCCGGAGCTCGGAGCCGGTTTCCTCGCTCCCAGTGTCATCGTCCATGGCATCTGCATCCTCCTCTTCGCTTTCCTGCAAAGGACGGAAACGTACTGAGTTAGGTGCAAGGGCCCTCGTGAATGCAGCAGTCTGCCTGGAATCCTGCATCGTTTCCTGCCCAGGTGGCCCAGCGCAAACCACGCGGAGAGGCCTCTGAGAATGGATCCGCCAGTCCCACCAGGGTCTCTCTCTCCAACCAATCGCAGCCCTTCCACAGCTAGGGCAGCTGACAATGTGAACTCTGTTTCCAACAAATGAGGAGGAAGGTGCCCGGTATGCCATGCTTCTAACAACCAAACTTTCTCTGCAGCGTTCACGATGAAGCTGGCACATGGCCCTGCGTCCCAGAGGACTGCTGGGGGTGCTTGGGGTAGAACGTACCTCCCCCGAGCCTGCAGCAAAGTCCACAGCAGAAGACCTCCGTTTCTTCTGCACAAAAATGGATTTTCGCCGTTTCCTACGTCTGGCTGGTTTAAGGGGTCCGCTTTCAATGCTGCTTTCCCCAATTGGGGGCTTAATGATCTTCTTTCGTTTTCCGTAATAATAGGCTACAAGGAGAGAGAGAATTAAAGGCTGCTTTTAAAGGCTATACACATGTACACATGTGGACAGAAACAAGAGGAAGAGGGGTGAGATTCCTGCGATTCCTCCGTGAGTGTGCGTGCAGAATGCAATGGGCAGAGGTCGCATTATATAAAACAGAAAAAAATTCACACTCTGACTAGTGTTTCACGTATGTCCAGATTCCTGGTTCTGACACACAAGCTGACAACTCCCAACTGGCGGGGGCACTGGGCACTGAGCACTGTTCGCACTTGTGGGTCCTGGTGATACCCTAGCAGTGGCTGGCACGTGGGCTGGCGGAGCAAACTTCCAGGTCACTGTGACAGGGATGTCACACCCCTTGGATGAGATATAACTGGGGGTACATACAGAAAGAACAGAAGCCAGGGTCAGAGAGAGTTCTCAAAGCTCGCACTACCCATGGTGCAGGTGTCTGGCAGTGGCTGCTGCTCAGCGATGAGCCCAGAACGGAGGCAGGATAGGGTCAACAAGAGAAGGCAGAGGTCACCAACCTCTGACAGGGAGACGCAAGAGGCACATGCTAAGAGGTTTGGGGGGGGGGGACATCCTGCCAGGAAGAGGTCAGAGCAAAGGTGGTGTGAGCCATGGTAGCAACTCTGAGTCCATGTCATGGTGCAGAAGCAGAGACCGTCAGGAGTAAAGCAAGTGGGGAAACTACTCCACTTAAGAGAGCTCCAAGGAAAGTGACACGCTAGGGAGAAGCAGATTGTGACAAGGAGGTGACCCTGGGTCAAGAAGGGCAATGAAAGACTCGTTATAATTTCTCAGCGTTAAAAATCAAGAAAGTACTTCTGGTTTTGAGCCATTACCAATGATCCGTTTTATTGTGCTCCCCTTCCAGCCATACAGTTTTCAAAACCAACCAATGTACTGACATTCGTGACAGCAGCCACAGTCTCATTCCTGCTTTGCCAATACCTACCAAGGATAAGCTTCCTGGTTTTAATTGTCCCCACTCCTTCCTCATAGCAGGCCAGAAACACAGAAGTATCCCCATAACAAATTGTAACTTCCATAGCAATTCCTATGGAAAACTATTCAAAAGGTTATATTTAAAAACCAAGCAAACAAACAAAACACCAACGACATGACCCTGCAGTTAATACCCATGGGCCAATGTTCTTTCATTACTTGTACTCACTGTATTTGGTTTTGGTATGAATGGAGCAGTTTTCTGGGCAGTTTTCAGAAACGAGCACAGGACTGAACAAATTTGGACAGCATTCCAGCTTGGCACAAACCCGGCGGCAGAAATCCGCTACTTGGTCTGATGTTCGTACGATCTTGGCCACGGCCCTGTATGTTTTGCCTCTGTACCTGGAAGGAAGGAAAAGCGATGGAAAGACCTGTTTTGTATCGTGTATTCCAAAAATAGCCCCTTTATTTTCTAACAATAAAGCAGGCTGTATGGGTTTTCCACGTCATTTGTTTTTATTGTTCCTTATGCTCTCAGAGAAATATTCTTAAGAAACGCCCAGTACCATGCACAATATACGTGAGGGCAGTGGTAAGACAGAATCACTACAGTAAAGATTTCCATTTAGTATATTCTCACTGTGACATATGAGAATATGTAACACCAATTCCGGATGCTTCTGGAATCTAGATATTGTTATCCGTTGCTCATCACTTTTGAGAAAAAACTTTCTCCTGCTCAAGAAAAACAACATGCAGTGAAGTCACCAACACAAAACTAGAAACCAGACCCTCTGGCAAGCAGGCCGGCTTCTTGTTTTAAATCTAAGTCCTGCAGCCTTCATTCAAATACTGACGGCAATAATGGCGTAAATAATGCCCAGCTGAAAAGAGGAGCACCTGGACACAGGTTTGAATACACAGGTTTCAACACATTTTTGAGAACTATCATTGATACAAAATAATTATAAACGTTCTGCTGGCAACAGGTCATAAGTCTTTCTTTTTAGATCACATCTCACTAAACTTAGAATCCACTGAAATGAGAACACATCAAAATAGTGGGGTCTATTAAACTATGCCCTTGATGCCCAATCTTCAAGGTGAAATCCCGAACAATTTATTTTCCATAACATAACATGTGGGGGGAGCTCTGGCAGAGCACACTTGTGTTAGATTCTGGAAAGCTAACTGAAATCCAGAGGCGTCAAGTACCAAGGAAAGCCTGCTAATTAGGTGATGACATGGCATCTTGGCCAACCTGCTCACACACCTGCTCGTATATTCAGGTCCCCAACAGTCCACTACGAGGCTCCATAGGGACATCAGGCAATTCGTGCGAACAGGAGAATAATGTAAGGAGGTCACCACTTTTGCAATTTGCAAATAACACATTAAGTTCAAAACTTAGGTCTGGTTCACAAAAAAGAACGCAGTGATGGAAATAAATAGGATAATAAACTGACTGCTCCTGAGTTTATTTCAACTTGTTTTTTTTTCTGTCTTTCTGAACACTAGTTAACTATTTTCCCCCTAAAATCATTTTTGAAAGTATCAACAGCAAAATAATTAAGTTGGAAAAATTAGCCTTTATGTTCATTCTTTCATTTCCCAGTCCCTCTGTCCTCCTCGTTCTTCCAGAAGGGCCAGGCCTGACTCACAGCATAGTAAGAAGTAAAACGCAACTCTTTGTAGACAAGATCATGCTGTAGGTCCCGCAGCCTTGTACTACTGTTGATTTCTCTAGAACCTCTATCAACCCTACACATAGACGCCCCTGTCCCTGAGGAGGGGGCTGCCTGATTCACCTTTGAGTGGTTATGTTTACTGCTTCTGTTGTGTTTCATAATAAATACAGCCCACCTCTGTGGACACGGCAGATTGCTAACGGGGGAAACGTAGAATAAAAGTACAGTTTTACTGTACATTTTCCCTCGTGTTTTTTCTCTCACCACAATTTTGGTGTTCTGGGAGCTCTCTCTTCTAAAGACTTCAATATCAAGGTTCTTAAAGTTCCTTAAAAACAGTAAAATAACAAAGTAAAAAAGCAGGAGAAACACGAAAATCGGGTCAGAATTCAAACTGTGGAAGTAGGGCCCAAGACACGTATTTCTGTCCCCAGACTTCCAAATTCCCAAGCAGACACTTCCAGCAACACATGCTAGGGATGTAAGGGAAAAGGGAACAAACGCTATGGGCAATGGAAAAAGGATGGTTGGTTCAGTCCCTTCTAGTACGGTATGGGATGATTCAAAGGAAGCAGTGTTTTCAAAGTGAAACCTTTCACAATTAGGAAATGCCAGTCTACATTTGTGAAAATGGAATGACAACATGGTTTAAAAGTAATGGACTCCTCTCCTCTTCCCTGCCCTACTGGAACCATTATGTCTACAAGCCATGATGGTGGTCCTGAGGGCGGGGTGACTGGGAAGGAAGGTGGGATCCGCAGTGTCCTGACAGGGTGCCAGCAGGTGTCAGGGAACTTTGAGCTTGCAAAAGCTGCAAAAGCTGCCCGGCCTTCTCCCTTCCATGGGGACAGCCCCCAAGTAATGGCTAAGTGTGGTGGGGACAGAAAGGCCTGGCCACCTGGGCCCAACTCGGGACAAGCATGGAGGGCCATTCTAACACCAGAGTTGCCCGGGCTCCGGCCAATCCGTCTCCAGGCCCAATCCACTGCCTTTCTCGTCTGTTCTAAGGGCCCTCAATTCCACCCCATCTGGAAGGATTAGACCTGAAGACGGGGAGGAGGGGCAGCGTGGCGGCCCCCTGCGCAGGGTCAGGAGGATATCCACGTGTGGGGGCAGCTGAACATGGGTGGGGAGCAAAGGCCTGGCACTGGGAACTGGCACCCGCGTGAGGTGAGGAGGACACAGGGACAGGAGACTGGTGCCAACCCAGGGCCTGAGCAAAAAAACAAACACACTGAAGACAGTGTGAGCCAGGTTTCCCATTTGAATTTGGGGACATGGGGCATCATGCCAACAGCTTCTTCTCACATTGATCAGGAGAAAGAATCGTCCCTTGATTCTGTATTTGCAATATTTCTGTAATTTTGAGATTATTACAAAATAGACATTTAAAAAAGAAATACTACAAATAAATTTTGTTATATTATGTAATGACAAACTACAGTAAGCTTAATATATATTTTTCACCAAATGCATGTTTCGAGCGCTGCTGGTTTAGCACAGGCACATTTCCATTTATTACAGCACACAAGGAGAAAAGGCTGTTTGCAACATCTAATGCCAGCCTTAATTAATAATCTGGCTTGTTTTGGAGTTGGACAACAAATTGGACAATTGTTCAAATAAACCTCGTTTTTTTTGTTTTTTTTTTTACAAAGATATACGAAATATATAAATATTGGCTTACCAAGAAGACAGGCAAAAGGCAGCTCTAAGACAGCGGAAATGTAATGGCTGTGTGCGATGTCAGGGTGGTAGTGGATGGGGGGAGCGGGGTTATCAGTGTGTCAGGGATATAAATGATAAAGGTCTAACTGTTACATTGTTTGTGCATCTGAAACTAATTAAAAACAAAAAAAGCACAAATACCAAAAAAATAAAAAATTAAAAAGATAAATAAAAAGGCAGCTCTAAGATTCTGCCCACTGGCTGGGGCTTAATGAGATAAACTGTGTCTATGTGATACTGTCATTCCTGTTTTCTCAAGGACTGGATACCGAGTGATCACTGCACAGTCTCCCAAGACAGAATGGACAGGTGTCAGCAGCCCCACCTGACAGACATGGAGATGTGGGAGGGCAACTGGCACCTACAGTAAAACTCAGGGCACCCAGGTGACACCGTGAAGCCATAGTGCTCGTCACCTCACTTTTTATTTTACCACAGGTGAAAATGAAACTCTCTTTTGTAGCTTTCCCCACCACCAAAAGCTTAAAAACCGTATTCCAATGACATAATGTTGTAAGGCAGGATATGTGAGGAGAACAGCTCAAAAGCATGGGACAATGTCTTTCACTTTATCCTCTCGTTGTGAATCTGGAGGGAAAAACACTCCGCCACACTATTTATTAAATGGCCCAGCAAGGCTACTATAAACACGAAGATAAGGTTTTTAGAACAAGTATTACAAGTTTTGTGGGGAAGATATTGAAAGAGACAAACAAGGCAGTCCACAGCAGAAAACTCCCTGGCATTATAAATAATCTAGGAAGGAAGGAAGGAAGGGAGGGAGGGAGGGAGGGAGGGAGGGAGGGAGGAAGGAAGGAAGGAAGGAAGGAAGGAAGGAAGGAAGGAAGGAAGGAAGGAAGGAAGGAAAGGAGGAAGGAAAGAAGGAAGGAAAGGAGGAGGGAGGGAGGGAAGAAGGAAGGAAAGAAGGAAGTGAGGAAAAAATTAGTAGAAGGCCACTGGATTGGAGCATGAGGAGGGGCTGAGATGACAGTAGTCTCAGAGGCACACCTGGAAACCTTTGAGGAACACGGAGGACCCAGCAGGGATCCTCCCCTGGCTGTTAATGTGGGGACACATTCAGAAGATTACTTTAAGATGTAGACCTTTGAGATTCAGGAGGTGCAGAAAGAAGCTTCCTCAGAGCTTCCATTATCTGGCTAAAATCAGAACCTTCTGAGAATGAGGGCTGCCATAAACTACCTGCTTGAGGCAGCTTCTAATCCCAAGAGAGAGACCAAGAGTAAACCTATCACAAATCCCCTCTCGGAGGAATTTCATGGCCAAGACAGACAGAACGCTAGTACCCGCATACACTTCCTTATCTCCCATTTGCTCTCCTAGAAATCCATTTGTCTTTCCTAAAGAAACCTCTGTTCTTCCACTAGGGGCCTTTTCTCCACACTCCTTTCCCTACTAAATTAGATATAACTTAGGTCTAAGCTCCAAACCCTAACTGCCTTCGGTGTTACCATCACGGGCACTCCTGTGTGTATACACGTGGTACCTGTAAGTAAACTGTCTTTTCTCCTGCTAATCTGTTTTCTGCTAGTTTAATCTGCAGACTCCCAAGTACTGAACATAAGAGGGCAGAGAAAAGGCTTTTTTCGTCCTATCATCAATAAGAAGTGTGAGTGGCCTTCTAATATCTTATGACCCATCAAAGTAGGGACTAATTTCCATGTGAGTGCATACGACAGGGTGGAAAACACAGATGAAGATGGAGAAACAAGAGTGCTGGAAAAAAAGGTCTCTTGTCTCTCAGTAGGTAAAAGTAGAGAAAAATCAAAATGGATTTTGAGTCCCAAAGAAATACAGAATGAAAAAAACCAACACTGGCGTCAGGATCCATTCCCAACTATCAGCATGGCCTAAGTTCTATCATTTGTCTTCAAAATGACCCGCATCAGGACATTGTCAGAGAGCCTCGGTAGGTAGTGAGAGGGGAGAGAGAATGGACAGCAAGAAGGTTCCAGTCCATTAAGCTGAATTTCCACCCTCATACATTAAAATAAGAATTAAAAGGGAAACCAAGTGGTAAAGCTGATGACTGACTACAGAAATGAGGACTCTGCGTGCTGTGAGAAAATCAACTCTGCTCCTTAGTGACAACAAGGTATGGATGGGCCCGACTTCCTTCAAAAACTGGACTGCTCCCATCGTCACAGCTAAGGTCCGTATGTTGGTTTGCTGGTTTTCAGTCCTATGACACTCAACTCCTCAGACATCTTTCTCTTCTTTCTTCATTGCTGCATTTCAAGCAACGGGAAATGTGTGTAATAGAGGGGTGTGTGTTTACTATAGGAAAGAACTTGTCTAACTCAGAACCTCCTGAACCGGCCTGGGTTTGAGCCGGAAACACCACACCCACAATCCACTGGGCTGAACCGCACACACAGAAACGCAGCCCTTTCTTCCTTCATAAGCTGGTTCACCTACCTGCTGCTTCAGGTAATGTTTACAGTGTACATTTTTCAGAAGGAAAAAAAGATCACATATATCTGAGCAAGTTAAAAAAAAATCAACAAATGAACAACAAAATCTTTTTCGGTCTAAAGTCTCTCAGTTTGGGAATCCTTTTTCACATAAATCTCCTTATGGCCAAATATTACATCTTACTGTTCATAAAATATGGGCAAAAATAAAAGGCCCCAAAAAGTGAATTAAATAAAAACACATTCAAAATTATTCACTGCTTATGAAAAGTAAGAAACCCAAATATCTACTCCATAGAGCTAGGCATAACTCACCTAAAAGCAAAGATTTGCCTTTATTTCCTCATTCCTGCCTACCTGATAATGAAGTCTAAGTCACTCGAAATTACATCAGGATATTTCCTCTTCAAATATTCTGAATAACTGTAACAAATGACTGGGAAAAATCTATTAAGCCTCCACCTGGCTCTTATAAAGATTATCACAAAAGCCATTCACAGAAAAGTCTTTTTATTTCCTCTCAAGAAGACTCTGTAACATGTTGGAAAACATATTTAAATGTCTCTAGATGCACAGAGCTGAATTTTTTTTTTTATTATTATCCCTAAGATATAGCCTAAATTCCTCCTCCGGAAATTTATAATAATGTAGGTCAATTTTGTGCACTTAAATTCATCAGTAAGAAAGAATTTTCTCTTCCAGAACAGCTGAAATGAACTAGATTAGAACCTATTTTTCCTTTGGCACTATAGCCGCTAAGTTTTGCCTTTTCATACATAATATGTTACCACAAGGTGTTTTAGTAGAAAAGGTATGGTTGCTGGATAAATAGGAAATAAAAATCATAGAGGGACAACTGCAGGTGACAGTGTTAGTTTTTCTTCTATTTATAGGTCAAACCCTTCCAATGGCACCTCCAGCCTCTCAAGTAAATAATTCTTTCCTCTTTAGGGGAAGGAAAAAGCATCAGAACCCCCAGATGCTCAGTGACAGCGTTCACAAAGCACCGTGGAGGAACACACACCCTTTCTTCCTGAAAACACTCTTTGGAACATTAAAATTCCACGACCACAACCAAGACCACAACCCACACGACTGAATGCCTTCAATGCAGGCTTCTCCTCGCTAATTTAGTCATGATAGAAACCATGTCAGCCTTTCAGCCAAATGGGCAGAAGCCGGCTCTCTTCCCTCCCATTTGCACCAAAGAAATAGCAACGTTGTCAAGATCTAAACCGTTGTCGTTTTTCATCAGAAGGAAAGAGGTGACTTAATCCGCGCTATGAGGACAAGCAGGCTCCTGCTGATTGTAAATCTGTCATCATTAGCAGCTGCCCTGAGACACCCTGTGATCCTGCACACCTGAAACCCAGTTCAGACACATATTTTCTCCGAAGCTGCTGTGTAAGATTTTGCTGAGGACCTCACTGTCATATTTGATACAGCAAGTACGATGTTGCCTTTACAACACAGCAGGGCTGGATCTCACCGAGTCTGTTCTGACTCTATCAGGCTGGACTTAATAAAGGCTCGGAACGACCTGGTAGCATAAAAATGAGTGCAAACATTGCAAAATGAATGCTCCCTGTCATTTTGGTATCTGGAGCAAGTTTCTGGCTTACTTAGGAGCAGGGGAGATTTTAGTGGAATTTCACTTTTTTGTACTTTTACTATTTCCATGTCCGTTAGGTGTATTTTGGATGTACTATTATAGAAAAAATTTAAAATGAGAATTCAGAAGTATTTCTCTGTATAAACACTTGCTCAGGCTTTCTGCCACCACGATGATGATAGCTCCTCTTTAGGTGAAGTAGCAAAATATGGAATATTAGGTTGGAAAAACAAACTTTTTAGTTATTTCTGGGCTATAGGTGAAGCTCATTTAAATATTTCTTGGGGAAGAAGGGAGGGATGGGATACGGTGTCACCTTTCACTGACACGCCACCACATACATATATTCTCCTTATTTATGTATATTCCCTTTACTTTTGAGATTTGGTAGAGTATCAATAGACCACAAATGACTTTTACTGAATCTAAAATTAGAGATGTTCAAAAAGACACTAAGACGTGCTTAGTGGATAACTGACAATGAATGTCGAATCACAGTGCAATATCTCAACATCTCTACTCGATACCAGTAAGTTAACTACAGAGTAAAATATTACCGCTCACACAAATTATTTAATAGTCCTCCATTTTCACTATGAACCGGATGGGTGCTTTGTAGGAAGGCCGTAGGTACACTCTGGCCGGTCAAAGTGGTTCACTCTTTCAAACAGCATCATTTGCGAAATGTTAGCATCTAAATGATATGTTCGGACACTTGTACAAGGAGCTGACCAGCAAGATCTAGTCTCTCTGAAAAGCATAGCTGGATATTAAAAACCCTCTCAAAACAATGCAAAGTTATCTTGAGAAACGGGTCTTTGTCTATGTTTCCTACACAACCAAATTCAAGGTTAACGACCTGATTGGTGCTCTCAGTGTCAGAGTTCAAGAAACACAGCAACACAAAACTGGCACCTTTCCAATTAGCCTATTTCCAAATAAAAAAAGAAATGACCAACTACATGTCAACCCACAGCCCCTTCACCGAAACGAAACAGAGGTATTGGTTCTTTTTATTTTTTTTAAATTGTCAGCTCTCAGAGTAAAGAATGTGTATGTCTGTCATAAACCCTTTACGGTATCAAATAGTAAGGGCTGTTAACGAATAACATGTAACAATGACAAGGGCTAGCTTCTCGTTTATAAATTTTCACCTTTTGATCAAATTATCTGTTGGCCCTACAACACAGTATGATTTTATTCTGAATGTTGAACACAATAAAATATTAATTAAGCAACTCCTTGCTTCACTTCAGGAATCCTAAGGCTTAAGGCAACTCTGCAGCAAAAATGTCAGTAACTGTATACGGTACACAGACCTGCAGAGTGAAGGCCTTCCTTGAGCCTCCATTTCTCTGGGCTAGGTCAAAAAGAGGAACGACAAATTTCAAAGGAGCAGGCCCAGGACAACAAGAAGCCTTGTTTGCCAGAACTGAACACACTTACTTTGCCTTCAGCGTCTCCTCCTGGAAATTCCAGTGTGGGTCTTCCACGAGTTGCAATTCCCTCAATACCCTCCCAGGCTTGTAAGCTGCATTGATTATCATGCTAAGAACCTGTTGGGAAAAAAGAACCACAATGAACTTCAATTGCACCCGTTCCTGCTGACACACGGATGCTCTGAGACCCACCCCGCTGACACCAGAAGCATTTGCTGTGTGCCTCCACTAGGTGAAGGGCTGTGAAGAAGCCGGATAGAACGTTCTGCAGGCTCACCATCAACGGGACACAAAGGGGGATGAGGTCCAATCCCTCTGCCTAGGAGAACATGAACTGTTGGCGACAGGGGATGGCAGACTCAACTAACATTTCTGGTTGCAGAAAAACTGAAGCATTTCTTCCCAAGTGTGTGTGTTACAAGCTGCTGAGTCAGCTCCGACTCTTGGAGACCCTGTGAATGAATGACGTGCACCTTGTCCTGTCCTCACAGCCCGGCTCAGCTCCTGCAGACCCCTGCCTACGGCTTCCTATGAGCCACTGGTTATTCTTCAACAGGATTTCTCTCCAGTAGGATCAACTACCGAGAATGACATTTTGAGAATAAAATAATCTCAAAAATAAATGTCAAGGGGCATCAATAAGACGCAAACAACAAGTTTGTGCCAACACTTGTGGATAGACTTCAGATACCTGTAGGGAGGGTAACAAATTATGTGAAACTCACCTGATGCTGACCCAACTTATGGACATTTCATTTTAGGACAATTCTCTCAGACATGGCAGTGTTTCCAAAAAAGTCTGGAGCACCTAACATCCGGTATCTTATTTCCCCAAACTCCCCCCTCTCTCCCAACTCCCAAGTTCAAGAAAATAAGCATGTTGTCATTGCCTACTGCGACACTCCCAGAGGGACCAGGCACTTCCCTTCTAAAGCCCCCGCTGCATGCCCAAGCTCGGAGGGGATGACATGTCCCCCTTAACCTCGATGCACTTCTCGAATGAAAAGAACAAGAAATTTAGATTCCTAGGGCTGCTCACTTTGGCGTAAGCAAATCTTCATCCACAATGAACACTGAACAGGTCTGGCATGGCCATCTACATAGATGACTTAAGACTGTGACGACGCACCCCGAGACCTAGGGGGTTTAGTTCCACAAAATGCTTGTGTATGGAGGCTCCACCATGGGCCAGACCTCAGGGGCACACGGACAGGAACAGGACAGTGAGTGACAGCCACTCCTACATCTCTGCCAGCCCCAAAGTGGAACAAGCCAGGCACTGAGCTCACATCGCATGTTTCAAGTCAAAACACCATTGAGAGAGTGATAAAAACACCCTATCGAGAGGGGACACGTGGCATCACTGCTGAGGAACCCCCTAGTTTTTGGAGACCAGTGCAGCATCAATGGGAAGGGAGGAGATGCAAAAACGTTGGAAGAATTTTCATGTTCCAGTCTTCATGTATCTGATGCGTTTCAGAACGTATCTGGCGTGTTTGTATCCTGATTTAATTCTGAAAAAGCAATAAAGCTTCCTCATATTATAACTGAGGGTTTGACCTTAAGACAGTTTGTACTATGCAGTCAGCATGGCAACTGTCTTCTCTTTGCTTGAGTAGCTTTGCACTATGTTCCCAGGGCTTCGTGACTGCCCGTCAAGAGAACGTGGTTCTGCGAAGCCGCTAAAAGGCCAGGACAAGGCAGAACAAGCACTTTGGTGTGTTACGTTTTCTGTATTAGAATAATCATCTGATTTTATTGTTTATTGTCACTCCAATTTACAGAAACCGAGTTTAAAAATAAATCCAATTAAAACTGGCTAAGATAACGTGCACAGCATTTATCAACAGGCAATAAAATTTCAACTGATTCTTTTCATTGTATTTTTCGCTGAGAAAACCCTAGAGCAACATGTTATTTGCTGCATATCGAAATGCATTTTGTGACTGCGAAAAGAAAATGCCTTCCAGAGTTCAATTCCATCTGGGAATAAGCAATTAAATCGTAAAAAGCATCCGATATTGAATAATTTTCCCAGGCCTTTTCCCTGATGCTGCATCCCTCGTCTCCAGATTCAACAAGCTCTCTATAAAAGTTTGGAATTGTGAGCTGAGTTTCGTGTACATGACATCTGTGTATTATACTTAGCTCCATGACATTACCTAAGGTGACAGCTGTTATTACTATCCAGAGTTACACTGAATTACTATTCCTTGCAAAACATTATGCTCTTGATCAGAAAGGGGAGGGTGGACCCTACCCCCAGTTAACTAAGGGGAAGTTAGCTGTGAACTCAATGGACACTATTCCCAAGGAAACAGTGTGTGGGTGGTTAGAACAACTCCTGGAGGAAATTCATGCTGGACCAAAGCCTTCCTCGATTTCTTGGAGTTCATGAAATGTTCATTGACAACATACTTCTACACAGAAGCCCCAAGTGTATTATAGCAGAAAGGCTGTAGTAACTGTTGTAGTTGGACAGAACCCCCTCTGTCCCTAAGCAGCTGAGTCCTCGGGCAAGGTGCTTGATTGAATTTCCTGTATAATGGGGACACTGCAATTTATCTGGTTCATAATGAAGGGGGGCGCTGAAATGACTGCACAAACAAATCTTATTAAAAGAACCCTTATTTCCAAGAATTCCCCCTGTATATTTAACCTTCCTGCAAACACCACCCCGAAAAGCCCAAACCCCTTTTCCTTTGCCTTATCACTTCTCCATAATTTATTGCCTTTTGTTAAAATGGTATGTGAAAATCTCAAGCCTAACAGCTTCTTTGGGTTTTCACTTTTTTTCTGTGAGGCCTGTGTGCATTAAAAATGAACTTTTTCTTCTATGAATGTGATTTTTGTCAATTTAATTTGCAGGGCCCTACCACTGAATCTAAGAGAGTAGAGGAAAAAATTTCCCTCTACTACAACAGGGATGTTATAAGAAACAAAGGAGGTAACATCTTGGTATACACAAAATATTTAAGGGTAGCCCTCTTCTTAATATCACTGTAGTCCTCATCTACCCATAAAATAAGCTCTCCTGTGCTTTCAGCCTCTCTATCCCCATTGGCCCATATTTGTTTCAGCCCTGCATCTTTGCAAAATAAATTTCCTCTGAAGCTCCTTCACTTTTTTACTACTGCTTCCTTTTCAGAACCAAACTTCTCATAAAAGTCGTCTATACTTCCAAATTCTTCATCTCCAATTCAATTCTCAATCTACCCAAATCTGGTTTCCTCTCCAACCACAACATAAAAATGCTTTGGGAAAGGCACCAATGACCTAATTAATCACCTCCAATGAGTATGTCCATCTCCCTGGACGGTGGAACAAGCTGCCAGTCCTCCAACACCTCTGCTTTCATCAGGCATAGAGTTTGCACAGAAAACAATGAGTGGGTCAGGGTATTCGGAAGGGGGAGGGGGAATCAGAGGGAGGAAGAGACAAAAAGAAGAGAGAGCAGGTGCTGATAGCAGGGAAAGGAGCAAACACTGCGAAGTGCTTGGTACACAGGAGCTGCTCAGTAAACGTCCGCTTCCTTCTTCCCTTTCATGTACAGCAGGCATCACTCAAAAGGTTATGTAAATCGATGGCATTTTTTTTTCTGTTCACTTCATGGAATCGTTATTGTATGATTTCCTTTCATATTCACTCTCATGAAAACTTCTCCTCTAATTTCCAACCTCAACTACATCATACTCGTATGATTCAAATTGTAAGTATGTTGAAAGTGGAGGGAACCACTTAATGTAGAAAAAATTAATTGAGTGTCAAAATTAGAAAATATTTAAGAATGTAAATATGGCTCCCACAGTTTGGTTTCGGCGATTTCATGGGAAGAAGACACACTGCCCACTTTGCAAAGGTTTGTTATGTGTTGAACTCTAGTTTCCGGGGGAGAGGTCTCTTTGGGACAGACTGTTACAGACAGACTAGCCCACAGGGAGACAGGAAGGAGAACATTCTTTCCCTGGAGGGGTCAGAAAAGGCTCTGGATGAAAAGGAGCCCTCCCTCACATGTTCACTGTCCCAACAGACCTTCTTGCTATGCAGTCTGTCCAAGGGCCACAGTTACAATAATTAGCTTTTTACAGAAACTAGGACCATCAAAGTCCTCAGGAGCCTAAAAGATTTCTTCTTTTCAACTTCAGATTCAGACGAAGTGGAGCGAATTTTATGAATACCTATTTTTAAAGTAAAATGATAAAGAATTTTTCTTACTTAATCAGCACTTTATCAATAGGGTTTCGCTCATGAATGGGACCTTATGTGGAATATTGCAATAGGAATAAAATGAAAGACGATTCCAACTTCACTCCTGGCCTCGTCAATACAATGAGAGGCCCAGTGAGCTGCAGAGCAGACAAGCAGACTTCTTAGTGTTAGAAGCTGATTTAAATGGAGACTGTTAATTAAACCTGTCTCCCTGGCTGAAAGAGTTTGGGGTTCAGAAGAACTGTAGCCATTGTGCTTCTTTTCCCAGCATTCTTCAAGCCTATGCTACATGCAGAGGTCTACACTGCACCAACTGTGAGTAAATGCCATCAAAAACTGGCAAGAGAGAAGGAAGGTGTGATGTAGGAGCAGAGAGGAACAAGTCTTGCCTTCTTTTCAGCACAAACATAACCTAACACAGCCAGCGTAAAGCAGGAAATGAGCTTTGAAAGTAAAACAAGGCAAGTAACTTTTTCAAGTTATTAACCTCTCAAAAGTAGATGTTTTCATGGTCTCCATTATATCTAATACACTTCCAAAATATTATCTAATGATAATCATTATATTCATCTTTCCTTTTGTTGTTACAAAAGTTTTAATTATAACAGTAATAACCAGCCTCTAACTTTATTTAGAATAACACAAGGCTGACCTCCCCTGGGCAACCCACACCCCTGGAGAGGAGGGGCACCTTCCAGTCTCGGGGGCAACCTTAGGCATCCCCGGTGCTTCCCTGGTTGGCAGGCCCCCTTCTCCTCAAAGGAGGCTATAACCTTCAAGAATTTTCCATCTCTCCCTGGAAGACTAGCAGGAGAATCCCACCACGCCCTGTATCTTCAATCACCTCAGTCATCATAAACCCAACACTTCTAGAACATTCCTCGACCCAGAATCTGATTCCCATGTGGCTCTGTATTTTCCCCTAGACTGACCCAACCTCAAGTTCCTGTTGGCTCCCCAAACCCATGCATTGTGCCCTCTGAACTCATTAGTACACCATCAGCAAAATACCCACACACTGGACCTCTTTTTAGAATATTCTTTTTGACCTTGTAGTCCTTTCGGCTACGAACTGAGTGTGTCATCACCCCCTGCCCCTTGTCCCCCCGCCAATTCACATGTGTAATCGCTAAGCTCCCATATGATGGAATTAGGAGGTGGGACCTTCAGGGGATAACTAGGGTTAGGTAAGGTCATGAGAGTAGGGCCCCCATGGTGGGATTAGTGCCCTGTGAGAAGAGAGCAGACAGCTAGCTCTCTCTCTCGCTTCGCCATGTGAGGACACAGCTAGAAGGCAGCTGTGTGCAACCCAGGAAGTGGGTTCTCCCCAGAACCCCCATGCTGGCACCCTTGATCTCAGACTTCCAGCCTCCAGAACTGTGAGGAATAAATACCTGCTATTGAGCCAAGCCATATATACCCATATATAGGGTATCTTGTTATAACAGCCCCAGCTGAGTAAGAATCCTAAACAACCATCCACACTCACCACCTCCTCATTCTCTGCTTCAATCCTCTCTGGAACCCAATCCCACAGGGCTTCCATGTCCACAGCTGCCCCCAAACTGGTCTCATCAAGGTCACCTTGCCTGCATCACCTAAGAACGGGCAATTCTCAGCTGTTCCTGTTCTATGTGCCATCAGTGCGTGCCACCATCCACCACTCCGTCCTCTGCAGACACACCTTTTATCCTTACCACCATGACTCCGTCTCTCCTGGATGTCCTATGTCATTGCATGCTTTACCCGGATCCTTCTGTGTCCCCTACCTCAAGTGACAGCGAGCCTCGGGAATGTTCTATCTACGTTCGCTACCCAGTGCATATGGCCATAAACACTACCCACTCCCTAGCAAACTCACAGGTACCAAACTTATATTTTCATCCTAGACCTTCCCCCAAAACTCCACTCGTATGTCCATCTCCACTTAGAGATCTAATGGGAAACCTGAGCTGCCCAAGTCAGACAGACTTCACCCGCCCTACACGCTTCCCTTCTTGGCAGCTTCCCTCTTTTATTGGCCGAGGCCAGCTTCCAGGCCTCTGTGAATTCTCCGTTCCTCTCTGGTCTGTGTCCAGCTCATCAGGAAATACCCTGTATGCAAAACATGGTTATGTGTTTACTGTCCACTCCCACTAGAACACAAGTACCAAGAAATCAGGGACTTCATTTTGTTTGCAGCTGTATTCACAATAACTAAAACTATACCTGGCAATAACAGGTGCTCAATAAATATGTATACATTTTTAGTATTTTGTTTAATGAATTTCAACAAGGGCACTGAAATTAGATAAAAATCATTTCATACACTTAAAAATTAACGATAAATTTGCTTCATGAATTTATCTGATGTCATACAATCTAGGTGACTGGAGGCCCAGGGATAGCATTCGCAACTGATTTCTCTGCTACAAAATCTCACCCTGTGGTATGATGAGAAAGTTCAGCAAAGGTACCTTAGGTTCCTTACAGGCAAGTGTAAAGCCTCCACAACAGAAAACGTTTGCACGTTTCCCTGCCAGCCATCCCAGCCAGTCTAGCACGAGACCGATTCCTGCATCACAGATCACGTGTGTTAGTTCACACACACCCAGGAGCCTGGTACACTGCTCTTAATGCACTCGTGTTCAGCAGAAATGTAAAACAGCAGTAACACAAACACGACAGAGGCGTGTCCACATCTGATTTTGTTGCCTGACTTAACCGGATGTCACACGATTTTTCTTCTGTCCGGTGTTACCTGAAATGCCGAAGTCCTTGGTGAGGTCATGTTTCTTGCTGCCTCAACACCATCTTCTCTCAAATTTACTGATAAACATTCAGCTACTTTGAGAAGAAAGGCTGTTCTCATTTGTGGTATGCCATCACTGCTACCAACTGTTAAGGCTGCTTCGGATCGCTTCCTTTCTGGGTTCCCACATAAAGGTCCTCTAGTTTTTCAGTGAAAGATATGACAGGTAGCCCAGAACAAATTCTCACAGATATATGATGGAGAAATTCAAGCAAGCTATCGAAGAAATCCCCAAAGGTGGGAAATAAACACTGGAATCAAAATCAAGAGACTGGGGGACATAGCTTGATGGGCTGACCATGTGGTGGAAATAACAACTGAAGCCAAATTCCAAACCGCGAGGTCCCACTGGAAACGTCTGAGACTGGGAAGGGGGGTCACATTCCCTCTCTGGGGTAGCGGCCTCCTATCCGCACCCCTGCATCTCTGGCTCAGGACCTGGGGGGAAGCCAGTGTGTTCCACGGTTCTCAGGCTCAGGGAGAAACAGCGATCAGGACTTGTGGAACCACAGGCTTTCTTGGGAACCTCCTGCTCCAACAACCATTTCACACGTCAGCAGAGCGGAGGGGGGGTCGGTAATGGCTTGACTGCACACTCGTTTTCTGCTGCAGACTCGATGTTCAGTATTTCAGCCCTCTGCTTTGATTCTTCACCTGACTGGCCTCTATTTGCCATACTTCATGGAAGAATCCCCAAGTCTGAGATAATTACCAGATGCCTGAATTGGCAAACTTCCTCCATTTCTAGTACCAGTAGGAAAAAAAGGGTTGTGACACTGGGTCCCGAGCCATATAGAGCACATGAAGCCCAATGAAAGTGAGACTGGGTGGGAGACCAAGGGGGACACAGAGAGAAGGACTCTGTAAGTCATATTTTTCTGCGCTCTTTTTTACCATGAAAGCAACAAACAGCACTGGGTTCCAGATTTTAAAACCACCCACCTACTACTCGCACTGACCCTAAATAACACGGCCGGTGGTATTATTCTAACATGACCAGGCACAGGTTTCTGCTGGTGTCTTTGTACTCGTGCAGGCTTGTTATAATGAGGTATACCTAGAGGGGACAAAACAAGGCCCCCTCCTGTCAACTTACCGAGGGAGGGGCCATGTCTCTTACTCACCATGCCCCCCAGCTTCCAGCACAGGACCCACCTGGCACACGGTCATGACCTACGAATGGCTCTGGACCCGAGGGAATGAGCAGATAGCTGACTCCCAGTGCTACGAGTATTGGAGGTGGCGGACACTCAGTAAGCAGCTCTGGATGTTGACTAACTGAACACCTGGGCGTCCCAAAGACCCTAGAAAGGTGGTGGACGGATGCAAACAAATACACATGGGCCACAGTGGCGCTGTGTGGTGCCATATCACTACTTCTGCACTTTCTAAGGCCACTGAAGCGACTAAAGGAGATAATCTCATTCAATAGCGGTGAACACTGCAGTCTGCCCCATGGTTCCCACGCGCCCCGTGGCTCCCCAGTTGGCTCCTCCAGACTCTGCATCATCAGACCAGTACTCATGGCTCTAATCATTTCTGGTCACTTTCTGCGAAGTGAAACTTATCACACCCTATTCTCTTAAAAACCCAGGAAGGCTCAATTGGTCACGTCTAAAGTTTTGCATCCCTTCACCGGGCTGCGATGAAGTGTCAGAGTGACGGTTAGATAGGAGACACGTAGGTAGGTAGGAGAGCTGAAAGGTAAACAGCCGGTACACAGAGGATGGATGGCTGGACAGGACGGCGGGTGGTGGGTGCGTGCGTGTGCGCGCACGTGTCTGTGTCTTACCGGCAGGAACAGCATCCGTGCCCTGGTCGGGCAGAAGCTGCATCGAGCCCCGCCTATTTGATCTTATCAGTCTACTGCATTCTCTGCAGACTGAGCCCAACGTCAGGTTGCGCGCACACGTCTCAAGTCAGTGTCTCTGGCACTCTCAGCTAAGTGGGGCAGAAAGTCACGTTGGAGGAAAGAATAAGCCGCGGAAGCTTATCGCTTCAGAAAGTTTCCTGAGTGTCCAGGATTCATGCTGCTTCCTGTTAAGCCTTCTTTTAGCACCAGAAAGAAGAAAACTAGGAGCTGAACATCAGGTGCGACATTTCCACCTTTTCAGACAGTGCACAGCTTGTCAACTTTCCCTCTGTGAATGTTCATCCCTTCAGTGACTGGCCCACACCACGAAAAAGCAGCAGGAAACACAGGTTGTTTCTGCTGCCGAGTCGGCACGTTCAGAACAACTGCCAGCTTCCCACATGGAACGGTGACGGGCAGTGTGGAAAGGGACTCCTAGAGGTTCCTGTGCCGGAAAGGACAGCGCTCGCGCTCTCTCTCTCTCTCTCTCTCTCTCTCTCTCTCTCTCTCTCTCTCTCTCTCTCTGTCGTTAAAACAGAAGTTACATAATGGCACACAACGTAACCCAACAAACATTTAAGGGAAACCGTGGATGCTCCCCAACCCCGTGAGAAGCCGCCTGGGACCGGCCTTTCAGTAGGACCAGAGACGGCACGGTTCTTCCAGAGCTGCTGTCTTCAGTCCCTCCTGCCAGTAGGACGTGGTCGGGGTCGGTCCTCTCTCATGCCATCGTGTGTCTATCACGGTGTGTCTGACAGTCAGCAGCTGAGTGTTTCACGCAGGACACAATGACATGAGTAAACACATGACTACATGTTCCACTCGCCCTTTTTCTTGCGCTCGTCTAATGACTCTTTCCCATATGGACACAAGCACACACACTGCCTACTGCGCTGCGTATATGCAGCAAGCATCACAGACCTGCCGGTTCATGAAATTGCCTTTGAAGCACAAAGCGGAAATTTCCCAAACCCCTTTGTGACTGGCCAACAAGAATGACGCTACCAGTCTCAGAGGTGTGGGGGGCTTGTGATACCAAACCTCCTAAGTGTACTGTGGGCCCACGCAGACCCACAGTCTCTCTCTATGTTTGGGAGGCCCTGGCATTACTGGGCAGGCTTGTGAGAGGACGTGTGTGGGACAGAAAAGGACAGTCCAGGTTGACAATGACTGTACTGAGCATGCAGGATTTATGATACACACCACCATTTCCTGTCTGTACTTACAGGTCCCACCTCCATGTGACAGCCAGGGCTCCCATGAAACGCCACAGCCCGAGGGGACGTCAACAGGCTCAACCGGCACCCCCGCTCAAGGGCTGCTGGTTCTGTCACCTTATGTGGGATGACTGGACCTGACTGGGCCATCTACTGGCTCTGGCTCCAGCTCCTTTAAGGTCACCTACCTCCCTCTGCGGCACCCTTGCTGGGACAGAGGCCAGTCACAGCTCTCAGTCCCTCAAAACCCCATTCAAGTCTCACGCTTAGAATGCTCATTGCCCAGAAGGTGAATAGAAACACGCATTAATCATCACTTTTGCCAGAAACTTCCCCGTCTGGGACACTGCCCTCAGAATGCAGGACGCCTCTTCTCAGCCTGCATCGAGCCTCTCCGCAGGCTGGCTCTGCACCCACACCCACAGCATCTATTTCTAGCAGACCAGACAGAGGCAAAACACTATCACTTTACATTTTCCAAAGATAAAGAAACCTTTAACTGCTAACACCACCGATGGCCTGAAAAAGCAAACGCACTGTCTTTGCTCCAATTACCTCATTCTCTTGAAGCAAAATGAAATCTGAAACCACACAGAGGTCGGCTGCTGAAGGAAGAACATTAGCATAAATATTGGCTTGGCGGAACTTACATTTTTCTTGCACTCCCAGAACTGAAGTACTTGGCTTTTTATTTTTTTTCCCTTCCAGCCTCATGCATTTTCTGAACATCAGCAAAAAACTAGTTTTGTCATCAGAAAACTGCTCTGGCCTGGCTTTTTAAACCTGGCCGCGGGCACCTATTGGAGAATTGATCAGAGATAACTACTTCTGACTTTAAAAAAGTCATGTAGTAAAGTAAAACAGCCAGCCCCGAAAGAGAGGCAGAAGCTCGGGTCTTGTTTATTAACAGAGCTGGCAGGTGACCGAGGACCTCATTTTAATAACTGGGACACTCAGTGTGAAATGGTCTTGCAGGCAGCTTCTAAGAAACCTGTTTGTTCACTGTGTTTTTATCAGCTTGCATGTGCCATTCTGATCCCAAGAAAAACGGGCACAAATACAGGCAGATAATATCATGGCAGCAAAAAGGCACTTAGGCTGAAACCGCTGGAAGACTGAAGTCAATTCTAGGTCCGGGGATCCGGGAGGGTCTTAATTATACCGCGACAGACACACTGACATGTAATCCTAGTTTGAGTTCTCCTTTCATAGAGTCTACCATCTGCAGGGCTCTCCAGTCTCTGCAATACATAGAGCTGGAGTTAACTAGTGGTCCTACCACTTACCCGCATCGCTGCCACCTTGCAAAGGTGGCCCTCCCCCGCCATCTTTATTTAGCTACAAATTTCTCTTCCATGGAATCTACCTGCCATGCAGGCTGAGCCAGACCTGCACTGTTTGGTGGTTTCAGGACAAAATGCCAAAGGCATTAAGGCGAGCTACCTCCAACGAAAGCCGGTCCAAACCGCAGTGACACTTGCCCAGGGCCCAGGACAACACCTCCAGGGGAGCACTTGCCATGTCCGTCCGTTCTCTGTTGCCCTTACACTGACGGTGCTGCAAGTGTTCCTTACGTTTTCCTTCCCTTCCTTCCAGGGTACCCCGGAGGCTCCGGGCCTCCCACATGCTTTTCCCTCCACCTGGAGCAACGGGCCTGCTTCACTTGGCCCACAGGCTGTGTGAGGCTTCCACGTGGTCTCAGCACCCAAGACACCTGCAACTCTGTTCATCTTTCCAACCTGACTGGAAGCTCACTAAGCGCAGGAAACACCTTTCACACATTGTATATGTTAAATGCTCCCGAAAAAAATAACAGTAGCCTGATCCGCTTCTCTCAGGTGTTCTTCTTAACTGTTCCTCTGTTTTACATCTTTTTCCTAGATATATAGAAGTCTTTAACTGCTAATACCGCTGATGGCCTGGAAAAGCAAACACGCTCTGGCTTGCTGGAATTATCTCATTCTCTTTCAGTGAAATGAGATTGGAAACCTTAGAGGTCCTGTGCTGCGGAAACAGCATTAGCACAGTGTCACTCGGAGCTCCCGTCAGCCAGAGCTGGGACTCTAAATCAGTCAGCATGCCAAAGGAGACCCTTCTCAAGCACGCCCCCTGCTACGCCGTCCTGCCTCACACGGAAGCACAGGCAGGGAAGATATCTGTTTTGTTCTTTTTTAGTGTAACATACCTTGGTACCTATGAATCAGCCCCAGCCTACGGCCTATCCTATCGTCCAGACTTGGCCCCCTCTCTTTCCTGGATACCACCCGGAACTTCCACCTGTGCAGTCCTCCCTTCCTGTGAAGGCTGTGCATTCGCGGTTCTGTTCATTTTGCCTAAGCCAGATCAAGTGTTGCTGCCGTGTATTTGTCACTTCCGCCCTGCGCTCCCAGAGCACTTTGCTCTTGTCCTTATTACATATTTTCACCCTGCTGTACTTAGCTTAGCATCATATCATCTCCCCAACAGGACCGTGAAACCCAACAGGCAGAGGGCAGATGGTGTTTTTGACCCAGTATTTCAAGCAGTGCCTGGCGCTTCAAAGTTGCCTAACATACATTTGTTCAATGGAGAAGTGGATTGTCGTGCCTAAGAAATTCGAACCCATTCATCATGGTACAGTAGCAACGAAGGGGATATATGCAGTAGTGTCTCCTTTCTTAAGAGAAAGCACTGACGTGGGGGAAAAGAGCAAGGAGAGTTCAAGACAGTTCAGAAATGGTTCCAACATTCCAATGTGTCATCAAACACTGTCGGGGGCTGAGCTATGAAAACGTAACAGAGGGAAATCCCCATCGGTGTAGTTAGGTTTCACCTCCATCTACAGGTCGTCTCCCAAAGGCAGGAAGAGAAATGGGAAGCAATACCATCAAAGTGATGGGCGGCCTGGGCTTTGCCTGGATGCAGCCAGGACTCAAATTTCCTGCAAGTGCCATGAGCCCCAGGAAGCATTCATCACGCACCTCCCTACACGCAGGCGTTACTACGTACTGCGAAAGGAGGGAGAGAAAGAGATGCCAAGACGTCACCCCAATCCAGCTGCTGAGTGTCCACTCTTAATGCCTTCTAGCACCTCTGGAAGCCCTGTCTGGTATCCTTCCAGGCTTACTCACCTCCTCAGGGAAACCTCCACGCTCCACTCCTAAACCTCACTCCACACATAACCAATGCTTTCTCTCTCTTCCTGACGCTCTTTATCCAAATCTAGTACAATGTTTTGCCCTGTGTGTGCACCCCTCCCACTAGACTGTGGGCCTCTCATGGGCAGAAACATCATTTTCCATCTTTGTACGACCAGCTTCCAGCCCACAGGATTAATGGAAAGGAAGTGGTTGGTAAATGTAACCTGAATTGGTTCTAGTTGCTATGATCTCCTTCAGAAATTGCACCCATACCTTAAGCATCCTGTGAAAATGAGCCACACGCGACTGCGAACGCACTTTACCTCTTTGAGGACCAGCACACATTTGCCTGGTCCCACGGACTGAGGTAGCTCTGCGATTCTCCCCTTGTTTAGGTAAGGGCCTGAGAAACATCTGTGATTGATAAAAAGCTGAGGACAGCAGTATTTCCCATTGGCAGTACCTGTAAGGAAGAGTAACACAGCAGGTGCTTTAAGAACCAACAAAAAACTTGCTTAATACACTTAGTTGGCGAAACCACCCAGAGGCATACTGTCTTAACATCAGAACGTTTTATATCCCCAATAACATCTTAGAAATTCTGGTAACGTTTTCTACCCTATAAAAGAACTTTTCTGTTTATTATGCACGATTCAAAACACACACACACAAATGCAAAAATAGCTAAGTTATTTTTATAACTAAGTTATATAAAATAACTAAGTTATTTTAAGTTATTTTTATTTAAAATGCAAAAATAACTAATGATAACTAAGGTATCACTGTGCAGGGTAAGGATGAAAACCATCAGTTAGACAGCTAGGCTCCCCTGTGTGTCCTGCCCCAGAGACTCCTCCCTGAGGTAACCATGACCCCGCATTGCCATGGGTCATTCCCATGAAAATTGATAAAACTCAACCACACACATACATGTACGTGTGTAACAAGCAATGTATGTTTTTAAAGTATTCCATAAATGTTTTCCTGCAACATTTTGTTCAACATGAAGTTTCTAAGATCCACCCAATTGGGAAATGATCATCCTGAACATTCATTCACTTTTCAGTTCTGTATTACTTTACCGTATGTATATATCACAACTGAGTTTTCCGTTCTCTTATTGATGGACATTAAATTGTTTCCAGTTTCTCAATATTACTCATGGTGTCTTAATGAATACAACTACAAAAATCCACTCTGTTTATGAATAAGAGAGTCTTCCAAGTATATTTCAAGGGGTCTGCGTCCCTCCCGTTTTACTAGACCTGGCCAAATTGTTTTCCCAGTGACGACCCAAATTGATACTTGAATAAGCACTGTGTAGGAGAGCCTAGTAGGGGTTCCTAGCGTCCACATCCAGGCCAACCCTGGGCATTGGACAGCTTCTTCATTTTGCCAATCTAATGGATGTGATATGCTCTTTACAGTGGCTTAAGTTCACATTTCCCTCATTATTCTTTCAACTTAGAAAGTGCACAGGGCAAGTTGTTGGTCTAGTTGTGTCTCAAACTGTGGGGGAGGGGAAGGAGGATAACTAAATGGTAAGATATCACTCCAAAGCTTCTTGATGACTAAAAACACAGAATGTGGGTTCACTGTCAGCTAAGAGACTCATAGCTCTCCCACCATTGCTCTAAGCTAAGCTAAACTCACAGTGGTAGTTCTGTATAAAAACTATTTAGTTATAATTAAGATGGAAATTTACTAGTCCAGGAAGGTTTGTTATCATAGGACTTCAATTAAGAACCAACAGATATGGAGGAAGACATGTTATTTTTCTGGATATAAGACAAAAGGAGCAAAATAACAATCATAGACTCTGAAAGAGTGGCTGACACTCTTCTTTTAAAACCATTTTGAAGTTTGAATTCTTTACAACAGGCAAAAAAGTTAACTCCATAGCTGAAATGACATGGAAACTTTTTGATAGGATTACTCTACCCAGGCTTTTAGAAAAAAACAATTTTAGTAAGTCCACTCATAAAACTGCTCTCTTCACGACAAAGGTAACTTCAACTAACAGGATTTTTCCATGGCACATAGGTTTAATCCTGAAATTCAGAGGTTTCATTTTAGCTAGAAATTAGAATTCTTACTCAAATATATTACTTAATGTACAAACATGTCTGTAATCAGATTTGTGGTCGAAGGGCAATTCACATTTGTGTTTTCAAGTTTCTGTAAGATGCAGGACTTTATACATTGAAAAAACATATGTTATTCACTACCAGCTATTCAAATACAGAACATTTTAAGAAACAATTCAGAAGTCTGCAGGGACTTAAGCATTAATCATTAGTTTAAAAATGCAAGTGGAACTGGCATAAGATGTCAAAAAAGGAATGCCTAATAATGATATTTTCAATTGCTTTTTTTTCATATGATTTTTCAATGATACACAGCCTCAACTGGGCTCCTAATTTCCAAGGAGTACATAGACCGCTTTTCTGCAAAACCAAGAGGTTGTTTAGACCTACTGACCAAGAAACGGCAAAGAGGAGGCATGGAGAATTTAGCTTAGAATTTTTTTTTTTTTTAGAGTAGGTAGGTATCTGTTAATAAACAGCAATAGAAAAAAAATAGGCTTAAAGTTGATATATTCTCATATTGACCTAAAAATATATACATGTCTCCACTCATAGCAACAAACTGAGAAGGGACAGAGAGCCTTTAAATGGGCTCATTTACCTGTGGTGTCCAAGTGAGGGAATAAGCAAAGGTCATGAGGTATTTTGTCAGCAGGCATTGTGGATGGCAATCTGTTGATAAAGAAATAAAACTTTCATGGGTCACACACTTCAAAAGAAACCACAACATTCCAAAGTCATTTTATAACTTACAGCAACCATTAGGGAAATCTAAGCTAACATTCTAGTAGGATAGGATGTGTGCAATATCCTAGGCGCAACATCAGCAAGAACACATGACAAGATCATTTGGACACGTTGTTCCCAAATATTTGTAATAACCCTAAGGAACCTATGGAACAACTAACCCTCAAGCAACTGATCAGTGAGGTTTCTTCTAAGTCGCTCCTGGGCTGGTCTCTTGTTATAGAATTATTATTTCAGACACGAAGAAACATCAACTTACACTGCCTTCAATTAAAGTCAGACTTCTCTTCAATGTCTAATCAAAAACCACTTTCTGCTGACCTTTGATTTCTGTTGTCTGTGCTTGTGTGGCTCATGGTCACACTGAAAACAAGACCTTCAAAGAACACCTATGAAATGAGGATTCTTAAAATGTAAAGTACACTTACTCAAGGACAGAAGTCTATGTTACATAGTTTAGTAAAAAGTTGCTGAATAAATGTATCTATATCACAGTGACAAGTTACACTCTGGAGTAGAAATTCCTTCCGAAGCAGGCCCTGCATCCTGCACATAGTAAGTGTACAATAAATAACAGTAGATATATTCTACTATCATCTTCACTACTGTGCTGTGTGTTAACTAATAAAAACACCCATGCTTCCTATCTTCTATAAAGACACTCCACAGCTTACCATGTAATTTTTTGGGGAAAAAACAAAAACAACAAAAACAACTTACTGTTTTTCTGGTTGCACAACTGCAATCTTTCTCTTCTTTTGTGCTTTAAAATAGACAAAGAAAAAAAAGAAAATCAACTTTGTTAGCTAGATGGCAAAAGCATTTTTAAAAAATGACTTAGTGTAAAACTGTCAGTTTTAAAGTAACAATTTAAATATTGAAAAGTTATTTCATTCCTGCCACAATTTTATCTCACTTTCTTCTAGTATAAAATAGGCTTGACTTATCAGAAATGAAGTCTAAATAGAATTTAGTACATTTAATCTTATCACTACACTGTCTATTTTATTTTAAAATGTGATTTTAATAAGAAAGAAAAAGAGCACACATATTATACCTCACATGAACACACTTGGTAAGATAAATTGTTGCAAGCACGAATATCCAGATGATTTTTTTCCCACGGAAAGTGTGGTAAATCAAATAGTGTTATCGTAACAGCTACTCTCAAATTAGGATTACAAGCATGTCTTTAAAACATTTTATTATTGAAAGAAGGATTGACTTCTAGCAAATATGTCTATCAAATATTAACATAAACCAGCCAATCATAATTTTTTGGAACACTTTCAGCTTGTATTTATAACTGAGTAGAATCACCTTAACAAACAAGCCAGAGCTTCTGGCATCTATTAATTTTGGCACAGATAATCCTAAATCTTCCAACATAAGCATAAATTAATCCCAACAAAACTTCTAAAGCTGTCAAAGTTTGGTGGGTTTCGACTTAGAGTTTGCCTCTTCAAAGCAAAATGTATGTATGAGAAATGAAATAAAGCTAGAAATGAAATAAACCTACAAATAAAGCTAGAAATGAAATAAAGTTAGAAATGAAATAAAGCTAGAAAAAATTGGAGAAGTAGACACTCAGAGTTCATCCATTCTTGACTTCATTTAGTATTCAGTTCCAGTTTTACTATGAAAAAGTACAAACTTTGTGATCTCTAAGGTGAAAAATGAGTACAGAATAACTTGTCTAACTCAGGCTTTTTGCTAGTAAGGGTGGGGGTGTCTGAACTGTGTCATATTTTGGTAAGGAGCCAAACACCACGGGCCTGAACGCAAAATGCAAAAACAAAGAGGAAACATTATGTTCATATTAACCCAAATGTGATTTGGCTACAGAAACACGTGGAGAGAGGAAGAGGATACAGGAAAAGACGTTCTGCCAGAGGCACAACTAAAACACAAGTGACTGGGCCACAAACCCAGGAAGGACCTGACTGTTGGCCAGGCTGGCAGAGTGCCAAGAATGTGCATCAATTTAAGTGAGGAGAAAAGAAGAAAAAAAAAAGAATGTCTTTGAGACTGAAGTAATTGTCTTAAGCTCAAAACTTTAGAAGTATGTTTAAGCGAGGGCAAGACGTTACTCTCGTTGGATGAGACTCATTGAGCAGTCCAGTCTCCGGGAAAGAAGAACCCCTGAAAATCCACCTCTGTCTCCAATCTGAGCTACCTTCTTTATTTCACAGGGTCCCACCTGACTCGTGATAAATATCCAGCAGGAAGACTTCAGGTTCCCTTCAAAATCTACTGACGTTAGGGAATAAGAGTCCAACTGTGAGATAGCAATGTTCTGAGATTCTACGTAAGTGTACAACACAGGACACTTACTTAGTACACATACAGTGTACATGCTGGTGCACTGCTAGAAAGCAGTAAAGCTAGCACATAAAGTACATAAAGAAACTGAGAAATATTTAATGTCTTTTATAAAAAATTAAACCCCCATATCTTTAAGGACTCACAATTTTAAATAATATATTTGATACACCTTAGGGCAGAGTAATGGATGTCAAGACTTGTTAGGGCTGAAGATTTTTAAACTACCATTTCATGATAATGACCTACAACAACATATGTTAAAACACACTGTTGTATATATTGAAGTGTGTGTGCTGCTGGGTTGTTTAACTACTAATAGTGTTTCAATTCAGTATTTCTGCGATCAGAAGGATGTCATGTAAAGTACAGTTGAAATCTCACTGGTTGCTTAGTGTTAAGAGTAGTTAAGTGTTTATATCCCGATCAGTAAATGACAGGGACCAATGATGACCCTGTAGGGTAAACCTGATGAGAAAAAGTAGTCCTTTCTGAGGTATAACACAAAAATAGAGTAGTTAGCTTAACCTTTTCTATCAAAACAATGAACTGCATATAAAACTGGGAAGATTCCAGATATTGAATCTGTGCTTTCAACTGTCTCATCACTGTGATTTAATTTGTCAGCCTGTGAAATGCTTCCAAATATTCATCTCACGCAGACACTTAAAGGACAAATGAGATGAAAATATTGGTGCTCTATGGACAATCTAAAGCCTCTTTTTTTTCATTTTCACAACGTGTGCACACTATCGTTACAAAGCAGCCTATTCTTTCAGCCCAGTCCCCGATGTGACGCACCCGGCCCCACACTGGGCGATACTCACAGACTGTTTTGTGGGGCGTGGTCAGAGGGTACGAATTCGCTTCACACCAGCCCACGGGGAAGATGTCCATGGATTCCACATCAACAATAAACTCTGGAGCAGGAGTCTGCAGACCTGCATTGGAAAGTCAAGGCGACAGGTACAAACAGGTTTTACCCACAAAGACACTGAGGAAGGAAGGAAAATACCTGAGATTGAACGTTAAACTCAAAACCAACAGTAGTCTTAACACAGATGGGCCTGAATTCTAACAGAGCAAGAGCAGAAGGGGTCCAAACAAAGTGAGGGTTTGGAAGAGAGAGGTACTCCCCACTGACCACGGGAGGACGACGTAGCCTGGGCACAACTGGCCTCAGAGCCAGAAAAGCTGGAAGAGGGAACAAGTCTCCTTTCCTAGGAACAGCTCGGAAACAAAAGACTGTGGCTGAACGTGCGGTGGGGCCGCAGGGCACCCGCTTCACCCAACCTCGAGGAAAGGCCAACCTGCCACCGAGGCAAGTGCAACATCGCTGTCCGAAGGGACTTGTGGGCCCCTTCACGCGGGTGATGAGCGGTGAACATACACGACACAAATTCTCTAGCGAACGTGTCCCCGTAGCAGTGGGACTGGGGTTATGTATTTCGAGCTCAGTCTGTGGCCAGCAGACTTTTGCCACGTGTCACAGAAAAGTCACGTAGGGAACACTGTCTTTTGAATGGGGTCTGCCTCCCTATCACCTCCATCATCATAATAATGACCTGCGAGGAATCAGCAGCGCAGCTGAGACTCGAAAGAGAGACCAGATCTGGACAGAACATCAGCTCAAGTCTCAAGGAGCTCTGGCTACTGACAGCATACATTTGAAACCCAGCAAACCAGTGCAAGGAAGAAACGTCTGAACTGAATTTGAAGAAAACGACTGAGTCAATAATTCTGAAAAAAAAAAAAAAAAGAAAAAAAAAGAAAAGAAGAAAAAGAAAAACAACCGGAAAACCAAACACACACTCTGAGGAAAGACACTTTTGCATCAAGAACCAAAGGACTCTGAACAGACTCGCTGGCTCGGAGCCCTCAGCGCGCTCCGCCCCGGTGACCGGACTGAGGACCACGACGAACATGGCCCCGAGGAAGCCGTCACGCGTCCATGTCATCGCACGACGGGATGACGTTTGAATCCAACTTCCTCAGGCTAAACACCCGCAAACACAAACTGGTCCAACCCTTCTAACTCTGGCCTTGGCTAGTTACAGTGGCTCCCCACCTCTTTTTATCATCAAGTAGAGGTTGTGAAAACGGAGCACGTTGTTGGACACACGCAGGTTCCCAATTGAGGGCTAAACCAATAAAAAGTGTACAAGGTGGCCCCAACACTCTCCCAGCAGAGGCCTACACACACATATCATCATCACCATCGGTCACTTTGAACTTTTGTTCTTAAAGAAAGCAATTACTGGTGATCAAACCTTCCTTTTTTTGCTTAATTCTCCTATAATGTAAGAGATACATCAGCTAAACGAATGAAAGCAACTTGACAGGGATTATTTTTCAACATACCTAAACGAACAGAAATTGCTTCTGTATCACACGACTGAAGCGGGAAAATGAATAAACTGACACCTTATCCAAAATGGAGGCTAAACCGACGCTCCTGCACGTGACTCAATATGCACTACTGACCCCAACCGGAAGAGACCCCAACAGGAAGAGCCGTACCTTGCATCTCTGACAGGACGTGATGCTACTTTACTACCTCAACAGGAGAAAGGGTCCTCCTCGCCCAGTAACAGCTCAGCCAATGGGAGACCGTCATGACTCAGCCAATGAGAAGTCACTATACTTTGGACTTTCAGTGGCCTCCAATGAATTCTTTGTTTACAACAGCCTCTCCCAAGTCCCGTCAAAGTCCGTAAAAGATTATGTCTCTCCTTTGTTTTTGGACTTCCCTGGTTCACTATTACATCGCGTGTCCTAAGTGGCAAATCTTTGTTGTTCTCAAATAAACCCATTGTGCTGGAGAAATGGCTGGCTGTCTAATTGTTTAAGGTCAATACACCCAATGTGTAACCTGTTTGTCAGAGAAATCAAATAAATAAGACGTCCCAAACAAACAAAAGGTAAAATAAAATAAATAAATAAATAAATAAATAAAAATAAAAAATAAAAAAATAAAAAATAAAATAAAAAATAAAATGCTACCTTTCAACTTCAAAAAAAAATAGAATGCTGAAAGAAAAGGATGTTAATTTTTTTAAAAAGTAGTTGAGAAATAGCAGCTGTTTTTTTAGTTATGATATTCAATAAAAGTAAAATTAATTTTTTCCTAAAAAAAAAAAAAGAAACTCTCCAAGTAAAATGTGGAGGTGATATTTCTTGTCCTGAAAGGGTAGTGATTCCCTAGCGAGTGCAGTCAGGAGGGCCATGGGGCTGTTGCCCCATGTCACAGGCCTGTTCTATTTTCCGACTCACAAAAATAGCCTGTTTCTTAGCTACTCAACTATTTTGTTAACAGGCTGAATTCATCCACTGTATAGATAGATAGATAGATCTGTATAGACCTGTATAGATAGATCTGTATTTCCCGATTTGTGTTTGGATACAAATAAGATTTTCAAGGTCAAAGTAGTACCTCAAAAAGAAGCTATAAAAGTGAACTTTATGGCTTATTCCTTCCTGAATTACAACTTTGTCTTCCAATGTTGGGCTAGTTCAAAAATCACATCATATTAATGCTTTAATATATACGCTTCTGTAACAACGTATACATTACTATATTTCTGTCTTGACAGCACTTCACAATTCTTCCATCATGCTTTCCATCCAGTGAAACAAATATTTATGAGCTACAATGTCGGCTGCCATATACTCAAGAAGGGTATAGTCCTGCCTTCCTTTTGCCCCCAAATCTGGCCAACTAAAGTATGTATTAAACAAGAACTAATGGAAAAGTGGGTTATTTACCATCCAGGGAAGTTTTCCTGACCCTGAAACTTTTCCAATCCTCTTCTGAATGATGGGTGCCGATTCTTTATTTCCCTTTATCAACTTTATGAATCTAAATACATCTGGCTGGACTTAGAATAGTCTTTTAAAACATAACCCCATATTTTCTGAGATTAGAGACCCAGTAGCTTACAAAATAATCCATTAAAAATGTATGCAATGTTGTTTTCTTGATTATTCTACGATTGCGCCAACTGCAAAGCTAGATGTTCCACTGAGGCCACTGCAATATTATCACTTCATAGAAAAATCTCTTATGAACAACACAAGAACATGCTCAATCTCTTGAGTATGTCTCAGCTGCGTCAAGTCAACATGGGTCCTACTTAATTCATTCTTATCCAGAACCTTCATTTCAAAAACTAGCAGGAAGCCTAAATTTCCATCTATGGGGAAGAATTTAAATTATTGCACATCCATCGGATGGAATGTTCTGCCACTGTAAAAAAAGTATGAGAAGCCTCTTTATATACTTACATGTAAAGGCATATACGGATTGTTAAATAAATACACGGTATCCAGCTGGGTACAGAACAGTGTGTATATATAGTGTGCTATCAACTGTTTAAAAGTGGGGGAAATAACATATATTTATATGTGCATGAGATAAATCTGGAAGGAAATACAAAATACCAATACAGCAGGTGTCTGCTGGAAAAAAAACTGAGTGGCTGTGAGCTGTGGGGACATGAGTAGGAGAGAGAATCTGACGAAGGATACTTTTACATATTGTTGGCCATTGCGAATGAATTATCTATTTTACAGTCACAACTCACTATCACCACAATAACAACACAACACAAGTTATTCAGAGAAGAAAGGGGGAGTCTCACATGTGACTACGGTATTGCCACAGAGGTCAGATTAATTAACAAGGAACAAGTTGCCTTAAAAGGAAACAAAGCTAAACTATGAATCATGTCACTGCTAAGAGGAGAAATACTTTCCATTCTCACAAAGCAAATGTACAAGTACATAACTTTGTAAGAATCACTTTGGAACCTTAAAGTAGTTTTGCAATTTGCTGTATTCTGAGACTTTGTCCCCAGACAAGCGGATACCATCCATTTCCACAAAGTTCCACATGCCCTTCTAATTGCAGAGACAGTATCACGGTTTAATGCAGCAGATGACTGGGGCGCTGCAAGAGAATCAGTGACTTGTTCTATTCAGAAAGTCAGGATGAAGGAAAAAAGGAGATGGCTTGTGATGATGCTGAAGTATCTTCTTAGAAACACAACCCTATCAAGCTCCTAATGTGACATAATTGCTCCATTCCCAGCAAGTTAAGGAAGAGAACACGCATGAGCTAGCATGGGGGTGGGGGACGAGAGGCAAGAGGGACGTGAGGGGAAAGGTCTGTAGAAGGTAAATGATTTTCACTGACTCCAGTAACAGAATCGGAACAATCCCTGCATCTCCGTTACAAGTAGGGATGACAAAAATGGTGAGAGGTATTTAAGGAAACAAGTTAACCTTCATGTCTTAAGGAAACAAGTACCCTCATTAAGAGAAAAAGGTCACCCCAAATTGTGATGGGCTCAGTGTATGGTTCAAAGGTAAAGCACTAGAAGAATGAAAAGCTAGTTGATTAGCCGTGAACAACCAAGACCTGGATGCTGGAAACCCCTCGGGCCATCTGTCAGGCTTCTTCCTTTCCATCTACAGGTGCCTGTCTCGGAATAAGATTTTAGAGTATCCCCTTGTCAGCTCTGGAGCTAAATTCCGATGGAATAAAGACAGGAGCAAAACTATGGCTGGCAAGATCAAGACATGACAGAAAACAGATAACCTAAAGGAAAACCACAGAAATGCCATTAAATGTGTATGTGGAGAGACAGAGAGATACACTCACAGAACTGCAAATACTTACAGCACTTACTATAAGTCAGACACTTTTCCAAGTGTTTAATCCTCACCAGAACCCTAAGAGTTAAGGACTGTTTTCATCCCTATTTTATAGATGAGTAAACTGAGGCACAGAAAAAAGATCAAACAGCCAGCAAGTGGAAGATCCAGGATTCGAACCTAAGCAGTCTAGCTCCAGAGCCTTAGAAAGTTTTTGAAGCAGGCAGTTTTCCCTCTGTCTCGTTTCAGTTTCTGGTCTGTCTAGCATCTGTCCCATTTCCCCTAGGGTCCCCCATCCCTTGTGCAGAATTCCATGATGAGGCAACCACTGCCTCCTACCACGGAAGGGGGAGGAGCCAGATTACTCTACCTGCAAGCAGATGTTGTCAGGCTCAGGCCTCTTGAACGAGAACATGCTTTACTTTGGTTCCTGCTGCAAAGCCTTCTGGAGCTTCCTGTCAAAAGCCTTCCCCCCAAATGCCCATTTTGTGCAAGACAGTCAGAGCCCGCTCTGTTGCTGTCCACCAAGAAGCTGTCTGACCCCGCATGGGCTTTGGGGACAAAACATATCGGGGAGTATGAAAGACCTGTTCCACGGAGAGCTCTCACAGTGGGGCCACCTGCTTTAACTCTGCAGGAAATGCTGCTCCCATGTGACTGGTCGAAGCAGCTTCTCCAAAAATGGTCTTGTGCAGGCCATACCTCTTTTTAAAGGTTTTTAAAACCGCCCACTCCGGCTTGAAATGTAATTATTTTCATGTTTGCAGTTTCCTTTGTTTCATTTTTGTAAGTGTCTGTGAAATGCTCATCCACCATCTGAGTTTTTCACAAATTCCGCGAAGGCTTAAGGGGCCGTTTTCTGCACCTGATCTGCTAAACCTAAGAGGCTGCCTGACACAGGTTTCTTTGAACCATGCCACACTTGGCACCTTGGATCGCCTGGAGTCCTTTAGACACCCGAGTGCATGGGGAGGGTGGGTTTAAAAAAGATCCCCAGGCCCTACCCTAGGGGTGCTGTAGGTCTGTGGTAGCCCTAGGAATGTGCATCTTAGTAGGCAAGCCTTGCCTACTAGTTATAATGTGGAAGATAGTTCCCTAGAACTGAACCAAGCATACGAGAAAACTGACCAAGGAGTTTTTTCATTGTAGCTTACAAGTATAAAATACCTCAGCGTTGTCAAATTCAGTTCGCAGAATAGCAGTTCCTAAGGGGCTGCTGTGTCCTAAATCGCTTTCTGGTTCACGAATACAGATTTTATCTCCTCCTCAAGTCTATCCAGCAAGCACTGCGTGAGCAAAGTGTACAGAGCTCATGTACAAACTCCATGCTGTGTGATAGGCAAAGGCAGGAAGCACAGCTCTGTGTAATGGCCCCCAGTGCCAATGTCAACATCAGGACGTGTACAGACATGCTAAGCGGGGCACAGGGACATGCAGGGAGAAGTTGAAATGAAGTTTTGCTCATCACCACCTCCGCTTCCTGGGCCCTTCCTACTACTGCATGCCAAACACAACTCTGAGTCCTTTACAGACATGAATCTCCTCAGTCCATCTCCACAACCACCCTACAAGGTAGAATCCGTTATTATATAATTTTATAGAGCTGTACAAATAATACGGAATATGTCTTTTCTTTGTCAGAAATGCAAGCAAGCTGTTTGAATGTGAGGAGCAAAGGAATGATGACAGTTTGCAAAGCCAATGCTTAGCGCCCCGTGGACACGGTAGAGAAAGCAGTGAGGAGACTACTGCGATCCTAAGAGTAAGGGATGAAGACCTAAACTGGAGTGTGGCAGTGAGAAGAGACAGGCAGAGATGAAGAGGGGGCCCCGAGGCCCTGACCTGACTCCCTAGTCATGGGGTCAGTGGGGGAACAGACAAAAGTTATCCTCGAGTTTCTTTCTAATGTGGATGACTTGGCGCTTTCTAACTGGGGTAAAGTAACTGTCAGGTGGGAAACTCGAGGAGAAGAGCAAATGCAGGGGCCACAACAGTGACGTCTGGTCAGGAAATTATGTCCACACGCAGTGCTTTGTGGGTAGATGAAAATGGGAGTTCTGAATGTGTTTCCTGTGAGTGGTGGGTATCTAGATTTGTCAACACAAAATTGCTATTTGAAGTCACAGAGAAAGATGAGATTATACGGGCCCTAGGGAAGAAAAGGACTTTGAAGAATTCTGACCTTTACATGTGAGGAAAGCAGAACAAAGATGAAACAGAGAACACTCATCTAAGGAAAAGCCACTGGGGAAGAGAAACCTGCCCAGCCAGTATTCTGGAAAAGACAGAGGGGAGACTTTGAAGGAGGGCTCGACGTAGGTCAAATGCTGCAGAGAGGAAATGGGACGGAACCAACCCAGAGATAGAGAATTGTAAACAATTGTAGAGAAACTTACAGAAAAAGAAAACATCCTCAGTAAAAAACAAAATCCAACCAACCAAAGCAAGAGATGGAGAATAGCTATTAACCTTCTTAAGGAGAGAAAGAGAAAACTGAATATTAAGGGGAAAATGGAGACAGAGAAGGGAATTACTAATGGAAAGGGTATGCTACCTGCCCTATCAGGTACACTACACATGCCCTCACTACAGAATACGCCTGTGTTTACCCACTGCTGACCCCAATGTATGAGGGAGCTAACAAGGCATGTCTTATATTGTTACTTAATTTTTTAAATGATATTTATTGTTTATCAGCTACCTTGATGAAAATCTAAGATCTTGTATATTCTGTTTTCCACAAAGCCAAGTTTTCTTTTACAATTAAATAAAAAGATGGAATGCTGTTTATGACTAATTGGCTCTCAGCATCCTTTCCCAGCCCTCTCTGCCTGCAGGATAGAGATCTGAAAAAATTAAACTCCCAGACTCCTTTGCACGACAGAGTACTGGGTTCAAAATAGGTTCCACTAATGGTATCTACTCTTGGGAGCTTTAAAGGATAAACTAAGGCAGAGGCGAGCTTCTAGGTGTTGTTACTGCTGGCAAACAAGGTCACAGAGACTGTTATCAGCTGGACTTGGTACTTCCATTTCTATTCATAAGCTTCAAGGGTCTCTCAAGTTCCAGTGCTTCCTCACAAGCTTTGTAGTTGTGAGAGGGGGGCTAGAGCCAGTGGTGGGCCAGTGATCGAAGCTTCCTGTCCATGGCAGTCAAAGTGGCCTTACAATGAGGAGGCTGGGGGTGGCCTTATGACCTCTGTCCTTTAGCCCTTCAGTGACGTCACTATAGGCACTTCGTTTCCTGTTATAATCCTTTCCTGCTTGAAATACCTACCATGCTTTCTGGACTGCTACTGGGGCAGAAATGGATGCTACCTCCAGTTTCTAAGTTCTTTTGACCCTAAAAACTCATCTTCACTACTAAATGCTGAAACTTATAGCCTGGCGTTGAGCTACTTATCAGAGTACATTGCATTTTGCTGCCCCCACATTCCAAGAAAATCAGAGTTCTGAGCCTCGACAGGCCTGAGGGGCTCACTTTCGACTTGATTTGAGCATCTAGAACAGTGCTGTACAAAACAAAAGGGTCGAGAGGTTCTGTGTCCAAAATAGGAATCACTAGGCTCAGGTGACAATCGAGCACTTGCCTGAAGATAGTGCAAGTGAGGAACTGTAATTATAACAATTTTAATTGATTTAAAATGAAATAGCCACATATGGCTAGAAGCCACACAATGGACCGCACATGAATTCCAAAAAGGTCCATCCAAGAATTGCTTTGAAAGAGCCCGGGTATCGTCTGAAATTGCAACAAAAATTGTATACGTGTGCAAATGCATTTTTCTGAGTGTCCACAGCTTTCATCAGAATCCCACAGTGGTCTGGCCCACCACAAAAGTAAAAAAATGTTCTGTGACTGGGGACCATGCTAGCCGTGCCAGCATTTCTCAGTTCTAATAAGATCACCTGGTCCAAAGTAGATTTAATTTTCCAGGAATCTGGTACAGGAACGAGCTAGGCCCTTTATCAAAACACTTTTGCATGCCAACCGTGGTTTTGGCCTTCATCCTTATGCCTCACATGGAATTAATTTTGGCCACCAGGAGCTCAGGCACTAAAATCCATTAACCATACTTAGTATGTTATCTCATTCATTCACTTACTCATTTATTCATTCATCAAATATTTGAGAGTCTACAATGTACAGAGGACAAGGAAGGCAGGAAGCCAGCCAGTGCAGGTCCCTGGACCCAAGACAGAATGGAGTGGAGGCTGAACTGAGAAAAGATTGGTTGAAAATCTAAGAAGCAGTTAGATCTCTAAAGCCCCTACCATTTCTGCACAGCCAGGTGACGCCTCCACCCATGCTGATGACTGCAGGTTTACCCTCTAGAAAAGATTAATCAGAACAAGTTAGAATGGACAACACCATGCGACATCTGAGAATAGGGAAAAGACAAAAGCACAGAACAGGATTATGTGAAAGTCCAAGCACTAGAAGTAAAAGGCATACACCCTTCCACCATCACTCCCAACCACACAGCTGTAGCTGGGTTAAGGCACTACTAGTCACAAGTGAAGAGGGCAAGAAGATGGTCCCTGTAAGCCTGGCCCTGACAGGGAAGTAACACTGCAACGTGCTGTGCTATGTTCCGAACTTAAAGGACACCTGAAACTTAAAGCGAGTGGAGAAAAGGAAACCAGAAGAGGACCACGTGCCAAGCCTGTCTTACTGTAGCCATGAAGCTGAGAGAAAGTCACACACTGCCACGAGACAATTCCAGAGTGTATGCATTTCTTAGGGCAAAAGAAGAGCTCATACCCTTCCTTGAATTGTTACTGCATCTTGTGTTTAAATACCTACTCTGAAATTCTACAAAAAGCACAGACATAGCTCATGATGGCTATCACCTGTGGAAACCACACCCTGCATGTTCTGTGCTTATAGATATGGAATGTGAAGTTCATGGGCAAAGGATGCAATTCCCAGACTCTAAAAAGCTGCTGTCCAAAACTATACCCAGCACAGATCCACAGACTGAAATTTGCACAGTATGTTCAACAAAATGGAACTGGGTAACACCGGGCAAAAACATTCACCAAGAATGCTCCGTCCTCCGTCTGTTTTCATTCATAACAGCTCCCAATTTTCAAACCACGTTTTGGTCCTCACATTCTAAAGATCTCTATAAAAGTTACTGCAGTGGCCACAACTAAGAGAGCTAAATCGCTTAGCAGAAATGAAGCCTGGTAGACATTGTAACTTTTTTAACAGGAAAGGAATATCTGCCTCAGCTAAAAGGCTAAAAAAATGCATATTCGGGTTATGGAGCATATCCCATCTCTTCTGAATGGGCAAAATAATATTAATAAGAATGGGTATTAAGAGAAACCAAGGAAAGCAATGCAAAGATGCAAATGTGCTGAGGGTGAATGGAACACCCAGCCCCCATTTGTCCCATAAGCAAATGATCTGAAATGAGTGGGAGGTGACTGGCATTGTGAGAATGCAGACAGACGTACCAGCCTGTGTGGGTGCAAAGCTACAGGTATTAAAACTGAAGGCAGTTTATACTCAACAATGGTCATAACTGTAGATACGATTACGTAAGCAGAATATTTCCAAATGAGAAAGCTTTAATAATGTCCTTTCCAAAACACAAAGCCCCATCATCGCTCACTATCAGCAGCTGGTGAGAGCTTGACATTCTTTCCAAATATGCGCCTAAAATACTACTGCACTAATCTCATATTTTTTCTTTGCTCCCCCTTCAATATCAGCTCCTTTATGGACACTTAAAGAACTATCTGACTTGAAGAGAAGTTAAATATTAAATAAAAATGATCATTTTAATGACCTAAAAGTGGTCGATTAGCCATGTGTTGAAAATAATTCAAAGCAATTTAGTGCACAAAACTAATTAATAAATTGTTATGAAGTACTTTATAAATTTGAAGTGTCAAATAAATAGTCTATAATCAGCACCAGCGTCATCATAAAAATACTCTGACAGTCACAAAGTGACCATAGTGAATCTGTAACAGTTTGTCCTCAGGATGGAAGAAAGAAAATTCTATACACATAAAACTGAAATAATGAGACTTAAGTGCCAGTAAGCTTGCTGTCACCTCAAAAGGTAAATGTTTAGTAAGGGCCAAAAACAAAACAAAATCCAAGCCAAGTTCAAGGAAACTGAATGGAAATTTATTTTATTTGATGAGACAAATGCAGAATTTTGACCCATAATTCCAGGTGGATAATATTCAACAGATTGTTGAAATATTTTTCTGTTAATACATAAGATCTGGAAAAATGGCCAGTTTACTTTCTGATCTGCTTCCTGGTGCTAACTAATTTTCATTACTACAGGATGATGGCACTCTGGAGAATAAAAAAAAAAGAGTTGCCACGAACTGACTTACATTTCTTTGCTATAGAAACCAGAAATTTATATCCAAAGAAAAACAGTAACAAGGAGACAAGACTGTTGAAAATGTCAAATATACACTAAATATTGCTCATCATTCTTTTTAAGAATTGGGAAGCTGTGGGGTCTGCTGAATTAAGCAACAAAGAAGACATCGAGAGCAATGAAATTGAACCTCAGGCGTATCTTAATGACTTAGTTGGTTTCTCCTTCTGTAAAACTCAGGACACCCTTCCTGCTGTCTGTGTTAGGTAATTAAGAGCTGTGAAGCACTCTGGAAGTACAAACTGCTAAATAAATTAGGACTGCCAAAGAATTTTCACCATAATGTGCTAATAAATAATCATGACGAAATGTGGGCTTTGAACTTCACCATTCTTGTTTTCAAATTAATAATGCAAACCAGACTCCGATCTCGTAGTCTGGCTTGGCATAACGTTAGGTAGCAAATCCAAGTGAGGGATCCGAAATCACAGAAGGGATCCTGTTTTTCCAAGAGCAGTTGACCCAACTTTACATGTCGTAATGCAAATAAGTTCACGTTCTTATTCCTGTAGTCCCAGAAATTTCACCGTTATACCTGTGTCTTTCTGCATTTTGGCTAATTCCAACTGGAGTCCATTCTACTTGAAAATCCACTAAGCAATCAACTTTTTGAGAATTTCCTCTTATGTCAGATTGGAATTCCTAAACCATAGTAATGTTCTAAGCTATTTTCTGGGAATTCATGACAGTTATGACATTTAGCTAAAGTCACTGCTCTCTCCACTTCCCACACTCTTAGACCATAGCATTGATAAGATGGTAGGTCTATCGAAAAACTTTGAATGCTTTTCAGATTTGCTGACTGAGAAAATAAGGATGAAGATATTAGCAGCAATTCTATGACCTTCCAAACTTCTATTCCAATGATGGCATGAGCACGTTATAAGATTTGAAATATGGACCCGGAAAGCTGACATTATTTTATTATTCACATCTAGGTCTTAATGTTTTTCCACATACATTTGAAAAATAACTACTGAAAAACAAAGAAGCAAACAAACAAACAAATCCAAAGAATTTTAAATCACAGAAAGATGGGAAAACTTTAGAAAATAAATTCATTTTCATTCTCTCTCACTGAAAATATAACATCTAGAAAACACAGTCTTCTTCTATCTAAATCCACAATCTGATCAAGGTTCTGCTTACAGAGTACGTTGTTCTGTGAATTCTCTGTACAGGTATAAATAAAATGTAGTTATAATGAACAGTTCAAACACCATCAAACAAACAAGCCTACATATATCCTGTTTTTATAATATATTTGGGGAGAAAAGTCCTCTCCAGTTACTATTTTAAGGAAAAATTAAACATCTACAAAAGAAACCAAAGTAAAGGATATTATTCACATCAAAATGCAAATATATAATTCCATCCTCATAATAACCGAGACCTCAAATACCAGTTTTAGTGACTCGTATTAATTGAATTGTGACATTAGCTTTTATAATCATTGATGTCAAAAGACCACGGTGTTCCAAACATAATTATCACACCAGCATCTCATTTCATGAAATTACTAGTTAAGAGGAGAAAGCCTCTGAAGGAATTTGTATTTGATTAGTTTCACTTATTTAAGAACACTGAATAATTTAAGATCTGTTTAAATAAAAGGGGCACTTCTGAGAAGTGCTGGAGTCTTCTGTACCTTGCCCTTTCCGGAAGGACCCTACATGCTCCAGAATGATTACTAACTGTGCGTACCTTCCAGATGAAGCCACATCAGCCTCCCCTTCACACTGACGACAGAGGCCACGCAAAGTTCTCCTGGATTCCTGGGGTTCACGGCTTCGAGTTTCATGTTCTTTGTGAAACCCCGACTGAATGATGTCTGAAAGAGAGAACTGACACTGAGCCAGCAGGTACCACAACAAGCAGCAGGCAGCAACAGGGCCAGCCAGCTGGCGAAGCAGAAATGCGCACACACTTTAGCACACATGCACGCACACAGACCTTATTTAGAAGAACAGGCTTGTTCACGGGTTTGTCTTTCCTGCCACCCAAGAAGAAAACCACCATGCCTGCTCCATTTGTGTCCCAGAAATTAGAACTCTGTTTGGCACACGGCAGGTGACTAGTAATACATGTTGAGTGAGAGAATGAACACATTCTCTCTTCCTTACTACTACAGAATCACTGAGATCATTTCTTCTACTTCCCCATCTTCCTCACTAACATCAGACTTGGGCATATTTGAGGAGTATTCACCTGGCATCTTCCTGCAGCCTGAAGAACGGCCTTTACCATTTCTTTCAGTGCAGGTGTGCTAGTGATGAATTCCCAGAGGTTTCTTTTATCTGAGATTGTCTTTTTTTTGCCTTTGTGCTTTTTGCTTCTTTATTTTTATTTATTTTCTAAATTCACCTTTTACAAATGTACATGTAGGAAAATTCACTCTTCTTGGAGCACAGTTTTATGAGGGTAGGGGACAATCGCATGGCTACAACCACAATCCAGACACAGAACATTTCCCTCACGTCCAAAACACCCTTGTATCATCTATTCAGTAATCACTTTCTTCCAAAACACTGACCTATTTTCTGTTCCTCTAATGCCGCCTTTTCCATAAAGTCATATAAATGCACTCCGTAGCCTTCTGAGTCTGTCTTCTTTCACTAAGCAAGTGGTTTTGAGAGTCTTCCATACTATTGCACTAATCAGTAGTTTGTCCTATTTAACTGCTGAGTCATTTATGTAGATGTACCAGTCAATCCATCCACTTACCAGCTGACACACATCTGAGTTGTTTCCAATTTGGGGCAATTGTGAATAAAGCCTCTATAGACTATAGACATTAAAGCACAAGTTTGTGTGTGAACATAAGTGTATGAGTCAGCTCCGGTTGCCATAACAAAATGCCATAGGCCAGATGGCTTAAACAACAGAATTTCATTGTCTCAGTGTTCTGGAGGCTAGAAGTCTGAGATCAGGGTGTCAGCAGTGTCAGTCCTTCTGAGGCTACTTTCCTTGGCTTGCAGACAGCCATGTTCTCTTTGTGTCACCGCATGTTCGTTCCCCTGTGCACGTGATCTGTATTTTAATCTACTCTTCGTAAGAGGAAACCAGTCAAATTGGATTAAGTCCCACTCATATGACCGCGTTTTACCTTAAACACCTCTTTAAAGACTCTAACTCCAAATACAGTCACATTCTGAGGTCCTGGGGGTTAGGATTTCAAATATGGATTTTGGAGGGACATGATTCTATAACATTGTTTTCATTTCTTTAGAAATAGGATTGTTGGACCATATTGTAAATGTATGTTTCTTAAAAAATAAAAATTAAAAAAAACCTGCCAAATTATTTTCTAATATACCATTTTGCATCCCCAACAGCAGTATGTGGAGTTCCAGTTGCAAACATACTCACCCACACATGATATTCCCAGTTTTTCAAATTTTAACTATTCTATCAGGTAAGTCTAATGGTATCTCATTATGGTTTTAACTTGCATTTTCCCTATGACTAATGATGTTGAGCATATTCTCACATGTTCCTTTGTCATTAATATACGTATCACCTTTGGTGAAGTGTCTGTTTTTAATCTTCATTCTTGAAGTATATTTTTATTGGATATAGAATTTTAATGTTTTGTGTTTTTTTTCTTTTGGAACTCTAAAGAAGTTGGTTCAGTATCTTTTGCCCTCCATTCTTCCTGATAAGAAGTTTGCCATTATTCGAATTGTTGTTCCTTTATTTGGAATGCATTGTGGTTTTTTTTTTTTTTTTTGGACGCTTTCAGGATATTTTCTCTTTATGTTTGGTTATCAACAATTTCACTATGGTGGGTTTCTTCAGGTATGTGCTCCTTGGGGTTCACTGAGATTCCTAAATCTGTAAATTTAGATCTTTCAGCTACTTTGGTAAATTTGGGGCCATTACTTTTTCTTCTTCTAGTCTCCATGGCCACTTCTTCTGGGTCTTCAATTACACATGATATTGCCCCTCAGATTCCTGAAATTCTCTTCATCTTTTCCCCCAAACCCCTGCCAATCTTTTTTTCCCTCTCTGTTCTTCAGACAAGATAATTTCTAGCTTCAAGGTCACATACTCTTTCCTCTGTCATCTCTATTCTGCCAGTAAGCCTTTCCAATGAATTTTCTTATTTCAGATATTGTATATTTCAGTTTTAGAATTTCTCTTTTTTATACTTTCTGTTTCTGTTCTGGCACTTCCTATCTTTTCATTTATTAAGAAAACACTTTCCTTTACATCAATACTTCTCAAACTTTAGGGTATACAAGAATCACCTGGAGAGCTTTTTAAAAACACATACTGCTGGGCCTCACCTCAAAGTATGTGATTCAGTTGATCTGAGGTGAGGCCAGAATATGTACTTCTGACAAGTTCCCAGGTGATGCTGAAGCTGCTGGCCTAAGGCACACACTTGGGAACCAGTGTTTTTCACCACTGAGCTTAGTTATAACAGCAGCTTTAAAATACTTGTCTGCTAATACAAACATCTGGGTCATGTTGGGTTTGGTCTCTGCTGATTATCTTTTCCACTAAAATGAGTCTGATTTTCCTATTTCTTCAGGTTTTGAGCAACTCTGGATTGAAATCTGGATGTTTTAAATGTTTTGTCATAGAAACCCTGCGTTATGTTATATTTCTCCCCTGTTTTAGCAAGCAATGAAATATACTTGAAATATGCACTCTGTCTCTTGAGAAGCAGCTCAAATCTCAGTTCAGTTCTTTCATGCTTAGATGTTAGGCTGCTTGGAGTTTGCCTGGCATATGGTTCAGGGATCAGCCAAAGATTCGGCAGAGTTTATACAGAATTTGTGGTTCCTCCTTCTGGCTCTCCCCCATCTGTGACTTCCCTCACTTTCCCATAGCTGTGGTTGCCCAAATTCTGTCATCAGGTTCATCAGACCAAAATGATTATAAATTTTACATCACCGTTTTAATCATCCCCTATGTTGTCAACTGTGGTTGACCTCAGACCACAAGTCTGAAAATATTGAGATGACCACCCCAAGCTCTTCCTTTCTTCTAAACACCTGTTCCCCTCGAGAATCTGCCTACTCTTGTTCATTCTGAACATTCTGTAGTTGTTTTTTATTCTGCCCAGAGTTTATAGTTGCTATCTGTGGGAGGATCAATTCAGTATGAGCTTAGCCAATACTGGAAGCAAAACTCCTTTCTAAAGAAATATAAATAATATAAAATTTTCCAAAATCACCTACTACTATAAATTTTAACCAGACATTTCAATACTGTATAAATATATCTACTTTGAAATATATAAACTGAAATAAACAAGTTCTTGTAAGTAAGATTATATCTCTATGTGACTCGTGGAAGGAAACCAAGGTAATTCACATTTACCTGTCTTTTTATACACATTAAGTTGAAATGAAAGTGTATCTCTATATACACAGAATAAAATTATCCAATGTATGTTAAGTAACCAATTTGCTCCTTTCCTTTATGTTCCTTCGGAAATAGAAATCAAAGCTATTCTAGATGGGCTATTTTCCTGCAAGTCTTCCTAATTTATCCGTGCACATTATGTATTGAGCTTCTTTCTGATAATACAACTTGATAGGCTGCCTGAAAAGCCTCTAAGTAAGTTAAAATGCATTTTATCCTACTTGATAAGGGAAAGCTACAACCACATAACCTATTTTAGTTTCAACTCACTGCTTGAGGGTAATTTATAAAGGATCAATGGCAAAATGGTTACCTGTGGGTTTATTTTACTAAGCATTTGGCTGTGTCAATCCATTTCAGAACTGCCTCTAATTGTTAAACATCCGCAGGGAAATGTCTTCCATTGCACCCACTTCCACACTACCCGCTCCTCTGGTACACACGAGATGTGTGATTAAAAAAATGAATTTGTAATAAGCATTCCATTCAAGAGCTCATGTAACAAGCTACCAAAACTCAGTGAAGTATCAGGAATGCAATGCATCCACTGACAGGCAGATAACAACCCTGTGCATTAAATAAACGGAGAGGCTAAAATAAAGGAGGGCATATTTTTAATACATGCGTTCCTAATGAGTATGCCAGAACATTTACTAAAACAGATTGAATGTGGGAAGCAAAATCCTGAAAGCTCAGAGGCCATCTGGGGATGTGGCTATATGTGTCACTATTAAAATCCTTTTGAACAACAACTGGTTGAATGGGAGCAGAAGACAGATAAAAAGGAGCATTGGTAGAACTACGTTGCCACAGAAGAGACAACTCCTTAAATACAGCACTGGGAGGATTTCCTTCCCAAAGGTAAAGAATCAGGGAAGGATATTTTTTTCTCTTCTCAAGTAGAAAGCACAAAGTCAAAGGGGTTTGGTGATGTGTTGAGGTGTCTTCATGATCCTAAAAGAATGGCAGCAAGGCTCGTAAGTTCCGTCACAAATGACATCAACGTGGCAAAACACCTAATAAGATTGCACTGCAATTCGTGGGCCTCAAGTGCTAATTGGCAGCTAGCCTCACAGTAGCATGGTTACACCGCTGTCCCTTCGTACCACCTAAATACTCAGCATACAGTTCTTTCAAAGCAACAGAAGAACGACCTTTGTGCAAAGACAATGACACCCAAGTAGAACGTTCATTTAATCATTTATAGACCCCCTGATTTCCAACTCTGCCACTGATATGTTGACCCAGTAACCAACCTACTTAATACTCCCAAATCCGTTTCTGACTTCTATTCAGTGTTGAGCTTCTCTCTTAGGCCAACCCTTTCTGCCTCTCAGTTCTCATATCCTGTGACCCTGTAGCACAGATGATGGGTGAATGGCAGTGAATCAGCAGCAGTGGGAGCACATAGCTAGAAAACAAGTCTTGGATTTGGGAGTACGTTGCACCATTACATGTGCAGTCCCCAGTGGGAGGACCGCGTCTTTTTTTCCTACCATAAGGAATTAACGTTCAACACTAAATACTCATACATGTTCAACATACTGGGCTCTACGTTTATGCCTCATTCTTTAAAAGGAGACAATAATCGATGTCCCTTTTCACCGTTTCTAGGGTTGATGAAGTTTAAATGAATAATTCATAATATAACCAACTCCTATAACTAAGCATGAGCCCACCTGTATGAACACACACACACACACACACACACACACACACACACACACACACACACACAGTTTCCTGTGTCACAGAAATCCTATTACTGTGCCAGTAAACCCAATTTGGAAAAGGTAGGGGCTTAGAGGAAGCAAAGGACAAAATTGTTGGACTAGCATCCTACTAAAATAATCCAAGGCAAAAATTTATGATCATATTTTAAGAATATTCCTCAGGAGCAGAGAACCTCTGATCAATGGCCTATCAATATTATACTCCATAGCAAGTGCACAGCTCATGGTAGCACAGGTGACTAGCTGTTCACCAAAGTTTGTCCTCCTTCTTCCATGGCATGGAATCACGGCTGGGAACAGTAGCTCTGCCAGGGCAGATCTTAGCCTCGCTTACGGCCTGGTGCAGCCAGGCGACTGGTTCTCACCAATGGAAGGTGAGTGGAATGTGTCAGGACCAGCTATAGTGCTTAGAACGAAGGTTGTCTTCTTCTGGAGCTCTTTCCTGTCTACTCACCAGATTCAGATAATGAAACCAAAACAGATGTAGCCCAACTCTCACCCCAGTGAGAACCACCCACTCACAGGAACACCCTGAACCCTTGCCGAAGTGACAGATCAACTTATAACATGTCGAGCCATTATCCATTCAGTCGCCGATTTATGACTACAGTCCAGCATCACCCTGATATCCAGGCTGAAAGGAGGACTTTCCAAAAACGACAAACGTTTTAGGATCCCGTGGTAAACGGCAGCACTCTACTCTTGCTCAATAAACAGAAAGCAATCGCTAAAACGTATGGTGAGCAACATCCATGATACAAGAAGTAGCAAGAAACAAGCTTCTTACATTTTTGAAGCAGAAAGGAGGCGCTTCTTCTGTTCCGTGCTGCTTGTGATAATCTGCCCAGTCAAAGTCCTGGCCAGAGTAACCTGTGCATGACAAGACACAACAAATAGCATTAATCAAGCTCCATCTCAGACAGAGGAGCAGCGTTACAGGGTGGCACTAATGAAAATAGTACAAGGTGTAAAGATAGGCCCTCAGAAGGTGAAGCCCCTTCTTAAGCCTGACAGCACATCAGAGTTTATGAGGGTCGAATGAAATATTTTGAAAATGTCAAGTACCACATACAGGTAAGGTATACACCATCGATATTATAATGAGTTGCCTGAAAGCAGGTGAAGAAGATGGAAGGTACCCACGTGGGCACATGCTGGTGGATAGGTCTGCTTTGGGGGAGAATAAGTGAGATATTGAGGGAGGGGTCCAAGAAACAACTATTCATATATACTAAATTTAATTAAATGCAGATCTTACCAAAATGTTCTTTTCTTTCCTTATTCATTTTTTGTGCAATTAGACAATACCATGTTTCACCAAAAATAAGACCTAGCCGGACAATCAGCTCTAATGCATCTTTTGGAGCAAAAATTAATATAAGACCCAGTCTTATTTTACTATAATATAAAACCGGGTATAAAATATAATACCAGGTCTTATTTTACTATAAGACCGGGTATAATATAATATAATATAACATAACATAACATAACATAACATAATATAATACTGGGTCTTATATTAATTTTTGCTCTGAAAGATGCATTAGGGCTGATTGTCCAGCTAGGTCTTATTTTTGGAGAAACATGGTATTTATCTACTATGACCACGATGACAAGATATAAGAGAAAGTGAGAGAAAACAGTTCTAAATCATAAAATAGGAAAGGCATTGGGTGTATGGCTTTACCTAAATAGGAAAATACCTCTTAATATGAGTGTCTGCATTTCCTGTGCACAAAGGATAGCAATGGAAATGAAAAACACAGTACCAATTAGGATTAACTGAAACTGCCGAATGTTACTATACTCTTCATTTACTATTCTCTCTTTATTGGTTCAAGTGTATGTAAAATAAATTGATAAGGAATTTAAATATATTTTTGACACAAAAGAAATTGGGGGAATTTCTTTTCCCCCATATTGTCATAAATTTATACCTGCAAATTCATTTAACATGGGGACTTTAGTTACTAAGTCCCACAGGTACAAAGCGACTACAGAAGAAGTTCTTTATAAAAGAAAATCAAGTTATCAGTTGCCTCCTACCTTCATCGAACTGGCAAGGACAAAATAGTATTCTCTTCATCAAGTAAGCTCACTTTTTCTAAAGATGGAGGGTTAACCAAGATGGCAGCTGTTCTCCGGTAGCCCAGGGACTGACCCTTGACCCTCCTGTACCTTGCTGACCATCAGTGGCAGAGGTACCCACTTCCTCCGTAAACATCCCTGCCATCCCTGCCAATTGCTCATTGCTTTCCAACAACGAGATAAAAAATCTCAGAGTTCTGAGACACTGTGTACTCTTTTTAGCTAGTTCTGAAGAGGCTCTGTACATGTTCCCCCCTCCCCGCTCTCTCCAGAGCTGTTCCTCCAGCCTGACACTCTTGCATCAGAGGTTTCCAGAAGGGACCAACCCAACTTTCTTCTAAATATTCATCAACAAAACACATGTCTTAAACAAGGAAATGCAAGTTTCTGTACAATTAATACAATCCTCCACTTTAAGAGATGTCTCTCTTGGAACTGTTTTGGATCAAATCCTTGCATTACTGTGCAAGAATAGAAGAATTCACCAAAAGAAAAGACACCACAAACTGGTGTGAAGATACCTAAAAGTACGAAGGGTACTACACCAGAAAGGAGCAGTTGTTTTAGACCCAGCTCTACCAGGAACTGGATGAACCAAGGTAAAAGGAAAAGTAAATTCATCTTCGGGGCCTGACTTTGTCTACTAATTCACAAAATGAATAGCACATCTTAAAGTCTCCTCTAGCTGTTGCATTCCAGGATTCAGAGCCACCATTACTAATATTTTACTGTTGCAACTTAGGACTTTTTCCTTCCCTTTGTAGTTAATGTTCTTCTCTTCTCCTAAGGGAAAAGCATGGCGGGATTGATGAAGAGAGGCTACATAACATTCCCTAGACGAGCTCTTAACTGAACAGCTGAACACACAATGACTCCCAGAAACAGAAGGGCCCTATTTGTTTAGGGATGCAACTGACTGACTGTCAAAGTCAAGATCTCTGTTGGCTATGGATCTCTTCCCTGGACCTCTTCTACTTCCTTAGTTAATTTTGTGAGTGAGGATATCTCATCGAGATCATGGTGGGGAAGGGAAAACACCTATAGAAATGAAAGGGAAACTATGTTTTGATATAACATGAAATTTGGGTATTCTTTATGGTCAATATCTATTCAGATAAAAATTTTCAACTTAGAAGTCACTTCTATTCCCCCTATAGACATGTAGCTGGGTTTTCCATAACCACATTTATAACCACCAAGCTCCAATGGGTTTCAACCCATTCCATAAAATCTCATGCTCCATGGTTTCCTGGACCAACATTCAGTCCTCTATATCCAGTCTTCAAGACTCTCTATGGGGAGTCATTTATAATCTAATAATTTCAAGAGATAACCAAGTGTTGCTGGGTATGTAAGCAACAATTAATTATTCTGCCCCTAAAAATCTCTCCTTTCCCTGAACATATACATGAACAGCCTAGACTTCTCTTCTTCCCTTTCTTAGGGACCTTTATTCACTTCATCACTTAAAATTCTTTTCCTTCAGGCTGATAATGAGCTCTCTTTGTAAAGGAGTTCTGTGACAGCTCAGAAAATAAATGCCACATAAAAACAAATTGCTATGGCTTGTATAATAGAGACAACAGGGGTCAATTATACTCATTAATCAACAAAGACAGAACAAGAAGTACTAAGGCTTAACTGCAGCCAGGAAAACATGCTTTAAACCTGGGAGGGAGGAAAATAGCAGAGGGGAAAAGAAAAGGAAATCAAAGCCCCTTGGGCTATTAAAATTTGCAACAAGTTGCCATAAGACACAGTTGAACCCCCACTAGAGTTACTTAAGCTTTTATTAGTGTTTATTCTGAATGAAGTTCCCACTGTTACAGGTCCAAAAGAGAACAGGTCCATGGCCCATTTCCATATGATACAAATTAATTGACATAAAACAGCTCCACTTGCAAACATTGCAATTGGCAGTGTAAGTAGACAATTCTTTTGAAAAACCATTTGGCAGGAAAAATGCTCATGAACTTTGAAACAATTTCATTTCTGGGAATTTATCCCAAAAACAACCTTAAAAACTGAAAAAGTGTTACACATTAAGATAAAATGACAATATTATTGACAATACTGTGGTGGGGGGAGACAATACTGTGGTGGGGATATGAAACTTACCCAGTCTATGAAAAGTCATGCAGGCATGAAATTGCACAGTTTGTTTAAAAAAAGAAGTCATGAAAAATGACTGTTATAGCTTTAGATGAAAAGATTTCTATGAGCATATACAAAACGATCACATTTATATTTAAAATATGCAAAGAAAAAGACCAGGGGCAATGTAAGAAGAACTTAATAGTAAATATCAAAATAATGATCTGGGTGGTGTGACTCCTGCGTATTTTTTTTTCCCTTTACATTTTCCAAATTTTCACTAATGATCACGGATTGTTTCAACAATAAAAATTATTTGAGAGCACAGCATGCTTGCTCGATTTTAAAAGACAGTCAAGGTACCGATCAATTAATCAAGTGTTAATTCAGAACATGGAATACACCATGACTGCCTCCTCGTAGCTACCCTCTCACTTCTCATGTGCTAACAGAATCCTGGTTGTATCCAGTTCCTACAGGAAGTCAGCCCTCTCCTCAGTGCCAGGAAGACCTGAGACCATCATGGAGGTCTCAGGCCCCTTGCCAGTGACTTGGGATGGAGGGGAGAGGAAGGGTTAAGAAAAGACTTCCTTCTCTAATAAAACAGACCACAGGAGTGAGAGACCATCATGCTCTTCTATGATGGGTGGATATTAAAAAAAAAAAAAGTACACTCTGAATAAAAAATAAGAACAGCAAAAGAATATTATGTTCAACATCTACTTGACCGGCAACAGGAAAAACAATGCGATGAACAAACCATTATAAAGTCTGTCGGGAAACATACTTCTCTGCATTTCAGGTAGGTATATATCTTAAAAAACCATTTCAGATGACAATTTGGCAACATGTGTCAAAAAAGAAGGTGTTTGCTCTCCAACCTAGTAGCCATTTACTCATTTACATATCCATTCATTCAGAAATATTTAGTAAGTGCATGCTATCTGCTAGGCAGGGTTCCAATACTAGGGATACAGAAGTAAACAAAATCCTTACCAAAATCCTTACCTTCAGAGAGCTTACATTCAGAGGAAGAAGACAGATAATACACAAATATAAGAAGTCAGACGATCACAAGTGCTACAGAGAGAAAGTGGAGAGGAGGCACAGGGAGGGCAGAACTGAGGAAGGCATTAATGAGAAGGTGAAATGTAGAGTTGAGGAAGCAAGCCGTGTGGCTATCAGAGGGAAGGGTGTGCCAGGCAGAGGGATCAGCAACTGCAAAAACAAAATTCTAGCAAGACTGCAAGTTATAAAAAGGTAATATAATACAAAGTTAATTTTTCAAAATTAACCTATAAATCCAATGCAATGCCAATTAATATCCAGTGGGGTTCTCTTTTAGAGCTGTATAAACTGATTCTAAAACTCATGCACAAAAATAACAAGACAACTCTGGAAAGGAAAAAAAAGTGGAGGGATTCACCCAACAGACCTCAACACTTACTATGAAGTAAAATCAAAAATTTTTAAAGGGAGGTATTTGCTCAGGGATGGACAAACAGACCAATGAAACAGAATAACTAAGAATAGGATACGGTTCACACCCATAAAGGGACTTGATATATGCCATTAGTGGCATTACAAATCAGAAAGGACACAGGAGACTAGTCAATTAATGATGCTGACAATTGGTGAATTTGAAAATCCAATTCAAGCAAAAAAAAAATTAATAATAAAATTGTTTTCTTTCCTCCTGCCTCGCAAAAATTAATTCTAATTAGGTTAAATAGCAACAGATGAAAAACAACACTGCAAGACTTTTAAAGAAAATACAGATGAACATCGGTAGGAAACATTTCAAAAGACATATAAACATCATAAAAGACATTTCGATTATTGAATTATACTTGAATACTTCAATATAACATAAAAAAGCACTAAAAAGATGGGTATAAGGGTTATGGGGGCAGGACCTGAATTCATTCAACACTCATTAAGCTAGTGTAGCTACTGAGGATGTACAGAGAACGAGACAAAAATCCTGGTTTTCATGGGTCTTTCATCTTAATGGAGACAGATTTTTTTAAAGAAGACAAAGAAGTAAAATTTTACATGTAAAATCTGACATGATAAAAAGTTCAGTGGAGAAAAGCCATGGGGGAAAGCAGATAAAATTATTGGGGTTGGTGATTTGTGATTGATGTTAAATAGGGCAGCCAAGAAAGACCACCTCAAAACTCTCCATCAAACACGGCCGAGTATTAGCATTTGTTTAATCAAGGCAGCAGGTCCATGAGTGTGTGGTCATTTTCTGTCCCCTTCGGTATGTTGGAAATACAACAGATTACAAAATAGACTAAGTTTTCATTAGTTGGTATCTGAGGTTTTTCTATAGGAAAAGAGAATACTAATTGGGTTCACTACTTTGCGTCTTGATAATAATTAAAATACACCTTTACTTTTGAAATCATGTTCACCGTTTATGAGTGTACTCAGACGGCCAGCTCATAGAGACAGAGCGCCAAAATAAGCGAGTTACTTCAGCGCTCGCTCACACATTTTACAATAGAAATTTAAAGGCTAAACATTTTTTACAAAGGTCCCCTAGTGGGGTGGGGTGTTCCCTCCGCTAATTCTATGACTGATCTTTGACGTTACATGCCAAGGAGGTTAATGAAATAATTTAAAAAGAGCAATCATGGATGGTAACTTATACACATTTCTACTTAGGTGATTTATTTACTTGTTTGATCACTACTTATAGTACCCATGACATTGAATTGTTGTTGACTGGGTTTAAACTAATGGGGCAAAATCTCCAACGTCCTGTCCTTCGCTTACCAGGAAAACACGTGCACAGACAGAGACGGCACTGAAAAATTCCTATCCACTGACGCTTAGACTTTGTTTCCAAAGTCTGGGGACAGACTTTTCTTTACAAAAAAATGAATAGAGTTGAAACAATGAAAGTAAGGATCTATGTTTCTGCACATTTCCTATATACCAGATGTTTTTTGTTTCATCAGCTGCTTCCCACTGCCTGGAGAATGAATGGGATATCTTTTTGTTATTGGGCAACATGTTGTAATCCTAAGCAATGTTTATGGTTCTAACAGAAATTTAAACAATGTAATACACTCGTGGAAAACATACACACAAGAAAACATCTAGACACTTGTCAACATGTATAATAAATCCTCCACGCTCCCTCTATAAAGCTCAGAATTTACGCTCTCTCTATAAAGCTCAGAATTTACATTAAAAGTAAACTTCAAAAAGAAAACAACAACAACAGTGTATACTTCCACGCATTCATAATGCAAAGAATGGTGTTTGAAAAAAATTCTACAGCATGACTCCCAACCCTCGTGTGACACCTAAGACATGTGACAAATTGCCTCAAAAGAAAACCATCAAATCATCATTAGGGGAGTCACCACCACCATCTCTCAATTTTAGTTCATTTTAATTACAAAAATAAACATATTCTACTCTCACAAAATGGTAAGGGAGCTAAAAAAATAAAGCTGAGATTTTTGTTATAACCACAAACACTTGGAAAATTATACCCGAGAACTGAAATTTTCCAAATGCTTTGACATGTGAACCATTTCAGTCACAGGAAAGTCATGGTCCACTGACATTAGCTAGTCCTGTGTAAGGCCACCAAGCGGCCCGCAACTTCCTGAGAAGGATGGCCTTTATGAAGATCCCAGTGAGAGAGAACAGCAGTAAAATGTAAATTTGGTTACACACCAAAAGCCCTACATTTGGGATCTTAAGACTGGAGATTGAAGCCAACTTCTGCCCCTGGATGTAAGAAATTATTTAACACAACTGAGCTTCAATTTCCCCACATGTAAAATGACGGGAGTTGTTGAGGTAATCTTTAAGATCCTTTTCAGTTATAAAAACCCTCTACTTTTATAATCATACGTGTTTACTTTTGAATAGAGAATACATTACTTCAGATCAAAAAGAAAAAAAAAGTATTTACAAGTATTCTGCTAAGAGTCTCACTTCCATCCTCACCCCATCTGCCCTGCTTGCCAACTCCATACCCCCAAATCTATACAGAAATCACTGTTTTCATTAGTTTCTTATATAACCTTTCAGCATTTCTTTACAGAAATATGAGCAAACACAAACATACTTTTTCTTATTAGTTTCAGGTGTACAAAACAATGCAGGTTAGACATTTCACCCCTCACAAAGTGGTAACCCCCCACCCCCAATCTATTGCCCTCTGACATCATATATATCACAATTCCATTGACTCTATTCCACATCTGGTGACTATATATATTAAATTATTTAGAAGGTTCACAATTTAGAAGGTTCATGTTTTGGCTAAGCTATCTACATGGTTTAAAGTAAGCAAATGGATTCCTTTTAGACAATTGATACTAATTTTGCTCTTTATGTCTCATTTCTAGACTACACAATTTCTTTTTTGAAATGACACTCACACTCACATTTATATATTTTTACATTACATAAATTGGTAATTAAGTATTATGAGAAGCTATTTTTCTGAAGCATGAAATGGATATGCAAATACAGATCTGTGACCTATAACATTCAATTTTAAATCTTTTACCCAGAAATAATGTCCTAAAAGGTAACTCAGCATGGAATTGTTTGCATTCAGAAACACTAAACATATACAGTAAATTTGGGAAGATTCATTCATTATGCATAGTAAGGAAAAATAATAGCTTAAATGTCTAATTAAACATAGGGCTTAAATCAACTGAACTTACAGTCCATACAAGTATATATAGGGCCAACTTATAATTAAATTATGACTTTTATATTCTATTGCCCTATTCTATTACACTGATTGCAAATAACAAGTACCCTCCCACTGCTCCTTCTTACTTTTATATGCCCAGAATGCTAAGTATACTAGGCTTGAGCACATTTCTATTTCCTACCACCAAAATAAAATTCACCTTCTCAACACCATGGATACCTGTTTGCTTTTCAAAAAATAATAGCTTAATGTTTAATATAAAAATTTTTATATAAAATGTAATATAAACTAATTTGCAATTTTAATATTTTTCATATAACATGTGAGTATTATAGAGGTTTCCCCTCAAAGCTTTAATTGACTCGAATGTGTCCTGTGGAAATCTCAGATGACCAGGTATGGCTAGCTGGGGGACACTCCAAGACAGGGATGTCCCTGCCGTTATAGGGAACTGCCTCCTTACTGGGAGCATGAAGGGGACCTTGAACATTTTTTAAACAAATTTTATATCTGTATGTGCTTGGTAAGGTCAAAGGCAAATCATTCACCCATTCTTGAAATATTCCTTCTTCAATCTGTAATTGGAAATATGGAACCCATCCACTCATCCTACCCTACCATCCTCAAAGACTGTGGAGAAGCATAGACCTTGCCTAAATTATAGTTGACATACAATATTATTCAGCTTCAGCTTCAGGTGTACAGTGCAGTGGTCATATATCCTTATTTAACTCTTTTCTAACAAAAAGGCATCATACTCTATGAAACCCACTGATCCCTCACTCATAGCTAATCTTGGAAAATTTCCCTTATCAGTACAGAGAGATTTTCTTCCTTCTTTTTAACAGCTGCATAGTTTTCATTAGATGAATATTCACAATCTATTTAACCAACCCATACAGAGGGACTTGGATTTTTCCAGTCTTTTGCTACATTATACCTCACATTGCAAAAAACACTTTTATGCTTATTATCTGTACAGCATATCTTTATGAGAAATTTCCAGAAGTGCAACGGTTGAATCAATAGGGAAAATGCATTTATAATTTTAGTAAAATGTGCCGAAATTCCTTGAATACAGCTTGCATATTCTGTACTCTCACCAGCAAGTCTAGAAATCTGGTTCCTCTACTCTCTTCAAGCCCGACGTTCTCTTTCCCTTTTGAATTTCTACCTCATCTGATAAATGTGTACCATCTCAATATGATTTTAACTGGCATTTCTCTTATTGTGATGAGCTTGCATAAGAGTCCTTGTGTTTCTTTTACTGCGAACAAGCTGTTCGTCTTCTGAAACTTTTTCCTGTATGTTGCTCATCTTTTTATTACTGGTTTATTTCTGGTTTATTCTTAACTCTTATTTCAAGACAACATTCTCACAGCCAAAACACAACCCCTACAGATGATGGGTGGATCCTTGCCTAATGATATTGATCATTTCTTGAATGCTTTAAGTGTTAAAAAAAAAAAAGGTGAGATTTTCTTATTGGAAGGTACTAATCACTATTACCCAGTATTCTACAAATAACATATAAGAGCCATGAAGACATTTTCGTGTGTGTGTGTGTGTGTGTGTGTGTGTGTGTGTGTGTGTGTGTGATTTTGCAAAAGGTAAGCTTCATTTTCAAAAGAGGAAAGAATAGTTTGGAAGATTGCCTGAAGACAATTTCATTTCACCAAATATCACAAATCCTTGAGTGGTAGAAAATAAATGGTAATTGTGGCTACACATTAAGTGTAAGAAAGCTTAAGATATAAAAACATTTCATATTCTAAATATATTTGTATAGTTGTTTCACTGCACATTTAAGAGTTCAGTACATTAACACAAAACAATTTTCTTAACATCATGAAATGCAACTATCCAAATAGGCATACAGATCTTCCTAGCAAATATTCAAGCTATGTCAACAATCTCTTTTCTAAAAACATACCTTTAACAGTTACAGTTCATAGGAAGTGTATTTAAAAACTCTAAAAATGCTGGCAAACGCTAAACCTCATCCATAACGAAATAATCAAGCAACAAAAATGTTTTTCCTTTTTTTCCACTATGTAAGGAAATACCCAACTGATTTTTAAAAAATTCTTAAATAGATCCTATTACTAACTAGAAATGCCCATAATCCCACCGAGCAGCGGTTTAGATATCGAGAAAAAGTCTTTCTTCAAAGCTTGGAACCCATCCACAAACGTAGTCTGATTAGAAAAATCAGGAAGAAAAAAAGATGGCTCAAGAGGCATTCAAATTCTGCAGGTGACCTGTTGCTAAAATTTCACAACAGGAAAGCGCGTCTCCTCTTACCTACCACCCATAGGCTGTTTATAAAACCTGTACAGTTATTATAAGGGATTATAAAAATGCTTAGACTTCTGTCATTTCTCTGTCTGCAGAGTACCTGTGGCATACCATAGGTGTCCCGTTTGACAGTCTTGAACACTGACGCACAGCGATTTGGCCTGAGTCATTTGTGAGTACTGAAGTGGGGACAAATGCCTCCACCTCCTGAACTGGTGTCCTCACCACTCTGCAACCCAGGTCAGGAACCAGGCCTCCCGCCCTGGGACTTACTAGGTATGTGGCTCTGGGCAGATCACCTCAACTCTCTGTGACTAAGTTCCCTCAGAGGGCAATCCTCATTTTGAGGATTAAATGAGTTAGGCACTTAAAACAGTATAAACAGTGTTAGGTAAAAGTTCACCAAATGTTAATTAGACCACATTCCGTTACTGCAGATCTCTGATGTGAAAAACCAACAGTGGAAATGGGAACACTCAAAAGCATCTCCTCTATGGGAATGAGCATGGAAGAAAAATGAGGATAAAAGCTTAAGATATAAAAGCACAGTTGTGTCAGTGGAGTAGTCATGTCATGGATACGCCAGGTGCAGCCCAATTAATGGTGGCGCACAGTATCTGATGGCCACCAGGAAAACTGGAACTTTACCTGCGGGGGTCGATTCTCTCTTTATATGGTTAACACTACAAGTGACCCAGTCCTTGGTGAGCTGAAAAGGTTGGCGCAACACTCCTGTATTATTTGTAGTTAACTGTTAAAATCCCCCCTAAATTCATTTTTCTAATTTCTTCCCATTTTCTCTTCTATTATTCTCTTTATTTCCTCCCCATCTTCTCTCCTTTCATTTTGCTGCTTTCTTCCCTCCACAAGGGACAACAAATCCCGATGCTAACCTTACAGTGTTGTTGGTGGATCCCAACTGAAACTTATTTTAGTGCAACTTGGTTTCCAGTTTCCTTATTTTAATGTGTGATATAGCATCACGTTGTTGAATATCTGGGAGTCAGGGGGCTCTGGGGGAAACCTGATTTATTGGAAATAAAAATGTAAAGAAATGCTTCATTTGCGTTTTATTGCACTCTTCAAGCCACTTCATAGACACTCTCAAGTTTTTAATCACAATCGCTTAGCAACACTGTACCCTCTGTCACTACACAACAGTGGCACAGCGCCAGTCACACAATCACTAACGGGGAACCGCACTTCACAGAAGTAGACTGAGAGACTCAAGGTCACACGTGGCACCAAGGCAGGAAGCTGTCAGAGACTCCCATGTCAAGCTGACCACAGACACACTATTTTTTCCACTATTTCTAAATTGTTTACAACGTCAACTTCTCCAGATAAACAAAGGGGATCACTTCAGTGGCAATATAACCCCCTCTTGAGTCACCCAAACCCTGCAAATTTTCACAGAATACAAACCTTTGGGAGGTGTGAGACTGACTCCATTTTTAAGGCACCATTGTACTGGTAAGATGCCCAAAGAATCCGCATGGCACAGCATTGAGATTTTACTAGGTTCTGGTCTTAGATCGTCAATAGTCACTTGAAAAAAATGATTGTTAAAAACCTGAAAGAAAAAAAAAAAAAGACATAGAGCCAAGAGTTAATTCCTTGCGATTCCATATAACGTATGGAATATTGGCACTGCTTCCAGACACAATAAATATATTTCATCAAAATGATTTGACCACAGACGGGCATTTCAATGCATATCACTTGACTGACCAGGTACTAAGATGTTAAGAGTTGATCACTGTGGTCCTATTGATGGAAAGTAAATGAGTAGGTAGAATACACAGGAGACAGAAGGAAAAGGAAACCCAAAATCATAGCTGAAAGGAAAACAAACTAATGAAGACAGACAGACAAACACTAGCCCGGGGAAAAGCCAAGCTGTACTCCGAAAGGTCAAACTGCTTTCTCCGTGTCCACAGCAGGGACCCAATCACCACACCAGGTCTGGCTGGGAGATTTCTGCTGTCATCGTGCGTCACGTTTTCCTGAATGCCCCACCCTCCAGCCCAAGAGGAAATCATTCACGCCAGGCATGTCCGGACTTGGGGTTCTCAGTCTAATACCTCTCACTCTGTTGTCCGTTTGTCCAGTGTATTGTTCCCAAGATAGAGCCTGAAAGTCAGTGCTGCTGGGATGTTTTCCCAACCACTCGGCTGAAAGAAAAGGCTCCCTCACGGTGCGCCCAAAGCGTCAGGCTGTATCTCTGCACTGAAAATGCTTCTTTTTTTCGGTGGGCTGATACCACATCCTTCTCCCCGGAACAGGTCTTAAGTCCCTTGAGGACAATGGCCTTTTCATTATTCCCACAATGCAGAGAAAATCCTTTGTACATAGGAACTGGATAATCATCCACTGCACATAAGGGGACAGGGGGGAGTCCATGAAGAAATAGGAAGGAGGCATGCTGATGGAAAAAGCCGGGTGCAAAAATGAAGTGGACCCCGAGAGGAAAAAAGCACAATGGACTTAAAGAACTAAGTATGTGAAACAGGTCCGAGAATAAAGAGCATTTCCCAACTTGATAGAACTCAGCCAGTCTTTCTCAGGAAACCCTGATATTCTTCCTAAGGTAAAATTCCTGGCTCCTTCATTTACAAAATGTTTTCTGGAAGCAACCTAGTTCAAAGCTAAGCAGGAGAGTAAACTCACTTCTGCCCTTCTCCACGTTAATTTCAGTAAACAGTCATAATTCTGCTGCCTGAGCTTTGACTTTGAAAATGGATTTTAAGGAGCAAAGGATCAAGCATCATCCTCCCAGGGAGGCCTTGGCCTGACAGGCCTGTTTCCCTCCTCCCTCCACACCAACCCTCCATTAGTCCCTTTCCTGATGCATCTTTCCCCTTCTCATTTAACATGTAACATACTCTATTCATTTACGTACTACTTCTGAGAAAAGCGAAATAAGTTTCTCCAAACCCATCAGGACCTGTATTCTCAAATGGTTCAGAAACACTGGTGCATTTGGTCCAGAACACACAGGTCTCAAACTAAAGCCTAGCAGTCAACCAGCTTGCCCAAGACTGGACAGCTCAGAGTTAGCAGGAATAGAAACAGAACCCAAGACTTGAAATTCTAGGATTCTTTGCTCTAAACAATGAGATATATTTCACTGTCATCATCACCTGTCAATATCTCACTCTGTTTTGGAATGCCAAAAACATAATCCCACTGTACTGCTAAAGGTTGGTCATTTAATACTGGATCTGCTGGCTGTACATGCTTGTTGGCTCTCTTGTCTATTTGTTTTAATGTTGATTTATTTCTTCAACAGTCATGCCATCAAGAAAAGTCCCACAGAAAATAAAAATGAAATTTTCATTATGATGAGTAATAATAGCACAGCGTATTATATTCTCAAACATGATATTCTAAAGCATTTTCCAACGTTAAGAGAAACATATTTAATTATCAGTATCTCCTACGTTAAGAATATTCTGATACTTCATTACATGCGGAGAGTTTTGAACCTGAAGTGTTCATCCAATTTCATGCGTTATACAAGACCTGGGTAACAAGAGGAGGAGGGGTAATAGGAAAAGAATGACTTAAGTATTTTATCTTTGGTGCAAAGAGTAAGAAAAATGAAAATGAAAAAGTATCTTAAAAACCACAGAAAATATAATTTCCACCCCCACCTCCGATAAGATTTCTTCAGAGAGAAAAGTGTGTATGTATTATGAAAACCAAACTATGGCCACTGGAAGTCTACCCAACGTGATGAAGATATTCAGGATTAAACTAATTGTAATTAGCATATCACATTCTAATGTTATATATTACAATCATTCAAAGTCATAAAAATGTGACTAAGCCCATCTGCACTTCTGTTTAGCCGTTTAAAAACAAATTTCAGGTGAAGCTAACACCATAGCGTCTTAGAGTAAGGATAAGGTGATAATATATCCAGATGACTGGGCATCACTTTATCACCGATGCTGAACAAAGGGGAATTCTGGTCAGGTTTCCATAAGATATAACTCTTTAGTTTTGTACAAATGTACAACAACCAGAATACACAGTAAAGAACCCTGAAGGCCATTTTAAATAAAAAGTTTTTTAATGGAGGGTGTATGAACTTGAGAGCATTCATTTCAACCCCAAGATTATCATTCAAAGCATAAGTCAATATTTTTGTCTCATATGTCGTTATTGTTTAAATAAATTACTTTAATTGTTATAAAAATAATTAATGTTCATTAAAGAAAAAATATTTCAAGAAAAGATAAAGATATTTCATTATCATAACCATTTTCCATATTCTGTAATACATTGTTGCCACTGTATTTCTCAAATTTTATCAAATCATAAATTTAAGAGAAGCATGACTCAAGTAATTTTAAAACACTTGTCACTGCATTAACAAATCCAGTCTCTTTCAGAAAAGGGAAATTAAAATGGAATTGACTTTTCTTTTTTAAGTATCTTCAACTTTATAAAATTTGGAAATCAATCTGTGACATCCAAAAGGATCATATTCTAAGACCATGCATTGGGGTCATACATTTCATATCACTGTTCTCTGATTGAAAAGTCCTGCTCCAACTTGCTTCTGGGGTACCCCAGGAGTGTGACAGTAGCTATTAAGGACACATCTAATCATACCCCAAATACAGTTGAGACATTCTGCCATGTGAAGTAACATCAAAGAAACTTCTTTGTTTTTACATCCAAGGTCAAATATATCCTTATAATAAGGATATATCCAAGGTCAAATAGATCCTTATAATAAGGACAGAAGAATAAACAGACTCAATTGATTTCTTCATATTAATTGTGTGGCTATTTCTTTGAAAAAGCACATCATCGATCAAGACTCTCCAAAAAAATGCTCAAAGTAGTCTTTTCAGTGAGCTGCCTACAATAGTGAAAGACAAAAGCCGACGGAGATAAACAATCAAGTTTTTCAAATATTTGAAAATCGAAATACAAATTCTTTCTCTCTTCCTCCTGGATCACAAATTTTAAGATAGACCATTTCTCCACAGAAACCAATCACAGTCTGATCAGCACAGCTGATAAATGTCTCCAAAACAGGAAAGCGAATGAAGGGTGACAATTAACGTAAAATCAGAGGTATCCTGTTGAATCATGAAAGCGTCCCTTTTAGCTTAAGAATGATACCCCGAACCACTGCAGTGACCATCTGGTCTACCTTGAGACCACCCTCTTCACATAAATAGTATTTTCATTTTAAAAGTTATATATGCACAGTGAGCCCATGGAAAACTCAGCAACTTGCGTGGCTTTCAAGGGAAAATGATGCACTTCCATTTTCTCTTCAGTGGTTGTGTTGGAAATAAACTGTGTTGAATAATTCACTGGATTTTGATTCCACTTGGAGGGCTGGCCTTTGACCAAACTGGTGAAGTATATCTTCTGTTCACTACCACAGCACTTTGTGAGAAACAAATTCAAAATTCAGTTCCGGTTACATTCCATCAGGTAGCAAGGGTAAGATGACTCCACATCTCCCTTCGATCCCCAAATGCCTGTGGAATTTGTTTTCTAGGAAGAAGGCAACTGTGATAATGCAGCACCCACAAATAAGATCGAAGGTCTGGGTGAAGGGAGATATTTTACTAAGCATTTACACTGTGCCAGGCACTTCATACCTGAGTACTTAGTCACCTCAATGACATGAAGTGGACTGTGTAACACCTACTGTATCAATATATAAACTAAGGTCCTTAGAATATAAGTAATTTATTCAGCTAGTCTTTTTAGCAAAGTTGGGTGGGATTTACCAGCAAAGCCAGTTCTTGAGACTAAAACATTCTGCCCCCAATGAATTAAAACATTAAACATTACTTGAGTGGTCATAAGGAGAGCTGGGTTTGGGTCTACACACTTCCACTTTTAGACTTTTAATGAAGTTCTCCATAAAATGCACGAAAGGCCATTAACTAAAACGGACATTGGCTAGGAGCGCTAAGTTTATTGATTTCCTCCATCTAAAGAAATAAACTTATGGTAAAAACACGTACTTTAGAAGTCACCACAGGTTACTTCATTGAGATTTCTTTGATGGGGAAGGGAAATTATAATCTTAAAAGCCTAACAGACCATAACAAAGATGCCTTCACATGAAAAAGTAATTTCATTTTAAATCCGCAAATCCCAGAAGCATGTTTCCTTTAGTCAATGAAAGCAGATAATGAAAAGAAGTAGAGAGCTGACACCCTGGAGATGGGACCTGGCTTTTCACCATTTCCAGGTATTTTCGAAATATAAATAGATCACACTCACTACGGGTGCAGAGGGAGCAAGTTCACAGCTGCAAACTCAGTTATGCATTGGCACTTTCCTCCAAGTCACTCACGGACACGAGTGTGTACGCTGTACTGTCAGAAGACAAGTGAGATTCACTCCATCCGTTACAAGAGAAGACATCTGGTTAGACGAGCTCTATGCTCCCGGTGATAACGAGAGAGCTTACAATGGTACTGGACAGGAGAGGAGGCAATCGGCCTTAGGTTTACTGGGCATTGCATTGCAACATATCCTGTACGCGCGTATTTCAGCAGAAAAACTTAATCTGATCCACGCTGGAGGCTGAAGTGAAGAACGAGGGAAGGAAACTCACCTTGGTCACTGATGCAGGGCAGAGGTGAAAAGGCTCACTCATATTCACTGTTTCTAGCTTCATCCCAACTGTGAAGAAATGGCTTCGCAAATCTGCATGATCCTGCAGGAAAAAAAGGAGACAGATACTGAAGGCGCCGGTTTTGTCAATTAACTCCCTAACTGTCTGGATTCTGCCGTACCTTGCCCATTTTATTGGGCAGCTGAAATCGGACTGAAATAATGAACCCTCCCCATTTCAAATTTCTAATTATTGCAAGATACTGCAGATTTAATTATTTTCTGCGAGCTAAATCGCCTTTCCAAGAGAGCGGAGGCACCCTTCATGGCCACCGCTTAAATTTACACAAAGCAGAAAATTCACATCACACTGCTTTGATCTTCCCAGCTGAAGCACAGCAGAGTAATAGAGGCAACTAGTCATCTAAAACACAGCGGGAACATCTTCAGAAAACGTGGCCTCTTGCCACTGGAGTTACTTCACAGGGCTTGAGTGAGTACCTTGTGGGTGATACAGCTTGTCCCCGCCTCCCGTGTCTAAGTGCACACAGCTTATCAGTTATTGGTGGCAAGCCGGTGATCTGGGAGATGTGTGCACACAAGGGTCTGCAACAGCCCTGCAGAAGATCAGCACTCGGGTCCTGCTCAATAAAGATTAGCAACGCTCCCCGCCCCACCCTCACGCCCGTGTAATAGGTGTCCGGCAGTTTTATAACCAGCTTACAGCAACCTTATGTGTGTGAGATGGAGCTTTTCTGTCTTCTCAAGAAAACAAATTTCAATATCCACTTCAGCTCTATAGCAATAGATGAAGCTGGCTGGCCTCGGGATACCAGGATTTATCTTGCTGAGATGGAGGTCACCTCATAACTCACAGTCTGTATAAATAGTACTGGATGAATAAATGTATTCGCCGTTTGCCCCTGAGGACAGAAGAACTACAAACAAATCCTGCTATTTCTAACTACCTCAATGGGGTAAGAAGTAGAAAAATATCTGGGGATCATTACTTTTCTTTTATCTGCAAATCTAACGTGGATTTTTAATTAATTCCATGATGCCTTTCTGCATTCAATTCTGAGGCTCGTGCAGAGACTTGCCAGGCTGTGCCTGCTGCTCCCCCACAAGAGCTGGTCAATGAGTCGGTGCACATACGACACAACCCCAGAGAAGAAGAATTGCTTATGCAACTCTCCGCCGCTCCTGCTCTACCAGAGAAGGTACAGAATCTAACTGCCTAGAGAACCACAAAAAACCCTCTCAGGTCTCACGTCGCCACAGCAGTCTGCAAAGGTCTCCATATCCACTGGATGCGCAGTAAGTGTTGGGTCTGGCACAGGCAAACAGTGCCCTGTCTGAGGACGGGGACGATCAGAACGAGAAGGGATGTGGTCAGAGTGCAGTGGCTCAGATGACAGAAAATCACTGAAAGAACTGGCCTGTCCTGAACCTTTATATCAATGAATTCCTTAAGAACTTACATTCAATGCTTTATAAATATTATCTGCATCTGGAAAAGCACAAGGAAATATTCTTAGGTGCCGGCGATGATTTTCATTTCTTATACTGAAAATAAAGTGTTTATTTTTAAAGGTGGCTGGGGAAGATAGGACCGGGAAAGGAATTTTAAAAAGAAACAGCATAGAGAGTTAACGCATTTTAACACACATCAACCAAGGCAGAAAGCCAGAAACCTCAGCTGCTGAGGCAAAAACAGTAAACCAAAAATGACTGACACTGGAATTAAAGACTGAAAGTTAATGTTCCTATGAGACGTCAATGCCCCCCAGTTTCTCACTATCAGTGGGAACTGAGGCACGTGAATGGATTTGGCAGATAAATATTCTTCCCTTTTAAGCATAAAACCCTTAAACTTTTTGAAAGAAAAAAAAGAAATTTTTCTAAAATTGTAATGTAGTAAAACTTAGCCTGAATATACTCAGCAAGTTTAAGCAGTCGTTATTAGATTGTCTGACAAGACAGAAAGGTCCTCAGATACTAATGACACATTTGTAACTCTAATAAATGGCGCAGATGAATGTAATATTTTCACAGACCTTCTCCTCTGCTATCGGTTGCCCCTCCTTACTACCGAGTTCCCTCTGGTTCCTCACAGACTAAGCGTTCTTGAGATGTGGTTCACCCATACAAGGAAACTTGGAATTTCTTCCCGGCTGCCTAGATCACCAGAGCTCTCCTTGTCATTTCCATCTCTCCCCTATTGGTTCTCCTATTGGTTTCTCCTCGTGTCCCCTGTTGGGATGTCCCGACAGCATTCTGGGCTTCTGGTCTACCTTACTCCCCTCTTGATTTCAGCTTGTGTGCCCCATGCTCTGCTCCATATACTTTTGTACCTACTTTTGCTCTCTGAGGAGAATCGGCTTTCTAAGTCGGGTTGACCCATGATCCCAGACCCTTTCTATGTCCCAGGCTCTCAGGTTGACCTTAACCACTGACTTGAAGCCTCTAACCAAGTCTATTCTCTATCTATGCTCCAAGCCCTACGGGAAGGTCTCCCAATCACAATTCCCAATGCTGTGTTGAAATCTGTGGCTCCCAGGAATCCTACACCAATAGTTTTCCTTTAACTGCTGCCTTATTTGATTCAAAGTTGTCTAGTGGGACCTGGCAATGGCTGTCTTTCCTTAGAAATAAAGCATAAAGAATTAGGACAGCAATTGGTTCCTTACGTAACCTTCTCCTTTCAGGGCTGCGGACTCTATTATAAATGCTTGTCATTAATGATTTCAGTGTATTCTGCATCAAATGATCTCTCTAGGTGAAGAGGGGTTCGCTTTGTGCAGCTATCACTCGCTCGCTTCTTCCTTTCCTGGAATATCTGTGTACTTATTTGTCAACCACTGAACATCTTTCTCTCTCTCTCGATCTCTCTGCCCATCCATAAAAAATACCATTCACATCAAAATCATACATGCCCTTACGTAGGATGAAAATAAAATCTTAATGACATTAAGATTTTTAAACACTGAAGTGATTATCGACAATATTTTGTCCTGATGTCTTTAAAATATTTTTAAACAATTTAAAAATAATGCTTAGTGAGCAAAGGCTTCAAAACAAGTTTTCTCTTTCTCAATGAATGCTCAGATTTCCTACGTCTTAAATTATTTCTACAAGGTTTCAACTGCAAGCACACAAATTTCTTACTTGTGGAAATGCATCTGTTTTAGTTCCACACTGTGTGAAAACTCTTAAACTCTCTTATTTAATATATTGAAAAAAGAAGCCAGACATTTTAAGAGGTAGCTGCATCTAAACACAGGTGTTTATAATATATTCTGGTCTCAAATATCCATGTCTATCTAAAATCTCCTATTAAACTTGAACTCCAAATTTCAGAAATGAACTTGGACTAAATCTGCTAGTTCAATGCTTATGTTATTCATGAACGATGATGTCAGAACATTTTTACTACAGAGACAGGATAATATTTTCTAAAAGGGCTTGCCATTGAACACTCTGGCTATCAGACACCTTTAAAAAACACAACAGGTTGCCATGTGCAATACTTTCTAGTCAAAGCCAAACTCTCTCATTTATGTTATGCAGTTCATCCAAGAGAGACCCCAATAAGTATTTATCGAATTAAGCTGACGAAACATAAAAACTGGATGATTTCTTGACATCCACTCCAATTCTGTGTTCTATAATTTATTCAATAAGCATGCATTAGAAACCACTGAGGTACCAACCACATATTAATAGTAGGCTACCAAATGGTGCACAGAACACACACACACACACACACACACAAGCGCGCGCAAGAGCAAATTCCTACATTCATCAGATGGAGAATGAAAAGACAAACCAAGAATAGCTATGGAAGATCCAGGCTTAGAAGAAATGTCAGCATGAATATTTTTACTTACAGCATATAAAAATTATTATCATTCTGATGATGGCAGTCAAAAAATTCATAGGCATGAATCTTAATTTGAAATATGAAAAGCACGTGACTTAGTATGATAAAGAAAAAGATTCGGGGAAGGTGGCACAGTAATTTGGTTAGGGAGACTGGATCTTAAGTACCAACTGAGGCATTTGAGTTTTCTCTAAAAGGCAAAAGGAGTCATTTAGACACTCTAAAAAATAAATCTTTTTTTTTTTATAAGCGAAGAATTCAACATCAGTAAATTTCCAAATAAGCCAATATACAGACTTCCTCAGCTCGTAAGTGTGTGTATCTATGTACATCCATATTAGTATATGAGAGAAGATACAGATTTGTTTTCTTATCAAAAACAAACATAATCACCCTGTTAATGCAGAGTATACACATTCATTTATACCAACACCAGCTAATCATTCTCTATGTAAGAGAGAGAGAGCTGCTGGCCCCTGAAGGTGATTCACAAAACCAATTATCTACTGAGAGATGACGGAAAATTCACTATGGTTTAGAAGATACATTCTGGCCTTTGCAAAAGCTCTAGAGAGTCTCTCACACCTCACAATTACTGGATCAAGAATGATGTTATTCCTGAAATCAGGAGGGATTGCTAAATCTTCAGTACATTTGCAAATGTGCCGGTAGCATTCAAGAAATACTGTTTATTTAAATGTCTGGAGTCAGTGAAGTTGAATACAGAAAAACTCCATTGAAGAAATGCTGGCAACGTTGTTCCCATCGACATTCATAGCTACAACTTTTATTTTTTGCCCTGAAGTAGTTTTATATTGATCAGAAGTAAAATACCATTTATTTCATTGGAGGACTGTTTTACCAGCCTCCCCTTAAAAAAAAAAAATCGCTCTTCAGGGAACCTTATTTTCAGTCCATTGACAATGTACAAGAGATTATGTGTCCATCAACTTCAGTTTTCCACTCAGGCTTCGTCAGTTTTATTCACTCCAGAACCCAAGTAGCTCTCACATTGTCCTACTGAGATACAGTGACTCTGCACTGAGAATAACTTGCTTTGGTATAGAATATCAAGCAAGTAGAAACAATAACAATTAACATACTATAAACACGTGTAAGCCCTTTCCTTGTATTATCATTTTTCCTTCACAAAAGACTATTGGGCAGTACCCCTCTCACAGTGAGGAAATTAAGACACAGAGAAGTAAAGTTACCTAAGCAAAGACTCAGAGCTACTGTAAGGAACCAGGATCAAATCCCAGTGGTCTGACTCTAAGTCATGAATAAATATCAAATTATAGGACACACTGGGAAGCAAAGACCTAAAAGGAGCACTTAAATTGTTTTTATTGCTGATTAGTAACCAAACAAACAAAACCCTTACGACCTACAGGCTCCCCCAATTTTTATTTCCAAGACAGATATTGCCAAGTTAAAAAGTGATAGTTCTTAATACTGCTCACTTTTTTACTTAAAAGCTCCCACTTTTGCTGTTGATTCGTAACACTTTTCAATGGCTTATGAAAAAAGTGTATCAGAGAGAATTCTGACACTAACAACTGCCCACAAAATGTTTTACATAAAGTCAGTCGCCATCTTCATCAGCAATAGACGACTACTTTTCACAGGTTGCGTGTGCCCGTTAAGCAATAAAGACTGAAGAAAAGTGTGTAGCAAAATGCCCATGATGCTTAAGTCAACCTTCAACAATACCTGCTTTCTCATAACGTTATCAGTGTTAATCCAGGCAGGTTAATCTGAGAAACGCAGTGAATCTAGAAAATGTTCCTGGCTGCAAAGGCCACGTTAAGTGTCAATCTGTGGGTCGTACTGTAAATACTGTGTTAAGCATTAATGCATGTGAATGAAAAGTGGATGATGTGACACTGAGAGGCTTGAGATTGAATTAGAAAATGACTAACGAGTGATAAATACGAAGTATAACGCTGGCAAAGAAGTTGGGACAAACCACGATCTATTTGGTCATTTTGGCTTTACAGTCTAGCTCATGTCTCACTTTGTTTCACTGATGAAACAGGTAGAGAAGATGAGACCATCTCAGAGTACACACTGGTCACCTACTGCTTTAGAAATTAGCCTCTGATGAAATGTTTGCCTTTGAAGGCATTGCCATGGCTGGAAGAAGGCACCAGCTGATTCTGGAAGAATCAAACATAGTTATTAAAGAAACACTACTGCACAAAGCTGCCTTAGTCATCCATGAGTAAGCACCAACTGAAACTTGACAGTGACAAAGCTTCGGGGGAAAAACCGGAGTTCTTTATAAAAGAGACAAAGGGCTATGAGCATTCATTTACAGGAGATGAAGAGTATTACTGATTGAAAGACAAAAGAAAGACAGGAAAAACCAAAGAACATTCAGTCATTGTAGGTTCAGCTCTCTCCCACATGCCTACTTGAGCGTAACTCCCCTCTCTCCATCTACTTTAGGGGCTTGAAAGAACTGTACATTGTACTCTGATAACTTAGTATGTGACTATCACGGACTCCCAAAATGCTTCCTGTCATCCCTGCTTCATTAGATAAATACACCTCACACGATCTCAAAATATGAAGAATGTGGCACAGGGGAGCGTGAGTTCAAACTAATTAACACAACACAATGAAAATGGCCTCGGTGGGGATTTTAATGGAAGATGAGCAGCAAATCATTCTGTGTGGAAACCAAAGTCTTCGCCTGAGTCCCACAACCAAACGCTACAGGAATTTCCCTTCGGGGGTGGCAATCTGAGCGTCACTCTTTCATTCTTTGGCTCTTTCCTTTTGCTTATGTTGTTATGAAATAAAATGGACAACAAACAGATATGCAATGCAGCCCTCCTCCACATTTTTTTTTAAAGTACCAAACTCATTTACTGTGTCATAGTTACACGAAGGTATGGCCAGTATAATTTTGTCAGTTCCCAACATGCCAGTTTTGGGTCCCCAGGGGACTCCAATGTTGAATCTTTTCAAAGGCCTCAATTAATTTGCATAATTTCTAAGAATAGGTTTCAGTGAAGTGAAAGGAAGGTTTTAATTAGTATTACATTCAAATTGATATATAATGAACTATACTTTAATTCCTTTATCTCTATCAGCATAATACGTCATGCTAAAAACCAGATCCAGTGCAATTCATCACAGTTTTCTTCTTTTTATTTTATCAGGGATCTAGCGCTCATATGTTCATTAGAAAATTACTCTCATATTAGTTTCATCTAAAATTGGACATTAGGATGCCAGCATTTATTAAGGCAACATCATTAGTACATTTCAATTCCGCTGTACTGAATTAAATTTAGCCAATGAAACATTTATAACAAAAAATGCAATAAAAAATCTGTAAGCTAAACACTCATAAGCATTTCCATTTTTTACTTATAGCCAAAAATAGCAGTTTTATCTACTAGTTGTGCATTAAATCAAGTTCAAAAAATAGTAAGGAGGAAATGTAGTGCCATATACTTCACCCTGAATCAGAAAGGTTTATTACATGGCAATTATAGTCGGCCTGTTTCACAGGAAATCCAAAAACTGGTACATTAGGTAGTTTGAAAGAAAATAGAGGTGCTGAGAATATCTTTCATTGATTAACATTTAGCACCATAACAGCAGGTGTGAGCAGCAAGAAATGCCACCCTGCAGTGCCACTGTGGGAAAAAACCACAAGGCTGATTTGTGTGTTTCGGTAAACAGTGGTTACACTGTCTTTTTTCACCCTTAATTCTCTCCCAATAAGTGAGAGCACCTTCTGGTGTTTCCACAGCAACGCCCTAGACCATCTCAGTGCTGCTGGCTGAAGAACTTGGGGGCCACTCGGTGGGTCACCTTTCCTCCCAGTCTCACACCCCACTGACAGAATGTGGTGGACAGAATCATAGCTGCCTGCCCCTTCTGCTGAGAGCCCCAAATGCAACTAAACTGTTGTCATGGAAATATGACCAACAGCCCTACATCCACTCATGTAGATACCAGTCTTCACAGAAAGAAGGAAGAGCTGGTGAAGGAAGAGCAAACCTTCCCCACAAAGCAGGCTGACTGGGTTCTCACCTTCGCAGATTTGGACAGCGGCTACTGGGACACAGGAAGCTGATACCCTCCCAACCGTGTTCTGTCACAGTGGGGAGGATTCCAAACTGGAAAGTGCCCACTGCCAACCAGCCTGGCACAGATCTAAGAACAGTTCAGGTCTCAAGTGCCTTCCTCAAACCTTGCTGTCCTTGCTTCAACCGGTCCACCTGTTTCCAGGTGAGAGGATTCATCCACCTCACCTGAGTTTCTCCACCTCGGCACTGCTGGCATGTGGGGGCCAGAGAATTTGAATGCGGGACGTGTCCTGTGCATTGTAGGATGTTTATGGCCGCATCTTTGACCTCTCCCTACTAGATGCCAGTAGCACCCCCTAGCTATGACCATCAAAGCCTCCAGACATTGCCCAACGTCCCCTGAGGGGCAAGTTCAATCCAATTGAGAACCATGTGCTCAAAACACTGGCAGACCTTCTATCAAAAGCAAATGAGTAATGAGTCAGTCAGCATTTGCCAGTTCCTACACTTCCTTGGTAGGCAGTACTTCACACTCTCAGGATTCATTCTCTGGTTCTTTTTTACAATAATACTTGGCTCAGCCTTGAAATATCCTAGTTTACTTCCAAAAACTGTACAAAGCAATGGGGGAAAAATAACCTTGACCTTGGCATTCAGATAGACTTGCGTTTGGGTCCTGGTTCCAGCACAGGCTCTCTATGAGGTAGGAAGGACAGTAACTTCTCTGGGCCTTGGGTTCCTCGAGTGTACAGTAAGACTAGTACTGCCCACCACCCCAGCTGACGGTGAGAATGACAGGGCTACGTTATTCTCCGTTATGCAGAGTCCCCAGTCCAACGTCTCATCCTGCCCGTGCTCAGGAATTAGAAGCGATCATCAGTGCTACTGGAGCAACGGTCCACAGGAGAGTGAGGTGGGAGTTCGTGTGAATTACCTATGGCTTCGTTGGCATGTTCATTTTGTTTTTGTTTCTGTTTTTACTCTGTGCCCCTGTATGCTATTCTCAAGGGTCTGGAAGGGTTAATATATATGCCAAAGATATTCCAAAGGTGTGTAACTCATGACACGAGAACAAGGACTTACGTCAGCTATGCCTCGCTCGTTATACCCTCAATGAGGGACCTGCCGCCTCCAGGAATCACTGGGTGCTCAAGAAACCATTGAGGTCCAGTGGATTGGATGAATTTGTGCAAAACGGCAAGTGAAGTGACCAAATTTCCCAAGCTACCTTGTCAGCTGGAGGTATGTGTGCCATGCATGCACGTGTTTACTTTCAGAAAAGACTAGATCTTAGGGAAAAATTGATTCCTGTCAGGGTCTAGACGTGGCACGGGCAACTGCAAGAGTGCCATGATGTACTAGTTAGGCGAGAGTTTATCTGACTTGTTGACGCTGGTCCTTCTCATTATAAATGGGGCTGGAGACAAAACTAGAAGCAGATTTTAACCTTACCCTTGACTTTCACTCCATCAAGACAAGAAAACTCAGTGTAGAATGGCTCTCCATGGACGTGAAAAGAGAAAACACAGGACTAAAGGGTCCCCGTGCTTTTATTTACATGCCAACTACACACACCCCCTCAGGTGCCTTTTCCGGGGCAGCAGGGAGTACACTGCAAGTCGGGGTTCAGTAACACAGAAGCATTGGTGTGCTGAAGCCTATCACACATGGTCCTCGTTTTCCATTAGCTCTTAAAGCGCTGGAGACCTAAAGGACTTAATTTCTCTTTACATCCGTTTCCCTACTTAGATTCTGTGATTTGCAAACTCCTGTCCAGGAAAGGTACCGTGGAGATTAAAGAATGAGCTAACCCCCAAACGATCTGTGTGTGTTTTTAGGGGGCAAAACCCGCCTCCCACCAATTTTATAGTGGTTTACTATCACATCCTCCAATGAAGAATTATAATCAAGTTTTAATGATTCTCATTAATGAAGACTAGCATAGAAAAATCTGTAAAAACTAAAATATGATGCCACAATCACTTTGAAATGTTTCTGTTTTGTAAAGAAGAGATTCACGCCCCCCGCCCCATATCCCAACACCAATTACACTAAGTTCATGCTAGTATAATCTTGCCTTCCATGGCACTACAGCAACTGGTGAGAGCCAGAATAATCAGCGGCTCCCAGAAGCCATTTGGGAATGAGAGCTCACAGACCAGATAACCAGAAGTTGACTACATTGTTCCATTCTTCACGTTTAGAATTCAAAGCGAGTTGCTGTCTAGCAGACTTTAGAATTCAAAGCGAGTTGCTGTCTAGCAGACGGCAGGCAGCAGTGTTCAGGCCCCTGAGATCAAGCCACTGTTAGAACAAACTCTTTATATGTTGGGGCTTTGCGATTTTTATAGCTACGTTTGTTGTTTGACCAAAGTCGCCCTCTTTAGTGCGTCTCTTATAAGATTTTCTCCAAGGCTCATCGACACGAGATCCACCCCTTCCCCCCGGTCCTCTTTCAGTTATGTAATTCATGGGCTTCGATTCCAGAGCCCAGAACACACAAAGAACAACCACAGACAAGCTCTCTCCCTCTCCCTTCTATAAGGCGCGAAGGCCAGATATTCATTCCATAAGCTCAACTTCTCCGTGATTTCTCGTCCCAGAGAGAGACTGTGTCACGAACCTCTCCCAGTCTTTAAAGACACGAGGACGGCACTGGAGGGACCAAGGCCCTACCCTTGCAGAGCCTATGCTTTGCAGGCCTAGGTGTGTGGCGAGGTCTGGGCCACGGCATAGAAAACTCAGAAGGTACGTCAGCAATGCTGACAGGATCACAGGCTGATAAGAAAACGACCTACCATCTCAGGAGGCAGCCTGTCTTTAAAAGAACCCTTAGAGTCCAACTTGATGAGAAGGAAATATCAATCACGTGCCACACCAACAGTGACTGATCAATGATTTGGTATCAGATACACTGGCAGGTGGAACTGACCAGGAATGTCAGGCCAAAAAAATTAAGTTCTGTCCTTACATAGGGAGCCTAAAGCAAATCTGAGAGAATGTAAGTATCCTACCTGAAGGCCAAACTTAGCTACGAATTTTTTTTATTGTTGCTGCATTTAGCTGCTGAACAAGAGAAAAAGAAACCGGTCACCATGGAAACCGCAACTTCACAATCTATCGTGAGAGAACAGCTCGTTTCCTTTCTTACCCCTTTGGCTGTACCAGATGGAATGAGAAAGAAAAGCCCTTCTCTCTTTGCCACATGTGACATTCTCTCTCTGGCCTTCCACTGAGGTCTCAGATGCGAAAATACAGAAGAGATTCCCTCCTAAGGGTTAAAGCTACCATCACACTGACAGGTACATAATTCCAAGCCGAAAAAAACTAAAGAAATAACAAGACATGGAATCTTCAGGGTATAACGAGCCCTGCCTGAACACTCTTCACAGGGAAGAAATACGTGCCCAGAATGCCCATCTTTCTTTAACTTTGTTTGCTTATGTTAAAAGAAATAATAATGATGACCACATGCAGCATCTTTATTAATTAACCTTCTCTCAGCTACCCCTTCCTTTTCTTTATTAAAAATTAACTTGTGAGGAAAGGGAGACGCAGTGAACAAAGTATGACAGTCATAGCTTGAAACCAGACCAAACTAGATTTAACTCACTGATTTGTCCTTACCAAAAGTCCTTTATTTACAGATCTCAAGGCTGCCTTTTAACTCCTACCTGGTACACATACATAATTCCAGATCCATTTAACAGATAAACTATGGCAGAGACTACAGACACTGAGCTGTGGGAGGGGCACCAAGAACTGCATATTTTGTCCACGTTCTAGACCAGCTACACTTCCAATCTTCTGGGAATCCTGATAAAGCAAACAACTCCGTTATCACGTCCTTGGCTCCCTTTAACCTCCACCACAGCCATTGGCTTTGACTGGGAACTGGTCAGGGAGGCAAGAATGCAACATAGCAAGCGTCCCAGGGGTCCATCTCCCATCGAAAAACGCATCTCTCTTCAGCTCCCAATAAAACAGAAGTAACCCGGAAGCACCGGGTCGTCCCTGCCTAACAACATCTCGTATACTCACAGTTACAATACATACCTGTGGACTGTGGGTGTGATATTAGGAACGGCAACACAATGGAGTGTGGAGTGTGACAACAGAATGACCAGAAGGAGGCCCGGCCATTTAGTGCCAGTGCTCCCTCTTCCGTCCTCAAGCCCCATGTATCTCCACAGATCTACTTGCCTGATGAGGAAACAATACGTAACACCACAGCACTTTAGAATCCAGTATCATAAAGACCCAGAGAGACAGTCAACGCCAGACACACGGAGAAAAAAAACAGCCCCCACACAACACAGGTGAGGCTGTATTTATTGTCTTCTCTGTGACCATTTTCAGCAAGAAGCAAACATGGACACGGCAAGTTCATGAGCAGTGGGATTTCACAGAACATGGTTTTCTTTCATACTGAGACGTTTTCTTAATTTCGGTTCATCCCTAATATTCTTCTCAGCACTCTCAGCTATCTCCTGTTCTCAGCCACAATCTCACCTGGGGCATTTTTGGCTGATTGTGAATGGACCGTGCTCTAACAACTGGGTCCTTTCTCTCCTTTCTAGACATAACAGTCACCCAACCACTCACAGACTCACTTCACTGAAGTTACACTGATGACCTCCCCTGAGCTGTTATTCTTTTAGGTTGATTTTTGTACTTATTTCTTCACCAATCCATTCAAGAAATTTTATTGAGTGCTTACTGTGTGTGCCAGGCACTGTTCACAGCCTTGGAAGTAGATCAGACATAAAACTAAACAATCTGTTCTTAGAGAGCTTACATTCTAGCAAAGGGAAACAGATCAGATGCAAAAAATAAGACCTAGCCGGACAATCAGTTCTAATGTGTCTTTTGGAGCAAAAATTAATATAAGACCGGTCTTATTTTACTATAAGACCCGGTAGAATAGAATAGAATAGAATAGAATAGAATAGAATAGAATAGAATAGAATAGAATAGAATAGAATAGAATAATAGAATAGAATAGAATAGATTAGAATAATACAATAGAATAGAATAGAATAGAAGAATAGGATAGAATAGAATAGAATAGAATAGAATAGAATAGAATAGAATAGAATAGAATAGAATAGAATAGAATAGAATAGAATAGAATAATACAATACAATACAATATAATAATATAAATATAAGACCGGGTCTTATATTAATTTTTGCTCCAAAAGACACATTAGAGCTGACTGTCCAGCTAGGTCTTATTTTCGGGTAAACACGATATGAAGAAAAATAAATCAGGGGATGATGACAGGGAGATGGTGGTGAAAAGTGCTATTTTTGATTTTAAGGGATGGGGGAAGCCTGAGGAAGGGGAGGGAGGAAGCCATGCAGGCATCTGGGGTGGGGTGGGGGGAAGAGAATCACTTTCCAAGCCCCCAGAGTATTACTGCCAAAGCCTGGAGTGGGGGCACCTTAGTGTTGGAGGGACAGCAGGAAGCCAGTGTGGAGCAGAGCATATGAGGGCCTGGATCTGAGCGGCAGATGGGTGAAGGAACTGGCTATGCAGGACCCTGGACAGCAAACCCTGAGTGGATGTCAGGCCATCAGAGTTACAAGTGAAAGAAAGACTTGGTCTGAATTTTGTTTCAAAAGAATCACTCTGGCTGCTCTCTGAGAACACACTGTAGGGGAGCAATGATTATAAGCCGGGGGGAAAAGTTCCCAAACGAATGCAACACTCCAGGAGAGAGAGATGGCAGCTTGGACTAGGGTGTGGTGACAAACGAAGAGAAGAGTGATGAATTGGGGGTAGATTTTGAAGGTAGAGCCAACAGGCTCTGTTGATGGACTAAATGGATTAACATGGCAGGCCTGAGACTACGGTCCTTAGAAAGGGCTTCTTACAGGGTTAGCCCTAGCTGATATCTGGGAACAGCTGATAAAACAGTACCCTACACTGATACAATTTTTTTTTCCTAAATATGAGACTGGCCCACTGTGCTGAGACTGTTTGCACAAACCACATGGTTGATACGGAAACCCCTAGTTTCCTTCTGGGAGTCTGGAATTCGGGTACATGCTAGGCAGAGGGTGCCTACATGGCCAGCCTCCAATAAAAACCCTGGGTACTGAGTCTCTAATGAGCTTCCCTGGCAGACAATGCTTAGCATGCGTTGTCACAACTCACTGCAGGAGGAACTCAGAATCTCCCGTGGGACACACCAGGAGAGGACTCTTGCAAGCTTGTGCATAGATTTCTAGAAATCGTCCCATGTGGCTTTTCCCTGTGCTGAGGTTGCTTTATGTCCTTCTGCTATAATTAAGTGTGACTGCGAGTGTAACAACACCGGAGTCCTGAGAGCCCTGGTGAATTACCAAACCTGGGGCAGATCTGGGGACCCTGACACAGAGGTGAGCGTGAGAGAGAGCCTGCAGGGAGGGAGCCAAGGTTTCTGAGCTCAAGTCTCAGCTCTTTATTCTTCCCTTCACACTACTGCAAACCTCTAAGTAGCTTCTTTGAAACTTCAGAGACACTGAGGTTGTAAACTTTGTTTTTTAATGACAAGCAAAAGTTCAAACTATAGGGGGGGAATATGGATGAGGAGGTGAAGCGCAGAGGAAGTTTAGGGCAGTGAAAATACTCTGTATGACTCTATACTGGTGGATGTACGCCATCATACATTTGTGCAAGCTGACAGGATATACAACTCCAACAGGGAGCCTTAATGAAAACTATGGACTTTGGATGAAAATGAGGTGTCAGTCTCAGGTCATGGATTCTCACAAAGGTTCAGCTCTTGTGGGAGATGCTGAGAGAACGGAGAGCCTGCGTGTGTGCGGGAAATCTCTGTACCTTCCCCTTAATTTTTCTGTGAACCTAAAATTGCTCCAAAAAGTAAAATCTATTTTTAAACAATTTCACTTCTTTAAGGGATAAAAATGGTTAATGGAGTTCAGTGATATTTCAAATAATGCTCTTTCCTTGAAATTCAAGGTGTGGTCATGAATGAAGGAAGCTGGAGAGCGTGTTTTCCCCAGGCTACCAAGCTGTCTAAGGGAAACATACTTTGCTTCAATTAACTGGTACACTGGGAACTGCTGTTTCATATTTGTAGATCTGATATTTGCAAACAAGTGGGGTCACAGATGTAGATTATAATTTAAAAGAACTGCAGAGAATGAAAAGCAACAGTAATTACAGAAGGCTTATGAATGTCTGCCATATGAAAAAGTACATTAATTATAGTTAGATGCTTAATTTTGAGTCTCTCTTGGCCCTATTTTTAATATTTAACAAAATTCCCCCATACCCATTCGTTGTACCTTAGTGAATATTTAAAGTGAATTAGAAACCCGAAATAGTATAGGAATCGCTGGCTAAAAAAAACTGAATGAGTCCTGTAATCATTCCATTTTTTGATAACAGAAACAAACAGAAAAAGCCATCCTAGTAATTCTTTATGAAGACATAAGTAAAAGGCTTTGGCTGAAACTGGGTTATTTGACTTTGATAACGGGACGTGTCCTAAGTTAATCAAATGATGGCTTACAAAGGTTACATCATAAGTAAAAAAAAGAAAGCCAGGGAGATACCATGCAGATATACAGTCAAGTCACCTCTATGTACGTACTAGTTTTCAAGAGTAAATTAGTATTACTATATGAATTGTTTGGGCAGTCTAGTAAGTCTCTAAATAATGCAGCTGGCTTTCAGGGGAAAAAAAATATTCCATCATTTTTCAATAAAATGCTTTTTTTTAAAATCTCCTTTACTTTGGTACCCATTTCATTAATTACTTATCTTTCAATTGGAGGTACATTCTGAAGATTATCTGCATTTTCCAAATAAGGGAAATCAGAATTCCCAGGAAAATATAGTATCCAAAAGCCATTCAGTGTTCTCTCAAATCCCAGGTAAATGAGTTTGCTTTTCTACTGTTACTGTTTGGACGCATGATCGGAGGGGAATATGAACTGTATTGGGTTGCCGACATAATTTACAGACATCACTACACCGATACCACATTCTGCCAAGTGACAAACACTGCAGCAGCATAAGATTCATCCCACCAAAACACCCATTTTATCTCAAGTGTAAAAATAATAAAAAGAATTGCTTTGAAATATTTCCCATCTCTGTCCATTAAATGTGCTTAGCTTTGACTTCAGGCTCGGAACAACTGAAATTTTCCATAACAACATGCATCTAGGATGATTCACAGATGAATCCAAACGTATATACCTTTGACCAGAATGAAAGCAATAAACATAAGTTTGCCTGCTGTGATTTTCAAATAGTAGTAACAGAGGGAATTAAGTTCTATTTTTTGCACCCTGGAGAATACCGCTCGCTGATTACTTCTAAAAACTTGAGAGGGACAGAAAATTTCTCATTTTTATGAAGTGAAGCAGAGTTCAAGAGAGTTTGAACCTTATCCCATGTGCCCCCCCCACCCCATGTAATTTCTCTGCACTTAATTAGCTCTGTGTAAGTAGAATAACTCAGTGGAGAATACTATGACATGATATCTTCAATTACTGTACACACATGAAATGTGGTTGCACTGGGCTGAATAGCCCTAAAAAGCCACGACCATCCAGAACCAGTGAAAGTGACCTGACTTGGGAACGGGTCATTGCAGATGTCATCGAGTTAAGCTGAGATCCTACTGCAGTATCATGCAAGGGCCCAAATCGAATGATTGGTGTCCCTACACGTAGAGGGACACTTGGACAGACGCACAGAGAGAAAGTCATGCGCACATGAAGGCAGGGACGAGAGTTGCAAGCCACCAGCCAAGAGATGCTAAGGAGAGCAGGCCACCACCAGAAGCTAGGACACATTCATCACAGTGTTTCTCCCTCAGCGTTCAGAGGGGGCGGGGCCTGGCTGACACCTTCATTTTAACTTCTAGCCTCCAAAACGATGGCGGAATAAACTTCTGTTGTTTTAAGCCACCCAGTTTGCGGTGATTTATTACAGCAACTTAGGAAATGAATACAGTGATTATTCTCATGATTTCAAAATTAAGTGTATAAATGTTCACTCCATACAAAGCAAGGTTAAGAAATGAAAACTGCCCATTTCTTTTCCACCAAATGAAAATAAGAGAAAACAAGTATAAAAGTACCACACAAGCTTTAAGAAAACATAATTTTCAATTCAACCAATGTTTTATACATGAAGCGCCTATTCCTTGTGGTAGGCCCTGTGAAAAACAGAAAATATCCAGTATCTACTCTTAAAGCAACTATTAAGTATGAATAAAATATTGAGTATGATGATAATTCTCAGGTACTCTGTCAAAATAATAGGCTAAATGAGAACAGACAGACATTTAAGTGAGGGAAGAAGGTAATTGTATTTTGTGAAAATGTAATCAACTTATTAAACCCTAGAATCAGGTCAACAGGCTTTTGCTGGAAGTAGCTATTGAATCAATGTTTAAATAAATTAGTAAAATTTCAATCAAAGATATATTAGGGTTCTTAATGTTTATACTTTTTGAGGCTTAATATTAACAGTTCTAAATAATAAGTCTGCACAGCCAATTAACCCATAACTATAGTAACTCGAACTTTTTTTTTTTGCATTTTTTTTTTGCCTTTTTTTTTTGTTGTTGTTGTTGTTGTTGTGGTTGTGGTTGAGAGCCCACTGGCCCATGTGGGAATCGAACCGGCAGCCTTCGGAGTTAAGAGTATGGAGCTCTAACCGCCTGAGCCACCGGGCCGGCCCAGTAACTCAAACTTTTTTTAATTCAAGGAGTGAAATACATATGTCCACTCAAGACAGTTCATTTGACAAATATTTGTTGAGTACTACTACAGCCTGGAAGTTACGTTTGGTTCAAAGAGTCAACAATGAACCAGAAAGACCTGGTCCCTGTCCTCCTGGAACTTCAGAGTTAGGCAAAAAGACAAGGGTGCTGCACAAAGGATGAAGTACGAGTGTGACCTGGGTGACGAGGAAAAACAGAGCAAGCCCAATCTCCTCTTGGCCAGGGACAGAGGCCAGAGGTCCAGGGAAGGGCTCTTTTAGAGGATTTCTATCTGCAGTTGAAGAATGAGTAGGAATTTAGCAATAAGAACAAAACAGGTGCAAAGGGCATCTGAAAACTGGAGGATTGCTCGGCACATCTGAACAACAGAAGACTGTGTGACCAAGTCACACTGAGCTCAGTGCATCCTGTGAAGTTGTGGAGTTTTACCCTATAGTTCCAACTACAAAATTTTTAAAATTAGGAGTGTCCGATGAAATTGGCAGACTGAAAATCCACATTAATTTTACCTCTTCCTAAACTCTATCCAGAAGCACAGTAAAGAGAGAGTTTTTTTAAAAAACAAACCCACTCAACAGCAACAAAGGTATGGAAGCTAAAATGCAAAGGAACAAGTAACTCAATATAGCCAACAGAATGAAATCCTAAAGCTTCAGTGGAACAGCTGAGAACCCAGTGAAAAACGCAGAATCATCAGAACCCAGTAACATCAGGTATGTTTGAATCTAGGGGTGAATGTGAGTGGATAAAATAAGGGGGTTGGGAACTGTTTGGGAAGCAGTTAGACTCCCAGACACCCTCCCTTACCCCATGCTGTAAAGCCACTGACCTCCCCCAATCTCTCTGAAAAAGATAAACAGATGGTCTCTGGTCTGTGGGTGCGGTACGAATCACCCAGCCTAGGACACTGGTAGCCGGACCTTGAACCCCAGGTGGGAAGTTTGAAAACTCACCATGGGAAATCAGCTAAAGAGGGAAAACCACCCTACAAAGAAGTAGCCCTCCAAGGTGACCTTCACTGACCAGCCCTGCCCACAGCTCTCTAATCCCCCGTTTTACCTAAGAGCAGACAGTCAAGGATTTTCAGATATTTGAGGAAAGCCTCTAAGAAAAATAACAGAACCCAAAAGTAATGTGGAGGAAACAAATCATCCAGAGACAAAAAAAACTTAAATCGATAATTCCAAAAAGATAAATCCATATTTCTATGCCGTAAGAACAGGAGGCTATAAATGGAGCATTCAGAGAAAAAACACCAAACAAGTGCCCGTAGAACATGCCAGCACAAATAAATCAAGGAAACTTCTGACTGTAGAGCAAACAGACAAGGAAATTGAAGAAAAAAAAACACATATGAGAAGAAAAAGAAAAAAAATATAAAGCTAGTCCAGCAGTTACCATACCCACATATTCACAGATCAAGAAAGTAAAAGAGAGAAGACAGGTAGAAGACATCATTTTAAAAGAAATATCCCCAAAATTAAAGGCGTAAGTTACAGATGCCCAAAGGAACCAGCATTATGGAAGAAGAGGGATGCCCACCAAGGCATTCCATTGTGAAATCTCAGAACAGTGGAGAAAAAGAGAATATAAGATTCCAGAGAAGGAAAGAAAAAAAATGGCAGCAATACCTCCAAATGCCTGAGAAAAGTGACAGCTAACCTAGAATTCTATACCCAAACTGTCAATGAAGCATGTGAGTGGAACAAAGATGGCACTCGAAATGAGAAGAAATGCTGCAGGCCGCCATCACTAAGATGGCTTCTCACCTTTCATCACCTTTATCACCTGAGGACAGAATGCCAAAGCAAGTCACACAAAGACTGTAAACAACATCTGGCTCATTTTGACCACACACTAAACAAGGTCCGGTCCCTGCTCTCGGCCCAGCTGCCTGGAGCAGAGGAGAACATTCGATTCAATGCAAGAAATGTGCCTGGGGCTGTTCCTCGAACTGGAGTAAAGCCATAAACCCTGAAAATATAAACCAACCGATTCCTGTCCATCTTTCTAAGGGATGTCCAGTACCTGTAGTTCATGCTACAACTTTGGCAGATGACCTGACTATGATTCCTATTATTCTTAAGAGTTCTCAGCTCATGATTTTACCTACCCAGTTCTCTTGCACACTCTGAAGAAAAATGAAACCAGCTGATGACCCAGACACCGTTCAGCCATCTTCCCCTCCAAAGAGCAGGAAAATGGCCTCTCCTAAAATAATTAGGATTGTACTTGTTTCTTATTTTGTCAAAAGCAAATAAATTTAGGAAAACATACACAGGTGATAACACTAAAAGAAGCAAGGAAATGATTACCGCCGAAGTTACCCTGGCAGAACCAGGAGACAGGATCAGGGCACGGTCAGTGGAAGGCTTCTAAGGGATGGGTAACTTCCCATGTCTAGACAGCAAGGTGGGGACTTGTCTTCTCATTATAGTGCTCTTTAAAATCCTCACGTGTATGATATATTTCCAAACAAAAATTATTTTTCTCAAGGGTGAGGGACACAATCAGATTTGTACATTTAAAATATCATTAAGGCCACTGTGAAGACAGTGATGAGGGTGGACAGGATGAAGAGGCAGTGTAGCCAGACAGGTTACAGAAGATTAAATGCTGTTTTTCTTTATTATTATTGTTTTTTACAGGCGGAGGATATTATGGGGAAAGGGAAGGAGGGAAGAAGAGAGGAGTGAGAAGAATTTGATCAGTTAGCAAAAACAAACAAAATACCCAAGATAATGTTTCTTGCGAATGATCACTTTTGCAAACAACCTACTATATTTATACTGTTCCTCGACTTAAAGGAATAGTAAGCTTAAAATACTGTAAAAGCCATCACTGCATTCCTCTTCAGAATGCAATTATATAACTAGTTTCAAAAGAGGTCTTTATAAGCCCAACATCACCAGCCAGGAAAGTGCTGCACAAAGGAAGGTCCAGGATTTGCCATGACGGGTTAAAATGCCGAGTGAGGACTTCCGCATAAATAAAATTCAGGACGCCAATGCCACCAGCCCAAGCCTTAAGCTCATACCTCACGTGGTACCTAAACACCCTTTTAATTTCACCTCCCATATGAAACCTTCAGAGCACTGCAGAAATGTGTCCTCTCAGGACTAGAAAATTTATGTCAATCATCTACAATCACATTTAGCGCTCGAGCAAATGAACAGGGTGGTGTGGCTTTCCCACATATTCGGGTTCCAAGTAAGAACAATTTTATGATTTCCTCTGGCCTGAATGGATCATTCCTGTCCAGAACTTAATATGCTCCTTCATATAAGTTCTAAGCATAATTTTTTAAATGTTAAAAATCTGGCGATCCATTTCAGTGGTGTTATGTTTCTTCTACATTCTATTATTAGCAGTTAAAATAAGGTCTAATACGCAATAGTTACTCCTACAAGTTTCTTGAGGCATCAAGGAAACTGAACCATCGAGAAAAGCATCATGTTCTATTATTTTTACAAAACAAATACCAAAAATAGATTTTCCATGTTTTCTTCATATGTTTTTTTTGTTTCTTCCATAAGGAGTGAGAAAGTGAAAATAAGATTTCTACAATAATGCATTAGGGAGAAAAACAGTAAACCTAAAAATTTTTCACCTGTCTCCTGTAATATGAGTCTTTGTGAAGATTACAAAACATAGCAATATGGAACAGATAACATTTTAAACATTTAAAACGGAAACTGGTCAAGAAGGTAGCTTTTTCAGATAGTGGGAAAAGATCTGATGTAGGAAACTTTTTACACGGTTTATTCTTGACAAGAGGAGACAAATTGCTGTCAATCCACATCTTACCTTAAATACTTCCATTGGAAGAGGAAACTTTGCAGCGTCAATAAGGGATTTTTCCAGAGCACATTTCCATTCAGAGGCCATCTTCAAAGGATAGATTTCTGTATCAACAGCAAACCACATAAGAGTTTAAGGACTGAAATGTTCTACTGGGTGGTTCTTTCTTGAGTTTTATCTTCCCAGGACTTTATAATAAGATGGCACGCTCAGCAACCATAAAAACGCACACCCTGCCTGCCATAAAAGACCACCTGCTAAAGGGATTTTCTGAAGTTAAATAGCAACTTGGGATTCTGCTTTCAGAAATGAAGAATAAACTTAATAGGGCTCTTCTTCAGGGAACATTTGCAGGTATTCTGTTGGCATTCTGTAAGTAATTTAATGGTATAAATCACATTAGCAACATCTTCAGTCATCTGCTGCCCCAAATTCTATATATTACCTGGGAAGTAATATCCACTGATGAAGAACTTACTATCTGATAAATTGCTAAACTAGAAATGACTCTTCTCTGGCATTTTCAGTTATTACAACATTATTTTTCACTAAATCTCTAGGCTCTCATATGCTAAAAATAGTCCATGTAAATCAGAAAAGTTATTAAAAGGTAAATTAAAATTTACCAACCAAGTTTAATATTTATACTTGAAACGTTGCTAACACATCACGTGTAGCCCATACTTTTCCCGCGGTGGTGGGAAGGGAGGGATTTACGAATGGAGGTGACGCTGTCCTAATGCACAATTTGAAAAAAAAAAAAAATTGGTTGAGCACAGTGTGTTGTTCACGGATTGCTGACACAGCGGGAAAATTTTATGATCTGATCTCAACAGATTTAAGACCTTATCAAAACAGGATTTGCAGAAGCACTCACTTTTAAGTAGATATGTTTATACCGTCCCTATATCAACCCCAGATCCCTCAGACAGACAGACAGGGTATAGTATGAATCTAAGCAGTTAAAAGGCAACTTTAAACTTCTGGGGCTATATTTTTAATTTCTTGCATGTCTGTTTTTTCGCATGGAGCCATATATTATGATCCTCACCGCTTCTGAATTTACCTTGAGCTTGAAACCCCCGTGCATTGGCAGTTTATTTAGACTTTTCAGACTACCATAATTATGGTAGCCGAAAGATACTGCCACAACTAGCCAAGTAACCAATGCTTTGCCCCCTCCATTCACTGTCAGTTACATGAAGACACAGGGAGGGTCATTAATGAATGAATAGGCTCCCTGTGTGTATATTGTCTAGAATCCTTTCTAGCATTTCATCTACTCTCTTCTACCTCTGGGAACGTTTTTTCCAATTTGGCATTTCTACGTTAGACCAAGAATAGAATGTGATTCTTCTTTAGCACTAACTACCATATTTGGGAAAACACAGTGGGGCCCCAATAAATACCCTCTACAGAGAATAAAGGAATGGTCGCTTCAACATCCCAGGTGGTACTGAGAACAAGCTAAGGAGCTGCTGAGACGAAATCGTTTCTCAAAGAAGGAAGAGGGACCAGGTCACAGAGCCCTATAAATTGTCCCATGAGGGATAGAAAGATCTGCTAGAACGTCCCAGTGGTTCAACTTGGCATCGAAGTCTCTGTGAAGGGGGGAAACAATTATGAGGACTCCAGAGGGCAAAGCCCAGAGGACAGCAAGTGCTGCATCTAAAAGGGGTTGGGGGCTAGGGACAAGCAAGAGCCTGGACCTCCTGAGGAGACAAGAATACACTGGCTTTTCCAGGGATCTGGAAGCCTAATACGCAGGAAGTTCCACCTTAGCATGTTAGTGAATGGAGAACCGAGTCACAGGAAAGGATGGCAATTTCCAAAAGACAAGAGCAAAGGGAGGATCTGTAGACATAAAGGGAAGAAAAAGTCCCCTGTGTGGGCGCTCTGAGGTCCTGCAGTCTGTCACTGAGGTCTCTGGGACAGGAGGAAAGACAGAGAAGAGGGTAACAGGAGAATGGTTAAAGAAAATTACGCAAAGCAGGAGCAACGAAAGCCCCAAATGGCTATGGTTAGTCCCAAAGTATCAGAACTGAGACAGGTGACGTGCAGACCCAAGTCACCCCAGATTGCTGAGCCCTCGGTCACCTGGTGCCACCTGTCTCCCACCAAACCATAGACAAATGTAACAAGAAGCCCAGTGCAAAGAACTGAATGTTTGCATCACCCCCGAATTCCTATGTTGAAACCCTAACCCCCAGTGTGATGGTGTTAGGGGTGGGGTCTTCGGGAGGGGATTAGGTCATGAGGGTGAAACCCCTGTGAATGGGATTAGTGCCCTTATAAACAAAAGACCCCAGAGAGCTTCCTTGCCCCTTTACTATGTGAGGACACAGTGAGAACACGGCCATCTAGGAACCAGGAAATGAGGCCTCACTAGACAATGAATCTGCTGGCGCTTTGACCTTGGACTTCCAGCCTCCCGAATGGGGAGACATAAATGTCTGTTGTTTATAAGCTATCTACCCTAGGCTGTGGGGTTCTTTTTGAGGATATGAAATCCTAACATGGAATTTAACCCCATGGCAGGGCCCACTTCTCTTCTTAAAAGGTGAAAATCACCTGCAGTTTTGTTGGGACGCTCAACTACCTGCAAAAGCTGCACTCCTAGTGGTTTGAATAAGCAGAGAACAATATTCCACGTGTGTGTTTCATTAGATGAGAGGCGCTTGGTTCCACTGGCAAATTTATGGACAATAAATATCACCATTAAAAGAACATAAACCATTTTCTTAAGATTGATTGTGTTGCAGGTAATTTAACAGAGTATATGTATCATGTCAACTTCTGTGTGTGGGGAAGTAATAAGCAATTAAAATCTGTCCTGCTTCATCTTTAACTAGAAGCCTAAGTAAAAATGAGGTGACCTCCCTTTGTGCAAATGTTTGGCTGCCTGATTCCTGGTAGGGGCTACAGGAAGCAGGAGTGTACGAAATCGTCACCTCACAGCCTCAAGAGTAAAGAAGGCCTCCGGGGTGATTCTTTTCTTTTAGGCACCTCCAAACCTCTACTCCTCCTGCTCCACCTGGTTCTGACCAGTGAGGAAAGACTAATCTAGGCTTATTAACAGACACTGGAAAATGTAATGGACTCAATATTTGCATCCTCTCAAACCTGATGTGTTGAAGCCTTACCCCCTAATATGATGATATTTGGAGGTGGGCCTTTGGGAGGTATTTGGGTTAGATGAGTTCACAAGTGTGGGGCCCCATGATAAGACGTGCTCTTCAACAGAAGAGACCAGAGCTAGTCCGCTCCCTCTTTTGCGCCCCGTCCTCATACACACACGAAGAAGAGGCCATGTGAGAACACAGAAGGCAGCAGTCTACATGCCAGGAAGAGAGCCCTTACCAGAACCCAGCCGTGCTGTCACCCTAACCTTTGCCTTCCAGCCTCCAGAACTGAGAGACAATAATTCATGTTGTTTAAGCCACGCAGTCTATGGCATTTTGTTATGGCAGCCCAAGCTGACTAGTACAGAAAGCCAACAGCTCTGTTTGGACAAAGAAACAGTTCAGACAGGAAGCATTTAAGTTAGATGCAGAAACTTCCTGAGTCTAGGAGCTATCTAAAATAGGAAATAAAAAGAAAAAAAAAAAAAAAACCAAAAAAAAAGTTGACAAAGATTTAAATGTATACCGGGGGTGCCAAAAAAATGTATACAAGTGGACACTTTGGGGTGCACAGCAGAGAGGAGAACTCGCACGGGCTTATCTCAAAATGTGCCTCCCCTCCCCCAAGCCCTTCCCACTGCTTCTCACCACCAGTTAATGCTCAATACTTTGTGTTTCTTTAAGGATGCTGGAGACACATTTTGAGTGTCCTGTCGCATTTTGTTTTCTTCTCCCTGAACATAACCTTTCTCGCTACAATTTAAATGTTTGGAAAATAACATCTTGATAAGGAATGCCTTTCCCAAAGTCTTTAAGGCACTGCCACAAATTCTTCAGTGAAATGGACAAGTCATGTCCAGAAAATTACTCAGTAAACACAATTTATTCTTATCATAGAGAGACATCAACTTATGTAAAAGAGAGAGAGCTCTCGTACGCAAATGTTTCCTAAGTTTCTACCTTGACACCTTCCAGTCTCACTGCTGAGGAGACTCCCGTGATTTCATAGGAAAGGAACAATTCAGAGAACCTACTTAGCCACCAATCATCCTTTGCTTTGCTATAAATTTTTACACTGGCATATATATGTTTCTCCTGAAATTTATAAAGCAATTAGGTACTAAGCTAAGATTTATACACCCAACTTTCCACAAAGTAAATTTCTCCTGCAGCGTTATGAATCCCAAGGCAAACGTGAGCTTAGATCTTTCCTCACGGTGCTGACAAGCCCTTTGTTTGTCATCAAAGTCCCAAATTACTCAGGGTATAAATGGATTTCTTGGCTGCTTCTCAAAACGTTGACAACAATAATACTCATAAAATACCATGTTACATGTCTATATGCCTGTCAAATTCAACACAAATGCAAACACATGAGCCCCAGAACCAGGGAGCTTTTCAATTAAAGTCTGTGAGTGACAGAAAAAGGAAATATAACTTCTCAGCTTCATTTACTCAAGACTAACAATGGCAGCTAATATGGGAGGAAAAAAATTCTGGCAATTTTAATAAAGTAAAGAGCTAAGTTCTTTGCTTCCAAAAGACCTGTAAAATTGACCAGAATGAAGATCAGAAATTTCTAGAAGAAATGAGTACTTTTTCCTTGGCATCTGAAATGATATAAGAATCCAACGTTTTTGTTCAGAGGCTACCCATCAAAAGGTTAGTATGGTTGGTAAGGCCATTAAGGGGAATGGAAGGGAATGGGCAAGGGACCTAGGATTTCATTGCAGTGCATCCCCCTACAAGCTAGGTGACCTTGGACAAGTAGCTTAACCCCAGTCTAAATGTTCTCTGCTGTAAAGGGAATATACCAAACATGCAGCACTTTTTTTGGAATAAAGTAAACAACACAGCAGATGTAAAACCACCTCGCACATAGTAAACATTCAAGAGCAGTTATTTTGTAAACACTGAGATTATGGCCCAGTGAGGTACGTCAGAAAGCATAATGCACTATTCTATCCAATTAAGTCTAGGGAAGGTTACTTGATAGAGCTTTCAAAGCTCATTAAAACTTTGATGTACCAGGAGAAAAAGCATGATGATGTTTTTCTCTTTGCTTTTTTCCAGGTCAGAACAGGTTATACAATGATAAGCACTTGGTTTGAATATTTGGATGGATGGATGGATGGACGGACAGATATGGATGGACAGATGGATGGATGGATGGATATAAACGGAAGGATGGCTAGATAGATGGATGGATGCATGCACAAATGGATGGACAGATAGCAGATTTTGGAGCCTCCTTGCAAGACTATTAAAATCCCCAAAGAAAAAGGGAGAATATAACCAATTCCCAATCTATTGGTGTCTTTCATTTTTAAACTAGTGATTCCAAAAGAACTAGGTCAACGTCACAGCCTCCAACGCAACTTTCTCCTTTTAGAGCACTGTTGAGGTCTTGGGTTTTATTCTCCATAGACAGTATCTGAAGTTAAAATGCTTCATATTCATATACTCAGATGTACAAGACACAACAGAGCTCACACATTTTTCCAGAGACACATACAGGAAAATAGTATCACATCTTTTTCCCAAATAATCCGCAACCGGGAAGGCTTCGGCCCTTACCTGAAGGTGGATCCATTCTGTATTTATTCTCTTGACACCAACCAACTGGTCGAAGTCTGTAATCCAAGTAAAACAACCACTGGTCATAGGATTCAGTGTCCTCCAATCCCACATAGCGAAGGCGTAATCTTCCTCCAACATTTTCAATCACACTAACTATCCAGTACTGAAAAGGGTTCTGAGAATCCTGAAGTTCTATTAAGGAATCAACTGTAATGAGGTCTATAGGGCCTTTCCCTCGCAGAGGCTGTTTAAACAGAAGCAAAACTCCTTATTTTAAACTTTATTTTAAGGTTCTCATGGAAACAGATGACAGCAGAAGATAATATTTTTTCACACCATCATCCAAGCTATTGGCAAACAGTCTGGTGTTTCCCTCCACCCCCATCCTTTCCACAGCCCTCGCCCCCTCCCCCCCAACACTTTTCCATTTGCCCATCTCTGTATCTAACAACAAAAACCACAAGTCAATAGAAAAATAACAGTTTGTGCTAAGTTCTCACCAAACAAATCACCCTTCCCAGACAAAATTGTATTTGTTAAAAATGAGTATGCTTTTAAGAAGACTTATACCCAAATTTGCCTTGAGCTAGAAAAGATGTGGTAGCAAAACATCTACTTTTGCAATAGACAGATATATCTAATATGGGGCTACAAATTTATACGGGACTCAACAGACATGTATCTTACAATGGCCACTGATGTAATAATCAAGACCCTCTCACACTTCGATTATGTGCGTAAAACATGCATATGTGTAGATGACATGTCTAATACACATTAATGATATATACTACATTATACTATTACGTAAAGTTATTTCTACATTTAACCCGGTAATTGGTTTAGAGAATATATGTAATTACTACCCCATCTAAGTGACCTTCTTAGCATATGTTCACATATGAAAAAAGGTGTTTGTTCAACCAGCCTTGTAGGCAAATATGTTTCTGGGGGAAAAAAAAAAAACCTAACAGAGCATGACAATTTGTCCTTGGAAAGGGTGAACAACCATCATTTTGATTTGTTAACCAAATAATGAAAGTAGTAGCCATTAAAAATAAACAAATATACCAGGCAAAATCTTCACAAAACCAAACCCAATAACCCAATATATTAGACAGTGGTGTTCCAAAGTATCAATATCTTTTATGAGACAAAGGAAACTTATGGTTCAGGTTAAGAGAATCAGCATATTGTCAAAATCCACACTGTATTCTTTGTTATCTATTGTGTTCCCCCCTTCTTTGGGGGCATTCTTCAAACAGATTTGGTAACTCAACAATTATGACACGGTACATTTCTCTTCCTGTTCTATTACATATAGTAAAATTAAAATGTTTTATCCTAAAATTACTTTCAAACCAACTACCAAGATTTCAGATTAAACTACTTTTTTTTCAGTACCTTAAAATTACCTTAGTCATATTTAAATATGTTCAGCCATTCTTTCTCTTGTTTTTATAAGAGAGGTTAATTCAATTGTTACTTAACACCGTCTGTTTAAATCTTGGGGTTATGCATCCAGAATGCAATAGTTACAGAACCATTTGGTTACATTATAACCATTTGGTTATAATGGTTACAGAACCATTATATTCTGAAACTATACTAGAGCTTATATACACAGAAGAGTTGTCAACTACACAACCAGTTATTCGACAGGATTGTATTTATATTCACTAATGTAGGGTAGAGGTTTAAACATACAAGACAGTGGGAAGACATTCCAACATATTATTATGTAAAAATGTGTTCACATGGGAGCAAATTTCCCATTTATTGATTGTACCACAGAAGAAGATCCTCCAATGCCATTAGAATCAGTAACCTAAGTAATTCAGGAAAAAACAGGACGTTAGGCTCTCTGGACATAGATACCTGTGTGTACACAGGTACCTGCAGAAGGATATATGCAAAGGTGCCGTCAGGTTTCAGCTCATGTAACTGTGATGCTTCAGATATAGAATAGCTGTATAACAACAATACATACACCTTCCAGGAGGCTGGCAGGCGCTGTCCTGGAACCAGTCAAATCACGAATGAGAAATTCTGTCCAGTCTGTGTACTTCTCTTTGATGGCTGGTGAGACAAAGGGAAAAAACAACAACTTCAGCACAGCAGTGAAATATCAAATAAACTTAAAATCACAGACTTTTATATATATATATATATATATATATATATATATATATATATATATATTCATATATATATGTATGTATATATGCTATTTCAATATTTCTCTTAATTTCAAGCACCATGCTTAAGTATATACTAAAATTGCGACCACAAATCTGTCAACGATGCGTGACTTCACAGCTACCAGGTACGTAGGTGTTGTTGGGCATCAAGGAGATTAAAGAAAGGAGTTCTGAAGCCTTACAGCAATTCAGAAACTTCTGTGAACAATAAAGTTATTGTGAGGTATGTAATTCAGGAGGTTCCAAGAAAGAGATCAATTAGGACTAGAAGAATCAGAGAAATTTCCCAGGTGGGAAAATAAAACCAGGCTCTGAGTTATGTAAGAGGTTTACAGGAGTAGAGAAGAGGAAGAAGGGATTACCAGACTGAGAGGAAAGGCCCACGCTAATGAGCGATGATGTAAGGGAGGAAATGCAGGCAGATAGTGCGGTCCCAGCACAGCGAACACTGGGAAATAATCACTGGGAAATAATATTAGGTGGTAGAACAAAATTATGGACAGCCCAGAAAATCAACTAAGGTGTTTAATAAATAGGAAATTTCTGCTTAAAATGAATCTGGCAATACAAGAAAGGTTTGAATGGAAACGAGGCTAATGGCAGGAAAACCAAGGTAGACGCTACTGCAAGTAACTAAGTACAAAAGTGACAGGGCCCAAAACAGGGGTGACAGCTCTGTGAATAAGGAAGCAATATATCAGAGACATCTTTTGGGAAAAGAAACATCACACCTTGGAGACCAACATTCGACAAGTGCTCAGAAACCAAGACCTGAGGAAAATGTAACTTCTGGCATATCTCCCAAGCTATACATTTCCAAAGCCTTCCACAGGTTGCAACCACATCCAGGACGTCCCTGAGCCTTCCCAGGGCACCGCAGGGCTCACAAACTCAGCAACAGGCGAGCAGCACATGTGTTCCGGATCTCACGCCACCCTCCGCTATGCTGACCTTCACAGCACGCGACGAGCTAGTGGGCCTGGGCGCTGGGCCCAGTAGCCCAGCATCCAATGGCGCCTGGGACCTTTTGTGAAAGGTCCCAGCTGTGAGTGGTGTGTAGATTGTGTAGGTGTTTCAAAAGAACGATTCCTAGCTCAAACCTAAAGGAATAGTTATTACAAAAGGACACCAGGCCATAATGGTGGGGTGGGAAAAGTGACATCATGGCAAGGGGTGAATCTGGGCTCTGTTATCACTGGTTATGGGACTACGAATAATTTATTCAATTTCTCTTGTACTTTTTCCTCATCAGTATAATGGTGCTAACAACATTTTGCTTATAGGATACTACAAGGACAAAAGACACGTATGTCCATAAAATGTAACCATCTATAAACATGAGGTTAAACCAATGGGGTGAGGGGAGATGAAGCCCAGGAAGTGTTCTGACTACAGACAACCTGTTAAACTCTGATGTTCAGCCCCAAGAAGGCCGCCCACCCACCTGGCATTCAAAGTCCCCAGCCTGCGAGACCCCCTCAGCTGCAGCCCCCAGGGGTGCCCAGGGTTACAGCGGCCCCCACAATGCTTTAGGGTCTTCAAGCCTTCCTCAGCTTTCAGGCTGCCAGAAACCTTACAAAATGTCTTTTCTGCGCTCGTCCCTCTTCAGTTCTTTCCTTGTTGTTGGTTTATGTACTTTTCATTCCTTTACTATCACTTTAATGGGGTCTCTGGAGGAAGAAGAGATAAGTAAGACAGCTCAATCCACTGAATCTGCTGGCTCACAAGAGAACTGGGCCTTTACATAAGAGGTGAGGTAGCAGCCTCCAACTTACCAGGAAAATATTTTTTAACCCTGAGTTTGCTGAAGAAATAAAGAGGCAACAGTGGACCTTAAATTACAAACGGAAACACCTACACTTACTATGAAGAATGAAAGAGTGCAGAGTTCTTTCCCTTGGAGATTTCTAAAGGAGAGAAATCTATATTGATTATTCATAGAGGGCTCAAATTAAATTGCTCCTACAAACAGAAGGATAGATCATAAAAGGATTCAACAGGATTGATAAGTTCCTACTATGTGGAGTGGACCACATTACGTACTACTGGAGTTCACGCATATAGATAAAAAGCATTCCCGTCCTTAATCGTAAATATAACCCCAACAAACACAGAACTTGTGATCAATGCCATAAAAAAAATGCACACAAACACACATATACATTCCTTAGCTCCTGTTATATCTAGATTAGAGGAAAGGTTTCAATTCGCCTTCTCAGGACTCTTTCAGTTGTATAAATATCCTTGTATAATTATAAAAAGCATTATCATGGGGTGGCCGGTTAGCTCAGTTGGTTAGAGTGGTACTCTTAACAACAAGGTTGCCGGTTCGATCCCCACATAGGCTGCTGTGAGCTGTGCCCTCCACAATTAGATTGAAACAACTACTTGAGTTGGAGCTGATGGGTCCTGGAAAAACACATTTAAATAAACAAAAATAAAAGTTAAAAAAAAAAGGCATTATCATGATTTTGCTCTGAAGAACACAACAAAGACATTATCTAAGAACTGTTGGAAGCAAATGACAAACTTCTCATAGTAATAGTTAAAAAAGGGAAAATAAGTGGAATGAACCTCAGAATAGTCTATATCATTAGAACATTTAATATTTGTGCCATGATCATTAAAACCTTGGTCAGTCCTGGATTCCCGCCCACCCACCCACAGCGATTCTGACCTTCACAGCACGTGACAAGCCAGTGGGCCTGGGCGCTGCCTGGCACTGACCCTTGTAAAGAACGGCCTTTGCTACTTACCACTCTACATATTGCTTAGCATTTCCTAAGTATTGGGAATGAAAACAAGAACTTTTTGTTGAAATTAGTTCATTATTGAGCCATCTGCGACTTAATCGTGACCACCGCGATGGGTGGTTGCAAGAATTAAATGAGAAAATAAATATAAACTTCCCAGCACTTATTACTCAGGTGTACAGTGTCAATCCTTGTAAAAAGTGAACTGTTCTTGCATAATGCAATTGATCATTCCTTCTTCAATGCATTCAAATATTTATATAATATGCTACGTTTTCTTTCCGAAGAACATACGTGAAATGTTTCCAACTACTGTTTTAATTATAGGCTATCAATTTTTTGCAATCCAAATTGAACTTTTAATAAACCTGTACATGACATCATGGATACAAAATGATGGTCATGGGCATAAAATCACATAGTTAACATTTTATTGACTTGAAAAATTATAATTAGAATAAAAATTCCTTCCGGTGTATGATGGCACTTAGCCTTCTAATCACTTCATTTCCCTTCCCTAATTTGGATATTAATGCTAATTTTACCATCCTGGTTACATCCTGAAACACTGACAAACTAGTACCCCTCCTCACCCCCCGAAAAAATATACCTTATGGAAATTAATTCCTAATGCAAACCATTATGGGAATCCAATTCATTTTTAGCTTCTATTCCTGTTTCCTCACATTTTACAAAATTGATCACACGGTTAAAATGCAATCTCTCTGGCTAAGCTTAGCAATAATATCTTAACACCACAGGATACATTGTGCACGAAGGTCATTATTCCACAGTCATTCGCTGATGTTTTTTACAAGCAGATCAACAGTGAATAGATGATTCACAATGCTTACATCAATGTGAATGCTTATACACACAGCTATGTATGCTTATTTTTCAATTGACACTACAGAGCATACTACAGTTCCTGTCGTCTACATTTCTTCCACATCCAAATCAAATTTCTGTTCTTGATGTTATGCACCAAAGCACACAGAAACAAGAAAAATAGCAGTTGAGATAGTAATCATAAAATCAGCCTTCATTCAAACCAGATGTCTTCACACCTATATATTCCAATCTGGCTTAGCAGTTGTCTTGCAACTTTACTTTTCGTCACTTAAGCTATCCCTACAATTCACGCAAGCTGCATCTTACTGAAAAAGAACTGTATTCTAATAAGCTCTTATTGTATTTTATTCTGCGTGTTTAAATAAGGCAAATGCCTCAGTACGTATCTGTTTGCAGTAATGTGTTCTCGAGGGGATTTGGAGGCAATGGCGTAATATTTTTTGCCAGCTCCTCAGAATGGCATCCAGGGCCACCTAGGGGAGAAGCAGCAGGGGAGAGCCTCCATCAGGGACACACAGGAGTCAAGTAGTGCTTACCTGAAGGTGCTACCCCTACCTGCATGACTGTTCTCCGTCCTCAAAAAACCCCACTCCCAGCTGTGTTGGCCAGGTCCAGCGACTTTCCCATCGGCTACTATCTCCCTTCCCCATTTCTGCCTCATTCTGCCTCCCATCTGTGCCCCACCCCCGCCCCAGGAAACTAGAGCACCTACACTTAAAACTACAGTGTAAAGAAAAGACCTTTGGCCCAATCATCACCTACAAGTACTCTTTTAGCAACTTCCCTTGAACACTCTTTTCGGACAAGTTAATACCCTATGCCTTTGCTCCCTCCAAAACCAAACGTAAGCAAAGACGTCTTATCTCCCCACCCACCATTCAACCCAATCACCTTCCTCCCTCACAACTGCCAAGCCCCTGGACCACACTTGGCTCCAAAGGCCTGCGCATCCCCACGATGGGCCAGTGCCTTCTCTCAGGACTTACCTCGCTGTCTAGCACAACTGACCCTTCCTCCCTCACCGTGTCCTCTGTGGCCTCCAGGACAGCAAACTGAGACCTTTTTCGTTCCACCCAGCCACGCCCTCTCTGGCCTCTCGCCTTCCTCCTGGACCCCGCTTGCCATGATTCAGGGTTACGTAGAGACTGGAACAGGGCTGGCTCTCCTTGCTTCCCGCTCGGCGGCCATCTATGAATCAGTTCACCCACTCACATGACTTCAATCACATCAATACAAACAACTGCTGAGTTTCTCTCTGCAAACCGCACCTCTTTTCTGAGCCGCAGAGTCACAGATTTAATGGCCTGATATCCGTGTGGTTTAGAATCATGACATTAGGACAGTTTGCGGAACTTAACTATTCACATCCCCTGCTCATTTTTCTATAGAAATATCTTTTTTAGAAAAAGAATTAATTTGAAGGAGCTCTTTATATATATTAGATGTTAGTGCTCTGTGAGCTATAGCAAAGCTCTTAACTTCATATACGAATATGATATTCCACATGAGCCTTTTAAAAGAAGACATGAGATCATGTCCCTCACTCACTGAATCTTAGAATAAATCTCGAACTCCCCAATCTGGTGCAATGTCTTTGTGATTGGCTCTCGCTCTACTAACCATCCCTTTGCTTTCCACACTGATTTTCTCCAGATTCTCCTAATGGGCCCGGTTACAGGCTTTGCACGCTCTCTTCCTTCTTTCCCACAGTCCCTCCCCACACCAGTCCTTGTCCCTCATCTCCCAGAGCTTCCAGGATGAATGGTAGGAGGCGTGACAATTACGTTCACAAACTTGCTGCAATGAAGTTGCTAACCTTTTTGATATCAGAGGGATTATTCATTAGGAATTTATATCAACTGGACAAACAGTTCACCAAGTTTACTATTTAGAAGTGCTGGAAAGGCTGTGTGAAAACCTTAGACAACCTGAACTTTTTGCCCACAATTCATGGCTCTTGCATCACGACAATGCACCAGCTCCCATAGTACTGTCTGGGAGGGAGTTTTTAGCCAGGAAACAAATAACTGTATTGGAACACCCTCCCTACTCACCTGGTCTGGCCCCAGTGACTTCTTTCTTTACCTGAAGATAAAGGAAATAATGAAATTTTGATGACATTCAGGACATCAAGGGTAATACAACGACAGCTCTGATGGTCATTCCAGAAAAAGAGTTCCAAAATGGCTTTGAAGGGTGGACTAGGCACTGGCATCAGTGCATAGCTTCCCAAGGGGAGTACTTCGAAGGTGAGCATAGTGATATTCAGCAATGAGGTATGTAGCACTTTTTCTAGGATGAGTTTGTGATCTTAACTGTCAGACTTCATATGCTCTCCTGGTGTCCCCAATTCTTTCTCTTCATAGACTTAATTACACGTTTGTATTCACTTGTCTAACGACAGCCCTCATCTGACTGTCCATCCATGAGACTGGGAGCCACCCACATCCATCATGTGACTACTGTGTACCCAATACCTACAACAACTATACACAGGAGGTGTTTGATAAATTCTTGGCACAGGAACGGATGGGCAGAATAGATGGTTAGATGGTTTTATAAATTGTATCTGTTTCACTCATCTTTTGTTAAAATAGAACTTGTTGAATTCAGATGAAGAACCACTGTTACCATGGATATTAATTACATAGTCTTTTCAATAAAATACAATTTAACTCAATAGCACACCACCAGCATTCACAAGTGAATTGCTATTTCTTTCATATTCTTCTTTTATGTGCCTTATTTTACTTATATATATGATGTGAATTATCACTTAAGATTTTAGTTTCAGAGTGCATACCCCAGAAAGCCAGAGACCCGTCCTTTTAATTGAGTCGGCATGAAACGTCCTTTGAGGTAGGACAGACACTTAATATTTCTCTGGAGTTCTCCTTACGAGTGAGTACACAGTATCAGCCCAGTAGGCCACACTCATAATGCTCACGTAACAAGGGCATCACCCAGAGGTTAAAGAAATACAAGGCACTACACATCCATACCTTACCCACAAGGGACCAGCTGCTTTCTCTAAAGTTCCCCAGAACCTCTTAGCACTGAAAACACCCAAGACTTACACCACAAAAGCCATACAGATACCAACCACTTATGACATTCTCAACTCACAGTACTTTGCACCCTATCTTTAAGAGCCTAGAAGATAAACAGCCTGTAAAACTATCGGAAGAAATTTAAAACCTTATCATTGTTCACTGGTGAGAGAGATTTTTATCCAATAAAATATGGCATTTTTCTCATTCTTGCATATTTTCTCCAATTCTGCTTTAGCGGCTAATATTATATCTCACTTTATGGGCTATTTTTGCCATTGCTTTAAACATTTTCCCCTACTTTTAAAGAATAACCATCTAAAGAGTCAGCCACTTTTTATTCTCCACTAGGAAAAATTTCCTACAGGTCCTTTATTAGCTCGCACTGCAGTGAAACTTTGTAGACTGAACTGACTTATCACAAGGGTCCCAGGCTCTAAGTTCAATGGAGTAAGACACTTGCTTGTTAAAGCGTTTATTCTCATAGGTCTCTCTCTCTCTCTCTCTCTCTCTCTTTCTCTCTCTCTCTCTCTCTCTCTCTCTCTCTCTCTCTTTCACACACACACACACACACACAAACACACTCACACACTTGACTTATTTCTTCCCATAAAGTTACTTTCATTGCTGCAGCAAAATAGCTTCCATTCAAATTCTTCCCAGTGTTCCCCTTAGGTATATGTTTTAAAAAGAAAGAAACAAGTTTGCATAAAATTTACATTAACACGCCCTTCGTATATATCTAGTTATGTGAATCAGTTTATTTTTCAACAGTTTTTCCATTACTGTCTGTGATGCTTTATTTTATGTGTCAACATGGCTGGGCCACAGTGCCCAGATATTTGGTCAAACATTATCCTGGATGTTTCTGTAAGGACGTTTTTGGATGCGATTTACATTTATGTTGGTAAATGAGTAAAGCAGATATTACATTAGGGCTCCCTCGTGTGGGTGGGCCTCATCCAATCAGTTGAAAGACTACAGAGAACAAAAGACTGACCATCCCGAAAGCAGGAAAGAATTATAACAAAATCAAAGAGCTAAATAGAGAGACAGTCCATGTCCATGGACAGAAAGACTCAATATTGTCAAGATGTCAGTTCTTCTGATCTTATCTATAGATTCAGTGCAATCCCAATAAAAACCCAGCAAGTGATTTTGTGGATACTGACAAACGGATTCTACAGTTTATATGGAGAAGCAAAAGATCCGGAGTGACCAATATAATACTGAAGGGGAGGGACAACGTGGAAGAACTGACACTACCTGACCTTGAGATTTACTATAAAGCTACAATGTGGTAGACAATTAGATCAATGGAGCAGAACAGAGAGCCCATAAACAGACAGACAGACAGACAGACAGACAGACAGACACACACACACACACACACACACACACACACACACACACACAGAGTCAACTGATCCTTGACAAGGAGGCAAAAGCAAAGGAGCAAAGATAGTCTTTTCAAAAAATGCTGCTGGAAACTGGACATCCACATGCAAAAAATGAACCTCCGCACAGACTTTACACAAAAATTACCCTTCTGAAGAAAAATAAAAACTCAAAATGGATCACAGACCTAAATGTAAAACAAAAAACTATAAAACGCCTAGAAGATAACACAGGAGAAAACCTAGATGACCTTGGGTTTGGTGATGACTTTTTACCGCAATATCAAAGGCATGTTCCATGAAAGAAAGAAGGTGTAAATTGGGCTTCATTAAAATTAAAAACTTCTGCTCTATGAAAGACAACGTTAAAGAAGACAAACCATGAGAGAAAATATTTGCAAAATACACATCTGATTAAGGACCGTTATCCAAAATATATAAAGAACTCTTAAAACTCAACAAAAACAAACAAACAAACAACGTGATTTTTAAAAGCGCCAAACACCTTAATAGATTCCTCACCACAAAAGATATGACAAATTGCATACGACACAGTGCTCCACATCGTATGTCATCAGGGAAATGCAAATTAAAACAACAATGAGGTACCACGACACACCTGTTAGAGTGGCCACAATCCAGAACAATGACATCACCACATGAGGACCGGGGTGTGGAGCAACGGGAACTCCCACTCAGTGCTGGGGGGAATGAAAACTGGTGCAGCCACTTTGGAAGACAGTTTGGTGGTTTCTTACAGAACTAAACATCTTCGTACCATGGGATCCAGCAACCACACTCCTTGGTAATTTGTTCAAAGGAATTGAAAACTTATGTCCACACAAAAACCTGCACACAGATGTTTACAGCACAATTTTATTCATAATCGTCAAAACTTGGAAGCAACCAAGCTGTCCATCAGTAGGAGAATGGGTAAAGAACACTATGGTACATCCAGACAATGAAATAATATTTAGCACTAAAAATAAACTATCAGGGCACAAAAAGACACAGAAGAGCATTAAATGCATGTTACGAGTGAAAGAAGCCAATCCGAAAAGACTACCTACTATGATTCCATAGTATGACTCCTACTATGACATTTTGGAAAAGACAAAACTATAGAGACAGTAAAAAGATCAGTGGTTGCCAGAAGTTAGTGGGGAAGGAGGAAGGAACAGGCAGGCACAGAGGGTTTTTAGGGCAGTGAAACTACTCTGTATGATAGAACAACGATAGATACATGTCATTAGACATTTGTCCAAACCGCAGAATGTACACCACCCAGAGGGACCCTAATGTAAACTACGGACTCTGGGTGGTGATGACCTGTCAATAAAAGTTCATGAATTGTAACAAGTGTCCCAGTCTGGGGGCGATGTGGACAGTGGCGGGGGCGGGGGGCCCACAGGAGTTGTGGGAAATCTCTGTAATTTCCTCTTAATCTCGCTGTGAAACTAAAACCTAGACTGCAAATTCCTTCAAGACAACATGCTCTATCTAATCATCGTTGTTTATCCTAGAGCCTAGCACAGAGGATCCCATAAATGTTACCACACAGCTTACAAAAGTGAAGCGATTTATCATCCACCCCCAAACCTAACAGATAGTAGACACCATGATTCTGATTAGGAAAAAAAAATCTACCAAGCGTTCATGATGCACCAAGCACTGAGCCAAGCGCTTCCACACACAGCATCTCAGTTAGTGCTTCCCAAAAACCAATGAATGAATTATTTTCATCCTCTTTCGACAAATAAGACTCAAAGAGACTTAGGCTGACCCAGAATCACAGTTGGTAACAGATACACTAAAGATTATATTTGCAAACAGATGTATTGTTTAATTAAGGGAATAAAACACACAAAACACAAATTATTTCAGAAATCTAGGACATAAACACAATTACTCAACAAAACTTAGACTCTAAGCCAGATTTCTCAAATCTACTTCTTGTCTACTTTAAAGGATTTATAGCGCTTGAGAAGCACATTTTGAATAAATAATTGAAAATAGAAACTCCTATTTGGCCCAATAGCTATACTGCATTAAATGGTATTTCCCTAAAAATGAAATTTGTGAAAATATGTAACCGAAGATTACTCTTTTAATAGATACACATGATTAACATGCTAATTACATAATTAAAGATATCTTTAAATGCACCACTTTGAAAGTGGGTTAGCACTCAATATGAACCATACATGAGAAAAGAAATGGAATGGCTCTCTGTAAGCATCTAACTTGAGATTTGACATATTTATGATATGCAATGAAATCCCTCTTCCTAAAGTAAATTTCAAGAGAACTTGGAACATGTTCTTCAAAAGAAGAGGCATGAGTCATACACAGTCAGGCCCAGCTGGAAGAACCAGGTTCTTGGAGACGTCCTACATTCTTACAGGTGATGGACAAACTCAGCTACCTAATGGTCGTGCCTGCATGTGACACATGGCCCCAGTTGTGGTTAAATTCTTTACACCTGCCACGTTTGTGAAGACTAATGGAACACCAACTCTCTTTGACCAATCAGTCCTATAAAAACACTGAGATTCTGTCTCTTAATTGCAACTTCCTGGCAAAATGGAGACCCCAGAAAATATACTCTTGACAACAGGATTTATTATCCACTTATTGGGGATTTAAATCCTTTCCATCACTACATTCCATTAGGACGTTTTTATTGACCTGCAAATTTTTTAAACATATTCATGAAAAGCTATCAGTGACTTGTAAGTTTAAAAAAAAAATCAAAACACATTTTTGCGTGACTCAATTATAAGAGTCACTAGCAACTCAAAATGACAGGACTGGTGGGATGATATCTAAATTACAGGTCTACACACTGGAGAATAATCCGAACCTGTAACCTCTCTCCTTCACACATTTCTTCTGTTAGGAACATTCCGCTCTAAGAACTCTCTATGGCAAAGTTCACAGACCAATTTCTCGCCTGTCAAATCCAAGGGCAAAGAATACAACAGGTGCCCTGGTACAACTATCTGAAAGCAGGGTGGGTAAGTACCAGGAACCAGGTGGGGCCAGACTTGCAGAGTACAAGACAGTGGAAAAGCTTAAGTAGGTAGTGAGGAACGATCACCAATAACTTCCGTATTGCCCAACCCAATGGCCAATTCCCAATCATATATTTATTTGACATAATGAATAGCATTTGATATGTCAGATGACTCTCCTTCAAACATCCTTCACTTAGCATTATGAATCAAATGTCCGTGTCTCCCCAAATTCCCATGTTGAAACCCTAACCCCCAATGTGATGGTTTTGGAGGTGGGGCCTTGGGGAGGTGATTCGGTCATGAGCGTGGAGCTTTCAAGATGGGATTAGTGCCCTGATAAAAGGGACCTCACTGTTTCTGCCAAGTGAGGACACAACAGGAACTCACCAGTGGGCAACTTGAAAGAAGGCCTTCGCCAGGACCCAATCACCCTGGCACTCTGATCTCGGACTTCCAGCCTCCAGAACTGGAAGGAATAAATTTCTGGCTTTTCAGCCAAAACTGCCATTTTCCAGTGATTCACCAAAATGACCAACACACAGGAAAAGAGGAGAGGCCCCCGCTATGTGCTCTAGGCCTTTTAGGAAACATGGAGTTCTTCCTTTGGCTGCATACACGCAACTCGACAAGAAAGGTGATATTGTAGACATCAAGGGAATGAGCACTGTTCGAAAAGAATGCCCCACAAATGTTCCCGTGGCAAAACTGGAAGGGTCTATGTTACCCAGCACGTGGCCGGCACTATTTTACACAAACAAGTTAAGGGCAAGATTCTTGCCAAGAGAATTAATGTACGTACTGAGCATATTAAGCACTTTAAGAGCCGAGACAGCTTCCTGAAACGGGTGACAGAAAATATCAGAAAAAGAAGAAAGCCAAAGCTTCAACTGAAACACTTCAACTGAAAGCTTCAACTGAAATGCCAGCCTGCCTCGCGCAGAGAAGCCCCTTTGTGAGAACCAACAGAAAGGAGCCTGAGCTGCTGGAACCCATTCTCTATGAATTCATGGCATGATAGGTATAAAAAATAAAAGACCTGTACTATTAAAAAGTTATTAATTATTAACAGAAATTATTAATTAATTTCTGCTGTTTATTCAACTTCTAGTCTATTGTATTCTGTTATAGCAGCCCGAGCTGACTAAGACACTTAGCTTCTGGGCTATCAAGCTTTCTTAGCTTCTTAACCCACTGAGTGTTACTTACCTTACTGGGCATCATTTCTCAGTCTCCTTTGCTGTTCCTTTTCATCTTTTCAACCTCTAAACATCGGAGTGACCCGGGATACAGTCGTAGGACAAGCTCTCTACCTACACTCATCCCCTAACTGATTCATCTAGTCTCATGGCTTCACATGCCGACTGTACGCTGACAATACCCAATTATGTCTCTGGCCAGGATAGCTCCTTTGAACCCCAGACTCATACCTACGACTTCCACGGTGACACTTCCACCAACTTCTCAACATGTCCACACACAAACAGTTATTTCCCACCCCACACGGGCTCCTCCCACAGAATTTCCCGGCTCTGTAATAACTGTGCTTCTCCAGCGGCTCAGGCCAAAAGTTTTGAGTCAACCCTGGCTCTGACATGTGCTCTCTCTTATCCACCCACCAACTCTCTCTCTCTCTCTCTCTCTGTCTCTCTCTCTCTCTCTCTCTCTCTCTCTCTCTCCCCCTCGTTCCCTCCCTCTCTCTTGCACACATTGCTTCCTCTGTTCAGGACACTCTTCCCTCCGTTATATCCAAGGCCTGGTTCTTCCATTTATTCAGGCCTCTGTTCAGATGTCACTCAGTCAGGAGGGCCTCCTACCCCACACATACCATATAAAATAACACTGTGTGCAACCAATTGCTGTCACTCCCTGTCCCGTTCACCTCACCTTCTTTTTCTCCAGAGCACCTATTTCCATGACCAACTATGTACTTCCATGTTTATTGTCTATTTCCCCTTCTTTCTACCAGAATTTCAGGTCCACGAGAGCTGGGACTCTGTTTCCTTCTGCTATATCTCAAGCACCTAGCACTGCTATGAGGTATTTCTTGAACTAGGCTCCCCAAAAGTTAACTAGCATCTCCGCCAGGCCTCCTTTTCCCACCAGAGTCCTCACTCTGCTTCCTTCTAAGGCTGCTGAATGAGACTGGAGCCTAACTAAATGGCCCTACAGTAGCAAAGGCAAAAACTTACTGGTTTAGAATTATCTTAAAAATCAGGCTAAACGTGGGGAACTTCAAGAGTCAACCTAGCATAGGTATGTGGACTAGAACCACCACGGACCACAAGAAACAGGCAAGGGTGGGCGGCACACTAGAGATTTTCATAGGCTTCAATATTGCCCCAGGGAGAGAGCTCCAAGTCGGAGAATATATGGCCTCCTCAAAAACAAACACTTCTGGCAAGGTAATCTCATGCTTACCTTTGTAACTTGCTTCCACTTCTCCACTGTCAGGAAGTAGCCTCTTATTTCCAACCTAAATCTTCTTGACTGCACCGTCAACCCATCTCCTTCTGTCTCCTCCTTGTCTAAAGCCCTCTGTCCAGATAGTTACTTGTCCACTAATAAGGACTCCAGACACCCTCCCTCTTCTACTCATGCAGCTGAAATATTTCAGTAATAAACTCGGTTCTTATAGTTTGAATCCATCTTCAAAATTTTAAAATGACCCCAGTCACAGTATTTCCTTCAATAGGAATGCTATGGGAACTAATTACTGATCATTAGTTAACCACCAAGAAAACCAAAGGTTTTCTCCACAAGCTATGGAGCTGTGGGGGAGCTCACAGTTCTGAAGTTGGCCGTGACTTTGAACCTTGACCCTTGGTGAAGTTCCTGAACCTGACAAACAGGAGTTTCAATGACTATTCCAAACACAAAGATACCTAGACAATTAGCCGGCTTGATTTTTGTGGTTATGAGAAAGTCTAAGAAAAGTGACTAATTACGGGGAACATCACAAGGTACCAGAATCATGATTCAAAACCATAAGTCAGCTTGTTAGTAAAGGAAAACTGCTCAGAATGAACAAAAATTAGGCATTTCTTTCCTTCTCCAGTGAAGGAAATGCTGAGCAGCCGAAAGCAACAGTAGCATTTGGTTTGCAGGCAACAGCAATAATGGAAAGAGGTATACCAGGGGTGCTAAAAAAATGTATACACATTTTAAGAGATGGTCTCTAAGCTCAAGCAGTAGTTCGCCGTCATCAGAAGTGTCTGGACACTGATGGTAACCACTTTGAGCAACTCTTGTCATTGCAGAAGTCAAATGTGACTTGTATTCATCTTTTGTTATCGGTATAATACAGTTTCTTCCTTAAAATATATATACATTTTTTGGCACCCTCTGTATTTTCGTGTCTATCTGACCCAGCCTTCATCTCGGTCTCACTTATGATCCTCAGTAACTGAACAGGAAATTTCAAATAAGTCAAGTCCCTAAGGTTTTGTCCTCTGATTCTTAAAACCAACCAACCAACAGAAAAATGCTATGATAGTATATCACAAAATATTTCAAGAAAAATGTTGCCCAAGGGTCAGAATATGTCAAAGAACACACTGCGCCTGTAGCTGTCAGTAATTCATTTTGAATGCTTGCTATAAACCCTGCCTGCATTATTACATAAACAGAAGTCATCTAGGTTATGGCATTTGGCAGTTCCTTTTCAAGCTGTAAACAGAGCCTGGACAAAGTTCCTGAATGTTCTTCTATCAATTACATGCGATCAAATTATGTTTGTAAAAATGAAACATTACCTGTAACAATTATTTTTAAGCAATGAAATGTAACAGGTACTAATTTACGGTTTTCTTTCTGTTATCACTAAGACCCTATTAGATGAGATTTATAGTTGTTTTAATAAATCAAAAATTATTACGTCACCCTTGGAAGCAGCAACTCATCAACTTATGTGGAGCAAACAATTCATACCAGATAAGTGGGAAAAAATAAAGTTCCTCCTCATTTTGCAACCATTATTCCTTCCAATAGGGGAAGACAGGGTAATTTGAGATTTTAAAAGAGGGGAGTGTATCATGAAACAAAACTTTATTTATATATTAACTCTCACCACAACCTGGAACAGATTTGTCAAAAAAATCACAAGCTCTTGGTGATTTTTGTCATCTCATCTAGTATTTCAATAACCCCAACATGTAAACTGCGGAGATTTAAGACCTGCTCCAAAGGGCATTAAACTGGAAACATCTCTTTTTGTAACCCCAAGTTACAGTTCTTCCTTTTTAAAGAATATTTCTACATGAATAAAAAGGGAAAAGAAACATTTTCAGTGCCATCCTCTTAGGGTGATTTTACGAGCTGTTAAATAAACATAGTCCCAGAAATAGCTGGACAGGAAACTCTCTTATCTGACCACAGTAGGAGGAATCACAAGATTACACGAGAATGGAGACACCAAAATGATTGCAATGCTTCTCTCACCTCAGTCCTCTTTTCTGCTCAGTGCTAGGCTCCTGCTTGGCCTAGAAGAGCTGGGAGAGTCGCGGATAGATCACGATTCGTGGGATTTTCCTTCCATAGAGTAGGGACCACAGAAATGGCTCTTTTGAGTAGAAACAGCCCAAACACATCACTCAGTGTGAGGCTTGGTTTTCTAAGGACAGTTACAGGGAGTTTCCAACGTACAGACTGGTTTTGTTCCAAGGGCCCAGTCATAAATCCATTTCAGAGCTCGCTAACGCACAGTCCAAGGAACAGCACGGCGACTGTGAGCAACGGCTCCCGGGCCGACTGGTGACATCCTGCAGATACAGTACATACTGACGAGTATTGCAACTGTGCCTGAATATCATGTGAGCACCATCCATCAGTAAGAACATTTTAATTCACTTATTCATGTCAAAAATAAATTCAGGAAAGGAGAAGGTGTACAGAAGCTAAAGGGAACAATCTCTGAGGGCTGCCCAGTTATTGAAACACATGATTCTAAGTAGAGTTTGAAAGACACCCGCCTTCAGCATTACATACATTTGATATATTTCATTTATTTACTAAACTGTATTGCAGATCAACTTAAAATGGATTCATTCCCCAACTGACTTAGAAAATCTACGTTAAGTTGATTAAAAATAGGTATTTTTATGAAGGTCCCTGGAATTTTTATCAAAATATACCTTAATGCCATAAAGATGCAAATCATGACCAATGGGGGTCAGCAAGAAGCCACAAACATATACAGGTCAATGACAACTTCATGGGCTAACTCCAAGATTAGACAAAGGTATGGAGCAGGGAGGACGAACTCAGGCTCCTGGGCCAAATCCTTCCCTCCACCCGTGTTCTCACTGCCCACAAACCAAGAATGATTTTTACATGTCTAAATGTTTGCAAAAATCTGGACAAAAATTATAAGAAATTCAAATTTTAGAGTCCATCAGTAAATTTTATTGGAACACAGCCATACTCATTCATTTAGATGTCACCTACGACCGAGTACAACAGTGACTGAAGTAGTCACTGCAACCAAGACCAGAAGGCCTTCCAAGTCTACACTAGTGACGGCCCGGCCTTTTACAGAAGCCGTCTACTGATGCCGCTGATGTCAGAAGCAGCATGTATTAGAGGGGTGGGAAAGGGACGGTCCAAGAAAGCTTATGATTCATCCATTAAAGAATACTTTAAAGTCCGTATTATTATTTTAACAATACTTACTATTAGTAATAATTAGTAATGACATTATTAGTAATACTTTACTAATAATAACCCTCTACTAACACATGCCAATAACAGCGTCGAACAGAAAACATAAATAAGAAAAGATTCAGAAAGTGAAACAAAAACAAAAAGGAAAAGAAAGAGAAAAAAAAAAAAAAACGACAAACAGCAAGAAAGAAAAAAAAAAAACACCAATGTGACTGCTTCAGGCCTTTTTGCGTAATGCTCTCAACTGCTAGACTGTCATTAAGAGTGTAGTTACAGTAGCTAAAGTTAAAAGTGCATATATAATCTTTATTGGGTATGGGAGGTAGGGAGGGGGGGTCATACCTAAAATTACCAGCCCCACCTCTTCATTCTAAAGCACCTCTAATGACAATGAGTAGTGAATCCAGCACACCCTGGGGCAAAATTTCCTTGAAGTCTCACAATTTATATTAAAAATATTCATGAAAACATCACTTTGCACTTCATTACAAATCTCTCTGAGGTTTAATGTAATATAAAAATAATGCTTTACATTACTTATTATCCTTCGCAGCTGAAGCCCCAGAAACATGTGTGATGGCTATATTATAACTTTGAACACGACTGTCACCCAACTTTGTCCTGTCAGATAAATTCAGCAACTTAAGAAAAATTGGCTGCTCCCCTTTAAAGACTTATTTACACACTCAAAAACGGTTACAAACATCTATTTACAAAGGTTTGGAAAAGATAACCTGACGGTTGTGTTGAAAACAACTAACAATGCTTTCTTTTAAAAGCATGAGTTAAATATATTAACGAACTGGAAAAAGTAAAGAATACCTAGAACCCAAAAATTAGCTGAAAGCAAGAACCTAGGAGGAGCCCGGCCCGGTGGCTCAGGCGCTTGGAGCTCCGTGCTCCTAACTCCGAAGGCTGCCGGTTCGATTCCCACATGGGCCAGGGGGCTCTCAACCACAAGGTTGCTGGTTCAACTCCTCGAGTCCCGCAAGGGATGGTGGGCAGCGCCCCCTGCAACTAAGATTGAACACTGGCACCTTGAGCTGAGCTGCTGCTGAGCTCCCAGATGGCTCAGTTGGTTGGAGCGCATCCTCTCACGGTTCAACTCCCACAAGGCTATGCCCCCTGCAACTAGCAACGGCAACTGGACCTGGAGCTGAGCTGCGCCCTCCACAACTAAGACTGAAAGGACAACAACCTGAAGCTGAATGGCACCCTCCACGGCTAGGACAGAAGGGACAACAGCTTGACTTAGAAAAAAGTCCTGGAAGTACACACTGTTCCAAGAAGAAGGAGGAGAAGGAGGGTGAGGGGGATAGGGGGAGAGGGAGGGAAAGGGGGAGGGGGAGGAGGGGGAGGAGGAGGAGGAGGAGGAGGAGAAGGAGGAGGAGGAGGAGGAGGAGGAGAAGGAGAAGAACCTAGGAGGGCTGAGCTTAGCACGGAGCCACCGTTTCCTCTGAGGGCAGTGGCCCAGCCATGGGAACTGGGCCATGGGAACTGGGCTCTGGGGTAACAGCATCATGGCACCGTGTGCAGTGTGCAGTGTGGACTCCCCAGGACACACATCTCTAAGGCTACACTCTAAGCAAAAGAGAGAACGAGAAATAACCACCTCGCCCCAGGCCTGCAGGAAAGCCATCTTCACCAGAACCTCGGCTTTGACTGTGATAGTGCCTGTGATTGGGGGGGTGAGGAAACATCCCTGAGGAGTCTTAGCCACAAACCAGCCCATCCGACCCAGTAGTCCGAAATCCCCTCAAGCTAAAAAGGTTGAAGTGGGTTAGTTGTCCACAGTGCCCGGCAGAAGCAAATGCAACTCTTTTTGAAAGACTCCATTTTCAACCCAGCATTTAAAGAAATCTCACAGATAAAGTTCTAAAAAAGAAAGGAAGGAAGGAAGGAAGGAAGGAAGGAAGGAAGGAAGGAAGGAAGGAAGGAAGGAAGGAAGGAAAAAAGGAAGGAAGGAAGGAAGGAAGGAAGGAAGGAAGGAAGGAAGGAAAAAAGGAAGGAAGGAAGGAAGGAAGGAAGAAAGGAAGGAAGGGAGGAAAGAAAGAAGGAAGGGAGGAAAGAAAGAAGGAAGGAAGAAAGAAACTATCAATAATCACTGATCAATGCTATTGTTTTTACTATTATTACAACAGGTGATACTTCCTAAGAGCTCAGTATGTCCCACTCACCATTTAAAGTCTGTGACCTGGTTCTTTGTCACAATATTACACAGAAGCATCAGTGCACTTGTACTGACCAATCAGGAAAGAGACAAAATATGTAAGAAAGACACAAGAGATACAAGGGCCATTAGCAAAACCCAGAATAAACACAAAACAATCAGACCTTAAAGATTTCGGATACTGGTGTTGTTAAATATACTTAATATGTTTAAGGAAATAGAAAAAAGTAATTCAAATTGTGTAAGAAACAACAGCAACAACAACAAAGCCCTATAAAAACGATCAGGAACAGTTGGAAAAAAACAAATTTTATACATTAAAAACACAATGATTTTATTTAAAAACCCAGTGCCAAGTTAGCAGCAAATTAGGGAACTTCATGAAGAGAGAATGTGCACTAGAAGATGGACCCAGAGAAATCACACAGAATGCAACACAGACAAAAAGATGCAAATATGCAAGAAAAATTAAGAAACATAACGGCTATATGTAAGTCTGTCTGGAATGCTAAAAACAAAAGAAAGAGAACAGGGAAGAGGTTATCAGAGGCTAGAATGACAAAATTGTCAGAACTGATAACAGACAATAACCCACAACCTGAGTAAGCCCAACAACCCCAATCAGAATAAATAAAAAGAAATCTCCGTTTAGAAACATTATAGTAAAACTATGTAACACCCAAAACAAAGAGAATCTTATAAAGAACCAGAGGGGAAAAGACTGATTATCTTTCAAAAGAATGACAACTAGTCTGACCACTGATTTCTCAGCCAACAACTAAAGCCAAAGAAAGTGGAATTACATTGTCAACATGCTGCTACAAAATAACCTGTCCCTCCAGCATCCTCCACACAGCAAAACACTCTTCAATAATATGAAAGCAATGAAAACATTTTGAGACAAGGAAAAACTGAGTTTATCCACAACAGTCCCCCACTATAGGGAATTCTGAAGGATATACTTCATATGAAAGGAAAGTGATCTTGGACGGAAGATTTAATAGGTAAGAATGAATTCTAAGAAAATAAAGTACAAATGGTAAGATTTCATTCTTCATTATAGCCAAGTAACATGTCTAACTATTACTTTTTTTTGTATACCTGAAACTAATAAAAAAAGTGGTAAATATATGAAAAAGTATAAATAAACATTGGCATGGCCTTATGAAGCTGGCAGAGTTTTCCCTGGGGGAAAAATATTTCACTCTTATTTAAAAAAAAAATAAATCTCATGCCATTCTCTGTGTAATTATACACAGGATGAAGATCTTCTTCCTCGTGTATTAACCACCTGAATTACTAAAAACATAATTGCCTTCTTTGCACTTAACAAGATGACTCTTGAGCTCAACATTGCCAGTGGCCATTTCTTGGTAGTTTATCTTTCCCAGTGACATTCAGTTGGCTGCACTCCACTTTGCAAACTAACAGATTCTTCCATTGACGGCGACTCATAATTTTTCTATTTGCAAATCCACCTGCTAAGAATGTAAAGTGATTTTTAAAAGCGAATTTGACTAATAAATCCATCGCATCAGCCAAGAGTGACTAACCCACCTGGGTTTATCTTGATTGACTCTCAGTTCTACCAGCAGTCATTCAGCTACACAGAGCAATAAACCATCTCCCCACGAGAGCTGCTATGATTAATCACCAGCCTTCAGTTGAAGTCAATATCCCACTCACATCAGGCTGACAACAAGAAAAATTTGGTAATAAGAAATGGTTCTGCTTTATCTAGACTGAAGATATATAAATTACAATCAGATTATGTAGATAAAATACATGAGCTAAATTTGTCCACGGTAACTACACTTGTCACTGCACTTTTTAATGCGCCTAAAAAAGGATTGATGTCGATGCCGGGGTGAGCGGACAGTTGAAGAAAGGCTGTACAACAACTTCTGAAAAGCTCATTTGTAACTCATTCAAATTACTTCTCTGCACTGTAGAAATCATTAGCTAAAATCTTTTCCTTTCTCTGGCCCAGAGTTTGTTTACTAAAACCAGTTCTGAAAGTTGGACTATGCTTAAGGCATAAAGACAAGCAAACTACACCATTTCTTTTAGGCCACTGAAGTATTAACCCCCAAAGTGGGGCTCTGGTGGTCTAACAGAGCCACTGCCACTGTCCCAAGCAGCCAACCTGCTCCTGGACAAAGGTGCAAGGCCTCGAGGAATCCAGGAGACCATTATTACCTGTATTTTCACAAGTTCTATCTTGTGAAAATGGAGCAGCAAAGGTTACGATGAACACAACTGTTGAAGCCGCAAGTAAAACAGATTAAAGGAAGGAAAAAGAATGAGGGAACGCAGAAACTTTGCCTTGGATCTGACATACAGGACAACAGGTCAGAAACCGCCTCCTGTTTCAGAGACGCAGCTACATGCACGTACATAAATACCCACTGATAACTGACAATGAGTGAGTGCATAAGCTGCAACTGCTCTGACGCTCCTGTTCTCAGTTGAACGGTCTGTAGAGTTTATAGCTGGTCGCTGTCTCCATAAGGGGCTGTCATCATTATCAAAATAACATTTCCTGCACCTCACAGAGAAGGAAGTTACGCTGGAGTTATTTCCCCCCCATGATTAATTATAAGCCCTGAGATGGGGATTTTAATTACCTACCAGGTAAACGTGCTATATAACCTAACTTCAGGAGAAGGTAGGCAGTATTCACCTGATAGGATGGAAAACAGCATGCACAGACTGACCGAAGTTTGGAGATGTTCCCGAGTCGGGCCATGTCTCATGGCTGAAATGGCAGGATACAGAGCTGCTCAGCCATGTTTGGAAAACTAAACTAGATAAAACACACACACTGAAAAAAACAAACAAACAAACAAACAAACAAAAAAAACACTGAATTCTTTTCCATCTACCTGGAAGAATTACCCTCCTAACAACCACTCACACCAACTCCCATGCAGGGGGCGGAGCCGCACAGCTTAGATACTTAAATGAGGAAACAGTGGTCTTCCCATGTGACCGATCTCGTTGCAGCACCATGAATGATGGGAAAAAACAGAGACCTAATATCAGATGCTGACTAAATAAAAGATGCGGCCCAACAGCAGTGGAGAGAAAGGAGGCAATGTGATGGCCTATGAAAGTCTCAGGGCAGTGGATCAGGCAAGGCCATGATATCCTTATTTAAGTTTCTAATTTAAAATGTCTCCACGAGAATATCTTTACGAAAACAGAATAATCCTTAGAAAAATGCCTATCTTTTAGCAGCTCATTCTGAAAAGGAAGTTTGAAGTGGAAGACAAAGGCCGACTTTCACATTTTATGCTATATACTGATCTGCTGTTTTCATTTTTATTACTTCCGTCATTTTTACAAGGTAATGTAAAATTCAGTTGAAGCCCACTTTAATTATTACATAGTTTCAAATGTACACGTGTCAGAACGTTTAGTAAAAGCCTAGTGTAGAATCACTGCCTGTCCATTAGCCATTATTCTTAATTCCAAACGAATAATTATAATACATTCCACAGGAAAAACAAGGACAAGTCCTTAAATGAGAGGCAGATCGCATAGGGCTAATCAAATGTAACAACACTGAGCAGTTCTGGCAGTTTCACTTTGCCTGGTTGCAAAATAACTTAATCTGCTAGTCTATTTATTTATGGGGAAAGGAAAATCCATAAAACATTAATAGCAACAATGTTACACTACTGTTACTTAATGGCAAACCCATAATGCTGACATCCCAGCCTTCCTGTGACTGGAGCTCTTTAAAAGACAAGGGCCTTGGACCTAAACAATCCATAGAGAACTGGATCCAATCTGCCAGCCCACAGAACTCAAATGTCATGATGCACTGCCATAGTTCCTTTTTTGTGCTAACTTGACTGAGACCCATGGTGCACAGACATTTGGTGAAATGTTTTTCTGGGTGTGTCTGTGCGAGGTTCTGGACTTCAAAGAGGAATTGTGAGGGGACACAAATCAGCTCAACACACAGTGCACGGATCCTTTTAAGGGTAAGTACTGCTTTGTGAAATACTTGGGGTGTGTGTGTGCACCAAGTCACAGCCAAAAAAGTCATTAATCAGCTAGACTGACCATCAATTTGATATCTACATCCGATAACCCAAGTCCCACTTCAACAATCAGAGTAAGTGGAAATTTACCCCTTTTCTTCCTCTTAACAACTCAAAACTTCTTCCTTATATTGCTCCTAAATTTGACTATCCATTGATTCCAATTCTAGCCTTTGGGGGTCAAGAGAACTCTATTTTTTCCTTTGGAAAAAAAGGCAGTTTTTATGCTCTCCCTCAATCTTTTCTATTCTCATATTAAACATCCGTATTCTAACGATTATGACATGGTTATATGTATTTGTGTGTGGCGGGGGAGGATTCTTAGTTTGTTGTTTTGGGTACATTTAAGGGACTGGCTGGAAGGGAACGAGTCTTATAGATGATTCTTATCTTCACATGTTTACATTCTTGGCTGGGGGAGAAGCATAGTCAGTTGGCAAATACATTGTAGACAGTGATAAACATTAAAAGAAATAAATCTGCTGGGGTGGACCAGGTTATACTCGTACACTGGGAGGAAAAGCTCATTGAAAAGGTGACGTTTTAGCAGAGACTTACGGGAAGTGAGAGCAAACCATGCAATTATCTGGGGAAAGGGTGTCTTAGGCAGAAGGTACAGTCCATGCAAAGGCCCTGTGGTATAAATAATCTTGGCTTATCTGTAGAATGGTGAAGAAGCTGAACCAACTGAAGCAGCATCAGAAAGCTGAATCATAGAAGACAAAATCAGAGCAGGAGTGGGTGGCTGGTACCCATAAGAAGTCCATGGTGGACTTCTTAACCACGCACACAGAAAGCCATTTTTACACTGTGTCCCTTGAATCTATAGATGGCTTTAGGTAATACGGACATTTAACAATATTAATCCTTCCAATCCATTTCCAAGTGTTTGTGTCTTCCTCAATTCCATTCATCAAAATCTAAAAGTTTTCATTGCACAGATCTTTCACCTTCTTGGTTAAATTTATTCCTAAGTATTTTATTGTTTTTGATGCTATTGTGAATGGGGGTTGTTTTCTTTATTCCTTTTCCAGAGTTTTGTTGTTGGAGTATAGGAACACAACTGATTTCTGTATCCTGACTTTGTATCTTGCAACTTTACTGAATTTGATTAGTTCTAGCAGATTTTTGGTGGCGGCTTTAGGATTTTCTTTCTATAGAAGATCTTTCTTATATAAGATCATGTGTAAATAAAGACAATTTTACTTCTTCCTTTCCTACTTGAATGCCTTTTGTTTCTTTTTCTTGCCTGACTGCTCTGGGTAGGTCTTCCAGTACTAGGCTGAATAGGCACGGAAAGAGTAGGCATCTTTGTCTTGTTCCAGATCTTAGGGGAAAAGGTTTCAATCTTTCACCATTGAGTATGATGGTGGCTGTGGGTTTGTCATATGATGTTTTATGAGGTTAAGGTACATTCCTTCTATATCCCATATGTTGAGCACTTTTATCATAAAAGGATGTTGTATTTTGTCAAATGCTTTTTCTGTATCTATTGAGATGATCATATGATTTTTATCTTTCATTCTATTAATGTGGCATATCATCTCTATTGATTTCTGTATGTTGAACCATCCATGAAATTATGTACCACAGAATTTGGAGGCAAAGCAATTAACATATGAATGAAAAACAAGTCTGCTTGTAAAGATCTTACTAAACTAAACTCACCAAGCTCACTCACAGTAGCCCTATGGTAAGAATGCTAAGAACTGCACAAGTCGCCTTTCTTGAAAATCTAACAGCCATTATTTCCTTTGTGTCGGCAAAAGCATTATTTTTGCTCATTCAGGTGAGATAAATGCAAAGTATAAAACTGAAGACTGTCGTGCAATGTGGCCAACAAGGTCCTGGAGAGAACCCAAAACAAACAGGAAGCAGGTCTGTTTTTGTATTTGATCGTAACTTGGGAAAAACAAACATTCCTAGTGAAGGGAAACTTGTTTCTGGATATCTTAAGAAGTCCCAAGAGTCACAAGTATCTGGTTGTGGTACGCCCCTGAAGTATCGTTCAGAGCTTGACAACTCCAAGTTGGTCAGATGAATCATTCTTCTTATTACTTTAATATGCCATCATCCATGCCAGGCAATTTAAATTCACTGAAATTTCCTTTCCTATCACAAACTAGATGCCGAAGTGTGCAGCTGCTAACTCTTAACAATTAATTAATGACTCACTTTTTTTATTTTAGTTCTTCCTCAAAGGACTTCAAGTAGTTCTGTAAGTATTCTAGAATATCTTGTGGTATAAATGAAACACTGATGAGCCAGAGGGCTGCAGCCACTTGTTCCCCAATTCAGACACTACATCAAGAGACAACTAAGGCAGAAATGCTGCTTCTCAATGGGGGAAGAAATGAGCTTATACTGTGAAACCTTCTTTCCCTAGATTTTTTTCTTGGAGAATCACTGGAGGTAGCATTTCTCAACAAGAAGTAACAAACAATTCCAGTGAAAGCTAGAAGTCTTATCTGCTGATAGCCAGGTCCATTACAATATATGGAATTTCCTTTCATTCCCACCACCCTGCTGAGGTGTAAGTAATATGACTCCCATTTTTCAAGTGAATAAAATGGAACTTAAAAGAGTCTCACCCAAGGTCCACTCAGTTTTGGGGTGCTTAAGCAGTGATTCAATGTTGGTCTTTCTAACCCCAAATTCCACATCGTTTACTACATCATGCTAATTCCAAGTGCCATTCTTTACTGGGAGATTAAAATCACTCATTCTGTCAACGTGAAAGGCCCGGTTAGTATTCAGCGGCACCCATCCTCCAGCATCACAGACCTGCCAAGCACCCAATTCCTCTACTGTTTGTAACAGTCAAGAAAACAAAATAAATCGCCTAAAAGTCATTCTTATTCAAAATTTCACTGAATGTTCGTCTCCATAACTGATTTCCCCCAGGACCCAGCATGTGTTCTTTTTAATTAATAATATGACGAGTTTTATTACAGATTGCTCATATATAAAACAAATTAACAATCTTTCTGGGATGGAAGAAAAGGGAAGCTCGCATTTTAAAGAACACACGTACTCCACTCCTTTAAAAAGGAAAGGGTACCCCGAAGTTTCACTGAAGTATTTACAAGCATCATAGCAATGAGGGGAACACAACATCAGGGATCAAATGTACAATCTTTAAGTGCACAATAGAGAGACATTTGCCAAATCTTTAAGTTACCTGACACGTAGGATACGGAGTCTTCTTCCTTTGAGTGAAGTGCTACAGGGTAGGGCTTCATTACTTATATGGGTGCTTTGTGACTTTTGGGACTAAGTCTTTGACAACTAAAATTGAAATGCTTACTGTAATGTGGGATCTCTCGTCCCGCTCCCCGCACCAGAACACAGGATATGGTGAGGCCAAAAAGAAACACCCACGGAGCCATAGGTAGAGGAGTCATACCACTATGGTCTCACTGGCAGCTGGTGGAGACACAAAAGCAAACATTGGCCAATACCCCAACAGGGGGTCTTCCTGCACCCCAGTCTCCCTGGAGGCCAGGAGAGACACAGGAAGTAGGATCCACACGATCCGCAATCCGCCAACCATGCTTGCTAACCCTACTTACTAGCTGCAATCCGCTGTCCGCTTCTCTGCCAACCAACCAACACCCCACCCCCCCTCGCCCAGCATAGCCACAGCAGTTACATTAGTGGCTAATGGCTAACCGGTAACAGCTGATGGCCAGCCAGCCACAGCAGTTTGCCATCTGATTACAGCTGATGGCCATCTAATAACCGAGCCAGCACCTTTCCATGTGACGCCCACTCTGGAAACTGCTCTCCTGGCTCTGTCCCCACACTTATATTTGCAATGCATTTTTTTTCTAATGCAAAGTGAACTCAACATCATAATGACTTCAGTTCTCCACTTAATAATAAATGCTACACCACTCCAATCAAAATTCCACTGGGTCACTCATGAAACTACACAAATTGGACCCCTGCATTTCTGTGGACTGTCAAAGGATTATGGATAGCTAGGATTAGTACTTCCCAAACCTTTTCACATCGTAGCACACATGGAAAATCACCACGCTGTGTACTCACACTGCACTACAGAACGAAGCTTCCGGCTGAAAGCGATCACCCCTGAAAGCTGACTGCCCTATATCCCCCCAGAGTGTTCTCAAAGGTCGGGTAGATCATCAGTGGTCTGGCAAACCCGTCATCCAGTGTGACACATCACTGACAAAAGGCTGCCCAAGACAACTGTGACGAGCAAAAAGACAGGAGCTGAAATAACAGACTCTGCATGTACAGCAGCAGTACTTAGGACACGGGGTCAGGGTGGGGAAAGGAGAGGAGACCACTGGAACCGAAGAGGCAGCCGAAAACCACCCCCAGGCATACAGAGAAACTATTTATGACAGAGAAGACACTGCAAATCCTTGGTGAAAAGAAGAAACACCGTATTTTGTCAGGTACAATGGGCACTTTTTTTGGACCAAATTTGTGAGGGAAAAATAAGGATGTGTATTATACATGCATAGTATGAAGTCTACATGTAAATGTTTTTAATTCTTTTATTTATGCTTATGAGTTAAAAGTGCAATCATATATAAATAAAAGCTAACATTTCTTTATAATACAAAAAACAAGTATGTGAATAGAAACAAATAAAAATTTGAATTAAAAAATTAAAACAAAAGATTTTTTTTCCTTGAAAGTTTGAGCCAGGAACAGAACTACCTCCCACCCTATGCAGGAATCAATTCCAGATGGATTAAAGACCTTTAACACTTGAGGAACTCTAGAAGAAATATACAAGAACAATTTGAGCCTAATCAGTGCCGTACAATTTGGAACAAAGATACCAAAAAGCATAAATAGCAAAAAAAAAATAATAATAATAAATAAATTGTCTAATAGACTATGCTAGAATAGTGGAGAGGAGAACACTCAAAGGAAACCCTAAAGGCTGGTAAATATGAAAAGACGCAAAACCATACTAGTCATCAGGGAAATAAAAAAAAAAAAATACAGTCAACAGGGAATACAGGGAATATTCCTGCCTATCTGAGAGGCAGGAAGTGTTGACAAGGACCAATGCTACTGATTACAGTGTAACAAAGAAAACAATAACAGTCTTCCCTCACTTTACCAGGTCATTACATTCCTGAAAACTTCAGACTAATTTAAAACTGTACCAGCTATACAAAAGCAACTTAGTGTTGGGATTAATTCCAGGCTCCATAAATTACATACAGGTGTCTCACCTTCGTGCCTAGCAGGACATTCCAAGATCCTGGGAACAATTCTGCATTGTATGGGCCTGTCCCCTGTGTTGCGGGACATGTGGGTGGCATCTTTGCTGCTGCCCATGCAACGTCTCAATTAACATGTCAAATGCCAGTAACATTTCCCCATCAATAATTTCCACTAAGTTCCAAACACTCCCAAGCTGCCAATGGGCACCCTTTGGAATCACTCGTTCAGTAGCTTCGACTCTGATTTTGTATCTCCAAACAGCTCAGGCAGCTACAGATTGTAAGACCCGGAACACTTCTGACATCCCACATAAATATTATTATTTGGATGAACACCAATGATAACCGTTTGCATTGTCTCGAAATGAATCTTTCCTCAAATCACACAGATTACTGAGTTTACCCTTTAATTTTCTAAGCAGTACATGGTAATTTAATTGTACGGCACTGATTAGGCTCAATTTTGAATCATGCTGTTAAGTCTCTGCCAAATACACTGAAAAATGCATTATTTCAAATCTCTGGTTCTTCACAGTCACTTGAAGTCAAGCCTCGGTTTCCTGATTCCAAAGCAATCTCTCTGTTTTCCAAATGTGCCCTCAAAACCCATTCCAATTCCCTTTCAGTGGGTATGGAGGTGGAAGGAGGGCGCAGCCTAATTTCTCCATGCATTTCTTTGGGTAATATCTTAGGAAGTCAACACTGAAAAGAAGACAGGCGTGGGGGTACCACTGTGCCCGGTGGTGCCCAGGAAGAGAAGCGTCACCTCCCTGAGACTCTTCACAAATGGGAGTGCTGCCAGCTAGTGCACTTCTTCACCCCTTCATTTGAGCCCCCAGTGGGCAGGGAGGAACCCGGTTTTCCTTGCCAGGAACTGTTTTCATGCCTCATTTACATCAACAAATGAAGTGATGAGGATGGTTTCTTTAATTTTCTTTTTTTTCTCTTATAAAATTGACCTTTTTCGGGTACACATTTCTATGAATTTTTATTAACACATGTCCAGATTCATACTACTTCCACCACCACGAGGGCACAGAACAGTTCCATCACCCCCCAAAAAAAGTTATTTTCTGCTGTCCCTTTATAGTCACACCTTCCCTCACCCGGAAGCCCTGCATACAGCGACGCCCTCCATCACTAGAGTTTTGCCTTATAAAGCGCATCATATAAGTGCAGCCCAATGTACATAACCTTTTGAGACCAGGATTTTTAACCACGTCAAGTGCCTCTGAGGTTCCTCCAGGTGGCCCCACGTGTCCATCAATCATCCATTCTACTGTTTCACTGAGCAATACTCCGTTACATGGATGGATGGACCAGTTTGTTTATCCATTCTCGTCTTCTTGGAAGACATCTGAGTGGTTTCCAGTTCGGGGAGACCATGAACAAAACAATTTCATCTTTGATCAAGTAAATGCTGAATTCCTAATTGTCGCAGCCAGAACTCACTTCCTCAGGCGGTCTCTTCTTTTATGCTTAAACGACAAAAGCTTTCCTGCGTACAAAGACATCAACGTCTAAAGTAGTATTTGGCTGATGCGAATAAGGTGAGTACGATGACGTCAGAGTGACAGCCATACAGGCTCCTAGCCATTTCTGCTAATGGGGAGAACAAGGCTGTCTTGTCTGAAGGTTGGAACCCATGCTGCACGATACCCACCGCCATGCAGGTTCATCGCGGAAGACCCAAATGGCCACGAGCCTTGGGAAACGTGACAGCTTGCCTCATCCTTCATGTCTCCCCAAACTCAGCCCTCTTCTGAATGTACATCAGGCTAGCAAGCATCTAACCTTCACCGTTATTAGATGATGACGTGGCTCTTTTTATCGGCACATTCCAGACTCTTCCTGGGCATAATGGGTTGATCAAGTCCACAAAACTACAGCGGCACCCCATAGACCGGCAAACAGCATGGCTGAGATGGCTGTGACAGTGGACACGTATCATAAACTTTATTTAGAAAGAGGCGCTTCCATCCGAGTCGAGGTGCTCCGGACTGCAGAGGGCTTCTCGTGAGCCCTTCTGGGTGCTGGCAGGCCTGGTCCTTACCAGTCGCCAGCAACCACCCGGGACAGGTCCACAGGCCTTCCCCACAAACACAAGAGCAATGAGGGAGCTGGAGAATCGGGCACTGGGGACCACGGAGCACAAGCCTGAGGGATGCCCAGGGGAGAGGAGGCATTGAGCAGGTGGTACTGCTGCATAACAAAGCAGCCTGGCACTCGGGCTTCAAATGCCAGTTGCGATGCTCATGGGTCCCTACATCAGGAATTCCGACAGGCACAGAGGGCTGGCTCAGCTCGGCTCCACAATAACTGGGACCCTGGCGGGGAGACTCGAAGGCTGGGGCTGGGGCTGGGGTCACCTGAAGGTTCATTCATTCCCATGTCTGGTGCACAGCTGGGACGAATGGAAGACCAGGAGTGCAGACCAGAGCATCTCGATGTGGCCACTCCATGTGGCCTGCCAGCCTCACAGCCTGGGAGTCACACTTGTTCTGTGGTGACTGGGGAGGCAGGGGTTGGCGAATCAGCAAATACAGGGGCAACTGCACCTTTTATCACTCTGCCTTAGAAGCCACATGTTGTCCCTTTGGTTGTATGCTGCTGGTCCCAACAGTTTCACAGCTGCCCGGCTTCCAGGACAGGGGACACAGACAACAATCTTAACAGGAAAAATGTCCAAAAAATCTCAAGTCACGTGTTAGAAACACTACAGCTGCCAACCTGCCAGGGGTCTGAGAAGCCCCGAAAGACAGGCCTCTTGGGATTTCAGGGAAGTGACGAGATTCCCCGAGGCCTTCTGTGGCTCCAGGGAAAACCCTGGCATCCAGAAATCTCTTTTTCTGCCCAAAGTATGCTCTGTGAAGGCTTTGGAGCCAAGGGAGCTCTGTTATCCCTCTTGCAGCCTATTTCTTAAGATTCTGTTTCTAAACCACCTGAAACATAAATCAATACCTTCAGCTGACTTTATAACATTTCTCATTATTTTTAAAAATAACTCGCCCAGCGACTTCCAACGCAGCTATTTTGAGACTCCCATTAAAATCGTCTGTGTAAGACCCACTCTGTCTTCAGCAGAACCCCGCAATTAATTTGCATCGCATCACCTGACTTCTCACGACCAAACATTAATTAATCCCTTTTGTCCCATATGGAGGAAGCATGTAAGCTGAGCTGTCCCCAGTGGCCTTGGGGACATACATCACACATCCCTTCATCCAGTTTAGACGTGCAACCTCAGCACAGGGTCACCCCAGGAGGTACGTGACTCTGTAAATAAGACCTGTTAATTGATAATTACCATAATTACCTAATCAAGAAAAACTCCATCAAGCCAAGCCACCTTAGCTAAAGTGTGTCTCCCTCTCCCCACCCACCTCTTCTGTCCTCCTCTCTCTTTTTTTCTCTCTCCTTTTCTCGCCTGTCTTTCCCTCTCTGTCTTTCCCTCTCTCTCATTGTTCCCTAGTAAGAGTACTTATTTAATTTTTGCTGCTTCCACAAGACCAATCTCTGACCAATACACCTTTTTCTGCTGTAGGAAAGCAGCAGAAATTTTTCCTCTGTCTGATTCATCCCGGTAAAGCCCTCTGTTGCCGGGTGACTGCCAACAGTTTGTCATCATTCCCAGACCCAGTTACGGTCCAGCTCAGGTACACGTGCCTTGTGGGGAGCAGGGCGGCACTCCATCCCTCACCTCGGCCCAACACAAGGGTAGGTATTTTACTTTTTTTCTTAAAAAAAAAAGTTAATATTCCTGTGATGCCAGTTAATATTCCTGTGATGTCTTTTGTACTCATATTCTGACACCGGGCTATCAGAGTGAGTACACCAGGCTATCAAATCTTCATTATAAACCCTGTTACTGTATAGAAATAAAAACTGTGTTGTGAGCTATACCTAATAAATCTCCCATCTGCTCAATTTGTCTCTCTACCTTCCATCACTCTGCAGCACATGTAATTAATTCTGACACACTGTCTAACCATGCGCCCAGAAGTGGGTTGTTTTTTAAAATAGGAAAAGAATTCTCACTATCCCTCTGGACAGAAAAAACAGGTGAAAACTGTGACCAAGACAATAAACTTGGAAAACAACCTTAAAATGTTATGAATCCAACTGGGCCCCCGAACCTAATGGTCTTCCACTTAGAAATACAAAATGTCATTTCCCGCCAGGGGACAGGTGACCAGGATAAGTCCCCACATGGAGAGCTTTCTCAGAGTAGCATTTGTCTCTCACACCCACCTACTTTCACCCCATCTATTTTGGCAGGATATGAAATTCAGCGATGTCCTTTTAAAGGGTCATTTATAATTCCCAGACCCCCACCTGTGGCCAATACTGAGCACTTAATGATCTAGCCGAAGGCTCCCTCCCCATTCGCACAGGAACTAAGAGCCAGAGAATAGTCACAACTCCTCATCTCAGTGGTGACAGATACCGGGGGAGACCACCTGGATGGATTCTTGTTCCTGACGGGCCAAGAAGTTTTTGTGTATAACTACATTTTATTGCAGGTTTGAACAGCTGTGATTTTGACACGTTATTCTGTTTCTCTCAGGTTTTTCCAATGAATGTATTTTAATAAGGTAAGCAAGAGTAGCTAAGTCCACATTCCAATGAGTAAACAGGATGCTACAAATATTTTTGTTACGAGGATAGTAATAGTGTGATGGTTAATTTCACCTACCAACTTGACTGTGCTAAGGGACGATGGCAAAGCAAGTATTTCTAGGGGGTGGTTGTGGGGGTGTTTCTAAACAAGATGAGAGGGCCTCCCTCATCAGTCTGGGCAGGCACCATCCAACCCACTGAGGGCCTGAATAGAACAAAAGAAGGAAAGAAAGGGTGAATTCGCTTGCTCTGTGTGAGTTGGGATGTCCATCCTTCCGCCTTCGGACATCAACGCTCCTGGTTCTCAGGCCTTCTGACTTAGAATGAACCACCCGCCAGCTGTCCTGGGCTCCAGCTTCCGTACGCAGGTCACAGACTATCACAGCCTCCATACTGTATGAGCCACTTCCTATAGAAATCTCTTCTTGTAGCCATCTATCTATCTATCTATCTATCTATCTATCTATCTATCTATCTATCTATCAATCATCTCCATCCTGTGGGTTCCACTTCTCTGAAGAACCTGGACTAATACAAATTGTGTTTACCCAAAGGCATGACAAAATACATCTGAAACAGTGCTATTCACATTAATAACAATTAATTTACAAAGTGTTACCATTCATGCTTATCCTTTTTACAGTGTGTGTTAGCTAGGGAGGAAAGGAATAGAAAGTTTAGGGATTGTTCAGTAAGCTCACTTTTTAAATTAAACATAGATTTATGTGTTCTTGTAAAAGAACAAATGCTAGAGAAATTTTAACAACTTTTACTTCCACCCGCTTATAAAAATTTTTTAATGAAACAAACCAGACCGAAAACAAGCCCACTGGATTCGTTAGCTTTAATTCTCCTCAGAAAAAAAGAATTGTTTCATTAAAACCTGGCTATTTCTGTGGCGATCTATCACACAAATGCAAGAAACAAAACGTACAAATGGAGAACCCAGGAACTCGGTGTCAATAAATAAATAAAAAACTCAGAGTAGGCCAAAAAGAAAGCCCGCAGTGATTCTTAGACATAACTTCCTCTGGCCATACTTTGGCTTTATGACAGTGTTATCTGTGTGAGGTAGGGAAAAATGGAAGAGTGGCACAAATAAAATACTGAGACAATTCCAACATCATCTTTCAAACCCAATAGTCTTAGAAGACTTACAATAATGGCGGGCACCTGTTAAATAACTGTTGAATAATAACTTTGAGACTTGTCTCAAGGAGGGTTTCCACTGTGAGTTGTTTCAAAGTTCCCTAGGATTACAATGTCCTTGGAGGTTTGCTGGATAACACTCTGAATAGCTCTGGCAAGATGGGAGGCTGGCCAACTAAATGCTGTATGAGTATTGCACACAGCCACTTCTACTTCTAGAAAATTCTCCACAATAACTAATTTCCTCTTCAGTAGAAGAAAAAGATATGTTCTCCCCTCTACCTTCTTTCTTTCCTGCCTTCCTTCTTTTTACCCTTTCTTCCTTCCTTTCTTCCTTCCTTCTTTCCCTTCTCTTTTTTCTTTCTCTTTCTCATCTTTTTTTAAAACTAACAATATGAAACACTGGTGCTGTGGAAACAACTGAAGGAGACAGATCAGTTGTGGAACAAATAACTATAATCTGGGAAAAGCACTGAGCTAAAGGGCTCTTTACATTTCACGGTTTATTTGGGAAAACCTCGTATTCAAAAATGGTGGTCCCAACAAAGGGGACAGTAGAAACTCCAGGTACATTACACTACCATTTTATCAGCAGATCCTCAGAGCATATGATTTACTTCAGGCAACAATACATTTAATTGACTATGGGATCAACGTAATGATGTCTAATGAGAAAAAAATTGTATTTCACAGTTGGCCCTGCAGCTCACTGTTACACCCACCTGGCACAGACCAACAGAAACAGACACTCACTGAGAAAGCTCGGGGGTCTCACCCTGCACCCTTCACAATAACAAAACCAAACCACAGCCAGAAACCGGACCCCTAGACACACAGGAAGGCTTGCTAGGGCTGCCTCGCATTTTCAAAGTAGCTGCATCTTTTTCATTAGCTCCCTCCTCACAGCTAGTGAAACTTCCATTTGGAAAAACTTCCCTATTTTTACTGTACCAGGATGGAGTCAGAGAGTAACGCAGAAGCACCACTGAAATCCCAAATCTAGGACGAGAACGGCATCTTCCTAAGGGTTCCTTATTATAGGCAGCCCATAAAATCGAGTTGCTAATGAAAAGCATGACTCACAACCGATCCTGACTTTAAGTTAAAGGATAAAAGGATCCCCATGGCAGCTCATAAAGACACTAACACTGATTCAATGTGGCTAAAACGTACTGTCTGTCCTCTTGTCTTACCATTTTCCACCAACTGAAACGATGAGTCAAGTACTTCTGGTTGCCTTGAGGAATTCAGTTTCACTTGTTCACCAGCCTCCTGAGACTGGCACCACATTGCAGACACTCTGTGAAGTGACAGGAATACGAGAAGCAAAATCTAGACCCTGCCATCAAGGAGTGTATGTACCAGGGGAGAGAAACAGATAAAAACTTGAACTAGATTCGAAGGTTTCCTCTAACCAGACAGACCAAAGCTATAGAAGAATTCAGGAGGTGACAGAATTTACTGAGTTCTTTTACTATGATCAAAAGAAAATTAAAAAAAAAAAAGACTCTATTTGGGGGTTTAGGCAAAGTTTAGGAGAAACTGATTCTTACCCGGAGTCATCCAACTCACAGAGACAGAAAGCAGAATGGTGGTTGTGGGGTTGGGGAAAATGGGGAGTTAGTGTTTCATGGGGACAGAATTCCAGGCCAGAAAAATGAAAAAGTTCTGGAGAGATGGGTGGCGGTTGTACAACAGTGTGATTGTTAATACACTTAAAAATGGTTACAATGGTTAAATTTTATGTTACGTATATTTTACAAAAAAAAAAAAAATCAGAAAGCAAAACCACGACCCAAGGTCTTGCAATCCAATTATGTCTCACTGCCTTGGGAGGCATGGAACCTACACACAGCTCAGCGGGGAAATCTGCAGACCAGCTCGGCTGGTGAGCCCCGCTGCCACCTGTTTGTGAAGTCGGCACACCCTCCCTGGTCGCTATGAAAAATCTGCAGCTCACCACGATTAAAACTTCAAATATGTATCTTGTCTTTCTTAAAACAGTAACAGCCTTAAAAGCATATTCAGGAACACACACACACACACACTGTACAGAACATTTCTCATTAATTTAGAAAAGGAGCCCTCCAGCTCCACTGTGTCGGACTTTTGGTATATTCCTTTAAGTGAGCTAAAAAGTCCAATCCAAATCAGAAATGACACTTTTTGGCATATCAGGCAAGAGACACTACATTCTTTGTACTATAAAGCGACAAAGGATCAAACCTGAAAGCAGCTGGCCAGCGAGTCTGTGCCCACACCCTCTAACCTGATTGTTTTCTTAGTCACTCTCTGGACTCAGACCATCCTTTGGCTATAATGTCTCGTGGCATGAGGCAAAACCAAGGCTTTTCCAATAGACCCTCGGTCACTAAAAAGAAAAAAAATACCTAAAGGAGGATAACACTTCTTTAGCGAGTATTTCATCTGCTAATATGAAGTGTCAGGCAAACATATATACAAACTGAAGTACTTAATAATTCAACCTATCTTAACTCACTCGGTCCCAACAATTTTTTTAAAGAAATCATAAATCATTTGTCAATGAAATATTGCCTCGAAATCATCAAACAGCATACAATGCATTCATGGAGTCGTCAAAGCCTATTTTCCAGCACAGTAATAACACTTTACTTTTCTCCCTGCTAATCTCTTTACACTACAATTAGCTAGAATTTGCTCTGACTACAATAGCAATTCATGGCTCATCACAAATTGCACAAACAGTAAAAGCCCAGAGGTGAACACAATCATGACCCATCTGCCCGGCTAGTGGTGTACGACTGGGCTGGGAAGGAACAAACTCTCACTCACGGTCACAATGGCAGTGCCACCTCCCCACACTTCAAAGCTACTTTGGGGAATGTTCTATGTGCTTCTATCTTGACTTATGTTAGCAAATTAAAAATGGTGGTGCCATTAGGTAGGAAGGTAAAGGAATAGCTGGAAATCAGACGTAAAGAAATTATCAGGAGAATAAAAATCAGGGAACTGAAACAGGAAAGTTGGGAGAACGAGAGCACAACCAAATGGCAGAGGCAGTAGATTTATAGGACGGTTCACAGAAAAAGACCACTAAATTTGGCAATAAGAGAGAATTGCTGGTGGCCTGAAAGTACATCTTTGCACAGCAATGGACAGCGAGTTGAGCCCTAAGGAAAAAGGGGGTGAAAGGGCATCAAACAAGAAAAATTCAAGGGACCGGGACAGACAACACAGTTAGATCCAACTGTTTACAATATTAATTACTAGGGTACATTCTGTATCCTCTTAGGTTTCACCCACTGAAAAAGATAAAAACAGTTCATTTCTTTTCATTGATAACACACCCCATGACATAACATATACACTAACATAATATGTGCACGGATTCAGAGAAGCAACTTCTTTATTTCTCATTAAAATTGTAACTTATAAGAAAGCTTGTAAATCTGCAAATTGACATATTCCCCAAGTGTCCTCCCAGCTGCATGGATATCTGCTTACAACTGCTGTTACTAGGCCCAAAGATATCAAAGTAGCCGATCCCTTTCATGAGAAAGGGCTTCTCTGCCAGGGCATTGCTTCATCTATTTCAAGGGCCAGCCTCCACGGCCATCGGAGCCCCACTGCCCCTTTCAGCCCTGTGTTGGGTCCCCCTGAAGGACACCGAGGACAAAGATGGCAGGTTTCCGCAGTCCACATCAAGACCACCCAGCGGGTGAATCCCAACTATGAGAAAGGCAATCAGAATGGGGACCATTGATGCCTTTAAAAGTTAATACGTGGGAAAGTATATCCCTTATTAAATCAACAGCAAATACCGCAAGCTACAAATCTAAAGTACTCTGACGACTATAGAAAATGCATTTTTGACTCCCAAGCGAAGAAAAAAAGTCATTTGTTTGGTTTTATATTTCAAGCATTTTTCCATTTTCCTTGGTATTTTTCCCAAAATGAAATCGTTATCCTAAAAAACTTTTTCTCAGACAACAGCTGATACACAATGATGGTAATAAAAATAAAACAAAATTTGAAAAACCTGGCTTATTCTGCTCAGGGTTAACCGGGGAGGAAATCTACCAAGTGGGAAAATTAATTCATCTCAAAGACCTAAAACATGAGTTCCTTTGACACAAATTAAGAACAAAAGCGATATGACTAACAATAAAATGCCTTCTGGAGAATTCTGTTAGCCTGTTTTTTTTTTGGGGGGGGGACTTGAGGGGTGGGGAGAGACATGTATGTCAGAGGGGTGAAAAAGAACACTGTTTCAGGAACCTTTCTAGACCAGAAAACCAGCATTGATTTAGGCACAATGAGCTGATACATCTCACAAAGAAACACAGCAGTGAGGCCACGGGCCTTTCAGGTGATGGGGGCAGAACACCGGATGCTGTTACTACAGCTCCTACAGTTCTCGGCAGGTCTGTTGTATGATGTCTCCAGAGATGTCAGTAAGGTGAAAGGAGAAAACGTGCCTCCTTTATTTTATTCTCACCCACTGACCTAAAGATCACCGATGAATTCAGAATTATTTATATCCTTCTGATCAAAAGCCACGGTATGTTTTCATTTGACTAAATTAGTCAAGGGCTCGTTCATGCCTTCCGGGTGTGGCCCCTTGTAGTATTTGTACATGCATTGATCTGCCTGCCTCATACAAGAGGAGGGAAAATATTTTCTTTGCTACCTTAACTCCCTAGTACTTAGGCATTTTTGTATTTCATGGGTCAGGAACACGAGTTCAACGTGTGGGTGTGCCGTCTTGAAAGAAAACAGGGAACAAAGAAAGGTTTCATTTGGCTGTTTTTCCTGTTAATTCATTATTAATTTTTATGAGAGATGGTACTTGGATAAAGATGATAAAAGAAAGCTGTGAGTTTAGGCAATCATTAGAAAAAGGGGGCCCACAGAGAAAGGATCACAAGAGAGGGCGGGGCAGAGAGGGGGAGCTAGGAGACTTTGAGGGAACAGAAACGGCCAGATGGAGAACTGGAAGGCTGGGACTCCCGCCTCCCCCTGCCCTTGAAGACAAATTCAGATTCCAGAGCTTGTAGATTAAAAAGACCTTTCTAAAACTCAAGTCTCTTTAAGAGAGATAACTATCTCCCACAGAAATAATAAAAGTGTAACATAAACAATAATTCAAAAACCCTTGTTGGCATCCTTCATCCCGTGGCCAAGCCTACACATACAGTTTAAGTGTCAGTAAGGAACCTCCTAATAAGCACCAAAGAAAGGAAGTCTGGGCTCCCCTCTCTCCCCTCAGATTTTACCGCACCAATGTGGTCTTCAATCATTTGTATAAATGGCATTCATCCTTCATCAGTGTCTCACAGGGACACACAATAACTGGAATGTATATGTTATGGGAGTGGAGACTTCATCTACTTCTAGTGCCAAGAAATGGCCCTGACACTATTAAATACTGAACGAATCTCCAGACCTGATTCCTACCATATTTAAGGCAAAAACAAAGGCGTTGAACACACGGATTCTGCTGTCTTCACATCCCCAAACTCCCTCATTCTGACCAACTTCAAGACTAAAGTCCAAAATGGCAGGTGCAGCTGGCCTAAGTTTGTGCCTGACGTGTGACTACACACGTCACAGAACACACAGCCTGCAACACTCGCTGTTATCCCTTTGTGCAAAGTAACTGGATCAAAAAATTTTCATCAGCAGCCTTGTATGTAATGTGTTTGTTTTTTTTTCCTTTCTACACACTTGTAGGATCTTTCTGTCCCCAATTATCTAAAACTGTACAATGTTGTGTCTTTCTGAGGGGTTATTTTAATCCCCTATGCTCATCTTAAACAGTTAAAAACACTAACTTTGAGAAAGAGGGTATTTTGCAAAACGTAAGCAAGACACTGCTAATATACTTAAAACAAGCCTGTTAGAACTATCTGTCTCTTGAAAAGATTCTGCATATATTAACTTATAAAGTCATGTTTTTTAAAAAATAAATATAAAAATAAAAATATTAATCTAGGCTTAAAATGATATGCTTACGCACAGAGAAATCCAGAAGCAGTAAATAACTTTATACACTGTTCCAGATACACTGCAGCTTAAAAGCACAGTGAAAAGTGTAGCGGGTGAATCCCAACTATGAGAAAGGCAATCAGAATGGGGACCATTGATGCCTTTAAAAGTTAATACGGGGGAAAGTATATCCCTTATTAAATCAACAGCAAATACTGCAAGCTACAAATCTAAAGTACTCCGACGACTATAGAAAATGCATTTTTGACTCCCAAGCAAAGAAGAAAAGTCATTTGTTCAGTTTTATATTTCAAGCATTTTTCCATTTTCCTTGGTATTTTTCCCAAAATGAAATCGTTATCCTAAAAAACTTTTTCTCAGCTAAATGCGTTGTGGTAGACATTGCTAAGTGTCCCCGAAAAGCTTTTCTCCCCTTCTTTTAGTACAAGAAGCCTCCGCACCCTGGGAGTTGGGGTTAAGAAGGTGGTCCTGTAGCTACGGAGTACATTTCCAATCCTACCTTGCAGCAAGGTATGGCCAGGGGCTACGCTCTGGCCGAGGGAAGGTGAGCAGCTGGCCCTGGACTCTTCCTCTCTGTCCCTCTTTCTTACTGGAAATGTGAGGGATAATCATGCTTCCACTGTGCAGATGTGAAAACACCCAATGGTACAGAACAAAACGGAGAGGACCCAGTGCCTAAAGGACCAACAGAACGGAGGTACCATAGTCCTGAACAGTTCACCTCCAGCCTGTTGTAGGAAAGAGCAATAAACTTCTAAGTGAACACGAGCCGCAGTCTCTTAGGGTCTTATTGTAGCACCAGCTTATGTTGGATCCTAATACATAAACCACACAATCAAGGTTCTCAGGTGATCTGTACGATACAAACCCTCGAGAAACAGAAATTTTGAAAAAGAAAAGCAGAAAGAGGGTCCAGGAAGAAAGAAGAAACGGTACCATAAAATTTAGAAGAAAACTCAAAAATGACCCAATCTCTGTTTCTAAAAATGACTTAAAAATCTTTATAGTACTTTAACACAATATGCCTAGGTATGCAGAGTGCACTTATAATCCTCCAAATGTAAGACAGGTTTCTTTTGATAGGAGAAACTAATAGGATGAGTTTGGAAAACTAAGCAAGCAAGAGTTTCGAAAAAATTTTAATTTAATCTAAATATACTGTACTTAAATATTTGTTAAAGGACTGCTGCCAGCTATGTTAATAGAATTTGTAATTGACGTTTATTTGCTGGTTGGTTATTTATGTGAACATTGTCCCTGCATAAATGCTTCGCAGAAATCTAGCCTTGAAGGGCGGATACATAAATACATACATTTAGCTGAAAGAACCATTAACCAGACTTATAAATCTACAGTCCCATGTACATTAGGGATCTAAAATTAATTTTGATGGCTGACAAATTATGCATTCGATGTACAGATGAAGAATGTAAAAAGTGTTGTCTTCTTCATTTCACAAAACAAATCAATGATTAAATATCATTCCAAATAACACTAAACGAGGCATACAAGTCACCTCTTGTTTGCTAAAGGACAATAAAACATTTAATTCAGAAAGTGAGTCTTAAGTATATTTTATTTTCTTTGGAGATTGTGAAAGTCTGTTTTGCTTATGTTTGAATGTAAGGGGGGGGGAAACTGGTGGGGCTGGGGAATGGTTTTTGCTTTCTGATGGTCTCAAAAGATATCCATCAGATAATTTTCTAAGAAATAAGCTGAACAGAAGCTAATGAGTTGAAATAACTGTCTAGTGTGAAAAAAATAATTACAGATTATTTTAATGGCTATAAATTATTTCTATAATCCACGATGGGCTTTTTGGGAGCTATTAGTCATCATTGTATAAATATGTCATTATGGATTTTTTTAAATTTTGCATTGTTTAATCAACTATACTTAACAGCCCCATCAGTTCTTAAGAAATAATCAGAAAATTAATTGGGGAAACCCTTAAGATCATATTTCTCTTCAATTCTGTAGTGCTTCCCTCTGATTAAATCTCTTTAGAAATATAAAATTTCTAGTAGTTGACTACTGTAAATTCTTACCGCATACCCTAAGAACATTAAAAAAAAATTAAAAAGGTGGGCCTCATTTTGTATACCCATTCAATTCTCAAAGCTGCTGTAACTCAATTTGTGCTAATCTTGGAAAGCAGGCAATTTTTTTTTTAAATGCTTGACATAACTTCTTTTGGAAGGAAAGGCAACTCGTATGAGCCGCAGAATGTTTTGGCGCATTCGGAATGTGAGCTCCTTGGTACATTCAAGTCACGCACAGCGGTACAGTGGACCTGGTCATTTCTACGGCATCTGGACCTTGGGGTCTTGAAGTGTGTGAAGTGATAATCACCACAATAAAGATGAGACACCCACGAAGACACCACTGAAGTGAAGTGGAGTGAAGTGGAGTGAACTGAAGTGAAAACAAGCACTGCACAGCCATGAAAAGACATGGAGGAAACTTAAGTGCATATGACTACAAGTGAAAGAAGCCCGTCTGAAAAGGCGGCATGCTGTCTGATTCCAACTCTGTGATATTCTGGAAAAGGCACAACTACGGCGACCACAAAGATCGGTGGTTGCCAGAAGTTGGGGGCGGAGGGGGGGATGGATAGATGGAGCACAGAGGATTTTTAGGGCAGGAAAACTACTGTGTGATACTATAATGATGGACACATGTCATTCCACATTTGTCCAAACCCACAGAATATAAAACACCAAGAGTGAGCCCTAACGTAAAGGGTAGACTTTGGGTGATGATGACTTCTCAGTGTAAGTTCATCAACTGTAACAACTATACCATCTGATGGGGACGCTGACAATGGGGGTGGCCGTGCGTGAGGTAGGGAGGCGCAGGGGCCTATGGGAAATCTCTGTGCATTCCCCTCAATTTTGCTGTGAACCTAAAACTGCTGTAAAAAATAAAGTCTGTAAAATAATAAACAAAATTAAAAAGTGAATTAAAAAACCATCCTTAGCCAGAAGGATGAAAGAGGAAAAATTAGCATTTCCTCCTACATTCTAAGCATTGCTCTGGGTTTATACAAATCCCATTTAGTACACCAAGCAGTCCTATAGGATCCAGGCTGCATGGGAATACTAAAGGTCACAAAATTTGGAAATAAGGTATCTAGTCCAAGTTCATACATTTAATTAAGTGGTATTAGGATCCAAAATAGGTATTTCTGATTACACATGTTCACAAAGACTTACTTTTATAATAAAATGGATGTGGTTATGTATCCATAAACAAGTAAAACACCAGGCAAAAGTAACTGAAAAAAAGTATGACAGAACTTCTCTGACACCACAGTGGGGGAAGGCATAATCGTCAGTGTCCTGGGCACGGGACTTGCGGCTAAGTGGCCTCCTCTGTACCTTTGGAGCTGCATTTCTAGGCCCCCCCATCCTAGATGCAGGCACTTCCTCACTCATACCTCCCTTGGCCTCCCCTATGGAGGAAGAACCAGTAGAGCCTCTTACAGTTTAAAAAAGGAAGAAAAATTTAAAAAAGAAGGAAAAAACGTGATGCCGAGGGTCCTTCCCACCTCACAGTGCTCTGCAGGTTACAAAGAGCTTTTGCATCTGCCATCAAAGCTGGTGCTGACAAACATGGATGAATCTAGAGAACATTATGTTAAGTGAAATAAGTCAGAAAGAGAAAGACAAGTACCATATGATCTCACTTATATATGGATTCTAAAGAAAAGACTATGTGAATGAACTAATCAGAGACAGTTTTGGGGACGCAGAGAAAAAACCGAGAGTGGTTAGATGGGTGTGTGGGAGGGGGTTGGGGATAAGGGGAAAGGTGAAGGGATTTGGAAGCAGCTGGTAACCACAAGATGGCCTCAGGGTTTTTCTTTTGAAAATTAATTTGGGGAAGGTATTCTATAATGTTGTAAAGATTTTGTTGGGTATCCGATGGACATGCGTCCTATTTGGGAGACCACCTCAGGGATACTGTGGATACCTGATCATGGCATTGTACATCAGAAGCTAAACATTAATGAATGCCAACTATAATTTTATATATGTAATGTGATGGTTCAGTGTGAGGTCGGAGGGATAGTGGATGGGGGGAGGGGGGTTCACAGTATGAGGGATATAAATGATGAACGTCTAAGTATTACCTTGTTTTGTACACCTGAAACTAATAAATAAATTAATTAATTAAAAAAAAAAAAAAAGCTGGTGCTGACAATACCACCTAGAGAGAGCAAGGTCAGGTATTAATTAGCCATTTTAAAGATGCGGAGAGTGTGAAACGCAAAGAGGTGAAGTGACTTTTTTTTCCAAGGTTCCGGTTAGCCAGGCTGCCTGACTCAGGTCAATGCCCTCCACTCCTCCATTTGGGCCTCAAGTGCACTCCTTACTGCACAGGAGTCAGCTCCAGACACACCGATTCATCTTCTTCAAATACCAGCAAAATGTAGACCAGAGGGACCTTTCGACTGAGCCTCCAGCGGATCCCCACAGAAGTTAGGGGCCAGACTTCCATTACCAATCAGGTCAGCCTCCAGCTCTTGTAAATTTCCACTACAGGCTAACCACCTTTGAAAAATGCTTCGCATAAAAAAGATAAAAATTAAAAACGCAAAGGAAGTGCTGTCTCTGAGAAGTTCCCACCTGGACAAGAACACAGATATCACCCAAGTTCCCGAGATTAGAATTTCGCATAAACTTCCGATACCTCTTAGCAAGACGAGAGTGAGATCTTCAAGAGTAAACGGCCAAAGCAGAAATGACAGACAAATAAATAAGTACACTGGTAGCTGTGTACTTATTTAAAACACCCATTTCCCAAAATAAGGTTTTCATCTTAGTGCATGCCAGCAGCCAAATGCTGACTGCATTACATATGCGCTTCATATAAATGCTTAGCAATAGAGCTATATTGTAAAATCCCACCCCAAAGCATCGGGCACACAATAGAACCTCAATAAATAATCCTTCACAGATGGACAAGAAAATTTTCCCATCTCTGTGGCAATAGTAATATCGTTTCAGGACCAGACCAGCTGCTGGTAGCCATGAGGGTTATTCCCCATCAACCCAAGATCTATCTACCTTCTGCCGGCTCTCGTTTTCCTGTCAGGAAAGAACTCCCTGGAGGCAGACTTGCACATACTTGTCTATTACCAAAGGAATCCAATGACTTAAATAAACTCTGTCAAAGCCTAGTTATCATAAATCCTTTCAAAGCCCTGAGAACTTCTAAACACCTAAACTATAAGAAAATATGTCTTAACAAATGAACAAGAAGGGCTGTAGGAAAACACCATCTTTAAAAATCCAGAGTCAGGGACCAGACATGGGTTTAGGGCAGGTCACAAGTCATCCTATTTGTCTCAAGGATGGGCATATGTGAAATATTTAGAGACCTGCCAAGCTCAGGCAACAATTCAGGACGAATGTACACCTTCTTACAGATTGTAAAAGGCAAATATTTGCCCAGGAAAGAAGAAGGGATTCATCAGCTTTTGACAACAACACCATTCTTCAAACTTTCTTGCTTCCTTACCCCCTTCAAATAATTATGAAAAACTAATGCTCCCCACTCACGTATTTTCAATTCAGTATTCAAGAAGTTTTCATTTGTGTAAGTATTTGCAAAGGATGTCATTTCCTATGGACCGTACATATGACATTTTAAATAACACTGCTACATCACTCCCATAAATATATTCAATAGAATGATCTGATCCCTTCCATTACATATTTTAAAACAGACATGGATAACCATTACTTTAATAGTCAGTTTGCATAGTGTTCCTTTTTCTCCTTGAAATCATAGATCCCTTCCACATCCCTCAGACTCTTACCCTAATGTAATATCTTTTTATTCCCAACAGTCTTTTATCACTCATGCCATCCTACTTCTCTGTAACAACAAAGTTTGCATGGTGAGAGGTGACTACCAGATGTAGTGTGGTGATTGCATCGTAAAGTATATAAATGTCAGATCACTGTACTGTACATCTAAAACTAATAATGCTTTATGCCAACTGCACGTAAATGAAAAAAAATATATACAATGAAACTTTTTTAAATGTCTCTGACCATAAACTAACAATGTTCTTTTGTCTTAATTATTAAAATTATTTTCAGTCTTGATCAAAGCAACATAAATAACACTGCAAAGTTTGATGATTAAACATAAAAATGCAGTAGTCTCCCTTATCTGAGGGGAATGCCTTCCAAGACCCCCAGTGGATGCCTGAAAGAACAGACAGAACCAAACACTATATATACTATGTTTTTTCCTCTACATGCATACTTATGATAAAGTTTAATTTATAAGGTAGGCACATAAGAGATTAACAATAAAATAGAACAACTATAACAATATACTGTAATAGAAGTTATGTGAATGTGGTGTGTGTGTGTGTGTCTCTCATAATCAATCTGATCCCCAACAGGGCTACTGAGTGAGGAACATGGAGGGAGTGTGAACAGCATGCAGACTCTGGACAAAGGATTGATACATAGCAGGGCAGCATGAGATTTCGCCTCACTACTCAGGACAGTGCACAATTTAAAACTCACAAATTATTTATTTCTGAAATTTTTCATTTAATATTTTCGGACTATGGTTGACCGCAGATAGCTGAAACCATGGGAAGTGAAACTGTGGATAAAGAAGGTCTACTGTCAATTGTTGTTCCTTAATGTTAAAGTGGGAAGGTTGGTATGATGCCCTGAGTAGGGGAGGGTTCATTTACACCACCGATGTTTGTGTTCAGTGTCACAAAGGCAATGCACCATGGTGCCATTCTTCTCTCAAGTGGGAGAAGGAAGACTGGGATGGGTGAGGCAGGAAAGGACACCAACGGTCGATTTCAGGGAACAGAAGAACTTGAGGATCTGGAAACTGACTCCCTAAATTGAACCAGATCAAGGAACCCTTGGAAAGACGTCTGGATCTCCATATAATTTGTATTCTATAGAGGACATGAGAAATCCAGCATAAGAACCTTGAACAGGCCCACGCATAACATACACACGGCCCAGGCAAGAGTATAAATGGAAATATTTTAAAGCTATTAAGCAAGCAAACAGCTGTGGAGTAAAGTATGTCTTACGCTTTTATGCTGACAAATATATCTTCATAACGATAGAATCAAAAAGTATGCAAAAAGCAATGGTTTACATATAACTGAAAGTTGACAAAATGCCAAAGATGACTAAATTTAATTATGATGACAAGCGTCTGGGTGTTCTGTTGATGGCTTAGCAATGTTTGGATGAGTAATAAAATAAAGACTTACATAATTCATACATTATTATATTTTACTCCATAAAATTTATTTTCCTTGCCTTCATCTCAGCAAAATCATCACCTATCCAGTTTAAAAAAAAACTCCAGATCTCCATATAATTTGTATTCTATCACAGAAATTATCTAAGGGATTAAACAAAATATAATTATATGTAGTCTATATAATTTTAATATTTTTAATCAAAAAATGTAAACTAAAGTGCAAAAATCAAAATTTTAAATTATTTTATTTGTTCAGAAAAGCTACATTCCCTCTAAAAATGCTAGGTTATCTACCGAAATTAATAGGAAAAATACAAACTATAGTGCATATCAAAATTTTTATCTAACATAATAAAATTAAAAACTTCATGTATTTTGAGATTTTAACCTTATTAAATGTATTTATAACAATAAAACTATCCACAATTTTAGTACTAAATATCCATTGAGTTGCCAATGTGAAAACCCAATGTCACTCTTCATACGTGTCATGTCTAGAGCCATATATTAAGCATGTGAAAGTATGAATTTATGTTGTAAAATATTTAAACTTTGTAAAACAAAAAAATATAAATTGTTTTTAATATTGTAAAGTATTCCTTGGCCAACCTACACAACTGTCGAAAATTCTGCATGGAACAGAAGCATGGTTCTAGAAGATCAGCATAGCTTTAGAAAAAAGGCGTGGTCCTGGATAGGCAGCATGGCCTTGGAAAGGAGGCGTGTCCCTAGACTGGGGGTATGGAGCTGATTGGAGGCATGGCACTGAATGGGGGCGTGGCACTGAATGGGGGCGTGGAGCTGAACGGGGCGTGGCACTGAATGGGGGCGTGGAGCTGATTGGAGGCATGGCACTGAATGGGGGCGTGGCACTGAATGGGGGCGTGGAGCTGAATGGGGGCGTGGCACTGAACGGGGGCGTGGCACTGAACGGGGCGTGGCACTAAATGAAGACTTGACACTGAATGGAGGCGTGGCCCTGAATGGGGCGTGGGACTGAATCGGGGCATGGCCATAGAACCTCAAGCCATGATAGGAGATGTAGTAAGAAGCAGTAGGAAGTCAGAGGCTTGCTGAAGAGCTCAGAGTTTCTCATAACAATGAGAAAAAGTGGGAGACGCTCGCCAGTCCAACAGGCTAAAGGGCAGTCAGAGGCATGATGGACACTGGACAGACAGCACCGAGGGCGCGTGGCTTAGAGCAGGAAAACACGGAGGCTTCTCTCGCTGGCTTTACATTAGTCATTCATTAGGGTATTAAAGAGTCCACTAGAGCAGGCACCGGGGCTGGATAGAAGCTGAGCTTGCTGTGTCCATGGGGAGCAACCCAAGCCAGGATCCCTAGATGGGGTCGTGGGGGGCAAAGGGAGGAGAACGGACATGAGACGGAGCTGTGACAGTTAAGGAAATAAAGGAATAACAATGAGAAAAAGAGACAGGAGGCCAAGAACCCACAGAACTAACTCACCCTCACCTTCCACCCAGAATTAAACACACACTTGATTTAGAGTACACATGCTGCTGGATTAAGAAGCAGGAGAAAATAAATTCATTTATGACTAACACCAAAAAGGAAAATTTCATAGTGTCGCTTTGTGCTTACAGTTTTCATGCAGCGCAGAAAAACCCAAATAGCATCTGATACAATTTACATAACTTTACATAATCTCGTAATTACCATTCGTCAAGGAAGATGCAGACTGAAACTCTTCCATTTATTTGCCTCCAAAACTGACAAAATGGAAAACATTCTGGACAAGTAGCTTTCCACCCTCTTAAAAATCCCAAGGAGCCGATTCTACAACTTTTCTTATAATACTTTCCCCATATTTCAAGTCTGAACATTCTAAAGTCTTACTGACACAGGAAATCAATAAACAAATATTTACTAACCCCTGCTATTTTCAAAGCATTGATTTCAGAACTTGGAGGGGGGGAGGGAATTCCACCCTTAGCTTAAAATCTATTTCAAGCTGTCTGACCTGGAGACAAGTTATTTACCCTTCCTAAGCCACATTTCTTTCAAATGTAAAACAAGAATAATACCAGCCAGTTTACAAGGTTGTTATAAGGATAGGGTTAAATTTAACTAAATTTTAACTAAATTTAGTTACTTGGCACATAGTAGGTACACAATAAAAATATTTGGTGGGTGAGAGGAACTGGTTTTAATTGGATAGCCATGAAGCAAACATGCTAATATTCATGATTAATATAGTCACTGGGCAAGAAATGATAAAGGGCTATGTGGTATATAGTGTGATTAAAAAGACAAATACAAATATCAATCAGGGATTTACAGGAGGAAAAACTATAATTTTTTACTGATAAACAATTGTTCACCACCACCTGTACAAAGGTTTTTGATTTCTATGAGGACCATTTAGTCTGCTTTGTTTTTTTTCCTTCCAGAGACTTTAAAAACAAACAAAAACAAACAAAAACAGTTTTTTAGGCTTATGTTCATAAAGCGTATTTACTTCAGAGTCCTTCCATAAATTTCATTCATTGCCCTTTGAATTCTTACATTCAGAGCATTTTTGAGCTGAAGGAAACCTTAGTGATCAGGTGGCCCAGCTCCGTGTTATAAGATGGAGCCTAGCAACCTTGAGGTGACAGTGGCTGCACAAGGACATGTGTGGGTCTCCTGTTCCATGCCCAACACATGAGTATAAACCCAGATGCCCACACGGCCTGAGCAGATGAGAGCAAGGAAGCAGGGGACAGAAGGTCTGGAGAGTAAACAAATGGCTGCCTGAAGAGGCAGGTGCTCCGGGAAGGGCTGCAGGTCCAACGCGCCTGCATCCTGTTTTCAAGCGGTGCTGACAACCAAAACTTTTAAACAAAATGATTTGTAAATGGTAAATACCAAACTTATTTCAAAATACTGTTTAGGAACAACACAAACAAATAAAGAAACAAAAACTCACAGACATAGACAATAGTCTAGTGGTTACCAGAGGGTAAGGGGGAGGGGGTGGTACCTTCGTAAAAGGGATCCAATATATGGTGATGGAAGGAGAAATGACTGGGTGGTGAACACACAATGGGATTTATAGATGACGTAATACAGAATTGTACACCTGAAACCTATGTAACTTCACTAACAATTGTCACACCAATATACTTTAATTTTTTAAAAAAACTGTTTAAACCAAAACATTCACACACTCCCTCATGCACGAGCATACACACACATTCATCCACATATACAAAAGCACACTCATGCTCACACATGCATATAAACACGTTCATGCATGCTCATGCACACATATGCTCATCCACATACGAATACACATCCACTTGCTCACACACATACACTCACCCACACATACAAACACACACACACACTCACCCACACATTTGCAAGCCAAGTCCACTCTGGTCTACACCATGGTGAATCTGTACACAGGCTCTCCATCTGACCAAATAGGACTCGAAAACATGTATATTATTTTTAAAGGGCCATAAATGCCTGGAGAGAGGAGTACTCTCTTTCCTACCTGAATATTCCTTCTTTCACATACCATAATCAAAAATGGCTTTTCAAAAGAGGATACTAACTTCCTTTTTAAAAATATATATCCATGACTTTTAGTTTATTCGCTAATTATTAAATGCATCCTACCCTTTCTTATAACAATGTGTTTGTTTCTCTTTACATTAAAAGACCGAACAATTAGTGAGTCTATCCCTGTGCTTCTCTCAGCCCCACTTAGGATCAATTTTGCTCTTTGAGTTTTTGGCATGTTTCCCCGAAAATAAGACCTAGCCAGACAATCAGCTCTAATGCATCTTTTGGAGCAAAAATTAATATAAGACTTGGTCTTATTTTACTATAAGACCAGGTGTAATATAATATAATATAATATAATATAATATAATATAATATAATATAATATAATATAATATAATACAATACCAGGTCTTATATTAATTTTTGCTCCAAAAGATGCATTAGAGTTGATTGTCCAGCTAGGCCTTATTTTGGGGGAAACATTGTACTTAATTTTCTTGTTAATACACAAATGAATTCCAGTTACAATTTAAGACTGCCGATGAAGACAATGGAATTGTTTAGGTTTTGTTCATGCTACTAAAATATTTAAATAATAAAATATGAATTGTAAACATCGATATTGTCACATAACACAATCAAATTCTACTTCTCAGAGTCTGCAGTTAAACCTGTCATCAGGTCACTTTATAGTCCTGTGCACCACCTGCCAGCATCTCTTACTTTCCAGTCAACTACAGCAAAAAAAAAACACAAAACAAAACAAAAAAAACAGTTCCCCAAAACAGTCCTAGGACCAGGCTTCAGAACCTGGCAGGATCTACCCCGTAACATAAGGCCATACTCACACTTTCTCCTAACACTTCATGAATAAACATCCCTTTATTCAAATAAGTTATATAATAACTAACTCTGGTATTTTTGATTCAACTTGGAATGATAAATAGAGTCATTCTGGCAAGACGGCGGTTTGCAATTCAAATTACAGAAATTTTCATAATGGGAAAAATAAAAATTAGTAGCATGATTCCTAAGGCACCTAATTCCAATACTTTTATTGCAACAGTAGAAATGCAGAGAACTACTTCTCGGTGTGTAAGCCGAGGGGTTTTAGGTGGACTGGTATCATCACACATCTTGACCTGCAATCTTACAGCCTTCCTTTCTGGGGACTGGCAGGCACCGGCTAGAACGCCCCCAACCCGACACGTGAAGAGGCGCTGCTGCTACTTGTCAATAAATAACACTGCCACAGTCACTGGATTAAATGACTTCCTTACATTAGCACCATAAACAATAATTATTTGTCAGCTGCCCTTTGTGAGCTTTGCGTGTGCTTATGAATAAATCAAGCCCTACTGATTTACTAAGCCAAAACGTTTACATTTTGCTCCTGTAAAAAGAGCTATAATCCTCCACTGCTCTTAGTGAGGCTGCTATGGAGTATGTTTCTTAATACTTTTAATAGGAAAGATTAGTACCAATTAGCTCAGGAGCAGGAATACTGCTTTCTGAACGGCCAGTTGGCCACTAAACCCAGGTCTCTCTAAACGTGTCCTTATTAAGGGCACTCTCTGTCCGCTGATGGGAATTACATCTTAATGAAACACAGTGGCGCTGCTGTCATGCTATTTCCTTCCTTGTGACATGTAACATAATAATGACGGCCTGTATTGATTCGAAGATTAAATTCATGTAAAAGAGCAAGGCAGGAAAATACAGGATTGTAAAGAATGCTACATGCTTGGTAAAACTATCATCAAAAATCATACAATGAGTCTTTCAGTGCAGTGATGTTAGAAGATGTAGGACAACGTTGGACAACCCAAAATGTCCTAAAACATCTGGGGCGCCACAATCTTCGTCTGACCACGGGAGGCAATCCTCTCCCTTCTCTCATTAATGGGCAAAGTCTCCCCAGACTCCCAGCAGCCTGCTTAATTAGTCCGTGTTTTGAAGCCCTTGTCCTGGATGATTTAACTCCACTTCCATGGATCTTTCTCACACAGGGACGACGACTGCCCGTTCTCTGGGTTCCATAGGGAAACTGGAGTCTACAATTCCTCACTGAACAAGATACTATCCATTGCAGGGGACTACGGACCCTGGTGCTCACAATAATTTCCCAGCCCAGTTTCTAGTCCCTGAACCCACTGAAACTCCATCATCCCCAACAGAAACCTGGAAACCTGACTTCTGTTCTTCCTGCTAATTTCCTGGGCTAGATTTCCATAGACCCTCATTCCAAAGCAAACTCCATTCCTCTTACATACATGGGGAAAACTAGCACCTTCTCCCTCCTTCCTTCCTGTACAAGGATCTCAAACCAAGGCATGTTAGGCTGGAAAGCTCTTTAGAGATTACATACCATAACCTCCTCACTTCAAAGATTCGAAAATTGAGAGGGGACTCACCCATGTAGGTAAACCAATGCCTAAGGCAGGATTAGAGCCCCACCTCCTGGCTCCAACCACCATGCTCCTCCCTTGAAGCCATGCTCCCCATTCTCCAACCCCAATGCCTGAGATCAGTAACAAATCCCTCTATCACCAAGAGGCATCCCAAACAAAAACATCACGGATTGCTTGAACTCGTGTTAATATTCCGCAGTGCCTTTGCCTTTCAAAGTGAATTGCCACAAAGACTGACCAGGTACAGCTGGAATTTACAACAATATTAGCTCTCTCAGACAGAGAAACACATGAACAAGAATCCCCATTCAAAAATAGATTCAACGATCCCCAGTGGGACAAAGCAATAATTATCCTGCACTACACCGATCAATAAAACCTTTTGCCCCATGAACGTGCTGTTTTCTGACTTTGTTCTCTGCACCAAAGATTTGCATGTCTCATATTGATTACCTACCAAATTTTTTTAAAGTTCTTTAAAACAAGCAATAAAGAAATTCTCAAAATTAGCATAAGTTGTTACTGTTTGTAGGGCCTTCCAATCCTTTAGTCACATTAATGGTTTCCCTCTTTACATGGTTTCCCCACTTTTCATTGTGAATTTCTCATTTTAAGTGTGTCTGTGTCTTGCCTAATAGCACAAAGGCAGTCAGAAACAAATCTGACGGTGTTTTGGAAACTGTCACTGCGGCCACATTTTTCATCCAAGTGAGAAAGAAGAATTGATGAATAAACTATGCCCTCTTCCTCAAGCAACAACATGGATTTTTACCAAATGATCACATTAGCTCTTAAGAGTGTTAAAATTCAGTACACTGCAAGTTCTCCCTAAAACTTTTCACTAAAGACTCTTTAAATGAAACCATCTTGCATCCTTTCCAAGGGCACTTAGCTACTAAAGTGTCAAACTTTAAGAGTGAGTCATGAATAAGCAAGGACAGTGAAAGGGAAGGCTGCAGCCAGGAGTCAGGACCTGCGTCTGGGTCCCCTTCTGTGTCCCTCTCTGGCAGTGCCCCCAAGTGTGCTTCTGCTCCCTTGGATCAATGCATGTCTGCTTGTACCCTCCTGAGTGTATGTGGCCTTTGTGTACAGAGCGGGGCAAATGGGAAGGTCTATAATTCTCTAACTAGAACTGCTATTTTCCCAATATTCTATCAGTACAATTCATCCATCCATAATGGTTGATTTTATGGAAGATCAGAAATCAAAGTGAAATTAATAATTTATTTTGCCGTGTATAAAGCGCTCCAATGTACCCACATTTTTGGCCCAAACTTTCAGGGAAAAATATCTTTTAAGTTTTCAATTCAAATTTGTATTTGTTTACATTTGGGTACTTGTTTTTTGTATTGTAAAGGAATTCTAACGTTTATTTTTTAACATATTATGGTATAAGAAATTTTATATAACAAATAATTACAAAACACCAGAACAGATACAAGGTACAAGAAATTTTATGTCCCGGTAACAAATTTACAATATTTACGCATCACAGAGGGCCAAGAACTCTTCGTCATTGCAAGTTCATCATAAATTCAACAAAACCGATTATCGTATTCCGGGGAATTATTTTGTATATGGATATCATTATTTATTTCTAGAGTTACACTTTTAACTCATAAGCATAAACAAAAGAATTAAAAACATTTACATAGATTCAGAATTAGCATTACCCATGTACAAGGCGCATCCTTATTTTTCCCTCAGAAATTTGGCCAAAAAAGTTGCATTATACACCGCAAAATATGATATATAATACATTCTCGCCTCAGTGGCTGTTTTAATTCAAAGCCAGATGAAATAGTAGTCAGCCTTTAAGAAGAAGGAAATCTGTCACATGCTACCACAAAAGGACAAATGTTACAGGATTCCACTTCTCTGACGCATGTAAAACCATCAAACTCAAAGAAGCAGAAAGTAGACCAGTGGATGCCAGGTACAGAGCAGGGGAGGGGGAGTTACTGTTCCGGGGGTATAGGGTTGCAGTTATGCAGGATGAAAATGCTCCAGAGATCTGCTGTACACCATTATTACAGTTAGCAATAATGTACCACACATTTAAAATGTTGTGGAAAAGGTAAAAATAAATAAATAAAAATGTCACTTTCCGCACAATTTAAGCTGGGCCTGGGACTAAGACAAGATTACCAAAAGCATTACAGGATAGTGTTTACCCTATTCCTTGCTTATGCAGAACTAGAATGGGAGCTCAGAATAAAACCTGACCCATTAACAACCATTCTCCAGGGCTCACCTGAAAAGCGCTCCTCAACAGAGGTCAGAAATAAAGGCTCACACTTCTATGTATAAAGACCCAACCAAAACTGGAGGTGGGGGGAAGTGATCAAAGTCCTCTACTCAAAGAACCACACAATTCAAAGTACAGTTGCACCCAGATGTCCAACAATTGAGAAATGGATAAAGAGAATGTGGCCCCTCCATATGATGGAATATGATTCCACCATAAAAAGGAATGAAGTCCTGACCCATGCTACAATATGGATCAGCTATGAATAGAATATGCTGAGTACAGGAAGCCAGACACAAAAGGCCACAAATTATAGGATTCCATGGATGCAACAAGTGCAGATAAAACAAGTCTATACAAACAGACAGCTGATTCGTCACTGCCAGAACCTGGGGGTAGGGGGAAATAGAGAGTGACTGTTAACTGGGTACAGGGTTTATTTATGGGGTGATGGAAATGCTCTGGAATTAGACAGTGATAACAGCTGCACAACCTTGTGACTATACTAAAAATCATCGAACTGCACACTTTCAAGGGATGAAGTTTATACTGTGTGAATTATATCTCATTGAAAACAATCAAAAAGTAAAAAGAAAACAGTCAATATGGGGCACAGTTGCAAACATGATACGCATTATGGGCGCATGAGGCCTTATGAGCAAAGCCAGGATGAGACCTCAGGTGCCTAAGGAAGCATTAGATGAGCTGCCATCTAAGGAGGAAGAGGAGAGAAAGAGGTCCTAGGCATAGGAAAGAGCAGGCGCAAAGAACCAAAGGAGAAGAGAACAAAGACCTTTGCTCCCTTGCTTCTGAGACAATAAAGGGTCGAGGTGTTAGCAGAGACCAAGGCAACAGATTTAATCCTTACACATCACATAAATGCAGCTCAAACTCACGCATTTATTAAGTCCCTCTCTTTAGCAGGATCTAAACAAAACAAAGGGAAGTAAAACACAAACAAACAAATAAAAAAACCATAGGCCATTCCAACCTAACAAAAAAACAACTATCAAAACTTAAAAAGGAAGATAAAATTCAAGTGCTCCGAAAGATGAAAACAATTGTGAATGTGGTAGACAAATAAACCTTGGAATTCAGCTCTAAAACTTTGCAGATCACTTCCCAGTAAAAATCTCCATTCAAAATGAAAAGTGGCAAGCAGATGCTAAGAAGACACCCCACGTGCCTGAGAATTAGCACCAAAAGTCTTCAAGCATAACTGCTGCCATGTAATAGAATGAAACACAGAAGGGAGGGTGTTGAGATTCAAATATTCACCAACTTGGTTTTTTTCACTTTCTTGATCAGACGAGTTCCTGTGATGCATTTGTCACATGCTGCCCCTTCTTTGACAGCAGGGTTTTTGAACTACTGGCCATCTGAGCCCAACAATTCTTTGCTGGTTGGCTGTCCTCCCCACTGTAGGAAGTTGAGCAGCACTGGTCTCCTCCCACCAGATTCCAGAAGCTCCGCCCTCCTCTCCCTCTCACAGCCACTACTGCTTCCAGACATTGTCACATGTCCCCTGGAGGGTGAAAATGCCCCAGTAGGGAGCCACTATTTTTCTAGCAACTAAATGGTTCTAATCTATACAAGCTTTGACAATTCCCTGGAAAGCAATGTCATGTCTCCTCATCTGTTTGATTTCCCACACGCTCCACACCCTGACAGCCTCCCCACAAGAAGGCAGATTAAAACTTAGACCTGTTTCAGATGCTTTACAGCACTGTTCATAATGTCAAGTGTTAAAGCCAAAAAAAAGCAACATAAGCCATCACCCACGGGCAATGAGACTTCAGCCCTCAGCTTCCCTTCGGCCTCCTTTCCTACCTCTAACCACCCACGTGAGGATAAAGCTCCAGGACCTTGTCTCATCACAGCCCGTGCTTGGCTCAGCTGTCACGATCAGCTCTGACATCTGAAAACGCACCCAGCAACCCCTCACTCCGGCACCCTCAAGCTAAGGAAACCTAGGAAGCCACCTATAAAGCGCTAGACCTTCCTTCTAAGTCCGTGATGGCACGGTGACGGGCCTTTCCCTACAAGCATCGTGAAGGAGGACGGCCGTAGGGCCAGCCTGTCGCCCGGGCACACGGGGCTCACCATCCGGGGGCATCAGGGCCTTGTTGTTCTGCGTGCACCAGCCCACGGGGTGCAGGTCCGCTATCACCACGTCACACCAGAAGTCGGCACGGCGGTCCTCCCCGTAACCACAGTAGCGCAGAAGCAGCAGCTGCCCGCAGGTGGTGATGACAGTGGCCACCCAATATGTGTCCGGGTTGTTCTTATTGGCCACTTCCAACTTCATCCCTGGCTGGAAGTTGCTCTGAATGCTGATTTCAACCTGAAGGAACCGGAAACACAGCAAAACCATTATTATACCAGACGCATACATCGGAAGAGTACCAGACCTGTTCAAAACGCAGCACCTGCAAACAGTATTTCTGCTGCCCTACAACAGCACTAAGGGAAACGTAATGTGAGCCACCAACGTGGCACTAAATTTCCTAGTAGCCACATTTAAGAAGAGAAAACAGATGGAATTTTAATAAGGTGTTTTATTTAACCCAACGTCATCACTGCAAGATGTAATCAATATAAAATATATTATTGAGATTATTTGCCAAGGAAGCCTCTGAAATCCGGTGTGTGTTCTACACTTACGGCACAACCCAATTTGAACAACACACTTTCCATGTGCTCAACAGCTGCAGGTGTAAGCAGTATAGCCTTAGAGAATGGATTTTCTTTTTTATTAATGAATGAAGGATTATAGTCTATTAGTATTTCCCAGCCCTGCCCCCCAAAGAAAGTTGTCCAGTCTGGTTAAAAAAAAAAAAAAAAACCACCACTAAGGCATCTGATCTCCATGAGTAGCAGCTGCTTAAGAGGTGATGGGATTACAAATGGCTCGTTCAAGGAGCCCATGACACTTTTCCTTTACACATGGCACACAGGCCTGGGGACACTGTGCTTCCTAAAAGGCACTCTACGGTGATTGCAAGGGAGGTGGGAGACCTGGTTGGATTAAAGCGAACAGGAGAGACTCCATATGGAAAGATATTGATCACTTACTGGTAAAGAAGGAAAGGAAAACGGTGTCAATCAATATCTCTTTCCCAAACTGCCTCAAGGAATCTAACCAAGTCATCCTAGAAATACTTTTACCTCTTGGTTTCATTAAATGCCACAACCACACTCAAAATAAACTAAGAATTAAAACATTATGAGTGTCCGTATAAAAAAGAGACTTGGGAATGTAATCTATTTTTATAAGGCCATGCAAATTTAATAAGGTCTTAAATTCCTTTTCTAAAGAACACCTCCAAAAAGAATAAAATGTTGCATTAAAATAAAAAAACCCAAGTTCTGCTTTCTTAATTCGGCAAGAGAGCCAAAAGCAAGGACAGATTGAAAAAAAAGCCCCAATTTGCTTACGACACTCAGGCTAAATCTTTGCCCTGGGTAGCCCAGTGGAAAAAAATATTTCTCAGAATTAAATTTTCATTTCCAGTAAAGCAATACTAATGATGAAAAACTTAGGTCCTAGAAATGTAGTCTTTTCTTGCTAATGATATATTGCCAAAATCTTATATAGAAGCAAAAATCTGATACAAACTCAATCTTTAATTTCCTGGGACTTGCCCTCTGCTAGGCATGCGATTTGCATTGTTCAAAGAAATCATTATAAGCGTGATTCTTTGGCTTGAACCAAATGTTTTCTGCATATTTATGGTATTTCCTCTAATTTGACTTATCTTCCCACAAAAGGCTATAAAACTTTTATGCATCCTTTCACAATAAATACATACAGCCATTACACCTCCGAAGAAGACATTCCACTTATTTGCCTCGTTTGCTGGCTTTTATTTATTTTAATCAACCATACCATGTCAGGCTGTGTGTGTGCCTTTCTGCAGCAACGGCTGTCTGTCAAATTTGGCTTTTTGAAGTACAGAACGAGGCAAAACACCCACTGAGAACCTACCCTGGGCCCAGCCCTGTGTTATCCTGTTCCCTCGAAAATAAGACTTAGCCGGACAATCAGCTCTCATGCACCTTTTGGAGCAAAAATTAATATGAGACCTGGTATTTTATATTACATTATATTATATTTATTATATTATATTATATTATATTATATTATATTATATTATATTATACTGGTCTTATAGTAAAATAAGACCAGGTCTTATATTAATTTTTGCTCCAAAAGATGCATTAGGGCTGACTGTCCGGCTAGATCTTATTTTCAGGGAAACACGGTAGATGAGATAAGCTATAAAGGACAAAGCCCATCTTACCTGTAGTTATCTGTGGAAAGCATACGAATTTCCCCATCTCCTCTTTATTTTTAGGAAATTTTGGCTGAATTTCCCTTTTCTTCTCATTCCCTTTCTCCCAACTAGGTTTGGCATCTTCCTGCAGACTCTCCTCCCTCCCTCCAAATGCAGAGCAGAGAGAGAAGGGGTGCTACGTACGTGTTTGAACGATGTGTGAGGGGCTGCACTGGCACCCATTTCTTCCAAGTACTCGCCCCAGTTAAAGCCAATTTCCTCCAAGCTTGAACCTTCTTCTGTTGAAAGACCAAAAACAAAAGACTATCAAGGCCAGAGTGCAGAATGGAAAGGCACTGGCCTCCAGTGAAGACCAGAAAAGCCTTAACATGAGACAACGGATTCAACGGTTTAGGAGGATATTGTTGAATTCTTTTCATAGCTTCGGTTTGCTGATTTGAGAAACAGTTGACTGAAGAAAGGAAACACTGAAGAAATTCTGCTTGGATACCATGACAAAATCAAGGGTAACGCTAAGTACTCTTAGGCAAATGAAATGAGATGTGCTTCATTTCAGCCACTGTGGAAATGACATTCTTTGGGTAGGTTTGGGGACAAAGTGAAGGAAACCACTGGGCACTGAGTAAGCCCCGTGATGTATATCCTGGCACTGGCATCTTTGTCCCCTGGCTACCTGTGGGACATAGCTGAGGATTATGCAGTAATAGCATAGATTGTTAGTGTCATAAGGGACTTTAGAAAGCATTAATGTCATTTCAAGGGGATGGGGGACATGAGGCCCAGAAGGATTGTTTAAGTGTGTGAGGCCATTTGGCAAGTTAAGGACAGAAACTGACCAGCTGCAGACAGACCCAATGCCCACCCTGTCCAGGGTCTGCTCTGCCATCTTCCGCCGTGACGGAGCTCTCAGGGCAAGGCACACCGGGAGAAACCAACAGGAGTGTTTCTCCGGTTACAAGGATCGAGAAGTACAATCAAATGCATTAGATGGCTCTTATAATGATCCCTATTTTGGCTCTGAAGGAAATCAAGTAATTCCCGAAACATTCAAGACTGTATGTAAGATATAATCTGTATAGTTGAAAACCAAATAACTTGTTTTAAAGTACAGCACAGAGAACATCAGTGTTGTGTCAGTTTCAAATGGAAAGCAATAATACATTTTAAACATTATTTTAACCTATCGTAAGAACAGAACATACAGAAGAGCTGTTAAAACACGCAAGTAAGAGCTTCAAAAGTTTAGATTTTTCTTTTCTTGCTCAATAATGTCCAACCGTGTACGTCCTACTAGCAAGAGCCCACTTCACTGGCCAAGGACAAATACTGCTTTCCATCCTGCTATTTACACAGAAGTGGTACAAGGCAGGTGGGCCATGGGAACCAGAGATGCGAGAGTCTAAGAAAGCCTTGTTCTCGGAGGCTATCACTACTTTGTTCTGATACTTTTAAATTAGAAGAAAACGACTTTTATTGTGATACTCTGTATAGTCTCAGAACTTGGTAGAAGAGGATAATTTTGGTAAAGTCAGAATATGCTAAGTAGAAAGGCAGTTACCTTCAATTTTGTCTTCTAAATCAAAGTTGCTTAAAACTGCCTCCTTAAATTATACGTCCAAAAAAAAAAAAAAAATTATACGCCCACCAAGTGGTTTATGGTCAAATGTCCAGGAAAATAAAAAGCCATCTGAAGAGAAAACCTTCCCCTTGTATCTCTCCCAACCTTCTGCTTTACCCAGGGACTTACGCCCCCTTCTATCAGAAAAGCGCTCTCTGAAAAAAGTTAGCAGGTTCTGCAGCCACCAACTAACAAGGGTGCCAGGCGGTTCCCAGCCGGTAGGACGCAATGAGGCAAACCCAAAGAGAAAGCAGTCATATTCTGGAAAATACATGTGGTGTCACCCGAAGCCCTGCCCGCAATTCTTCCCTCCCAGACACCACTGGACATCCAGTACCAAGTTTGCTTTTCGGGCCACTAGCCAGACGCATCACATCGGCACTACTTCTTTGTCAAGATGACCGGGAGCCATATCTACCTAACTTGGTAGCTAGTTGGTAGCTCACTTGCCGCATTTTGTTTGCACCCTACCTGTCCTGCCTCAGCTCAGCCCATGCTGGCTGCAGGCCCTGCCTGGCCCAGCCCAGGTCAGACACTTCCAGCTCCACAGTGACCACACACCACCACTGCAAGGTCATTAACAGCCGTGCAGTATTGGGGTGTCAGCTCTCTGCTCATTGCTTTACATGCATCACCTCCTTACTCCTCCCAAGAACCCTGACAGATGGGTACTATACCCCCATCTCACAGAAGAGATGACAGGAGTCCAGAAAGGCTAGAGGCACTGCGGTCACACAACAGTCCAGCTAAGGAGACAGGAGTACAACGTAGGTGTCCGATTCCAGGCTGGACTTCTGACAAGGCACCTTTTGGTGTCATTCTCCTGCCTGTATCGTGTATCAGACACCTCCATTCATCACCACCACCTGCTTCTCCACCTGGAGACTCCAAGACCCACTTCTCTGTCTTTCTGAGTTAGTGAGCATCAGAGCATTCCAGAGCCAATCAGCCAACGAGAAGACACAGGGCTGGAGGCTCCAGCCACCTTCGGAGAGCAGAACACGTCCCCTGGGGCCTGCTTGTAAAAGAGGAGAGAACCAGCGTGAAGACATGGGCATAAAATTCAGTTCTGGGTCCACGGCAGCAGGAGATCCTAGGGGAACTCCTGGATGAACATTTTCTGACAATTAACAGCTGCTAAAAAATGAAACAGGCTTTCCTAGCGAGTGATCAGTTCCTGCCCATCAGAAACATTCGAGACTGAGACGTTAGGAGCCGCCTGCTACAGGGGGTGCCCGGATTAGAAGGCCTTGATGAACCTCATCACCAGGACCAGAAACAACCCAATGAGTCTCTCTTCTAAGCAGTGGTGAGAGTAAGGCCACAGCCTCCCTTTCTCCACTTCAACTGTGAGATCATTCCTTACAGCTCTTTCTTCTTCATAAAAGTCTAATCTAGGCTATCAGCATCTTACCAACAATTTTGTTTCCACCAAATCTGAATTCATTACAAGCCACGTTTCCAGTCTCTTCTCCCAATACAGTAAACAGTAGAAACTTTCGCACTCCCTCCGGTATTCATTCATTAGGGTTAACCAAGAGAGGAAAAGGTACCACTGTGACTCCCATTGTGTGTGTCAGTAAGATGAGTGCTGAAAAAAGCTGTTAGCCTTTGCTGTCTAAAAAAAAATACTAAGCGCCCAAAAACTCAGACCTAGAATGGGATTCAGAATATTACAAAACCTTTCTGACCAGCACTGGTAACTTGAAGTGTACCGTTTTAACAACGAAATCCCATACAAAAATGCCGAGTTCCTCACCATCCAGCCTTTTTGAATCTGTAATTTATTAACACTTCCTCCACTGCATGTGCCCTGAGCAGCTGATTCTCTAAAGACATCTCAATGAGCAATAGATAAACACACACAATGTTTACGAGTGGAGGGCTCATAAACCCAGAGCAAATATTTACCAATGATTCATAAACCTCCTAAACCCATAAACATTTTATCAAGGAAACGCAGACAACCTCCCGCCTCTACAAATGAACCAATCGGAAGCATTGCCCCATGACGTGATGAAAATAGGCTATGAAAAGCGACTAAGAAAATGTCACAATTTAAAAGAAAACAGGCTCGTTCAGTAGTGGCAATCCAGTTTGGGAAAACAGAAAGCTGTTTATGTGACCAAAATGTTTCATAACAAATAGAAAAAGAATACCTTAATAAAAGTTGCAGTACAAGCTACTTTACAGTGAAAAATGGAACAAACAAACACCTTTTTTTATATAATCAAATCTTGGGTTGTACAAGTTCACAATCTGAAATGAGGCTAACTTTGCAAGGCGGAATAGTAAAGCCCATAACTGCTACCCGATTTTTTAAAAATGCAGAGAATTGGCAGATTCAGCATAAGCAAAATCTTACAGAGCACCTCTTTGGGTGCTAGATATTTTTCTTCAATGTGGAAAGAGAAAGGAAGACATTAAAGCTTTGTTATTTTAATTGCTGGTAATCTGCTCATACTATCAGAAGGATTAGAAAATAGTTCCATTGTGGGTATAAAACAGACACCCCATTCGAATGAAAGTTGGATGGGAATGGGCAATGCCAACCCTAGCTCTGATTGCGCAGCTGCAGGACTACACGAGGCAGGAGGGGGCAGTTACCTGAATGGAGGTCCTCATGGCTGTCTCAGCTACCCAGGCAGCCAACCCAATCTCCCAGCGAGGGGAAGCAACAACTATTCGAAAGAGAGTTTAAAATAAAACAGGAGGGGAACATTATGCAGTCACACAGAACTAGTTCTCAGCATGAAGAACAGGAGATCCAAATTTCTCTAATAAGAATATTGACTCCTGGGGTGGCCAGTTGGCTCACTTGGTTGGAACGCAGTGCTCATGGCACCGAGGTCGCCTGTTCGATTCCCACATGGGCCTGTGAGCTGCGCCCTCCACAACTAGATTGAAAACGACTTGACTTGGAGCTGATGGGTCCTGGAAAAACACACTGTTTCCCAATGCTCCACAATTAAAAAAAAAAAAAAAGAATATCGACTCCTTTTCTTCCAGAATAGAAGAGCCTCTGGGACTCCAGTTCATATATTCTAATACTAGGGGAAAAAAAGAAAAATCAAGCCCACATTTCCAGAATATTTTTTGTTTTTACTTAGGCTTGCCCAATCTAAAAATGTGCAATACTATTTTATCTACAGACTTCATCAGGAAATTACATTTAGCTGGCCTGGAAAAATAATGTCAAGGAATCCGTTTATCAGTATGTCAACATAGTGTTTTGCTTGCTTTTATCAGGGCAATTGGGGAAGCCTAGAGCCCAGAAATCCAATTTTGGTCCATGAACTTCTCGGTGATTCTGTCCTTTCTGTCCGCTGGGAAGGTCCTTTCCGCCCTTGTTTATCCCAGTGGTGTCTTCACGGCTCCCAAAGGAGAAGTTTTTTTTTTCAGTTTTTCCACTGTGCCCATTTCATTCATGGGACTCCGATGTCAGCTATCAACCCCAACTCCTTAGGAAAAGAGGCAAAACTGAAAACAAGAAAACTGTTAATGACATTCTGAGTCCTTGTTTTAAGCTGCAGTTTTCAGAGGGACGGATCATGAGTGCAAGGACCGCAGCAGCTGGCCATGGGGACCAAGGAACCCAGGACACAAAACACCAGAAGCAGCCAGGTCAGACTTCCGTCTTTGGGCCCCATGATTCAGTCCGAGAGGAGATGGAGGCACTTACGTGTAGTCACCTGTCAGGGAGACACAGTCATGTGTCACATAACACATGGGGAGAGGGGACAGGAGACGAGTGGAGGAAGAGAGCAAGAAAGAATGTGAGTGTGTATCCAAGGTGACTTCTGCGCTGAGGGCAGGCACAGCCCAGTGTTTCAGAGTTCAAGACTGCAAGCCTAAGGATGACAGAGAGGAGATCCCAGCTCCAATGTGAGAGGCAAGGGACTGAACTTTGTCAGCCAGCTGCCTCATCTGCTATTTCACTGGGTTGTGAAAGGATGAAATGATTCAACATATGTAAAGTGTTCTTTGCAGAGAGTGACTCCCACAAAGACAGGGTCATATACCTATTGTCCCTCATTTGGGAGTCAATGTACAACCAGCTGAAGAATGCTGAAGTTGCCTTCTGCTCCAATCCGAGATGGAGCTCTCATCTGAAATGCTTCCTGGGACAAGACCCTTGGCACCAAGACACCACCAGGCCCTAAGCATGTCACACTTGGTCCCAGAACCAAATATACGCACAACGGATGCCAGACAGAAGATACGGTGTTTCCCCGAAAATAAGACCTAGCCAAACAATCAGCTCTAATGCATCTTTCGGAGCAAAAATTAATATAAGACCCAGTATTTTATTGCATCATATCATATCATATCATATCATATCATATCATATCATACCCGGTCTTATATTATAGTAACATAAGATCGGGTCTTATATTAATTTTTGCTCCAAAAGACGCATTAGAGCTGATTGTCCAGACAGAGAAGAAAAAAAGGTCACAGCCACTATCTAAAAACTGTTAAGATTAGAGCTATTTAGAACTAGTTCCATTAAAGATATTAATACCTTGGCTGATTCGGGCTTCCCAGCACATAGGAGCAAGGACCTGGCACACACGATGGGCTTTCGGTGTGGCCTAGCCCAGCCAGGGGCATAGGATTCTGGCACTCACACTTCCCCTTCCATAAGATCACCCACAAAGAAATTCAGTACAAATCATTTTCCTGACACCGTATTATTGTTAATGAGTTTCAGAGTATCCTTAAGCTAGAGAGATATACTGCAGCTGCCTGAAAAGGAAAACATACACACAGTTGGCTTTTGAACAGTTTTGAAAACACACTACTGAAAATGGTGCTATTATAAACGTCAGAGGTGTGCACAACAAAAATATGGTAAAAGTTCCGGGACTCCAAAAGGGAAAAAATAACCTCACTCCGCAAACGTAAGAAGGACTTTTTGAAAAGGCATATCTGTACTTAAATAAAAGTAGAATAATTAGGATGAACCTTCAGCCTATGGCACTATGCCTTCTCAGAAAAAGGGCTTCCATATTTCCACTAGGAGATGAAGACTAAGCTCTGCTTTTGGAAGTTTTCTCACTCCTACTTTATACATAGAAAAGTTGAAAGGGGGAGAATGAGCTGATTTTGAAGCAGATACTAACATCTTTCAGGCAATTATTTCAGGGGCTTCCAGATTTTTTCCAGATAAAGATATAATCAGAGAAATGTAATCTAATAATTTCAATGACATCAAGCAACCTGTAATTGCCATTGACAGGTCTCAGCAAAATGTGAAAACAAATTCCGTGCCTTCTTTGGACTACAGTCAAATCTCCCACTGAATTAACAACTGACAGTTTTGTACCTGAGTTCACCACAGCAAATGTTTATGATTCTGAGAGCTAAGTTGTCCTTATTTAATTTGTTGTTATGAAATAGGGCAATCCTTTAAAAAAAATCTTTTAAAATTACACGATTGTGTAAGTATTTAGAAAAAGATGCATTTATAGACTCATTGGTTAAATATCAAGATTCAATCAGAGTGGTTTGGTTTGTTTTGTTTTAGATTTCCAAAAGGGAGAAATACTTGACCACAAATTCAGGGGATGCAAATTTCTTTTCCACGATGCACTTTTCTGAAAGCTATTTAGGGAAGTGGCACCTATATCTGGGCCCGTCTGCTGTCGCCTCTCTCCGGGTACATGGCAGATAATTCGATTATCCCACGTCCCACGCCACCGTGGAAACAGGTGACTGGTTCTGGTGAAGAGATTCTAAGCAAAAATGACACCTGTCTCTTCTCAGCTAGACCATTTAATTGCTCCTTTGAGACCCTGCAGCTTTGAACTCTGAAACACTGTAACGACGAAGCCTGAGGCAGCGTGCCGAGATGGTGGCACTGTAGGCGGTGTCAGACGACTCAGGGGAACACAGCACCCACTGACTGTCTGAACTCGCATAGCGTGAATGATTTATAAACACTTATGTGTAAGCCATTGAGATTTTGGAGTGATTTGTCATCTCATTATAACCTAGCCCGCTCTGCCTAGTATACAGGTAATACTAATTTGAACGAAACTTTGCATAACTTTCAAGCTGCTATATGCTTATAAATAGGATAGCAAATCCTAGGACACAGGCAGTATGCAAGCTCTGGAAGCGATGCCCTACTGTTTCCTGAACATTTTCAGGAAGATATGGGTCAGTATATTACAAGGCCAAATGGGTCTAAAAACCAAAATGGTACCTGAATCAAGCTCTCCAGTGCCATTAGCTGAGCTCTGATGTGTCTCCAAGGGAGAAGACGAAGGGTCTTGCATGTTGGAAACTGACAAACTGCTCTCCATTCCTAAGGTATAAGGATCTTCTTCTCTTAATTCATCCTGCAGGAAGAATTACCTAAGGGCAACCAACAAAGAAAAGAATTCAGTGCACTTTAATTATATTCACTTGTTTTTAAACTCTCCAAAAATAACAGCATCCTATCAGGGTTCTTACCACTTCATTATAGTGCACAGGGTGCAATGCAATGATAACAGAAAATATCAGAAATCAAGACTGAAGAGTACAAGTCTACTGAAAGTCAACAACAAAAGTCACAGCTGAGCAAAACCATCAATTTTCTACAGGTCACTATCACCACTGAGATGGACACATTTTTCATCAACAAATAGAATCTATGTTTCAATCCCCAATCTACTCTGGTAACGTTGGCAAAATATTCTACCACTCGTCTGTTTCCGCCCCTCTCACTCGATGCTGTGAAGCAGCTAGCACACCTGAGCTTCAGCATTCCCACACACATGCAAGGAAGATGTCAGGTGTGTGTCCCAAGCAATCGGTACCAAAAACAGCTGAAATAGCGATGTTTGCAAATAATGTGCTTTCTGACCATTTCGACTTTTCCTGTAATAGCATGGCTATTCCACCTTTGCATTCTGACATGACTCGTAACAGGTTAAAAATTATGGTCAGTTCTCACAGAATCCTACAATCTAGTTCATTTATGTCCTAGCCCATGAAACACCCAGGCGCAGTCATTTCTAAGTGTCAGCCACTCACAGCTCTGGTGGTTAAGACACAGCCATATGTGGGATTTTTCAATCTTTAATTCATTCAGTGTTTGCTTTTATTTCATATGTAGATAAAAGTTTAAATCAGCAAAAGGACAAAGACAGATGAAGAAAAAGAACAGTACATCGATAGCTATATAGATAGCATGTTTTGTCACATACTGGTAAAGTATCTTTAAGAATACTATGCCCTTCACACACACACACACACACACACACACACACACACACACACATACATTTTGGTGCTCTTCCATTTATTTTCCTGAAATATATTTTGAAGTTTTGTCGAAATTAAAGGAATACTTAGGCCTGAATAGAAACTGGGGGTTTTGGGGGTTTTTTTTAGTAACTCAAAAAAAAAAAAAATTAAGTTCTATCACTGGTGAATCATTTGATGAGTTTAGTTTCTGAAAGTTTCATTGGAAACCCCACCAAGTAAAGGAACCCATTTAATGGGCAGATGGGTTCTAAAACGATTTAAAATGGAGGACACTGGCAAACCGCCATTAGAAAATTGAGCCTGGCTAATTTTACCACCTGGACTTCAGGTTGCCAAAACAGCCCACATGATAATGGGCAGAACTGCACTCTCCTAAAAGCACTCCTTCCCCATTCCTAGTAGGACACGACACATGAATTGTGAACAGCCATGTTTCTAGAGATTTCCTCCCCGTGGGGCTGTACACAGCAGAGGGAGGGGCTGCCAGGGCGACCGCAAGCTCTTGCGCCCTATGCCTGGATTTCACAGTGGGTAGTAGCAGCACACACCAGTTTACCTCGACTGCCACTGGTAGTTAAGGAGCCTTCACTGATGCAATCTGAAGAGAAAGTACTTGTTGGGGAGTAAGTGTGGCCATCCAAACAAATACCCAACAATCCACAAGCATCCACTGAGAGAACGCTCAGATGAAGCACTGGAATGTCATAAATTGTACACCCACACCCTGCCCACAATGGCAGGAAGTGTGATTGTGACTGTACACTTCACTCCATCACTGAGACAGGGGTACAACGCCACTGTCTCCAGGCGCTACAAGACAGCCTGGGCAATGAAAGAGGAAGAGGGCAGCATGTTCTGTGCCTTCCCCACAGCTCTCCACTGAGTGATCCAGGAACTGCCAAGAACTTGAAAGAGAAAAGAAGGACATGCGACTAAAGAAAAAAAGACAGGAGGTGGAATACTCAAAGCAAAGAAAACACCACAGACTGCCCTAATAGAGATTACATCCTAATAGGGAAACATGTCAATAAATCCAAAGATTAGTAAATCATATGGTCAGTTAGAAGGTGATATGTGCTGTCAGAGAAACTATAATAAAGATGGAGAGAAGATACAGGTGAGCGAGGCGGAGGAGAACGACCACCTAGATGGTGGCCGGGGAAGACCTGAAAACGTGGTATTTGAACAAAGACTTGAGGGTGCGAGTAGAGAGACAGGCTGAATCCGGATGAGAAGAGAATGAATGGTTTGCCCAAACAAGGACCTGACCTGTGTTTCCCCTGCAGGCAGGAGCAGACACCTCAGGATTTCATTCCAGGAAGTGAAATGATCAGCTTTGTTCTAGGAAAATGACTCTGCCACACGGATGGGCAGACAGGGGCAAGACCGAATGGAACCAGAGGCTAAAAACAACATGCAGATAAAGGTCTGAATTAAGACAGTAGAGGAGAAAAGAAGGAAACAAGGCCGTTCCGTATTTAAAAGGTACACTCCACAGAACATGGTACAAGCAACCCAAGAATCTCCCAATATTAACAAAATGCAATCTTTTCACAGCATGTGCACAGGTTCCTAGAATAAATTACTTCAGTTGCCACAGCAAGCTCTCAGCCACTAATGGAACCTAAGCAGAATCTATGCAGAAAATAAGTAATTCTAGGGGGGCGTATATTAAATAAGAGAATGACAAACCATTTCACAGAAATTTACTTTCGATGGAATTCGGCGGTGGGTAAAATTGTCGCTGACCGGCAACAACTGATCCACAACTTTGCAAAATAAAAACAGGATTTTAAAAGGCAAATCCTTTTCCTAACTACAACACCCTAATCACGACCACCCCTAAAAACCGGCTATTTTTAAAAGGAAACGTATTTCCTCTGATTCTTAATATATGTAACTTCAAGACTGGAGGTAAAAGTGTCTATTCATGAAAGCAGCATTTTTTTCCAAAGACATGAAAAGAAGGCTCGGAACACTGGGTTTTTAAAGGGTCCCTTCCTGTTTTGTACAATACACTTCGTGATCTTATACCAAGTTAATTGTACTATAATTGGTTCCTCTTGTCTCTAAAGTTGTTGAACAACAGAATTATAGTACTGGAACTTCTTAAAGTGGTCTTGGCCCAGTGACAAGAACCACGAACTTGGAGAGGAAGGAATAACAAGGCCGCTAGCTGTGTGACCTATGCAAATTATTTAATATCTCGATTCCTCAAACTTCTCATCAGTAAATAGGAAGGCTTGATTAATTAGATGCAATCAATGGCCCTTTTCAAATCTACAATTCTATGACTCTACCAGGGTTTTTTAGTATGAATTGCGTATTTTCTGCATTCAGATTATGTTGATCTGAACCAAATACAATAAGCACCCACCTCTTATCATTTGAGGGTTATTCAAAGAAGATACCCATTTTAGAGCAAGCTAGACAAAAATTTGTTAGGAAGGAAATGGGTAAGGAAGAACACTCATTAGATATTCTAAAACTAATCAGAAATTACCAGAAGCGTATTACCTACTTTGAATTACCTCTAGACCAGCAAGGTCCAATAGAACTTTCTAGACCTACACGGTCCAATTTGGTAACCACTAGCCACAGCCACACATGGCTACTGAGTACTTGAAATGTAGCTAGTGTGAATGAGGATCTCAATGTTAATTTTAATTAATTTTCATGTCAAAGCCATACGTGGCTCATGGCTGCCATATTAGACAGCACAGCTACTAGACCACTGTGTAGGTAAGCCAGAGTATATGATATTTGGACCACGTCCTAAATAACCATCAATTCTTGGCTCTCTTAAAAGTTTTAATTTAATAATAGCAAGCTAGGTAAAAAGAACATAGGAATTTTTAAACCTCAGAAACTTCAAAAGGAGCCTTCGGTTTCCCCATCAAATTCCATAAATCTTTCACAGCAAACTTCCTAATGTAGTAGGTTTTTACTGAATGCGCTGCCTTTTTGTAAGACTACAATTTCAAAGAAGCAAGCTTAGAAGCTAAATTATGTGCGTCACATTAAAATTATTTCCTTTTTTCATTCATCTATAAATTCAAGAAAATCATTCCACCTCAAAAAATGTAAGCAGGCAAAATATTTTTCTGTTAAAGGAGAAAAAAAAAAACTCCATGAATGCTATTCCTGTGAAGTAGCAATGGCTTATCTGACAATACTAAAGAGGAAAAAAGTTTGCCAAAATTTTTATGACTCCTCAATGATTCAATTTCCCCCATGTGCCTCTAGCCAGACACTATAAAAAGGTAACCAGGGGACTGTAAAATAAGACATTGATTTAAATGCACCAAATCAATCATTTTAAATAGAACTCAAGGGTAACAATACAAATACCAAAAAGAAAGCCAGCCGAATGAGTGGCACAGTTAAACCTCACGTAATTCTGTGTCAGGACAAGTGACAAGACATTGTCCCAGGTGACTGCAAAATTTATTTTGGCAAATCACGCGTCACACTATCACTTTTTCAATAATGTTTACTTTTTTCCAGAAAAAGGTATACACACACTCTGTAAAACACTTAACTAATAAAGTTATAAAGGAACAAATTTAAACCACTAGTAATTTCTAACACCCAGGGAAAATCACTTTTATGTTTATAGTATCTCCTCCTGATAGCTTCTCTGTGGATTTTTTTTTTTTTTGAGTTCATATAGAATTTAGAATTTTCATTCGTTTTTCACTTAACATGACATAGAAAGCATTTCCCCAAGTCATTCCAATTCTTTGAAAACATGACTGGAAATGGTTGCATGCCCATCTGTAGAACTAAGGGTCCAGATTAGAGACTCTGGTATCCTGCCTGTTGCTGCCATCCTTTCTCTCCTCTGCTCCTCTGTATTTTTTTTTTCTGTTTTCCCTAGGAACGCTCAGAGCAACTGGACTGTCTGTACTTATACGTGATGGTACCAAGGGACTCAACCTCATAAGCATGTACAGGGGTGTGAGTTGCTCCCTAGTGACCCTGCAAAGAGCCCCTCCCCAACTAACTTGTTCAGTTGACATGTGGAGTCTCCTTTTCTTTTCACACCAACCTGTCCCCCTTTTCCTACCCCACAGCTCTATTCTGCCTAAGTTGCCAACAGTTTCACTGAGTAGTGGGGTGTGTGATAGTTTGGGCATGGCGTCTTCAGTATGAAAGGGGACACTATTCACTCTGCAGGGATGACGTATATAGCCACTGGAAGGTAAAAATAGTGCTGTGATTACTGAACCAAAGGAATTTATGGTGTGCAACGTGGGTATTTTATTTTGCATTTCGTTAAAGGAATAAATGTTTTTTTTTTCCTGTTGAAAAAAGATGGCATAATTTTTGTTATAATACAAATAAGGTAATTTGTTTACCATTCCCTTACGGCTGACCATTTAGCTCCTTTTTAGTTTTCACCACCATAAACGGTGCCCTGATGATCAGCCATAAATCCTGTCATATTTCAGAGGTTTCCTTCATGTAGAATCTTAGAGTTAAAGAGTATGGGGCTGAATGCAGGACTTTGTATAAGCCTCACGACACACACCTCTAAAATGCTATCTGGCCTTCTGTTCTCCCTTACACTGTGACCGGCAGTGGGTGACAGAATCTGTCCAACCCCAACAAATAATGTTTCCTTTCACCTTTTTCAACTTTGTATTCAAAAAGTAGTGTCCCACATGGCAATCCACAATCCTCACGTGACACCTCTTTTCACATCCTTTCCACCTTTTACTTCTATGGGTATTTTATATAATTTTTAAGAGCTCTGCATATTTTATCTCACAAAACTACTGCAAACATTTTCCCCAATTTGCCCTTTAGTGGTTCCTTTTGATACATGAAATGTTAGTTGTTTTATTTTTTAACTTGGCCAAATCTATCGATTCACTTTATTTCTTCTAAAAATTGTCTTCCTAAAATGTCCTCCCCGGCCCTAAGACACCGGAAGTCTAACTTCTCTGGGGTTTCACATTTTACATTTAACACATGAGCAACTGGTGCTTGAATATCATGCAAGGTGCAGCTCTGAGCTGATCTCCCTCTCCCGTAGTTAATGACCCAGTCCTGCACTGGGTTTAGCTTATATTAAATTCCTACCCATACAAGGCTACGTTTCAGGGCACTAACTTTAATTATAAGAAACGTCTGTGGAAGTTGAACTCTAAGTACTGTTCACACATCCCTCTTAGCTCAGCACTCATGAAACTTGGGGTCATGATTAAGGTAGACTAATGAAGGGATGACAATACTTTGCGAGGCTTGGGAACCCAGTCCCTGATGACGTGATCATCACCACGCATTCTACAGTCGACAAAATATATCTGAAAGCACACAGACGTAGAAGTTACTGTGCATCAGGGACTGTTAAATGTCCTTCTTCCACCCGCGATACCCCATTTCTCTTTGTCTACATCGAGGAGTAAATGGCTAACCAAAATAAACACTGCTCGGCAGTCCTTGTAGTTGGATGCGGTTGCATCACTGTGATCTGGGGGGGGGGGGGTTTGCGGAATGAATATGCTCAACTACAAGGCCACACCCTTTAGTGGGAGGGGCATGCCTTTGCATTCACCCCAGAGCCCCTTGGGATGAGACAGAGGACCCCCACGAATACTGAAACAAAAGAGAGGAGAGCTTGGTTCTACGGTCAGCTACAGACTACTATCTCAGAGAGAAATTAGCTTCTATCTTGTTACGAGGTCTGACAACTAAGTTTGCGAACTCATCCTATAAAAGTGCTACATACTCATTGCTGAATATCACTATAGTCACCTTACCTTCAAAGTACTCCCCTTGGGAAGCTATGCACCGATACCAGTGCCTAGCCCACCCTTCAAAGCAATTTTGGAACTCTTTTTCTGGAATGGCCATCAGAGCTGTCGTCGTATTACCCTTGATGTCCTGAATGTCATCAAAACGTCTTCCTTTCAGTATTTCCCTTATCTTCGGGTAAAGAAAGGAGTCAATGGGGTCAGATCAGGTGAGGAGGGAGGGTGTTCCAAAATAGTTATTTGTTTACTGGCTAAAAACTCCCTCACAGACAGTGCCGTGTGAGCTGGTGCACTGTCGTGATGCAAGAGCCATGAATTGTGGGTGAAAAGTTCAGGCCATCTTAACTTTTTCATGCAGCCTTTTCAGCACTTCCGAATAGTCAATTTGGTAAATTTTTTGTCCCATTGGTACAAATTCGTAATAAATAATCCCTCTGATATCAGAATAGGTTAGCAACATCGTTGCAACAAGTTCGTGAACTTAATTATCAGACCTCATATACCATCTAACTTGGGGTCCCTGATACACAGCCAATCCCAAATCCCACAAATACACCCTAGAAGGGCTGTCTGTGCTCCTTTTTAATAAGCTTGTAATTTCTATGTTTAGATTGATATTATTGAACTCAATTTTTATCCAAAAGACTACCTTTTGCTCTAGGTTTTTATCCAAAGACTGTATCAGTAATGCCAAACACTGTCTTTGGTTTTTTTTAAACTGTCTTTAGTTTCTTTAAAAAAAAAAAAAAAAATCACAGTTCACAACCAATGCTCACCAAGGTACTTAAACCTGGAGGATGACGCCTGTCGGGAAAGGAAAGAGGTCCCTTTCGCTGTGGAGAGTCCAGGCTGAGCCTAACCTCTAAAGAAGTGAGGGGGTCACCATTTCCTATAACATCATCAACTCTTTCAGTGGTTCTCAAGCTTTAAGGTACAGCAGAATCACCTGGAGGACTTGTCAACACTCAGCCTGCTGGGCCTCACCCCTAGAATCTCCAATTCAGTAGGTCTGAGGTGATGCTTAATTATCTGTATTTCTAACAAGTTCCCAGGTGGTGCTTGAAGCTGCATCAGCGACTACACTCTGAGAACTACTGCTTTGTGAAAAAGAGATTTTGGTCTGGGTTGCTTAGAAAGATAAAAGTTGTTCTTTATTTAAAGGTACCTATCATAGGTATACTAGAAAACACAATATTTCTGCAAAGTCATTTAAATGTGGAGAAAGGAGGTTGATCTCTCTCTCTCTCTCTCTCTCTCTCTCTCTCTCTCTCTCTCTTCACACACACACACCCTTATCCTCCTAATAGATACGACTGCAGGGTTAGGGCTCTATAAAGACATCACAGTGGAACCATGCAGCATTCTATGATTACTTTTCCCTTTTCCTACACAACTTCTGGAGTTACTGATTGTCTCGTTTTTTCCACATCCTTAGTCTTCTACATACTTAGTAGCACCCATTCAAATCTAACCTTCCCATCAAAATCTGTCTAAATCTCCTCTAGATAAACTGAGATACGTAGGTATTTTATTAGTGTCATCCTGAAGCAGTTTCTACCAGGGCTTTCTCCTCTGCTCTAATCTAGACTAACTACATTCTGTGCCTGGCACACAGATGCTATCCTGAGATCTCGCTTCACCTTTCTTTGCAAGATGTCCCCATTTCTGTGTGCCATGCTTTCCTAGACCTCACCTTTCTCCCTCCTTTTTGATGGAGCTGCAATAGGTTCCTAAGAGAGGTTTTAGGTACAAAACATGTGAGGCCTTGTATGGTTGAAAATGTCTTTAAGCTACTCATACATTTTAACCAATAGTTTCGGTAAGTAAAAAAAAAAATTCTAAGTTGGACAAACATCCTCTCTCAGAATTTTGAGGGTTTTCCTCCAGTGTCTTCTGGCTTCCAGTGTTGAGAAGTCTGAAACCATCCTCATTACTGGATCTTTTGATATTCTGTGATATTCTGAAATGTCACAATGATGTGTCAAGTAGCAATCTGCCTGTGGCTTGGGGACCCTAGTGACTTCTTGCAAGACTGAAATTCTCCCAACATTGAAAACTGTTCTTCAGTTCTAGGATTTTTTCTCGAATTATTGCTAATCTCCTCATCTCTGTTTTCCCCGTCTCGTTTTAATACTTATTCAGATGCTGGGCCTCCATAATCTCCTTCATTTTCCCTTTTACTTTCCACCATTTTATTTTTTTAATCTCCATCTAGGCTATTTTTTCAACTGCCTCTTCTAACTCTTTTATGAACTTTTATAATTTAATTTCAAAAAGCTCTTTCTAGGGACTTCTGGTCAATATGGCAAAGTAGGTAAATGCTGTGCTTGCTTCCTCCCATGACCACATCTAAATTACAAGTAAATTATAGAACCACCACCCTTGAAAACCACCAGAAGACTAGCTGAATGAAACTCCTATAACTAAGGAGATAGAAGAAGCCATGTCAAGACTGCTAGAAGGGGCAGAGATGTGGGACAGGCTGCTCCCACACCCACATGTGGTGGTTAAGAATCAGGAGCTACATCTTGGCTGCAAAGGCCCCCCTGAGAATTGAGGGGGTCCCAGCCCCACATCAGGTTCCCAAGACCAAGGCACCAGTGCCAGGAAGAGGAGTCCTTACAACAGCTGGCTGTGAAAATCGGCAGGAACTTAGTCCTAGTGAAATAAGGCTGCTGGAATCCCAGGCGCCCTCTTAAAGGGCCCATGCACACACTCACTCTCTCACAAACACTTGCCCTAAGCTCCAGAGAAGCACTTCAAAAAAGCACCAGGGACATACAGGGAGGAACTGAACTGTCTAATGTCAGGGCAAGGGCTGAAGGGGCAGCTCTCTCCCAGACAGAAGTGCTGCCAAGCATCACTGTTCCTTTGTTGAGCTCTCCCCCAACCTCTCAGTCAAGTCTCCATCAACCTGGCTAACACCACTCTCTCCACCCTGGTGATTCCCTGAGACACTGCCCCACCCAACACACCACCAGCGCGATTCTCTTTCAGCAGCTGTTCCACACAAGCGACCAACCTTGCCTACACTGTGGACTTTTCTAAAACCTCTCAAAGGTTCACAAGCTCCAAACAAGCAGCAGCTGGCCTCGGCATTCCCTGTACCTCTTTCTAAATGGCCCAGAACCCAGCACGAGTGCCAGCTGGCCTCAGTTTGCAGCATAATGTCTCCCAGGTGCCTCTAAACCCAGCACAGGCAGCTACCAACCACAGATCACTTTGTAGCTCTTACCTGGTGACCCCGGGCCAGACAAAGGCAGCATCTGACCTGGGTCTGCATCAGAGTCTCTCCCAAGAGGCTCCAGAACCAACATACCTGGTGGCCAGCTTCAGACCACACCAGAGCACCAACCAATTAACTCCACAAACAACACTCCCAAAGAATAGACTCGGCAGGCACTGGAGCCCTGCTAAAACAAATGGAGCTCAGTGTGGTCAGTTCCTGCATCACAGCTCCTCCACAGTAGTCATGGCCAGGCCTCACAGCCAGTCAACCAGAGGGTCAACCCACCGATGTGCCAACAGCAATCAAGGCTTAACAACAGGAGGCCACATACAAGCCACCCAAAGGACATCCCTGGAGCACCTGGCTCAGGTGACCAGAGACTGCACCACTGGGCCCCACAAGAAACCAACCACATAAGGCCACCCTACCAAGATCTACCTAATACACAGATAGAAACAAACATAGGGAGGCAGCCAAAATGAGGAGACAAAGAAACATGTCCCAAATGAAAGAACAGGACAATATTCCAAAAAAAGAACTAAACGAAACAGAGGCAAGCAATCCACCATATACAAAGTTCAAAAGACTGGTTATAAGGATGCTCAATGAACGTAAGGGAAGAATAGATGAACTCAGCGAGAATTTCCACAAAGAGAGAGAGCCAGTCAGAAAATAAGCACGCAATAACTGAAATGAAGAATTCATTTGATGGAATCAACAGCAGACTAAATGAAGCAGAGGACTGAGTCAATGATCTGCAAGATAAGGTAGCAGAAAACACCAATCAGAACAGCAAAAAAAAAAAAAAAAAAAAAAAACAGAATCAAAAAAAAAAACTGAGCATAGTTTAAGGGGCTCACTACGGGTACCAATATTCGCATCATAGGAGTACTGGAAGGACAAGAGAGAGAGCAAGTGATTGAGAACCTCTTTGAAGAAATAATGACTGAAAACTTCCCTATCCTGGCAAAGGAAACGAACATTCAAATCCAGAAAGCAGAGAAAGTCCCAAACAAGATGAATCCAGAGGCCCACACCAAGACATATCATAATTAAAATACCCAAGGTTATAGACAAAGAGAAAATCTTAAAAGCAGCAAGAAAAAAGCAGTTAGTTACCTGCTCCCAAGGGAACTCCCATAAGACTGTCATCTGATTTCTCAACAGAAAGTTTGCAGGTAAGAAGAGACAAGCACGAAATATTCAAAGTGATGAAAAACGAGGACCTACAACCAAGATTACTCTACCCAGCAATATTATCATTTAGAATCGAAGGAGAAATACAGAGCTTCCCAGACAAGAAACAGCTAAAGGAGTTCATCACCACCAAACCAGTATTTGAAGAAAGGTTAAAGGGACTTCTTTAAGAAGAAGAAGAAAAAAAGATCAAAAATATGAATAATAAAATAACAATAACTACATACGTATTAACAATTACTTTAAATGTAAATGGATTAAGAGCTCCAATCAAAAAACACAGGATGGCTGAATGGACAAGACAACAAGACCTATACATGTGCTTTCAGTTCCAAAGACACACACAGACTGAAAGTAAAGGGATGGCAAAAAATATTTCAGACAAGTGGAAACAAACAAACAAAAAGCTGGTGTAGCAATACTTATATCAGACAAAAAGACTTTAAAACAAATGCTCTAGCTATGGACAAAGAAGGACATTTTACAATGATAAAGGGATCAATCCAACAACAGAATATAATTCTTGTAAACATTTATGCACCCAACATAGGAGCACCTAAATATATAAAGCAAATATTGACACCATTATTTACAATAGCCAACGTACAGAAGAAACTTAAGTGTGCATCGATAGATGACTGCATAAAGATGTGGCACACTGATACAATGGAATATTACTCCACCATAAGAAAAGGAATGAAATCTTACCCCTTGCCAGAATATGGATGGACCTAGAGGGTATTATGCTAAGTGAAATAAGTCAGACAGAAAAAAGACAAATACCATATGATGTCACTTGTAAGTGGGATCTAAAAACAATACAGAAACAAACTCATAGATACAGAGAACTGATGGTTGCCAGATGGGAGGGGGCTTTGGATACTGGGTGAAAAAGGTGAAGGGATTAAGAATTACAAATTGGCAGTTACAAAACAGTCACAGGGATGTAAAGTACAGCATACAGAATGTAGTCAATAACATTTTAATAATTATATATGGTGCCAGGTGGGTACAAGACTTATCGGCGGATCACTTCATACGTTATGTCTAACTACGAGGCTGTACATCTGAAATTAATATGTCAACGTAATTGAATGTCAACTGTAATTGAAAAACATTTTTCAATCAAAAAAAATCTTTCACTAATTCTCATAATATTCCCTTTTCCATTTTATCCTATTCTTGTTCCATGGATGCACAATCTTCTATTATGTCCTGCTGACTATGATTTTTTTTTCTTATCTCCCTCATAAGAAAATTTTTCTCTATATATAGTTTTGGTCTCTACTTTTTATATTAGCTGACTTCCTCAGCAGTCTGGTAATACTTCGGGGTTTCTCACATTTAAGAGTGGGGAATTAGAAGGCTGGCTGGCATCTCTGAGCACAGGGGTGTGGGCTATGAGAGATCACTGTATAGAGCCCTGCTGGGTCAACCCAAGAGGAAACCCCAATGTACATGTCTTTAAATCTTTGCTCTAGGGTTGGTCATGTTACACAGAACAGGATTCTCCCACATTCTGACAGGTAAGGGCCGGGGGTATCTGGTACCATCACTAGTTCAGAATTGAGCATCCTAAATAGACACAGTCATTTTCTTCCCTGAGATTAGCCAAGTGTAGACGCTAAGAGACAAGATCTCCCTCTTAAATCCAAAGCAATAAAGATGTGTCCAGCTCCAGCTTCCGATTTCTAGTTATGAGTCCATAAATTCTCTTCCCTCCTAAAGCCAGTGCTAATATCGTTACGCCTTGATTTTGTTTTATTAGACATGGTACATGTTAAACTCTCATTATGCAGCCAGAGTTTGAAATCATCCAAACTCAGACAAGAAGTAAAACTGTATATAACAAAACTACCTTAGCATTAGAAGTCATTCCTGTCTCCCTCTACTACTGAAGGGCAAGCTCCCAAATTCTTACTATTCAGAAGGGTTCACAATCTCATAAGCTGTATTGTTTAATAGTGATAAAGGAAATGTTGCATCTATTTTTCAAGTTACCCAATTATCCAGATCTTTCAAACTGATCTGCCTTAAAGGAGTTCAACAAACTTGCAGTTTTGCTACTCTGAAATGGGAAAAGGCTTGCAGTTGTTTGGGTTTTTTAATTAGGATTTTTTATTTACATGATTCAGAAAACGGGGTATTTCCCAATGGCAGATGAAATGTGAAGGGGTACACCAGCAGCTTATAGAATTCCACACGTGCTCTCGCTGCCCCTGGAAATCCAGCCTGTCTAAATCACAGTGCAAACTGCCTCATTTCACAGCCCAGGAATTTCAGAATGAGCACAGAACACCTAAGCTAAGCCCTTTCCCAGTATTTCAATCAAAATGGAAAATGTCAGAGGATTCTGAAGGATGTACAACCAAATTTCTTACCAAAACCTGATCTCTCACAAATGACTGCTTCCGTCTTCGTAAGAAGCAACATGCAAATAACAGCCTGGGATCGCAAGAGTATCTGCAAGAACCATATTTGTAAATGACTTTGAAGATGAAAAGCAGTGTTAAGTGCCACACGCTATTATCCAGGAGAGCTTCCATTTCTATTCACTCTGTCAGCCAGACCACTCTGCTAATAAAGTCTGACTAAGCCCATCTCCTCCCCACTCTTACCAACCAACTCCCAGCCCGTCTGAGAGACAGGCCCGGTCTGATTCTAGGAACTGATTCTTTCAGGCAGAGGCTCGTGGAATTTTGCCATCCCCCATATACTCACAGCTTGATTTACCCTGATTAGGACAGCAATTTACGGGCCATTTTTCAACTGGGCTTCATTGGTTTTCACTCTAAATAGATTGAAATCTGACACAAAATGCTGCCCCAGAGTAAAAAAAATGCAAATTTTTTACAATCAGGTTCATACCTCAATACTGAGAAATAAGATATGTTGGGGATAATAGGCAGTCAAGGAGTAAATACCAGGGCTGGCGGCAGCCTACTGTTCCCACAATAACCTACTGTGTCTTCTAATTCACCGTTTTAACTGTCACCTCTTAACCTCCCAATCAAACGGCATGTATTACTTGAGAGGAGAAGGTGAGCTAAATCAGTTATTCAAAATGACCATGAGAAAAATAAGAGCTTTCCATGTGACGTGCTCAAGAGAGGATGCAATCCAAGTGTAGACTAGCAGTCACCATCCTGGAAGTTCATTTGTATATTTACTATTTACCTACAAATCAGTTATGTATGATTAACCACTGATTTACTGTAGAGGAGGATGAAGCCTTGAATTACCCAACTAAATTTACTGGCTTTCTTGTACCAGAAATTTACTCCCAAGCAACAAAGGTAAACACCACCCTTAGGTTAGCAGACGACTGATAGGAAATCCTTGACACAGAAGAATTTGGTCACGGAGCCTTATAAAGAAGCATGGCTTTCAGAATTAGCACGGACATCGCCCCATTTGGTCCTGATACCTGGGACAAACCCCAAACATGACTGATTCCCAGTCACCTACTGATATCATGAGGAACGAATTAGGGCATCAATCTGAGTTTATAACAAAGCTAAGTAATCTCCTATCCAACAGGAGATTTGTGTCTCACAGTATACACTTGTGCAAGTAAAATCACTTTAGGTAAACTAGCCTGTGTCCTATATATAGTCACGAGAATCCATCAAGAAACTTGACAAAGGACCATTCTGTGAACTAGACGTGCACAGGTAATGCCTAGTAATCATGCCACATTTTTGTAATGGATACGAATGGATTATTTCAAGCCAAACAGACGCACAACAGTGATGCTTGAGAGACGCCATGCAGCTCAAAGCATCTCCTCATGCTACCGACCAAAGTATCTATGATGAAAATGGCCAATTCCCTGAGCCCATCGCTGAAGGAACAACCGAAGAGTAACTCCAGCCTACTGGGCTTTGCAGTCTGGTTGGGGGTTCATAAAACAACTAAAGAGCCTTTCAGGTGTTTGCTTTAAGCAGTAATACATCCGCAAAATTGAGCATAAATCAAATGTGATAAATTGTATCTTTTAACTGCATGAAGGAGGTTTACTCTAGTGCTAATCATTATGCAAAGTCAGTAAGAACACTCTAATTTACTCTGGTTAGTACCGAACATGGGACATGTAACCAACGCGGGGCGGGGGACGCAGGAGGCCCGTCTTCACACTCTAATTATCATCTACAAAATGTGCTCTTGGCCTTTCAATCACCACAAACATGCAAACCACAGGGACTGTTCTGGAAGCCCCTTGAAGCCACACCTCCCACTCAAACATTGCTGGGAATCTGAGTTTTCGCTGACCTTCCTTGTTAAAACTAAGTGTGGATGTAGGAGAGGATAACCCAGCATCTACTCGAATGGAAAAGACACTCGAAAAAGAAATGTTCGCTATGGCCCGAACTGGATCCCAAAAGCTTTCAGGAAAGAAGTGAGTTAGGCCCCAAATGCCTGGTTGCCATTCAAAGACTTCATCTGATAAAGGGCGGGAGTCAGTGGAATTCACAGCAGCCTGCTGAGGAGAAGAGGGTGTCCTGACTTTCCAGGAAAAAAGCAGGTTTAAGTTAGTTGTCAAGACGATGAATGACGAGGGCCAAAACTCCCGGGTCCCAAATACTCTGTTACTCCCCCAGAGCGTTCTCTTGCCTCCAAACAGAGCATCACCACGGCCAACCAAGTCTGCATGTTTGATTCCAGAGGTGGCTCTCTTTCAGGAACAGTGCTAGAGTGCACGGACCAGGGGACAGGCGAGCCAAGAAACACAGACGTTGCTCCACAACCATCAGCTTTTATTAAAATGATGCCATCCATCTGTTGCTATCTCCTTCCCTAAAATCAGGGAAGCACACTTGGCAGAGACTGGCTACGCCAGGGCGTGAGGCATTACGGAAACTGTTGGTGAGGCTAGGAGGCTTCACCCGCTGCTTTCTGGCAAAGCTTCCTCTTCTGCTTAATTAGCACACGGACGTTAATGCTTCCCAGAACACTCTGGGCCTGACTTATGGCCACCTTGCTGTCCCCAACTCAGCTGGGAAAGCTCTCTCCTTGGAAATGGCTGAATAAAGCACCAATTCTTGCAGAATCTCACCTGCCACCACCTAAATATCTGAAAAATCACACACACACACACACACACACACACACACACACACACTCCAAATACCTGGGCTCCAAGTCTCTCAAGCACACACATATATTTTTGCACACTCAGGTCTTTAAAAGCCCCTTGATTGGGCCAACTGGAAAACGAAGGCTGAGCATTGCAAAGATGAACGAAGACAACACGTGCAGCATGAGGACCGCACACTAAAATCCAGTTTCCTCCCTGCAGAAGTGAGTGCAAACACCTCGGTCATCCAACCTAAGTCTTGGCAGTATGCTTTTCCCTCCATCTCCCTTGCCATCTTCTGTCCCCATCTCCACTCATTCTATGGAACAAGTTCCCTGCCATGTCTGAGAAGCAATGGGTCTCTTTCAGACAGAGCACCAATTGGAAGGCTGTTGAGGACAGTCTCTGATGAACCTTTTTTAATTGAGGAACTCTAACCTATGCCATGCACCAAGTGGCATCATTTCTACGAAATGACAGATCCCCTTTTCTGTCGCATGCCCCGGGAGTGTTTTTGCTTAGTATGCAGACCAGATGACTCCTATTGTATATGCAACATTTTTTTAAAACCCACCGAAACATCCTTTCCAACATGGAGGTGGGAAAAAGGAAATAAGCCTACAAGCACAAATGCTTCCTTTGCAACTGTTCAGCATGTGCCTCATAAAAGTCGGAGATTTTCCTTCTCTAATAGAGCTATTTGTCACAACACTGTAAAAGTAAACATGTCTTTTCCTTTTTAAAACAGGTTTGTGAGAGACATTTGTACCCAGCAAGAATTCTATCCTGCCGTTCGTCACAGGAAAAATCGAAACGAAGGTTGAAGAGGAAAGGCAAGTGACTTTGCCCAGGTCACACAGAAAGCTCTGAGCCACTGGTTCACTCGAGCCATCGGACTACAGGTCATCTACCCCATATTTACCGAACCTTCTAAAACAATGCCAAAGCCAATTTCTATAAAAATTCAGATTTTTATACTTCGAGTTGGCAAAACCTGACTTTTTTTCTTGTGCTTTAAAGGAAGTAAAATAAATTTCTGCTCATATAAAGAAGATTGGATTTGCTAGCTGCAAGCCTCACGAGGGGAAGAGTCTACAACCAGCCGATGAGCCCAAGACAGACAGTGCTTAGCTACACCTCCCATAAAGGGTGACTCTTGGGGGGTCAATCTTCCGTTTTCTACAAGAGAAGGAAATAATTTTTTTTAATTAAAGTTTTTAGGGTGACAATTGTTACATAGGTTTCAAGTGTACAATTCTGTAATACAACATCTATATATCAAGTTGTGTGTTCACCACCCATCTAATAGTTCTCCTTCCATCTAATAGAAGACCAAAATCTTAGGGTGAGTCTAAAAAACTATGCTCATCAGTGGCCAACACTATTTCAAAGGGAACATTCTAGCTCTCCTCCATGGCTTTCCATACTGTCTTTTTGGGTTCCACTCTCCACTTCTTCACAACTTGAGAATTTTTAAAACTTACTCACACCTACATTCGTGTGGCAGCATCTTGCAGAGGAGGGGAGAAAAGGAAACTAACTTCTATGAAAATCAATTACTTTTTAATCAAGATGAAATTTCAGAAATGCAACACTTTACAAATCTTCAATGGTCAATTCTCCTGACAGTGAACAACTTTCTACCCCAACCCAGGAACACCGAGTATTTTCACTTCCACACTTAAAAACAGCGATTTAAGCTTCATTTAAACTTTCCCATCACCACCTGAATTAAACGCAAAAACACAACGCTCTAGTTTTACTTCTTTGCAAGTCAAATACAAAGAAAACTTCTATTTGTATGATCCTGTATAACTTTTCCAAAGACTCAATCTCCTTATCAATAAAAATCAGAGCACTCACCTATAAAAATAAGGGACACACTTAAAAATCAGGCAGTGTCTCACACATGGTGAATAACCACTTTTCGGTAGCCAATTTCGAGACCATGTAACACTAGGACTTAATCAGGCTCTCTAAAGCCTCATTCTCCTCATCTGTAAAATAGGGTTGGTGATAGCACTCTTATCGAGTAGATGAAATTCAATGCAGTAAGAGTGGCTGGCAAACAGTAGATGTTTAAATAGTAATTATTTTTATTTATCACATTACATGGAGTAAACACGTACTTCCAAATCTGAGTAATTCCTCAATCCTTTCTTCGTTAACCCCTAGACCTACAGATTCAAAGGTCCAGTTTTTAAATGACCACCTACGTAAGTTACAATGAGACTTTGTAGGAACTTGCACTTAGAATTTCAGACTCTTGTATTATACTTTAAAGTGATGCCATTCATACTTCAGTTTTGACTGAAATGGAAAACAACAGCAATTTGCAACATTTAGGAGAAAGGAGAGAAGGTACACTTCAATAACTTTTTATAAGACACTTTTTCTTAGCCAATAAAACTTCAAGAGGAAAAATCTTCCCATGTTCCATCTTCCCGGGTCCCACCAGCTACAAACCCCTCTCTGTAGTCACAACTGCTGACATCACTTATTCTACTTTGCAGAGTTCACCAAATGCTTTCACAAGCACTGTATCTACCCAAACGTGTCTTTTGTTTGTTTGTTTTTAAGAAAATCAAAAAAGAATGAAACTGAAAAGCACAATGGATTTTTTAATGTGTAAAAGACATCTACCTTATCACAAGGATGGACACCTAAGTGACAAGAAAGTAAAATTTTTTGATTAGTGAATGTCATCTTATCAACAACACAAAGGACCCTAACTCTCAATGTATGGTGAAGTGTTTTAAAATTTACTACAGGCTAACCAGCTGGGGAGTATGATGATGACATCTTCTAATCAGAACACTGCTAAAGTGATCAAGCAAAAACCAATCCTTCAGAATTTTATTTGGTAACTTTACATGAATCATGTAACATTCTTTGTTGTACTGCAAGCTCTAGATTGAGTATCTTCTCTTATTTTCAACACGCAGTCCTATCCATAAATATCTTCTTTACACTGACTTCAACACAGCCAACACTTGTTTTGGCCAACAAGATCATTTTTCTTATGAACTATCCCAGGACACTTTTCGTCTTACTGAGAGGAAATACTGCCAAGTAGCCCAACTGTGAATAGAGAGCGGGAATAGAGGTCTCATCTGATTCTCTCAGTCACTGGGTTACCAGGAGGCTGCAGCCATCCATCCACCCTACAAATACTAGAGAATGAGGTCCACTCACTCACCCTGTCTGGGATGCAGGGGTGCAGAGAGCTGTTTGCCATGGTTCTTTCTAGTCCTAGGAATTATTAGAGCAAACTCAATCAGGAATTCTTTATGGCTTGTATTCAAAGACACGCATGCTGATCTAAGCCAGTCCGGGCCATTACTGGGGTTATCTGGGATATCCCTGTCAGGACTCTTCCTTACAGAACAGTTGTTAGATCCTGGATCACCACACTGAATGCACAGATTGACTTTCTGGTTTGTCGTGACCAGAATAAGTATAATTTCCCTATTTGTTTTTCTTATAGGTAGAGGAGGAAACTAAGTTGCTACCAGGGCAATATGGATGTAAGAACTGTTAGAAGAAAAAAAGGTGTCTTGAGTTCAGATCTTAATTTCATTTTGCTACAAGAACTTCTTACAAGTTCTTATGACTGTAGCTCTGTTATGAAAACTCCAAAAGTTCCAAACAGTGATATACTGAGAGAAATGTCCAAACCTAGAATACTAGAACTGGAGGTACTTCAAATCACACAATAGACTATTTTATGTTCAAATAACTTGTAAAAGAACTTTGATACCCTGACAAAAACTTTTAGTCTAACGTATATAGGACCTGCAGAGTCTGCATTTTCATTGCCCTGGCTTCTGAAATCCCAAAAGCACTGTATCAATTAAGTGGAGCTTTCATTCACCTACTGTTCTGAGCAATGTTCCCATCACCCAGCATTTCCTCTCAGATTGGGCAAGTTCTGGGGGGGCACTGGCATGAAGAGAATGGTGAAAAATGCCACCTCCGCTAGAGTGGGCAGAAAAGGGATTTGGCCAACGTTCAATACTACCACGGCAGCAAAGGAAGGTCTCATGATATGAGAACAGAGAAGAGAATCACTAAGGCTTTCCACTTTCCTCAGGAACTTATTCTGGCTTTTTCTTCAGTCAAGAATCAAGAAGCTGGTTGTTTATACCTAACAAGGTTTGTTTTTAAAAAAATATTAATCCATAATTTCTGCAAGGAAACATGAAAAGGAAAAGCTCTCTTACAAATGACTCCCATAATCACTGAAATTCATATATGAATCCCAGTGGGATGGCCTGTTTTGAGGATCAACATGCTGGCATCCTAATGGGAAATGGGATAGAGTTCTCACCCCAGCAGGTTTCAGCTGGCACTTCTAAAATACACTTAAGAGCAGGGTGGCAGATGGCACTCCTCTCTAGGGGAAGGGCTGTATCGCCCCGCCACTGGGCAGTAGTTTACACTGGCCCAGGAAGGGGTTTTGTGCACTGTAAAAACTTTGGTAGGAGGCTGGGAGGTTTCTGGTGTGCGTGGGTGTGTCGCCCCCCCCCTTCAGGCAGGCAGCTTGGTCCCAGCAGTGAGCTAAGATAAAGATCTGAGACAGTATTTATTTGTGGAAGGGAGGAAGCAGAGTGTGTACAAATTTAATGCTTAGCAGGGAGAAAGCAGATCTCCTAATCTCAAAGGAGAGCTTCACCAACAATGCCTTCTGACAACCAAGAACTCTGCCCTCCGCCTCTTAACTCGCTCTCAAGCTCCGCCCCCTCACCCCAACTGCCTCGCCAAGAAATGGGGCAGAATTTAAGCCTGTTTTCACGTTTTCTCCGACCTGGTGAAACCTGGATCCATTTGCTTGGTGTAGACACGCCAATCGGTTTCCTAGGTCCCCTGGCTATTGTGCAAGGGTGGAGAGGTGCGAGAAAGTGGAGGGCAGCGGCGATGGACCCGGATTCAGGCTCGGTCTCCGCTTGTCGAAAGCTGTTTCCCACCAGTGGGCTCGGATCCGCCGCGGCTGCGCCACTGGAGCGGAAAACACAGTGCAGGAACCGCGGTCTCTGCAGCTGGGGAGGGGGGGTGCGCGGGGCGGGGAGACCCAGACCCTCCAACGCGTCCGCGGGGTCCAGGGGAAGCCCGGGTGGGTGAGAAGTCTGATTACTGCAGCCAAAGGGGAAGGAGCATCCGCAAGGCCAGCCCCTGGCGCCCTGACCTTCCCGGAATCCCACCCAACTCTAGAAACCCAAAGATCCCGAAATTCTGAAAGCGAAACTGCAAGCAGGTCTCCAGAAGTTTGGGAACAGTCTCCCAAGCTTCCCGGCGTAGTCTCCGCACTACCGCGGCCACCCCCACCTCACCCCACCACACACACACACACACACACACACACACACACACACACACACAAATGCCATCAAGGGCAGGCGCCCCTGGGAGTGGCGATCGCACCGCACGGCCACCCTCCACGTCCCCAAGGCACCTCCCTCGGTTTTTTACGCATAAAGGTCCCCGGCCCCCCGGCCACTGGAGCGCCCCGAGTCCTCTTCCCCGCCCCCGGTTCCAGGGCGGAGGCCGGCCGAATTCTTCCCGCTTCTCCCCACAAGAAAGGGAAACTGGGGCCCTACGAGAATGCCGTGGAATGTTCTTTGGAATGGTTGTACATTCGCTTCCACCGCACAGCTCGGTGCAAAATCGCGGGTTTCGAGGCGTTGGAGGGAATTGTGCGCTTGTCAGCGGCGACGTCAGGAGAAGGAGGGGAGGGTTCCCGGCTGAAACTGCAGTTTACAAGCACAGAGCCATTTTAGGCAGGTTTCCACTTAAGCGAAGCCCACGGGAGAGCTGTCCCCTAGAGGACGCACGGGCAACGCAGGCTGGAAGCGCCGGGGACGCGCCGCGCGCCCAGCCCCAGGGGGCGGAAGGTGTCTCGGCCAGTTGTCGCCAATCGCTCAGACTCGCCGTCCAGGTGGGAGGGAAAATCTGCCGCGGGGTCTCCAATCCTAGTGACGCTTCCCCCCACACACACACCCACGGGACACCGCGAGGGACAGTACTCTCCGACAGCGCCACTCTTAAGTGATTAGAACGAAGTGACCCTATCGATTTCCCCTTTAAGGCCCCTGCAAATGCCCAGAGACCACGTTACTGGGTTAACTACAATCCTGGATAACACTATAATTTAAAACGTCTCGATGCACTTCGCAGATGTGCCATCAGCGCCACCGGCCCACAGGAGATCCCCTGGACCTGCTCTCGCCGGGCCCCAAAAACCACGCGCGGCGCCGCAAGTCCCCCGTCCTCCGGGTTCCTCTCGCTGGCACCGCCGCACTACCTCCGCTTGGCGGCTGCGTCCTGGCCACTGGCGACCCCTGTTGGGGACCCCTGTTCCTAGCTAAGCGAGCTCAGGTTTGCTTGCTTTCCCAGGGGCTCCCCTTATGGGCTCTGGGTTTGCCCCCAAACTGCATTCCCTGGCCCTCCGCGGCCCCAGGTGCCGGCCTTTCCCCGGCAAGTCGACGCCCACCAAAACCCCCAAAAGACAGCCCCGCCCGCCTGCTGGGAGAATGCCCCTATTGGACTGAGCCTTCTAGGAGCACCACAGGGGCCAAAGGACACTTTCTTCCGAGAACGCTGTCCCCATCCCCCACCTTCCCTAGAGCGCAACTCCAAAAGCTACTGCTCACCTGGACCCTACACGCTATTTGGCGGAGGTTCGCGAGCCCCCGCCTTTCTTCCCCTCCACTTTCACTCTCGCGACGCCCGGGCCCCTCACCTCCCACTCCACAGCGGTGCGAAGGACAGCAGGAGTCACCGCTAAGTGAAGAGCGCCCTATGCTTCACGCGCAAAACCCCACAGGCGTCTGCAGCCCGATTGCACCCAATATCCTGGACAATCAAGCCTTTTAATAAGCACCTCTTCGCTCCACCTACTCCGGGCTTTACCGCACATGATGAGAGAGAGAGAAAGAGAGAGAGAGAGAGAGAGAGAGAGAGAGAGAGAGAGAGAGAGAGAGAGAGAGAGAGAGAGAGACTCATAAAAAGCCGAAATAAATCATTCCCTCTGCCCTCATGTATTTTGTACCACGTGTCAGCAGTTTGTCACGTCAAATCAAGGCAGGGTCTGGTTCCAAGACGCACACACACATTCGGGGCGGATCTCTCTGGCACCCCCACCCAACTGCACACACACAGGTATGCACACCGATCCAAAGGCACACACAGCAGTTGTGCTTGGGTGCCCTAGTCCGGGCCAGCCCTCTTTCCCCTCTAGCATTGTACTGGAGAAGCAGACCCTAACTACGGAAAAAACTAGGACACCTCATTTCTTCTCCCTTTTCCCACTTAATTCGCTAAAGCAGCTCCTGGAGTAGCCAAAGAAAGTCAAAACTAAGGGATGGCAACTCCATTTGGATTTTTTCCCACTTCAAAACCTTTATTTTCAGTTTTTAAAAGCCACCTTAGCCCGCCATATTGAAACTGGCACGGTTTCCAAATACTCCTTCCCCGCAGTTGCAGCGCTTCCAAAAAACCACAAGTACGGATCCGGCTCTGATCGTACGTCCGGCCACCGAGAATCAACCACTTCCCACCCCCAAGAACCCCCCACCCTCGGTTTAATCCCCTCCCGCCGCCCTAGTTCAAAATCAATAAATATATCTAGCAGTTCCTACAGTTGTTTTTTTCTTTTTTTTTTTTTTTGGCGGATTTTACCATCACGCACACACACACACTAAAAAATAACTCCAAAGCCAGATCACATTAGTAATTTTGAAAGGAGGTCATAAAAGAGTAGACAACAGGAATGCCCCAAGTGATAGGATATTACTTTAAAGCAAAAAAAATAAAATAAAAATAACAAAAAGATCATCCAAGCCGGAGCACGCTCCGAAACTACGACTGACAATTTCATTTCGGCTGCACCGGGAAATGTTTCGCCGGGGGAGGGGAGGGGTTCGGAATACGATTGTTCACCCCCTAGATGGTTGGTCTCCATTCCTCACCCCACCGTCTTACCCACCCCTCCGCCCCAATACACACTCACACACACACACACACACACACACACACACACAAAATAGAAGAAAGACCCCAGCGAGGAGACACGGGAGCGCGGAGTAGCAAGGGCGGCTGCGTCGCTAAAAGGAGCGCAAATGACGAAGGTGGGCAGCGGGAGCAAACAGCTTGCACCCGGCGAGGAGGGCACTTTGCAACTGCGGACGGACTCCCGGAAGGCCGGGCTTCTCAAAGGCGAGGGACGAGGGGGAAAGGCACAGGGGAAGCAAAAATGACAACCCGGAGCGCGGAGAGGAGTTTGGGGCTCCGCTCAAGTGCTGTCGCCTTCTCCTCCTGCCTTTCTCTTTCGCTCCTCTCCCTCAGCACTTCCTCCTCAAGCCCCCCAACCCCGGCTTGCTCGAGCTTCCTTTTTTTCCTAAGCTGGAAAAAAGAAACTGACCGGCGCACTCAACCTGCGGGCCGGAGGTCCGCTGGCGGAGAGGGCTGGGCGCGGGAACGGCGGCCGGCGCGGCGTCCTACCTGGTGAAGTTCGTCCTCCCCTCGGCGTGGACCAAGGCCCCGGGTGCCTCCGGCGGGGACGCCGGCCTCGCTCGGAGGTTCTGCGGGGCTCCCGCCCGCTCTGCCTGGCTCACTCCCCGCCCGCCGCCTCCCTCGCGCGCCCGCTCCGGTCCTCCGACTCCCACTACAGCCTCATTCCAATATGGCATCCTCTCTGTGCGCATGCCCGGCACTCTTTTTTAAGATATTATTTTGTGTGTGTGCAGCGAACTCCTTCAACGACCTTTCCCAGCACTTGCAGAATGTCTTAAACCAATTAGCCTGGGGGACGTTCTCGAAGCCTTCCTCGGCCCCCGCGCCTGGACACACCACCCACACACACACTGGCACATTTCACGCTCACACGGCCCCCTCCCCGGCCCGCTCCCCTTCCTCCTTCCCTTGAGCTCCCTCCATACACAATCTGCAGAAAGTTCACATCACAGGCGTTTCCGCAAACCCATCCGCAGGGAAATCCGGGCAAACTCCGCATCCCACTGGACACTTTCTGTTTTCGTGGTTTGCAATCCCTCCGTGACCCGAAGGCACAAACTTGCGCTTTATCCGCCGATGGTTCGTTTGGAGCAGAAAGAGAAATTCAATGCTCCTAGCCACCTTTGCCCCGCCCACTGCGCCCCACCCTGCGCTCAAATTGAGCTTTTTCTGTGCAGATTGAAACGTTTCCTGGCCCCTTAGGGATGGCTGGAGGGGACTGCGGAGAGGTTTTTCCAAGGAAACGTGCCCCAAGGGGGAGGAAATTCGGTTGGGACTGCTCTGGAGAGATTGCTGCTGGGGTCTGCCAGGGCCCGGCGGGATGCTGGCGACAAGGGTCGCCACGACGTCTCCTGGGGCAATGACCCTGCCTGGGCACCTATCCTGGGCCGGCTCTTGTCGGGCGGGAAAAGAATCCTGCCCGAGAAAAGCGTGGCCCTCGGCGACCGCTGGAGTGAATCAGAGGCAGTGCTTCCCGGCGCCAGGCAGGGTGCCCAGCCGGCGCGTGCTGGTCCGCCGGCACTTTGCCTGGGGCGTGGGGGGAGAACCAAGAGGAGCTCCCCGGGCCTAAGGTGCAATGGATGGCCAGAGACTGAACGAAATGTCCCCAATGCAGAAAAGGTGGCGATGTCCGAGTGGGTAAGACCGAGAACTTCTGCAAGTGGGCTTCGCGGTACTTAGGAGCGAGATGCTAGTAAGAGGCTGGAATTTACTTCCCAGGGAACTCGAGAACCGACACGTTTCGACAGGGTTTTTGCTCTATTGCCACAGGGGGTAAAATTCCCCCAGAGTGTCCCAATTCTGTGTCCTCCTATTTCCTACGAACCCCTCTCACCGGAACCCTCCCCAGGTCCAGGGGGTCAGGAGGACCGCGCTGTCCAACCAAGCTCCACCCACTCTCCCGCACACGGCCACCCCAGCGCATCCTCCAGGGCCGAGGAGCTCCCTGCAAGTGAGGTCCCCGGAGGAGAGGTGAACGTTCCTAGGGCGGGGACAGCGCGGGGACCCGGGTACGGAGTTAGCCGAGCAGAGTCTGACCGCGGGCAGGACAGGCAGGAGTCCTGCCGTGTGTGTCCTTTCCCCGACGGCAGGGCCCCACCGGATCAAGAATTGCCACTGTAGGTACGTGCCCGGAAGCGCCCCTCGCCAAGCCACCACGTCTGGGGGTTCCCCGCACCGACAAGGTCAGCCGAGCTCGGAGGTCCTAGGTGGAAGCCCGCAGCCGTGAGACCCCGCGCACGTCCGGTCTGGGGAAATACCACGTGCTTACGTCTTGGAGAGCGCTTTGCGACTGCACACGTCTTCCTGGGTCCTGTCACATCGCCTTCTGAGGTGCCACCTTGAGACCCAGAGCAGTCAAGCGATTCACACAGTTCAAACTCCAGTCTGAGTCTGCATCCCCGAAAGCTTCCCCGTCTCTTCCTCTTGGGGACACCAAGCTGGTGTCTTTCACCCCAAGGTCACTGAAGGCAGACTCCTCAAACCATGTGACCCTCTCACCCGCACGCTCGAGCCTCCTCACTTCGAGCCCGGAGACCGCTCCAAATTGGATTCGCTGGACGCACTGCGGCTCGGAGGAATCCAAAACGTGGCTCCAGCCTCTCGGTGATTCTACCCCTGGGTCTCACACGTCCGAGTCACCTCTTCTCGCTCTGGACCCGAGGGAGGGAGGGGGCGGGGAACGGTCCCATCCCAAGCGGACTTACAGAGCTGGAGACCCAACTCACGCGCCCTTCCTTGCCCTCTCCCACTCACTAGCTGGTGCACGGCGGAAGCGCTGAGCACACCGCAGCGCGCGCCCTGAGTGCGAATCCCTCTTCCAGCCAGCAAGCCTCCAGGCCAGCTGCGGGGCGGTGACTTGCAGGGGGCCGCCGTCTGTGCCTCTGCCACGTGCGGTCCAGACCTGGCGGCCTCGCTGAGTCCCGCGGAGGGGGCAAATGATCGCTGCTCTAACTCCCTCCCATCCCCGATCCGGATGGACTTCTAGGCGGCTCCTATTCAGAGGGAGAACGCTTATTCCCTCTCCCCAGCAGTGAGACAGGAGCCATTGCGCTGTCTCCAGGCTTGTTTACCAGCTCTAAGTCATTATTATGCACAGCATGTTATTTCATCAAAATAAAAAAAATGCAAAAGAACACCTAATCCCTAACTCGATGACGGTGTATACACTACGTTGCAATTCCTCCAAAGTAATTGAGTTTCTATTATGTTTATGGTACTCAGACCCCTGCATAACTTTGTCCACGAATGCAGACAACACTGTGGAGTTGAATTTTTTTTGTACCTATTGCGATGCAGAAATAAAATCAAGAAGCCAGTGTACACAATGGTTGCATTGTTATCACAAAGAATCTCAAAGTGGTCTATGGTGAAACTTCTCCATGCTCGGGAGCCTTCTACTTTTGTATTACTTTTTCCATGTGACTTCTTAAAAGTTCCTTAGCTTTTTTTTTTTTTTTTTTTTTTTTTTTGCATTCTCCCTCCATCCTCCTTTATCCAACGACACTGGTGAGGCAAATGAAAATTGGTTAGAAGACTCCCTGAAGCGATTAGAGCGGCCCCTTCATCCCACTCCAATACCTTCCAACTTGCACTTTTATTTCAGAACCAGACACTTTAGGAATATGGGTATCCAGATGTAGAAACCACCCTAAATCAATTAAAGATGAAGAAGAAAAAAGATTCAACATTGTTAGCCAAGAAAAAAGCCCTAGTAAAAATTGTGAACGTTTTCAAAGTAAAGAAGGCATAATGTATTCCAACTCTGAGAAATTTAACCATGAAATCTCATGCTGACACAGGATTTCTCTATATATTGTAAACATGTACTAAAAATCTTGGCAAAAATAAGCCTTTGCTCACACCAATTGACTGTAACTGTTATTTCATACCCAAACTATGGTTAAACCATGAATTACATCACTTATAAAACACACCTACATATCTCAGCTGTGCCTTCAAAGGGACTTTGGAATTCTTGCATATGAATGAGGCTAAATTATATTAAATATTAAAATTATGTTTGTTAGTTGGAAAACATTTAGATGCTATTTCTATTTGCTTGATGAGACAGCACAAATTAGGAGTAAAAAAATAACTGTTGAAAAGTTTCTCTCACATTCTGTGTTCCCAAGTATTACTTCACAAAAATTAATGCAGAAGAGTCAAAACTTATGTGTATATTATTCATTTTATTTATGCTAAAAACATATGACTACTTAAATCTTGGTGCAATAATCTTCACATCAATAAAAATATTGATCAATTTGCTCATACTTATTCCACGTTTAAGTTATTTTTTTTCCCACTGAGAAAAGGAAATGCCCTAAAGATGATTGAAGCATTATGCTTTTTTCATATAGGAAGTTTCTATTGACATATTAGACATAACTTGCTTATCACAAAAGCAGAAAGGGGGGAAGCCCCCCTAAAATGACCAAATATTTGAAGAATGTGTGCAGTCTTCTTTTTACTAGAGGCTTAACATCTAAAGGTGTTGCCTCTTAGGCCATGTAAGATAGTGTTTTCTATCACCTTTGTGAAGTCACTAAGAGCGAAGTTTAAAGATTCTACCTTATATTTGCACTCTTTCCCCTAACCCCAGCACTTGGCTCATGTATTGGGAGTCAAATGACCTCATCATGGCTTCATCATTCATTTCCTGTGTGACCTGTGTAAGTCAAGTGACCTCTCTGAGCCATTCTTTTCTTCTGGGTAAAATGAGGGTATTGGACTAGATTTTCTGTAAGATCTTTCCAAATGCTACATGGTGCTTATCAATCTACCTCACCCCAAAGCCACAGACTGCTTTCTATAATATTCTAACGCATCTCCACCAATTTGAAACAGCAAGAGTGTAAACTCTAAGGTCACGAATAGGAAAAACATTGAAATAAACAGATCTGTAAGGGAAGGGCATAGGACCTTACCGCCCAACTGTCTTACCGCCCTGCAGTGAAGGTATTGTTCAAGTCATATTTCTGCCTCCACGGCTCTTGTGTTTTTGTATTTACTGTATGTGTTTTGGTTGCCCATAAAAGTGTCCGGGCTGAGGTGAGACTACCTATGAGAGTCATTCTGAGAAAAACATGAGAAACCATCTGGGGTAATCCAGGTCACTGTTTGAACAGCGAAAGGGTACAAAATGAGTAATGATGAGAAGTGGTCCACAAAGATACCACCTGTCAGAGTACTTTCTCACACGTTTCTAGAAATTTCAGAAACTCACTACTGCTTGTTGTATAATTTGAAGGAGTTGCAGGCGTCCTTGACAATAGGAGAAAAAAATAACAGTGCTCAGAGCCTATAAAAAATACACGATGTCTGGACTCTCTACGACTTTTCTTTAAAGAGCGAAGATGGGTTTTATGAAAGTGCCCATTTGGGCTGATGGCTTCTCTCTCCACATCGGAAGAAGAACAAGTCACACCAGCTTCTGAGGCTACTTGTAGAGTCAGTGCCTAATATCACTCGCATCACGCATGAGTCACATTTTATATGAAGCAGAATATTTCAGATCTTGCAGCCTCACTTCCAGCTCTTTTGAGAGGCAAGCAAGCTGAAGTCCAGGAGGTGAAATGACAGAGGTCTCAAGGATTGGCCTTTTATTCCTCCTCCACCCTATAGACAGGAAAAAGGGAAGGGAGGTTTTATTTAGTATTTATTTTGTGCCAGACACTCTTTTAGGTGTTTTTACAAAATCGCCTTTAATATGTTCTAGTCTCTAGTATGCGTAATTTCTCTTTTCAGTGGTTTTAAAATGTTTTAAACGTATGTCCCTTTCCATACAAAACTGGATCCAGATCCAGTGTCCCTAGAACATATAAAATGTCGCATTTTTTGTCATGGAGTTGGAGTTGTCTGGAATCATTTACATTCTCTATGACCAAGGGTACTTACTGACCCACACCCCCTCCCCACAAAAACAGCACAGGTCAGGGATGTGGTTTATGGCCCTGGAACAGTTTTCCCTCTGTACGTTAACTGGCCTGAATGAGATTGAATTTGGCACTTTGCGAAAGTGTAAAGAGTCCCTTTGGACTTATAATATAAAATAGACTAAACCAATAAAAACAGGCAGCCCAAATCCCACATCAAAAAGTGGGGTTTGTGTATAAGCAAGCGGACAATTTTGCTGCACACACACGCTGCCTTCATTAATACGCAACTATGATATATAGGAAAGAAATGTCGGTGCCTGGATGCTATACAATTAAGCTTTATTGTACCTTCAAAATCCCCAAAGCTTTTGTTTTCACTGTGTAAGTCGCTTTAGATGATCTTACTACAGAATAAATTATTATCATGATAATAGTTAATAGACTTAGAAAGACTTGATTTGCAGTGCCATCTACTGGAAACCATTGTTGACGTGCTTTCAGATTTTGCATATAGTTTTTTGTTTCTAATACAGAGAATGTTGGGAATACAGATACCAGCGTTAAGGAAATAATTAGGTCCTTATTTTATTTGATTATAGATAATTATTTGGAAGCTCTGGTTTTAAATCAACTGAAATATATTCATATCAAATCATTCATCCTTTGAATAACAGAATACATACGTGTTTCTTTGAAAAATTAAATCTCTTCCATCTCTTAAAACGGGTCATTACAACTAGATTGTTAATCGAGCACTATATTTTTCTTCTTCTTTTAAAGATTGATTTTTATACTCATAAATGCTTCTGAAATAGATAGTTGATGGATTCTTGGAGGTTTTCATTTTAATTTTATACCCTGTGTGGAAGGGACTCAAGAATTTTTCAAGGTTTCCCAAACCAATTTGTTGACAAGGCAAGTGCTTTAAAAATTAGCTATATTAGGTTGGTGCAAAAGTAATTGCGGTTTTTGCAACTATTTTTCACCTTTTAAACCGCAATTACTTTTGCATCAACCTAATAGATGAAAATTAACTAAGGATAAATAAACTCTGCTTACATTTATCCATTCAACAAATGTTTATTGAGGATTTCCTATGTGCCAGGCATTGTTCAAGGATCTGAAATATAGAGAACCAAACAGATAAACCTTTATATTCCATGGTACTTATTTTCGTCAAGGACAGCTCAACAACAAACACATGAAAATATAACGTCATGGGGAGGTTAGTACAATGGTAAAAAACAGCAGAGGAAGGTACAGAAAGTGACAATAAGAAGGTCAAGGGGGAATGACATTTTATGTGGGAGGCTCAGGGAAGCCCTCTCCTGTAAGGTGACATTTGGGTAATCTAGAATGAGGACAGCAGAGTACCCCAAACAGGGAACAATAAGTGCAAAGGCCCTGAGGTGGCCTGCGCTCCATTTCAAAGGAAAAATAAATTATGTAAAAGTTCAATGATATTTAACAGCTTAAGTATAAACTATGAACTTTGTAACATCTGAATTAAGCAAGGAGAACCAGTGCTCCCGGATGAGAAACCATCCCTCTCACTCACCATTTTCTCCTATTATCTTTATCCTTGCTCCATGATTCAACAGTTTCATCTTCCTGAAAATATGAATAAAACACTCCAAAACAAGGATGTGGCTAGCAACTGATTCGTGTGGTATTAAAAGTCTGGAAGTATATTCTCCTCTTGGGAAACAAAGCCCTCACATATACCAATGCTATATTACCTTTGTGAAATTCTGTCAGTCTCTAAACGGTCTAACACATTTTAACACCCAATTGGAAAAGCAGACCATGGCAACAACAACCTGTTCCTGGACAAAGTGTTTTAAATTTGCATGAGATGGTTCATCAAATAATATCATCAAATGATACTGCAGCCTCAAGTAATGGGAAAAGGTATTATAAGGAATGAAGAGACTTGGATTGAAATCCCAATGGTCTCCCTTAATAGATTCTTTCTAAGTCGGGGAATTTTTGAGTCTCAGATTTACCAGCTGTAAAATGGGCATAACAACTTCTGATCTCATAGGATTGAGAGGAGTTAGGGAGCTACAATATACCCAGTGGCTGGTGCAGAGCTTTGACGACTCAGGTGCTAAAAAAAATTTTTTTTCTTCGATCCTCATTTTTTGCTTAATAATAAACAGTTTTCTAGCCCAAACCATGAGTCAAAGGAAATCATAGAAACAGACACGTTGTGAGGTGATGCTATGACCCAAGTCATTGTTGAGCTATTGCCTGTTTGATTCCAGAAATTGTGGTAAGCACTATTTGTTTTCATATTTGCACTCTTGTTTCAAACGGCTTTGAGCTCTTAGAAAGAACAGAGGTACAAAGATTTAATGGATGGTGATATTTCTTGGGAATCTTTTGTTGGTGTGCCTTTAGCTACTAAAAAGAAAAAGAAAAGAAAAGAAAGGAAATCTGTAAAACCAGAAGAGTCTTCAACACGGAATGTCTCCATCTTTTTTCTCGGCTGTGGCATAAATCACAGTGTAAGAGCCAATGTTTTTTGGTTTAAAACAAATACCAGGTTTTTTGTCTCCATTCCACTTGTCAACTAAAAGAAAGCTTTTGACACATTTTTAGTCGTAAACAAATACACATCTAAAGAGCAGAACCTGAATTTGACACTTACCATGGTAATTTGTACACAGAATGAGCTCAGTAAATGTTTGGGGAACTTGTGCGGGTTTGGCTTTAACCTGAACGTAAACTGTGGAGAGATGGGTCTCCATTTCCCCTTCTGTAATGTATTATGCATACGTTTTGGGAAAGATGGAGAGTCATTCCATCTTTGTCACTATTTCAGCTTCTTAGAAGAAAAAGGACAACAAGAACTTTGGGTTTTGGAAAGCAAAGCTTGTTTACATCACATACGAGTGACTGACAATGCTCCAACAAAACCCAATCGTTTGCACTCTTGGCGTTTATTTACTTTGTGTTTCGTCTTTCTGGAACAGGAGACATTCTGCTGAGTAGAAGCCCCAGCAATAAGCTGCTGATACTTTTATAATTCGAAAGCTATTTTTTCTAAACTGAATGTTAGTAACAGAACAATGTGGGGATGCAGGGGACCTGCAGCGCGGACTGTACTTTTAAAAAACTATCGATAACATGACTCTCAAACTAGAGAACCCTAGAAGTGGGAGTAAAGACTCCAACATCTTTCGCATAGCCAACTCTGCCCAATCACTTGTCAGCTTCCAAGAATGTTGCAGATTTGCACCATGCATATCATTGGTGTTTGCCTTGAGCCTCAGTCCTGGGCTCCTGGGAGAGACTTGGGGCTGCACTGGCCACTTTATCTCAATGCAACCCTGACCCTGTTGCTTTGAAAAGCACCATGTCCACCTTGACTGGCGCTCTTAACAAGAGCACATAGTTCAGAGGCCTGGGCCTTTCTCTGCCCTAAAAATACCAAATAGATTTCTGTGTTTGCCCTAGAAGAGGCGATGAGAAGTAAACTTTCACAGATGTGTTTGTGTCTTTGGTGGTGGCGTTCTTTAGCTTTCATCTGCCATTCCGTGTAATGGTCCTAGGCTGGGAATTATAATGGTAAAAAGGTCATGTGCAGTGCTGATGGAGAGGAGAGGTGAACTTTACAGTTTATCATGGGAATAGACACAGTCATTTATTCACTGAGAAGGAAGGTATATCCTTAGACTACCAGTTTGGGGGTACAACCAGGGGACACATAAATGGCTCCAGCATTATTATGTGTATGCCCCTCAACTTTATTCCCTCTATTGCAAAAGTGTGAGTGTCTGGAGGTTAGGGATGGATGGAGGCTTTAACGGTTACTTTTATTACGTGTCAGCTTGACTGGGCCACGGTGCCCAGGCATTTTGTTAAACATTACTCTGAGTGTTTCTGTGAATGTGTGTTTTGGATGAGCTTGACATTTAAATCAGTGGATTATGAGTAAAGCAGATTATCCTCCAAAATGTGAATGAGCCTTCTCTAATCAGTTGATGGCCTTAGCAGAACAAAAGCCTGACCTCTCCCAAGCAAGGGGAAATTCTGCAGTGGACAGCCTTTAGACTTGAACCTGTGTCCTGGGTCTCCATTCTGCCTGCCCGCTCTGTAAGTCCTGGACTTACCAAACCTCTTTCTCTCCCATAAGACTGTACATTTTTTGAGGGCAGAATTGGTGTCATGCAATTTTTGTGTCCTCCACAGTGCTTACATATGATCAAATTAATTAATTAAAATATTTTAATTATACTATTTATAATTCACCAAGATTTTACAAGTTATAAAGCTTTATTCATACTAAGGATTATCATGACTGCTAAACAACAGTTGGTATACAGCAAGCAGGAAATGTGGATTTGCTTAAGAGAGAAATAAATGCATATGGTCTGAAATAAGATTTAACAGTTTAATCTTGATCAACAGTCTTGGCAAATACTTACATTGTTCTTACTCTGTGCCAAGTATACTTCTAAATACTTGACAGGTATTATGTCACTTAGTCTTCTTAACAGTCCTATGAAAAATGTCCTCTATTTCACAGCTAAGGCAAACAAGGCCCAGAAAGAATAAGTACTCGCCCAAGATGGTCACATGGGCTTCAGGGGTATCACTTATGTTAGTAAGCCAGTACTTTTCAACTAAGCCTCTTAAACTATTTTATAGTAGATAAATAGAAATCAACCCAACGCTTTAATAAGGCACTTAAACAGTGTTGTTTGCTGTTATGCTAAGGTAAATATCTGTTTCACTGAGGGAGCTGAGAACTCTGAATCTCACAGCCTCTTGCTCTCACGTGGAGACCACACTCTCTCACCTGAAAAGTATCTAAGAATTGCCTCATTTGCAGGTGAAGGTGACAGTCCAAGAAAGTGAAAGGAAACATAGGGAATATTTGTCGTTTAATGGGGTGTTAATTGAGTATTCAAAGAACATTGTAAGGTATCGAAGGGTAAGTAGCTGGACAGTGAGGTCATTGGGTCTTAAACATAGGGGAGTTGAATTTAGTCTTTTCCCAGCCTGTGGTTTTCATTAAAACTTGACTACATGCAGTATCGGAGAGAGTCTCCAAAGAGAAACTATAAACAATTAAAAGTAAAACCTATATCGGACCTTTTTCAGGGGGCTAAAAGAAGGCAAGACACTAAGAGTCGTAAATGTAACAGTCAATTCAAGCAACATGACAATGAAAACAGGAATCCTTGGGTCATCTAAAGAAATATCTTACAGAGATGAAAGGAAGCATGTGAATTATCATCACTACCCAACACACGGTCCTTGAGTCAGCATCACGGGCATCGCTTTGCAGCTGGTTAGAAGCGTAGCCACTTGGGCCCCACCCCAGAAACCTCCTGAACTCAAATCCACATTTTAACAAGACCTTCAGATGGTTCAAATGCACATTAAAGTTTAAGAAACTCTGATCTAGTTTAATCCCATTGTTTTACAGATGAAAAATGTGAGTGCTACAAAGCAGCCACTCATATGATTAAGGCTTGATATATATATTCCAGATTAAAATCCAAATAGGAAAATAGAAACGGACTACTACAAAATTGTTTTACACATTGAGTTGTAAACTGACCGCTACGCTTATTACAATTTTTAAGGTCATAATTGGGAGTTACAGGTGATGCTGAAATAACTTCAGTTTTTTGTAACCAGTTGAACTCATAAGCATCATACTTATGGAAATACAAACTCTTACCATTTTTTTGGCAAAGTGTATTTCCTCAGTGAGGGTGACTTTCCTAACATCAGTTGTTTTTCCTCCACAGTCCTTAGGTGCAACTGCAAAAAAATTTTTTTTAGAATGTCTTCTCTATGGTATAATTACTGCTATATTTAAAATGTAATCCTCCTCTAAAAATATAAATGTTAAATGCAACGTCTTAGCTGTACACTGTGATTACCCATCATTTCAATTTCTCAGTTGATTTTCAAACAGTATCAAAAATCAGCTAGGTATTTATTGGAATATTTTTCTCTTTTCCTTTTGAAGGAAAGAACCATTTATATTTTCATCCATGGGAGAGACAAAGCAATTATAGATTACTTAAACATGGTCTCAATTCTGACTTCTTGGGAGGAGTTAATGATTAGTTAGTATTTAGAAGCAGATTAAAAAATTGAAATAGTTTCCCTAATGCTTAGAGATGATAATAGGGCACATTCGTTGGTCTGAAAACAATGGTGGACATCTGTCTTAGTTCAGGGGCTATAACAAAAATGCCACAGACTGTGTGGCTTTAACATTTATTTCTCACAGTTTTGGGAGCTGGGAGTCTAAGATCAGGGTGCCAGCAGATCCAGTGTTTGATGGGGGCCCCTTCTGTGGTTTGCAGAAAGTCCCCTTTTCCTTGCTTCCTCACATGATCCAGAGAGAGTAGAGTGATAGCAAGCTAATCCCATTCATAGAGGTTCCTGCCTCGTTACCTAATCACCTCCCAAAGACCCCACCTCCTAATACCATCACTTTGGGGGATAGGGTTTCAACATGTGAATTTTGGGGGATCACAAACATTCAGTATATAACAACATCCAACTCTTTGTATAAGAGAATCTTGTTGGATTTGTGCATATCACATAATAGCATGTATCCATCTTTTCGCAACACATTTCCTTCTGTGCAAAAGATTCAACTGGGATGTTTTAACTCTTACTATGCCCCCAGCACTGTAGTGGGCACTCCCACTTACTTTATCATGCTGACTCTTTGGTCTGAGCTTACCTCTTAAATTGGCTATGAGTTTTTCACGTTTCTAAAATTGATTATCCTCATCTGGGAATTATTACAAAGAAACCTTGTTTTCCCCTCACTCAAGTGACTTATGGTTTGAGAAGTCCTAGTGTCCTGTGGCTGAAAAATGACCAGCACTACTGGGAAACAATGCAAGACCTGAGGCACTTCTAGGACCACCTGGTCACATGAGACCACAGTCTTCCGGGTAGCTCCCTCGGCAGGTGTCTGAGGTGGGCACCGTGATGGAAATTACCATCAGAGCTGGAATCATCATCCAGGGGCTAAACCCTCAAGGTCCTCTTCAGAAAGAAACCTTTACCTTCAGTTACTTGCACCTTGACAAAATGAAACACGTTATTTCCCAATACTTGGCGAGAGTTTGATGCTTCCTGCACCCAATGGAATGGGTACTGATAAAAAATGCCGAGCCTTTTTGCCAGTGAGAATTTACAAGCACAAACGGAAGTGAAGGGACAGAAATTCCACTTAAACGGAAGTTAAGGAGACAGCAATATGCAGAATGTTCCTCTTATGGCCCTTTACCCTTCTCCTCCCAAACTAAAGGCAGGGAGGCAAGAAGAAAAAGAGTGATGGAGAAAAGAATGCAACATGGATTCCTCAACTGGCTCTTCAGGTCTATAGGGAAGGATGGAAAGGGTTATCTGACTCAATAACGGAGCATCAGTTATGGTGTATACAAGAGGCATCAGAAGCTGAAGTAAACAGGAGTCATGAAAAGGTTTGCGGGAATTACCAGAAGCCTTACCTTTAGTTGTGATTGAAAAGATTTCATTTTATTCATTCTTCTGGATCATATTTGATTTATCGTTTTACAATACGAGTCTCAGTAGTCTCGGTGATGACAGGGGGCCTAATTCCTCAAAGGCTTCATCAAACTCCTTTTTGAATATATCTTTCATCGCTGTTATTATCATACGTCTGGTGATGTATGTCTTTCTGAAGATAATTATAATCCCTCTGGTAATTTTTTTTTATTCTTCAATAACTTGCACAGTGTTTGAAATCCACAGTCTTTGCTCTTTTATCTCATAAGGCATAAGATTTTCCCTCATGAAGAGTTCTTTCATAAAGAGATCTTAAAGTTCTTTACAGTCGTTAATTAATTCTCTACCAGGACGTTATTCTCCTTGTTTTTGCATCCTTGGGAAACTGAGGCAGAAAGGGAAGTGATGTACTGAAGTCATGTAAAAACTTGACACTAGAGCTTGAATTATTACCCTGCAGATAAAGTCTCGGTGTTCTCTCCAGAAGGAAATTGTGTTGTGAACTTAAGATAAATAACAATGATCAAAAAAGCAAATCATGCAGTAGAAGAGACCTGCATCATTTCATCTCACTGACATAGAAACCTGAAAACTTATTCTTAATGAAGATTTAGCCGCTAAGACTTAGCGTGAAACTCATATTACAAGATTTTATTACCATACACATATATACACACAGCAGGGCTTTTAGTACCCTACTACGAAGTGTTATTTGAAATCATTAAAACTAAACTGCACCTGTCAAAATAAATCAACCAATACATTTAATGATTCTGAATCCATGACCCTCTATCTTTTCTAGACGCTCATTAATTCCTAATATTCTTTCCCATCATTAGTGTTCAATTTCCAAGTACTCCTGTCCTATAAATATAGTGTATTAAAATGCAATTGGATTTTTAATGCACGATTCTGTCTGTGGATTCATCTGGGTTGAGCTTTGTCACACAGTATGCGCTTACAGTGCAGCTATGTGGTTTTTCCTCCTATAAAATGTTTTTACAGCTTTACGCTTAAAAGCCAATCCAGCTGACAAATCTTGGCTGTTGCCTTTCCGTACGTCTGTTTGATTTAACGTGTTTCTGCTTAACAATGGAGCTTCCTGATGCTGTCAAAATAAGTGAGGTACAAATGCCTGGCTAGAAATGACTGTTTTTAAAAAGAGAGATTAAGTAAACAAGCCATTCCTGCTGGTAAAATAATTGATTATGTTGCTGACTATGTAATATTATGTTTAGCCAGAACTCCCAAGGGACATTTTATGACATTAGCATAAACAAAGAGTGAACCGAAGAACTGGAGGCAGCAGGACTCCGAGAAGGCAGCAGAGCAAGAGACTGCAGAGGTTTGTTTCTGAAGAGAACAAATGCTTTCGTTGTTGAGGTAACCAACAGATTGCATGAAAACACACACAGGCTTGAGTGTTCCAAGCTTCCCCATGCCACATTAAAAAAGGGACCTAAGTGTTTTATAAATAACTCGACCAGTTCTCTAATGAAGAATGCAATTAAGAAAATGATTTGGTTAATACAGTTGAAAATCCTGAATTTAGGAATTTGGCTGGTTTTAGTCTTTACTTTGCTTCAGAAGAGACCAGTTTTATTTCCACATTCTGGTTACACGCAGGAAAAATCTATTAACCTATTTTCCATGGCCTCTTTCAGCAGGAGTGTCAGAAAGAGAAATTGACCCATTCTCTAAGGCTCCCTTGCTGAGTTAGGCATAAAATACACCGAGCTAGCCACTACATGGTATTACACTTATACCTGCGTGATCTGAGATGATTCTGTAATTTTCTGAGCATGGGTTTTCATTCAGGCATTAGGACACATTTATTTCTCCCGCTATGTTGGATTTGGAAAGAAGGAAAGGAGAAAGCAAACACGTGTTAAAAATCTATGTCTTCCTTTGCTATTTGTGAAAGCTAGAAGTTTCCACAAGCTTTCTTTTCTTGAATTTTCCCACTTACCATGTGATGTAGTTATTATCTGCATTTGTACGTAGAAGAAAGCAGGACTGAGTGAGGTCTTATAATTCACTCAAGGCCACACAGTTAGTAAAAGGCATTGCCAGGTGAACTTGAGCTTCCTTGGTGGAAAAGCCCTAGGTCATTTCTGAGCTTCCGTGCCCACACACTTCTTTCCTCAGCACCTGTGTGGGAAGGAGGTAGGAGAGAAGGCTGAATAATGGCGTGCCCAACAACAGCCAGACCAGCCTGCACTGGGCCAGCGGTCCTCTGCCCCCGTCATACTATTCCCTCCACATTCTGTTCAGATTGTTGTCTGATATGTACTGGCAGCACTACATCCACCCCAATTCCTCCCATTTTCAGGGGGGAAGAGCTAGCTGAATAAAAGTATCAAGAGACTTGTCTCTATTTAAGGGCCTAGGTTGATTAACTTGACAATAGAAATGAGGGTTTAAGGGTTGGGATGATGATAATAATGGATAAAGATATTGATTCTAATTGTTTTGTTTTTCAGATAACCAACTTTTAGCTTTTTAATGCAAGGATAAATGAAAGTCAAACATTTTTTCCCTAGTCTTTATTGCTCGTATATTGTGATCCATTATATATTTGCCAATAGAAGCATTTTCTCCCTTAAACTATAACTTATCATAACTACCTCCATGAGTGGGATCATATCCATATAAGCTACTTTCTCCACACCCATCGTGGCCCCAAGCATATACGAAGAGTTGATGTGATAGAAACCCCGGTCCAGAATTATCATGGAGGATTCAACCAGTATATCTTGTTTTCTGTATTCTGTAGGGTAGAGTTATAACAGCATGAATTTTGGAATCAGAGAGACTTGTATTTATATGTCAATTAAGTAATTAGTCAAATACATAAATTCAAAATTCAAACTCTGGCTCCAAAATTAACTATGCTGCCTTGAGCTTCATTTAAAAAACAAAACAATCAAATATGTGGCGATGGAAGGAGAACTGACTCTGGGTGGTGAACACACAATGGGATTTATAAATGATGTAATACAGAATTGTACACCTGAAATCTATGTAATTTTACTAACAATTGTCACCCCAATAAATTAAAAACAAAACAAAACAAAACAAACAAACAAACAAAAACCAAAAAACCCTCCTCTGTACTTCTGTTCCTCATCTATAAAACAGGGAGAGTATTTTCCACCTTATCAAGTTGTGAAGGTGTCATCCAGGTCATGATTTCAAGGCTGAGAAAGAACAAGCACAGTGGGACCTGCAGGACAGTTCCTCGCTAAGAGAGGTAGATTGGGCTGGAGTGTGGGAGATGAGAAGGGAGGCAGGTAAATTCAGGAGCAGAATTTCAGATGAGGGAAGGGTGAGGTGGACAATCTGAGAAGAGCCAAATGTGTAGCTGGGAAAACAACAACGTATAGCACATTCATATGGGCTACACATGCTTCAGTAGATGAGCTAGTAGATGTAACTAGAGAAACAAGGAAAGAATGGGATACAGTATTGCTGGGACCGGCACAGTGTTTCTAAAGGATTGTCAGCAGACTCTAGGTGGTTGGGAGAATTAAATGAGATAATGTGAAGGAACCTGACCTGCGGCTTTATAGTAGATTTCCAATTCTTCCTTCTATTTTTGTCTTCCCTTCACGTAACCATGAAATAGAATCAACTGCCCCTAAGACTGCTAAAAATCCATCTGACCCAACAGTAGTGTTTTCAAACGATGAGTCATTAAGTCAGCAATATTTCTAAAGGGGGCTACTCTAAATCCAAACATCCAAGTCCCTTCTATTCCAAATGAGTTGATGTTCATTTGTGCACATTTTGAATTTTTTAAGCAATCTCATCCATAATGATTTATTCAAGGAAAAAAATCAAAGTTCAGTTAACTTTTTTGACTCAGGGAGTGTAAATGATTTTAAATCCCGACCACATTTTCTGAAGCTCATCTTACATCACAAACAAACAGAATTAAGTTGTACGGTTGAAGTTGACACAAACAGTATTTTTTGCCCTATTTTTAACTTAATGCAATCATTCATATCAATGTCATATGATGTTGGACAACTAAATTCCCGAACTCATCCTAGAAAAGGTACTACGTACCTCATTGCTGAATATCACTACAGTCACCTTCGAAGTCCTCCCCTTGGGAAGCTATGCACTGACACCAGCGCCTAGTCCACCCTTCAAAGCAATGTTGGAACTCTTTTTCTGGAATGGCCATCAGAGCTGTCGTCATATTACTCTTGATGTCCTGAATGTCATCAAATGTCTTCCTTTCAACATTTCCTTTATCTTCGGGTAAAGAAAGAAGTCATTGGGGACCAGATCAGGTGATTAGGGAGGGTGTTCCAATACAGTTATTTGTTTACTGGCTAAAAACTCCCTCACAGACGGTGCCCTGTGAGCTGGTGCATTGTTGTGATGCAAGAGCCATGAATTGTTGGTGAAAAGTTCAGGTCATCTAACTTTGTCATGCAGCCTTTTCAGCACTTCCAAATAGTAAACTTGGTTAACTGTCCAGTTGGTATAAATGTATAATGAATAATCCCTCTAATGTCAAAAAAGGTTTGCAACATTTGTGCAACAAGTTTGCGAACTTAATTGTCAGACCTCATACAATAGGCCTTCTGCCATTGATTTATTCCTGTCTTCCTCTAGCACTGAAAACTACTCAAGATCACAGAGTTTTCCTCTTAGAAGGTAGCATCATGTTTCCTTTATTTAATCACCAATAAATGGTTCTCATGTGGATGAATCTCTTCTGTTGCTCTAGGCAAAGGGAAACCTATGGGGCAGCTCTACTGTGTCACTGCAAAGGGCTTCAGAACGCCTGTAGGTGGCCCCAAGAGAAGCCTAAGACAGGAAAGGTGGGAAATGACCAGCTATTCATGACATGAACTCCGTTCTTTCCAAACCCAATGCACACATCTAAGGCATTAGAGATGGACAACTCTGGGTCCCAAGGCCATTCTGAAACATACCAGCAACTTACTTCACTTAGCTAGTTTTCTCATTTGTGACAGAGAGATAATAATGATAATTGTATAGAATTTTATAAGGATTAATTAAGACAGCACATAAAAGTGTCCGTCACATAACAGTCACCTTAAAACTAGTGAGTGCAGACATAACAGCTAATATTTATGAAGCATTTAATATACTCCAGGCACAGCAGTAAGTACTTTACGGGTACTATCCTTTCTGTTCCTCTTAACAACCCTAAGAACTTGGTATTATTGCACTCATTTTATTGATGAGGAGACGGAAGTGTAGAGCTTACATGTCTTGTTCCGGGTCCCACAGATGGTAAGTGGTAAACAGAGGCTGCAAATTCCAGTTTGCATAAGTCCACTCCATTTTAGTTACCTATATCAGAAGTAAACCCATGGGAAACATGAGACTTATAAATGGTTTGGAGCTTCACAGAGAAAGCTGCCATATGATTATTATTAATAAAGCAGTAAATATTTTTATATATGAGCAAAGTGACATTAATGTGACTTATGAAAGCCATTGGGGTTTATCAGAATCTATTTTTCTGGAACCTATTAATTCCAATTTTAGTAAGCTCTAAGTATTAAAATAAGGTCATGTGGGTACAGTGGACTCCATCCAGAAAGGCAGAGGTGGCTTAGAGAGCAGGTAATAAACCTGGGGCAAATGCCAGGACACAGTTGGGGCTGTAATCTCTATTTGGATTTATTAACCATTGGATTATTTGGATTATTAACCCATTGACTATCATCCAAAACCATGTAATACTTGCATGCAACATGAGAATTCAATCTCCGACTAGCTTTTGAGACGTTATTGTCAAGTTGTTTCTAGAGAAATTATACTTAATTATAAGAGTAATGTGATGGGTGTTTTTTGGTGTATTTTTTAAAGGAAAAACCATCCAAGCTAACTGAATGCAGCCTGTTACTATTGCAAACCAAGAGGGAGACATCATAGCAAATAGAAAAGGGAAAACTTTCTATGAAAAATGTGACGTTTAATGAGATGAAAGTGGAATGAATGTGATAAAAGGCAGCCCAAGCTAAGGGACTGGGAAAGAGAGTGTTTCTTTTTTCTGGGTGTTTGAAGGCGTTAAGTAGTATTATCATTAATTGTGTTCCTGTAATGTACTGGCTACTGGGGCCTGATGTCCACTCTAGGCAGCATCTCGCTCTAGAGTAATTGAAAGATAATAAGAGGAAAATGAGTAATGAATCCTTTTTATTGTGCACCATAAATGGCCTCCATTGAGGCAGTCTGTGTTTAGACTGGTAATAAAAATGAGTGATGAAGGCAGGCGTTTAACATGGGAATTGATTCAAGCAAGGAACATATTTTCTATTTAAAAAGAAAAAAAAAAGAAACTCACAAATAATTTAGGTTATGGAGAAATTCCTTGCTTGGAAACTTTCTGCAACTACCATCGAGTTTTTATAAGCCTTGGCAAGGTGTGTGTGTGTGTATGTGTTTTACTTTTTGTGGCTTGAAACATTGGCAAGCACTATACGAGTAGCTGGGGAATACAGGACTTTGTTAATATGTCAGTATGTAGAGCTTTGCCTCTCCATTGGATAAACACAGGAGCTTTAGGAAGAATGACATTCATAAAACATGTGGCACTTTTTAGGTATCAAGTACACTGCTAATGTGGGTATCTGTTATTCAGATATTCACACTGTAGCCTTCTGCGGACCCTGAAATCATGAATCCAAAAATTTGTCAGCTCTTCCTTCTTGTTTGCACTCCCCCAAAAGAAAATAAGTCTGATCCACTATGCTCTTACCATCGTGGTGTATGTAAGTACTGGTATCTGAACATTGGAATATCTCATTTTTGGAGAACTTATGTGTTTGGCACCCGGAACACAATCCTTACAGTTGCCCAGCAAGGTGGAGACATCTATGCTCATTTGGGGAATCAGAAAATTAAAGCTCAGTGAAGTGCAATGACTTGCCCACTAACAGGTGACAGAGCCTGGACTTTCAAGCCCAGCGGGATGGACCCAGCGGCCCGTGTTCTTCCCACGGGGCTGCACTGCCTGTCAGAGCGGTGTGCTGCCCGACCTAGGATAGCACATGGCGGTTGCCTAAGTCAAAACACCCACAGGAACAGTCAAGAATCGCTCCTAGACACACGAGCTGTGCCACTATCTAAGCAACAGCTGGAAGTGGAGATGACTATACTTACATGGGCGCACCATGCTGGGTCTTCTTTACCTTTTGAGGTATGCAGACCTTCGCTCTCTCCTCAAAAGCAAGGTCCCAGGCTTTTGCAGGGGAAAAGCACCCCCAGCAATTATAGAGGAAACTGTGACTAGAAAGACAAGGGAGAATTAGTGGATGAAATTAGGATGGAGACTGGGAACAGGCAACTGTAGGGTCCCTTCGTCCAGGCCCTGTGCTGTGACGCTGTCCCTCAGGGTTCCCTGTGTCACTTACAAAGCTTTCAGGCCATCGAGACAAGCTGCATTTCCCCATTGGTCTCTATCACAGAAAATCTGGGGTGACGGCATGGAAGAAAACTGGCTCTCCTGCCATTCCCATGCTGCTCCCACCTTCAGACCATGTACGCCGTCCCCCCAGACCACTTGTGCTTCTGGGATACTTACCAACACAAAGAGACAGACAGGATTGCTGTAGGATGGTCCATTCAAGGTTGGGGACCAGAAGGAGTAGCTCATTACACCTAGTAGTAAAAAAAAAAAATGAATTTCCCCTTAAAAGTAACAATGGAAACAAAACAAAAAGGAAAAACCTCACTGTTTCACGTATCTGAGCACTTTAGTGTGGTAGAACCCAAAGGATCCTCAAGTCAGGCAAACATCTATAAACCAAGTATGGCTCCCTTGTATTCTGAAAATGCCACTTTCTCCAGGAATCCCTGTAACGTGTAAATTATTACTATGCCATAAACTAGAAATCAAACTGTCCACCACACCCAAGCAGTAAGCCTGCAAGGAGATTGATCGAGAAGAATTACAGTGGGACTTTAAGAAGCAGCGGTGTGACACACAAACACTTGACCTGGCCCCGGCTGGCTAACTAACAGTCAAAAGGATAGCCTGGGGACACCGCTTTCCATTGGTACTAAGTATAGTTGGTGCCACATATGTGGGGACCGCCCCACATTGGAGCTGGTTGAATCCGTGCCTGGCTTCAAGTGAGTTTTGTATTACCATCCAGTTTTGCTCACCAGTCTCCATGCCCAGGTACTGACAGGAGCTCCATTTACTCAGCTCTCTCAAAGAAACATATACGAAGTTCGGACCATTAAGTTCGCGAACTCATCGTAGAAAAAGTGCTACATGCCTCTTTGCTGAATATCACTACGGTCACCTTCCCCCCTTGGGAAGCTGTGCACTGACGCCAGCACCTAGTCCACCCTTCAAAGCAATTTTGGAACTCTTTTTCCAGAATGGCTATCAGAGCTATTGTCGTATTACCTTTGATATCCTGAATGTCATCAATATTTCCTTCATCTTTAGATAAAGAAAGAAGTCACCGGGGGCCAGATCAGGTGAGTAGGGAGGGTGTTCCAATACAGTTATTTGTTTACTGGCTAAAAACTCCCTCATAGACAGTGCCGTGTGAGCTGGCGCATTGTCGTATTGCAAAGGCCACGAATTGTGGGCGAAAAGTTCAGGTCATCTAACTTTTTCATGCAGCCTTTTCAGCACTTCCAAATAGTAAACTTTTGCCCAGTTGGTACAAATTCATAATGAATAATCCCTCTGATATCAAAAAAGGTTTGCAACATCGTTGCAACAAGTTCATGAACTGAATTGTGGGACCTGATATTTGGTTTTGCACACACGTGTTTTGCTTCCCTCTGCGGTGTTCTTCCCAGGGAAACTTTACAGTCTGCAGCCCTGGGGGCCGCACCTGGACTTAGGAGGTGATGAAGGAGAGGTTGTGGGGAGCTGGAAGGTGACAGCTGAGGGTAGCCAGTGATGGGGAGCCCAGCCTGAGAGTCAAAACTTGTCCTGGGAAATTCAACAAGTCAAAACAGTGTGGATCAGACTGAGCAGGAGTTCAGTGCCTCTGTGCACCACAGGGGAAATATTTGGGGCCGAACTGTGTACTCTCACAGTAAAGCGTAAATCACGCCGTGTAGACAGACAGTGACTCTGCTGTGCGGCCATCCACACCCCGGGAGCGTTCCACGGCTTCTCCGTCCATCATTTATTTTCCCTACGAAGCCTAAGGGAGAATTCAGTATTAAAATAGCCTGTTCAAAAAACAAGTCAAATGACTTCTAAGTAAGATGAATGAAATTATTTGCAACTATACCAGCAACTGAAAAATATAACTTGGGCAGAATCCCCCAACTATTTGCAAATTCAGCAATCTATAGACTCGGTCCAGCTTGCAACCCTTCAGCTGGTCCTCCCCCATGGTTGTAAAAAGAAGAGGGAGGAAACTGGAGTCCACAATTTGAGGACCTCTCTGTCCCAGAAAAAGGATCATTTAAAAATATATATTTTATAAGTGATTACACAGCTCTGTTACCTAGAATGTAAAATTGTTTCATTCCTATCCTTACTCTTTAAATGTTATACTCATAACTTGCACTGGATCTCTCTTTTTATGCTCCTTGAATTCTTACTTTTATTGTGTCTCCTTGTTCTGTTTCTCAATAAAACATTTCATAACATTGGAGTGGGTTATGGAGGAACTCATGTTATAACAAGAGCCAGCATTTCCTTGCAATTCCATGTCCATTTTTAAGTAGGCAGGAGCAAGTGGCAGAAGCCATGTTTTAGACTCTGGACTGTAAAGCAGTGGTCTCCAAAATTTCTTATTGCATCATATTTCTACTTGTAAAAAAGTAAGTAAAAAATAATTGAACCTAAACACTTTATTAAAATGCAAAACTATAAATTTATAGAATATGACCATGCACTAATATATTACTACTAGTAATATATTGCTACTAATAATTTAATAATAGGTTAGTATTTACTAATATAGTAGATACAGTATAAAAGGGAGAGAAGAATTTAAAGGGCGAAAGAAAAATAAACTTAATTAGAAGTTCTCAATTTTCTTTCCACACACCATGAAATTATCTCCAACACCCCATTTTTGGAAACCATTGACCTAGTAAAGAGGAAAGAAGATTTAATAAAAACACTGGCCATGAAAGGAGCAGCTTTTTTCGACTGTATTCATTGCAAATAAATAAAGAATTCAAGGAAACAGAACCGCTCCCTAAGAAGCCAGCTGCAGCATTACTACCCTAAAATACATTTAACCCTGCAATGTTACTACAAGTTCATTCTCTCTGGTGGAGAAAATGCCTTGGTTTACACAGGTTTTGTCCTCAGTGGCTTCTCTCTAGGATGGGGATGGAGCGCAGGCTCAGCCCCCACCAGTCACGGTTGCTTTACATCAGCCGTTTCTAAGGAGATTCTGCCTGTGCTTAAATGCAGAATGTCATCCCTCCCTTTCCCCCGATTTGTCTCTGCCTAATTGAATTCCCCTTGGCTCTGTTCCAGCACAGTCCTGGTTCACCTACTGATAAATAGTTTTTCATTTTCTCGTCTTAGAGCTAAACGAATCCCTGGAACGAACCACTGTTCATCTTAACAGTGTCCCCAGCGCAGAGACCAGTGCATCAGGCAATCGATGTGGTTTTGCAGCAAATTGGCAGTTATTTGCTGGAACATCAGAAACTCAGATATGGAATAGCTCTTCCCCAGAGTCACTGAAGAACCTTCCTTGAACGTTTAAGGAAATGAACTTGGGCTTTATCCTGTCTTCTTGCTATAGTTCAGGTTCTAAATCATGACCTGAGTGAACTCATCTGGTAAATATTCATTCACCTAGATGAATGATATAAAATATAGCCCAAAATAAGTATATACGTCTATCTATCCATAGATAACACAGGAATCCAGAAACATGTGTTTAACGCATGTCTTTAAGCCTATATATCCCAGGAATCAAAGTGACTAAAGTTTAGAGAGCCAAGATTTCTGCGGATAATCAAAATCCAGCCTCAGATTTGTAGGAGCAAAGTCTACAAACTAGGTTGGGCCTCCCTCTCTGGGGAAGTGAATTAGCATGAGACTTGTTACACAAAAAGATAAATTTTAGGAAGCATAAATGTGGAATGTGCAGCTTGCAGTTTTTGTTTTGGGTTGTTTGTTTTATTTTTAATTGTATAATTTTAGAGGGGTAAGCAAGCTTAGCCATCAGCCAACATTCCACAAAGGAAGCTCAGATAGGAAAAGAACTCAAAAAAGGTTAAACGCTAGTTTGTAGCAAAGCAAAGACCACACAACCCAGACTCTGAGTCCCAGATCAGTGTTCCTTGCTCCCCAAAATGCTGTTACGGTTCATACAAGACACAAGATCCTTTTTCCTTCTGGAATAACAGCTCAGCCCCTCCCAAAAGCAAAAAGGTCATTGTGTTTTTTTCCAAGGCCTTTATGACTAATAGCTCTCACTTTTGATCAGCAAAGTAAGTCAATACCTGGACAACAGAAGGAGTTTTGCTAAATGCATCAGCATTTTGAGGTTTTCAGTGGATTCTGCACACTTGCCTATCTCACACATAATGCCCATAAATTCAGTTTCATTTACTTGTTCATTCACATGTTGGCTATCTATCCTATGCAAAAAACTCCGTGAGGGGCTCTGAGTATTCAAAAGAGAACATGGCATGGTCTTTGACAGACCACCAACATAAGTCCATTAGTAATTAAACATTGCTAAATGCTCTATTTCACAGCATAGTAATAACTAATTTCTGTTATTTTCTAAAAATAACATGGCTCTTGATTTATAAAATGCCACATAATAATACGGTTTAAAACGAAAACCAAACCCCCTTCCATTCCAGACTCCTAGCTCCACTCTTCACCAGTTCTTTGTATACCTCTGGACATTGTCCTGTAGACACACACCCATAGCGCTCTATTTTTTATACAAATGAGGACATTTAAATCATTATTCTCTATCCTGGTTTTTATGCTTGGCAATGTACCTTGGCAATCTCCTATATCAGCATACACAGCTCTATTACTTTCCTTCAAACATGGCGTACCCCATTGAGATGACATACTATAAATTACTAACCAGCCCCCTATTATGGATACTAAAGCTATTTTCAGTTTTTTGTTTGTTTATTTGTTTTTTCGTATTTTATTTTATTTTTTTAATAATTGGGGTGACAATTGTTAGTAAAAATACATAGATTTCAGGTGTACAATTCTGTATTACATCATCTATAAATCCCATTGTGTGCTCACCACCCAGAGTCAGTTCTCCTTCCATCACCATATATTTGATCCCCCTTACCCTCAACTCCCACCCCCCACCCCCTACCCTCTGGTAACCACTAAATATTTTCAGTTTTCACTCTTACAAATAAAGAAGCAATGGTAACACTCTGCATACATCCTTGCATGCATTTTCCGCGTATTTGTAGAATAAATTCCTAGAATTGAACTTGCTGGGTCAAAGGGTATATTAATTTTCTAATTTTGTTAGATATCACCAAGTAACACTCTATGATAACATGAGACAAACACATGTAAGGATGCTGTGTTGGTTTACACCCCATCCACAGTGTGTATGAGGGCTGGTTTCCCAGACCCTTGCTAGTACCCAGCTTTGTCAAGGTCATAGGCTAAGAGTGTGTCAGTCCAATTTGTAGTTCTTAGTTCTAAGTGATGTTTCCATGTTCTAACTGATGTTCTAAGTGAGTGTGAGCGTCTGCTCATGTCGATACTCTATTTATGATTATTTTTATGTTAACTACCTGCCTTTTCCATTTTTATTTTTTAGTATTTATTTATAAAAAATCTCGTAATAATCTTTGTCCTAAAGTGTTGCAAAGATTTCTCAGTTTGTCATCTCTCTTTAGTATATTCTACTATAATAGAGTCAAAGAGGTATATAGATCGATATATCTCTATTCATGTATATATAGCTTATATATATGAGAGAGAGAGTGAGAGAGAGAAAGAGATTAAATCATTTTCCTTATGACTTCTGGGATTCTGAGGTTGGGGTCTTGCTGTGAAAGGACTTTCTTCCCATTCAAATCATAAAATAAATTAGCCCATGTTTTCTTCTGATGATTTGAAGGTTTTATTTTTTAAAAATTCAAATGTTTGATTCTGACTTCCACTTTAGGTTAGAATGTAGAAGAATACAGAAGAACTTGTTCACATGGTAACACCAAGAAAAACACAGACATACAAAAAATCACACTTTCCCAAGGGACTAGCAATGAAAGGGACAAAGGAGGGATTAATGAACTGAATTTTAGAGAAACGAGCCCTTCACTGACCAAGGGAGAATTAGGACAGCCTCTACTCCCAGGAAGAGCTTCTGGCCTAAGTATGGCTGGGCTATCCTAGAGAGACTACAGGGAGTAGAAGAAATATGCTGAGCTTCAGGTGGCAGAGGAGGCTGGAGAGGTGAACAGGCATAAGGAAGTATCTGCACTGCAAAAATAAATTGGCCCAACAACTCTCACATTTCCATCCTTACCCTCAAACTTTGACAAAAACTAATTAGTAGAGAAAAGGCTAAAATGCAGACCAAAATCCCGAAGACCCCTGCATTCCCACAGGGCTTGAATTGGGCTCTGCTGTGTTAAGTCCAAAGTAAATGAAACATATTTAAAATGAAAGCCCATCAGTTCAAATATTGATTATTTCAAAAGGACGGCATTAGTGGGGGAGTTCGAAGGTAAGCACATGTCATCTCAATCTAATTAAATCTTCAGCCCAGACCTATGTCAATTTGATTTGGAAGGAATCTGAATAATCAGCCCTTCACCCTGTCAGACAGAAGGAAAGAGCCTGCATTCTCTGAGAAACAAAATCAAAACCTTATTATACTTCAGTCGTCACTGTCTTTGTATACACATACCTTAGGTACAATAAAAAAAATTATGAGTCATGCAAAGATGCAAGAGTCACTGACCAATAATCAAGAGAAAACATAGTCAATAAATGCAGACCTGCAGCTAACCCCACTTATTGGAACTGGCATCAAGAATTTAAAAACAATTATTAGAAATATTTTTAAGAATTTACAAAAGGTGAATGTAATGGGTAAGAGATGTGGTATTTCAGGAGAGAAAAGAGAACTCTAAAAAAGGACAAAATGGAAATTCTAGGACTATAAAACGCAATGCCTGAAATTTAAAAAAAAAATAGTTATCTAGATGACATTAACAGCAGTTTGAATCTTCAAAAGAAAACATTAGTGAACTTGAGCACAGGTTGATAGAAATTATGAAGCTGAGTCCGAGATTGAAAAACGATTTTTGGAAAATGAAGTGTCAGCAGTAAGAATGATTGACTTCTCATCAGAAACAATGCAAGCCAGACGATAATGAAATGGTAACAACGTGCTGGGGGGAAAAATATGCACCGTCAATCTAGAATTCTGTATATATTTGGGAAACTATCTTTCAGAGGCAGCAGATGGACAAACCAGATTTAAAAGAAACAAAGTCACAAGTGTGGCAACCATGAGGCGGGAGTGACAGATGTCCAATTCTGAGGGCACAAAAAGATGTCTGGTCCCCAGCGTTCTTGTCGTTGCTAATGATGGTGCTGTGTCCTAACTGATAAGAAACTATTGTTCTTTTTTCTCTTGAGTAGTGTCTGTAAAGTCACTGATGCGTTTTCCTGATTCTTATGGGTTTTTTTCTTTCTTTTTAAATGACAAGTAATCATCTGAAGTAAGAGAAAGTCTCTTCCTTGCAACCTGAAAGAGGCAAATTGATATAGTAATCCCTCAAGATGAGATGGCTTGTCATCTAAGTTTTTGGTACATTTCACAAACATTGTATATTAAAGCACAGAGAAGAAGCCAGCATGTCGGAGGAAAAGAGCACAGGACTGCTTTCCAGGGCACCAGACTCCCTCTAGGTAACCGCTACCTTGTTATTATCCACATGAGGACTAAATAGCTTCCAATTAAAATTATGTAAATTTTCACAAACTCTTTTCAGAGAGAATGCAAAGAGAGAATAAAAACTACCCATTGATTTACAAAAAAAATCAAAGAGAACAGATTGTTGGCTTTGATGAGACAGTCCAAATTTTTAATGAAGAATGCAGACAAGTGTCTGGGGGAAAGTCTACAGATAGCTCTCAGGAGAGCCAGTAAAGAACTTTTCACTGATTTGTGCAGTCCAAGCCAAAATGAGTTTATGAGCGCCTTTTCTAAATTACCATAATTATAATAAACTGTCCCCTGGTAGTGTCATTTAGCAGCGTGTTTTATGTGTAGCTCATATTCAACAAATAGGAGTTTAGCTATTACTCGGAGTACACGTATTGCAGGAAACATTACCCACCATCCTTACACAGTAGTGGGATATCACCAGCTATTTGAAGGGCATTGTTTTTTGTTTTGGGGGGTTTTTTATTTGTTTTTTTGTTTTGTAATGTTGTTTGGACTCCACCCTCTGCTAAGAGGTGATCCAAATTGGGCACCCTTCTGATGGTTCTCAAACCTTCATCTTACATCCACTTGAAAGGGCTCCTTGGTAGTAACTTAACAAAGGAGTTAGCAGAATTAATAAAACTTGGTATTCACCAACTACCCTCAGCAGTTTCTAGAGTTTACCAAAGACTCTTGTTCAGAATTCCTCTAAATAGCTTGACCTCTCTTTTAATGCTTGTAATGCTGCAAAGCCTCCCTAAGGGGATTTTGTTGTGAGTGCATTACCACTCTAGATGTGTCATTGTATCCGGAAAGTTTTGGCAACAAATTACAGAAAGCTGACTCAAATGGCCTAACCAGTAAGGATGGTTATTATTAGCTCCTCCCCTTTCTACGGAAGTTTTGTCCCCAGGTTAGCATCTCTCAGGGTTCCAATTCCAGGCATTGCGTTCTGACACAGCAGTGTTCAGAAGAGCTTTTGTCACTGGCCAGTGCCTAACCCAACCACCAGCAAGGAGAATTGAACTGAATGTAGACAAACCAGAATCTACCTTTATAAAAAGCTGAAGCTAAGAATGGGCCAGCCTCTCCTAACACACTTGGCTGCATAGAGGAGAATATATTTCTTGACAAATCCTGGGCTCTGTCAGGAAGGATGAAGGGTGAGTGGCCGTTAGGTGACTGAGGGAACTCTGCCCAAGTTATATTTTTCAGTTGCTGGTGGTGTTGCTTTTAACCACAAATTACAGTTTCTTTAGTTTCATTATTATTCATTTCATTTGTGGTGGATTGTTTTGCTAAGCTGACAACGTGTAGCGATGCATATCTTCTCTTCATCAACAATGTTTTAGACTGCCATTTTCCCCACAGCTAAATTTAAAAACATATGAACATTGGGAACCATGAATGTAAATGGTTCACATCCCATTGACAGAGCAGATAATTCCACAATCCTTATCACCATCACCAATACCCCCAACCTGCTTCTCCAGTGACCATTGTGTTACCAGAATTTTTTCCTATAAAAAGAGGAAAAAGGAAAAGTGAATTATGTGGGCTCAGGGTGTATGTGATTTTGCTTAAGTGGGCTCTGCTCAGAAAGATCTGAGACTGTGCTTTAGATAGGAATTCCCTGTTAGCTTTTCTCCATTCCACTTTGCCACGATGCAGAAAGGAGTTAGAGCCTGTTTCTTAGTATCACGTGTGCTTACCTCCATTTTAGGGCGTACAGACACAGCTTCTCACTGGGCTCTTCTATCTGAAATTGGCAGACACAGATCACTTTATTTGCTTGACCATCTCTACTTCTTTTATAAAGTGAAAAAAAAATCAAGTCTCAGGAACTAAAACTACAACTATTCTGGCTGGAGTAATTCCAAGTTAATTACTACTATCATTAGGCATTACATTAAAATATTGGCACTTAAACTGTACATGCTACAAAGTTTAGGCCCTCATCACGTCTTGCTTAGATTATTCCAATTGCTTCCTAGTTGAGCTCTGTGACTCCACCAATCCATCCTGCACGCTATTCCAGAGGGATCTTTCAAACATACAAACCATGTCATGTCCTTTTTCTGCCTAAAATTTTTAAAATGATTTTCACAAGTGTCTTAGTCCATTTGGGTTGCCATAACAGAAAACCCTGGGCTGGGTGGCTTATAACAACAGACGTTGATTTCTCACAGTCCTGGAAGCTGATATCTATGACCAAGGCACCAGCAGATTGGGTGTCTGGTGAGAGCCCTGCTGCCTGGTTCATAAATGGCTGTTTTCTTGCTGTGTCCTCAGTGGAGGAACGGGTGAGGAGCTCTTGGGGGTCTCTTTTATCAGGGCACAAATCCTATTCATGAGGGCTCACCCTCATGCTCCAATCAGCTCCGTAAGGCCCCACCTCCTAACACCACCAAATTGGGGGTTAGGGTTTCAACATAGGAAATTAAGGGAGGTGGATGGGTAAGAAACACAAACATTCAGTCCGTAAGAAAAGATAAATGGGGCACACATGACCATTCATGTAGTGGCCTCTGCTTATCTTTCCAACCTCATCTCTTGCCCCATTCCCCATTCTAGCAAAATTCCACGGGGTACTGAAGTCTGACAGCACCATTCTTGCAGTGTCTGAAACATACCATGTGCTTCCAGCCTTTATACATGCTGCCCCCCTCTGCCTGGAATGCTCTTTTTACCTTATCTTCTGTTACATTCCCATTTATCCTTCAAAATTCAATCCAAACATCATATCCTCTGCCTTGACTAGGAAAAGTAGATTACCTATCTTCAATGCAGTATTAGTAGTGTTTAAGACTTTGGACTTCAAGCCAAACTATCCAGATTCAAAGTCACGTTTCACCACTTACTTACTGGCTGTGTGGGCTTGTCGTGCACTGTGTGGGATTTGAGATTTTATCCCACTCACAGGCTGTTAGGCTTTCCCATTAGAGCTTCATACAGGCTGGTAGAAGACATGAGCCTCCTGGCCAGACACAAGGGACTTTGTTATGACAAAAGCAGTAGAGTGAGCTTTACGTTAGTTTGTGTTGGTTCCCTATGTCCCCAAGTCCCCTAAGGTAATTCAAAGGGCCCATTACGGATGCCTGCACATGCAATGGGTTGCCTTACAGGACAGGAACACTGAGATGGGGGAAATCACCACGTTTATAATATGTAGAATGAAAAGGCCTCTCTTTGTCCAGGGGTAGATATGACCTCATCAGTCAAGGCTACTCAGTGCAAACATTGCCCTGGGAAAGAACCCAGGTAAAGAGCAGTCGAAGCCTTGAGTTCTTGGCACACCAGCAAGTTCATCCAGGAATGCTCAGGATCCAGGTGGATGAGCTCTCCCAAAAGTCTTGGACACGTTATTTAACCTTTTTAGTGCCTTACTTTCCTTTATCTCTTAACATGGGAAAATAATGGTGTCTGCAGCATAGAGACATTGTAAGGGTTAAAAGAACTACTACATGCTCACCTCTTAGACCAGCTCCTAGGCCAGAATAAGTGATCAGTAAGTGCTAGTTGTTATTATTAATAGCCCTCCAATCTGCCCCTTTTCTCCAATCCACATATTTTATTTGCAGCTTTTATCACATCTCATAGTAAGTATTTATTGACACATTTTTCTTCTCTACTGGCTTAAGTGCTCCTTGGGGCACATCCATCTTTGGGTCTCAGATGCCAGTCGAGGGCAGGCAATTATTGTAGTTGTTGAATGGAGGAATAAATGAAGTAATTCTGTATATCGAACAGTGTGATCTCTGTAGAGTCCTCTCTCTGTTGAAGACTCCAAACTCTTCCATCCTTTAGGGTGGAAAGGTCGTTCTTTTTTATGTAGTGCTCTTTCTAACAGAATGACATGGAATGGCAATGGTGCCACCCTGACAAGAAGATTCAGGGGTTCTTCCAATAGATGGAAACCCATCTATTCTTACCTGCTTCCATTTCCGTGAAATGGGAATGATAATAGCGTCTACCTCATAGTGTTGTTGAGGGGATTAAATGGGTCAGTGTATGTAAAATGCTTAGGACGTCACTTAGCACATACTAAATATATGTTAGCTGTTTATTCCTCATTAGATCCCGTACCCTTTGAGTTATAGGAGATCATGGCTAGAGGCATTTCAGTCACTTGTGAAAAGACAAATTTAGTGTCCATTGTTATTGTTTTAATTCAGAACACAGTATATCTGGGGACAGGAGTCACATGGCTCCATCAACTGCTGCTCAGGAAATACTCCAGGTCAACGCATGGAAGCTGTTCTTATGGCACGAGGCCCAGTGGGCTTCCTCCGACCAGACAGACGCAGCCAAAAGCAGTGACCTGGCACCTATCACAGATTGTGGTCTATGACTACCACCCCATAAATCTCTGAAGAATGAATAAAGACAGGAATAAAGAGTAAAAAAATTTATTGAAACTGTTTATGGTCATTGTTTCACATACCTGATATGATAAGAAAGTCACCATCCAGTATTTTTCTCTGAAATCAACTGGACTCTAGATATGATGTCAAATCATTTTAGCCGACTTTCCTGAAGTTATGGTCCTTCGCCTGGCTCCTTGGACTGTGCAAACCTTGCTGAAAAAAAAGACTTCCCTGCCATTTGGCACCATGCACTGTTTTGTTAGCTAGAAAATGTAGCCTTTTAATCGGTGTGTGGATTACTAGTCTCTGGTGTATAATAAATAGCCGAAGCCTCTCTCACCCTCAAAACATCAGAACTGTGAAATGTGTACAGCCCTGTGGGTGACACCAAATTGACTCCACGTCTGTGCTTTCCTCGGTTTCACAAGAGGACCTGTGTTTCTTCTCCCACAGTGCACCTAGAGTGGGGTTTAACCCACGGCTGCTACCACCACCTCTGACCATTCGCTCACCTCTGACAACACAACTGCCTGGCTGGCCAGTGAGCCACAGAATGAACACACTTCTTGTCTGAGGGGAGAGCAAGATGATAAAAAGATGTGATGGACAGAAAGGGGAGTTGAACAAGTATAGAACATTCAAGAACGGACATTCTCGTCCCAGTTCTGATGATACTTGACGTTGACCTTGTTATGCCATTTCCCCGAAAATAAGACCTAGATGGACAATCAGCTCTAATGTGTCTTTTGGAGCAAAAATTAATATAAGACCCGGTTTTATATTATATTATATTATATTATATTATATTATGTTATGTTATGTTATGTCATATTATATTATATTATATTATATTATATTATATTATATTATATTATATTATATTATATTATATTATAAGACCGGGTCTTATATAAGATCGGGTCTTATAATAAAATAAGACTGGGTCTTAAATTAATTTTTGCTCCAAAAGACGCATTAGAGCTGATTGCCTGGCTAGCTCTTATTTTCGGGGAAACACAGTATGTTGTAGTAGTCGGGGCTCTCCAGAAAAACAGAACCAATAGGAAATAGATAGATAAATCTACATATATAGAGAGAGATTGATTATGAGAAATTGGCTTGTGTGGTTATGGGCCCTGGGAAGTCAATGATGGAGTTCCCGTCTGAGGCCAAAGGCTTGAGAACCAGTAACTGTCTATTGAAGCGCTGAGGGTGTAAGACCAGTCCAAGGGCCCAAGGACAGGAGCCCATGTCCCAGCTCAGCAGGTAGGCAGGAATCAAAGGGGGCAAATTGCCTTCTGCCACCTTTTTGGTTGGATAATGGATTGGATGAGACCTACCCACATTGGGGAGGGCAATCTTCTTTACTGAGTCCACCAATTCAAACGTTAATCTCATCCGGAAACACCCTCACAGACTCACCCAGAAACCATGTTTAATCTGGGCACCTCGTGGCCCAGTCAAGTTAACACGTAAAATTAACCATCATAGACATGTATAGTCTTTTATGTATATATTTCATATACGTGTATATATAGTATATATATACATATATATACCGGGGGTGCCAAAAAATGAATATACATGACTTGTATTCATCTTTTGTTATTGGTATATATTATTACAATTTTAATAGTTTTCTTCCTTTCTTAAAATATGTACACATTTTTTGGCACCCTCTGTATTTAGATACAAATATAATACATACATGTTAAAAATCATTTAAAAATAAATAACCAGCTACTTAGCTTAAGCAATCATACATTGTTGTAAGTATAAGAGACTCTATTATTTTTCAGGTCAGGAGTCTAATGTGTCCAAAATCACATCCTCGTCAAGAGCATGTCCAGATTAGCTCTTAAATGTTCTGACGGCATTCGAAACCACTAGCCACACTGGGGCATGGTTTCTCCTCTGTGCTCCTCAGGCTTAGCTAGTCCATGAAATCATTTGCATCTCAAATATCCTGTGCCAAGAACTCAAGCTCATTTAAAAAAAAAAAAAGTAGAGCATCCAATAAGTACCAGGTATGTAGAGAAGTCACACAAATTCAGAAAAGATGAGAAAATGCTGACCTATTCCCTTAGCCTTCCCTCTCTTGGGCACAGAGGAAATTGATATTTCCAAACTTCCTGTGCATGCAGTTAGGTGTGGACCACATGACTAAATTTTGGGAGATGGAACATGTGCGGATCTGACATCCTCCACCACCAACCTGGGCCAACCAACCTCTAGTGCGATGGTCCACAGCCTCTCTCTTCCCCGTCTACATGGCTCGAAGCAGAGGCTTTGAATTTGGGGCACTGCACAATGGATGGAGATAGGACTTGAGGAAAAGGTGCTGCCCTGCAAAGGCGTGTACATGAGCAAAAAGAAAAACTGTATTGTGAGAAGTCACTGTGATTTTAGAGCTGTTTGTCACAGAAGTTTGTCAGACCATCAGTTCCCCACCCACGTCCCCAAGTCACCCAGAGTCCCCGGCCACTTCAGTCTGGGATGTTCTCATGCAGGGACCGAGGTCTCTGTCTATTTCAGGGTTTCTTTGGCCATAGGGGATTACTTGTCCTGTATATGTATAGGGGGGTAATGCCTTCAGGAGGAACCCTCAACCAGTAAGGGGTGGAAGTTGGTGGAGAGATAGCTCAGCTTTTTGCCTTTTGGGGAGACAATTGTCGACTATGCTCTACATGCTCTCTCAGAGGTCTCACGCAGGACTGAGCCCCAGGTGTCCACAGTGACAACTTTCTCACTCTTGCAGACTTGACTGACTACCCTTCCTTTCCATCCTATATCCCGACTCTCTCTCCGTGCTTCTGCGATTGCTTCCCAAATAAATTACTTACACCCCAATCCTTGCCTCAGATCCCTACTTCAAGTGAGGCCAACCTGATACATGGCAACTAACATTGATTTCTTCCCTCATAAGAATATAATTGAATGCATAAAATGTTGCGTCTAATATTTTTAGGATTGTGAGTTCTAATTCTGTCTATGGTTCTAGTGCCTGAACCAGAAAATTAGGATAGTCTTACTTCCTAATACGTAAGGAAAATGACAAGGAATAATGAACAATCCTGAAGTTATTTGCAAATGTTAATTGGTATGTTTTTAAGTAACCAGCAGATACGCATAGTGTGTAAAGAGTGTTTTCTGGTTACAAAAGCAAAACGCACTTCGTACATAAAATTTGGAAAACACAGAAAAACTTAAAGATGAAAATAAAATGTCTCCATTATCCCATGGTCGCTTTTAAAATTTGGGTGTAAGTTTTTTGGTACTTTTTTCTTTACATGTATACATGTATTTTAACAAAATGGGATCACAATGCATAAATAGTTTTGTAATTTGCTTCTCTCATGTACTGAAAGCCAGATGTGTAGGCTCCCAGGGCAGCCCAGGTATATTTTAGGAAGGGAATGAACTCCATCAGTCTGTGGATACAAATGGATACACTTTGCCAGGGTGGTATTTGATTAGGCCATCCCAGGCCCATTTGACATAGTAAAATAAAAATATTCAAAGATCAGGAAGAATTCGAATGTACTTAGCACTATCCAGGAGATGGGTGATTTTCTTTTTTCCATTGTGTTATCTCTGAAGTGTCAAATAATGCTTGGCACAAGAAGCTTTCAATAAATATCTATTAAATAAAGAAATAAATAAACAAAGCATCTGACACCACCTTCCTGATTGGATCAGACCCACTGTGTAGCCGGTATGAGGCAACATTCAGTGTGGAATAATAAGGGCTTTATGAACAGCAGGCTTCCAATGACTGCGTATTTCATTTTATCTCTTCATTCTCTTATTCGTATGTCAGTCTTTGCTTGTATCAACACCCTGCTTTTCCATAACCACCTAATGCCACTGAGCAGGAGTGAGGCTTCCCATGGGCAGGACACAACTCATCCTGTTGGGAGAATGTTCTCTTTTCTACAATATCACATCCTGGTAAATCATTCATCCAACGTGACGTTTGTCACGAGAACGACTGAGAACGTTTTACATGCTGTAACCTGGAGGGTATCTCTGTTGCCAGTTTGCAATCTTCAATAACGTGGCTGCCTGCCTACAGTTCAACAGGAGCCAGGGACCCTTTGTCAAAGAGCTTATGGCCCAAAGTGTCACTGACATTTAATATCCTGAGATTATCAGAGGCACTGAAGACAGAGCCTCGGGCAGGCTCTGAGTTCCCACCCTCCTGTCCAGACAAGATCTTCATGGCTTATACTAACGTGCCTGCCTCTCGAGAGCTTTTAGAGCTTGAAGAGGTGTTGAGGTAGTTTTAGAGACTTAGCTCCATGAGCAGTGGCACTGTCGCTGTTCCGGTTATTGGTGATTTCAGATGTCACCTGGTGAAGTAACTTTGAAAACGTTGCTCTAAATGTTACTTTAGTTGCATTTGAACTTGAAGCACAGGTGGGTAAAGATCTTTGGAAAACAAGCTCCCGGGAACAGTATGCCACACCAGTGGTGCGTGTCAAACCCTTACCTCCCTCCCGGGCTGAGGGAGATACAGACCCAGAGGCTGGCTCAGCCTCTATTCCAGCCTTCCTGTGCTACATACAATGGGCCGTCCCATTTGGGGGGTGATAGCCGCCATTTCCTTCCCTGCATAAACTTCACAGTGGTAAGCCATAGGAACGGCAGAGGGGAACCATTAAGAAGCAAAATACATCAGTGCCTTGTCAAGAATATCATCCTCCTTACACTCACCTTCATATTTCCAAGTAGCCATCACAGAGCCTTGTATGTAGTGGACAGTCATTCAAAGTGAATTAAATTGAACCGAAGAGAATAAGCCATTGACTGATGGATCTTTGTGGTTGGCTTTTGACTGTTTCGGAATAAAGGCAGCCCACTTACTACAAGTCTGAAGAAAGAAAAGGAAATAGTAATTACTCTTCTAGCTAGCCTGGTCAGAAAATGAGATATGCTTAGTAATTAAACTCATGGAGCTAATCAGTATAGTCAGGTAGAATGTTCTATGTGGACGACTCCTTGGCAATAATTGGAATGCAAATGGTTTGAGTGAACACAAGCTGATACTGTAGGTGCAGGAGAAGTTCGCTGAGACACTTCCTGTGCTCACTGAGCAATGATTTCCCTCATTCATAAAGTAACATTTAAAGATTAGAAACGATCGGGGAAAAGTTGATCTTTTAATACTGCGTTTCATCAAAAATATTTTTACATTTACATCACAATTTGGGGGTAAATGGCTGACATAGGTGAAATACCAGAAGATTACAAGTGATCTCCAGCATAATAAAAAATGGAATAACATTTTAAAATTATTCGTGGTCTGCTCCTCTACAAAGAGTAATGGAGAAAAGTTCCCCTGAATATCTCATGAGAGAGTTTTAGGTGACAGTGACTGTCAGTGGTGGCAGGTGACAGGTGGTATATGAACACAGAGAACCCAGAACTGCCTCTGAATTCTGCGTGATGTTCCGAGATCCGGGCTGGCTTGCTCAGCTACGCGTCACTAAGATCCCAGTGAAGTTTTTATCTTCACAAAGGCAAGGCTAGCACTTTAAAATGAATAATGAACCCCTTTGCCTAAAACTTACCCGGGAGAAATACAGCACTATTTCCAAGTGCCCTCTATGTTTTGCATATCCTGGTATAAAGGTAAGAGAGGTGGTCTGGGAGAATAGGAGACCTGGGTGGATCCCTTGAAAAAGGCTTATTCAGCATCTATTAAGCTCCAGGCACTCCGGAAGCTCTGAGTCACAGAACTAAGGAAAGGGCTTATGGTTCAGAGCGAGACAAACGAGTAAATAACCCCAAAGCACCACTTGGCGGTAAGTCACAGGGAGAGGTAAGTATAGGGTGTTCTTCAAGCTTATGGGTTTGGGGCTTTTCACAGAAATTATTCCAAGAGAAGTGACCACCACACTAGGAAGGACAAAGAGAGTGTGGGGGTGAGTGTTGGCCATTTCGAATAGTTTCCAGGCAGAAAGTGCTATATACACAGAAGCCCAGAGGGGAGACTGGACATCCCCCCAACTCATGTGCAACTTTGGGTGCATTTTACCACACCCCCGGGCCTCAATTTTCTCATCTGTAAAATGAGTTAGATGGATAAGATGATCACTTGTAGATAGGAATTTACGAGAAATCCTAACACATATTCCTCATGCTCCTCCTTTTAATAACTAATTCATTAACTGGTCCTGCTCTCTGACATCCAATACAGGATCGTTTGCAGTGTTTACTTTAAAATTAAAATTAGGATTGACATAAGCGGTGGCTTGGTGGGAGGCACTGGGAATTAAGTACCTGTGTAAAACAATAAATAATTCTGGGGTTATTTATCAGAGTATAGAATATGGTGTTTATACAAGGAAATTACATTCCACAAACCTCGTTTAACTTTGTATGACCAGGGCATCTTGCCAGATAATCAGCCAAACGTTGGTAAAATGACTCTGGGAACAATGAATTCATTATACAGATTCCAGGGACATTCTAATACAAATTAGAAAATTTTATATAGTGGATTATCTGTTGGAGTGGGTTGCTTTACGCTTCAACACTTTGGAAGATACAGCCTTGATTGGGGGGGGGGGGGAAATCTCCTTGAAAATATATCAAAGAGGCAGCAAAAGGAGGTGAAAATTGCTGAAGTTAAGACCGTGTCGTGGGACTCCAGGTTGGGGAGAGTGGGGTACCTTTATCCCATTTCTTTCCATTATGCTTCTGTGTCTCATTTCCACTTCTATATCACCTCTTTCCATCCTTCATCACAAGCTTTTTCAGAAGTAGAGGCAACCAAAAAAGTGGAAAATGTGAAAAAAAGAGAATAGAGAGGGTGGATGACCAAACAGAAGTGTGTTGAGGAGAAGTGAGTGAAAAGGACAATTTAGAAAAGGCAGGAGGGAATCAGGACGGCCACTGAAATAGCAAAACGCTGAAAACGAGACTACAAATAATTTGGGGTTTGTGTTTTTTAAAGAGGTGTTGTTGCTTAAAAATAAAGCCAAATTGTGAATGCCAGTGCCAGGGATCAAGTCAATATGTTCCCAGAGGTGAGTTGTCCCAGGTGGCATCTGTATTCTTGGGCATCAGGTACCTTTACAGGAAGAGTACAGGCTGATCTCCTGGGTACAACCACGACTGAAAATCTTCAGGCTTCGCTCAGCGGCGTCCCTTGGGAAGTACACAGCTCTTCGTTCTTTCCCATGTATGAGAAATACATTTCTCTTTCTCCTGAGCTCTCTGGAGGAGAGAGGGTGGAGGGGATTTGCTGAGCCCAGACTATCCATCCAGAGTACAAACTTCACATTCCTGCTTCCTCAAACAACATTCTGAAGTCTTTATCAGAACCGTCCTCCGTTTTAATGGGAGTTAAACATTATTTCTTTTCCTCACTTAACCTTGACCTGCTGCAAACTTGTTCAGTAAAAGTGTCAAGTTTCAGTAAGTGAATGAAAAACACTTGAACCTCCTCGATGTACACTGAAGTGCTCTGTATGGCTTCCTGATCTTTATTTTGAAGGAGTTTCCTTGCCTGAAGCGCTTTATTGAGTACTCATGAAGGAGATAGAAAATACTATAAATTTAGAGCACATTATTCCCTGAGGATCAAATTCTTACCCTTGACCCCCTGCAAAGAAATTTCATAGATATGAATCATTCTCATTGTTATTCTATATGGCAAAAAGTATTCCAGGACAAGCTTATGCAATTGAATACCCTTTCATCTATGATTATTTGTCGCATGAATATATTTGGGTTTAGACTTTTTTCACCCAAGTCATTTTTACCATTTGCCCCATGTATGACTCCTATTTTCTCATCCAATATCAATATAGATTATAACAAAATAATTCAGACATTCAAAAAGTAGAGAGGAACATAATAAGCTCCTGTTAACTCACCACTACATTTAAAAACGGAAACATTTTACAAATACAGCTGAAGCTTCCTGCATTCCCCTTATATCCAACTTCACCCAAATACCACTCTCCTCGGTTTGGTGTTCATCATTCCCTTCACATTTTTGTATTTTTGTATACGGATACTTGTCAAATAAAAGTGAAACTGCTGTAGTAACAAAACTTCAAAATATAGCAGCTTAAATAAAATAGAAATGTAATTCCACTGCAAAAGGCCTTTAGATACCCTCCATTTCTTTTCTCGGTCTCCACTATTGCATTATTCTTGTCTGCATGGTGAAAGATGAACAGATTTCCTTCCTTATTTCCAAAGGACGCAGTAGTTTAGCTGGTTTCCTGTCCCCGTCCAGAATATCCACTGCTATTGGAGTTATTTTCTCCCCAGTTCAACCCCTTCGTACTTTGTTCTTTCTAGACAGCAATGCTGAGCCCCACCTCTTATTATTTTAAGCCTCTTCTGCTCATCTCTGTAGAGAAAGAGAAGTGAACAGCTGAAATAACAAATGTGGAACAGCTACAAAAGCTCCAAGGCCTCACAAAATTATTTAGGTTAATATTCATGGTTTTAGGAAACAAGAACGACTCTTTCCTTTCCCAAGGACCTTGTTCTATTTGTTATTTCACTTCTTAAAAAATCGTTTTTTTATTAGTTTCAGGTGTACGAAACAACATAATGATTGGACATTTACACCCCTCACAAAGTGGTGACCCCGACAAGTCTACTGCCCATTTGACACTGTACACAGCTGTTACAGAACCATTGACTGTATTCTCTATGTTGTGCTTTACATCCTGTGACTATATAAGTATATATTTAATTATAGTTGACGTTCAATATTATTTTATATTAGTTTCAGGTGTACAGCACAGTGGTTAGGCATTTGTATAATCTATGAAGTGATTCCCCCCGGATAAATCCAGTACCCGAATTTGCGTGTCATCCTTGCGCAGGGGCCACGTTAATCTTTTCTGTATCGTTCCAATTTTAGTATATGTGCTGCCAAAGCGAGCACCACTTTCTAAGAATTCTAGTTGTGAGCTGTTACACTGATTTCATAGCTCTACTATCGTCCAAATCCCACAGCTTGGAATTGCTGGTCCACCAGCTTCCGACTCTTTTAAATGACACCTGAAACTGTTCATGTCCTCCTAATTCCTTAATGCTCAAGGATTCATGTTGTTACTGAAACTCCCTCCACTGGACCTTTCCTCCAAGAACACACCCCTCCAGCTCTAGACTCGAAGTAACCCTTTGGCAGATAAGTAGGTGGGATGCAGAAGGCGTTTGGAGCATTCTTTCCACTCCTGTGGAGTAATTTACATCTCAAAAACACAGCAGACCACTTAATTCTCATGTGGGGGGCACTTTACCCCAAAGATGAAAAGTAATCCTACTGCAGCTCGTCATACCAACATTGGGAATCTGAATGATATCTGACTGATGGTGAGGAGAAAGTCTATGATCGTTGAACTACATCTTATCCTAGCCTTTGGGTGCCATGCTCCATCTGAAAGAATGAAGCAGTCCAGAAAAATGCACATTGGGGGCATATGTGAATGCCCCCAAAGCCAACCCATTCATTGCTCAGGACTCTGAAACAGACATGTGAGTCACTTGCCTGACCCTTGCTAAGCAGGTACGTACATCCTGGAAACATGACTTCAGGACTTAAGGTTGTCAAAGGCATCAGGGGTGTGGCCATGAACTGAAAGACTCGTGAGATGGCCGCATCCCCAAATCAAGCTTCAGATGAAACACTGTCCCTGTCATATTCCAGGCCACCCTCACGTTACAGAAAGTGACAAGCTGATCTTAAAATTCACATAGAACTACAAGGGGCCCAAAACAAGCGAGACAATCTTGAAAAAAGAACAAAGTGGAAGGACTCACACTTCACAGTTTCAGAACTTGCTACATGGCTAAGGTCATCAAGGAGGTGGGATATTGCCGTAAGGACAGACATATAGGTTAGTGAAAGAGAATTGAGAGTCCAAAACCAAGCCTTTGCATTAACGATCAACTGGTTTTCAATAAATGTGCCAAGATAATTCACCGGGGAAAGAATAGTCTTTTCAACAAGTGGTGCCGGGACAACTGGATATCCATGTGCAGAAGAATGAATTTGAATCTCTCCCTCCCACTATACATGCACATTAATTCAGAAGGCATCAAAGACCTAAGTGTAAGGGCTGAAACTATACAACTTAGAGGGAAACATAAGAATACATCTTCATGACCTAGGGTTAGGCAATGTCTTTTTGCCCCCAGGAAAAGCATGGTTGACCTTTAAAAAACCTGCCTCATACATCTCTAGAGACTGGTTCCACCGTCCACCCATTACTCACTCTTGTTTTAGGTAGAGATTCAGGTACCATCTTTGAAATGCAGCCAATGGTGCAGTGGAATGTGTGTCTGCTTAGATGGCACACACACACACACACACACACACACACACACACACACACACAGAAAAATTGTTCATTGCCACTCACAAAGCCTGGATCAGTCTCTTCAAAGTTTGGGCTCCTAGAAAAAAGTCCTACCCATGCTTTAGTTTAGGCAGGAAGATGCCCGTAGTCATCGGGAAAGCCAATTTCCCTGGGGAAGCCAGGAGAGGTAGGTAGTCAGGAGAGGTAGGTAGTCACGCTGATCTTGAAACCATTTTAAATATAGTCTGGAGTATTTTATCTCTCTATAAAGAGAAATGAAACTGGGTTTGAAGAACTACAAATGGCACAAATGTTCTGATCATCTCTTCAGAGACTCTGAAAGAGGAACAAGAGAGACACCTCTTCCCAGGGGAGGGTATGCAGCTGTGGGGGGGGAGGGGAAGAGTGCTGCAAACACGTCACATCCAGGCAGCATCTGCTGGGCTGTGAGTGCTGAAAAAGCCGGCTCTCTGGGTTTTTAAGCAGGTAACATGTTGTGGCAGCATTAGAACCTAGCGATCTCAACACATTCCTTGCTCTAGCATTTGCAGAAACAGACAACAATGTACTTTGTGGAAACAGGCAACAGGGCAACAACGCATTCTATTAAGAAGTTAACACGTTACCCTTGTTAACTCATTTCATCCTTAAATGCATTGACTCATTCAATCCTTTCAAATGGATCCTTATGAGATGAATCCATTTTGAAAAAAAAATGTAAATTGAGACACCCCCCTCAAAATTAACTGATGTACTCAATTCATAGAGCCTCCCACTAGGGTTTAGGGTCAGGCCATCTGATTCCAGAGCCTGGATGTTTCACCATCATTCTATTTTGCCAAACCGCCCAAATAAAACAAACTGCCAAATGAAATTGTCCATTCCTGGCTGTATTAGTTTCCTGCTGCTACTGTAACAAATTACCACAAATTTAGTGACTTAAAACAACACAGATTTAGTCTTATATTTTTGGAGACCAGATGTTAGAAATGGGTCTTATGGGCTAAAATGCAAGTGTGGACAGAACTGCGTTCTTTCTGGAGGCTCTGGGGGAGAGTCCTTCTTTTCCAGATTCTAGAAGCTACCTGTGTTCCTTGGCTTCTGTCCTTTCTCCGTCTTCAAAATACATCACTCCCTCCAACCTCTACTTTTATTGTCACATCTCCTCTCTCACCCTGAGCCTCCTGCCTTCCTTTTATAAGGAATCTCGTGATTAAATGGGACCTACTGCATGATCCAAGATAATCTTCTCATCTCAAGATCCTTAACTCAATCAATCTGGAAAAAGTCCCTTTGCCAGGTCAGGTAACCTTCCCAGGTTCCAGAGATTGGGATGTGACATCTCTGGGGGGCCATTATTCTATCGAACACAAATGGAAACTAATAAGCTCACAAATTTATCTGCATCCCATGGTTCTTTAAAGAGAAAAAGAACAATCATAGGCCAACAACTTTTAAAAATTTTTTAATGTTATTTGTAATTGTGGTGAAATACACATAACATAATCACCCTAACCATTTTTAAGTATATCGTTCAGTGGCATTAAGTATATTCACATTGTTGTGAATGATCCAATTTTTAAAACGGGCAAGGAAATTGAATAAACATTTCTCAAAAAATGATTTACAAATGCCCAAAAAGCAGATAACAAGATGCTCCACGCTAGTAGCCATTCGTGAAATGCAAATCAAACCCACCATGAGGTATCACTGCCATCCACAAGACTACAACCAAAGACACAGAAAGTAAGTGTTGGTGAAGCTATGGAGAAAGTGGAACCCTCAGACAGTGCTGGTGGGAATCTAAAATGATTCAGCTACTGTGTGACAGGGTTGGGCAGTTCCTCAAAGAGTTAAACCTAGAGTCGTCACATGACCTGCTCATTCCACTCCTAAGTACATACTCAAGAGAACTGAAAACATGTGTTCATACAAAACCTGGTCCATGAATGTTCCTAGCAGCACTATTCATAATAGGAAAAAAGTGGAGAGAACCCAAAGGTCCATCAACAGATGAACGGATAAACAAATGTGGTCTATTCATACAACAGAATGTTATTCACCCATAAATAGGAATGAAGTACTGATACACGCTACAACATGGATGAACTTTGCACACATCATGCTAAGTGAAAGAAGTCAGGCCCCAAAGGCCACGTATTGTATCCTATTTGTATGCCATGCCCAGAAGAGGCAAATCCATAGAGACAGAATGATTACTGGTGGCCAGGGGCTGGGGGAAGGGGGCAAATGGGGAGGGACTGCTCAATACTATAGAATTTCTTTTGGGGGTTGATGGAAATGTTCTGGAATTAGATAGTGGTGATGGTTACACAACTTCGTGAACATACTAAACCCCACTACGCAGTATGTTCTAAAATGGTTAAAACATGAAGTTTCTGTGAATTTTATTTCAATAAAATAAATGAAAGAAAGTAAATAAAAGAAACCTTGTGAAATATGTGGTTCTGGTCTGGTGGCAATCCTTGTCCCTTTTTTATTTGTCTTTTGGGGACAGCTCTTCTCAGTCTGCAAGAATGGACTGCCCCTTTCCTGGAGCCTGGTGGAGGATGCATTATCCAACAAATTTTTGCAGTTTTCCTTCTAGCACATAGTAGAATAAACAGTCTCACCGCTTTGACTTGCTTTGGCCAGTGAAATGTGAGTGGAAGTGGCACAAAGTTCCAGCCATGGAGCTTTAAGAGGTAATATGGGAAATCATACGGTTCTCAACTTTTTCTGTCTGACTTATTTCCCTTAGCATAATAATCTCAAGATCCATCCATGTGCAAATTGCGCAAATGGCACTATTTCATCTTTTCTTATGGCAGAATAGTATTCCATTGTGTATATATACCACATCTTCTTTATCCAGTCATCTATCGAAGGACACTTTGGTTGTTTTCATGTCTTGGCCACCATAAATAAAGCTGCAATAACATCAGAGCACATACTGTGTTTCCCTGAAAATAAGACCTAGCTGGACCATCAGCTCTAATGCGTCTTTTGGAGAAAAAATTAATACGTATAAGACACGGTATTATATTATGTTGTATTGTATTGTATTGTATTGTATTGTATTGTATTGTATTGTATTGTATTGTATTATACTATACCAGTCTTATATTATATTAAAATAAAACCGGATCTTATATTAATTTTTGCTCCAAAAGACTCATTAGAGCTGATGGTCCAGCTAGGTCCTATTTTCAGGGAAACATGGTATATATTTAAGGATAAATAATTTCAGATTTTTGGGGGGTATATACCCAGGAGAGGGATTGCTGGGTCATATGGCATCTGGGATATAAAACTAAAAGCAACAAAGGAACAAAACAAACAAACAAAGAAACAAAAACTCATAGACACAGACAATAGTTTAGTGGTTACCAGAGAGTAAGGGGGGTGAGGGGAGGGAGATGAGGGTTAGGGGTATCAAATATACGGTAATGGAAAGAGAACTGACTCTGGGTGGTGAACACACAATGTGATATATAGATGATGTATTACAGAATTGTACACTTGAAACCTATGTACCTTTACTAACTATTGTCACCCCAATAAACTTTAATTCTTAAAGAAAAGAGGTAATATGTGATTTCTCACATTGCCTCTGGCTTAGTGGAGGCCTGGATTCCTCAGCAGAGCACACTTAGCTAAACTGCGCTGGCCATGTGACCCTGAGTGAGAAAGAAACCTGCTGTTTATCATCTGGTCTGTGCTACCTAAGAAGGGCAGAGAGCGCAGATAACCTCAGGGCATTCTCCTGTATCCCAAAGGAGTTCATAATTAATTATAGCTGCCCATTCTTCTTGTGTTTAGGAAATTTTGCCCCAAATCCTTTTGAATAGTCTTAGGGCGATAGCTGACTGGACCTGATAAGCCCAGGGCATCTCTGATTTGAATGGCTTCTCTTCCCCCTCTCCCTGCAGAAGCTTAAAGATGAATGTGGTTTGAGATTGCCAGTGGTACACGGAGCCCAATCCCTACTGTCTCCAATCAGCCTGCAGCCTTCATGGCACTGTGTCTTACTCCTACATTTCCCCAGGCCCCCTGGGAGGAACACTCTAAATTCTCTGGCTTCAAAGTCGGCCTTTCTTCTGAATTTTCTCTGTTCCCCTCATCTCTGCTATGGACCCCTCTATTCCACTCTTGCTCCCCTATTCTATCCTCCCTTCTTGGGTTGACCAGAAGTCCCTGGCTCAGGATTGACCGGGTAATGTCTCTTACTGGACTTTATTGTAGAAATATCAAAGTGTCACCTTCCCACAGCTTGCCCGATTTCCCAAAATTTCTGTAGGAAATTTTGTTAAATTGTTAAATAGAATATCATCCAAAAGCCTTCTCCAATGGCTTCCTTCCCTGCTGCTTCCTGCCATAGAGACTGAGAAGTTCTACCCTCGAGGTCTCATACCTCTGTTGATGCTGGGGACACTCGAGAGCCCAGCCCTCATCAATGAGATCCGTGTGGAAGTTTATTGCAGATTACTTGGGGTGCTTCTTCTCCCCTTATAGATAGAGATAGACATGACCTGTTGGGCTCTCTCCCCTTCCTCAGTCTCACTGCTTTAAAGGTAGTCATGAGAGGGAAAGTCCTAGAGAGATGCAGAGACCCCAGTCCTAACCAAACCTGTGACTGCCTACCACTGGGCTGAGTTTTCATGTGACAAAAATAAATCCCTTTTTAATAGTCTGCTGTTATTTAGGTTTTCTGGTACCTGCAGCCAAAATTATCCCAAATGAATAAAAGCCCCAATAACTCCCCTTTCCTTAGACTTAGATCGCTTTTAACTTGGCCAACTAACAATGTGAGATGAACTGAAATTCCCTCACCTAATCCTCTGATGTTGAGTATATACTTCCACCATAGGTCAAGAGGTAACATCTAATGTTATCTATATTCCAAATGTTAAGGCAAAAATGTCTATTTAGTTTTTATAATTCTGTCCCTAAACCGCTGGATACTTTTTAAAAAAAAAAATTATTAAATCTATTGGGGTGACATTGGTTAGTAAAATTATATAGGTTTCAAGGGTACAATTCTATAATACATCATCTAGACATTGCATTATGTATTCACCACCCAGAGTCAGTTCTCCTTCCATCACCATATACCAGGGGTGCCAAAAAAAAGTACACAAGTGGACACTTTGGTCAACGTTGCTCAAGCAGTAGTTCACCGTAATCAGAAGTGTCTGGACGCTGATGGGAACCACTTTGAGCACCTCTTGTCATTGCAGGAGTCAAACGTGACTTGTATTTATCTTTTGTTATTGGTGTATATTATTACAATTTTAATACAGTTTTCCTTTCTTAAAATGTGTATACATTTTTCTGGCACCCTCTGTATTTGACCCCTTTTCCCCTCTTCTACCTCCTTCTCCCCCCTTACCCTCTGGTAACTATTAAACTATTGTCTGTGTCTATGAATTTTTGTTTGTCTTGTTCATTTGTTGCTTTCAGTTTTATATGCTACATATGAGTAAAGTCGTATTGGTTCTTTTTCTGTCTGATTTATTTCGCTTAGTGTGATCATCTGTAGATCCATCCATTTTGTCACAAATGGCACTATTTCAATCTTTTCTTACAGCTGAGAATATTCCATTGTATATATGTACCACATCTTCTTTATCCAATCATCTATCAAAGGACACTTTGATTGTTTCCATGTCTTAGCCACCACAAATAATGCTGCAATGAACATAGAGGTACATATGAGTATATCTTTATAGATAAATGTTTTCAGATTTGGGGAGGTGGGCAGATCCCCAGAAGAGGGATTGCTGGGTCGTATGGTAATTCTCTTCTTAGTTTTTTTGAGGACCCACCATGCTGCTTTCCAAAGCGGCTGTACTGGTCAGCAATCCTTCACCTCTGACTAACTCCCTACGTCATTTCCTGCAGTGACCATTCTAATGTTTTCTAATACTTCACGCCTCTAATCACAGCCTCATTCTTTAAAAAACGACACTGAGATTTCTCAAATTACTTTCCAATTATTTCAAGATGCCTCTCAGTTTTTCCTGCCCCATCTTCATGCAACAAGCTCAAGGTTTGGAGGGGAAAAAAAGGAATCCTTCTTCTTAAGACTAACCCTTTGTTACACATGTGCTTAAGAAGTTTCTTAATCAAATGTATCACATGTATGGTGGAGAGTATAGAAACATGTATAGACGGTAAAAAATAATAACTGCCTATATACCCATACTCAGATTAAGATGATTATTTGTTGTTACAAGAATCCCTATAATACCCCCAAAAGCGAAGGCCCCTGTCTTCCCCCACCCTAGACATAACCACTATCCTGACTTTGTATTAATTATTCTCTTGTTTTCCTTTATATTTTACTAAGTATGTATTCCTAAGCAACATGCTCTTTATTTTTTAACAGTTGAATAGTAAGCATAAACTGAGCTTTGTAAGAAAATGACTTTCCAGGAGAAGATAAAGTGGCCAGCCTCTGGAGCCTCTCAAGTTCTCTGGGGACTTACAAGAGTCCCTTTGGGGAAATCCATGGGCAATTTCATGAATGAATCCTTGGAAACAAAGATCTCCACAGATTTGTATCGTTGAACTGAGTTGGAATGTGAAATGGGCTCAGCATACAGCAGACATATGGCGTGGCTTCTCGTTTTCGGCTTCTCCGGGCCTGCTGAATGGATTCCCAGCTCCTCAGCCTTTTGTTAACTGTGCTTTACAGTCCCTACTGCCTACTTATCAGACGGGACATCCTGCCGCCCCCTACATTTACCACCCAGCAGACTAAGCGGGACGCTACCAGAATATACATTATACTTTTCTTCTCATTGCCTGTGCCTCTACCATTCTGTCCTCCAGGCATGCTTCGTTTCCTCTATGCCTCCAAGAATTCTCACTATTCTGCAAGCTCCCACTAAAATGATATCTCCGAGAAACCGGGGATCTCCCTGCCCTCCTACACCTCCCTATACTTCCCACACTTTCTCTCCCACTTTCATCCCTCCCTCTGTGGACATCTGCATTTCTTTTACTGACTATTTATTATAAACTGTTTCACGCTGATGAATTAGTTCTACATCTGTTGAATCATTTCTACTGGATAGGAAGCTGCTTGGAGGTGGATATCTTGGTGGGCCCATTACGCCTAATATGCTTTTGCAGTGCACACACTGCAAACACAGGTTAAGAGCGCAAGGATCCATTTTAAATACTGTACGTACTTGTGAACTAGGCAGCAAAATAGTAAAACATACAGTCTCGGTTGCAGCCCCATCAGAGCAGTGTGTTCTAGCGATGCATTTCAGTGAACACTGTCATGAATTGCCCTTCCCCAGCTCCTCTGAGTCTCATTAGCCAGCTGGGTGCTGAGGGCACAACGTAAGGGAAAAATAACTATGGACTGTCCCTTCTCAGCAACAGGTCAAAACGGCTGATTTATGGCTCTTGGCAAAAACAACTGGTCCTGTGCCAGGGACAGGGAGGAGCCCCTCGGTGAGCCCTCCCCAAGCTCCTCACTGTGAGGACAGTACCCCAGGTTCTCCCCTGATCTGGATTTGCATCAAGTGAGCCTCTGAGACACTGCAGAGATGAACCGTGAAGACAGGGGCACCTTTGGAAACAGCCAGGACCAGGCCTAAGTTAAGTCAGCTCTGCTGTTTTGCCTCTGAACCTTTACTCCCCAGCCTCTTGCCCAGGGTAGTTTCCTGCCAAGTGTCTAGTGCCTTCCTGCTGATCCCAGCTGTTTCTTCCTGGAGGCGGCCTGGCATCCATTCAAATCTCTGATTCTTTTCTTTCAAAGGCCCACCCATCTCTCTCCTTCCCTTGGCCCTGGAAGGGGACTGGATGGAATATCAGAAATCTTAAAAAAGAAAATAAAAGCATTCACACTAAAGTGTTTATGGTTAAACGTAGTCCCCTCCCAGGGATGTTTGCATTTTAAATGCTGGCTCCTGGACATGGCCTTAACCCAAAGAAGTGAATCTTTAATGGTTATTTATTTTCCAGGGAGAATGGGGTGGAAGTGGGAGCTTTTGGCATCTCTTAAAAATTCATTTTGAGGTAAACTGTTCTTATAAAGTAAGGCCATTCTTGCTGGCAAACCGTGAAATGTGTAGTTGGAACTTTATGGGCAATTGCAGGCTTGAGAGCTAAGGGGACGAGTGTGGGAGTTGCAGAGAAAAGTGTGTTTTTAAACAATAATATAATTAGTTCCTAAGAGAAAAGGTCTTGTCCCAACTACTAGAACATTTTTAAATTCTCCTTCTCTTTCAAAATTGCACATTTTCTCAGTGTTTTTTGTTTGTTTGTTTGTTTTGGTTTGGTTTAGTAACTTTAATAGGTATATGAAAGTTTTTTAAAAAATGTACCAGAATGGAAATGCAAAATGGCACAGCCACTTTGGAAGACAGTTTGACAGCTTTCTATAAAATGAACATACTCTTATCATTCAATCCAGCACTCATACTCCTTACTGTTTACCCAAATGACTTGAAAACTATGTCCACACAACACCTACACACAGATGTTTACAGCAGCTGTATTCCTAATTGCTAACATGTGGAAGCACCAAGATGGCCTTCAGTGGGTGAGTAAATAAAATGTGCTCCATTCAGACAATGGACTATTATTCAGCACTAAAAAGAAATGAGCTGTCAAGCCATGAAAAGACATGGAGGAAACTCAAATGCACATGACTAATTGAAAGAAGCCAATCTGAAAAGGCTACATACTGTATGATTTCAACTATATGATATTCTGGAAAGGGCAAAACTGGAGATAGGAAAAAGATCAGTGGTGGCCGGGGGTTGAGGTGGGGCCTGAGGGAAGGAAGGATGAATAAGTGGAACACAGAGAAGTTTTAGAGCAGTAAAACTCCATTATACAGTTGGCCAAGCCTATAGAAAGTACACCACCAAGTGTGAACCCTCCTGTAAACTGTGGACTCTGGGTGAAGAGGACGTGTAAATGGTGGTTCATCAATTATAGCAAATGTACCTTCTGGTGGGGATAATGGGGGAGGCTGGGTGTGGGTGTGGGGGGACGGGGACCATATAGAAATTCTGCACATTCTACTTAATTTTGCTGTGAACCTAAAACTATACTAAAACAAGTCTAAAAAAAAATTACCGGTATTGATAATTTTCCTATAGATTATATGTATTCTTAAGTGTTCACTGGCCACATACACCAAGTAGAAACATAATGAATTTTAGGGCGACAAGGACTTTTGCTTGAGATACTCCGAGGATTACCCACCATTGTTGTCTTCCAGGTTTTAAGTAGTGTTCCATTCATAGGGATAATTATCTTTCCCTAAGGGTTAATTTAGGACCCTAAGCTAATTTTTTCATTTAAAATGTGTATGTCCTTCCTATATTTATTTTTGTTAATTAAAATGTATATTTTTCCTTATTACTTATATCATACTAGTTTATTACATAAAATTTAGAAAACAGAAATCTTAAAAAAGAAAATAAAAATATTCCATAATCCACCACCAGAGAGAATTCTCCCGGTAATTTTTTCTATGTGTATTTATTTTTCAAAATAAATCATAGTATATTTTGTGCCGTCTTTTTTAAACATTTAGTAGAGCATGAATGTCTTTTTATGTCATTAACTATTCTCTTACATAATAGACATGCTAAGTATGGCCTCTTCCCCCAAAGTAGGATTGGAAGAGGTCCTAGTTTAGGCAACATGTGATCACACTTCACAGTACCTCGTCACTCACGCCACTGACAATGTCCACCCACTCATACACACACACACACACACACACACACACACACTCCCCTGATTGGGTCATTCAGATTTTCTCTCCCAGTAATTTGGAATTGGACAAAGACTGCGTCAATGAAACCACGATGGAGGTCTTTGTACTGTAGAGTTGATGAAATCAAAAGAATATGCTGCCTGTAAAGGGAAGCCATGAGGAGCAGAACTTTTATGAGAAGACCAAGTGCGCTGGTCTGCAAATAGAAGCAGGAGAACAGAATAGCCCTGCAGAGACACAGGGACGAGAAACCACTGGTGTCGATGGGTGAAAAACCTGATTTGCACTTACAGCTCCCATGTGACCTGGCTGGTCCATTTCCTTAGGTGGTCATGAGTTTACTTGTTTTGACTTTTCAATATTTTACCGTTTTTACTTTACTTATTTAAGTGGATTTCAGGTGATGAGCATTGACTAAGATAATCTATAGTCATTTTTACTAGCTGCATAGTTTTCTCTTGTAGAAATACATAATTCAACCAGTTAATTCCTAGTTGGTTATATATTGTCTATATTTCTCAGCTATTCTAAAGAACACTATAATAAGTAGCACTGCAGCTAAATCTTTGCAAATATTTCCTTGAGATAAATCATTACATGAGAAATTACAGGTTAGAGGAAATTAATATCATTCCCAGTAGTCGAATGTATGAAAATTTCTGTTTTCTACATGTTTACCAGCATTAAGTTGACAACTGAAGAAAGAAACCATTCTGCCAATTAAAATAGCTGAAAATGCTTTCTTACAGTTTTAATTTGCTTTTTTTGGGGGGGTTACTGGAATTGCACATACTTCCATATATTTATTGCTCAGTCATTTTCTTTTATTATGAAATGTTCGTTCACGTCTTTTATTCATTTTCTTCCATTTATTTGTTCATTTATGTCACCTTGATTTGTGAGCATTCTTTTTAAAATTAAGGCTATTAGACTTCTGATTCTTACATATTTTGAAGTTACTTTCTCCTCATCAGCTATTTGCTTCCTAATATGATACATGAGACATTTTGATATACATTAAAAATACCACGGGTGCCAAAAAAATGTATACAAGTGGACACTTTGGTTAATGTTGCTCAAGCAGTAGTTCACCATAACCAGAACTGTCTGGACACTGACGGTAACCACTTTGAGCATGTCTTGTAATTGCACAAGTCAAATATGACATTCCTCTCTCATCTTTGGTATCGGTATATATTGAGTATTACAATTTTAATGCAGTTTTCCTTTCTTAAAACGTGTATACATTTTTTTGGCACCCTCTGTATATTTGTATGGTCATGTGTAGTAATATTTTCTCTGCTGGTTTATTCCTTCAATGTCATAACTAGAAAATAGTTTACCTACTTAGTATCATATAATGATATACTTTCATTTTTAAGTGGGCATATGGAAAAAACATAATGAAATACAATAGCACTTAGATATGAAATATTTAAATGACATAAAATGCAGACACAAAGTGACATATACTAAAAGAAGAAATTCATCACGGAACCATTTTTTTAAATTTTAGGCGTACTGAAAAGTTACCAATTCTGAAACCTTTCTCTCTGTAGGAAAATAAAGCAGGAGTTTTAGCTCAGATTAAATTTATTTTAAAAATATTTTCATCCTGCCTTAGCTCTGCCTGTATTATTTAAGCTTCTAAAATTACCGGGGGGTGGGGGGCAATAAGATAAGAAACATTAAGTAATTAAGGTGACAAAGACTTTTATCTATTTCTCTCTTTCCTGAAATTACACAGAGGCAACTATGAGAGAAAATTCACTCCGGATCTCCAAATTCATATGGCCCCATCCATTCCTTTGTGTGGTGACATAGGAATAGCTATCATTTGAATGTGAAATGCTGTCATCTAGTGGATTGTAGAGTTCACCATTAATATGGTTCCCATTCAGAAATGTGCCTGAAGAGTCTTGAGTTGTCAGCCTCAGGTCTGCAGCCCATAATTCACATGATTATTCTTATTATCTTTTTTTTTTTTTTTTTTTTTGTCTCGTGGCTAGGGACAGAAGTAAAACGATGTATTGGAAATTACAGGAGTTGTTCAGTACAGAGGAAAGGGGGAGATTAAGCCCACATTATCAAGGGTATATTACAAAGTAGCTGTTGTGCAGTGTACTGTATCTGAAGTAGTATCTCATTGTACAGATGAGGAAACAAAAGCTCAGAGAGGTCTAGCAACTTCCCGTGGTCACAAAGCCAATGAGTGAAGGCGCTGGGATTTGACAAACAGGATGTTGGAAATAGCAGATGTAAGTGAAGAGAGCAAGAAGGGACACAAATCTAACATGAGATAGGTGGTGGGGAAACAGCTTTTTAATTGACAGAGGTTTATTAGTCTCGCAGCAGTCCTGATGGGGAGTGTGCAGATAGTCCAACTTCAGACCTGAGCGCTGAATTCTTTCTATTCAAGCATAAAAAGCGGCGTCTTCATAAGTGTGCCTTGGGTTGGTATATTGATATTCCCTTTGCAAGGTGCTTTGTTTTAGGACCTATACTAATCCTTTGCTTCAGAGTCCGAAGTGCTTGCTAATTGATTTTGTGTAAGAATTTCTATAAATATGTTGTAATTCTATGCCCTCCTTATCCGATAGGACCCAAGCCTAGGGAGGATATTCCCCTCCTGAAAATTAAGAGATGTGCCTTCTCAATAATACCCACAGTTCGGGAAGGCTGTGCCTTCCTCTCTCCTTCACAGTGCTGTGTGCGCATGCTCTCTGTGCACATGTTGCTCTATTTCTAGTCAGTGTATGTTCTGCTCCCCTCAACATCACCCCCACACCCAAATAAAAGCATTTCCAGGAACCCCAAGTGGATGGCTTTGTTTGTAGCCTTCCTCTTGGCAGGATCAGTATGGGCTGATTTATAAATTACAGGTAGGTGTGCAAAACAGATCAAGGTTCACCGGCTATGAGCCCACTCAGTGCACCTTCCGGACAATCGCAAGTGGCTCTAGGTTCTCCGCTAATGGCTTCTGCAAACACTGTCAGTTCCAGCCACTCAGGCTGCCTTGGGCTCAGAGCAGCATGAGTTGTCCTCCTCTCAGTAAGCGGGGAATAAATAAGGTCATTTGTTTTGTAAATCACCATACTCAAAGCATGACTTCCCTGGATTAATTTTCACTAATTCATATTTGAAATAGGTCCCTATGCCTCCTTGTTAGGCCATTTTCATGGGGGAAGTAACTTGCCTCTGTCTTTTTTTTTTTTTTTTTTTTTTTTACTATCAGATGCAGATGTCTTGTTATTTGAATGAAATCTTTATAGGAAAGAGGCAATGCCTGCAATGACATTCCTCTCTCATAATCTGAGGCTGGAATGCAGCAGAGTGAAATGACTGTCGTCCCCTAACAACTACTGAAAAGACAATATTCTTTAGCATTGTGGACCAATTACTTCATGTGTGTTAATTACTGTGTGTGTGTGTGTGTGTGTGTGTGTGTGTGCGCGCCCCAATACATTGGGTAAAAATTTTGGACCTCTGACTCATACTGACGATACACAATATAAAAAGCGCACATGCACTCTATGAATGAAATGTCATATTCCCTCTTCTCATCCACTCTCCTGGCCAGCTGCCTCAGTGCTTCATGAATGAAAGAAATGGGAAAGAAAAGGAATGGAGGTGAAGAAGGGGGACAAAGGAGAAAGGGCAGGAAACCCCATCATACAGAGGGCCTCTCCCTGGCTCGTGATTGGCATCTGCTTTTCTTCTTCCCTTCAGCTCCAGCCCCCACTCTGGAATCTGAATGAAAATGCCAGGGATTTGACTGCCTTTCCTCTGTCTGACACCTGAAGGCAGAAAGCTAAAGCCCAAGGCCATTTTAACTTAACAATAAGATGTTGTGATGGTTGACTTTCTGTGTCAACCTGACTGGGCTCAGGGATGCCCAAAGAGCTGGCAGAACATTATTTCTAGCTAAGTCTGGGAGGGTGTCTCCAGAAGAGATTAGCATCTGAGTCTGCATACTGAGTAAAGAAGATGGTCCTCACCAATGCTGGTGGGCATATCTCATCAACTGAGGACCTGAATAAAATACAAGATGGAGGAAGGGTGGGTTTGTCCTCTTGCTTGAACTGTGACATCCATCTTCTCCTGCCCTGGGACAGTGACACTCCTTGTTCTCAGGCCTTTGGACTCAGACTGAGTTACACCACCAGCTTTCCAGTGTATCCTGCTACAGATGGCAGATGTGGGACTTCTCAGCCTCCATAAATATGTGAGCCAATGCCTCAAATAATCTCCTCATGTCTATATCTATCTATCTATCTATCTATCTATCTATCTATCATCTATTTATCATATATATAGCTATAGATATAAAATATATATATAAATAACAGAATAGATAGAGATAATATCCTTTTGGGTCTGTTTCCCTGAAGAACCCTGAATAATACACATGAAAGTTAGAAGTTGACTTCAATTCATTAAACACAATTCATTAAAAGGAGCGCGATGGTAAGACACAGAAAGTGATTTCCCCACGGCTGCCCACAGCTGGCAAGTTTCAGACCCAGGGCTACACTAGTCCTCAGACTCCCCCAGTCCAGTGTTCTCCATCCGAAAGCTCCCTGCTTCCCTCAGTTATGCTCAGCTTCTCAAGGCCGGGGTCAAGACACCAGACTCAGACCTTCTTCTTGCACACACCTCTCCTCAGCTCAGCCTCACCTTGACCTGGGTTTAACCTCGGCATTAACCTGGGTTTGGTGACACCTGTCACACAAAGGGGGGGGCCCTGCCACCATATTTGTAGATGCACCACGACAGTGATTTTTCAACCAGGCGTGGTTTGGTCTCATCAGGGGATTTTGGGGGGCAATGTCTGGAGATATTTTTTGCTGTCACAACTTCAGGAGCGCTGCTGGCATCTAGTGGGTGGAGGTGCCGCTGGACATCCCACAGTGTACAGGACAGCACCCGACAACAAAGACTTATCTTGCCCCATGTGCCAATAATGCCAAGGTGGAAAAACCTGCATTGATCCTGCCAAGGCTGGTCTGACAACTCCAGAGGCAGATCTGTGCCTGGAATCTGGTTTTGGCACGAGCCTTTGCAGATCTGCAGACATGAGACCAGCAGACTGCATGGTAGGGTATCAGGAGAGTAAAGATGTCTGGGTTGCAGGCCAGGCTCTGCTCCGAACCAGTCCTGGCATGAGAAAAAGCCACTTTCTGTCTCAGGCCTCAGACATCACGGGAAGAGTCCTATGCCTCAGAGTGGTCATCGTTGCAGAGATTGAATATCATTCAGCCCACAGAAGATGCCTGGGAACGCTGAGCGTGCCTAAGGGCAAAGTGCCATGCATATCAGGTTGTGCCTGCAGCCTTCTGGCTTTCACGTCAGCCATGAAAAGTTGGGCCAGAGCACAGCCCCTGTGGGCCAGGAAAACCTTGGCCTGAACTTCCTCACCTCTCCCTCCTAAGCCCCCTCCCTGACAGACCGATTGGAACCCCAACACCTTAGATATTCACACTCATGTCCTACCTCCCACAGTGTCCCAGTGTCATTGCTTATTTTCGACGATTTGCTTTGCCCCCAAGCTCTTTTCCCAACCCCCCCCCCCATTCCTCTGTTTAAATCATCAGTAACAATTTCTAAAGTTCATTCCAGACCAGACATTCTATGAGAGTAGGTCCACGGGTCCATCTATTCTCCTATTAGCTTTGCACTAAATCCTTGAAACCATTATGAAAACCTTCCTAGCAACTCTGCTGCTAAAAAAGACGGCTTTCCTGCCCCATCATGTCCACCAGTTTTGGCCATGTCACTCCCAACATTTGAGCCACTCTATATGTACCTTATGCCTTTATTTCCCCAGACACCCATCAACTAAAAAATTCTTCCAAGAGGACCATTAATGTCCTTTGAGAATGCCTGTTCAAAAGAAATTTTCTCTACTAGAAATTTCTTGAGACCCATGAATGGGTGTGTCTGGTGCCTCACACTTAGGAGATGCTCAATAAATATTTGCTAACTCAATTTGATAATGAGCAGGCCCGACAAATATAATGGCATCATGTTGCTCTGTGTTATAATTGGCTTATATCTCAGGAAAGTTAACCCAGCGTCTTTTTTTTTTTTTTTTTTTTTTTGGTTTCGATTTCGTTAGTACCACACAGAGAGCATGTGTTGTTCTTATCACTGTTAGTTTCTTACCTTCTCCCCCAGAAACTCACAGCAGAGAAGAAAAAAAAAACAGAAAGATAAAGAAGGGATGAGATGTAACCCAATGGAAAAGCTGGTGCCCCTGCTGTCCTCAGTTCTGAAACTTAGAGAACACTGCTCTGATTCAAAGCCTTTGGTTATTTTTATTTCACCATCATTTATCTATCCCTCAAGATCACTAAGTTAAAAATTAACCAACCTGAAATCTGGCTTTTGTTATGTGAATTTTAAAATGTAGAGACATGGACTCATCCTTTGGGCATCTTAGCCTTTTAATCCAAAGGAGAATCAATTTGAGTTAATGGCTGTAAATGTGGTGGTTGTGAACCAGATTCTGCTCATGTGCAAAGCTGTACTTTTCCATCAAGTCTATTCTTTTAACTGCTACATCTCCCCCAAGCAGAAACCACAGCCACAAAATGTCACAACAGGGAGTAAAACACCGAAAACACGTGGGCACTTAGTAACTCAGAACTTATTACACCTCGGTACTATGGGGCAGCCAGCTTGCTGGAGCAGAGGGAGCAGGGAAATTTTCATTAACTGTGTGGGGCCCCAGGATGTGTTTTGGTTTTGCAAGCTGCTTGGCAGGGCCTGCCTTCCTGTTTATCCACCTCGTATGCCCTTCCAGCACACACAATTCAGAACACAGGTGGAGGTCTTTTACATTCAAAAGACCAGAACATTTGTCATAAGACTGAAAAATAAAAAGATAGCAGCTCTGGAAGATGTGTGCCCCTCTTTGCTTTCCTTTGAAGGCTGCAATTAAACACCTCACAGAGAACTTAGCCATGCCATCCCAAGAAAAGGGGGTATCTGAACCCAATTATTTGGTAGTCAACTTTGCCCCGAAAATAAATGAAACTGCAAAGCTGTCTTTTACCCGATGCCCAGGCCCTGACAGAAAGCTGCGTGACCAGAATTTTATATCCATTCCCTTGGGGCATGATTTAAAGCAAGAAACCTGTCTTCGGGAGGAAAGTGGGGAACAGCTCTAGGGACAGCTGAAAAATGATGGTGAAGGGTTTTTGTCTCCCTCTCAACCCTGTAAAACTAAGTGAAACCGACCTCTGATTGATTATTAAACACTTTGCATTAAATGGCTGGGGGATATTCAGCTCATTAAATCCATGATTCTTAGAAAAGCTATTTTTGCTGGATTATATAGTGGGGGTGGGGTAGGGGCACAGATAATGAGAAGGAAATGATGGTATCGAGTTGGCAAAACTCCTGAGAAAGTTGAAAAAAACTTCTGTTAGCAACACCGCCTACCTAACAAATACTATTCTTTTTGAGATTAAAGAATCAGGTGAACAAATATAAGTCATCACCTTTACTATGGAAAGCAGGTATTCACCATGGGGAGTGGAAGAATCATGTCTAATGGAATTCTTCTATTTAGAAGGACAAAATTGTCTTGCATATGGGACCAAATTTCTCCCTTCATCTCAAATTGCTTCTTTTAAGTATTCATACTAATAAAGGTTAACGTGCTTCTCTTTATTTTGGTCACAAATTAGAATTATTTCTGGCATCACTTATTTGTGCTTTTTAAAACACTGTGTACACTAGTGCCTTACACCATGGTATTTAATGCAAATGAGGATTCCTTGGTCTTAAACAGAACACTTGATGGGATTCAAAGGTTCCCATTTAGTAGAGGAGGCATCATTATGCTTTTATTTACTAGATGTGTTTTCTTTCCATTCTCATGGTTTTTATATTTTCCTCCACTTTACTTGGAATAACATCATCTCCCATCTATCTGGGGATAAAAGATGATTACCTTTTTGTTCAGAATCCACTAAACGAATACAGTTATTCTGTTTGTTGCTAAGCAACCAAGCTGGGTTATCCAGAAGAATCTCACTCCACTGTCAGATCCTTGTTCCCTTTTTGATAATTGACCATGGAGAGAGTTTGCTGATGATGAGGAAGAGCTTGCAATCAAGAGACTTGAGGAATAAAATAATAATAATAATAATAATAATAATAATAATAATAATAACTCTCCCAATTTTGTCAAAACTTTTACATAAACAAATATCACTGAATACCATTCAACATGGATGAAACTTAAATGCATTAAGACGAAGCCAGACACAAAAGAGTACATACTATATGTATTTCATTTCATTTAGATGAAACTCAAGCAAAGACAAATCAGGTAGGGATTGCCTGGGATGGGGGCACAGGGAGTTTTTAGGGATGAGATGGAAACATCCCAGTATCTGTATATTGATTGTGTTAGAATTTGCACAGGATGCAAATTGAAATGAAATGTAAATGGATGTATTTTATTGCATATAAATTACACCTCAATAAAGAAACCAAGGGTGTTAGTGCTCATGTATGTAGTTTCTTAAATTTGTATTTAGTTGTGTTATTTTTAGGACTGAGACTATCTGCTCCTATTGGGAGTAATTCTCTTTGACAGGGAAAGGAGATTCGTGTACATTAATAAAATGCACCTTAATTTTTAAAGAAAGAATTTTTATTACTTTTTAAAAGAATACTTGAGAAGTATTGTAATTCATATATATATTTCCCTTGGCTGCTTTTTTTTCCTTTCCTTTTTTATTTTTGTTAAAGTTATACATATGAATAATTTAAAGAATCTCTTATCTCACAAAAACAATGACTTTCAACTCTTTTAAGCTGTTTCTCTTTGGAATTAATTTTGCATTTCTAGTAAAATGTTTATATTGCTGCTTCTTGATTTTTTTCAGATTATGCTTTATTGGTTTCTCACTCTGGAAATTTAGTTCTCTCTCTCTCTCTCTCTCTCTCTCTCTCTCTCTCTCTCTCTCTCTCTCTCTCTCTCTCTCTCTCTCGTGAACTTCCAGTTCCTCGTCTTCCCACTGTGGTTATACCATCATTTTGTTTAATTTTGGTGTTTACCTTATTAGACTATGTAAATGCCATCCACTGAGAGACAAGTAGTAAGCTATGATCACTTTTCTTTTCCTGCATAATTTTTGTTTTCCTGGAGTTAATAAGTGCTGGGGTTTTGTTCACTGTTTAGTTTGCTCCAATGAGGGCCCACGCTCGCCACGCCCACGGCACAGCTGTCACCTTGATCCTCGTTCCTGATTGCTCTGTGCACTCCCTCCACCTCTCATTGGATTGTCCTCACGTCCTGTGAAACTTGGTTACAAAGAATGAGTGGCAGGTCTGCTTAACTAGAAACGTTTTTTTAATCTACCCTCATATGTAAATGATTGCTTATCTGGGTATAGATATCTAGATTGAAATTTGAAGCTGTTTCTCCACTTTAATCTTTTAAAAGTTTCTAGTGTTAATTTGAGAAATCTCTGCCATTCTGACACATGTTGCTATAGGAAACCATTTCCTTTCCTTGAAAGATCCTCACAGAATCTTCTAGTGGCCCACTGTTCCGAAATATCACAGTGACCTTCCAGGGCGTGGGTCCATTGTCACCTCCTGTGCTGAGGACTCAGTGGTCCCTGTCTATCTGGCAACTTATTTTCATCTGTTCTGGAAAACTCTGAGTTGTTCCTCTGGTGATTTCGTTCCTTCCTATTATTTATATGTTTGGATATCATGGACTCATCTTCCAATTATCTCATCTTTTCATTCCTATTTCTGTTGCTTTGTGTGCTTTCTCAATTTTATCTTCCAGCAATTCTATTGCGTTTGTTGCTGTCCTATTTCCAAGGGTTGATTTTTCATAGGGTGTGATATATGCCCTTATTTTTCTGTACTTATTAATGTTGTTTCTGATAGTTTTTTTCTTTCTGTGTTGTCTCCTCCGAGTTTGTGTTTTCTGTATGTTTTGGTCTCTGTCTTAGTCTGTTTTGACTGCTGTAGCAAAAATACCACTGATTGGGGGCTTGTAAACAACAGACATTTATTTCTCACAGTTCCGGAGGCTGGACAGCCAAGATCAAGATGCCAGCAGATTTGCAGGTTCATAGATGGCTGTGTTCTCACTGTGTCCTCACATGGTGTTAAGGGACGCCAGCACTCTCTGGAGTCTCTTTTATCAGGGCACTAATCCCATCATCGGGGCTCCACCCTCATGACCTCATCACCACCCCAAAAGCCCCACCCCTAACACCATCACCTTGGGGGTTAGAATTCAACATATGGATTTGGGAGGAGACGATGAACGTTCAATTCATTGCAGTCTCTCTCGTTTATGATGAAGGCTTTATACAGAGGGTTAGTGAACCTCTGCTATCTGCCCATAGGTAAGGCTGGATCAGGAAAGGCAGATGGGGGGCTCTGTGTGGAGATGGGCTTGTTGAATGTAGGCCTCACTTTCTGTCGGGTGGGGAAAAAGTGGAGATCTGGGGCCCAAATGCTTCTTACCTGACTTTCATCTAATCCTCTTGTTTCCAGCACCACTTTCAATATTGTTCTAAGGGCATGATGCAGCTGATTCCTGAAACGTCCAGGGTTCTGCCTCTTGGCTTTCCTAATTGCAGGCTTAGAATTCATCTTTCTTGGATCTGTATCTCTACTTGATGAAGACATACTTTCTGTATTCTAGCTCGCAAATTTCCCCCCATCATTTTCCCTCCTGTTCTCCTTACCTACATAAATTTACATTTTATGATAACTGTTTGTTATTTGCTAACCCCTTTGGGTTGCTTTGTGGGGTTTTAGGAGAGAATGGAAATAAATACTTGAGACCCACCTGCCATCTTTAATGAGAAAAAAAAAGTTTTTTAAGGGTTTGAATTCTATATTTCGGATCAGTAATAGAAGAAAAGATGGAATTAGAAAAAATATGCACATATAGACAAAGTAGATATGGGAAAAGACACACAGAAAAAGAGAAAAGGTTGACAAAGCAAGGCATACACAGAGAGGGGACACTAAGACCAATTAAAAAACACAAACGTTTACAAAACAACAGGTTAGTGGGATGTACTGCTGTCAACGTCCTCATTCTCTAAGGGACAACAGCAAGAGCAAAAGTCTACTTTATGAAATTGATCCAAGCCACTAAACAGAAGCCATGGCAGGACAGTTTCTTGTGACATAAAAAGAGGCTGGACTTAAGCCTGTAATGCAACTGGATTTGTCCCTTAATTTGACACCTATCCCTTCTCCCACATCCCTGCACTCCCTGACCAAAGAAAGACACTCTGCTGGTTACTGCAGAAGGTGAAATTCTAAGGGGTGCAGGGCAGATGGAACCTATGGTGAGCTGGGATCTTTGGATTAAAGAATCTCTGTGCCCAAGACACTTTAATGTTCTTTATAAAAACAAATCACCAAAAACAAAGTATCGAACAATGGAGGGATGATGTTTTTACATGTTATATTTTTGTACTTCTGACATATATTATCTCTGAACTTCACAACAAACCTGTCAGCCAGATATTTGCATCGCCACTTCACAAATGACGAAACTGAGGCTCAAAGAGGTGATGTGATTGGCCCAAAGCCACCTTGCAAGTAAAAGATTTGAATTAAATTCCAGAGCCCGTGTTTATTTCCCATATCGTGCTGCAAGAAAGCCAACATATCCGTTTCAGACATCCTATTCTAGGATTATGTGTTTTTGTTTCCTGTGTTGACTTCAACTCAACAGATATGTCTTAATTGTTCTAACCAGGGAAGCAAGAATTTTCAAGCTCCTATAGCTTCACCATTCAGCAAGAAATACCTCAAAGAGGCAGAGGGGAGGATACTCAGTAAACCAATGAACTACCGACACCGTCAGAATTTCCAGGGCTGTGAGTTGAAAAGGCAAACAACACAAATCCACTGGCAGACTGCCAATGATTTTGTCTGCCCTCACAGCACACGATTTTCACAACTGTGTGCCCTTGACTGATAGAAACGCTGCAAAATACCTTCTGAGTATCATTATTTTGAAACTTGAGAGGACCACAGAAGAATTCAGATAGCTCATTCCCAAAGTTTCGAGATGCCACAGAACCCATGATAAGCTCTCACATGTGGGGATTTTCCATTTAAAAGGTACAGTATGTAGCAGCTTGTGACACTTTTAAAAAAACAAACAAACAGCTGTTCCTTTGCCTGTCGGTGCCATAATCTTGTTTCCTAACTGCAGCTCAGTGAAAGAGATTAATCTTCACAGGCTCACTATGAAATCAATCTACACAAATCAGAGAACACACAAAAGAGTTGGTTATTATACTTCACCGTTTCTGCAGCAATTTAAGCTCCAGAATGCTCTGCAGACGACCCAAGACACAGTTTGAAGGAGAACCCACACTTGGCAAAAGATTAAAATATCAGCTGTCCTTCGGAAAATAATCTACATGATCAGTGATAAACCGGAAATTAAGGTTTTTACAGCTTTACTTAATCACAATTCTAAGAAGAATTCACACTGAAATGTAAACTACTAGAAATGTGTTAAGATGTCAGCCTTCTCGTGGGCATTTAATTCTAAACTAAAGACAGCCCATCCTTGCCTGTATTTTTCCACTGTTTGGTTCTTTCTTTTTCTTTTTATATTCTTTTTCTTTACTTAGGTATGTTCTATTGCTTAGAATAACAAGGACAGCCAAAGAATTATTACCAATTATTCTTGTGGAGGGTTCAAAATTTTGAAAAGGCAGCCCAAATCGTTTATTTGTTTGCGTTTGCTAAAGGATGGAATTCTCAGGAAGTTGGCGAAAGGTGTCAGCGCCATATTTTGCCTGAAGCTTGAATACTTTAAAGTAGGGAAATGTCATCATAATAGCAATGCAAGTAGAATTAGACTTCTGCTTCTAACAACCGGAGTGGAACCCAGAGAAAGGAAGAGGCCTTAGTTCATAAGCCTACTGAACACTCCAGATGAAATACCTCTGTGTACACCTCTCTTCCTGTGATGTCGGTATCCCCAGTCAGTTCCGCTGTCTTCTGCTTCTGAGGAAGAGGAAGGATGAGGCAAAAGGAGAAGAACATGGAGAAGGAGGATATGTGCTCATATTCCTGGCTTCCCTCCCCCTTGAGTGGTCCCTATGTGCCAAGGAAACAAGAGGAAGACAGCACCTTTCCAGAGTAATGTAAGCTTTGACAAGTTGTGTTGTCTCCCAGATTGCAAGCCGTAGCCCCGAGCACAGAGGACACGAAGGAATTTGACATCGTACATGGCACATGGTACATGTTCTAGAAGTTTTTGTTAAATCTCAATACCATCTGAGTGGCGAGGGCCTGTTGTGCTTTATTGTGGGAATGTGACGTTCATGGTATATGACTTCCAGGGGAAGTTAGGGAGCCGGGGGGCATTGTGGATGGGGAAAGGTGAGTGAGGAGGACTCAGAAGAGAAGCGGGGGGCAGCACAGCTCTGAAGATTGAAGGACAAAGGAGAAAAGACTGCCAGTTACTACCCATAAAAAATATAGTCATTAATATGGTAATAACTATGTATAGTGCCAGGTGGGTACTGGACTAGTCAGGGGGATCACTTCTTAAATTACACAAATGTCCTTTTCAGGAAGACGGCACTGAAAGCGAAGAAGGAAACCCCTGCTGCGTCCCCCCAACCCCCACCCCGAAAGCGAAAGCCAAAGCCAAAGCAAAGGATTTGAAGGCAAAGAAAGCAGTCCTGAAAGGCGTCCACACCCACCATTCCCCCTTCTTAAAAACCAGACCTCTAGTTTCAGCTGGGCCCTCAGCATCACATTTCCTGGGCTCCCTTGCAATGTGAAGTGGCCACATGGCCCAGTGGTGGCCAATAAGATGAAAGCAAAATGCTGAGTGGGACTTGCAGGAGGTTTTCTCGAAGGGCATGGACTGCTGGGAACAGAGTCCTTTTTGCATTTCTGCTACTTCTTTCTCCTTCCTTCCTTGAAGAGGTGATAGCTGGAACGCCAGCAGCTGTTTTGGACCATGAGGTGGCCTTAGAAATGAATGCCATGCATCTCTGAAAAGGCAGAATGTAAAGATGAGAGCATGGGGCCCTCAAGACCACTTTAAGAGCCCGGTGCTGTTCTTCTGCAGTTATGTGACAGAGAAGCCAGCTTCTGTCTTACTGAAATAACTGCTATTTTGTGGTTTTTCTGTTATGTGTGACCAAACTTCACTTCAACTAACCAAGAAATCTCTCCTTTGCCCTCCAAGAGACCGCAAGTGAATGTGAGTGGCTCCCCACTTACAGTTACTTACAGCAAGTTGGCTGACAGTTTTTCTATCATTAAATGATTAAGGATAACTTTGTTTGAGGGTGATTTGTTTGACTAAAGATCTCCTTTCTTTTTATGCATGCTTTTTCTGGTTTGATATCAGATTTCCAAGAAATAGCAAGAAATCAACCTGATTTTGATGCACCAGTGGTTTCCTCAAACCCCCACCGGCCAAGAGTGATGCAGGATCACAAACACAGTACAGTCTGCCTCTATGAGCCTCCCCGCTAGCTCTAGAAGTCCTGAGAGGAAGGTCTCATGCTCACTCGTGACACTGTTCGGTCCCTTCCTGCTGTCCTGCTCCCTGGAGCTGCCTAGAAGAAGCGACATTTGTTCCTGACAAACATTCCTCCTGCTTCCCCTGCTTCTCCACGTTGCAGATGAACCCAAATGTATCCTTTCCGTCTTCCTACATACCTTGTCACACATTTGCTCCAATAAGGACATCTTGTGAAGTCCCTTTATAGCAGTTTTAGTGAAAAACTCTCAAAGTGTACTTTTTATTTTTTTCAATCACAGAACCCTTTCTCTAGAGCCCAAGCTGGATGGCCAGGCCCTGAGGGGAAGTTTATATCTTATTATTCTTTGCATTCCTCATGCCTACCTTGTGTCTTAGTCCATTTGGGCTTTCATAACAAAAATGCCATGAACTAGGGGCCTTATAAACAACAGACATTTCTTCCTCACAATCTAGAGGCTGGAAGTCTGAGATCAAGATCCCGGCAGATTCAGTGTCTGGTGAGGGCCTGCTTCCTGTTTTAGAGATGGAGTGGTCTCGCTGTGACCTCACATGGTGAGGAGGCTCGCTGGGGTTTCTTTTATAAAGATGCTAATCCTATTTGTGAGAGCTCCACCCTCATGACCCCACCTTCTCATATCACCACCTTGGGGGTTAGGGTCTCAACAGTCATTTGGGGGAGCAGCACAAACTGTCAGTCTACAGCACATAGTGCTTGAGATCTGAGAGGTGTTTATTCAAGTTTTTGAATGAATGAGGGCTCTATAGTGGCCAATAAAAGAAGTCCATTTATTCTCTCTTCTAGCCCTGAATAATCACCCTAGAAGTAAACCCAGCTCTCAAATGTCCCAGTGCTGTCCGTAAAGATTAAGTCCTTTCCCGGAGACTCGAATGCTAAAAAGATTTCTCTTTGGTTCTTGGTGGTGACTCTACCACACACAGTCCTGGAGGGGCCGGGGAGAGGATACCGTCCATTGGCCCAGTGACCCTGGTACGCTTGAATGTAAGGGTCAGCATTTAGCTGTGGATGCCACGCCTAAGGATCCCCAACCCACTACTCCCTACTTTTCTGTACCCCCATACTTCCACCATGCCACTACCTACAGAGGAAAAGGAAGAGATACAGTAAAAGAGTAGGCTCACGATACCCGTCTGGGGCTGGACAAATGTTGGATGAAAAGACACCTTTTAGGTGTTTGGGCTAGCCTCCCTCATGGGACAACTTGAGGTGTTGGTGTGGGGGCTCCGCCCCTTGGATCCCAGAGCAGGAGAGGGCATGATACATGCACAATTCAGCTCCCACATCTGAATGCAGGAAGGAGGAGGGCGGCCTTGCTAACTGTTCTCTTCCCGTGGCGAAGTCCCACTGCGCTGTCCAAACACGCACTTGTTGGCCAATCAGTGAATGCACACGCAATGAAATCGCTGGCCTGTGGCTTTAAAGCAAATCCTTGGGAACATTGCAAGTCGTTAATACAGAGCAATGCAGCACAGGCAGCTTTGGTACCTAAACGAGCACGCATTTCCCTTCGGCCTGAGGCCTTCGCTAAGCCGACTACGCTTTCTGTCATACAGCACTGACCTTTAGAAAGCACAGATCATAGATCCTGTATAGGCTGTGGACAGCCCCAAAGGTGCTCAGAACCTCTTCCCTTGCTTTCTTCCCGAGTCAGCATCTCGCCCAAGTGGAGCGGGTGAGAAGCTGAGATGCCTGGGTTCCAGTTGAAATGCTGACAGCATGTTGTGTGCCTGGGAGTAAGTGTGCGTGGTTAACTCGGTCAAATGATTCATCCTCTCTACACCTCAGCGATGGTGATGATGGTAGTAAGTCCTGCTTGGCTTAACTCACAAGTTTGTATAGATACCAAATGGAGAAAGTATTCATAGTAGGAAAAACTAAAAACCCCAGAGTCTAAAATGCAATGCGTTGTTTTCATTTTCCAGCTTTTTTGTTTTTTCCTTTCTTATGCCCTTAACTCATATCTTTTCTTCTCCTTCTGCAATGGTTTTCTTTTCTTTCTGTGTTGTGTTTATGTGGGTTCCTATGCTTTCAAAAGTGCCGGAAGAACCCTCTAAGCCGTCAGCTACATTTGGCTTCATTGTCCATAAAGCTGGGCAAAGGACTTCATATAAAACATATGCTCAATATACTAGTGTTCCTGGGCAGGACTCTAACGACCACGGCTGGAGGCATGAAGGTCAAAACGGCCGTTTGTCTGAACTCAGGGGCCTCTGTGGCCGGCAGAATACTGCAGAGTTCACAGGGGGTTTTGTTTAAGAGATTGATTAATTGATTGATTGATTATTAGCTCCTGGCTATTGTTTTACCTCTTTGGCTATCTCCTGTTTAAAGTTACCTTTTTCTTTTTTTATTAAAGTGTTTTTGGGTGACAATTGTTAGTAAAATTACATAGATTTTAAGTGTACAATTCTGTAATACATCATCTATATATCACATTGTGTGTTCACCACCCAGAGTCTGTTCTTCCATCACCATATATTTGATCCCCTTTACCCTCATCTATCACCTCCCTCCCCCCTTACCCTCTGGTAACCACTAAACTATTGTCTGTGTCTATGAGTTTTTGTTTCTTTATTTATTTGTCTTGTTCCTTTGTTGCTTTCAGTTTTATATCCCACATATCAGTGAAATCATATGGTTCTTGACTTTTTCTATCTGACTTATTTCGCTTAGCATTATACTCTCAAGATCGTAATTCTATTCTTAGGTCCACTAGGAAGCTCCCAAAACTTTTGATCATTCTCTTTATGGCCCCATTCCTCCTCTTTCCTTTTCAAACATTCTTTGAATATCAATAATATATAGTCTCTCTGGGACCTCTGTACAAAAGAAAAGAAGCTAAAACAAGACTTCCAAACTGTGCCAAAATAGGACATATAAGCACTGGGTCAAAGGAGAAGATGGTTTGAGATTTATCTTCTCAGGACATAGAATTACATTTTGGTTAAAAAAAATAAAACAATAGTTTGAGTGATGGCAGGGCTTTATCCAGCCAAGCCTCTCAATACCACAGCTGAGACTCATAGACCAGAGGGAAGAGGCCAATCTGAGAAAGCCTTTCTCGCCCAGTTTTCCTGGGTTTGATAGTCCCCCAAATGACAAGGAACAATTACTACACCCAACATTTAGCATGTCTACATTCAATGCCCACACCAGAAAAACCCCACTCATCAGTACTAATATTATTAATATCATTTCACCAAGGAAGAAACTGAAGCCAAAAGAGGATTAACAACATGCAGGTCACCAACTAGAAGTGGCAGAGCTGGAATTTTAACTAGGTTTTTCCAGTTTTCTTTGTAGTTAATTTGTAAACTGACTTTGGTTTTAAGTACCACCGGAGTAAGAAGTTGATGGTGTCCACACTTCAGTAATATTATATTTTAAATGATGTAAATGACTAACAGTCTTCGTAAGCATTTTTCCTCTGCAGTTTGCATGAAACTACCTTGTTGGTCATAGCAATGGTTCAAGTCCAATGTCATGAGATGGGATGATCTGATTTGCTCCAGATCACTGAGTTAAGCATGGGGACAGCCTTTGTTCCCCAATTCTTGTCTACACTGCAGCCCTTGTGTGCTAATTTGATAATGATGTTCCTTAGTGATGGAAATGCATTTGTATAAATTATAAGTTTTGATGAAGCTGATAGTGATGATATAATTAGAGCAGGGTTAAACACCCTGTTTTCCAATTATAAATGTGATTTATAGACATTGTAGCAATTTCTATAAAAATTGTAGGAAATTCAAAATATGGAAAAAAATATCCCTGATAATTGCTACACAGTCTTCTAGTGGTGAAACACTAGAAGATTTGTGCATTTCCTGCCATCCCTCCTTTCTAAGTCCATAGTTGGCTGTATGCTTTGTATGCCAGAAGAGAGCTACTTTTTTCACTAATACCATATTGGGTATTTTCCCCAAGTCACTAAGAATTATGTGAAAACATTTTTATACCCTTCAATATGGCATGACTTGCCATGATTTAATGAACTGTCTTCCCTGTAGTTGGACATTTAGATTGTGTGGTGTGTTTTTCTAAGTCATAAATAACCATGTCTATTTTTGCTTAGTACACATTCCCAGAGTAGGATGACTGGGTTAGAGGGAAGGAACATTTTGAAACATTCGCAGTGCAACATATTGCCAGCAAATCACATTACAGAAAGGCTGGATCAGTTTGCATTCGGTGAGGTGGACACTCTCATTGTGGGGGTCCCCCAGGTCTCCTCAACATTTTGGAATTCACCCCTGCAGCCCTCTGTGTTCCCATGATTACCTCCATGCTTATCTGGCCCCGTCACCTCAGAACCTGTTTCCTGTCTGAATGGGTGACAGAGCTGGAGAGGGATGTTCCAAATTCCTTTCAGAAATGTGAGGATACCCAATGGACAGAGGATCTGAATAGGCATTTCTCTAAAGAGGACATGCAGATGGCCAATAGACGTAGGAAAAGATGCTCAACATCACTGATCATCAGAGAAATGCAATTAAAAGCCACAATGAGATGCCACCTCATTCTTGTCAGAATGGCCATCATCAATAAATCAAACAACACGTGTTGGCGCGGATGTGGAGAAAAGAGAATCCTCGTGCACTGTTGGTGGGATTGCAAATTGGTGCAGCCACTATGGAAAACAGTATGGAGGGTTCTCAAAAATTTAAAAATAGAACTACCTTATGACCCAGCAATTCCACTCCTGGGTATTTATCCAAAGAATCCAAAACACAAATTCAAAAAAATATATGGACCCCCTATGTTTACTGCAGCCCTATTCACAATAGCTAAGATAAGGAAACAACTGAAATGTCCATCAATAGATGACTGGATAAAGAAACGGTCGTACATTTATACGATGGGGTATTACTCTGCTATAAAAAAGAATGAAATCTTACCATTTGCATCCATGGATGGACCTAGAGGATATTATGAAATAAGTCAGACAGAGAAAGACAAATACCATATGATCTCACTTATATGCAGAATCTGAAGAATGGAATAAATGAGCAAAGAAAACAGAAATGGACTCAGAGATACAGAGAACAAACTGATGGTTGCTAGATGGAGGGGGCTTGGGAGATGGGGAGAAGTGAAGGATTAGAAAGTACAAACTAACGCCGAATAGTATTCCATTGTGTATATATACCACAACTTCTTTATCCATTTAAGGGGGATCAAATATATGGTGATGGACGGAGAACTGACTCTGGGTGGTGAACACACAATGGGATTTATAGATGATGTAATACAGAATTGTACACCTGAAATCTATGTAAATTTACTAACAATTGTCACCCCAATAAATTTAATTTAAAAAAAGTAAAAAAAATAAAAATAAAAATAAAATTAAAAAAAAGTACAAACTAGTAATTATAAAGTAGTCATGGGGATGTGAATTACAGTATGGGGAATATAATCAACAATGATTATGTAGGGTGCCAGATGGGTACTGGATTTATTGGGGGGGATCACTTCATTGATTGTATAGATGTCTGACCACTGCACAATACACTTGAAGCTGATGTAGAATCATATTGAATGTCAACTCTAATTAAATATATCTATATCTATCTGTCTATCTACCTATCTTCACACAGGGTGCCAAAAAAAATGTATACATATTTTAAGACAGGAAAACTGTATTAAAACTGTAATACTCAATATATACCAATAGAAAAAGATGAATACAAGTCACGTTTGACTTCTGCAATTACAAGAGGTGCTCAAAGTGGTTACCATGAGTGTCCAGACACTTCTGATGATGGTGAACTACTGCTTGAGCAACGTTGACCAAAGTGTTCACTTGTATACATTTTTTTGGCACCCCTGGTATGTGTATTCACGGAATGTAAAGTACAGCATAGGGAATATGATCAATGGTATTATAACAGCTATATATGATGTCAGGGGGTAGTAGACTTGGGGGGTTATCACTTTGTGAGGGGTATAAATGTCTAATCATGTGGTTTTGTACACCTGAAACTGCTATAAAAAATAAAAGTAAATGATTAAAGAAACAAACCTGTGAGTGCACCCTCTATGCCTGGGCATGGACACCCCTGAGGCCTGGGAGCCGCTCCCCACATACTTGCTGGACCCCCCGTCCCTTTCATACGAGGAGTCTGAGCTCTGGACCCCACAGGGTGGCTGGGCAGGGGCCATTTCCGGAGACAGCCATCTCCGAGGATCCTCCTCTCCCTGCTGGACTCTCTCCCCACGTGTCTCTCCTATGTCCCCATCCCATAGCTGCAACAATGGATCACCGTTGGGCAAATCTGAGGTTACCTTACAAGTGTTCCCTGCGGTGGATGCGTGGAACACCTTGGTATGTAAGTAGACAGTTCTGGTTTGTCTTCCTCGAAGACGTGTTACTTTAAAACCCCAAACACCGGAAGAGGGGTCTGTGAGATTATGAGTTCCACTTATTGGTCAGGTTTGTGTTGGGATTAGGGGAGCGGTGGTGGTGGCATTGCTAAGTGAAATTTGTGTGCAGCAAAAGTCCCTTATGTCCCTTTGATCAAAGGGTGCAGATCTGATGGCAGGACCGGCTGAGACTTGGGTCTTTTAGGCTCCAGCAAAGGAAAGGGTTAAGCCAGAAGCCAGGTCCTTGTCAGGTGTCTTGAGTACACCAGCTGGTTTGTGATGTGAATGCAGAACGTTTACTACAAAGCACCCCAGATTCAGGGGCTCTGGGTCAGGCCTAAATCGAGGGGGGTGATTACCTCCTTAGAGATGAGCTCCTTCCGATCTGACGAGGATGAATAAATCTGATTACACTTGTGAGCGTTCACATCTCTCGTTCTCAGTCTGGTGATTTTTCTAGGGCAATAATGTTATTTCCCAAATTGTGAACAAAAGCCAGCCTAAAAAACAAGTGGGACTGAATGCCAATGATTTAATATACACTGTTCTACTGAATTACGATTATTAAGTCCATCTGCGAGGGTCTCAGAATGACAGGAGAAAACTCAGGAAATGATGTTTGTTCTACAGAGGCTGAATATGTGGCAAGTTATTGATCAGATATAACCTACATCTTTTCAAGAGTAACTTTGTTGTAACATCTGAAATAGGAGGAAATGGTGCAATGATTAGAAGTTAGCTATATCATGTTGTATCTTCTGGGAGGGGGAGGGGACGACGTTGGACATTGGATTCCATGGCACGGAAAGCAGGGCTTGATGACGAGGAGAAAGCGAGGCTATAAATACTTGGGCTGACAGAGCAGCAGATGGCTGGCTTGGAAGTGGGTGTCTGGGAGGGAAATGTGCTAAGTGGTATTGGCATATGTTTCCTCGAGTCTTTGACCTGCTTGTTTCTCCAAAGACTTTATTAAAGGCTTGGAAAAGAGATTGGAAAGTTGTGACGATAAAGAAAAGTTGGAAAAGAAAAGGGAAAGACTCACAGAAGGCACGTGCCTCTCTCTCCTCTGTGTGATTGATTTGTATTACAAATAATCATTTTAGTCATCCTGAAAAATATCAAAATGCCATCTCAGATTTCCCATCCTCCTTCCAGCCACCACGCCCATTGGCACAAGAATGCAAAGCAGAAAACTGAGGGAGCCAGTTGGGCTGTAGGCCTGTGGGCGGGCACAGAGTTGGTTTGACCCCATAGAAGCTTCCTGTTGACTCAGCTCAGGACCATCCATACAAATATTCATTGTGCAGCCCTGTTGGTAACACCAGCACTATTGTTCTGAACAGTTTATTCAATAAAGTAATAGATCTCCAAAGTGCGATGCCAGTTTTGCTCATGTTAGACCCAGATGTAAGCTTCCGTTTGGCCTGACTCGATATTTTCTTTTGCCTGAGAAGTTGCCCATTCACCTTCCTGACTGGTCCTTGGGCCACGTTAGTGTGAACTCCGTGAAAGAGGGCAGGACACCTCTCTCCCTGCGCCTAGCCCGGCCCATCTCGCTTGAGCAGGAAGATGTGCATTCATTATCCAATTGCATTGTTCTTCTTTTTTATTGTTTTAATTGGGGAATATTGGGGAACAGTGTGTTTCTCCAGGGCCCGTCAACTCCAAGTTGTTGTCCTTCAATCTACTTGTGGAGGGCACAGCTCAGCTCCAAGTCCAGTCGCCGTTTTCAATCTTAGTTGCAGGAGGCACAGCCCACCATCCCATGCGGGAATTGAACCAGCAACCCTGTTGTTGAGAGCTCGCGCTCTAACCAACTGAGCCATTCAGCCACCCCAATTGCATAGTTTGTAAAGGTCTCACTAGGTTATAAATTCTCTGAAGGCACGAGTCATGTCTTCTCTTTTAATGTTTTAATGCTTGACAGCAGCTGGCATAGCATCTTGCACCTCCCGGCCCACTACACAGGGAATTTGATAGTCTATGGAATCTGAAGAGAGTACACTCTCTTCTCTCCCCAGACGAAGAAAGGCTCAGATGGAACATGGGCTGCTACGGGTCTACCTACTGGATATTCTGGATATGGACGGCACGCAGAGGATACCCTGTGAGGAAGCCAGTGTGCCCTCTATCTGTAAGGTGCAGAGGGGGGATCCCTCATATAGCCATGTGGTGCTTAACGACGGGGTACGTTCTGAGAAATGCATGCTTAGGCGATTTCGTCATTGTGCGAACATCATCGAGTGCACTTACTCACACCTTGACAGTCTAGCCTCCTGCACCCCCAGGCTGCATGCGACAGCCTACTGCTTCTAGGCTACAAGCCTGTACAACACGTCACTGCACAAGACAACACTACAAGATTCAGTTAAGCACAAGCAACAATAATGCAGTAAGAGATGCCATAAACACAAGAGGTTTATGTCTGCTGCCAGTGTAATACGATATTTTACAGCGAGCTGTTTTGTTTAATAGAAGAGTACACTCTGAAATAACAAGTAGAAGTATGGCATAATAAATACATAAACCAGCAAAGTAGTTGTTTATTATCATTATCAGGTATTAAGTACTGTACATACTTGTCTGTGTTACACTTTTATACGACTGGCAGCACAGTAGGTTTGTTTAAGCCAGCATCACTATAAACACGGGAGAAATACGTTATGTTAAGATGATAAGACACTGTGAAGTCACTAGGCGATAGGAATCTTTCAGCTGAGTTCATGGATTGGAAGACTTAATGTTGTTCATTCTATCCTTTTTGTTATGAAATATAACATATACATAAAAGTACATGAAACATAAATGTAGAGTTTAATGAAGTATTTTAAGCAAAGTCCCATTTAGCTACATCTAAGTCACACACTAGAAACTGCCAACGTTCCAGAAATTCCCGCCATCCTGCACACCCCTGCCCTACCACAATGCTCATTGTCGCCTCTAGAGGGAGCTGCTATCCTGACTTCCTTTATAGTTTCTGGCACTTAGTGTGCATGCTTTTCTTATTTATCTTTTATATAGTTTTACCACTTAAGCATCTCTAAAAAATAGTCTAATTCTGCAAGTTTTTGACTTCATATAAGCAGAATCATATAATGTATATTCTTTTATGTCTGACTTACTTTGTTCAACATTATGTTTTTAAGATTCGGCCAAGTACCTGTGTACCTGTAGTTTATTCATTTTCCTTGCTCTATAATATTATACTGTACGAATATACCACCATTTGGTTATTGACTTTACTATTGATGGATGTCAAGGTGTTTCCAGTTTGGAGCTATTACCAAATATGCCACTGAAAACATTCGTGCCTCCTTGCTAAGGAGACGCATAGGCACACATTTCTCTAGGGCAGTGGTTTTCAAAAGGAGGTCCCAAAGGGCAGCATCAGCATTGCCTAGACACTTGTTAGAAAGGCACATTCTTGGGGCCCACCTCCACCCTACAGGATCCGACACTCTGGGGTGGGGCTTGCCCATCTGTGTTCTAACAAGTTCTCCAGGAGATTGTGAAGCACACCAAAACTTGAGAACCACTACTCCTGGGAATATCTACCCTAATCTAGGGGTAGGACTGACCATCTAGAAGAGTCACAGCGTCTACCCGCAAGTTACTTCAAAGTGGGCAGCCAGTGTAGATTCTCATGGCGCAGTGTGAAAGATCCCATGGCCTCCCCGACGCTCCCTTCACCAGGGAAAGGGAGTGTGTCGACACGTGCATTTTACAGATGACTTAGATTGTTTCCCTTTTCCTACATCTATGGTCCATTTTGATTTCCTCTTTTGTGAAGTAAACTTTCCACTCTTTGCCCTCATTTTTTTGGTCTGTGTTCCAGCCCTTTGTCACTATAGGTTCTATTTCCAGGGTGGGCACATGACCTCAAGGCAAAGACAGCTCCGTGCTGGCTGGTCTCCCTGGGTTTTTGCCTTCACTTTTCACCTGGTGATTCTTCATTGTTGTTCTCTTTTAGGTTCTTTTAAGAATACAGTTTTTAAAAATATGTATCCAGCTTATTTTGGTTGTTTTCAATAGGCAGGTTGATCAGAATAAATTTGTCCATCGTTCCTGGAGAACACATACCTAGGTGTTCACAGGGGGAGGGTGGCCCATGTTTTAAGAAGGAAAGTGACCTCATGCTATGAAAAGTGGAGTTAATAGCAGAATTTGCACAGCGTTTCATTCCTGGAACTCTTGAGACAGAAAATTTTAATTTTGTGAAAATCTTACTTTTGTATTGTGTATAATCCTTACTCACTTATTCATTTGATGAATAGCTACTGAGTACCTACTGTGTGCCCAGCTGTACAAGGCCTCTGCACTCGCAGGGCCCAGAGTTTGTAACAGTGACCCTGTATCTTCTATTTTTGAAATTTAAACCTCTGATATAATTCAATTTGGCAGTGGTTTGGCTTGGGACTTTTTGAAAGTTTTGTTTTCTTTGCTTCCCTCTCCTCTCCCAAACCTTGATGACTCTGTTTACCGTGATTTACTATGCATACCAGTTCCAATGGTTCTGCTTACTTCGGACCAATGTACACACCTGGCTCAGTAACGTGGGAGGGGTTTTTTGCATCTATGTGGGGTTCACTCCTGACTCTGCGGCTGAATATCTTCTAGGAAGTGCCTTTTCCTGAAGTTGCCTAGCCAACTTCTCCTTCCTTTGTTTTGCCCTTCCTTGTGTGTCTATAAAACCTATGGTGGTATTAAGGGTGGGAAGGCAGTCGTTGTGACAGGGAGTCCGCTGTCTTCCCTTAATGCTGGTATTTTGGAACAAAACCTGCTTTTTTTTCCACCAACCTTGCCTCTCGAGTTACCCCATGACCACTGGGATGGTTAATTTTGTGTGTCATCTTGACAGGGTCTCAGGCTGTCCAGATATTTGGCTCAATGTTATTTCTGGGATGGTTGTAGGGTATTTCCAGATGAAATTAACAATTGAAACCGTGGACTGAGTAAAGTCACTTTAAATGTATTTTCCTCTATTCAGAAAGCACATTCAACAATTAAAAACAAAAACGAATGCACACCATCCCTGCAAGGCTGCTTTCCCTTCTTGGCCAGCCTAGTATTGTTGCTCTGGTGTTCAGCTTACCCCCTCCCCCACTGCTCAATACAAAGTCTTGTTTCTTATGTGCAGATAAATGCACCATTTTTAAACAACATCTTGTCATAGCCTTAGAGATTTCCAGCTTCCACAATGTAAGTTGTTTTTTTCCCCATGTAGCCAGGAACTGGATCAATAAAGTAAAAGCATAATGACTTTCCCTGCTTTATTTTAGTAGGTTATCTGATACTATTTGCTTTTTTAGTCTTAGTCAATATTGGTGTCTCCTGGGAGGCAGAGATGATATCTCTTCACGAAACCCATTTCTCCGCGATCCTAAATAAAAAGCCAGCCAGGACAAAGGATTCTGAGCAGTGCTGGTCATTTTGCAAGTGGGTCTCACACAAATGTTAGCTCAGCCTAATTTCGATCATAACCATCTCCTTTGCCGTTTCTGTAAGCTGTGGTGGCTGCACCTTTCACCCAGAGCCCCCAGCTGCCTTAACCATCGGGACTCTGTTTTGTAACAGGGCATTGTGCCCTCCTTGCTCAACTGAAGCCCTGTAGCACATCGGAGACAAATTTTAAAGCTCAGGCACAAAAACTTTTGCTGCCTTACCCAACATGAGGGAAAAAAATTAATTCTGCTCACACCTGGTTTGCTCAGGCTGCAATAAATTTGTTACACTATGGGGGCGCCATACATGTCCTTTCCTTGTTTCTTAAACCTTCCTTTCCTTCCTCTTTTTCCTCCCGCCTGATTTCTTCAAGTGCTTATTTCAAATTAGTAAGACCCTCAAGGAAAAACTTAGGAGCTGGACGGTAGGCCTGAGAAAATGAGATTCCACGTGGAATAATTACCCCCAGATCCCGTTTCCTCGGGCTTTTAAGCTTAATCTAGTTCCAGAGCCAGCATTTGTGGGCGCATTTCTTCTTTCAAATTGGACTTGCATACCAACCATGACAGTGATACCCAAGCTTGTCAAATGACTTCTCATCAAAAATTTTTTAAAAATGCTTTTCAGGAAGCATCAGCAGTAGCTTTGTATGAACTAACCTCATGCTGTGACCACAGTTACAGTCTGGGCTCTTATTTTGCATATGGGTAGACTGAGGCACAAAGAAATGGGCTTTTTTAAAGCCATAAACTTAATTAATATCTAGAATACACTCCTGCTGGATGGGGTCCAGCGTAGCTGTGAAAACAATATAGAGTGGGGGCTGCCCTGGATTCGAATACCAGCTCTGACATTAAGTAGCTATGTGACCTCAAACAGGTCATTTTACGCGATTCCTCATCTATAAAAAGGAAGAGGTTGAATTAGATGGACAGATCTCCGAAGTGCTAACATTTCCTGATTTTTGGTTTCATTTCCCACAGAACAAAGGGCATAAAATTAAACATACTTACAATTTTCAACTTACATGCACAATGGAAAAAATACTTTTTTATGTTATAATTTGCAACATGGGAAAAATATGTAGGCTGAGTAGATTCTGAAGGAAAATTGTGTAGGAATCAGCAATAAAATATAGCTCTTCAAAGTTTTACCCATCAGATATTACCTTTCACGGCTTTCCCATCTGGGAATTGCTACCCTCCCTTACTTGTCTCATAGAAGTGAAATAAGGGACCAAAAGGGTCATTTTCTGAGGTTCTATTTTTAGTACCAGTGCATCTAGTCTTTCCAAGCTGCAGTTTCCAAAACATTAAAGTATTAAATTTGGAGCGGCTTTCTTTTCTCCTCAATGTTTATGGGACAGACACTCTACTCATTTGTTCTGCTTCAAATATCAAATTATTTTATCCACCCAAAGATAGACATTCAGCACTCAGGCTCTAGAATAAATACATTAAATTAAATTCATTTTGTTTTGACTACAATCTGACCTCTCCTTATTTGTTCTCAACTCCTGGTTCCTGTACTACCTTCTTTCTGGATATTTCTAGATTAGCACGTCTTAACCTGGGGTTTATGGACCCCTCCCAGGAAGCTTACTATGCATTCCTTCCTGAATGCTATAAAATGTTTTTGAACGCTCTGAATAGAGTTAAAAGGACTTCTTGTGTACATCTATTCTTGTAACTTTTTTTTTTAAATGTGGTGAGAAATTTCAAAGTTTTCGTCCTATATTTAAAGGAGACCATGACTCCCCAAAGGATAAGAATCGTTGCTCTTAGGTATTAATTTATAGAACTTGACTTGTTGACAATATTGCAATAGGGTTTTTTTTTCCACTTCCTTAGCTGATGGTGTCTAGATTACCTAAATTGAACTGAGGTCCTCATTTGAACTAGTGAGTGAGTGCTTAGGTTTAAAAAATACCCAAATTTCTAAACTGTCAACTTTGTAGATTAGAACTTCTACCAGTCCTGGAAGATGGGGAATTCCATGTGCTCTGTGCTAAGTATCTCTTGCAACCTATTTGGTACAAAGTTAATATGCTATATTTATTGATCTTAGAAAAATCTTTCACAAAATGAATATGTGCAAGAATGCATACCCTGGGGCCTAGAAATCCTTTTAAAATTGCAGGTCTTTTGGGAAGATGGTTATATATGTTTCTCCTTTCTCTCTTTACCAAGTAAACAAAAATGCTACAAACACTCTATTTCGCTCTACAGTTGATCTACCAAATCAAATCACTTTAGTGCCATATGTATCTCCCTGTTTCCCTTTCCCTCTCCTCCTTCCTGTTGCCTAGTTTTGAATTTTGACTAAGAAATGTCTCTAGGGAGAATGTTGGCAGAAAGTAAGTGAAAACAAAGGACTTAATGAAACAATCTGACCTGTATGAAGTGATGCAATTTAGAATCGATGCCAGGAAGTTTCCGCTTTCTTTTTCCAATATCCACAAAATTAATCACGCTACTATAACTGCATTAGTCATTTAAGATTGTGCTCTTGTAAATGGACGCCACCAAAAGCATACCGGGATCTAAGGTAAGGAATCCACAGGGAAAAAAAGTCAAGGTTATCCTGTAGAAATATACTGATGGAAACATCAATTGCATTTAATTCATGTATTTACTGGTCACCTCCTGAATGACAACACCGTGGGAAATACTGAGGAAGTCCATGACAGAGTGCCCATTTTGTGAAGCATTCAGTCCCACCCGATAGCTGAGATTTGCACTACGAAACAAGGGGATAACAGGTGGAATAGGCAGTCCAGTTTTCAAGCACACCCCCATTTAATTCTACAGGAAGCGGGAAGAGGACGGGATTGGAGGCGCTGAGACACTTGAAGACAGAATCCTAAATTTATACTTGGATATGGCCCAAGAGGTAAAGAGGGCATTCGAAACCAGGGTGACAGGCACAGCAGGGGCTCTCCTGGGAACAGTGAGAGAACATACAGAAAGGAATGGAATCAGCCTGCAAGAGAGACAAAGAAAGTAGGGTGAGAGGAGAAACCTGGGGCTGATGGTGGCAAGGGTTGAGTCTCATCGTTATTGGTTCTATGGCTGCTCGAGAAAGAGGGGCTGAAGAGGATGGACTCCAACAAAGATCCCCTTAACTTTAGGTACCTCCAAGGTTAAGCAGTTCCTATGGCACCAATGTCCCACTGAAGATGTGGACAGGTACAATGTAGAGGGAAACAAAAGAGAGGAGGGAATAAGGTTGTGAGAAAGGGAAGAGGAGAGAGAGAAAGAGAGAGAGAGAGAGAGAGAAAGGGGAATAACCTTATTTCGATTAGATACCTACTTGTGACCAGGGCTTCATGGGCCCAACCCGACATGGTGGCATTTCTGCTTTATGAAATGCTTCAATTGGTGTGGTAGCTTCCCACGCAATAAATACAGCTCCTCAGAGGTGCTTTGATCCTCCTAACCAGCTGCTTTCCTGGGATTGAGAGCTCACCCCTCATCATTCAGGAAGTCACCAATAAATACGTGAACTAAGCAGAATTAAAGCTTCCATCAATATAGTTTATGAAGGATGACCTTGGTTTTTTCCAAGTGGATGTCTTAACGTGGAACCCAGTATACACTTGAAGTCCAATTTAAAAAGGTATGGTTCATCCACCTCACACCTGTTAGGATGACTACTATCCCAAAACAGAAAATAACAAGAGTTGGCCGAGATATGGAGAAACTGGAAGCCGTGTACACGGATGGTGGGAATGTGAAATGGTGCAACTGCTGTGGAAAACAGCATGGCAGTCTCTCAAAAAATTAAACATAGAAGAACTGCCACATGATCCTGAAAATCTACTTCTGGATATATACACAAAATCATTGAAAGCAGGGCCTTACACAAATACTGGTGTACCCACATGCATAGCAGCATTATTCACAATAGGCAAACGATGAAAGCAACACAAGCAGCCATCAACAGATGAATGGATGAGCAAAGTGTGACCTAGACACACAGCAGAGGACTGTTCGGTCTTAAAAAGGAAGGAAATTCTGATCCTCACCACAACTTGAAACTGGAGGACACCATGCTACATGAAATAAGCCAGTCACGAAAAGACCAACACTGTATGACCTCACTTATGTGAGGCGTCTAGTGTAGTCAAAATCATAGACACAGAAAGTAGAATGGAAGTTGCCAGGCCTGGGGGCGCGGGGGGGTGGGGGGTGGAGTAGGGAGTTAGTGTTTAATGGGGAGAGAGTTTCAGTTTTGCAAGATGAAAAAGTTCTGGAGATGGATGACAATGATGGTTGTACAATGATATGAATGCACTTAATGCCATTGAACCGAACACTTACAAATGGTTAAGATGGTAAATGTTATGTTATGTGTATTTTACAATAAAAAAAATCAAAACTGAAAAAAAAAACAGAATATGGTCCAAAATGACTAATGTTGCACGAGGTCCCACCCAGCGGAAGGACCCCCTCTGCAGCCTCTCAGTCAGCAGATGCCCTATTAAGCACTTAATTATTTCTCTTTGATACTGGCTTTTTTTATCTTTTAATACAATAGTTTTACTGTCTCTGATAATTACTCTGTCTCGATAACTCTTTTAAACCTAATGAGGCATGGTAAGCTCTGCTTAACAAGGCAACACATCATTAGCTTCTTGCCCGTTTGCCATCTTATCGCACTCAATTACTGTATCACCAGCCAGACACTAACGTGTCACTTGCCATTGGCAAAAAAGTGTGAAGTGACCTGCTGTCAGGTCAATGAGTAGTGGTACTTAATAAACTTCTGGGGACCACTCACAATCCTGCATTTTATCCCGCTCACAGTCCAGGTTCGGGGGACTTCGGTGTACACCGGAGTTCTACATGCCTAATAATAAGATATTTGGGCAGACTCTTCCGCTTTCTCATCCTCTGCTCTCAGGAATTCTAACATTTTGTCCCAAGAGTCCCTCATAGAGAAGCAGTGAGAAGAAACATGATGAGCGTGGGGTCAGTCTTGCTAAGCTGTTGATCACCTGTGTGGCTTTGGGCAAACCTTATGAGCCTATTTGTTTATCCCAAACAACATATAATATTTCTGAGTTTTGTCTTGAAAGTTAAATGAGTTAGTGGCTATCTGGGTTACCAAGCCACATTAGCCTGGAAGGAAAGAGTAAGTTAGTTCCCTTTAGTCTATTTTTGAAATGAATTAGGGTATAAACCAGTATAGTGTCAAGATGCTATCAAAATCTATTTCTTTCGGTCTTTCTTTTCCCCCCTACTCTATATAACTGCCACCAACCTTCTATTGTATCATCTCCAAATCACTTGGGGCCCTAGGGGGTGTATTTATTTATTTTGCATCTACCTAATGTTCTAGGCAATGGCCAGTGGGCTAGAGATGGTCTCTGCCCTTAGCACATTCATCTTCTCAGTAAGTGAATGCCCATCGAAGGATTACAGTTGCTGTGATTTCACGCAAAGGGTAGGAATAGCAGAAGGTCAGTTACTTTTCATTTCTATCCTCCCACTGCCCAGAGCAGTGCCTAGCATATCTACAGCAGGTCAAGTTCAAAGTTCTAAACATGTACACATGGTGATCTTAACAGTGAGTGAGTGTAATGAGAAGTGGAGGAGATTACTAATCAAAGGTAGCATGCTGAGGTAACTGTGTGGTGTGGTCGGCAGTACAGATTTGGTGCCAGAAGAGGGAGTTCAAGTTCTAGCTCCCTCACTTGTTTGTACTACACCCCAAGTCCAGGTGCAGAACTTAACTGCTGACATGGAGATGGTAATGCCTCCTCACAAGATTTTATGACAACGTAAAAGGATTGAAGTATCTGAAAATTGTAGATGGTAAATTACCACTGGAAACAATTTTATTGACTTTGATAATTTCCTTGGGCCGTGAGTCACCAAAATAATTACTTGTGATAAAAGGAGATATTTTTAAAATTAAATTTGCTCTACTGAATAATTACAATAACTGCAATTTCATGCAAAACAAACAAACAAACAATCTCTCCCTCTGCCTCCTTTTTATACCCATATTCTTGCTTTGCTTCCAAGTTCATTCTAAGTCTGTTTCTAAAACTGAACTTCCGGAGCAAGACCACAGGGAAGGCTACCGTCTTCTCGGGACAAAATGAATCTCACACCCACATCTTTAATAGAAGGTCCGTTTTCATCTGAGCACATGGATTTATTTTTGGAAGATTCAAGGCCAAATCATTTGTCACAGGTATTTTCCAGGTTATCAGCTTGTGAGCTTGGTCAGTTTACAATAAACATGACCAACTACACTTCTATGCTTCCAAGTCTGAAAAAAACCACGGCACTGTTACCCTCAAAAATCCCTTCCTGAAAGATCCAAAATGGCAGAGCAAATAAACACTGTGCCTGCTTCCTTCCGTGAACACAGTAAAATTACAACCAAATTATAGAACAACCAACCTGGAGACCCACCTGAAGTCTGGCCAAACAGCAGTTTTATAACTAAGGATATAAAGAAAAAGCCACATCGAGACTGGTAGGAGGGGTGGAGACATGGAACAGGCCCCAAACCTCCCTGTGACAGTTGAGAATTAGGAGGGATACCTCAGCCACGGCGGTTCCTCCTGGAGGGGGGAGGGACCCCAGGCCCACACTGGGATCCCCAGCCTGGGGTACTGGTGTTGGGAAGAAGAGCACCCACAACATCTGGCTGTGAAAAACGGTGGGGATTCTGACCATCCGGGTGGGACGGAAGTCTGCGGGAAGCTCAGCTGTCTTCTTAAGGGGCCCGTGTACAAACTCCTGCACTCACAAGCACTCACCCTGGGCTCCTGCGGAGGGACGCTGCCTCGGGGGCATCAGAGGCGCATGGAGGCAGACGGAGATGCATGGCTTCAGGGCAAAGGCTACAAGAGAGGCGCCCTGTGGGGGGGCCTCCTCTTGTGCAGCCCGCAGTCAGGTGCCATCTTTCCTGAATTGAGCCCGCCCCCACGTGGCCAAATCTGAATCTGATTGGCCTGGTGAACTCCGCTTGCTCTACCCTGCTGACTCCACTGGGACCACCCCCATCCAAGTCTCCCAATGCTGGAGGTACTTTCTCAGCAAGCAGCCAGCCCCGCCCACATCACACTCTTTCTTGGAAAACTATCTGCCCCAACCATGTGCCCCAAGTAGGTGGCTACTGGCCTCAGTGTGCTCTGAGGCTTTTGTGAGTAGCTCCAGGCTCAGCAGTGGCTCCAAACCAGAATCTACATTAACCTGGTGACTACTCACTCTAGTGACTCCCTAGTTGCATACTGCATGAGGCTGAACCTTATAGGAGCCAGCAGGTGGCAGCAGGCCTCGGGGTGTCCTGGCTTTCTGTGGAGTTACCCCAGGCCTTTTGCTGGTGCAGACCTTCTCAGTTCATAGCGTGACCTCTCCCACATGCTTCCAGGTTTAGCACAGGCAGAGAACAGCCATGGGTCACTTTGTAGCCCCTACCAGGTAGTCCCCGGCTGGTCACAGGCAGTGGGTGACCTGAGCCTGCCCTGGAGCCCCTCCCAGGAGGCCCCAGAACCAACGTACTTGTAGGTTGGCTTCAGACCACAGCAGAGCACCATCCAATTAGCCCCACAAGCAGCACACACAAAGGGCAATCTCAAGAGGCACCAGAGCCTGCTGGGGTGAATCCGACTCTGTGGGGTAAGCCCCCTGCACACCAGCCCATAAGCTATGGATGGGGCCAAATCCCATAGCCAATCACCCTGAGGGTCAATCCCACCCACTGACCTGCAAATAGTAATCAAGGCTCAACTATAACAGGAGGGCACACACAACCCACAAGGGACACTTCTGGAATACCCAGAGCAGGTGACCAGGGAGACTGTGCCAAGGCTCCACAGGGAACCTACTACCTAAGGCCACCTAGCCAAGACTGGGGGACATAGCAGATCTACCTAATACATAGAAACAAACACAAGGAGGCAGCCAAAATGAGAAAACAAAGAAATATGTCCCAAATGAAAGAACAGGAAAAGTTCTTAGATAAAAAGACATAAACTGAGAAGGTTCTCCTCACTGGTAGCCATTGTTACTTGTCTTTTACGTGTAAGCAAATACAAATATACAAATCCTACTTTGTGTGTTGGAAGCACTCTGTGTATATTGTTTTGTACCTGGATCTCTCCTTGTGTACACACAGACATAGTCCTCAATATTTTTTATAGCTGTGTAGTATTCTATGATCATATGTACCAGAATTTATGCAAGACGTTTTCTATTGCTGGGCATGGATTGTTTCTAATCTCTTGTTATTGTAACACAATGTCACAGTATATTTTTGCACACGTATTATTGTACACATGCAGTTGACCATAGAATAAATGTCCAGACGTGGGATTGCTGGATAAAAGGGTCCATGCATTTGCATTTTGGGGAGATTAGATTCCCTTCAGTAGGGATTTACTATTCTGTTCCCCAACCAGCCATGTAGTGCCACAGATCAAGGCACTGTGCTATGTTGTGGGTGCAGTGGGGATCACGATGGACAGAAGCTCAGCTCCTGTGGAATGTACCTTCCAGTCCTGGCAGCCTAATAATCTGCAAGTACGAATACAAAGACAATTGCAAATTGCAATTAAATGCTGTGAAGACAACTCTTTTGATGGAGAGTGGTGTAGAATGGTGGGTGATTGGTGAGGGGTAAGCCATGCTAGATAAGGAGCCAAGGAAAGTCTCTCGGAGCAGATGGCATTTGATCCAAGACCCAAAGGGTAAGAAGGAGGTAGCTAAGAAACTGGGAGAATGTTCCAGAACATCTGAGGGGGCAACAAGGAAAAGCATTTTAGGCTCCTTCTGTAAAACAGTCTCTACTCTCCTCACCCAGAGAGGCCCCCAGAAACATGTGGATCAACAAGGCACACGGCTTCATTCTGGGATTCCTGTTACACACAAATCAAGGGCTGTTGGACTTAGTTGTTCTATAGATTTCCAACCTGAAGAGCGTGTAAAGTTAGGTGAGATGGAGAAAGGCAAGTTAGCTTTGTTGCTTAGAATCAGATTTCCCTGTTCTTCACACATGAGATATTTTTTCACACCATTTTTTAAGTTTCCAGAATCTAGTAGATACGTATTTTTTTAAAATCATATTTTTTAAACAATCACATAAACTTTTTATTTTAAAGGTTTCCAGAATCTAATAAATACATAAATTTTTAAAACCATGCTTTAAAAAAACACATAACATAAAATTTACCATTTTAACCATTTTTAAGTGTACAGTTCATTAGTGTTAGGTATATTCACATTGTTATAGAGCCGTACATTTTTTAACAATAATAATAATAATAATAAGCTTAGTCAGTGAAAAGATTGGAACAAGATAAAAATAACTAGAATTTGCAGCAGAGTTAGGTGAGCACCTCAGATCCCAAAGTCTAAGGGAGATAAAACAGAAAGGGGGCAGTCACTTACGGATGAGGATGAAATAGAGGGTTTTTGATATCTGGAAGTGTCCTTTCCCTAAAAGATGTTGATTCAAAGGACAGGCTCAGCTCATTCTCACTGTCCCTTCCCATCTAGGTTATAAAGTGTTTGCAGTTTTGCAACTTCTACTGTGCACTTTCATGCTTGAGAATGAATTGCATCTTTTATTCAGCAGACGATAATAATTAATACACTTTAGTAAATGATTGAATCAGATTAGCAGCAGGCAGGTCAGACCTCTCTCCATGGCTACCTGCTCGTGGCTACCTGCTCGTCTTTGTACCCCTTCAGACGCAGCCTGGCAATCTCACATCACAAGTGTTCTTGCAGTTTCCTGCTGAGCCACTAGGTTACTGGAAGGATTCACTGACTTTGGCCCACGTCAGGTGTGTATGCCCTTTCTGTGCTCTGGTCTTCTATATCCCCAGTGGTAATTACTGGGAAGACAAGAATTGGCTACTTTATAATGTTATAACAAATGGGTGAATTTAAAAAATCTATTTGAGATATGTCATGTCATCTTAGTGACAGTGGGCTGCACTCTGAGTCCTCCTTCTCCTTTATGGAAAAAGGATGTACATATAGATAATGCAATAGGAAGTACAGAGAAATGCTATGGGAAATCTATGGATAGTGAAAAAATACCGCCCAGAGTGTCACCTTTCTCTTCATTTTTTCTTTGACTCAGGTTGCCATATGGCAATAATCCACTAGATGGTGCTATCCATCCGTTTATCTGCCACCTTGCACTGGGTGGAACCCAATTTTGAGACTTGAAAGCTACAGGGCAAGATTTCCTTAGAAACAACTTATCAATTAAAAAAGAAATAAAATAAAGATCTCTTGAAGTACAAGATGCCTCTGAGGGTCCCAGTCTTCTAGCAGCAGGTCAGCTTGCTGCAAGGGAAGTATGACAGGATTTTGTTAAAAGCCTGGGCAGTGATTTTTCTGGAGGTGAACAAAGGCATCAAGGAAAGAATCTAAGCTTCTATGGAAAACCCTCAATGGTTTTCACTAAAGCTTGCCATTGCCTGGAAAGTGCATCTTAGATCTGTGCACTTTCTCTCCCATTGACTGCCCACCACGAAATAAGAATTTAGATGTGCTGGGCGTTTTCACAGAGTGAAAGCAGAGCAAACTCTACTCCCATGAGTCTGGGAAAGATTCCATCATCTGGAAGTCATAAAGCCACTTTCGGTAACATTTGATGTCACTTTTTGTGAAAGGTGCTCAAGTTTCAAGGCCTTTCCTTGGTCTGAGCTCTGAGTGCAGTGGTGGGCACCAGGAAGCATGCATTTCCACACAGAGCTGTCCTGGCTGCTTTCACCACAAGGGAAAGCCGGCCTTGTGTCTTTTCCCTTCCGGGACCCTTGCCGGCCTGTGCACTTTCTATTCCTTTCTTCTGACTCCCTTTGTCCCCTTTCTCTCTTATCAGGCTCTTGCTTTTTTACCCATTTTGTGACCTCAGACCAGGACAGTCTGTCACTTTATTTCTTTGATGATTTTCCTTTTCCAAGTTTCCTCTAAAATACGTGTATATTTTTCTTGCTGGGGATGTGTAGGGACTGATTATTTCAGATCCACAAAGAACTGCCCTTGTCCTTGGTGGTCTATGATTGACCTTCCGTGCCTACGACCACCTCTCAACTTGGAAGTGGGGGGCAGCGGGGTCATAAGTCGTGGAGGCTGAGGCAAGGGTATTCCCTCATGCTAGGTCATCAGGCTGATGAGATGCACCGTGACAGCTGTCCCCAGACCACCCTGTTGCGTGTCCACTTTCATTATATCAACATTATGGTGGCGATGCCTCTTAGCTCCTCAGGAAGGTCCTCAGACACATTTAGGAGAGGAATTCAGGCAAACACACCCCCCACCCCATTCTTGTGTGGCCTCCATAAACATTCAGTTTGTCTGATGCCATCGGACCTCTCCTGCTTCCATCTGTTTGAGTGCGGTGCTTTTACAATATCCGTTACATTCATTGGCTGACTTGGCCCAAGTATTCTAAAAGCACCCACTTAGGTTGCTTTCCAAAACTGATTTTACGTTTTAAGTTGAAGAAGAGGGAAGGGTGTGGGGAAGTGGAAGTGAGTGTGTACCCCCTATGCAGTGTGGGGTGGATTTTTCCAGTCTACGTAGCTACTGGAGGAGTCAACTGATTGTGTCCATTTTATTTAACCAAAGAGATGTGAGAGAGAGAGAGACAGAGAGAGAGAGAGAGAGAGAGAGAGAGAGAACTGGATAGATTAGATGGATGGATGGATAGATGGTGGATGGATGGATGATAAACAGATGGTAGACAAGTGGAAGAGAGAGACTATACTCCAGTATGTTTTTCAAAACTATAAAGGTAATACAAAGAAAAGGCAGAAATAATTTATCAGTTTACTTCACAGAGAAATCCTATTACAGGGTGAGCTCTTTGCATATTTTAGATAAAATTAGCGCAGGATTCTGCCTCTAGTTTAAGATAACGTAAGTGGGTGCTGCTGGCCCCTGGACATGTTAGGACAGCCACTAGCAGCGTCTGTGGAGGAAGCAGGCAGCTATGTGGGAGCAGTAAACGGTAAAGAATTTAGAGGCAGAACAAGAAATGCAGCATTTATTCTGCCGTTGAGCAGCAGAAGCCTTAGGAGACCTCCAGTGGACACTGTGTGTGTCTCCATTGTAAGGAACCCTTGAGGTTGGAGTCTAATGCCCGTCGTCCTGTGAGCACTGTTCTTTGACCCAAGAGTGCCCTGCTGGGGAACCGACCGTTGGAGGAAGATAGCTACTTTGATAGGGTTTGGGACCCTTTTTGCTCAGAAATTAAAATACTCAACGTGAGTTCACATTGCAAAATGCTCTTATAAATTTCTCTAGCAGTCTTGGATACATCTAGTGATTTATGTATCCCTAAGGTCTGTATACTCACCCTGAATAAGCCCCTTGAAAAATAAAAGTGATTAATTAAGACCAGGTCCACCTAGCCCTTCTGCTTTGTAAAAAGGATCCCCAAACAACACATTTGTTGTTTTATGGATTGGTTTAGATACAATGGGCCCACTTGATTACAATGCCACATGCTTCAAATATTTTTACTGAAACGGATCAGGCCCCAGGGAGACCCTCAGTAAAGGGGAGGTTATGCAAATGCCCCCTGGGGAGAAAATGGAGATTGCTTCAAAGGTTGTGGTCTTGTGATTAGTAACAATAAGAAAAGAGAGTACACAGTTATAGGGCACAGGTTCAGGTCTTTCTTCTTTATATCCTTGTCTCTGACTTTTCCTACCTTGGTGAGTCTGAAAACATTGTGCTGGAATTCCGAGTTCTCTTTTTCCTTCTCTTCTAGTGGAACGTTTTCAGGAACCAAAGGAAGAAAGAGCATCTGGTCCAATTTGACCACTTTCACTGAAGAAGATGGAAAGATTTGATCAGTTTCTAGGGGATTTTTTTTTCCTCTACAGTGAACAAAAACAAAAATCACATTGCGTTTTGTTTCTGAATATTCCAAACATGACCCATTGATGGGGGGGGGGGTGTAGGGTGGGGGTCAGTGGTGGTGGTGGTGGTGGTGTTGGTATCTTTTTCTTAGTTCTTAAAATAACTTCTAACACAACATAAGTTGTTCTTATTCCTGACCACACATGAAAGTCAAATGAGATAAATCTAACATTTACCAAAAAAGCACAAAACTATTTCAGAAATACTTACTGACTTTCTTTTAACTTCAGCTTATTTTTAAAATGCTGTGGGTCAGGTATATTAATGTGTCCAGATTTCTACCTTATCCACTGTCCTGCTGATTTGTCTGAAGATACTTCTTAAGTTCTCCATAATTTCCTTGTTTTACAAAAATAAAATGGCATTATTTCTTATGAATTATTGTAAAAGTAAATAAAATATAAATATTGTAATTTGATTCCCCTGTTGAAGTCCTTGGGTCAACCATCATAATATATAGAGAACTGTAGTACATATTTTATATCCTGCTCATTTATTTCTAAATGTTTGCCCAAGTGAATGGCCTGGAATCGAATGCATTTGAAAATGGACTCGTATGACATAGGACCGGACAGTGTCACCTAGAATGGCATAATGAAAATATGGCACTCAAAGAAGCCTATTTCTTAGTTCTATGAATCAAGTTATAGGAACCTTTTTATACACTTTGCTGACGTCCCTCTATCAGGTCTTACAGAACAGGACCCTGCTCTGTGGATGAATGCAGACTCTAAAACATGCCATTGTCCTTGTACCCCAAATTAATTGAATTCTGTACATAAATATATATTTAATTGTCACTAATTGTGATACAGGTGAAAATGGGCTCTAGCTAGCAATTAGCAGTGCTAAGTGAATCTATAATTGATATTCAGCCTTTCTTTGTCATCCTGGCTGTTTTAAAGCAGAAAAACCTGATGTCGCGATGATAAACTTTTTCTTTTCTTCAATCCTTATTTATTGGACTACTGGCATTTCATAGTAAATGAACATGTCTTTGGGAAAACAGCTCAACCCGTTTTCACTGGATATGCTGCATTGCATTTGGCTTTGACCTGTGACAATGGATAGGTCAGTTTCTTTGAAAGCTATTGGACAGAAAGTGGTTATCAGAAATGAGACAAGCTGGTACAATAGCATTCGATTCAACAGGTACTGATTGGTACCCATCCCTATGTACCAGACACCGTGCTGGGTTTGAGATGCACAGAAATTAATTAGTCTTTGCTCTTCCCTTGTGGCATTGTGAAAGACATAGGCATCTGAATGTCCTGCCCTGTTGTGAGGACCTATCTTTTTCTGTTTATTCTTAAGTATAATCAATTACTCAGCACTCTTCCTATTCATTCATTCATCCATCCATCTATCCTTCCATTCAACAAATCTCTATTTAGTACCGACTATGAGCCAAGCGCTGTGCTGGGTACCAGGGAGAAAAGGAAGCGTAAAGCCAACCCTGGTTCCTATTCAGGGAGCTCACACTTCAGTGGGGGAGAAAGATGTTAAGCAAAGAATCATCGTGAGTAAATGTAGAACTGCAGCCATGACAAGTACTGTGAAGAAAGGGGGGGGGGTTGCTATGTCATGGGATGGCGGGGAGGTGGGGGGAGAGCTGGGCCTGCAAACTGAAGGTCTGACCAGAGCAGAGGGTGTACTTTGGTGCAAAACTGGAGAAGAAAGGAGAGCAGGAGCCAAGTCATGGCGAGCCTTATAGGAATTATTCTGGATGGAGTGGTGACATGCTCAGACTCGGGTTTTAAAAAAATCCCTCTCCAAACAACACTCTGGACCCAAATGTTAATTGTACGTTTTGAAAAACCCAGGGTTAAAGAAAGTAAACTATTAAAAACGTAAGAAAGAAGATAGTTCTCTGGCTGCAGTGCAGCAAACGCATTGGCGCATGCTTTGCTGGCTGTTATCACTCCAAAGGATCCGTCATACATGAGTGACAGCGGAGGGACATGCATGTCTTGATGCCCACGGTGCCGTGTGCACTTTCTACCAATCCTAGTGGTCAACACCTGCTGGGCTGACCTTTATAATGCATCTTCCGGAATATACCAATAGCCCTGGGCATGAAGTAACTTCCAGGGGAACACAAATAAATAACACAGATTTCATTCATCACCTTCCTGTGATAAGAAGCTATGAAAACATGGCACAGCAAGTGAAACTGTAGAAGAAAACAGTACTGTGGCCTCCTGAAATCCTTATTACTTTGCGGACTATTCTCTCCAGAAGGGCAGAGATCTTGCCTTCCTTGTGCAGAAATGATTGGCGCCTGTGTTTTTTAGCCAAAGAACGAACTATGGGGACAGACTGGCTCGTTTAAATAAAATGGGGTTGCCATTAGAGAACTGGCTGCCAAATAAAGCCTTGAATGTTTTTAAGCCAGTAAAAGAGAAGCCATATCGTCCACCGTGGAGACCCACTTATGGGTCTGTTTTGATGGGCAAAGGCTGCAAGTGTTGGTTTAGCAACTCCTCTTCCCTTTCCTCTGCTTAGGGAGCTGATGGAATTTGTCCTGGATGCCGCTGTGGGAATGCTACCCCTGTGGCCTGGAGTGAAATCCGTGTCCTGGGTAGTGGAGTGATGGGATTATTTCCACCTGTATTTGGAGGTGAAATCCAGCATGGGCGGATTTAGTCTTTGCATCAGAGAAACGGACGCTGCTGTGGAACTTCTGTTTATTCAGAGCTTCAGCTTAATTTCCCTCAAATTGTGGGCCATCAGAGAAGGTTCCCTGTTGGGTCGCTGTTGAGCCCGTGTTCGGCTAACAGTAGGAGTTTCAGGAGCTAAAATGACTGATGTGCCACACTGATCAGGGTCAACTTGCAAACAGCAGAGTCTGGTCTGGTTAGATTATGCAGAGAAGGATTTGTTACAGGCTGTTAAATGACTCTCAAGATCACTGGTAAGACTGAAGAAATTAAGGAAACTCTAGGCTGAGTTTCCAGGAACTACTCCCCAAGTCATACTGCAGAAATGGGCCACCAAAGAGCTGTGACTGTCATGGTCAGAAAGGCACCTGCCATTGCCACTGCAGCTCTGGGAGTCCAGGTTTCTGCCCTGTCCACACCAGCACAAGGCATGACTCACACTCTGCCTCTGTCCCCTCCATGTCGGCTCGGAATTCAAGTCCCAAGCAATTGCTTCTGTTTGGTGGAACGGAAATCTCATTAGATGCTCTGTATTCATCAGGGTTCTCCAGAGAAACAGAACCAATAGGATCTGTACACATATAGTAAGACATGTATTTTAAGAAATTGGCTCACGTGACAATGGAAGCTTGGCAAGTTCTACATCGGCAGAGTGGGTTGGCAGCCTGGAGACCCAGGAAGTGTCGATGTTGCAGATGAAATCTGAAGGCCATCTGCTGGCAGAATTCCCTTTTGCCAGGAGGTGGCTCAGCCTTTTGTTCTATTCAGGCCTTCAACTGATTGGATGAGGCCCACCCATTATAGAAGGCAATCTTCTTTATTCAAAGTCCACCCATGTATATGTTAACGTCATCTAAACACACCCTCACAGAAGCATCCAGAATAATGTTTGGCTGCATATCTTGGCACTTCGTGGCCAAACCAAGTTGACAGATAAAATTACATATCCTGTGCCCAATTGCAAGGGAGTCTAACAAATGTCTCCCTGCTACTCCCTGCGGTACAGGAAGGCACCCCAAGAAGGGCGGAATAAGTGTGTGTAAACCAGACTGCAGAATCTGCTCATGCCTACGGAGACGTCCTTGTCAAATCAGAATAACTCTTCCAAGTTTATGTACAAACATTCTTGGAAATCAAAGTGTCGCTGTTACTGGTATTGGTTTTAATGGAAGGTGAACAATTTGCTTTAAGTTCTGTCCTAGATGTGGGGGGAAAATATCTCCATTATAAGCATGACTGTTTAGCCTACTGAAATAAAAGCAGGGTCAGAAGCTAATAAGAAAATCTTAGAGAAAGATTCTCCTAGTCTTGTACATGGTATGCACAGGGGTTCCTGAAACTAATGGTTTTAAGTTTCCACCTTTCCTCATGAATAATGTAGAAGTTTCCTCATTTATGTCCATTTCCCCAAATTAACATAAAGTGGTCAGCTTCCAAGGTTTTTAGTTCCTTTCAAAATTTCAGCCAGATGCCTTCTCTTTGAGAGAACACCTCAAGTCTTCCCTCTAGAATTAACGAGGCCAACTCTCCAAGCTTCTGTTTTGACCATTGAGTAACACTTCAGGCTAGTCAGGTAGTAATTAAAATACATAATTAATAATCATTCACATGTGTATGGCATTTTATATTTTGAAATATTTTCATATCTGCTGTCTTCATGACAACACTTGAGGTTATTCTTGTTTGGTTTTGCTTTTCAGGTGAAGAAAATGGAAGCTTAGGAACATCACGTGACTTGCTCTGTGGAGCAGTGGTTAGTCCTGGAGGCAGCAAGCCCAGTCTCCTCACTCAACTCCAGTTCGACTTGCTCCATTCCACAGCTTACATTTGCTAGGCCTTGTTCCAGCCTACGTTCCATAATTCCAACACTATCGATTAGCCACTCACTCTTAGGTAATTCTCAGCCTTGGCTCATCACATCCTATTTGAGCAACTTCAGGTGGGTTGTGAAATAGGCCAAACGTTAATTTAAAGTCCCTCTTATCGAAATATCTTTGAGGTGTATGTATTAGGTTGGTGCAAAAGTAATTGTGATTTAAAAGGTTAAAAATAATTGCAAAAACCACAATTACTTCTGCACCAACCTAGTATATTCGAAGTTTACTCAAATACATGCCTTCTGTCCTAATATTTCTCAAACTGTCCCACCAGGGGGCAATAAGAGGTCTCTGACTGGCCGACAATTCTAGCACAGTCTTTCTTGTGATAGTTTGTTGGACATTCTTTTTTTATCACTAGACCAGAAAACTTACTATTGATGAGTTTTGTGACAGAAATTCAAGAAAATGTACTGCAGCTCACTTGGTAAAAATTGTATTTTAACCCACTTGTTTGAATTGTCTTCTTATCAGAAGTATGTGCTAAAGGTAAGGTTTATTTCCCTCACCTCCTTTTCCTGGTCTCTGCCTTGTTGCAGTTTGTGCTGGTATTTTCCTACAATTAGGTTTTTCTCATGTTGATCAGATCTCCCCCACCTCTTAACATTCCCCCCTCAGGCCTCATGGTGTCCTGGGCAGAGCAGCCCTAAGTACTAAGGTGATAATAATGTTAACTTAGTGTAAGCTTCTCCGAGGAAGGGAACATGCCACGTACTTCTTTGTATTACACACACACACTGTAAAATGGGGCCGTCTCAGGGCCTGCGCAATAAGGCAGCTGTCCTCTGTTACAGCTGTCCATTTGTTACAAGTAGAGAATGCAAGATGGAATGAATGAAGTCATCGATGACAGCTCTACAGGCCAGATGGAACAGAAGGAGCATGGACTCCTGAATCTAGTACCATTTTTGGTCAATGATTTTTCATCCCTTAAGACAGTGCCTATTCTCAAGGCCTGGACTCATGCCACCCTGCCATCTTTCAAGGCTCGGCCACACTAGCTCCCATGCCTTCTCGGGCTGCTCTAGTTGACAATATCCTGCCCCTTCTCTGAATTTATACTATCTCACTGACAGAGCCCTGCATATACCTCCTCTGTTATGAGTTACTTTTCTTGGGTGTTTGCCTCTCAACTAGAGATCAACCCCCTGGCACCTCTTCACTGCCCTACACAGATTGGGCATTCAGTAAACGGTTCTTCTTTAGATTCTACATTCATTACATCATTGCACAGTTCATCTCCATGGGTAACATAGCAACATGGAAGAAAACTGCAGGCCTGTGACCTATTTAAAAATGTGACATCTCACTTGAGTGCTGGACTGCCCTTCAAAGACAAGAAATCCAATGTCAGATTTGTCTTGCTTTGGGGAGCTTCATGCAATCATGGCTTTGCACCTCTGGGGATGGGAAGAACTGAATCGCTTCATGGTTGCTTGGAATCCAGCTTGAAAAGCACAGAGGCATGTAACTTTGGGGGTGGTAAAGACAAGGAAGCTGGGAAGAACGAGTGGAATCTGCTGGGACACGCCTCACTTTCTCCCTCTGTGTGGGAGAAGCATAGATGGTCCAAGGTGGGAAGAAATGACTATTTCTAGTTGCTCCAAAAACTGGGAGTGGGTGGGAATAAAGTCACTATAGGGTCAAGTGGGTACTGGTGGGAGTCAGGGGAGTAAATGACGGTGAGCCTTGACGTTAATCTGTCTAGGAGGAGTTTAAAAGTCCCTCCACCAACATACTCCAGCTCTACTTAATGAAATACGATTTTTTTCCCCTGGAAAATTTCCTTTGACTTATGAGGCTGTGTTTTCTCTTTTGATCAAAGCATACGGCTCTTTCTTAATCTGAAAAGCCCAGTGGGAATTTGTGTTGGTTCTTCTCCCATCTCTGCTTAAGAACCATGCTCCCAGCTGTCTTCAGTAATGTTACTTGGCAGAGGGAATAGGCAGACCCTTGTCCCCAAAGACTTGAAGAATGCTCTGCTTAGAAGTGAGAAGCTGACCACCAGATGTGCTCTGCAGTGGTGGGCACCTTGGAGGCAGGAAGGAAGAGGACTGAGGACCCGAGGCGAATGTGTCGTAGAGGAATGGAACGATCACATTGCTTATCCAAGAGTGGGTAACCCCAAATCCAGCTTCTTTTGGCTTAGAATATGATGTGCTGTTTTCATGTCAAGCTTCACTTCTCAAAATGTGTTCTATGTAATAGTACACTTTCTCCGTATTGTCTAAATAATACCACACACAAAGAACAGGATGAATGTTTGACATAAATTCTCCTCCTTATGTAAGAACAAAACTATATGCTATATTCAGAGGAAGGCTGAACCGAAACCAGCCATGGTTCTTTCCCTTTGCTTTGTTTCCCAGGACTCTGTCTATAAGTATGGTCCTTGGGATCTGCTGTCATTCATTGTCCAAAGGATGGAGTGGGGTCGGGGGGAGAGGGAGGGAAAATTCCTCCTTAAAATAGGGTCTGAGACACACATTCCGCTGGCCTGGGAGGCATGGGGAATGCTCCCGTGCTGTTGCCGTGACACCAGGCAGTGTTTCCATAACACAGCCTTCCCACGTTCTGGGCAGGCCAACTTGGACGGCTTACCCTGCATGATGCTAGTCAGGCTGGAAAGTGATCAGGGACCCTTTGGGATTGCAGTTCTGATTTTCGTGTGTGGAAGCTGACCTCTGGCTAGAACTCTGGCTAGAGCCCAGGCTGGGGATCTGATGGGGATGATCCTGGAGGAAGACTCGGAGTTGCTCAGAAGATGTTGAATACACTCTGTGTCCTCTTTTTCCATTAGTTGTGTGAGTTAGTAGGTGTGCGGTGTGTTGTAGCTGCAGGAATTCTTGTGTCTATGAAACAGAAGTAGCTGTAGACAGGACAATGAGAGTGAATAAAAACTGAGGAAGGAGCAGTAAGCTACCCACGAGGACACGGGCAATGGCTAACTTCCATCACGTCAAGATTGTACCCTTTTCTACAAGAGAACACAAAGGAAGTCAGGAACTTAATTTAAACTTGATAGGTGTAAATAGGAATAAGACACTCTATTTAAAGCCCTTTGTGATCCCAGAAGAAAAAGAGTACTCAAACCACTCGCGGTTTCTCTACTGTGTGGACAAAGTTAGCATATGTCTGGCACAAGGACCCACACTTAACAGAAAACCAGTAAAATGCTTGCTTGAATGGAGAAGCAAAGTGCCCAAACCATCTGTGTAGTGATGCATTTTATGGCCATCGGGCTCCTTTGGGAACATGCTCAACTTCTGGGGAATCCCCCACTTTGAGTCCTGCCCCCCAACATGTGGAAGCTTCAGAGGACTTCATTTCTTGGCGTCAAGTTTCCACAAGTTGAGCAAGAAAGCTCTGTACTCCCACCCTGTTTTTCTTTTTACCCCAAAGCATGCTCCCCAGAGGATCCTACTGGGAAAGACAGATTCTTAGAAGATTTCAGCCTTGGTCTTTTTTTAGTTCAAGTTCTGTTGTCCTGATTTTCTGAAGGAAAGAGAAGTACAAAGTAAACTGACGGAGAAGGAAGAGGTTTAGCTATTCAAGGCATGGTTCAAGGTCATCAGCCTGGGCTTTCCCTGGAGCTTTTTGGTAATGGAGAATCTCAGGTTCATCCTCCTCCCCACTCCAAATCACAATCTACTGTTTAACAAACTCTCCCAATGATTCACAAGTACTTTTTTGCTTGAGAAGACTGGTATAGAGAAAACCCCAAGCAGTAGTCTTCAGAACTGGGAAAGGAAATATTACTTCACAGAGTGAGAAACAGTTACTGGGTTTCAGCACCAAGGAAGACAGAACATTCCAGAAAGATAGAGAAATAAGGGTGGAGTTCTAACATAAATATTCCATTGTAGAAGCTTCTGATTCCTTTAGATGCAAATCTCAGACAGACTAACAGTCTGATTAGGTAGGGGAGGGGACATGGGGAGGACTACGGTGGGGGGGGCAGGGGAAAGAGGAAAGGGGAAAGATCAATAATTTTCTTATTAATTTTAAAGTAATACATCTCCATTCTAAAAATTTTAAACACCACAGAAGAGCATAAAGTAAAAAAAGGACGGGAGAATTGCCTTCCTCCAAGACTGTATTAATCATATAAAATTAAGAGCACAGGTTCTGGAAACGAACTGCCAGGGTTTGAATCCCAGCTCTATTGCTTACCAGCTGTGTGATCTCAGGGAAATTATTTAACTTCTCTGTGCCTCAGTTTCCTCTGCTGTAAAATGGAAATAACAGCAGAATTGTTGTGTGGATTTATTTTGATAGGTGTCAAGCTCTTCAACCCAGGCCTGCACATACATTTTATGTGTTGGCGGTTATGATTCTAATACTTGAATGTTTTTCTTTTACATTGAAAACTCGGATCCCTTTGGTATTTCACCATGAGTCGGTAAAGAATTAAGAAATACATTTTTCTCTCTAATGGCTAGCTAGTTATCCAAACATTATTTATTGACTAATCTCATTCTCCAAGTGTCTTAAAGGTTAATTGTAGTCTCTCCTACCCCCACCCACCCTCTAAAAAAAAGAAAAGATATGTTGATGTCCTAACCCCCAGCCCCTCAGGATGTGACCTTATTTGGAAATAGGGTCATTGAAGATGTACTTAGTTAAGATGAGGTGTATTGGAGTAAGGTCGGGGCCCCTTAATCTAATGTCTGGTGTCTATAAAAAGATGAAAAGACACGTAAAGAAGAAGGCCACGTGAAAACAGAGGCAGACACTGAAATGGTGCTGCCACAGCCAAGAAATGCCTGGGGCTGCCAGAAACTGGAAAGGGCCCTGAAGGATCTTCTTCTAGAGGCTTCTGAGAGTCCAGCCCTGCCAAGAGCTCCATGACAGACTCCCAGTCTCCAGAACTGTGAGACGATACATTTCTGTTGTTTTAAGCCACCCAGTGTGTGGTATTTTATGGAAGCCCTAGGAAACTGAAACAACACCTAAGGACAGGTTTTTGTTGTTATTCTTTTGGCCTGGTTGTTTAGTCCTATGCCTTCGTGATATGTTTTAATGATGTGTAAGTCCAGTTCAGAAGAGAGATTGAACATTCCCATCATTTCCAGTAGTTTTTGAGATAAAATCTGACACCTTGATATTGAAATTAGTAGCTATTATTGGCCATTGTAAAAATTATCATACTTTTCTGAAAGTCTGAAGCCTCTGTCAGCGCCACTTCTCACTGTGGGGGCCCCAGACACTGAGATTCTTTCTAGCGTCTAACATCTCAGCGGCCATGTCTCCTTCTGTTCCTTGAGAGAGGTTTACAAAATGTAGTAGGATGCCGTTAATGATGAATAAACTCCATCTGTACATTACACTGAAGGCTGTATTTGTGCAGAGCCTTCATCCCTTGGTTTATGACGATGTTAATTGCTTTGTAAGGACTGTTGCTGGAGTTGCAGAGAGAAAGTGCCCATGCCAGGTTCCATTTCCCCCGAGTAAAGCAAATCAGATTAGAATAATGAATGACACGCCAGGACTTCTGAGGTTTCCTGGGGGAGCTAATGACCATTCACAGGGTCTTAGCACGAGACCCCCTCTGTGGCATCAACAGGGATGAATTTCATAGCAGCTAAGCGTCGGGAAATGTGCTTTTAATTATCACTTAAGATGTACCCTGTCAGAGGTATTCATATCACTTGTATTTAATGAGAATTGATTTTCAGATTGCATTACCCAGAAAGACTAGGATCATGGAGACCCTGGTTCTTTCCTGAGACTTTCAGTCACCACGTGTTTCTGGGTCGGTGCTCGCCTGCCCTGGCAGCCACCAGATATCTAACCTGCCACATGCGGCCGGGGCAGAGGCCCGTTCACTAGCCTTAGTGTGGTTTCTGATGAATAAGACGCCACCAAGCTGAGCCTGGCTCACCAGTTTCGCTGCAAAGTGAGGCAGCCCCAGGGAAAATAAATTTAGGTTGACTCGTTCACGGTGGTACACAGAACAGCTTTGTCAGAGCAGCCATATTGAGCAGAAACAATGTGTCAATTGGGGTAAGCAGCCATTTGAGCACTCCCACCTCTGGCTAGATCTTCCCCTGGTTCCTTCACCTTCTCTGAAGTGGTCAAGCATGTCCTGGACAGGTAGGCCAGGTGTGCAGAAAGGCGGCGACAGAAGGAGAAGATGTCTGGTTATCCAAGCATTTCTCAAATTTCCATTATTCATATATCACAGGCCACCTTCTGGCCATAAACATGTACTGTCTTTACAGTGATTTGCTTAATATTTTCCTTTCAGCTGACTCAGTGAACTTTATACATTTACTTTGCAAGGAAAACTTAAATCACTATTGTAAACAGATTAGTCTTCCTGGTTTGGAAGTCAAAATTTTTCAGTTGCACTTATTTGTTAATTGAAATTATTTGACACATAACATCATGTAAGTTTAAGCTGTACAACACGTTGAGTTGATACATTTGTATGTCACAATATGATGGCCATTGCCGCGTTAACTAACACCTCTAAATGTCACATGATGACCATTTCCTTTTTGTGGTGGGAATAATTCACCTTTTCAGTCATAGATGGGTATTGTTGCCTGCTGATGGTCTTGTCTGTGATGGCTGCCTGTGATTTTTTTGTTAAGGTGGATATTCGAGAGGTGTTAAAGGCATAGTAACATGATCTTTTCTTTTTCTAGCTCAGAATCAGAAGGATTGAACGAGAACTGGATAGAGAATAACTTTTTCTCTATGAGATCCCATATTATTGATTTTTGTGTCTGTATAAAACCTAAAAGAATGGTGGTATGCTTCCCTCTGTTTGAGAAACAATGATATAATCCGTGCATAATTATGTGGGGACCATGTTGAAAAATTATGTAGAGGGAAGTCAGAGGAAAGGGGAGAAAAGGAGACAAGCAAGAGCAAGCAGGCCTCGCTGATCAAAACACTGCTTCCCTCCATTGTGCAAGAAACATAGTTCTGGAAAGGAAAATGATCAGCATTAAAATCAGCCCCACCTCAGTCTCTTGGCCCCTCCCTCTACGTTCTTTCATCCACTCGGTGAGTATTAATTGCCTCCCACAGATCAGACACCGTGCGACATACTGGAGCCATGAAGACAAAGAATCACTGTCCTCAGAGCCTTGTCTAGTCCTACAGAAAACAGAGAGGTGTGTAGAGAGCTGGGGGTCTACCAGGAAGTCGCCTGAATCAGATTTTGGGGGATAGAGAGCAGCAATGGGGAGAAAGCAGTTACTGGGGTCTCAACCTAATGGGGTATTCTAATACTGCAGGAAATGGAAAGCAATCACATTTGGGAAAACAGTACACATGTCTGAGCTGCTCAGGCCCCTTGACGTGCCCCGCAAATGGGCAAGTATTGCTCTCTACTGCACTCTGTTTGCTGACTGTAAAGGAGAATGTCAGCATTAGACACCAGGTGGCACTGATCATTCAAGTTTCAGAGCCCGGAAGCAGTGATGTCTCCATTACAAGCTGAACTTTGAACTCATCGGCCAGTTTCACTGATTGGCCTGATGTGACTCCTTTGCAGGAACCATTGTGTCCTAGTCCATGGCTCCTGTTGGGTGCATTCTGTCCTCCTGGGCAACCATCCCCAAGCAAGGCCTAGACAGGGCATTGGCTCCTGAACCTGCTGACCATGTCGCTTGAGAGGGTGGCCACCAGCCTTGCTCTGCTCATCCTCGGCTGGACCACAGTAAGAATTCGGGTGGCATTTCTGTAGGTTGATGTTCCAGATAGCGGTGAGGTTTTGGTGCCAGAAGGATTGGAAGTGGCCAACTCTTGGCTATTCAAGCCATGATTGTACAGATTCAACCTGTCACTCACATTAGAGCTGCTTCTCTGGTCCTCCATGGGGCCATAAAGTAGTCCATCTTACTCCCCCTGAAGCAGTTTGGGCAAAACACATTGGGGCAGAAAGGAAACCTCAGTAGCGTTCCCTTGTGGCTTTCAAGACTTATCTCTGTGCTCCCATGGCCGTGAATAATTGTGAGCTGCCTCTACTTGATTTCAATTCACTGTCCCCCAGCATCACGTCTTCCTTTGCCATATATAATTAGGAGCTACAAGCTTAATATTCAATTTCCTTCCTGCTTCCTGATAACAGACAGGTAGGAGCACAGGGGATCTCACCCCAGCAAAAGGGCTGCCATAGTGTCGACAGCAAAGATGCTGCATGGATTCTCCTCCACTGCCGTGTGATGGTCTCCCCCACAGCGCTAGATGGTTTTGTTGGACTACATCCGTGACCCTCAGCTGGACCTGGTCCTAGTGATGCTCAGTATGTCATTCGTTGTCAATGTGAGTGCGTCTCAACGGGTTTCTGAGGACAAAATGGCTAGCACAGCCAGGAAGCTGGCCTTGGAGTCCCTCAGCTCAGGAAGGGGCGGAGCCAACAGAACTGTGTGGTGTCCTTGGCAAAGGAAGTTCTTGAAAGAATCTGGATTTCCCCCAAGGAACCCATAAAGCAATAAAGTAATTTTTCTTTTCTTTAAGTTATAAGAGAATCACTGAACGTGTCTACAGGGCAGAGGATAGAGTCCATGAGGCATACACCTCAGATGTTCCATGCTGGAGTTTCGTGTTGCTTGTTTTGCAAAGTATTCTCCTTGGGGCATAATCTATCCCAGTTCTCTGCGACCAGCCTGGAAATGTTGGTGACTTGAATGCTGTTCTGATGCTTCCTGTCCTTGAGATTCAGCCTTCAAATAAAGGAAGTATAATGGGAAGGTTAGACCAAGACGGTTGATGGCTGTCATGGCCTCTGTTCCATGAAAGGACAGGGAATGGAAAATATTCTGTCTTTATTTCAACCCCAAGTGCATCAATTATCAGAAATGGAAGGACTCTTTAGCTACTTAGAACATTCAGGTATTTTGACTTATTCAAATTGCTGGAGGTCCAAGCCATACCCACCAACCTCCCCTTCTCCCCAACTAGTTTTAATCATAAATATTGTTGCCACATTCCTTTTTTCACCATCATCAGATTACCAGGAATGAGTGGCTTGGGGGCTGGAAGTGAGCCTGGCTGTTGGAGACAGAGTTAAAGACCCATTGAACACAGAACCATATGTCCACACTCCTGATTTACCCCCTTCCCTTACCAAGACCTTAGACACACACATGCTTCACCATCTTTCACAGTCTAGTTTCAGGGTTTTGTTCAAAATCATTTTCTATCTCAAGTCATCATTATCATCTACGTGTCTTATTTCCTTTTTGAGGCCATCATGTTCTGCGTGGTGGACAACTTGATCATGACTGCAAAAAAAATAACAAACAAACAATAGTGACAATCTTCAATCATATATATTAATATATATTTATTATAGAAACTTAGATATATAGTTATTGTATAAACTTTGGATACTACTAAATATATAAAAAAATTATTATTATGTATAATCCTCCCACCCAAAGATAATCACTATTATTATTTTGACACATTTCTTCTAGTCTTCTTTTCTATCATTTGTATACAGCTTTCTTCTTAATATACATGAACATTCCTCCATGTCGTTAAATATTCTTGCATAATAAGATGCCCTCATATGAATGTACCATGAGTAATGTCACCAATCCCCTCTTGTTAGACACTTGAGTTGTTTCTAGTTTGGCTCCATCATTGTCCATGAATGTCTTGCTCACATCTTAGTGATATTTATAGATGGCATCCCTTGAAGCCAGAAGGACACTAAGTCAAGGAACACACATGTGTGTTTAAAATAATACTTCCCACCAAGTTGCCCTCAGACAGATGGTACCAATTTTCCCTCCCAGCGTCAGTGAACAAAGTTTCCCTTTTGCTGGGTGTGATTCTTTCTAATGGACACTAGAGCAGGGTTTCTTTGTGGAGCTCAGGGTGAGATGAAGAAGGCTCAGGAATGCTGAGGAAGGAATGATTGCCCCTCAGAGAAGACTACGGTTCTCCAAAATTAGATGAAGCCTGGATCAGGAGTTGGGAGTCCTGAGTTCAAGTCCTGCCCCAACAAGCTTGTGCTACCTTACTTCTCTGGGCCTAGTTTCCTCTCTTAGAAAGTGAAGTGGTGAATAAGACAATCACTCACGACAATAAAAGTCCCTGACATTGCACTCCCGGCTTCCAAATGAGCCCCAAGTGTGGGAGCTGCCTGAGCTGATGAGAAGCCAGGTCACTGTGGTCCTTCCCGAGGAGAAGGAAGCTGTTCTCGGCCAAGGTGTGAGCAAAGCCTTCCTCCCCTCTTAGCAAATGGGGTCAGAGCCTAATAGTGATAAACAACTTGTAGGCCTCTTAAAACATTTATTGCCACACTGGTAGTCTCCTTCCAGAGCTGAGGAAACTACGTGGACCCTGTGCTTGGGACCTCCAGTATGACTATATTTGGAATAAAGAGGGAATTAAGGCTAAATGAGGGTCGTACCCTGATTCAATAGGATTTGAGTCCTTATAAGAAGAGACACTAGAAGGCATTCTCTCCACCCCCCTCCCACTCCATGTAAGCACCCAAGGACACAATAAGAAGATTGCCCTCTGGTCTTCTGCAAGCCAGGAAGTGGGTTCTCACCAGGAACTAAATTGGCCAGCCCCTTGATCTTGGACTTCCAGCTTCAGAACTATGAGAAATAAATATCTGTTGTGTAAGCACACCCGCCTGGAGTATTCTGCTATGGCAGCCCTAGTTGAGTAAGATAACGCAACAAGGGTTCAGCATCTTCAGTGACTCAATAGAAAGAGAGAGGCCAGGTGGGCCCCAACCTAGGCACAAGTGGCAGGGTCTACCATGCTGTCCCTGTCCCACCCTCTCTCCTTAATTACAGTAAGTGTCAGACTGGATAGGTTTCCTCCTTGCAGCTTAGTAGACAAAGGGTCAGCTCTATCCTATCAGAGAATCTCATTTTCTCCCACTGGCAGCAGCAGCATTTGGAACAATGCGTGGGGATAAAATGTCTGTCACAACACTCAGTGCAGGAGTGTGGCATTCATTCCCATCCTCGCGAGAGACACATCCAAACCCTCCTTGGCACATGGTCCTGGGAATCACACTCTTCACTTCCAGCAGAGCAGGGAGATAGAAACATGATGAGGTTTCCTGCATAGCCACGATTGGCACTTTCCCCTGAATGTAGAGCCTGATAGCACCAGGCAGGCTCATGGCCTCAGAAGCCAAGTCAAAAAGAAAAGACCCATCCGGGAGCAAGCTGACCACTCCTGGGATCTACCCAACTTTTATTCAGAAAGGCTAGTTAGGAACCGGTGCCCTAATTACCTAGAGGCATTCATGAGGACTCAAGGGATGTTGCTTTGTAGAGAAAGTTGGTTGCTTGGCTATTTATTGGATATGTAGCTATCTTTCTTGAATACTTAGTATACGCCAGATATGGCACCAGATTCCAGGCACTGATTTCTCTCAACCAATGGGAAGCAGTCCCGAAGATCTGCATTTTACAGAGGAGGAAATGAATGTTTTAGAGGCATTAGAGGGCCTCCCAAAAGTCACGTGGTCAATGACAACCCATGGAAGACCAGGAACACTCGCTGAGTGGTCTGCTCAATATGCCACACTATCTTTCTTGCGGGTCAGACCTTCACTGGTGAGGGACAGGATCCCACTCCATTTGTCACAAGCAGAAGTTCCAATAATATAGGACTATTGGGACCCAATCTTTTTCTCAATTTTGGCAAAATATCCTAAATCTCCCTTCTTTTTCTTTTTTTTAAATCGGGGAATATTGGAGAAGAGTGTGCTTCTCCAGGGCCCATCAGCTCCAAGTTGTTGTCCTTCAATCTAGTTGTGGAGGGCGCAGCGCACTGGCCCATGTGGGAATCGAACCAGCAACCCTATTATTCAGAGCTCATGCTCTAACCAACTGAGCCATTAGGCCACCCCTAAATCTCACTTCTGAGATCATTTCTTGCTGTTTCCTGGCTTAGCCTACTCAAACTGTCAGAAGAGGTGTTTTATTCTTTATAGATATTCTCCTGGAAGTAGGTCTCTTTTTTCCCCCAAAGGGACACAAAGAATACTTTAAAAATCAAATTTACAAAAAAGAAATTCTTTATCCTCGTATTTTCCAAGGTTTTATTTATTTTTTAACAGTCAGATAACAATTGGGCTTTGTTTATCATTGAAAATGGAGGGCTATCAGCCAGAGTTTAACTATTTTGGATACCTCATAAGTGGAATGATACAGTAGTTGCCTTTGTGTGACTGGCTTATTCCACTTAGAATAATGTCCTCAAGTTTCATCCATGCTGTAGCCTGTGTCAGAATTTCCTTTCTTTTTAAGGCTGAATTTTATTCCATTGTTTGGAAAGACCTCATTTTGCTCATCCGTTCATTATCTGTTGATGGACACTTGGGCTGGTTCCACCTCTTGGTTATTGTAAATAATTCTGCTATGAACATCCCTGTGCAAAACTATCCTCAAGGGCCTGTTTTGACCATTTGTTTTTAGTACAAGTTTTACTTTCTCAGCAAATTCCAATTATACAATATGAAATTATCAATTATAGTTGCCATGTTGTACATCGGATCTTCAGACCTTACTCATCTTATAACTGAAAGGTTGTGCCCTCTCCCCACCTCCCACACCCTCCAGCCACTGGCAACCAATTTTCTACTCTGTTTCTATGAGTTTCACTGTTTTTTCGTGTTGTGTTTTTTTTTGTTTGTTTTGTTTTGTTTTTTTAAGATTCCACATATAAATATGCCATGCGGTATTTGTCTTTCTCTATCTGGCTTATTTTACTTAGCATAATATCCTCCAGTTTCATCCATGTTGTTGCAAATGGCAGAATTTCCTTCTTTTTCAAGGCTGAATGATATCCCATTGTATAAATGTACCACATTTTCCTCATCTATTCACCAGTCCATGGGCACTTAGGTGTTTTCCATACCTTGGCTATTGTGAGTAAAGCTGCTGTGAACACGGGGTGCAGATATCTCTGAGATAACAGTTTCCTTTGGATATATATACCAGCAGTGGGATTGCTGGATGAAATGGCAGTTCTATTTTTGGCATTTTTATATGTATGATGCAGTGGCATTAGGTACATTCACATTATGGTTGTGCCTGGAGGGTTTTAAGATGAAGCACACACTTTTGGAATCCACCAGGAAGGGAGGTCACCCCAACCTCTAGGCCTAGAAAGGGACACAAGGGGTGTTGGTTAGGCTGACTGCCACTCTCCCAAGGGAAGGGCTTCTCACCAGCATCATAGGAGAGATTGACAAAGACCCTTTCCCTGGAGGGGCCTTGGTCCTCAGCCTCAGGCTTGATCCCCAGCATAGGTGACCTGGGGTCCTCCTGCTGCCCTGCTCCCTCCCTCTTCCTCTCGCCCCCGCCCGGGTCCCAGCAGCAGGGCCCCTCCCAGCCGAGCTCCTTTCCCTGGAGACCCCATTATGTCACCAAATCAGTAGTTGAATGGCCTGCCCTGCGCAGGCGCAGAAAGTCCCACCCAGGGTGCCAGCAGCCCCTCTCCCCGCACCCTTCCCGTTGCCGTTGCCGCACTCACTCCACCCGGTGCTAGAGTTTCCCCCAGGCACATCAGGCGGGTGTGGGGAAAGTGCCTTGGGGTTTATCGAGTTCATCGGACTGTCTAACAGCAGGCGCCGGGCTGCCAGCATCGCTGCGACTTGAATTTCTACCATTTTCTCTGCTTAACACCTCGCTGGCCCTCCCCCTCCCCCCACATATAATAAGCCCCATTCTTTTCAGCAGCTCGGCAGCGAAACAGCAGCCAGGGACCCACCGCGCGGGGACACGCCGGGGCTTTACTCGACCTGCTCGATTGTTCTCCCCTTTCTCGCGGGGACATTCAGCTGTAATCCTAGCAGGCCCCGCATAGAGGGGCGCCAAGGCCTTGGCTTCTGGGAGGAGTGAACTGAGCTGGGACCTGTAAGTCAGGCCTGGCTTGGGCTGATTGTGTGGTCATCAGCGAGTCACACTGGTGACTCGCTCAGCCCGGCTCAGCTGCCACGATGACCCTAGAAGCAGGAAAGAATAGGCTTGTCTCTGCCTGACCTGGCAGGGAGGTCTTGGGAAATGCTTTAGTCTAAGGAATTGAAGAGTTGGGAACAAGAAAACAATTCTAGTTATTGTGCCTAGAATTAGGCTCTGCTCCCTAAAAGGGATGGGCAGTTGGGAATAAACCAGGGTAGCAAGGGTCATGTAAGGACCCATAGCAGATGAATTAGGCTTAGATTTCCATACAAGGCGCTTAGGTTTGAGTCTAGCCTGGCTGCCACCTGAAAACTGCAACAAGAGATCTGCTTTGGATGACTTTAGTAAGACATTCACTTGGGGGTAGTTTGGGGGTTTTTTTTCCCAGAGAGAGAGAGAGAGATTTTAGATTTCGTATTTTATCAGGTGCTGAAATGTGTCCATGACTCCAAAGATATTCGGCATCACGGTGCTGTAATCTAATGGGAGCATACTATACAAGCTATTCTGCAACTTGTTTTTTAACTTCGTATGTGTCAGACAGCTTTCCCTGTCCATATACACACATCTATCTCATATTATTAATAGCCATAAACCATTGTATTAAAGTGACCATGGGATAAGGCTGCCCCAGACAAAGGACAGGAAAGAAAGAAGGAGCAGGGGATGAAAAGCACGCCCGCCCTGTGTGGGACATAGAAGGAAGGGGCCTGCGAGCAAAACCTCGTAGAACTTCAGAAATCTGTTCCCTGCTGCAAATACGGGTAATTCTCGTAATCTGATTTCGCTCTGTTCATGTGAACTGTGGGCATGGAGGATGTGCTAATGAGGTTGAGCAGTGACAAGGCATATTTGTTTTCAAGTGTTTTACCTTTGGGCCATGGGATTCTGTGCAGAACCGGCATCCTCCTGTCCCCCATCCTTGGGCACTAACTTTCACTGGCCGGTGGCCCCAGATCTAAGTCTGTGTTCGGTTCTTTCCTTTCTTGTTCCCTGTCAGACGTATGTGCTCTTGCTGGGACTTGCTCATCTCTTCCGGAGAAGCCAGGGCTGTCCCCCCTGCAGAGCGCTGGGTGTCTGACAGACAAAAAGGGAAGTTCCTGGGACTCCCGTCTCCCCAGCCCTTGTCTCTCTGCCAGGTGCAGCCCAGCAGCTCATTAATCACATCAGTAGCCGCATTGTCTGGGCCTCTCCCCAGGAAGACAAGTGACAGTTAAAAGCCACTGAATGTGCACGTGAGTTCTGTCTTTCTCCATTTCTGTGTATTTCACTGGGTTGTGGTTTGGGACCCTCTTTCTCCAGCTGGCTCTCCAGGCCCACGCCCCCCATATGTGTTCCCATGTCCTTCAAGCAGACAATGATTTGTTTCAGAAAGCTACCTATAAGGAGCTGTTTCCTAGGATGTCATTTCTAAGAGAAAGGCGGGAAAGATGTACTTGGAGGGATCCTGTGGTCTTCACCCCGGCAGAATTCCCTGCCCACCTGGCACCCAGACCAGAGTCAGAAAGCCCATTCTATACAACGGACACTTGCTTTCAGGGCAAAAAGCAATGCGGAAGTCACTGCATCTGGGGACACACAAGATAGCACCCTACCCCATCCTTTCTTCTTTGGCCTGGGATAGTCCGCTGACATACACAGGCAGGTCCTACACTCAGGGCTCTGCACAGTCACGATAGCGTATCTGTTTTGTCCAAAACATCCCATTGTCATCTGACGGACAAAGGCCTGCAGCCAGGCCAGCCTAAGCTCACACAGCTGTGTGATGCTGGCAAGTCACGCCATCTCCCTGCATTTTAGTTATCCTATACAATTCATTTTCCTTTGTGTTTTTATTAAAAATAAATACGTTTTTATATAAGCTACTCCTGTACATTTCCCCCCTCCAACCCCACCAGTTCTGTGAGACCTGGATCAAATGCCAGCAACAGGTTGAAAACAGTCTCTTTAACCCTCCACACATTTTATCTGAACCGCTGTAAGGGCTCACTGCGGTCTGTCTTTTATGATAATTAATTACAAGAAACATTATCTCTAGGGCTGGGGAGGGAGGGCATTCTGTCCCCTCCACATAGTTAGTGCCCACTAAATATTAGCTAAATGAATGAATAAGTGATATTTATTTTGAAGTATTTTCTCTCCTGGGAAAAGTGCATGAACAATTTAAAATGCTATTGTCATTCCATAATATACAAAGTTTTATACTGTGTTTTCATCACGGGTTCTTAAAGTGTTCCATTTTAGTTTTCCAGGCAGGCAGAGGAAGAAATTTTTAAAAATAAGCAGTATAGGAGAACTTGTAGTTTCTAGAATATTCCTGGAATATTCTAAGCCTTCTTCAAAAGCAAATACACTTCACTTTTGAGCCGTCTTCAGACTTTGAACTGTTTCTGCATTCCCCTGGAAAGGTTTGCTTCTTCTGCAGTATTTCATGTGAGCTTTCAGAATAGAAACTGGATTTCAGCATTCTGTAACATTTCTAGAGCTTATGTTACTTTTGTGACTAAAAGATCCTAGCAATGTGAGGTCGACTTCCAGTAGGAAACTTAACAGGATGAAAAAGTGTGTGTGTGCCAATCACACAGTCACTCACACTCAGGCATCTGGAGTATTGTATTTCCTGTGTTGTCTGTATTTCTAATAAAATTTATTTGTAAAAAGCATACTAAAATGTATTTATAATGAATTTTGAAAGAAATTATTTGATTGACATGTCAACAAACTTAGTGCATGTGATTTGTCATCTTATATAACTAGGAATTCCCAGTGAGCAATCAGGATATTGGCTTTCTCTTACACAAACACAGCTGTTGTTTTGAGAAAATAACACAGAGAATGTTCAGGAAGCATGATGTGTCAATAAAAATTAACTTTGAGTTGGCCTATGAAATGTACCCAACACATGTACACGTGCACGCATGTGCACATGTGCACACACACACATTTCCACCTTTATTTGCAACAATCAGAATAGAAAAGGACTGTGCTGGGATTTCTTCCTATCTCCCCAGATCCCAAATTCCAAATACTTACAATAAAAATATAGACACTTTGGAGACAGAAGGCTTGCTTTTATTCTTGTGTTTTAGGTGATGCCAAAGTAACTAAAAGGAAGTGTCCTAAGATGAGAAGTCAACACTGCAGACTTTAGTGTTTAGATTCTAGACCATCTACACAGGGCCAGATGATGGAGTCATGAAGTGGACGAGGTCTTTAAGGAAGAATGAGCAGTGGAAAGCATAGAGGACCAAGGATGAACTTTAGGGTAAGTCCACAGGTTGGTAGGAGGAAAGAAATTCAGCAAAAGAGATGAGGGGGAATACATTTAAATCCCCCAAAAAAGTAAAGGGATCAGTATTTTAGAAGAGAGAGAGGCCAACAGAGCCTTGCAGTAGCCAGACCTCAGGAATCATAACTTGACGTCTGAGATACAGTTCCACTAACGTGAACACAGAAGCTGGATATGATGAGTTAAGCAACTGACTGAAAAAGAAAAATGAGGGTTCAAATACCAACGACTACAGCAAGCCTGACACAGAAATAAGAGAACACAGAAGCCTAAGGGAGCCCGAGCAGGGACAATCCTCTCAGACCAGAGGAGACTTCTGAATGACATTTGAAACCAAGAGGGAAGGATCTGGTAGGGAAATGAGAGTCTGGAGATTCTAGGAAGAAAAGGAATAACTGAGGCAACTGCCAGAGGAAGTGAGAAGGGAGAGGATCCGGAATGAAGGTAGACGGGTACAGATGGAACGAAGGGAGTATGAGGAGAATAGCACCATGACGAGAGAGTTGGAGTGAACAAGGGAACTCCCCCTGCAGTTTTCTCAGCAAAACAGAAGGTGACTTCCTGTGGAAAGCTGGAGGCCGAGGTGGTCTAGAAAGCTGCGGAAAGTGGCAGGCATTGAGGCCAATGCACCTCAAGGAAGACACGTGGCTGAATGCCTGTGGGAGCCCTGTGGAGCTCCGTGACTTTCCCTAGGCAGTTTTCGTATCTCAGGAGTGGGAGTAAAGGAAGCAGGTGATGGAGACAGATCTGGGACAGGGTCAAAGGGAAGAGGAACCTGGGATTCAGCAAGCTTTCTCCACTGTGGGTTCTCAGTAACCCCAAAATGAACAGGGCAAGGAGACCGCTTCAGTATGGAAGATGTTCCCAGCTGCTTCACATTATTAGAAGAAAACATTTCGCGTGGTTGTCTCTGTCTATGCTCTTCTTCCTTGCAGCTTAGAACGCTCCACCTTCGGAATGGTTCCCAATTTCCTTCCTACCTCCATAGTCATGCCTCCTCCTTACTCAGGTAACAACCCTCTTCCCAGTTCTCTTACAGGATTTCCCTCTGTTTCAGTCTTTGCGTTCATTCCATCTCCTGCTCTAAACACATGACCTTTGAATGTCTTCCTCTCAATCCCAGTTCTGGAACACTGACTGCATCTCGAAATAACTCGAGTCACTGAATGAATCCTTTTGCACTTGTTACTCGGAAGTTCAGGAACTATCTTCATCTGCAGGCAGAAGGGAAAGATCACAGGATCTGAGAAGATATCTCGTCCAGTGCCTTTGTGTTAGAGATGAGGAAGCTTCAGCCCAGAGAGGTTGACTGTGTGCCCTTGAGATCAGGCATTTGCTTGCTTTGAACACAGCGTCCCGGTGACGGCTCACCGTCCTTTGTGTCTGGCTCGATTCTAATCAGGTGCTGCTCCATTCAGAATCTGAGCAAGATCCGGCAGGACCACCCTGGTGGGCGTGGGAACAGTAAGATCACAAGCTAAAGATGCCCCTCGAGGAGGAAAAGTGACCTTGAGCCAAACGGAAGTTCTGAGCAAGATGATGGCCAGTGAGTGCAAATCAGTGACCCAAAAAAAAAAGGCAATCAAAATTTTGGGATGCCAGGGTCCCAGAGAATAAGGGACTGGGAGGTTTAAGACCTCTCATATTTGACAGTTTTATCAAAGGTCAGGAATGGCTGCTGCATATTTGCTGTTCCATAGAATAATTTGTGTTGTTTTAACATTATTCTTCCAATGTCACTCACCACTCCGTTTACATATATTTTTATGTAATTCAGGAATTCCTAAAAATAAGCAGCGCAATTAGAATCATCAAGTTTTATTCTCTCTAGCTTTAATTCCATGTTCCCTCAAAACATAAACATGCCAATATGTTGTTTGCTTTTAGACGTCACTCTACAAATTTTTGTTTAAGAAAAATGTCTCTTGAATGTGAACTATCTCGTACCCTACTTATGCTTTTAAACCGACTAAAATAAATATTTGAACTTACATTTCTAAGTATTTGCTTAGCCGTGTTATTGTATTTGCTATTTATTTTACCTGGGTCATGTTCTTCTGATTCCAAGAGTCCTCCATATTTAATAACAGCATTGTTTGTATACATTCTGTGTAGCTCAAAGGAATCCAAATAATTCATGTTTTGATTAAGTGTCTTGGTCATCTCAGGCTGCTATAGCAAGAATGCCATAGACTGGGTGGCTTAACAACAAGCATTCATATCTCACAGTTCTGAAAGTTGGAAGTCCAAGATCAAGGTGCCAGCAGATTTGGTGCATAGTGAGGGCCCACTTCCTGGTTCCTAGATGGTGTCTTCTCGCTGTGACCTCACATAGTGGAGCAGAGGGAGATCATTTCTCTTGTATCTCTTCTTATAAGGGCACTAATCCATCATAGGGGCTCCACCTTCAAGACCTCATCCTCTCCCAAAGGCCCCACCTCTTAATGTCATCACACTGTGGATTTAGGCTTCAGCACATGTATTTTTTGGGGGATTGGAGAGACAAAAACATTCCTTCCATAGCATTCAGTTTAGCCAAGCGATAAATTTAAAGAAATAAATCTTGTCTCTGATTCACCTATGAAGATCAGTGATTCAATGAAAGTTTAATGCTACGCCTGACAGAAACAAAGGGGTGTTCTTCTCAGTTCCTGGTGCCTGCCTCACAGCTCAGCTGCAGTGGGGGTCAAGATGGTCTAATGGTTTATCTTCCCAAACACCCACACCCTGGAGCCTGAAGCAGTAAATCGTTGAAAAGTCAAATAGAAGAAGATAAAGTGCCTAGCATGGGCGGGTTGAGAACATTCAGTCCATTTTATCTGGGGAACATGAAACTTTAAATTAGGAGACCCTTAAAGATGACCCATAGACGGCTTTCTTTTTTAGATGCCGGAGGGGATGGGAACCCAGACATGCAGACTTTGAAGATCCGAACTGGTCAATTGTTAGGACTCTATGATGATAACATGAGATTTATCTCCTCTAATTGCAACATATTTCTCAATCTCATTCAACTCTTTGCTTAATTACCTCCTCCCCACCAATTTAAAAATTCTCAAGGAAAACAAAAGATTGCCCAAATGGTGAAATTGTGTCAAAGCTAACAAAAGAAGTTCTGGAGGTTCATCCTGGCCCTGTTCTAAGTCTTCTATACAATGTGGGAAAAATCACTTGACTGCACTCTGCCTCAGTTTCCTCACCTGAGAATTCCTCCTTTCCCCTGCACTGACTTTAAAAGAGCTTGCTATTCACAACATACATTCCAACAGAAAATACTATATTTTTCAACCAAATTAAAAGGCTCTACGTATAACACGGGTGTGGAGTTTTGGGGTCCCAGATATCCCTCTCTGGCCAAAACAGAAAATTTAACGGTAGATACCTTTAGCGAGAAACATAGATGTATAACTGAAGAGAGGGAGAAAGAAAAGTGAGATTTGTCTACAATAAAAACTTTAAAATAAAAGCTCAACCTCAATACTTAAAAAAAAAGTTTTTTTGATGGGTAGCTTACTGGAATATTCTCCTATGCTCGTAGAAAAGCCGTAGTAACTGGGAAGGCCTGGCGGTAGCCTCCTCTCTGCAGCTACCTTCAACTGCTAACACGGCGGGCTGGCCTCTGGGCTCAGGGAGACCTACCCAGCTGGCACCGAGATTATACAACAGGGACGTCCCCGTGGAGCCTGACCAGGCACTGGCTGGCTGGGACTCACGCTCCTCCTCTGAACTCTGAGCTCTGAAATATGGAGCATCTGTCAGTCTGGGCAGGTGTCTTCACACCTCTGGCACGAAAACTGACAGCTAATTTGAAAGGATGGGAGTCAAAACTGACACAGCTGGAAGGCCGTGGTCTGGTGGGCTCACAGTGGACAGAGACCGAGACGCTGAGACAGGCCAGAAAATCCCGGCACTAATTTCATCTCTGAAGCTGCCTGGTCCGACAGGAACACGTGGAGGTTGTCCGGCTGCTCAGATGGTTCCCACGGGAGGGTAAGTAAAATAAACAATTGTTGTAACTCTGATTCCCCTCCAAGTGCTAAGTATGCGTCCATATTTCATGAAAGTGTGCTCTGGAGTCGCTCCCGACTGGGAAAAACCTCCAGTGCAGCCAGCACAAAAGCCTTTATTTCACTCAGCCTCACATCAAAATACTCTATTTCTCTGACTCAAATCTTTCTTTCTTTGCCGTTTGACTCAAGTGCCCTGCGTCCATCTGCATCCTGACTATGCCCCTTATTCGGTGAGCATCAGGCTTACGGAACCTCGGTGGTCCTGAAAAGACCAAACAGAACAAGAGTGGGAACTGGCGAGGAGGATGGGAAAGGAGGCTGCAATGCCATCAGCAGCCTCACGTCCCCCTGATAATAAGGATGGGCTGCCCAGAGAGGGTCCACAAGGAGAAGGGTGATAGTCACTGACTTTTGACTTTTGAAGACCCCTCTCCATGATTTTAATCTTTCTCTACTGGGACCAGATCTGTCCAATGTCTAGAACCAGAGCCCTTCAGTCATGCTGATTTCCTGGCTTTGCCTATTTGAGGTATGGGAAGGCTTCTTAGACTCCGTGAGCATGTCCGCACTTCCTGCCCAGAACATGCAGACTCCTATGGGTAGCTGACGGCCGCACCCTGGGCTGTGTCTACCTCCCAAGTCCGGAACTGCAAGAACCCGGTTTATCACCTCCTGGAGGACTGTGAGCACAGAGGCCCACAATTATGATGAAGGCTGAACCTACTAAAAGCTTCGCCATTCAATGGGCCGACTCTTCAGCCACGACAGGCCAGTAAAACACATCCACGTGGGGCTGTCCTGTTTATTAAAAGCACTTAGCTTACTGGAAAAATAAGAGACTCTCCATTGGCAAAGTCAAGTGGTTTACAAAGCCCACTGGAAAGACATGGGGAGCTAGGATATAGATTTTCTATTTTCAATCAATTTTTTTAAACATAAAAATGGAAACTAATTTTCAAGGGCAAGCTATCACAGCAGAAGAAAGTCCTCTCCCAAGCAAAGATTTAATGGCTTACAGTGATCAAATCTACATGCTATTTGCATGACCTGTGGTCTGGGCTCCATCAGAAGGTCGCCTCAAGCAGAGGCTGGCCACACTTCTGGAGGACACAGCAGTACTATGAGGACAAATTCCTAAGCATTTACAAGGCGGAAAGCAGCGTGCCCAAACGTGGCCATTTCTGCAGAAAAAACAAACTTGGTGGCAACCATCCTTCATCAGAGTGACTTTATGGTAGGCTTTGAGATGGACAAGCCAGTTGGTACAAGATACAGACTTCTTGCTTTCAACTATGACCTTCCCACCTTGGTGCTACCACCTTTCTCTATCGTACATAAGGAAGGGGACACAGGAGGAGGAAGCAGAGGAAATAACATCTCATTCCAGCTTCCTGACCCTACCCTTTGCTCAAGCAGACATCACGTCTACAGGCCACCAGGGGTAGGCCGCAGGTTGCAGCCAACTGCCAAGAGACGAGGCACGTGCCAGTGACAAGAACCACACCATGGTGTCCCCAAAGGCCATTTCCCTGTCATGCACTCTTACGTTAAGGCTGCTAGTGTCAGAGTCCCCTGGATATTCCCAGGCCGAATGTAGTCTCTGAGTCAAAAGGATGGGCTGCCAGGTAATCCTTGTATTCGCCGTCGAGCAGCTGGGTGGCGTTCCGTGCAAACCAGCAATCTATCTGCTCCTCCCCATTGTAGATTTTCCTCTGTTTCCAGACCACAGGGACCTGGTGCCCTTTCACCTTCAGGACAGTCTCAGAAGCCCCACCTGCCTTGCGGAGTGGAGGACTAGTAGCGTTCTTGCTGGGCCTGGCAGGCTCCCCTGTGAGTCTGGCATCCTGGTTCAGGAACTGACCTGAGAGGACAAGAAAAGCAACAGGTCTAAGTCATGTGCAAGGCCACACTGTGTTGAAAAAAAAAAAAACCAGCTTACCAGCAAATGCACATGTGGCACCCAGAGAAGGGGGATTAATGATGTGAGTGGCAGGAGGGTTTTTAATTGAAAGGCTTGGGTGCTTCCCAGAAGGCACCCAGGCCTTTCCCAGCATCAGCGACAGAATGCACTGTTTTGGCAGGTCTGGAGAGGGGAGACCCGAGACTTTATAGGTAGTGGTCCCCACAGCTGGAAGCTGTCCACTTGCTAACACTGGAAAGCTGCCTCCCCAGCAAATAAAGATAACCACAGTCTGCCACTGAGTTAGGAGGACAAGCAGGTGGGGATGATAAACAGGGAAGAAGGGTCAGCCTTCCTTTCCTTCCTCCCCAGTCAAACGTCCTCTCGTATTATACAGTTAGTGTGTTGTACTGGGCTGAGGGTACAGCAAGCACTGGCTTCAGTTCGTTCTTGAGACACGTAATTGCATTCTGCAGGTCAAGCGAGGGCACTGCTAGGGCCAAGGAATCCTGGTCTGCGGCTGTGAGAGGGAGCTCGCGCTTGGCAGGCAGGTGCTGCAGAAGCACGTCCATCTCAAGTGCCAGGAAATCCTGCTTTCTAAACTGAGCCCTGGCAGCGGCCAGCTCTTAACTTGTGGGCAAGGGGCCCACACGAAATTTCACGTCAAACAGAGCCAGCCTGAGAGAATAGCCTGATGTCACGGCAACAGGGGTGACCCCTGGAAGGGACACCATCTCATGCCGGGTGCAGGGCTGTGGTCTGCCCTTTCTTTGTATCTTCTTGCTAAGAGTAAGGAACCAGACCTTGAGAGGATTACTCCCCATTTCTCTGCTCGCTTTCCCAGAAAGCCGTGAGAATTAGCCTCTAAAGCCCATTCCTATTCTAGAAAGTCACCAGGAGGCAAGAAATACAATTTCCATGATATGTATAAAGACCACACTGCCATAGCATTTCTCAGCCAAGCTGAAGCTGTCAGCAACATCAGCCTTCCTCCGGGAGCCGACCCCTCCCCTCTGGCCCACGAAGGGCAGCTGCGTACCTAACAGTCCATGGCAGTTGCCGGAAAGGCCTTTGCTGCTGGAGATGTAGAAGCCCAGGTGGTCTCGCTGGTAGGGGGCTGGCTTCTTGTAGAGGTGAATGAGGATAACAAAGGCCACGGTGCCCTGGATGGTGACGGTGACGTTGGCATTGGCGGACACTGACACCTCCAGGCCTCGACACCCCACCACCACGCTCTGGTTGCAGGGGAGGACCAGCCTGTCCCCACCATCCAAGATGACTCTGCGCGGTGTGACCTCCAGGTACGACCTCTCGGGCTTGTTGACCAAGATGGTGATGGTACGGAAGTAAGTACGCTGCTTCTTGTGGCCGTTGGGGGGAGCCGGGGCCCCAATTAACTCTCCGTTCACTGTCACACCTCAAAGGCAGAGGGGAAGAGAGCGGGGGTTAGAAAAACCATCCCCACTTTCATGCTAAAGGCATCCCATCAGAATTCCCTTCCTTCTCTGGCCTTATCTTTGTATTTCTTGCATCGTGAACTTTGGCAAGTGGAGGCCCCTCAGTGCCTATGAGTGAATTTCTTCCCCATGTTGAACCAGCATCTCAGGATGGCGGAAGGACGATGCAGCATTGGGTCAATATACCACCAAAAGGGTTCCCGTGTTTGTTTGCATGCATTCTCGGGTTTCATTCTGATTGTAGGGACCAAGACTCATATTCCTTATCTACCTAATCTGAGCACGTGGTATAACGCAAAGGTTAGAATTGTGTTGAGTCCAAAAACTCAAGTTCTTCCAGCTTCTAGGTGCGCTTCCCTGGGCACGTCACGGTAAAACACTGAGCCTCAGTGTCCTCATCTGTCAGATGGGGGTAAGAAACCTAACAGGACCGTCGTGAGGCTCCCGGGAGGTGGCATGCATGTAAGCTTTTGATGGCCAGCAAACAGAACTTTCTTTTTTCCTTCACCGTCATGAATACAATGACAGCTTTTCTAGACCTGAGTGTCGCCTGTGAGCCAGGCCCCTGGGGAACCATGCTGTCTGGACAGGTGGCGATCCCATGTGAGATGTTTGGGATTGAATTGGGTGATGACCATGAAGTGTATTTTGCTCTCAGAGGAACTTGCAGTAAAAAAATACCTGTTATATAATTAACTCTTGTTTTCTCTGCTTGGGGGTACTCTTCCTCTACAGCGTCACTAGCAACTTCTTGGACATTCTAGGGGAAAACTGCCTTCCCTGGGACAAGGGGTCAGGGAAAGGAGGAACCCCAGAATGAATGGAGGTCAGGTAGTCCCGCCTCCAGGCTCCAAGCACCTTCCACTGAGCAGACGCCACACTGAACACAGAAATGATGGAACAGTGCCAACGGGGGTGGGAAACTCCAGGGTGGGGGAGAGTTAGGCCCCTAGCTCACTCCTGGGCCCTTTGAGTCACACATAAATTGAGATTTAGCTCTAAAACTAGGAAGCCCCACAGGACAGCAAGGAGGGAAATCAGCCTGGGATCAAACATTACATAATGACATCACCCGTGTCACCCAGCCATGGGACCCTCTGTCACCTAGCTCTCCAAAAAACTCATTTCCTCAGAACTGAGAAGTACCAGAATGTCCACTGCAAAGCTTGTCGTCATAAAGTCTGGCTGTGTGGCTATCCACATGGCCCTCCCTGAGGCACTGTTACCTGCATGTAACTCGAGAAGCTTTTCATATACCAACCCCTTTTACGCCGCGGTCCCTCTATGGAACAAAGGGGATCGAAGCCCTTCCTACATCCGTGTGCTGTGCACACAGAGCTCAGTAATTGACATCCGGCCTTAACATCTCAATCATCAAGAAACAGAGAGAGATGAGTTGAGAACATCCCACCATCATCACAGTTTTTGAATGGAAATACATAACAACAATAATTATCGTGAATTTATGCAGCACGTGTGCGTTTACAAAACAGCTTCCTGTCCATTATTTAATTTGGTCTCTATAATAGCCTGGTGCGGCCGGCAGAGCGAGGATCACCATCTCTGTTTTACACGGGAGATAGCAGAAGCTCCCGCGTCAAGTCTCCAAGGCCACATAATGAGTTAAGTCAGAGAGCAGGGTTTCCTGCGCACATATTCCTGCTTCCAAGCCCAGCACGCAGTCTGCTTCCTTTAATTAACCATTGACGATCCTCGCTGAGCACCTATGACGTGCCCCCTTACATACCTGGATATCCAGCCTAGGAAGAGAGGAAATAGAATACGCACCTCGCTCTTGCCAGGGGCCACCATGCCAGGCAGGACTTACCAGAGTCTGAGTGATCAGAGACCAGCCTTAGGATGTCCCCGGGCTGCCCATCGATGTTGAAGCAGACAGTGAGCTTATTCAAGGCGAAATCCACAACAAAATGCGGGTCTCCATCCGCTGGCAGGGCAGAAAAATAACAGGAGAGAAAGAGAAAGAAAAGACATTTATTGGGTTCCGTACTCTTCTATTTTCTCACAAATTATTTATTTTATCCTGTCCATGACCCTGAATGTGTAAATGATGAAGATGACCGGGAGGTGAAGTGACTCACCCAAGTGACACAGTTAGGACGTGGTAAAGTGAATATTTGAACTTGGGTCCTCTAAATTCAAATATAATGCTCTTATTATCACACTTGGCCAAACACAGACAACTAAGCTTTGAGAGGTAAGCCAGGCACAGAAAGGAACGAGGGACCACCACCACCCCCCACTATTACTGAGTCCACATTCTTCAATTTCCCACGTGGCCTCCCCCAATTCTTTCCTCCTTGACTGCCCAAGTGTAGAGGTATAGGTGAGAACCCTCCCTCTCCTGTGGCCACACTGCATGGCACTAAGGACATTCAAAGTGCCAGATGTCACAACCCTTACGTGGCAGGAGTAATGACCAAGCCCAATGTAGGGCTGATGACACGTGAAGGACACAGGAGCTTAGGCAGGACCATCAGCGATGACATTGCAGGTCCCTCCTCTGGGTCATACTGACTTTCTTTCTCTCCAATTTTTGTCCACAGAGGAGACCACAACATTTAGCTGGTCTCGTTCCTGGCCATTTTCTTCCTTTTCACCTTGGGTAGGATGGACAGCCCTGTCTCTTATTGTGCAGACAAAATGTTTCCTGAGAGTCTACATCAATTCTCTTCTCTCAGAAGACTGGGGAGTTCGTTTCTCTCAAACTTATGCACCAAACACAACGTGGTTCTGAATACCTCTCTACTTGATGTTCATACATGTATGTATATGCATTATATATGGCAGGGAGTGTGAGGCAGAAGGTCAAGACTGACCGCCAAGCAAATTAATGACCATGGTGACATTGCCGAAAACCCTTTCTGCCTCACCATGACTCAGAAGGGCCCTTGAAAGAGCCTGGCTGATCTCTCTGTGAAGTGCCTCAGGCACCTTGTGAATGGCAACACAGAAAGAAATAGAAGTACTGGTCTTCTGTAAACGAAAGAAATGATACCGATAGGAGATAATACTCCTGGGCCACATTCTTGGCACGCTCTAGGTATGAATATAACTGGGGGCCAGTTCTCCGAGAGTTTCCTGGGCTCAAACCACATCAAATCTCCCAAATCCCTTTCCAAGAAGAGACATTGCTTGCTCCAAAAAAGAGAGGCGTGGTCTGAAAGTCGTCACGCCACGCAGAGTCCATGAGGAAGGTTTTCTTGCATTCCATAAGCATGTATAGGTTCCAAGGAATCACGTTCTCTCCATTGAAGACTGTATGTTTCCTATTCCCACAGCTAATCGCCAGGATGTCCCTGGCTTTAGGAGCAGGCACGTCCAACACACCAGCAGCAAGACTTACAAAGGACATATGTATATTTGAAGACTTCAGCCCAGGCCTGGTGTTATCATTCATCCGCATTTTTATCATAATCCCAGGAAGCTGGCCAAAGGAAATTTTATGGTATTTTTTATCTGTTCTTTCCTCTAAAGTCAAGGATTAAAAATTATATATGATAATTTTTATAAAACCTGCATGGAACCCCAGGAGCTGGAAGCATATATACTTCAGATCTCTAAAACAAATGTCTTTGTGACTCAGTAATTATGAGAACATGCTTCTGCTGCCTGTTTTTCAGGGGCTGCTGCCAGGCTCCCGGGGATGGTGCTACCCACGGTGTTTATGTCATGGTTTAATGATGATCCACGTTCTCAGAGCTGCCCCACGCTGCTGTAGGGGGCTCAGTAAATATAGGTCCCAGTGTCATGTTTCTGTGAGCTGGTATTTTAACTGGCTTCAGGGAATTCCTGATTGCCCACTTTCTAAACATCTAAACTCTCAAATCACACAAACCATGCTCTTTTCTTTACCTGATGTCTTGGAGACTTTAATTCTTGGGTTGTATGGTTTCTTGAGAGCTGGTCCTAGAAAGGAGAAGGATGAAGACAACTACTGTTATTCATGAAAGAGGGTGAAGAGACAGGTATAGAGAGGAGAGGGTTGAGATCAGTAAAATGTAGCTTTCAGATATCTTGGGGGAAACTTGAAAACATCTTTTTTAAAGAAGGAGCTTGGCCTCACAACACACAATTGAAGGTGTAGCGTGCGTAGGCTTATTTTATACTTGTATAAATTAGACACTATCCTTCTTCTCTGTGATTTCTGTGTATATAATAGGGGGACTATTCCATCAGACATAAGGTATAGTTATGGGAGGAGGGGGGGAAAGTAGACTTGTTTGCTGGGTCCAGAGTTTGAGATCTGCAAGATGAAAAAGTTCTGGAGATGTTTCACAGTACGAACATACTTAACAGTACTGAATCGTACTCTTAAAATGGTTACGATGGTGAATTGTATCTTATATGGGTTGTTTTTGTTTTTTGGTTTTTTTACCATAATTAAAAAAAACCCTGAAAACTGCAAAAATGTAAAACATATATTGTTATAGTCCCATGTCTGTAGCTTTGTGTGTGTGAACCCAATTCCTAAAGCAGCAGGCAGAAATAATCAATTAAAGAATAACCTAAACGTAAATTAATGTTAAAAAATAAATATCTTATTTCAAACTGTTGGTATTAACAAGATCACGTTCTTCTTCAGATGTTTGCTGCTCTCAGAAATTAAAGATGGAAGTATCTGAATGTGTCTCAGAGCCTGTCTTCTTTACACAGGTCCCTGGCCAGCAGGACACGGGCAGAGTCAGGCACACTATGGTGGAGAAGCAACTTCTCAGTTTAGACGGTTACTCTGAGGAGCCTTGGGGAGTGGCAGCTGCCACAGACACTAACATTTAAATTTCCCCCCTTCTTGCACCTCCCCCTCCTACTCTGGTTCAAGCCATTGTTTTCCAATCTAGTTGTGTAGGACACAGGCCCCTGGCCCGTGCTGGCAGTCGGTCACCAGGGGGATTGCCGGTTGTCAGTCGGTTGGCAGCTCTCGCCAGTTGCCACCACTCATGCTGGCCACCACCACGTCAGCCCTTGCTCACCTCTGGCTGCTCACGGCAGCCCAGCTCCAGGGAGAGCCATTGTTCATAATCTTATCTGTGGAGGGCGCAGCTCACTGGCCCATGTGGGAATCAAACCAGCGACCTCGGCGTTAGGTGCACAGTGCTCCAACCACCTGAGCCACCGAGCTGGCCCTAAAATTTAGATTTAAAATCCATCCAAGCTTCAGAACAAGAAAGATTGTCCTGAGTATTAACTGATGCTTCTGGAAAATTCTATCCCAAACAACTCTTTTGAGCAATCAGTTGGGTTCCTCATATGGCTTTTTCATAGCGTCACGTGACCTGCTTTTCATCAGAACTAAAATTGTACTGGTTTTGCCCAGACAAGCTCCACTCTTTCTAAAAAGAAAACAAAAACAAAACAAAATAACAACAAAAAAACCCTAACATAACATTTTTAACCTCCACATCAAGGTCTGAACTTTTCAATAGATTTCTAGTTCTGCACTCCTAAGGGGAGAGGATACCTAACATTTGTAGAACATTCATATGTGCCAAAGACTTAACACATTTACTCCTTGCAACAGTTCTTCTCAGAAGTTATTATTATTGCCATTTTACAGATAATGGAATAGAGGCTCAAAGAGGTTCAGAAATCTGCCCCGAGCCATACAACTGGTCAGGAGGTTTGGTGAGCTGAAGCTCAGCTCTGTCCAGATCCTAATGTGTGCTTTCTCCACCATGCCCAGGTGCTTCTGTGTTTAAAGTGTGAGGAATACATAAAACAGCATTTGTAGGCCCCGGGTTAACATCAATTCCCTCTCCTTAGGAGATGTGAACTTGACAGGAATTTAATAAAAATGTTACACATAAAAAAACATGCTGTTTTCCACAAACATATATTACTGAGAATAAAATCCTCTGCTTTGGTTGAACTACTTTTCCTTTCCTTTTCCTGTTCTCGTTGCTAAGAATTCCACCATCAAAATGGCGCTGAGACAGATAGTGACGGTTTCTGTTTAGATGCTGAGTGCTAAATATGCAACGGGTGAATTCTCTCAACAATCCAGAACTTGGTCATCACCTATGTTCTCAGGAAAATAAAATCTAGCATGCACATCAAATGACATGACTCCAAAGTACTTAAACATATGGAAAGGCAGTTAAAAAAAGAAATCTTTGTTTATTAATTTGTTTATCTCCAGTAATGCCTGGCGCGTGTTGCACAGTCAGTACTGATGATTGATGAATAGACTGACTTCACTGGGCAACATTTCTGAGACAACTGCCACCTCTTCTAATTTCTCCGCAGAGATGCCAGTGTTAATAAAACAAAGCCAATAATTGAATGCACTCTGTGAAAACTAGGAGCTGTATGTAGAATTGTTGTTTATAAACATTACAGCACAGCAAACTAAAACGGGCTACTGCTGAGATGACCTTGGCCTGAGAAGGAGGTAGAAAGGCTATGTTAGGCCCCTCACACTCGGCCATCACCGGAGTTTCATTACCTGGCTGCAGATTGGAGCCTTGCAGGCTCTGCATCACTGTTTCAGGCCCTGTGGCAGCAGACATGCCATAGGGGTCCTCCAGCTTCTTCAGCTGCAGTGGTTTCTTCAGCTTTATGGAGGTGAACGGGGTGAGGAAGTGAGAGTTCACGGCCAGAGCCTGGGCCTTCTGCCTCAGTTGCTCTTTCTCCTGCTCATTGTCACTCTGCAGCCAGGAACTCAACAGCTCCTTCACGGTCAGGTAGCTCCAGAGACGCCTGAGGGGGTTGGAATCCTCCTCTTCGTCACCCTTGGGCCTGGCATTTCCTGTGACGTCATTCTCCGCCTTCTGGGGCTCCACGGGCACGTCTGTCTTCAGCACAACAAATTTCTTACTATTGCTGGCCGTGACTTCCACATGCAATCGATCCATCTTCCTGTCCACCAGCTTCCCAGCAATGATGATCTCTGAGCCGTTGAAGTAGTTAGGGAAGAGGGTTCTGGTGGCCTGCTCCACCAGGCTGGGTGGGTAATCGATGCGGATGTCTGAGAGCAGAGGGGTCCTGATCTCATCGTAGAACCTGAGGCGGAAGAAGAGAGAGAGAGAGAGAGAGAGAGAGTCAGGACCTTGCCCTGACTGCAGGCAGGACAGGTCCTCAACGAATCTGTGGGCTGTTGGAAGGGTGGCTCTGACCTCAGAAGCCATCAAGTCCAACATTTTACCCAGAAGAACATTTCTGATAGGAGGCCATGCAGCTGCAGCTTCAACACCACTGGCAACAGAGAACTCACTGTCTCACAAGGCTTCCTTGTCTCTTTTCAACAGCTCTAATGAGGAAGGAGGAGGCATCTCCTTTTTCTCCTTTTTCTCCAGCAGTTTCCACCCGCTGGATTCAGTGTTGCTTCTGGAGCAGCACAGCATGGATTAAACTAACCCATCTTCAACACTTATCTACTTGACAAACCCTGCTCTAGGCTCCTAGAACTCATCTTTTCACACAGCCTAATGGATCCCTGATTTCATTAACTATTCTTCAGGTGATAGAAGTTCAAGATTCCTTAACCACTCTTGGTAACGTTCCTTGGTACACACCTGTTTCTTGAAGGGCCTCTTAAAACATTTTTCTTAGAAGCAAGCACGTATTACAGATGTGTTTTAACTAGCATGTTATACTTGAGAAATCTGACCTTCACTTTGACACTATGCCTTTGTGTAATGCAGCATTTGCTTGCATTAGCTTTTTTTCCCAGTTATGTTACACGGTTGCTACATTTTGAGTAAAGAGACAATTAAAATCCCTTTTCCAAAGATCTAGAGACCACAGGGTGTGGAGTTAGACCTCCATCTCAGCTGTTTCTTTGCTGTGTGTCTTGAGACACATGACTTAACCTCTTTGAACTTCAATTTCTCCCTCTGTAAAATTGGAATGTTAACAGTAACTATTTTGGTAGACTACGAGCTGTCTTCTCAGACCCACTCTCCTCTTCTGTCATAATAATTGAGTTTTAACTGGGCGCCTGTCCATCCAGCTACAAACTACATTTCTTAGGCCATGTTCTCCCCAATGGAATATGAGCAGAAGTGATATGTGCACCTTCTGTAATGCTTACTCAAAAGAAAATGGCTTGCCCTGGCTTTCTTTTCCTTCCCTCCTTTTAGCGCTGGAATACAGAAGTGACAGTGACCTCATTTCAACCTTGCAGTTAAGAACAACATCTAAGGGGTGCAGAGCAGTAAAGTGGAAGGAACCTGACTGTCACAGAGCGGAACAAATCCTGTCCGACGATTACAGGAGAAAGTCATCTGCAAGGCCACTTAGCCTTTACCTTAATATACCTACTCGTAGAGTTTCTGTGAGGATCACGTGAGACAATGTGTGTAGAAATGCCCGTCATATTGTAAGTTCTTCATAAATGTTGGGAATTGGCGGTATTTCTAGTAGCATGACAGTGCAGTTTTATTTGTTTCAATGTAGTTGCTTTTGCTTATGAACACCTTACGCAATCTCAATTCTGTTAGACAATGCATTAGAGTCTCCCTCTTTGCATGTAGTTTTGAATGATTTTGAAAATGTGGAAAGCTAATCTGTGGTTTGATTTAAATCTTTGACAAAATGCTGAGGGAAAGTGGTGGGTAGCTCCATCCCAAGGACCTATCTTTATTGCCCACCTCAGTGACCTCCAGTTAGATTTATCATTAATGAATGTTCTTTGATTATGGCTATTAAACACCTATAAATCTACCTAAAGCTCACTTTCCTTGTAAGTATTTACTATATAAGGTGTGATAAAAAAAATATGGTGAATGTTTAAGTAAAAACATTTATTACAGTACAAGACATGTTGCCATTAATCCCCCTCAAACACTCCCCCTTGCTTCAAACACACTTATCCCATCATTCTCGCCGCTTTCTGAAGCAGTCCTGGAAGTCCTCTTTTGTGAGTGTGTTTAGTTGTGCTGTTGTGGCTGCCTCGATGTCCTGAATCATTTTGACTTTGGGGAAGAGCCAGAAGTCACACGGTGCCAGATCCAGTGAATAAGGTGGATGAGGACACACTTTAATGTTTTTTATTGGATAGAAATTACCTCACTAGAAGTGATGTGTGTCATGATGGAGAATGATTTATGGCACACTTTAAAACACACTTTCTCAACCATAGCTCACACCCGACTGACTGCCCCGAACAAGTTGAAACTTGTCACACACCGTTACTAAAGTGCGACACGCCGCTTCCCACATTTTAGTGTATGTGCTGCCGAAGTGAGCACCCGCTTCCCATATTGAAGATCCCTGCCTTTCCATTGGATGGCACCCGGCAGCAGCATTCACCTTATTTTGTGATCACAACGAAAAGGCTGTGTCACACATCGCTTCTGGTATATGGCAATTCCTGTCCAATAAAAACATTACGGTGTGTCCTCATCCACCTTATTCACCAGATCTGGCACCGTGTGACTTCTGGCTCTTCCCCAAAGTCAAAATGATCATGAAGGATAAACGTTTTGAATGGATTCAGGACCTTGAGGCAGCCATGGCAGCTCAACTAAAGACACTCACGAAAGAGGATTTTCAGAACTGCTTCAGAAAGTGGCAAGAACGATGGAATAAGTGTGTTTGAAGCAAGGGGGAGTATTTTGAGGGGAATTAATGGCAATGTGTTTTTTAGTGTAATAATCTTTTTTTTTATTTAAACATTCTCCATATTGTTTGGTGGTACCTCGTATATGACACAAAGTGGGTTAAAGCAATAATGCTGAACTGGGAGTCAGCATGTCATTGAATCAACAAAAAAGTCATACCTGATGTTTGGCAACATGATATCTGAGGTAAGGCACTGAACTGAGTTAGAAGACCTAAGTTCTAGTTTCTTCTCTGCCCCCCACCAAAAAAAGAAAAAAAATATATATATATATATATTTATATAGAGAGAGAGATTTATATATATAATCTCTCTCTCTCTCTCTCTCTCTCTCTCTCTCTCTCTCTGTATATATATATATAAAATCAGTGACCAGTGTCAAGTGGTCATTTTGCTTCCAAATAAAGATAAGATCATTTTAACTAGTATTCAGCATGGAAATGACACTACTTCTCCTAGCTAACTCACACAGTGGAATTAGAGTAAATATACCAGAAAGTGCTTTGAAATGTCAAGAAGACAATTATAACCAGAAGAGTTAACTGAACACCTAACACCTGATAGCCATTCTGCCAATACTTCACACAGGTTTTCTCATCAAATTCTGTCAGCTGGCCATAATGCTCACTTTATAGATGAGGAAACATAAAATCTTGCCTAAAGTCACAAAGCAGGGCCAGAACTTGCAGCCAGACTTGCCTGGTTTCAAAACCCATTCTGACGTCACCCACTGTCATGAGTTACCGTTAAGATGCACGCTCGTTTCTGAGTCTCTCGTGAAACCCAACCCTCAACCCCCTTCTGACATCCTCTCCTTGTCCCGAGAAGACCCACAACGGACCCGATGAGCTGTGAGCCCGCGTCATCCTCCTCGTGAACACGCCGGGTGAGGCCACAGTTCTCCAGCGACAGTTTCTCCAGCAGCTTGAAGTCCACGTCATTCCCGATGCCGATGGTGAAGATGCAGATTTGGCCTCGGGCGGCCTCCTTGGTGTTGTTGAGAATCTTGACGGTGTGGGTCTCCCCGACGGTGGGTTTCCCATCCGTCAGGAAGATGATGAGGGACACACTGCGGTCCTCAATGTCGTTGTGGGCCACGTAGTTGTTGAGTAGCCTGATGGCCCTCTGCAGGGCCCCGTTGATGTCTGTGCCTGTGGGACACCAAAACAGGACCGCTCATGCCTTGGCACATGCCTCCTTAACCTGGAAGCACGTCATGGCTACAGATCACTCGGAACCATTCAAGCATGAGTAGGAGTGACATGTGGCGGGGTCGGGGTGCAGAGAGGTCACCTACATATACAGGGTGATTCCAGGTCACACAGCCTGTCTAGAAATTTGGCAAGTGTTTGCTAAGTACTTTAAATATTTTAACTCATTTGATCCTAAGAACAACTCCGTTATTACCCCCATTTTACAGGTGAGGAAACTGAGGCCTAGTGAGATTAAATGACTCATGGATAGGGGACCTGGATTGAAATCCAGGCCATCTGGCTTCGGAATCTATGCTCCCAATCCTGACATGACACTTCTGTGAGAGCAGTGGATTAATTTTCTGTTCACCTGCAGAGTTTGGGACAATGAAGTGCTGAGAAAAAAATAAAACCAGGAAGGTTTCTAAGGTTTAGATTCTAAAAGAACATACATAATGCACGTCAACTGTTTTCTACAGCTTTATCACCCCCCATCACCACCACCACATAACTTGCTAATTGTATGAAGTACCATTAAAATGAATTCAGTGTAATAAGTATTTGTTGAGCATACACTACAAGTCAAGGACTATGCTAGGAACTAGGGGACATACAAAGAGTTTCTTCCCCTCGGGGACTTGACAGCCTTGTCGATTCCCTGTTGTAGATCATCGCTATACTATTAAATCTAATCTTTTATTTCTCCCATCAACCAGTAAAGCAGTTCCCAGACCACACTGCTGTGGAGACTGGTAGGAAATCCCATTGCCAATCAAAGTTTGGTCCAAGCAAGATCAAGTTCCAAACGAAATTCATTTGGGAAATCAGAGCTTTGTCTTGGATAAGAAATAAGGAATAGGTGAAAGATGAAAAATCTCCGAGGGAGGACGACTGAACTGGGGGTTTTATGTTTCCAGAGGACGAAAGCAGAATTAACCAAGAACAACAACTCTGAGAGATGGCGTCTCTGTAAAGGGCCTTTAAGAACGGGAGGAGGGGTCAGGTGCAGGTCTGCTGAACACTTGTCATGTGTCCACTACACTAGTGACCGAGAGAAGGGCAAGAGTAAGACACAGGTCCTGAGCTGGAGGGCCTTACATCTGACACAGTTGGGAGCATTAGCACACTGTTCTGATACTCTAGTTTTCCTAGAGTTCTTTATGACTCTTGTCTCCTGGGCACTCACGTGGACACCCAAGCCAAGTGTGCAAAGACTCAAAGTTCCTCACACTTTCCATCTACGGCATCTCCCAGACCCCCTGGGATTCCTGCTCTGCTCCCGGTGACAACCCTGCAAGGGGACTAAGGCTTCAGTTGTGCAGTTCCACTTGCTGCTTTCTAAGGTGCTAAGACTCAAGCACACAAAACACTGACTCATCTATTTGGCTTTAATTCCCCACCCAAAACATTTTACAAAAGCAGCTTCATTGTTCCGGACCCGTGAGATAAACCAGGAAAGGCTCCAAACCCTATCAGGTATTTTCCCTCATAACTTACTTGACCATCTTCATTCGGGGCCTGGAAGAGGAGAACTTACAGATTTGGTGTTCAGAGAAACATAAGCTTCTGGGAAAGTTCTCAGCTGTTATCGCCTTTCCTGTGATAGCTTCAGCATTCAAATCCTCGCCTCTTGGGGGAAATTAGCTACTCGTTTATAATCACGTCAAAGCTAACGTGAAAAGGAGGACTCATATTTACCTCCGGTGGGCGACATGTGGTGAATATAGACTTTGGCGTCTCTGATATTGTCTGGAGTAACTGACACCAAATGGTCCTTCCACACTTTGATCCGGTTGGAAAATCCAATGATACTGAAATGATCCTGGGATCGGAGGTCGTGGAGAATTGTGAAGAGGGCGTCCTTGGTCTAGGCAGACACAAAACCAAAACAGTCACGTCTGAGCACATTAGTCCACATGTCCCCTGGCTGGGAAACTGCACACCAGGAACGAGCTCAGGGCTCATATGAAGAGCCTACTATGTAAAGGGCACGTGGCTAAATGTCAAGGAACTTTGTCAGCTCACTGAAAAAACTGACATAGCTATGTGACAATTTTATACAAGACACAAGTGAGTGTTTAATACATGAAACGTCGCATGCTTTTGTAAGATGTGGTGTATCAGGCCCCCCATGTCCTCACAATTGCTGTTCTCTTGACTTGAAGTGTTTTTCCCCACTGCCTATGCCCCATTGTTTTCACCCAATAAGCCCCCAGTCATTCTTCGTAACCCAGCTGACGTACAGTATTCTCTATTTGAAACTTTTTCTAAGCCTCCAAAGACAGCTGATCCCTCCTTCCTTTAGACTAGAACAGGCCTCAATACGCTTGTATTATAAAGTGCATACTACTCAGTAATAATTATTTGCTTTAGATCTCTTTCTCTTGGTGTGCTGTGACTCTTTGCAGGAGAACTTCCAATGTACAGGAGGGGCTGGAGAGAAGCTTCGTGAATAAATGAATGAATGAATGAATGAATGAATGAATGAACGAACGGACATTTCACGAATTATAAGATTACAAGTACAAATAGTAAATATCACAGGCCTTTAAAAAGATGGAGAAAACTGTGGGCTGGAGCGACGAGAGAAGGCTTCACAGAGGAGGAGTTTGAGTATGAGGCTTAAGGGAACTTGGAAGACGAGGGAGGACATTCTGAAAAGAAGGTGTGATGGTTCGAGGTAACCCAGGTGAATGTGGAGATGCTGAGGGGACAAGAGGTGAGGATAAAAGACATGACTTGAGGAAAGAAGAAAAAGACCATATGAAACCGCAAACAGGAAGGCTCTAGGAACCTGGACAAGAGCTGCTAAAATAATCGACCATGTATTGTTGTCTCTAAACAGCATTGTTGTTAGACATTTAAAGAGATTCAGCATATGAAGTACGGGAGATTTATTACATAATTGCCACAACAATGACATCTGGTGGCTTTTACAGTGATTAAGAGCACAGACTTGAGAGCTGGCGGTCTGGGTGTGAGCCTCGAGCTGTCCCTTACTCTCTGTGTGGCCCTGGGGCCCTGGGTAGTCTGTCCCATCACTGACTACCTTTCCCCTGTCCCTGTGCCTAAGTTACTATACCAGCAAAAGTAGGACAATAATAGTGCTACCGCATCAGGTTGTCACAAGGATGAAATCGGTGACCACATAGAAAGCACTTAGCACAGGGCCAGCCACACAGTATGTTATATAAGTGTTCACTCTGCCTTTCCAGTGCGGGGAGGAGACAGAGCTAAGGAGAATCAGTAAAGTCTGGAGTAGTGACTGCACAGTGACGTGTGGTAAGAAACTGAACGGTTACCCTGAAAATATTCTGTAGGTCTTCTCCCAGATTCTATGACTCTCTGCCTTTGCTTTATAACCAGCTGCAGATGGGATTGCCCCCTCCCACTGCACCTTCTGCCTCCATCTATGCGAATTAGCCACAGTTTCTTTATCTTTTCCCTTCAGAATGGTCCCTCTTCCTCGCTTTAGTCTTACTTTTCAATCTTGTATTCAGCTGTATTCACTCTAACATCTCAGCGTCCAACCGTTGAATTCCATAGGAACTTCAAAATCCATTAGAAAATGAATCTGGACATATCTACTTTTAAGTCTGTACATTACATTCTTTTAGTAAGCTAAGAGTTTCTCTCCTGAGCAGACAGATGTTCGCGCAACATTCTCCTGGTGGATCCTTACTAAATGAATGGCAGTTGTATCTCATTTTCTCCCATCTCTTCATCCCCAGGTTGAGAAAGCAGTAGAGTTTAATGATGATGATGGCATGGGCAGCTAGCATTCCCTGGGAGCCCTCTACTCCCCAGATCTTATGCCAAGTGCCAGTGTTTTTACACACTCAGGCCATGGACCCATTTAATCTTCACAACCTACAGGACGTAAAGTGATTATTAAAATTCCCATTTTACAGGCAAGACGACTGAGGTGTGAAGGGCTTAAGCATCACGCCCCATGGAAGTCTGGATGAAAACCCAGCAAGTCGGGCTTCAGGGCCAACATTTATACGAGCAGCAGTGGAATCTCAGCGCCAAGATTGCTGGCACTGAGCCTACTCTGAGTTATAACCCTTACAATGTGCAGCTGATTTTGGGACCCCTTCCAGGTCCGTGCATGTTGATGGGCTCTGTTTATTTCTTTGTTTCTTTCACTTCATTTCTGGCAGCAATTAATGGATTCATTTCCTATAACATGCTTGCAGAAAGCATCCGCACAAGGAGGAGAACAATGAACATAGTTCATTAAATCCATCCTCTCATCCTACAGAGGGTTGTCCCATCCCCCCTACCCTTCACCCTCACCCCCAGATCTTCCATGAGAAAAGAATGGCAACGGGAGGCTTATTTTCATTCAGGGTCTAAGATCCCCCCTCTAGTGTCTGCCCTCTCCTTCTGATGCTGGGCCTTTCCTCTTTCCGTCCCATTACTCCTGGTTTTTCAGAGGACAGACACTCTAGCAGCCGAATTTCCTGTCCTCTCTCATCCCCGACTTTCACCCCCAGGAAATGTGTCTAAGAATCTTGCGATAATAAGCAGAATCCACACCCAAAATCTGTCAGCACCATCTGGAAGCCATTTTTAAGTATCTGTAGGCTTTCTACCAAGATGGCGGTTCCTTCCTTCTTGACGCTCTGCTCGCCTATGGTTTTCCTGGCACCAGCCTGGATGCCCTCCTCTCTGACCTGTCCTCCCTCGCTATTGCTGGCACCTCCTTCTCAGCCCACCCTGGGATGCCGACTCAGCCCCCCTCACACGACACACCTCGCCTTAGTGAGTTCATCCAGTCCCGATTACTGGATGGACGACTTCCACACCTTCCTCCTGAGCTCACCGCTCTCACGAGATTCAGACCAGTTCTCCCTGTACGTCCCACAGGCATCTCAGATTCATCGTGTGGAAGATTTGAAGCTTTGCCTTTCTACCCAAACCTTTTCTCCTCTGCTGCTCTCTGTCCTAGAGAATGGCACCTCCAGCCACCCGGTGGTCCAGGCCAGAAACCAGACATTGTGTTGCACCTTCTTCCTCCCCATCTCCCTAAGCCTCGTGCCCTTCAGTCACCCAGTCCTGGCCATTCCACCTCTTTTTGCAAACCCTTGTCTTCCTAAACATCCTCGTGATCATAATCTGCGCTCGACCACCTCTGCCCTGGATTAGCAATAGACATTGTTTTTTTCTTTGATATTTTTTCTTAATATAAAAAAAATATATATTCCTTTAAAAAAAAAGATCAGAATAAAAACATACAAAACTCACAAATGCTCCCCCACCCCCATCTAGAGACAGCCACTTTAGTTCTGGGCTTAGACACCATTTTCCAAGACTGTGCTTCTTACCTCCCCTCCCTCCATTGTTCTCTCTTTTCCTCCACAACATTTACGGAGAGCATGTAATTACATATTTATGCATTTACTTGTCTGTCCAACTCAATTCTACACTTCCGAGTGCAGGAGCTTTTTCCGTTTGCTCACTCTCTATTTCATCCCCAGCAGTGTCTGGCTGCAGAATAGATGCCTGGTGCGTGTTTCCTGAGTAAGTGAACAGTGAATAAGTTGTCTATCTGTCACACTAGCTAGGGCTCTTCAAGGCAGCTGGGCCCTGGCCCTTCCCACCCTCCTAACTTGGTACTTTACACATTGTAGGCTTTCAGTAAATACCTGTTGAATGAGCAAATGAGAGAGAGGTGGGATTCCACTGAGTAAACACAAAGGGACTAAGAGAGACACAGCCCCTATTCTTGAGAATCCACAGCAGACAAGACTAAGAACAGCGATGGAGGAATCATTGAGCTGCCTGATGGATAGTGTTCAAGTGAAAATAAACAAATCTGATATTACAATAAACAGACGTGGATGGAGTGCCCTAAGTGTTGATGCTGATGGCATTAGCCAGCGTGCCGGCAACACCGTGTCTCCTCACCCTTCTGTCCATTTAGAGTCAACACAACCCCAGGGTGAGTATCAGATAGCTCAGTGTCATTGGCTGCCCAAGGGTCTAGACCTCTGAAAAGTTGGAAAGTCCACAGCTGTGAGGCGACAGGAGAACAGCAAGCCGTGGCTGTCCCTGAGACGCCACTGAGAGCCCAGCTCTAAGGCAGACACTTGGAAATAGCCGCACTGCTCCCTGTTGGAGCTCCGAGCTGGCCAGGCACCAAGCGTGCAGGCTTGGACAAGGGGAAGCTCGTCAGAAGGGTGTTGTTTGTTTAGCTGCTGGCATCCTTAAGGATCCTTAAATAGTGTGCCAAAGACCTCCTTTGCTGATATTTCCCCCATTGTGATGGATATTCTGCTGTAGGAATAGTTGTTCAAGCCTCTCCACCCTCCTCCCCTTAGCTCAGCAACTCCAGGTTTCTTATGACCTTGTAAGGCCACAGCTGCAACTTGACCTCACATGAACCAAGGGAAGGCAGACCAGCGGCTCACAGTTGCTCAATTGCCAGTTGCCTTAGGACCTTTTGGGTGGCCTCCCAGCCTTCATCCCAAGGGTCCTGGAGAGAAGCTGCCACTGATGCTTGCAACCACCACCACCCATTAACCCTTCACGGGCTCCTACCCTCTCCTTAGATGGGCCGATGGCCCCAGGAACTCCACGTTCTATAGCAGGCTTACAAGGCAGGCAGAAGGTCAACGTTCAGGTAGAAGAATAAATGTAAGTGGGCTTACGCTGATGTCTCTGCACAGTGTGTTTACATGCTGCAGATGAACAGAAACCAAGTCAAACTTTTTCCAAGAATACAGTCCAGAGAACAGGGTAAGCACGTTCCAGAAAGATTAGAGGAAGCCCAGAAAGGCAGAGAATGTGCAATACAGGTGGTTTGAAGCTTGAACTACCCTGAAGGCCAAGGGGAATCCCATGAGGGGATGAACTACCTCCCCTCCCAAAGGTCCCTCCCAAAACCAGGAGTGTATGATGGTGGCTGGTAGCTCTGCCAGTGCAAACGATGGACTGGGATTGTCACCACCGAGCCCCCAATGCCCTTTCCACCTAACCTGACCTGAAAGAACAGATACTGGATACCCTTAGCATGCCATGTCCCTGGAACTTCTCCCCCTAGCCCCACAGCTCCCCCTAGTGGCCTTGTACTTTGGGAAGAAACCAGCCTGCTGGAGACAAGTAACCCCAACACGCACCACTTGAAGTAATGGTACCCCCAAATGACCTTGCTAATAGGTGACCACAGGAGTCTGTGGAATTGTCTTCCTTGGAGATCTTTCAAAATAGCATATAAAATTTATGATTACATATGTTGCATAGAATTCAATGGAGATGAATATAAGTGGGGGTATGGGTCTGATTAGGAAGGAGGGCTAAATGTATGACGTTGTAAAGCTACATTTGCTCTTTGAGACCATAAGAGCAGCTTCCAGCAAGTTACCATCCTCAGTCATCTTTATGTGGGGACAAGAACAGGGTTGACGTGGGGAGACAGGTTTAGATTACTGTGTCTCACTGCTAGAGGGCAAGCCTATTAGGGAGGGGTTAGTAAATCTTGGGGAGAGAGGGTAATTGGGAAGAGACAGGAAAACCAAACCCTATGCTTAAGTAAAGAAGGATAATTTTCACTTAAGGGCCTAGCTGGGGAGGAAAACAGAATTCTTAAAGAGATCAGCTAGCAAGAGGCCCAGTGGGTATATACCATTCCTGAAAGTACCAAGCCACAGGCAACAAGCATGCAAGCATTCCCCGCCCATCCGAGGAGGGCAGTCTGCAAGCACTGGTCCATATTTGTAATCAGAAGGGACCTTTACAACATTAAGGTTATGTTTGGACGGAAGGATGATAGAAAGGTACACAGATTCAGCTAATAACTGAAAAGGACGTATTTCTTGTACTATTTAGGTAGTGAAGAAGTGCTTTGGCCTGAATGCTGGCACGAGACAAGATTCCTTTTAATCCTGGTGGTTTACAATCACAACGACTAGGGATTATGCTCTGTTTGAAATGATTTTACGGTGATGAATTCCTCTCCTTTGTACTTTCCTTGGGTTATAAGGGGGGAAAGGTATTTCCTTTGAAAACAATGTCTTAGTAGTTAATTCTAGCTCTGCCGTAGGTTTATTATTAAGTATGTCTTTTAATCTCTGTCCATTTAAAGTCTTTCAAGGACAAGGTGGGATATAAACAAATAAAAATAAACCTCTGTTTCAGGTTTTCCATTTATTCAGTAGGGTTGGCCATCCTCGCTAGTGGATTTCAGGAAAGCAAATTCTATAGTCTGCCCAGTGGTGTCTGCAGGAAGAAGCAGAGCTGGGCCCCAGAGATGCAGCCCCCTTTCCATTCTTCACTCACGCTGCCCCTCGTAGCATGATTACCAGGGACGGGAGTATCCAGGAGGCATTTTGGGCCCTGCGTTAAGCTGTACTGAACCAGGGGCTGGGAGCTTCCTCTCCCCCTTTCCTGCAAAATTGAGCCTAAGCAGCTGTGGGCTCTTGGCACAGCCTCCAGGGGGTAAGCGATCCGCTGTGCTAACTACCGTGTCGGGAATGGTGAGGAAACATTTCCCAAGGAGAGAAGCATTGCATAACAAGACCCCCAGAGGGAAACATGAATGGAGCCCACAAAAAACCCAGCTGCCTGCCCATGCCTTGCTACTACTTCCGTCCGGGTACCCATTTGGTGCAGCTTTTCTCAAATATTTCTGCATCTGCGTCAAACCACACTCAAAAGGAACTAACTCTGACACAAAAGGCTTTTGTACCACAAACCCTGAGTTGTTGGGCCTAATACAAGGGAGGCCCATGACATCACAGAAGAAACCCAAGTTCACGAGTATTCGATATTAACCATCCCGTGTTTTCAGCAGAATGGTGGTGCTGTTCCCCTAAGCAGTCCTGCCATTTGCCTCATTCTAAAATGGTTAGCACAGAGTTGACATTTTCTGTCTCATCGGCCCACACAGTCCTTTTAAATGAACCCAAGAGAAAAATCGTCTATGATGAACAGCTTAAAATAATCCAACAATGAACGCTAAGACCTTCTAAAAGTCTGATTTGAGCCATGAAGGAAAATCGTGATCATAGATACATACCATGAAATCAGCCCTAAGCTTCTGAGAGATGATACTAGGAAAAGGAATACATCCAGTACAAACTTTGGCTACGGGTCAGCTTTCTCCCTTTCTGAGATGGGTGGAGATAACAGATACTGCTCGGGAGAAGAGGGAGACCTCTCTATATTATCCTCCTGTTAGCCTGTAGTCCTTCCTGGTGCCAGCAGGGGGAGCCCTCAGTGCCCAAGATGTCCTGTCCCTGGGTGGTGGTATGGAGTATAGTCGTTCTATTATACTTGAAGGGCTAGACAAAAACAAATCATAGCCTGTGACTCCATCAAAGTTTAAACATCACATCTTCACTGCAACCTTCACTACCTGTCTAAATTCACAATAAGGAGAATGGAACGACCACCATCCCAGCACCTCTCGACACACTCCACAGGCATCCAGACATGGCACTGCCCCAAGTCACCGGGTATGGCTAAGACCAGAGTGGCGGCGACTCGCCAGCGCATGCTGCCAGTCCATGAGTGTCAATTATGTTTCAGAAGGAGCATTTCAAGATCACAGAAACTTACTCTGTAAAAAGTAGTAGAACCTTATATTTACACGTGACAAGTTTCTCAGTGATTTGAAGAGAAGTGTTTGGAAATCTTGTCATGACAGACCCATCAATTAACCAGATTTATTAAAAATCCCAACCTTAGAAACAAGGTGATAAATCGAGTGAGAAAGATCATTTCTCTATATCTGTGTCTAAATCACTGTTATACCTTTTCAAAAAATCTAGAAATCTAGCAACAGATTAGCTTCAGAGAAAAAACCAAAATATTAAAATATAATGCTACTTCACTGACTACAGAATAAGTACACTTCCAGAGGTGTGTGAACTCATAAAGAGAATTAATGACAACACGACGCCTGGTTCCCTCTTGTTTTCACTCTGCCATAAATATCTCCTGAAATGAACCACATTATAGAATTTATGTTAACCATAAAAAAATTAAACTATAAGATACATAAGGTATCCAAAAAAGGTGTGGTGTCTCAGTCACATTTTAGGAATCTGGTTGCAAGAAACAAATTCTTTCTATTAGTCAAAAGGTTCTTTTCAAAGAAGAGCAGAAACAAATGAGCTTTACGTATGTAAATGGAAAATTTAGGATAGAAGACATCATATCTCCCAATATTTTCAAACAGTTGAGTCAACAGCTAAATATTAACTTGAAATTTCACTTAGAACTTGAATACAGAACACGCTCTTTCTTTGGTCTCTGCATTTTAATGTTCACACTATTATGAACAGTGTATTTCCTAAATTAAGCAAAATCATAGGCCTCCTGTATTTTAAAATATATTATTTTAAAGCAATTATAATTTCACTTACTGTTTGAATTCTAATTTCAAATGGTCTGTCAATGCAGTGTTAGATTATATTGCAACTCTGGTTCTGATTATCTATTTACATATGTTTACCCAGTCTGTTTAAAAATATAAAATGCTTGTTTCTTCAAAGCAAGAGAAAAGCACCTTTGAGTAAAGGTTTGGGTCTAGCTACCAATATTGCTTCAGGACTGGTTTTAAAAGAGAATGCTTGTTAAAGACTAAATTCTGGCTAAATTCAGCCTTAACTTAAAAATTGTCTGAATCAGTTTAGATATTAGAAAATTTTTTGCAATGTAGACATAACTAAATATCATTAGTCTCTGTGTTTGGATAACATCATTCTAACTTGAGAATCAAACTCTCTCTCGTGTTATCATTCTGGCCAATGTTAAGATTCGTTACCTAATGTTTTGACTTCGCTTTGACAAATGTATCAAACATTTACCTAATAATGTCATTATACAGCTTTCTAAAAAGCTCTTAGCCAGTAACATTTCTTTGATTCTCTAGGACGTACTAAGCACATCCATTTTTCATGTTTGATGTGTAAATAACTCAAGATTCAAAACAGAGTCCTTTTTCACTTGTCTTCATGTGGAAGGTTAGTCCTTAGGATTTGCCCTCAGTGTCTGTCCCATACTTCCCACTCTGGCCAAGAATCTAGCCGTATCACTTCTGTCTGTAGGCTCCATCTGCAGGGATGGTTTCCTGCTCTCACAGGAAGTAAAGAAAAGGATGCTGACCGAGAGAAGTTCACCTAACTTTACAGATCTCCTTTGCAATTGGTGTCCGTCAGCCACGTTCTGTCACATTTACTGACCAATATGATTGCGTTGTTGGTCCCCAGTGCCTGGTCTGAATTCTGAAGTTTATATTACCCAACTGCATATTTGGATTCTACAGATTGTTTTTCCTTTTCTTTTTCTTTTTCTTTCTTTCCTTCTTTCTTTTTTATTTTATTTTATTTTATTTTTTGGCATTTGACTCTCTGACTGTCCTTTCACCCATTCAACTTTTCCTTACGTATGAGTTCTCACGCTTCTTGTTCCCCTGGTGGAAGTGTACCCGATGCCACTCACTGTATACCCCTAGGGATGTGCCTTGACTAACATCAAGAACATACCAGAAAGATATGGAGAGGCTGTGAAAACGCCATGCTAAATAGGAAACAGTGGACAATTATGAAAAAAGTAAGCCGCATATCAGTACACGTAGACTATAGGTGTAGGAAAATATTTAAAGGAAGTGAAGTCACCTCCACCGGGCAGAGAGAAGGTGATACCCCTGCGTCTCCTTCCCTCTTTCCATACTTTTCAAGACACAGGGAGACTAGAAAGTGGGCTTTTTGTTGCAGGAGGGAAGAGATTCAAAACCCAGATCAACTTAATTGTTGGAGGTTAGGAAGAATCTGTGGTTACTTTTTCTTTTGAGTTTTGATTGTACTTATCCTTATTTGCTGTAGGAGATTGATTCTGGAGAGCTCGAGGCTCCATACAAGCAGGAGTTTTCTTCGGCCCACTAAGAAAACTGAAGAACCAGCTTCATGCAAGGATCTCAGACTCAACTCCCCATGCTGGGAGCCCAAGCTCTCATTGCCATTACACATGGGCATTAAAACCTCAGGCCCCAGGACTTGGCGACTGGCACCTCTCCTGGGGAAACTGTCACGTAACTGGGGTGCTCACCACTTTACTTCTCTGTTCCCTTCTCAGTCTTAGAAACTGTGGCTTTTTGTTTTCCTGTCAGCTCAGTCATGCACTGAAAAGACTCGCTACAATTTATCTGCCTCTAAATGTTCATATCAGGATGGTTTTCAAGTTATGTAATCCAAAATATTACCAGAACCTTCCAGCTATGACATATTCACTCTTATTTCATGCCTTTCTTCATGTTTTCCCCCAACCAAGAATTCACTCCCTCCTTTCCTGCCAAGAAAATTGTATCCCATCTTCAAGGTCTAGTTCCTCTGTCACCTCCACCATTAACCATTTGTTGACTACCGCGAGCTGTTTCCCGTCCCTAAATTCCTTTCCACTATCTACGTGACGTGACGGATTTGGTTAACATGGCATTGTTCCATGTTTCTTTCCCCAGCAAAATTCTAAGGTCCTTAACTAAAGCATGATGCTTTTCTTGTACATGCTTTTCTCCCACCTCTATTTTTGCACATGCTATCCATCTCTCTCCCCCTTTCTTATCCCATCCACTTGACTAACTCCTAAAAGACCTTTAAGACTGAGTCAACTATCCCCTCCTCTGAGAAGCCCTCAACACCTCCTATTGCATCCCTAAAAACAACTGATCAGCACCCTGATTATAGCTTACCTGTATCTCTATTATAGTAGCACCTTGCGTACGATTTTCATATGGCTTTCCTTCTCCTCTGGACCTCTCGAGAGAAAAGGCTCTGCCTTACTTATCTTTGCCTCCCTATGCCTAGGACCTCTCCCAGAGCATATAATCAATAGCTATTGCATTCTTTGAGAATCTGAAGTCTGGAGTCAAAGCCAAGATGGGATCCGTAGGAGAGTCGGGTGTCCTGAACAAGAGAAGGGGGCGCCTGCAGTTTCGATCAGCCAGCCAAGGAGATGCCAACCAAGGAATGACACAGCTTTCTGACACTCCGATAAGCACTTCCATATTTGTTATCTTACTTAATCCTCTTTCATTTACAGTGTTTATCGTGTTGTTGCTTGTAGCCAAAGTTTCCTTTTGGGCCCTATCTGGCCCTTTACAGAGAAAGTCTGCCAATCTCCATTCCACCCTTGAGTGCAAAATTAGGAAGTGATTTGAAAGAGGAAGCTAGGCTTTTTGATGTTTTCAGAAGCTGGGAACAAGGCCTGCAGACCGAACAGATAGTGCAGGAGTACTCAAAGCTCTATATTGTTCATTTCTTCTCTCTACAAGAGCCATATAATGCCTTCATTCAGAGATCCTCAAAAAATGTTAAACATGACCTCATTTGGGTAAATCTTAACTGCCTCAACAACAAAAAATTTTAGTGGCTACCTCTAATTTATTTTAAATTATCTATATTATAATCACTTAACAGCACTTCTTAAAAAGAAAATGTCCAACTTTTCACTGGTGGCCTAAGGGGAAAAAATGTGTCCTCTGTCCATCATTTATTTCCTCATATTCTGAGTCAGAGTCAAAACACAGCAGTTTTCCCTACTGCCTTCTGTTCACCACCCCAAGTTCCAGATGTCTGTTTTGCAATGCATTTCTAAAATACATCTGCTAGTGTTTGGCTAAGGGCAGCTAAGTAGATGCAAATAAGCACTATCAACTGAAATGGTCTCTGCCACACACCAAATAATCATCACTCCAGACCACTGAGCCATGACAGATCACATGTTCTGAAAGAGGACAGCCAGAATGAATATGCCACTAGACATCACTGGGCCGTACAGTCACCCACCCACCTGCCGTCACTCTACACCTGCTCCATAATTGCATTCAGCCTAACCAATCCAAATGGTAAAGGGAAAAGAAGTCTGCATCCTCGTATGTGCCCAAGGTGTGCTTCAAGTTCAATAACAAAACACCAATAGTTAATTCTATGCATCAGAGCAAAACAGCTCCATTGGTTTTTCACAACACCACGCTGCTGGCTGAGGCCTCTTGGGGCAGGGGACATCAGTCACCCAAGACAGGCAGCATGCCACATCACGTGACCTGGCGATGAGAACACACAGAGCTTGAAAGCTTGAGAGGTGGTCTCAACTTACGGTCTCGCAGTAAAAAATGTTACAGTGAAGAGCTTTACAGTGGGGTAGGCTGGGCTTGACTCTGAATTTTTCTACTTACAAGTCCATGTATTTCAGCATTATTACATAACCTTCCTGCCCCTCACCTTGTCATTTATAAAATGGGGATAATAACGTCTACTTCATGGGATTGCTAAAAGAAATGAAAAATGTATGTCAAATTCTTAGAGTGTTTTATATGTACTAGCTGTTCAATGGTAGCTACTGTGTCTTAAAAATGCACTCTACACTTAATGTATATGTGCTGGTATGTTTTGCAGCAAAAGTTGTAATCTCCTATCTGTCCTGTACAGTGCTAAGAGCTGGGAATACGTACCATCACGATCAGAAACGAGATGGTCCCCAAATCTGTGGAGCTTACAGACTATCTGCCTACAAGGTGACACATAAAACATTCATATTGCTCTGGGAAGCCCAATTCTGGACAGTGAAGAAGCAGCTGGTGTGCTGAAGCATGAAATAAGCCAGTGAAGGAAACACAAGCAGCATTCAGACGTCAATTCTCCAGTCTAACAGTTCACAGTTCCCCTCATTTAAATTTGGCAGTTACAGATAAGAAACATTATGCTTGTTCTCTACCCCCTAAAACTATGCATTAAATTAAATGAAGAAAGGAAGACAACCTTCCAAAAGCTAACAGAAGTCTAGGATTGGCAGAGAATGGCACCGATTATGAAAATGAATTGTGAAACTTATAGCATGAAAGACATCTGGTAAATGATATATTCATTAGTCACTGCTTGGTTGCCAAAGAGGGTCCCTTAGCCAAGCTCCCTAATATGAAGGTGAAAGTAGAAAATCTAATTATATAGATAAGGGAAAAGACAGAGAAAACATGCAGACCTTGATCGAGGAAAACTATCTATTAAATACTAGACATACATTTTCCTTAATGCTCCCGACGGCATGTGTGTTTGCTGGTGCCAATGCTTTACGCATGCAACAAACAAGAAAAAGATCTGCCCTGATTACAATTTTTTGTTGCTCTTCTCAGTTCCCCTTCTCACTGAGAAGTTTTACACACTCCAATTGGGAGGCGGAAATCTTGCCTGACCTAGCACCAGAACTATCGCTCAACACATTGGTCAGCAAAAGCAAGTGGGAGAGAAAACAGCCGAGCCATGTGCCAGCCACTTGGGGGCTGAAGGAGAGGGGTCTGTATCTGTCCCCAAGCTGGTTAAATCCTGACTTGTGGGCTCACATTTCCACTGGGATTAAAACCAGAACTAGAAAATACTAGAGGCACGCAGCTTCAGGCACTAGAAGGTACTGATATATCCTTCAACGTGTATATATTTAAGATTCAATAATCTTTACAATTCTTTCTAAATAAATTGCTCAAGGAATTGTTACACACCAACGATGTGGTCTACCTAGTGATGAGGACAGTGGAGTATTTCAGGCCCATCAGAGATGACAGGAGCCAAGCATATCCAGTATAAGAGTGAATGATCCTTCATAGAATTTGAGGGGACTTGTGACAAATGTCTGCTGTTGCCAAACGCACTGACACATCATGAAAGCCCTGTGCTTCTGGGTAATTTGCCTCCTCGCCCGTGGACATGATATTGTGTATGAGATGCTGCAAAAAGCCAACTAAGTTTTTCACTCAGAGCTGTGTCCTTAGAGAAGCTGAGCGCTTCTACAATCGTCAGTGGTTTTCAAAACCAGCGGGGGCAGCAGTGATGGGCAGTAGAAATTACCTAGAGGCTTCTGACATGTGTTTGTCTGTTCTTGGGTGGTTCTCCTGGAAAGAGGCCATGCTGTAGCTTAGAAGCCAGCAGAGTGCATGCCAGACTTTCAGTGCTTGGTCAGGAATTTTCATATCCAGGAATGAAGGAAGAGGCGGGGAATTACAAATGGTGTGACATCTATCATTACATTGCCCTTGCACAATGCAAGGGAATCCTTCCTTCTAAAATGCAGCCTTGAAATGTCAGACTACACAGACCCTGACCCATTTGTATGTCTGTCATTGAAGAGTGCTGCCTCATCACACCGCTACTTGCACTGAGACCATACGCGTAGCATTGTGGTTTGATTCATGGATTTCACAGTCATACCAGGCTTTGAAGCTTGGCCCTGCCATTTACTAGCTGAGTTTATCTACCTTTGCAAAGCTTCAGTTTTTTCATCAGTAAAATGGGTATGACAACCAAATTGTTGTAAATATTACATATCCTTTTATTCAATAGTACGTGTGATACCCTTAGCATAATGTCTGGCATGTTGAAAGTGTTCCAAGCCGCATTTTTAAGAAGTGCCCAAATTATTATGAAGGTAAGTCTAGGAGCCCTGATTTGGTTAACTGGTTTTCTCTACACACTTTGGGGAAGGAATTACCTTTCTGGAGGTTATTTAGTAAGAAGATTTTTGATAGCTCTCCCATCAAAAGTGGAAGGAGACCCTGTGCACTGGAATGGACCAGGTTTGAGGTTAAACTCTGAAGTGACTCAGGCATCTGAAGACGTGAGTGCTGCAAGCTGCTGTGGCCTTTGGGAGACTGACGGCCTTTGTGTGAAGATGCAGTAGAACTGACCATGCCTTTTACTATTTTGGTGTTTCTTAGTGTTTATTGGGAAATAATTGAATATTATAATTTTGTTGAGTTCTGCAAATGCATACTACAGAAATTGTCATTATAAGTAATTTACATTATTTAAGTTCGACAATATGAAGATAAAAATAGTATTTTTAAAATTTGCATTTCTTTAGTTACTCGTACATTTGACACTTTTTCATAATCTTATTAAATCTTCTTCTTTCTTCTAAATTGTTTCATATTCTTTGCCCATTTTCTTATACAGGATTCATTTTTATTGATCTGGAATTGCTCTTTATATATTAAAGATAAACACCAATTGCTCTTTATCTAATAAAGAAAAATGTTTTGCTGCATATTTTTTCCATCTTTTGTTCACTTTTATTCTGTTTTTACTTAAAACAAAAGTCAAGAATTTTTATATAGCTAAGGTTTACTTATTTTTTTCTTTGTAATTACTTTTATTGCTTTTAGGCTTACAAAGTCCTTCCCTGCTTCAAAACCAGTTAAATACACACATATATTTTCTTACATATTTTGGAGTGTGGTTCATTGATTACTTTTAACTGCTTAATCCATTTGGAATGCCTACTCTGGTAACAGTTATCTATATTATAAATTGGTATGGCCTTTCTAGAAAATGTTTCTGAAATACCTGTAAAAACCAAAAATGAGTTGGTATTCTTTGCCCCAGTAATTCCACTTCTAAGAATCTAACTTAAGAAAATGATTGGGCATGTAGTCAAGGACTTTTACCTGAATATAATCATCCAAATGCTGTCAAGAATAGCAAAAAAAAAAAAGAAAAAAAAAAAAAGAAACAAAGAAAAGAAAAGAACTTAAAAGTCTCTCATGGGTGGTAGAGTGAGTACATTTTCTTCAACTGTCTACTATGGTAACCACGAGCCACATGTGGCTTTTTAAATTTAAATGTATTAAAATTAAATTAAAAATTGAGTTCTTCAGTTGCTAATCACATTTCAAGTGCTGACAGCCACATGTGATTAGTAGTTGCCATATTGGATAGCACAGATATAGAGCATTCCCGTCGTTATAGAAGTACCTATAGAATAGTGCTTCCGTGTGGCCATTAAAAACAGATCTTTAAAGAATACCTAATATATATACATATATTGATGGTAAGTAAAAATATCAAACTACAAAATATTTGGTGGTAACACAAATTCAGATTGGTTGCAGTAAATTTAATCATCAATATCTTCATCAAGTTATGTTTTGCCAGGGGAAACCCAAACCCTGCCCTCAGGAAGCTCATTGTCTTAAAGACAAAAGAAAAAAAAAACTGAAGCTTTATAGGTATATAGGAATTTAACAAGACACATGAAGAAAACTAGTATACTCGTATGGCACCCACTCAGTCGCTGTTAATTGATTCAAAACCCAAATGGGAATTATACTAAGTCAGATGCAAGACCTAATTAACACTGCATTCTGTGTTCAACAGTGGTCTCAAAAAAAGCCATGATTATCCTTCTGTCAATATCCTATTATCCAGCCAAGAAAGTCACAAAATCAACTTGGCTAATGATGGCACTTAAAAACTTGGAGTACATAGAGCAAAGAACTTTACAGGGTACTTCATAAATATAGAAAGGCTGTGTGATCTCTCAAACATCAATAACGAAAAAAATGCTTCACGGTGTGTGAATAAAACTTTGGGAAATTGTGCCCATAAAGAAAACCTACAGGTAATCTGTATCCAACTTTCCCAATGAGAACAATTTTAAAAGCTAAACAAAATGTCTATTTTTAAATAATCTTGAGAGTATTAGAGAGTTAACAAAATAGTGAGAAAAAACATCTGGGAGAAGATGAAAATGTAAAGAGGTGGGCTCAGTATTGGAGATCACTTTTGTCTAAGGGATGTTTGTCAAGGTGAAAGAGGTATTGAGAGATTGAGCATTTAGTAGTCTTGAGGCCAAAAGTTGAAGTTCACAGCTCACCAAGGATAGGCGCTCTGGTAAACCCACTACATTTTATGAAAAATAAAAATAAACCCATTTTTGAAAGAACTGTGTTATCCAGCTTTGAGCCATTTTGGCCTCCCAGAAAAATCTAAAGCCCTGAAAATGGACTAAAGTGATCCTAGACTGTAATGTCTCCAGGCACCTACCTAATAGAAACAAATCAAAACTTTCTCAACAGGCATAATTCATCATCGTAGGCCTAAAATTATTTCTACAAACACATTTTTTAATATAATGTCCATCATGCAATCAAAGATACAACAAGTCACACAAGGAGAGAAGATGAGAAACAATAAAAACATCTCCTAAGCATCTCCAGAATTTGGAATAACAGCATACGGGCTTTAAAATAGCTATGTTTACTGTGCTTGAGGAAAAAAATCATTAAAAACTTTGTAAAATAACTGAACATTCTGAAAAGTAACAGAGCAGATTTGCAAAAGAACAGAATGGAAATTCTAAGACTAAAACAATGTAACAACTGAAATAACCTGATGGATGAGTTTAACAGCATATCAGACACACCTGAAAAGAGAATCTGTGAACTGGAAGATAGTTTTGGCATGAACTAAGGAAAGGCAAAAGTTGGAATAAATAGAAGAGTATATTGGAAACATAGAGAACATGGAGAGAAAAATCTAACATTGGAATCCCAGAAGGAAAAATTAGCCAAAGCAATATCGGAAATAATGGTTGAGAATTTTCTCCTGAGTCCACAAATTCATGAAGTCCCAGGAACTTCAGGCAGAAAAAAATAAGAAGAAATTCACACCTAGAACCATTGTATTAAAACTACAGAAAACTAAAGGCAAAGGAAAATCTTAAAAGCAGTTGACAATAAAAGTTGCCATTAGAGGAACAAATTAAACATATAACTGACTTTTCACCAGCAACAATGGAAGCCAGGAGACAATGGCATCTATCGTCAATGGACTGAAAGAAAATACTGCCAACCTAGAATTCCATACCAGTAAAAGTATCCTTAAAGAATGAGAATGAAATCAATCATTTTCAGAGAGATAAACACTCAGAAATTCTTTACCAGCAGACCACATTTAAAAAGATACTAAAAACTGTTCCTTAGGCAAAAGAAAAAGTAACCTCAGATGGAAGATAAGAGATGTCAAAGGAAAGAAAAGCAGTAAAAATGGAGGAGTCAGAAGGCTGACTTCTGTATAAGAAAGTGATGTTGAAGACCTAAAGGAAGCTGACTTACCAGGTGAGGTTATCTTCCCCCTGTATTAATGAGAAATTATATTTGGCTATCCTCTGAAACAAAATCTTTATATCACATTTTAAACCTAATCTTTATATCACATTTTGGATTTATTTATTTTTTTTACTGTTTTGCAGAGAAGAAAAATTCAATGCCATGAAGAAAAGACCAATATTCTATATTACATGATTTTTAAATCTAAATGGCCAAAGAGACCATTCACAAGTAATAGAGAAAATATGTCCAATAGTCTATTAGCTAGGATAGGTTCAAGTGTCTGTGGAGTGGGACTTAGGGGTGGAAATAGGTGAAACAGAGGGTTCTTACAAGGTTTGAGATACCTGTTCCTCATTAAACCACATACTTATTATTAATTGATAAAAATAGATAATGAGTTAAGAAAGGAAAGCTAAGAGAGCCAAGTTTTTACTGGATGTAGAGATAGTTAGTCTGGCAGCCAGTAGCTGTTTTCTGTTACATGAGTTGGAAATATATTATAAATGCAACTTTCTGATAGTCAAGATATCAGAGTAAGATAAGCATAGCTTTTTCCAGTGGTTTGTTAAAAAAAAAAAAGTGTAAATAGTAATGTTTTGGGGATAACTTAAATTTCAGTATACTCTACATAGCCCCTTAATGTCCCTCCCATCCCTAGAATTTTAGGATTCATCCTACATACTGTGAGAACATCAGGCCTGAATTATTGAGATACAAATCCTTTGTTCTAAGGATAATATAGGGGGGTACCAATGAGTGCCTGCCATTGTTCTCAAAGGACCTCATTACTGAACAGAATTATTCCATCCACCATGGTGTTGCTGAGTGACCCTCAGTGCAGTCCTGTCTCACATTATCCACTCTCTCAGCCCCCTTTACTTCAAGGTGTTTCTATAACATGTCCCTCTGCTCCCTTAACACCACTCTGCTGAAATGATAGTTTACGTCAATGGCTTAACTGAATCAGTTCAGGAATGTCCTGTGTACGCAGAATAGCTGAAGGGTAACGCAGACATTTGGCATCAATTGAATTTTACCCACAGAGAACATCATTGTCCCCGACAAAAGTGAGAGGGAAAAATGGCCATGTGGCACTCACTCACCTGCCGAAGTTTGGTTCCCACCATGGAGGCACTGCTGTCCAGCACAAACACCACATTCTTAGGTAAGGGAGGAAGGTCTTTGGGGGCAAAGTAGTGCACAAAATAGTCATTTAGAACCTGGAGGGGTGGAGAAAGGAAAAATGGTAGCACCCAGAATAGGTAGAGAAATTAAGTAGAATGGACAGCCTATGGAACTTCTAAAAGTCAAAGACAGCATGAAACGGGCTCTAGGGGCTGATTCCACACCCAGGGCAAAAGCATCTATGGTCCCGTTCCTTCCAAGAGAACGAATTGCTAATTTAATCTGTATAAGGATAAAATCATCCCTTAAAAATGTATTGACTATATTGACTAATTCAGTTTAAATTATCCATCCCTTTCTGCCCCCGTGTCACTTGGGAATCTTGCTTCCTTCATTGTCTGGTTTTTACCAAGCATCTTACAAGTTGAGACGTCAAGGTTATCTACATACTGGATGCACAAAAATACAATTTACTATTCTGACCCTGTCTCTGGAGCAATAAAAGCTAAAGGGAAACAAGCCAGGGACCAGTCTCTCTTAATTAAAAATGAAGAAGAGCGAAAATTCTAACTTCATCTAAAACATCACAGAGAAAATTGTAGATTTCCTTTAGTCTCCAGATTACTGAAGCAGTAAATAGATACCCTCAGCCTCCAGGCAGGGAACACCAGTAGTCTCCTTGGAGACACATTTGGAGTTAAAACAGATTTCCTAAGACTCACAGAGTTCTGTTACCCTTAGGTAAGTACTGAAAACCCCAGTTCTGAGTCTAACTAGAAGAATCAGGCAATGAACATGAAATATCAACAACGAACCCCTTACCTGGATGTCCCCAATGCTCTGTTCCCTATTGACATCATATTGAATGACGAAATCTCCCAGAATGCCATTCTGGGCGATCCTGGCTTGTTGTATCACAGAAGGCTTAAAAAAGACTTTGGCGAAAGTTTCATTTTGGTTGACAACAGTAGAAGGAGGCGGCCTAGCACCACCTGCAACAAGATATAAACATGGTTAATAACTGAACAGATACATTTTGTATGTTTGTACATATGAAGGTTTGTATTCCATATGAACTTCCTAGACTTCGTACTGATAATACATCACAATACAAGAGATATGTTATCATATATTTCACCTTTATGCCTCCTGTTAAATCTTTTCTTATGAGAATTTTTAAACACACAAAAGTAGAGTGAACAGTACAATGAACCCTCATGTACCCATGACCGCTCTTTAATAATCATCAACTTTTTATCAATCTTTTGTATTTGTTTTTATGTATCCCCTCACCAAACAAATCCCAGACATTGTATTTCATCCATAAATACTTCAGTATGACTCTCTAACTATAAGAACTTTTTTTTAGCAAAACCATTATCACAAGTAACAAAATTAATGCTTGATGCCTTATTATAGCCAAATACACAGTCTGTATTTAGATTTTCCTGATTCTTCAGAAAATGTCTTGGAATGGTTGGTTTGTTGGAATTAGGATCAAAACAAAGTCCCCACATCACATTTGGTTTATGTTTCTTAAGTCTCCTTTAATCTACAAGTGTGTCCACCCCTCTCCCCAGCCTTTTTTCTACTGCTATATATATGTGTTACAAAACACTGGTCATTTGTCCTATGGACTTTCTCGCATTCTGTATTTGGTGATTGTTTTCTTGTCTTGTCTTTTAACTTGCTCCTCTACTCCCTTGTACTGTAACATGTGGGGGAGCTAGAAAAAATACTGATGCCCAGGCCAAGAGCTCATTTAACTGGTCTAGGACACAGCCCGGGCCTCAGGACTTTTAAATTTCCCATGTCAGTCTAATGTGCAGTCAAGGCTGAGAACCACAGCTCAATCTCCTGTCTTTCCTTGTGTTCTGATAGGTAGAGCTGGAGGGCTGGTTAGAAGTGATGCTGAGTACTGACTACTTCATCACATCAGAAGGTACATAATATCAAGTTGTCCACTTTTAGTGCTGGTAAGATTGATGGTGGGTTCCCGTAAGGTCCACCGGATCACCCATGATAAACTCCCTCATTGATCTTTCACTCAATAGTTTTATCAATTGCTGATGATGTTTGCTTAGATCCACTATTTCATTAGAGGTGCAAAAGGTATGTTGTGATTCTGTCATTTCTTCCATATGGAATACTTCCATAAAGAACACCTTTCCTCAAACAATCATTTGGTTGTCCTACCATACTGGCTGTCCAGACAGTTTATGGCTCTTTAAAAACAAACAAACAAACAAACAAAAACAAAAAAACACCTTTCCCAAAGCTTTCCCCAGAACAGATCTTAAGATATAAATTAGAATCCCACAAAGAAAAACAGATAAATGGATTTCATGTGATCTAAGAAAAAATAGTGAGATGACTGATTAAAGCAAAGAGCATCCTGTTTTTAATGCCTAAACTTCATTTCTTATTAGAACACACAGAATTACTTCATAGACTACCCACCTTTACAAATCCAAACACCACCATGTCTATATACTTAGAAACAGAAACCGAAATTTTTTAGGTCTACATACACCATAAAGAATAGGCAAATAAAACCGAGAATTCATAAACAACAGTGTATGCGGAGACTTTTTAACCCAGATACTGAACCAAAGCCAGGCTTAAAACTGCTGCAAAGCATCTTAATATTTTTAAAAATCTATTCAAGTAGATACCATGGAGTAAACTGACCAGCAAAGTTCCATCCCTAAGTAGCAAAATGAACAAGAAAACAAAGCATAATGTGCCTGTGATAATTTGTATTTAAGAATAACTTTCCTTCTGCTGAGGGTTTATTAGTCATTAAAGACAAAGGAAGTTTAAACATTTTCTTCAACAGAACGGACAATTCTTTTTCAGAGACATATAGGTGTAACCGTAACAGGAACCACAGAGCAGACCTGAGTCTTCTATTATTTGTACTTAGCAAGGGCAGGAATTGGGAGAGGGACCAGAGAGCCAGCAAATAGGAGTGTTCACTCCTGTAGAAAGACAGCTGTATGGAGGGTCTTATGCTTCCAACAGAGGTGCTCATCTGAAGACAGGACCGGGAAAATCTCGATGACACATTGACAAGTGCCAGCCCCCTGTTCACCAGCCTGGTAGATGGGGGGATGGAGGGGAAGGAAAACAGGCTGAAAAATGGAAAAGTCCTTGAACTAGAAGGAAACTTGCATGTTCTCCGGAGTCAACCTCTCATTGATTATTGTCAAAACACCATGAATGAGAAGCATAACACACTAGCTAAGCACTCAGGATCATGAACGAGTGAGAAGGCCCTGCATTCAATACTAACTCTACCTCTCATTGTCTATGGGACTTTAGGCAAGTTACAGAGCCTTGGTTATCTCATCTGTTAAATGGATTAATGGTCTACCAAACTCACACTATTGGAAAGATTAAGTGATGTAATGTACTTAGTACCATTCTGATTCATGGGAAGCAGTCGTGCTAGCTAACATTATTAGGAACCTTAAATACATACAAAACAGAAGAAAGGTCAGGGAATTAAATGTATGACAGCATGTCAAACTTGGGATATTATGAAAAGGAAAGAACTGCTCTTTACAACACAGTTGAATCTCATAGTCATTTTGAGTACAGCATGAGATACAAAAGAATATTTTCTATGCCTCTATTTATATAAAATTCAAGAGCTGCACAACTTCTCCATGGCAATTGGAGTAAAATGGTAGTTACATTTGGAGGTGAGGAATGACTGGGAAAGAGTATAAGTCAACTTTTTGGAGTGATGGAAATATTCTTGACCTGGAAGTAGCTGAATGTGTGTGTACATATATAGAAATCCATCAAGCTGTACACATAATATGCGCTCTGACAATTAAGTTCGCAAACTCATCCTAGAAAAAGTGCTACGTACCTCATTGCTGAATATCACTATGGTCACTTTCGAAGAACTCCCCTTGGGAAGCTATGCACTGACGTCAGCGCCTAGTCCACCCTTCACAGCAATTTTGGAACTTTTTCTGAAATGCCCATTAGAGCTGCTGTTGTATTACCATTGATGTCCTGAATGTCATCAAAATGTCTTCCTTTCAATATTTCCTTTATTTTCAGGTAAAGAAAGAAGTCATTGTGGGTCATATCAGGTGAGTAGGGAGGGTGTTCCAATACAGTTATTTGTTTACTGGCTAAAAACTCCCTCACAGACAGTGCCGTGTGAGCTGGTGCACTGTCGTGATGCAAGAGCCATGAATTGTGGGCGGAAAGTTCAGGTCATCTAACTTTTTCACGCAGCCTTTTCAGCACTTCCAAATAGTAAACTTGGTTAACTGTCCAGTTGGTACAAATTCAATGAATAATCCCTCTGATAGCAAAAAAGATTAGCAATATCGTTGCAAGAAGTTCACGTACTTAATTGTCAGACTATGCATACACTTTATTCTACATGAATACCGTAATTTTTTTAAAAAATTAACGTCATTGGGAGTCGGATAGCAGAATGTATTAGGTGCATTCAGAGTCGTTGCAGCTGGCAGAACTCGGACTGGGGAGCGAGTTTCCGGGAAACACTTTTTGTGCAGCATCAGTAAGCTCTAAGACACGTGTCTCGTTGGCAGAAGCTGCTTTCACAGCTCAGCTCATTAGAAGTGTTGGAGCCAACCCTGGGTGACTCAGTCACCCGCTGGGATGGTGTAGAGCAGTTCTCACGATGTGGTCCTGGACCAGCAGCCTCAGCGGTACCGGGGGTCTTGCTAGAAATAAACTCTCAGACCCACCCAGACACCGTGAATCAAAAACTCTGGAGGTAGGACCCCAGAGTCCTATTTTTAGCAAGATTTCCAGGTGATTCTGGTTCCTGCACAGAGACAATGGTCACATGCCTTTGATGTATGTAACTGGGTGGCACTCGATGGCCTCTAAGTTTACCATTCCACGATGTCTGACGATTAAGTTCGTGAACTTGTTGCAACGATGTTGCTGTCCATTTTTGATCTCAGAGGGATGATTCATTATGAATTTGTACCAACTGGACAAATAGTTAACCAAGTTGACTATTTGGAAGTACTGAAAAGGCAGCATGAAAAAAGTTAGACGACCTGAAATTTTCACCAACAATTCATGGCCGTTGCACAACGACAACGCACCAGCTCACACAGCACTGTCTGTGAGGGAGTTTTTAGCCAGTAAACAAATAACTGTATTGGATCTCCCTCCCTACCCACCTGATCTGGCCCCCAGTAACTTCTTTCTTTACCCGAAGGTAAAGGGAATACTGAAAGGAAGACATTTTGATGACATTCAGGACATCAAGGGTAACACGAAACAGCTCTGATGGCCATTCCAGAAAAAGTTCCAAAATTGCTTTGAAGGGGGGACTAGGCTCTGGCTTCAGTGCATAGCTTCCCAAGGGGAGGACTTCGAAGGTGACCATAGTGATTCAGCAATGAGGTAAGTAGCGCTTTTTCTAGGATGAATTTGTGAACTTAATTTTCATACCTCGAACATTACTATAATTAGATCTGACTCTTTATACTGTCAGCATGTACCTACTTTTTCTTGTTTCAATCTCTCATGGAAATGCTCTTTACAACTATGCTGAATTAACGCCATTCATGGTTGAATGAAAGCACTGGGGATTAAAAAGTATAATTTTTCTCTTCATAATTCATTTGACTAGGCTCTTTGATATAAGCCATGAGAAAGGGTAGTGTATTATTATTTTAGTTTCCTACTGACCTCTGATGTTCACTAGTTCATGATGAAAATTCATGAGATTTCCTCTAAATGGGCCTATTTTATATGCCCAAATTGGGGGTTGATTCTCAGGTTGGTCACTCACCAAGAGGCCTAGCTCCTGAGGCTGACTTCCACCCTTTAAGAACCACATGGTCAATGAAACCCAGTGAATTTTCCACTCCCTCTTAATTTAGCTGGGAAAAATTCCAGAGTAATATCTCTAGCAAATAAAATTCTCTTAGTTGAGGAGGAAAAAAAAATTAATCGATGAAGTATAGTATAGGCTGTCCCACCATCACTGACCAAAATACCAAAACAGAATAATACCATTCAGCTTTTCCTTACTGTTGACCGCCACAAAATAGTTCACAGGCATGATGAGCTCTATTAGCAGAGCCCTCAGCAATCACACGTTGTGTTCTAAAGATAATGAACAGGGCAAGGGAAGAGGTTGGGAGCAAACTAAGTGGGAGAATCTGACCTACTTTTCTAACGAGAACCCACATATCTTTCCCTCCTGTTGGTTTTTTCCTTCATGCCCACTTGGTTTGGAGTAGGAGTGAACTGTGGCAATTGGTCTGAATTGGAGGAAGCTGAGTTTTCTAACATCATCTTCCTGTTCTAATCCGGGCATCAGTGGTCTCACACAAGATAACCTTTAGGGGCACACAATTGCCTCCAGTGTGTCCTCAGTGATATTCACTAATGGCTCTTTCTTTTAATACTCCGGTGATTGGCTTGAATAGTATCTTTGTTGCTACCATCAAAGGGTAGTTGCCCAATTATTCTCAGTACCTTCTCAGATCACCAGCATCCCCTTGATGCTCTCTTCCTGTCGAAAGCCCGGTATTTTCAAACAAAATATGTGTTATTGTAGAAGCCATATACTACTGAAGAAAGTGGGCTCTCAAGTTCGACAGACTCAAAATGGCTGACTTAAGATCTGAGAGCCTCAGTTCGACATCTGTTAAACGGGAGTAAATCCATGTCCTAGAATCAATGTCAGAATTAAGTAAGATCACATATACAAGGAACTGAGCTTGCTGACTGGCACATAGTAGGTGGCACACAGCTACCTCTGATGATAGCAATAAAGACACAATTCACCACTTATTAGCCACCAGCCTCTTCCCCTACAGAAGTAGCTTCTTGTTCTCTCTAACTAGAATGAAAGGTTACTCATGAGTTTAAAATACTCTTTGATAATATACACATTACATTTTGCCATAATGGGTTTCTCTGCACCACTGAGGGCTTAGTAAAAACAAATAATCATTATTTGGAGGGGATAAGAGGCACACTTCAATAAACATTCATAACAGAAATTCAAGAATGTTTATATACAGAACAATCTTTATAAAGTATAATGCAGTTAGTAGCTTCCCAAGAACCCCCTGAAATTATATACAGAATTTTTCATGAAAGCATACGTGTTTATTTTCTTTTTGGAGAGAGTGTCCATAGCTTTCCCCAGATTCTCCAAGGAGTCAACATAAAGTTAAGAACCATGCATACAGTGTGATTAAACTTTCCTCTCATTGGTTCTCTCTTGTAATGACAGGCACTTCACATATTTTGTATGAAGGGTGAAGAAAACAATATATATGTCCTTAGTTTTGCCCTGGAACATGGATGTTATTCACAAATAAACATTCTCCTCCTAGACAACCACATGGGGGAGGGAGGGAAGGAAGCCAACTATTATGTAAAATAACTAAAGGTGAAAAGATTTAGGAGCAAAGAACCACAGTCAAGGACATCAGCTGGAAGCCACGCCCCTTTGAGTCCATGGACAGAGGGATTTCCTGCCCTCTGTTTCCTGTGGACCCTGGGGTTCCCTACTGTTGGAGAAAAGCAGCCAACACCTGGTGATTGTACAAAAGAATTTGCACACAAACACTGTCCACTCATTTCCCCTTGGAAAAGTGGCTGAATTATCTACGTTTGTTTATGGACCCGCTCCCCTGGACTTCACTGGGGATATTTCTTAAATACAGGGCAGTCAAAAATACTGAAAATAATTGGGCAACTATCTCTGATGGTAGCAAAAAAGACACAATCTAAGTAAATCACCAGAGTATTAAAAGAAACGGTGACAGGGATGTAATGTACAGCATGGTGACTATAGTTAATAACACGGTACTGCATATTTGAAAGTTGCTAAGAGAGCAGATCTTAAAAGTTCCCATCACAAGAAAAAAAATCTGTAACGATGTATGGTGATGGGTGTTAACTAGACTTATTGTGGTGATCAAGTTGCAATACATACAAATATTATTACATCATTATGTTGTACACCTGAAACTAACATAATATTGTATGTCCTTTGTACTTCAATAGAAAAAACATATTGGCTGGGTCTCAGAGTAAAGTGAGACAATGAAGATGAGAAAGAATTTGGTTAAATACCTTCAGAAGTCCCCTATTATATATAGTTTTCTTATTGGAAGAGGGTTTTATTCCCTATATTGATATTTGGTATTTTACATCCTCTAGGAAAATACCATCCTATAGATATGGCAGCTACATATAGTATAGAATAATAACATAAATTTACAGTTAAAGGAGTTCAAATTCAACTCTATCACTTTATAGTTAAGAGGTGTTTACCAGATTTCTTAGTAAAGCAGCTTTCTTCACCACTTATTCAATGCTCTTTTTTCCTAAAAGAATACATTACTGACTCTCAGTTTCCCTCTTTGATTGACTTCCCCAGAGAAAATGTGCATGAAAACGAGCAACTAACTCATGCATTCTAAAAGCAGTTCACCCCTAAAAACATGCATTATCCCTTCCCGATATCATTTTGTGTCCGTTGAGGACCTCAGTACTAGATGCCCTAAGCACTTGAAACTGAACCAAAGGTAGCGTTAGAGCAACAAGGGAGTAGGAGGGGAGAGGTTTCTGTTAAATTCCTTGTGCCCGCAGGCAAAACACAGCCCAATCCTTCAGAAAACCTGGGTGTCATTTTATAGATTCTACCTTACAGAGGGTTTTCTCTTTTTATTGTTCAAAATTGCCTACTCGACGCTCCCAATAGTATGGCTACTATCAAAAAACAAAAACCAAACAAAAAAAAAAAAAAAACACAAGAAAATAACAAGTTGTTGGAGAGAATGTGGAAAAACTAGAACCCTTGTGCACTGCTATAAATGTAAAATGGTATAGAGATATGGAAAAAAGTATGGCGGTTCCTCAAATAATTAAAAATAGAACTACCCTATGATGCAACAATTCCACTTTTGTTGCAATAGAACTAAAAGCAGGGTCTTGAAGATCCTACATGCCATGTTCAAAGCAGCATATTCACAGTAGCCAAGAGTTGGAAGCAACGCAAATGTCCATCCACAGATGATTGATAAACAAAATGTGGTCTGTCCACACAACGGAATACTACTCAGCCTTTAAAAAGGAAGGAAATCCTGACATATGCCACAGTATGGATGAACTTTGAGGACATTATACTAAGGGAAATAAGCCAGTCGCTAAAAGACAAATATTGTACGATTCTGCTTATATGAAGTACATTGAGTAGTCAAAGTCATAGAGACAGAGAGCAGAATGGTGGTTGCCAGGGACCAGGGGAAGAGGAACAGGGGGTTGTTATTGAATGGATATAGAGTTTTAGTTTGAGAAGAAGTGAAAATTCTGGAGATTGGGTGCACTACAACATGAATACAGTCAACACTACAGAGCTGTACACTTAGAAATGGTCAAGATGATAAATTTAATGCTATGTGCTGTTTACCACAATTAAAAACTTTTTTTTAATTATTAAAAATTGCCGACTCTGGTTCTTCAAGGGCACTGACAACGTGGTAGCCATGTTTAGGTTCCAAGCATCTAGCACAGTGCCAGGAACATGGTGAGAACTCAACACAAGCTTTTCAAACGTGTAACGTGAAGATGACTCAACACATCGGTATACAGTTTGGCAGACAGACAGAGGAGCCCTTCAAGAGGATCACCTAGAAAGTGTTTTGGTGGGTGTGGCAGATGCTCTTGGTAACCAGTGTCACATGCCCTAGACCCATCTCTGGTTTCAGCCACAGCTGTGGTGGACAGTGCCATATGCCCAGACAACATCCCACCTCACACACCAAACGAAGACAACAGGAAAAAGGAAGAAACAGTGAGGTCTCCCGGAAAAGAGTAGGTTGCTCACCAACGTCAAGTTAAAGAGAGAAAGCCACTCTTCCGGGTCTCTCTGAGACATCCTGCTCACAGTTGACCTTGACCGAACTACAGCCATTGTCAGAACAAACAAGATAACATGGGTTCTCGTATCGGTATTAAAAACCAAACAAAACAAACCCAACTATGAAGCCAAATGATTCATACCTGAATAATTTCTGCACTGAACAATGCTGGAAACCCTCACATAACAACCAGATTGTTTCCTGGCAAATGTACAGAGGCCAAACAGGGCCATGCCCTTCCAGCTGCAGAGTGGAGGCTGGATGGGGGGAGGGGAAGGCACGAAGCAGCAGGGAACAGGACCTGGGTGGGCGATCAGTCACAATGTAGCCCTTTAATAGGGCAGAGCTGCCAGATTTAGCAAATAAAAATACAGGATGCCCAGTGAAATTTGAATTTCAGACAAACAACGAATGATTCTTTTTTCTTTTCTTCCTTTCTTTTTTCTTTTTTTATTTTTTTAGTATAAGTATGTCACAGATATTGCATGGGACGTACTGTTTATCTGAAATTCAAATTTAACTGAGCACCCTGTATTTTATCTGGCAATCTTGGCAAAGGAAGAAGAGATCTAGATTTTTATAACCAAGTTCTGTCTCCTAATCCCTCCCTTCACAACAAAGTAAGAGAGCTGACAAGTTCATCAACTTAAACCGGGGAAGTGTTGAAAACCTAATAGCCTTTTCATTGTCAACCACGAAATTTGTTATTATTTCTAAGGTCATTTGACAAATACTCAGTGAGCGCCCATTCTATGGCTGACACCATGCCACCTACCTAGAATACAATTCTAAGAAAACCTTCACAACACAAGGCAAAGTCAAGAGGTTCACAGACCAAGCAAAGGAAAACATAAAATTTTAAAATAGGGTCAATCAACCCCTTCTAGGGCATCTACTGAAATACAAGACACTGTGCTGGTCTCCAGTCGGAGGGCACTTGACCTTGCGGGACATGTGGCTAGTCACTAGCCTTTTCTCAAGGACCGCTACAGCGTCACCAACCTCATCTTCCACCAGCCAAGGCAATGAAACTGTATTTTGCATGGTTCTCTTCTTTCTAAATAAGCGTCTCAGTTCTTAGGATTATCTGAAGGTCAACATTGTATAGGAAGTTTACATAGGGGTGATACAATTGAAAAGCAAGCCGTAAGTTGAATTCCACCTACTCCTATTATTTGCCTACCCAGGCACGTAAAGGGTGCAACGCTGACCCCTACAGAGCACAGCAACCATGGCTTCCAGGGCACTTGAAGAAGTAGGACTCTAATGACCAAAAATGTGATACTTTTCATTTTATGTTTTTGAGCCAAAATTCATACAATATAAAATTAACCACTCAAAAGTGTACATTTTCAGTGCCGTTTAGTACTTTCAGAATGTTGGCCAACCATCACCTCTATCCAGTTCTAAAATCATTCCCAAAGAAAACTCTGTAACCATTCAGCAGTGCCTCCCCATTCCTTCCTCCCCCAGGGCCTGGCAATCACCAGTCTGCTTTCTGTTTCTATGGATTTTTCTATTCTGGACATTTCATATCCGTGGAATCATACAACATGTGACCTTTTGAGTCTGTCTTCTTTCACGTAGCAGAATATTTTCAAGGTTCATCCGTGTTGTAGCTTGTGTCAGTAGTGCTTCATTCCTTCGTATGGATGACTAATATTCCGTTGCATGGATAGGCCACAATTTCTTTATCCATTCATCTATGATGGACATTTGGACTATTTGTACCTTTTGGCTATTGTAACCAACGCTGCTATGAACATTCACGTACAAGTATTTCAATTCAAATATTTTAGGTACAAATACCTGTTTTCAATTCTTTTGTGTATATACTAAGAGAAATTGCTAGGTCATATGGTAAATCTATGTTTAACTTTTTGAGGAGCCATCAAACTGTTTTCAACAGTGGCTGCACCACTTTACATTCTCACCAGCGATATACAAAGGTCCCAATTTCTCCACATCTTTGCCAAAATGCATTTTCCATTTCTGTTTCTTTTTTTACTATTATAGCCATCCCAGTGAGTGTGAAGTGGTATGTCATTGTGGTTTTGATTTGCATTTCCAGAATGACTAATGGTCTCGAATATCTTTTCATATGCTTGTCAGCCATTTGTATATCAGCTTTGGAGAAATGTCTATTCAAGTCTTTTGTCCATATTTTAATTGGGTTGTTTACATTTTTGTGTTTGAATTGAAGAATTTTTATATGCTCCAGACACTAGAGTCTTATCCGATATATGATTTGCAAATATTTTCTCCCATTCTGTAGGTTATCTTTTTAAAATGTTTTTTGTTTTTCAAAGAGCACAAGTCGATATCCTACCTTTCTACTGTATTCAGTGTGGCACATGGTCAATGATAACCAGACACCGGGAGAACACAAAGACAGTTATGAAAGTCTCCTCGTTCCTGAAAATAAAATTTCCTTTTTTATGTCAAATTAGGGTGATGTCACATGGGTCCCTTAGTTTTGACAGAAACAAGGACTTGCGATTTCTTGAGAATTCTAGCTGGGAGACTTGGAGACAGAGTTAGCAGCCCAGGAGAAGTCTTAGGAAACAAAGTGGTAGGAATGAAAGCCAACTAACGCTTGAAAACAAGAAGCAAGGCTGTGTGAGACAGCCAGGATGAATGTGGACATAATCCAGGCTTCCAGAGGTGGGACCCTCTTCTCTCACAGTGGTGGGTAGAGTGGAAAGAGCAGGAGAGGGACAATTCCCACAGGCTCAGGAAGCCATGGTGGGAATGGAGAGAAGTAGAGAAGCTCTTTTGAAACCAAAAATGTGCTGAACGATCATGTTTGCCTTTTCCAAAAGAAGATGGGACACTTAGTTTAATGAGCTTGAGACGGTGTTAGAAGGACTGCACCAACTCCACTGAGACGGCCTGTCAATACTTGTCCATCTCAAGGTTGTATGTTGGTGAGGAGAAGTTGGGCATGAGATGAGGTTATTTCCCACCAACTGTGTGAGTAATTCTGTGTTGGCCTGTAGCCACTGGTAAAAACGTGTTGGTAGAAAAGAGGAATGATACACATTTTAATAAAGATCAAAAGTCAGATTATTCTCAGGGTCTGGGAAATTAAAGAATTCATCCTGTTTAATTTACAAGCTGCTTCTGGAGGTCAACATCCGGACACAGTTAATACCCCTAAATTCTGCTGGGAAGTCCAGAGTAAGGGTTTCCAACATTTACTGAGGATCAGACGACCTGGGCTGCTTTTTTAAAATGCAGTTATCTGAAATCTATAGTCAGAAAGTGGTTTAGTGGTTGCCTGGGGCTGGGGTGGGAACCAGGAGTGGCAGCTAAGAGGTGCAAGCATCTCTGTGGGGTGATGGAAGTGTTCTAAAATTAGGCTGTGGTGATGGTTGCACAACTCTACAAATGTACAAAAATCAGGGAATTGTGCACCTAAAATGAGTAAATTTTATGCTATATAAACTAAACCTCAGTAAAACTGCTTTTCAAAAAGGCAAAGAATATAAAGGCTAAACTATTAAAGTCATATAGCACCGTACCTCTTCGGTGGTAGAAAAAATATTCAGCATTATTCTTTAATTTTACAAATAAATAAACATATTAAAAGCACTCGTGTTTTTTTTTTTTAGTTTCTCATATAAATTCATAGAATATCACCCAAAAATACAGTGAGTTAGACTTTACCCTAATAAATTCTAATTCAAGTGTTTGAGGGAGGACCCAGTCGTCTGTATTTCCTTATGGTTTTGTGGTGTGTTTTTTTTTAACCTCTCGAGGTGACTATAGGATTTAGCCAGGTTTGAGCTGCTGGATAAAACAGGCAAGGTTTTATTTCTTACTTTGTTTATCTCATTTTATTTTACTCCTAGCTATCAGGGATATCATCACAAATGCTAAAACTTCCTGTTCAAAAAAAAGGGGGGGTGAGGGATTGTGGAAATACTACTTTTAGGGTTATGGGACAATAGGAAGTTTGAGATTTTAACACAGAGAGTGGAATAACCACCCTTGAATTTGAACCAATCACATAGATGGAATATCTAGCTCAGTGTTTGCCTTCAGATGACCACAAATCCCAAGTATATTCCAGGATAGTCTGAATTTCAAACATTCTTTCTACTGAGGCCATAAATCATCAAAATATTTTAGGGGAGAAGAATTGGGTGTGTGGGACAAAAGTGAGAGAGAGTCTTGCCTTTCACTGCACACCAGTTTGTCATCTTGTAGGTTCTGAGCCATGAGTTACATAAGTCACATACGCTTTGAGTACATAAGTTAACTATTTTAATAATCCAGAGAGTTTATTACGCTTTTTGGCTTCCAGATAACACCTCACAGAATTAGTTTACAGATTGAGAAGGAGCGCATTAATTTACGGTTCCATAGCCGTGGGCCCAATTCTGACACAACAGAAAAGCAAACTGGGGCAAAGTTAGGTGATATTGCTTTTAGCCTTTTTTGGTATTTTTAGAGAACTAGGGAGAAACAGGGAATTTGAACTCACAACCTCAATATATTACAAAAGCTCCCTAAGAGGGTTGTTATAAAGATTGAACAAGATAATGATCCATGCAAGTGTTGAATCTAGTATCTAGCACGTAGCAATCCTTGTCTAGAATTGCTTCCCTAAAGGTGAAAATGCATCTGTGGTCACAGATCTGCTCAGAGAAACTCCAGAAGTCTGACTTCTTAACAGAGCCTGCCCTATCAGAGGAATGTACTGGCTGGGGTCCATATTCACGCAGTTACAGCTCATGTTTTGATGCAAGGCCGAGTCTAGTTTGATCTCTACCCTGGATTTCTTTTGGAAACACGCAATAGTGTCCAGACAAAATCACAACATCTGTTCCTCTTCTGCTGAGGCTGCCATTTTGCAGAAACAATCACTGCTGAGCTCTGAAAGATGGCAATGAAGAGCAAAAAAAGGCAATCCCTCCCCTGCACCTGGCCCGGGGAAATACTTGGGAAACCACCATGCTCTGGAGGGAAAAGGTCTGCTCTGCTATGAAGACCTAGGAAAACAATTTCCTTAAAAATAAACAGTTCCCAAGAGATCAATGGTCTGGAAAAATTCCTCTGAGATTCTCTCAGGCCCTGAAAAGTAAGCAACTTTTCAGCCAACCATCGTAATTCATAACCCCTCCAAACAACACATGCACCATAATCTCGGAAGAGTCAGTAGTTCTACACAAGGCAAAACACAGATGTCTCATGACTGCAGCAAAACTACCCTCAGAATCACCTGCTGAGGGCCTGGACACACCCACCAAGCCCTGGACATAAACCCCTAGACACACTGCACACCTGCTGTGTGCTTTCTAAGACCCTACCACCTCTCAGACTCTTCCCCCGCAAACATATTTCCTTCACACAGTTGTACATAGAAAAATTTCCCTATAAGTTATGATCAGGGAAAAATGAAATTTAAAATCATTTTTTCTTAGTCGTTTTGGTTTTGGGTTTTGTTTGTTTGTTTGTTTGTTTGTTTTTGGCTTTTCATCTCTAATTTGCAGACACTTACTTAGCTATCTATTCTTTAAAAGGCATTGTAAGGAGACAAAGGTTAATTAGACAAAGACCTGCCTTCCAAATTACTTACGATCTAATTGGAGAGATAAGATTTGCAAAGGAAAAAAGTACATATAAGGTAATAATGATAATAACAATATTTAACAATTATTAAGCTCTTACTCTGGCCCAGGCATGTCACACATTCTAACACATCCCAATGACCCTATGAAATAGTTATCACCCTTGTTTGGCCCACGTGCAAGCTGCATCTCACAGGGTCTAGGTAGTATTTTTCAAGGTTACAGTTAATAACTGAACTGGAATCCGTGAACCATACACGGGGCTGCCTATATGACATAAGAGTGGTGTATTGTATCTCATGCCATTTCTGAATGTCAGGTACCTTGACAATATTCTAACGTTTCAAATTAGATCCGGATTGAGAGGATCAAACTCGGTGTTTGGAGTCAACATATATCAAAAGACCTAAGTCCCTCACAGACCAGACACACTCCAGTGTTTGAGGGTAAATTCCTTGTCGTGTGGTGAGTCATTAACTAAACTGTGTGCTGGTGAGGTAAGTATACTTTCCATACTGTTTATTCCTCTATAGACCAGCTTCAAGTCTGGACTATTTTCACAACGTTCTCTTATCCTACTTGTCAACTCATTCCTCCGCTCTCCTTCCTAAATATTCATTCCTAAATGTTCATGCACAAGAAGACTTCTTGGGCCACGCTCCTTGCAATCACAGGGGTTGAATTAAGATTCTGCACGTTCACTTGTCACTTAGCATTTGCCTGACCTCAACATCACAACAATCTGAAACCTTGTCATTCTGATCCTGGTGCAATTTTTTTGACACATCTGTCTTGTTACCCAATGTGACATTAAGCCTTACGGGTATTATAGGATAAGGCACATGCAAGTGAATATTTAATATAAACTAGTAGTTTTAAAAATAGATGTTTAGAAAATGATCCCACCATCCCTCACCCCTAATACAAAATAATTATTTTATATAACTTTCTAGTCTTTTGTCAGCTCTATAACATATTTAACATTATATGGTATGTACAGTTGTGTCTTTTTTCCCCCCGTCACATGCTGAGTTGTGTTTATACTCATATTTTCCTAATCACGTCCATATGGTTGAATATTTAGGATGAAGGAATGTTCTTGCTACTAAAACATTATCAAACAGGTTCCTGTATGTGACATTCCCAATATTTTAGCTGTTTCACATAGGTTAGGTTCCCAGAAGTGAGCTTACGGTGGCAAATGGTTTAAACATTTTAAAATCTTTTGATAGAGCCTGGCTTTAAACACCTCCCCCCCCCCCACACACACACACACACACAGTACAGGGCACTGTCTTTGTTTTGTTGCTATCTTTCAGATTCCCGCATACACTCAGAGCGTTTGTTGAAGGGGTGTCATGCGTTTTATAGATTTCTCTAAGGCCAGCTCCCCGCGCTGAGTTACCTCAAAAGACCTGAGGGTACCCAGCAAGAACCACTCACCTTCCGCCCTCCCGCTGCCCTTCTGTCTGCTGTTGAGTAGAGGAAGCACCTCCAGCGATGTGATGCCTGCCCTCTCCAGAATATTCACCTCTACCATCAGCTTCCCCACTAGCTGCTGGGGTCGCACGCTGATGACGTGCTCGTACTTCCCCAGACGTCTCTGCAAGAGCTCTTCATAACTGAGGAGGAAGACAGCTTTGTCCTTGCTGGGAATCACTACGGAGGCTCTAAAGGTGTCAGTCCCCTTCTCCCTGCAAGGGAAAGAAAAGGGAACAGAGGGTCAGAGAAAGCCAGGTTCCCTCAAGTCCCCTTGGGGTACACCAAACACTCTGTGAGGGTCCTTAGAAATTAAAAATAAAAGTTAGCATTGGGAAGAGAGGTAAAAGCCTGCATTAGAGCAAGGTTGCAAAGGTGCAAAGAATACTGAAAAGTAGAGAATTCAAACTCTACTGAACTCTCCTCCCTCTCCCTGAGTCAGACTGAGGGGGGCAAAGGGGAAAGGGGACACTGAAGTAGGTGAACTGCTGGAAAAGAGAGCTTTGGGGTCAAGATGTGAATTACATTCTCCTCTTTGCAGGGATGGCCAAAGGAACCTGATGGTTTACATAACTTGAAATAGCTACTACGTGAGGTTTTTATATCTTGGTAAAGTTTGGTGGATGTGTTTAGGAGACTTGGAGTGAGGGTTCTCTGATTCAAGATGGCAGACTGACCATAAGAGGGAGAGTAAAGGATTAAACCAAAAGAATAAGTAGGGCAGGGGCAACTCTCAGTTGTTGGGACATTTCAAGACATTTCTGGAAGACTTGGAAATTCAGTAGAGCAAGAACTCTACATCTCAGACTATATAGGGAGGGACTGTAGCAAAGAAGAGACACAAATTGTCTGCAGAATTTCAGAGACACTGCAGGCTCTGGTTCAGGAGGACACCACAAGGTGGGAATGAGAAGGAGGACCAAAGATAGGGGGGAGAACTCCACGTCCACATATAAATGAATGACTAAGATGATACGCTTCCTACACTTATTTTTCCCGGAGCTGAAAAGAGATACAGTGTTTGTTGCAAGTGTTAAGAGGGAAATGTTTCATTGAGAGCTGGGCAGAATGAATGAAAAAAGACTGACACTTCAATTCATCATTGTCCAATTTCAGAACGTCAGGCAGAGAAAACAAATAAAAGGAATGGTACTAGACCACATTACATGCATAATCAGTAATACTGAATGTTGCAAGGCACTGGAGCGATGTCTTCCAAGTTTGGATGGTACATTATTATGAATCTTAAATTTAATACGCAATCAACATTTTAATCATAGTCTTGGAAAGTTTGCCTCTCACACGCCCATTTTAAGGCAATTACTTCAGAATACACTCCAGCAAGGTGAAGGTGAGAACCAAGAAAGAGAAAGAAGTAATGAAACCAACCTAGATAAAAATGAAAATCAGGCAGAAAAATTCGAGAACCATATGATTTCACTCCTATGTGGGATAAAACTGAAAGCAACAAATAAACAACACAAATAAACAAATAAAAAATCCTAGACACAGACAACAGCTTAGTGGTTATTACCAGAGGGTAAGGGATGGAGAGGGGGTGATAGAAGAAGGTAAAAAGGGTTGAATATATGATGATGGAAGGTGAACACACAATGCAATATATAGATGATGTATTATAGAATTGTACACATGAAACCTATATAACTTTAATAACCAATATCACCCCAATAAACTTTATAAAATATAAATTTAAAAAAAGAAAAGAAAATGAAAAGATGTCCCAAGGTAAACATTACGTGACAAGGCTGTAAAGTAATGACAGTCTTCCATGGAGCTGGAGACACCCATTCTTCCATGTTTAACAGCTCTGGAATCAGGATGTCTCCCCCAATCAGTGATGCCTTCCAGTTACTTTTGGCAATGACATGGATGTCACTGCTTGCAAAAACTTGGTCATAGCTCTTCATTTAGTCACCATTTCAAATGAGTTATGTGTCTTGCTAGATGTTAATAGCGACGGACAAAATTAAGTTTTATCTCGTAAGAAAGACAGTTAGACTCCAGGAAAAACAGACATGTATATGTTGTGATCTAACTAAACTAAACTGTGGCATGATTCTGAACAATTTACGAACTGTAGAAAAAGATAATGCTGATACAGTACATCTAACAAAGACCACTTGGGATCCACTTAGAGTCTAACAACGTTAGGTTTTAATAACCTGCTGTGGCAAGGTAAACTACGTACCAGAGGCATCATGGAGCATCCAGCCAAACAAAGAAGGACAAAGGGTTATTATAGGATTGAAGAAGGGCTGGAGTGTAGGTAAAATTAAATGAAACAGTGTTTGGAGACTCAAAGAAAAGCAAGGCTGTGTGTAAAGCATTTAATATCAGCCAGGACTGAAAAACAAACTCAAGTTTCTTTGTTCTTAGGAACTACAAAATTAAAATAAATGTGGACTTTCGTGTCCGATAACCTCTTATCTGAAGCTGTGGAGTGTGGCTGTTTTCTGTATTAAAGTGAACCCATGATCTATGTGTTCCATTTTCATTAGTAGGATTTCTAACAGCAAAGTTTCTGGCAGTCTATGATTTTAGAAAACAAGCTTTCTCAAAACTACATCCTTTCATTAATGAACAAAATAGGTTTACACGTTCTCATTTTACCTAGATACTAAGATCATTTTCCTTCAAAGGGGCTGGTAGAGAGGGAAATAAAATCTTAATACTAGGTGGCTCTGCAGTTAATCTCATTTATGTATCATCAAAAAATAAACACTACTTACTGGTTTTCAATGTTTAGATTCAGTTCATAAACAAAACCAAAAATACAAATACTGTGACAGATCAGAATTTAAATGTTAGTAACTCTGACAAAGCAAAAATAAATGATTAGGTAAGAAAAGACAGGTGCTTGAAATGGAATTGGAAAGGTAGGATGAAGTGTAAGAGAGGGAATGTTATCATGTAAGACAGTATAACTGCTCAAATTGATGGAAGAAGAAGGAATAATAATGTAAAATTTTGGAATACAAGAGGGAAAAGGGGACTATTGTAATTATGCTAAATCCTCTGTCTTCATAGCAGAGAATCAACAGATAATGTCTGATTTTTATCAAGAAACTTTTAAAAAGCAAGACTATCATGATATTTATAGTTAGGGAGGTAACTAAAAAAACTACAGAACTATTAGAAGTGAATGTTTTAGGAAGTGAGCACTGGTGAATGGGAGTGTTAAAATCTTCCTTTTTATTATAAACCCTTATCTACTATGTTGTTAACCAGGTATATTTAATTATTATGATGATAAAAAAAATTTTTTTAAATACTTAAAGGAATGAAAGAGATCAAGATGGCCAGGCAAAGAGGTAGAAAATGTGACACTTTGCTGAAGTAAATTTTTAATTCTTAATTAAATGGCACTTACCCATTATCTTCTGTGGTTTTATTCCTTTTCTCTTTTATCTTATCACCATTTTTCTTTTCTCGCTCTGTAATTTCTCCCTGATACACCTTGTCTCCAATAAGCCTGAAACACAAGAGACAGCTGTGTTACCAGCTTACACTTCCAAGACAAACTTAAACATGGATCTCATTAACTATGAAAACACTAGAAAATATTTTTATTTGCCTCTTAGCTATGCAGAAACTATATGCCAGATCGGGGCACTACCCTTGAATCCCTCATTTCATTCTACGGCAATTTTCAACTGATCCAAATGGTAAGACCCAACCCAGGAAGCCTCTGTGAGTCTCCAAGAAGAAGTCAGATCTATTCAAACCAACTTCCACGATGATTCACGAATGTGAATCGTGCGCAGGTGTAAAATTCAGACCATATACCTACCCTGTTTTGCAGATCTTTACTTGTTAGTTCAGAAGAAAAGAAGAAATATATCTTGCCTAGCAAAGGTTTCATGCTGTCTTATCATTCAGATCTCAACTTAAACATCGTCTCTTCTGAGCCACCTCCCTGATTTCCCGACCTAAACGAGCCCTCTCAATCCTACTTGCCATCTTTATAGCATTTGCTACTGTCTGAAAATATCTGATTCATTGATTTTTTTTACTTATTGTTATTATTATAGAATTTCTGGAAGAGAGCAGTACTGTCTTTTTAACAGAAGTATAATAACAATACAATCACTCGGAAGTGTGTGTGGCCCTGAAAGGGGACCCACTTATTGGAGGGAAAGAGAGAAAGAGGGGAAAAAAGGGGGAATGGAAGGAGGGAAGGAAGAAGAAAGGAAGGAAGGGAGAGAGGAAGGAAGGAAGAAGGAAGAGAAGGAGGGAAGGAAGGAGGGGAACAAGAAATCAGCCTTCTGACCCATTTACCATCCACTGGAAAATAAATTCTCAGAGCCAAAGACTGTGGGCCACACATCATCTCAGGCTCACCCTGACCACCCCACATAGAAATCTTTGTTCCAGGGTCTCTGACCATGAGTCACCTACATAGTGAAGTTGGTGATGAAGGCTGCGGCTGGAATCTGCATCAGAAACTCAATCTCCTGGTCCTCAGACGCTCGGTTGAGCATTCTGCAGGAAACCGTTGTGAAGGCATAGCGAGAAATAATGGTCGACTTCACTGAGAATTCTGTCATCAAGGGTTTGGTTTTCTGTTAGAATTAACACACACAGTATTTTCAGTGATGTGTGAAAGCATGATTCAACCATTTTGGGGGTAGGTGTAAGTCTTTTTTCTCCATAAGAGAAACAACTTTCAATTTGGGAGACACTGGCATGTCATTTTTGCTTCTTTCTTTGTCTCTCTTGATTGTCCGACTTTTTACCCCCTACATTTGTAAGACAACCGTGGTTGACAAACCAGTTTATGACATAGAAGCAAATCCTTTAACCGAACTTGAACAAATGAACAGTTAAGATGTCCAATTTTTAAGAGAATATGCATTGCTTAAATAGATTAATGAATTGTTGGAATGTTAGAAGTGAAGTACATAATATTTTTCTGTTATAAACGTTTAGGTCACATTTATAGAATCACTGAATTGATCAAAAATCAGAGCATGCGTAAAGAAATTCTCATATTTTCAAATTAATTTCAACATCCACTTAGAGACCCTGTATTCTGGGCTTTCCCATTTGGACTACAATCACATTATAGTAAAATGGGAATCAATACTGAGCTCAAGAAAGTGTTTGGAGAATTAGCACCCCAAAGGAAAAAGGAGTCTATGCTAATTAATTTTATCCCCAAAGCCTCTGATAAGCAGTATCTGCTCCTTTAGGAAAAAGGTTGATCCCTGGTCTACACTATTTAAACAGGTAGGCCGTGATATCAGTTTTTTATCTATCTTTACTGACTGGTTTGTTTTAGGAAGAGATCTCAAATTATATAGCCCATAGATACTTTTATTTGACTTGCATAATCATTAAAAAAAATTTAAGTTTAGGTGGTAACACTTACAAAATTGGGTAAGTTCACATAAAAATCTATAATGCCCATTTCTCTTGAAACAGAAAATTGGACACTCTGGCTGCACATTCCCACATGACAGGAGCTGCTGGCACTAATGGTGGCTGCGACTTTAGATCAGACCCACATTCCAGACTCCCAGCTCCCAGGACCTACCCATCCCACTTATCTCACTAACACTGAGACCAACAGAGAGTAGTCATTTTCACTGCGTTTTTACTGGAGTTTTCCTTATTTCACACTCATTGATGTCCTCTTCTACTAGATTAAAAATGGCCCATGTGTATACCTATATTCATAGCAGCATTTTTCACAATAGCTAAAATGTGGAAGTAACACAAGTGTCCGTCAATGGTTGAATGAACAAACAAAATATGGTATATATGTATAACAGAATATTATTCTGCCTTAAAAAGGAAGGGAACTCTGACACATGCTACAACACCAAGAAACCATGAAGACATTATGCTAAGTAAAATAAATAAGTCACAAAAAGACAAATACTATATGATTCCACTTATTTGAAGTTCCTAGATAAATCAAATTCATAGAGACAGAAAGCAAAATTGTGGTTTCCAGGGGCTGGGGGAAAGAGGGAGTAGGAAGTTGCTGTTTAATGGGCACGGAATTTCAGCTTTGCAAGATGAAAACAGTTCTGGAGATGGATGGTGGTGATGGTTGCATGACAGTGTGAATGTACTTAGTATCACTGAACTGTACACTTCAAAGCGTTATGGTAAATTTTATGCTATGTGTATTTTACTACAATAATTTAAAAAAATGAAAGAAAAATAATAATACTTTTTTTTTACATGGCCACAAATCCTTTGCTTCTCCTGTTTTTGAGAGCTGGAGTTTACTTCATTTCCCTTTCTATCCGGGCCTTAGTGACTTGTTTCACCTATCAAATCCACTGGCAGTGATATCCTGGGACTCTGAGACCAGGTCACAGGAAGCCTCACCACTTCCATCAGGTCTGTCGGAACACTCTCTGGAGGTCCTGCGTGACCATTTAAGACCGGGACTGTCACACTGGAGGGGCCATATATGGATAGGCACTGCAGTGACTGTGGCAGCGGAGTCCAGCTGCAGCCATTCCTGCCCGAGGGCCCAGCACATGAACAAAGCTGTACTGAATTGTCCAGATGAGCCCATCCGCCAGCTCAATAGCACAGAGCAACCCGCACGGACATCATGTGGCCAGAAGAACCACTCAGCTGAGCCTTCCCCAAACCTCTGCCCCACAAACAGTGCAATAAAATGGTTGTTGCTCTAAGGCCACTGAGTTTGGGGGACGGGTTTTATACAGCAATAGAAACTGGAACACAAGCCTGGTCTCATTTACATTTACTGTGACTCGCGCTTGAGTGGGATTTAGTCATTTTGTTGGTTATTTTGAACTCTAAGTTATTTCTGATCTCTATGCCTTTTATTTGTTTAGTGTTGTGAACAAGACTTCTGCATATTAGAAATACCCTGAAATCCTATTGAATGAAGTTAAGGTATAAATTATAAAGATAAAACATAAAGAATAAGAGACTCACAAGTCCAATCCCCTGGTTTTACCAACGTAGGCCAATCAGTTTACTGTCCCAGGTCTCATAGGTAGGAGGTAATAAACCCAGCGTGAGAACCTGGAGTCACTGACTTCCAATCCTGACCTCTTTTGTGAAAGGATTCAGAGGCAGTCTGGCCATTCAAGGCTTTCTGCAGCGACCATTGTTAGGTGGCCAATAAAATACAGAACTCCAAAAGCACGCTAAATATAATTCAGTCTTTGTTGCTGATTCAAAAGTTACCTGTGAACCTCAGTGACCATCCATTAAATTGTCAACATTCAAGACATAGGACATTAAGCCGAACCCATTCTGCAGTGCTGTCATATTCTGACATTGTCCAAAAGTTCTTATCAATCTATGTAGCTCTTTTACATAAAGGTAGAGTACTTTTACATAGTACTGTAGCTCTTTTACATAAAAGTAGAATAGGGGAAAATCTTAGGTAAACAGAGCATACAGCTCTAGCTGCACCGCATTCCAAATAACCTAGCTCTGTCAGTAGTAGTCCTTGCCCAGCACAAGTTTCAAAATAATTAGAAATCTCCTTCTTGGTACACTTGAGACAATTTTTGATGTCATGTTGATTTGTTCTTATTTATAAGATGATTATCAATTATAATTTTATTGAGCGTAAAGTGTGAAAATTAGAAGATACCTGACAAAATACTAAATTTAAGTATACCATAGCATCTTCTTTGGACTTAAATTAGATTATGGATACAGTAGAATTTTCCATAATATTACATCAAGAATAGGAAGCAAAGTTTATGGGCCCAAGAGACAGGCTGATGAAAGTTTTAGGAAACTAACCATTTTCGTTTTACTGCTTCTTCCCAGTTACTATTTTCCCACAGGAGCCCCTGCTGTTATTCATATGTCATAGCCTTTGCCTTTCTATAACAGCATTGTCAGTCTACAATCTATTAAAGTCAATTCTGTACAAACCTATGCCCCACTCCCTTATCTCCCCTTAAGCTACCCATCCCTTATCTGCCCCGGCTCGATTGTAAACTCACGAAGAACAGGCACAAGACTTATTCCATTTTTTTCACCCACAGCTCTCAGCATAGGGTAAAACTTAAAAACACTTATGGAACTGAATTGAATTTTCTGAATCTTGAATGACTAAAGAAAAAAATATATCCCAAGAAAAGGAAATCTTAATAAAATAGTGTTTGTTAAGCACTGTGATAGACTAAATTCTATGAATGATGGGGAAGAAATATTACATATGGTTCCTTCTCTCAAGGCACTATGATCACACTGGGAAGAAAGTGCAAAAATGAAAAGCAACATAGGAAGATATAAGGAGATATATAGATAGATAGATAGATAGATAGATAGATAGATAGATAGATAGATAGATATCTCTCTCTCTCTATATATATATATATCTTATATATATATATATGTATATATATATATATCCTTATCTATATATACATAGACACACACACACAGCAGGGGTGCCAAAAAATGTATACAAATGGACACTTTGGTCAGCGTTGCTCAAGCAGTAGTTCGCCATAATCAGAAGTGTCTGGACGCTGATGGTAACCACTTTGAGCCACTTCTGTAATTGCAGAAGTCAAACGTGACTTGTATTCATCTTTTGCTATCAGTTTATATTATTACCATTTTGATCGTTTTTTCCTTTCTTAAAATGTGTATAGTTTTTTTGGCGCATATATATATATATATATATATATATATATATATATATATATATATTCATGACTTATTGGCTATAAGACCTTACAGTTTTCAGAAGAAAGAGAAATCAGTGACATCTGTGAAAGAAAGGGTTTTAAAAAGCCGTAGAATTTGTATGTGATGAAAGAAAACAGAAAGAACATTCCAAAAACACAAAACTCATGGAAGTTGTAATGAACCACATCACATTCCTGGAACAAAGAACCGAGCAGTTTAATCAGAAAGAAAGGCACATTGTAAGAATACTGATCAGGTACATGAAATTTTCAGGAAAAGGAAACCCCAAAAAGCAAAGTACAGAACTTGGAATGACAGAAGTTCATGAAAATATGTCATAAAAGGAAGGATATAAAACAGGTACCTCAATTTTTCCCAATGCATGGTTCTTAAAAAGGCAACATGCTTTCTATTTTTATGTTTAAGTCATTTCATTTGGGGATGTCAACTGGAAAACGGGGCAAATATCAAGTCTTCGTGTGATATCATAATTTCTTCATTATTTTCCTACAAAAGCTAAACAGATGGAAAAGCAGTTTGAGGCAGGGAGTGTCTTAATTAGTTTCTCAAGGGGCCAAATGTTTCGTGTGACTCATCTGAGTCTCTTAAAATCAAGTCACCGAGAGGATGTCCTGAATTACCCGAGATGCCATCTGGAAATGTAACTGAGGAATGTGTGACGGAATTTGCCAGAAGCCAGGCCTCCTCCCAGAAGATTAACCTGTTGTTTCATCCTGGTCTAACAGTTCTTCAGGAACCATTAGAATAAATAATTTTGGAGGTGATAGAGAACATTCGAAGCCATCTACCTCGGCTCCCCCTCACTTGATAAAGGAGAAGGCTGAGACTTGGCAGTTGGCTGACTCCAGGTCCAGAGATTTTACGAAACCCTAAGGCCTCTCCTTTTTGAGGAAAAACAGCATAACCCATGTTGTCATTACATTAAGCAGAAGACCTCCAGACAAGGCACCTCCCTAGGGGCTGTATTTACCAGGTTGGAGAAATAGTTTACCCCCTGTAGACAGAGGGTGGCCTCAGCTTTGGATTGCTTATTTGTGGTAATACATTCTATTTAGCAATATTTCATTATGTTTAGAGGAGAGGAAAGAGCAAATGCTATTATCACCTTTATGTACGGAAAAAAAGCCTGCTCTACACACCTCCTACAAAAAAGATAAACCATAACGTTTAGAGTTGGAAGTGGGGAGACAGACACATATAAGATCTGACAATTAAGTGTGCAAACTTGTTGCAACAATATTGCTAACCATTTTTGATATCAGAGGGATTATTCATTATGAACTTGAACCAACTGGGCAAACAGTTAACCAAGTCAACTATTTGGAAGTGCAGAAAAGACTGCATAAAAAAGTTAGATGACCTGAACTTTTCGCCAACAATTCATGGTTCTTGCATCACGACAAAGCACCAGCTCACAGGGCACTGTCTGTGAGGGAGTTTTTAGCCTGTACACAAAGAACTGTATTGGAACACCCTCCCTACTCACCTGATCTGGCCCCCAATGACTTCTTTCTTTACCCAAAGAAAAAGGAAATATTGAAAGGAAGACATTTTGGTGACATTCAGGACATCAAGGGTAATACGACGACAGCTCTGATGGCCATTCCAGAAAAAGAGTTCCAAAATTGCTTGAAAGGTAGACTGGGAACTGGCATCGGTGCAAGGTTCCCAAAGGGAGTACTTCGAAAGTGACAGTAAAGATATTTAGCAATGAGGCAGGTAGCACTTTTTCTAGGATGAGTTCACGAACTTAATTGTCTGACCTTAATTGTGTATGACTAACCGTCCATGAGGTAATGACACCCCGCACCATGCTACCTGCTGTATTGCGTATACTTTCTGATTCGCTCTACATGCTTGACGCTCTGGCACTTGCTGTCTCTAATTCCTAGGGATAACAAACAACTCCCCTGTGAGCACACCTTTGATTTACCAGGAACCAGTCCAGGGCCCGCATTCCCAACCACCTCCTTTATCAAACTCTTACACACCAAAGCAATATTCCCCCTGCCCTGAATCATCCCAGGGCAATAGTGAATAATGAAGGATCATCACTGTAGCCCAGAGCCTGCCATAATTATTCAAACTATCCAATCCTACGCTTACTCACCAATTCTTTCCTGCAAAAAACAAACCAAACCAAAACAGTAAAGGCTCTGGCCTGTGCTGTCCTCCTGCCCGTCTGCCTCCTGATTGGCCCTGGGTTTCCCCAGCTGGTCCTCGTGGCACGCCACGCCTCCTGTTCCCACAGATCTGTGAGTCTTCCTTCATGAAGATCATTTCCGTGTCTATATGTCTTACCACACTTGCTTAAAACAAATCCAGTCCACAAATTTTAGAACAACTGCTATGAAGGAGGTGCCAGGCATGGGCCTTTACATTGGGAGGTTACATGATGACAGTGAATTGTCGTGGGAGAACCAGGCCTATATCTGTTAAGCGCCATGGAGACGCAGACACAAAGACAACTCTGGCTTTCAAACTATTAATATTTTTTGCATGTATGTGATGCCACAGAGCTTTATAAAAAGGGTAACGAATTAATTCAGAATGAAATCAAGCAAATCCCTGTGGTCAAGGACTGACAGCGATGGGAGAGTCCCAGCTGTTGTTACCCACATTCTATTCATCAGGGAACAGAACATGCAGATCAGTTAATATAAATATAAGGAGACATGCAGGGTAAACCGAGGCCACAGAGCCAGAAAGGAGCCAGATCACGCAGGGCCTTATATGTCCTTGGAGTTAGCCCTGCAGGTGATGTGCAGTCCCTGAAGGGGTGTGCACTGCTGGAAAGACCATTTGGGTACTGGTTGAATGGGCAAAGCTCATGTTAGAAAAGCATAATACATGTAAGAGTAAAACTTACAATTCCTAGAGCACTCTGAGAAAATCTGAGAAATTACATAGACAGTCTAAGCCAAAGGCTAAAGCAAATCTTTGTAATCAAGAATGAAAACTTGAAGCTATAAAGAAATGAGAAACTTACTACTCTGGAACTTAAAATTTTTCATATGGCAAATATTCCATAAACAAAGTTAATAGACAAATGACAGATTTTAGTGAGAACTCTTCCAAAAGTAGAATATCCACACCATACAAGGTTATTCAACATACTGGCAATGAGGGATAAAAAACACAATAGAAAAATGAGTACAAGACCTGGAAAAAAAAAAATCAGTTCAGAGAAGAACTACTGTGAATGGCCAAAAAAAGTCCAAGCTCATAAGTAGTGAAGGAAATGCAAGCTAAAGGCACAGTGAAATATCACTTTATATCTAAGAGACTGGCAAGTCAAAAACGAGTAATTATATCCACTGCTGGCAGAAATGTGCGTACTCATCACTGCTGATAGAAATGGAATGAATACAGACAGTAGTAAGTGGAACAGTATTCAAAAAGTAATCTGATAACATCTATCAACATTTAAAATGTGCATGCACTTTGATCCAGCAATCCTCCTACTGAAAATCTAGGCCATTGAATATTAAACACACCCACACGATAGAATGAACAAAAAGTTTTTGCAGTGGTGTTTATAGGGGGAAAAATGAAACCCTGAAAAACAATTGAAAGCTCATCAATAATAGAAAGCTTAATAAATTATGGTGTGCCAACAACTTGGAGCATTTCCCACCATCTAAAAGAATGGACAGAGCTAGACCAGGTGAATGAAAGTAATAATAGAAAAATGCATATAATTGAGAAGGCAGTTTAGTGTATTAGCTAAGAGCACAAGACTCAGGAGCCAGACTGTTGGGACTTAAACTGCTACCACCTCTTACCAACCATGGAGTTTAGGGCAAGTTCCTTAGTCTTGCTGAATGAACCTGTTTTCTCCTCTGTAAAATGCCTCAAGGACTTGTGACAAGGGTGATTGGGCTATATGACACATGAAGCCGTTAGATCGATGCCTGGCATATAGCAAGCACTCAGTAAACATTAGTTGTCATTACAGGATCGCACTGTTTGAAAGGAGTGATCAGAAAATCTCATAGATAAGAAAGAAAAGGAGGGAGGGAGGGAGAAAGAAGGAGGGAAGGAAGGAAGGACGGAAGGGAGGGAAGGCAGAAGGAGGGAGGGAGGGAGGGAGGGAGGGAGGGAGGGAGGGAGGGAGGGAGGGATGAAGGAAGGAAAGAAGGAAGGAAGGAAAGGAAAGGAGGGAGGAAGGAAGGAAGGGAGAGAGGGAGAAAGGAAGGAAGGGAGGGAGGGAGGGAGCGAGGGAGGAAAAGAAAGGAAAGGAAAGGAAAGGAAAGGAAAGGAAAGGAAAGGAAAGAAAGGAAAGGAAAGGAAAGGAAAGGAAAGAAAGGAAAAGGAAAGGAAAGGAAAGGAAAGGAAAGGAAAGGAAAGGAAAGGAGAGGAGAGGAGGGAAGGAAGGAAAGAGGGAGAAAGGAAGGAAGGGAGGGAGGGAAGGAGGAAGGCAGGGAGGGAGGGAAGGAGGGAGGAAAGAAGGAAGGAAGGAAGGAAGGAAGGAAGGAAGGAAGGAAGGAAGGAAGGAAGAAAAAGGAGGAAGGGAGGGAGGAAAGAAGGGAGGAAGGAAGGAAGGAAAAGAGGGAGAGAGGGAGGGAGAGAGGGAAGGAGGGAGGAAGGGAGGGAAGGAAGGAAGGAGAGAGGGAGAAAGGAAGGAAGGAAGGAAGGAAAGAAGGAAGGAAGGAAGGAAGGAGGTAAGGAGGGAGGGAGGGAGGGACGGAGGGAGGAAGGCAGGGAGGGAGGGAGAGATCTCATAGACGCCAATGTATATAAGGTCCCCCATGTTCCTCTGCCATTTTATTTTTCTCAGTAGTCCTCATCTTCTCCATTACTAATACGCTTACAATTTATTATTTACTTTGCTTATCTCTGCCCCCTTCAGCATTCCTGCTCTGTGAAGGACAGTGTCTTTGGCCTGTTTTGTCCCTTGCTGTACTCCCAGTGCCTGGAACAGTGCAGGGCAGATAGGAAGCGTTCAGAAAAAATACTTGTTGAATGAATGCCCGAGTTCCCACCTGTTAGCCTCCAACAGGCCTGGAGAGCCTTGCTCAACTTGCATGCATGAAGCTTTAATCTACAAATGTGAATTCTTTGCTAGCTTTAGTTGTTTACTTCACAAGGAAGCCTTTATTTCTTGGGTAAGGATATCATAAAAAGAAGTAAAGGTGAATTTAGGTTTGGTTTTCTTTTTTAAGAAGGGCTTTAAAACTCCGTACTTTATCTTTATAGGCCTACTGAAAAAAATCAGTCTCTTTCCATTTAAAGAAGGCCTTATGAAAGCTACGCATGCTGTGTGATGTTAGAATCCTTCTAGAAGCAACTTTATAGGCTTTGGAGGAGCTGCAAGCAAAGCTAGTCCCTGGCTCAAAACGCACAGACGCACGAGAGAGCAGACACAAGACGCAGCCTGAATATACATACCAGCCTTTGCAGCAGCCGGACCTGCCTCGGGACCCTGAGTCCAACCTACAAAAAGAGAAGAGTTGTGAAATGTGATTGCGAGGTCATTCTGAAAGGAGCTACATGAGGGGGTTGAAAGTCACTTCAAAATCCACCCTGAAAAGCAGCTTTGACCTTTCATCAAGGAGCTTCTAGGCCAGAATTAGGAGTCACCCCTCTCACATCTGGTTGACTGCTTAACCCCTGTCGTCACATTACCTGAGTGTCCTTAACTCTGTTCCAGGGGTGTGGGTAAAATGACAAGCATGTAGGGTATCCGATGGACACGTGTCCCATTTGGGAGACCACCTCAGGGATACTGTGGATGCCTGACCATGGCACTGTATACCAGAAGCTAAACAATAATGAATGCCAACTATAATTTTATATATATAATGTGATGGCTCGGTGCGAGGTCGGAGGGATAGTGGATGGGGGGAGGGGGGTTCACAGTATGAGGGATATAAATGATGAACGTCTAAGTATTACCTTGTCTTGTACACCTGACACTAATAAATTTTAAAAAAATCATTAAAAAAAGAGTTCATGAGAATATCTGTACTCTGTTTCATTCTAACTGGGGCTTGAAAATAAGCTCTTTGCTATTGTGTTCATTCCAATGAGTAAACGTGTTCAGCTTTACTCTGATGGGCTCAGTTATTCAAGTCAAACCTCCAGAACACTCTGGAAGCAAAACTGAACTTACCTTAAATTTGCTTATTGTGTTTTTTCTGGATAATTTGCTGTGCTTTCCCACATGCAGAGGAGGGGCGTGGGAAGGTGATAAAAATCCTCATTTTCAAAAATCATATTAATTAACCAGATACTCTGGATTCATGAAAATGTCCTAGCTAGCTGTTGAATATCACTCGTGAAAAACACAGTTTAAATAACAGAGGTATTAACTACTATTGCTGTGAGTAATACATCGTTCTTTCTGAAGGGCAATTTGACAACATAGATCCAAAACTTGAAAAATGTGCCCAGATTTTATGCATCTTTTTAAAACAGCTTTATGAAGTATAATTTGCAAACAGTAAAATTCATTCATTTAAAGTGCACAATCCAATGTTTTTTAGTATATCCATGGAATGGTGCAACCATCACCAAAATTGATTTAGACATTCTTATTTCCCCAAAAGAAACCCTACACCCCTTAACTGTCACCTCCAAACTCCTGCCTGTCCCCTGGTTCTAGGCAACCAATAATCTGTTTTGTCTCTATGGATTTTCTCATTCTGGACATTTCATATAAACAAAATCATAAAATATGTGGTCTTTCATAACTGGCTTTTTTCCACGTAGTATAATCTTTTCAAGATTCATTCATAATGTAGCGTGTATCAGCACATCATTCCTTTTTGTGTCTGAATAGTACTCCATTCGTGGATGGACCACATTTTGTTTATCCATTCATCAGCTGGTGGACGTTTAGGTTGTTTCCACTTTGGGGCTATTATTTGGCTGTTGTGTGGAACTTGCATAAACATTCACATGCAAGTCTTTATGTGGGGCATATGTTTTGATTTCCTTCAGGTAGATACCTAGGAGTGGAACTCCTGGGTAATACGGTAAATTTAAGTGTAATTTTTAAGAAATCACCACTCTTTTCCTAGTGACTGTAACATTTTATGTTCCCATGGTATGCATGTCTTTTAATTTAGAAATTCTACTTACAGAAAAGTATTATAAGGAGAAAAAGAATCAGTAGAAGAAAACAATAAATATACAAGAAAATTCTTTGCATCTTTTAAAACAATTGTTAATAATTGGAAATAGCCGAAAATAGCTTTAAAAAGCAGCTTGGTTAAATAGATTGTGATACACCGATTAATTAGAATATAGCTATTAAAAATAATGATGTGGATCTAATATATTTATTGACATTAGTAAATGTTCATTTTACTATACTTTACTGGGTGCTGTTCACTGAATACTTCTCTAGCTTTCCACCATAAGTATTGCCTTTCCTGTCCCCTTGTGGGAAGGCAGGACCATGTGACAGGTTCTGGCCAATAAGCTGTGAATGTAAGAAACAGTTGTCACTTCTGCTCCAAGTATTTAATTATCGACGTGTGATCCTGCAGAAATGCTTTTTCTCTATGGCACAGTAATTAGCAACGTTGGAGGTGGCAGCTACTCCATCAAGCCCAGGTCCCCGGGTGACTACAAAGTACATTCCTGTTCCACTGCCAACCCAAGATGGACAAGCTGTATAAGCAAGAAATAGACGTTTAACATTGAGACACTGAGCTTTGGGGCTTGTCACGACAGTATAGCCCAGCCAATTCTGACTGATACAGTCACAACACATGTTTAAATGATTAAATCAGATAACAAAGCACGATCTCTAACAGGACCTTGTTTTTGTAAGTAAAAGTGTTTGTACGCGTAGAATGTGAGCCAAAATGCTAATGGCTATTAACTTTGGGTGGTTGAATTCTTTTTCTTTAAACTTTTCTGTATTACTTCAGTTTTTGACAAATTAGCAATCACTACTTCCAGTAATAGAAAAAACAAAAAAGGTATTTCCATCTGTAAACTAAAACTGTAACAGAAACTGTTTAATCTCCATCTTCTCCCTGATCCCTCCCGGGGGGGGGGAAAAATACACACACACACATATATGTATACACACACACACACACACACACACACACTCGTAAATTACCATTATAAGTCATTATAGAGCCTATTCTATAGAACATGAAATAGAAGGAAATAATATAGTATTTAGGTTGACATCTGCCCTGACTCCAAATAAGAACCAAACAATTACTAGGATGATACTGGTTTCTATTTGTAAAATGAGGTAGGATGTGTGAGATTGTTTAAGGAAAGCTGCAATAAGCACACTAGGCCAGGTCTTTACCAGTTCTGCAAATCCATCTCAGGCTTTCCCTTTTCCTAAAGTTGTGAAATTGGCTGGGGACCACTTCACATAACTATGGTCAGAAGAAAAGCCCAGCCCCTCTCAGGTATTATGTTCTTTGATTGAAGTCTTTTTTTTGAAGTTGCCTCCTTTGTAAAATAGGTTTTCCAAGAAAATAAACAAGCTTTAAGGAGAACAAGAGAAGTTGGTTTTTCATTTTTGAGATAACTATCCGACCTCTCAGGGGACCGCTATGGCTACACTTCAGTCCAACTTTAAACTCAGATTGAACCAGAATCAAAACTTCCCGGTATACCCAGATTCCTGGTGCCAGCTAGGATTGAAGTGGAAATGACACCAATGTCATCATCATCGTTTTCAGTTAGGCGTTCCTGATCCCTTTCATTGTTTGAGTGTTATCCCCTTGCCTTATGAGAATCTGGGAGCGAGGTGTAAGGACAGAGAAGTAACTGACTCCAGCTTAATATCAAGGACTGCCATGAGTAGGAATCTTAGAGCCTCCCCCAAGCTGCTTGGGGCCCCAAATCATAGACTTAAGAGACAGTACAGATAGGATTCTTCGCTCTTCCTGAGCTGAGTTTATTTCTTCCAGCATCAGAACAGAAGACGTCCAGGCCACAACACTGATTGAGAAATATAAGTCAATGTCCTTGCCATCAAGGACCATACTATCTAACTTAAAAGAAACAAATATACTCATGAACATTTACTAGACAAAGTAATTTTTATAAGTTACAAAGGAAATGGGAAAAAAAGAAGACTGCACTATGTTCTTTAGTGATCATGACAACCATCATGATTGTGACGATGTGGCCATAACTTTTGTTCTTTTTGGGGGGGGGCTCTTCTGGGGTCCACGAGGATTGGGGTCCCAACAGTTCTTGGGTCCAAAAAGCTGCTGCATCCGTGACTCCAGCTGCGGGCTGAAGACCCACACAGGGAGCACGGGACAGCCCTAGTTGTTGGCCAGGGGCCCGAGAGAAAAGGTGGCTGTGGACCCCACAGTGAATGGACGGTGGCCATTCACTTCCAGAAGGTAGAGGGTGGTTGAAGATTTCCTTTGCATAAGTGACGTAGCAAGAACACTATCAGGCCTGAGGCATTTACGATCTCCCCTAGCGCCCCCATCATTAGTTAGTCCGACTAGAGGTCAATACCAGCAGACACTGCTTAAATGACATAAGTTGGACAATAGAGATTGTATTTTTCCCCAGAGTCTATCACAGTGTTGGATCACAATTGCAAGAGAGGAGAAATACCCTGAAAGCACTCTAAAAAGTCCATAAACGGGAAAGAGTCTGGGAAGTCAGGAGAGCAGTAAAGCCTAATTCTACCTGTGGTGAAAGAGACTCTGAACACGTGGACCACATACATTGCTTTCTGGTCTGGATGCTTTAATGACCCAGGTTGAGTGACAGAGAGTTGTCAAGGTAGGATTCATGCCCTCTACCTTCCTCTAGAGCTCTGTCACTCAGTCTGTGACTCTAGGTCCCATACCAGAGCCATGAGATGCTGCACCTAGGCCAGCATCAGCACCGAGAGCCTGATGCAGTGAGCTAGGAAGTCATCGACCAGTTGGCCCCCACTTCTGAATCCTGAAACCAAAACCCGGGAACTCAGGCATCAGTTGCCTCAGAGATCTCTTGTAGGACCTGAAACAAAACCAAAGGCTACAGGTTGGGAAGGCACTGGGATGCCATCCATCACCTGGGGGAGTCTGGGAAGATCCCCATTTGGATAATTCTATACCACCTGCACAAAAGTGTTCTTTCTTTGGAGCAATGTTCCTACAGGTTGTGCAGCTATTAACCATTTGCAATTTGAGGTGCCCAGAATTCAGTAATGGAAGAAGAAATTTCATTCTGGGGCTAAAACTCCACACAATTTCCAGGCAACTTAAAAAATAAAAAATACAACTACCCTTAGGCAAGTCTCTGTTTCTTTTAACTGTGAAAAACAAGGGAAATGGACCTTGCCTGTGGGAACATAATGAAAAGGTTCAGGACCTCCTGCCCTTCCACAGAATGCTCGGATCTCCATCCCATAGCCCCATCTTCCTAAATAGATGCTGCTGTTCTTGAAAAAGCATGCTGGGACTTCCCACTGGAACTCGACAGCATCGTAGGCAAGACTGCTTTAAGTTTGAGCATCTAGGTTTTGGGAAGACTGCTAGTTAGGAATGTCAAGCCACGTACAACTCCTCACCTGATTCTCAGGACATCCCCAGCCTTCCTTCCCTCCACCCCACGCCCCACAAAGAAATAAGATAGGGCTGGTTTAGGAGTGAGGAAATCTCTGGAATCTCTTCCACAATGGGGAATCTCCTTCCCCATTCAGCTCTACGCCTCTGTTTCAACAATTCCACCCAGGCCCATAAAAAGGAGACATTATTGAATGGTCTGGAGCTCACAAAATCTTTTATTTCTTTTACTTTTCAAAAGTTAAAAAAGAAAAAAAGAAAAGAAAAAGCACAGTTGTCTTGGTTTTCTGTTTTCCCAAATGCATAGGTTTGGTTCTGAGGAAGAGATCCTAACACATTAAAACTCCAGAAATTCTCAATTCAGGGAATTAGAAATGTGTCATCCCAATCGATGTGGTACCACCACAAGCATTTATCGAACACTGTCTATGTGCCAGGAGCTACAAATAAAAATCACACTGAAACAAACTACATTCAATTGTCAATATGAAAGCGGCTTGGTCTTTGGAGGAGACACCGAGAGCTGCCTTTGTCAACAGCACACCTACATTCCAATCCAGGCTGGGCACATAGAGTCGTCACACCTCTGGGTAGACCTCCATGCTTCTCGTGGGTAAAGTAAGAATGCCGAGACTGTCCTTGCAGTGATAATCAGAGATTTAACCAGGCTGTACATAAATACTAACAATAGCAAACATTACTATAGGCAAGTACTTTGCCTGAATTAATCTATTTAATCCTCACAACAACCGTAAGAGCAGAAGTGGTTTACTATTATTTTATTTCATATTTTATTATCATTCAGAAGCTAATAAAATGTAATAAGCTTCACGAGCCCTCACTTTACAATCCCTTGTAAATGGGTGATACTTGTAGTATTTGTCGGCTTGTCAAATGTATCATTGGTTGTGATTTGCTTATCGTCCCAAATAAATGTTCACTTTAGCACCTAGTTGGGTAGTCACAATTTGACATTCTTTATCTTCAAGAGGGCCCCGCAAACTGTATAAACTTGACTTCATCCTCAAAACCCAGACCTACCTCTGCCTATGAGGTAGGAACTATTAATAACTCTATCTTGCAGACAGAGATGAAATTTTGACTCAGAGAAGTTAAGTTTCTTGCCCAAGTACACGCAGCCAGTTAGTGGTGGTGGGACCCAGATTGGAACCCAGGCCGTCTGGCTCCACTTGGAGTACTCTTAACCATACACTTGATTGCTTCTTACTGTTTTTATATAGAGCTCCTAGCAAACTCTCTGGAACATTATGGACCTTCAATAATTGATGGTTATTGTTATTTTATAAATTAAAAACTGCTTTTGTAATAACAGGAATACAGCCCTATCACCAGAAAGTGTAGAGCCAGGATTTGAACCCAGAAAGTCTGGTTCTGGAGCCTGTGCTCTTAAATCCTACCTCACACTAAATAAATAAATAAGTACATTTTAAAAAATTGTAAAGAGTCAAGATAAAAAGGTAAAATTGCAAAGGTTCACAGAACTCTCTGTCTTGGAGTTTTCTTCTAAGTTAGTCTGTTTCAAGATAAATAAATAGGGCCATGGGTTGAAGACAGCATGAAATCACTACAAGGGGCCAAACCCATGTTATTCTATGGGGGCTTAGCCTTCTTGGACTTGCAGATGTTAGAGCTTCAATCTCTCCTCCTAGTGCATAAACAGAATTATTGTTTCAGTTCTTCCCACACGCTCCTTCCTCCACACCCCCCAAAACGTTGTAAGATCTTTACCCTAAATTCCTTCCCTCAGCACTTCAGCTGCCCAAGCCTACCCGTCAGCGCCAACATGAAGTGCTGACACTGTTCCAAGCACTTTAGGGACATTAACTGTTCAATCCTCATCATCCCATTATTTCCCACATTTTACAGAATTGGATATTGAGGCCCCAAGTAACCCACCCAGAGTCACAGAGCTCTTAAGTAACAGCATCAGGAATCAGACCCAGGCAGCCTGGCACCAAGCCCATGCCCTTAACCACTTACTAAAACATTCCCATTTACTAAGTGCTCACTGTATACCAAGTTCTTGCCACAAACTAGCGGCTGAATCCTTACAAGTATGCCCACAAGGAGATGGTCTCCCTGCTGTGATCAACAGGAAAGGAAGGAGCAAGGAGATGAAACGGCTTACCCAGGCCACACAACTGGAAATGGCTAAGGCCAGCCTTTCTCTCTGGATCCCCGCCAGCACTTTCCCCTCTCCACTGCACAGCCTCCTGGAATTTTTATGGGTTATACCTCCTGACAAGCCTATGAGAGAATGACTATTTCTTCCATTTTGCAGAAAGCACATCTGTGAAGCAGAGTCAACATGAAGGAAACCATCTGATGCTCGGGCCAATTCCGTCTTCCAGATCTGCTCTGCAAACCAAGGTGCTGGACAGGGGGGAAAGTGTGCCTACTCATCTCTTCCTCCCATCATGCGAAAACACGCTTTAGGCTAAATAATTTGAATATAATTTAAATGAGGTGTGTGCAAACCACACCAGGGCGTGCGGCAATGTCTACCTGAGACAGAGCTACTTCTCCCTCCAAGGTCTTTACACCGATATTCCTGTGAACTTGTTCTCTGTTTTTCATAAAGCTTTTCTGTTCATCGAACACTGAGTTGAGATTTCATGTTGGTGGGTTTCATCCACCTGTGAGGTTGAGCCATTTAAAACACACACCCTGGCAGATGCACTGCATAGGAACTAGGAGAAGTGAGACACTTTGGTCCCTGGCCCTCTGCCTACCACCCGGCCACCTTTAAACTGCTAACCTGGTGATAAGAACCTGGTGGAGAATCGTGTTCTCCCCGCTGTCAGGTGGGAAAAGCAGAGGCTTCCAACAGTTGGGAACTTTCTTCCCTAGATTGTGCTTTCTCTCTGGAGAGCTGGTAACCACAGTAACAACGCCTTGCCCTGCACACTCGTCTTCAAGGTCCTTGTAATTAGCTTAGGGCTCTGGCTCACAAATGAACAATAAAAAACTACTAGCAGTAATCTGCACGGATAACAGAAGCCAAGGAGATTTGGTTCTGCAGGACTCTGAAGTCCCAAACACAGTTCTGCAGGAAATATCACCATCCAGACTCTCACCACCAGTGACCAATAGATGGGGGAGTTCCCCCGCGGAAGGTTGGGGAACGGAGAGGGGACCGGGACGATGTGACAGGAGATGGGGTGGTCCCTCCCTTCCTCGCCTCCAGTCAAGAGCCTGCCCGGCGTCCACGCGCCCGAGGGAGGGAGGCGATGGGAAGGGGCAGCAGTCGGCGCCTCCCTGGGTCCCCCAGATCTCCACTTACTTGCTCCGAAGTGTCACCCCAGCTCTTCGCCTCGCCCAGCGACCCCGCGCAGAGCGGCAGCCCCAAGCACAGCCCCAGCAGCAGGAGCATGGCGGCACTGGGAGCGGCGGGACGTGCGCAGGGGACAGCGCGGGGGCTCGGGCAGCGGGCGCGCCCGGGGACCGCGCCGGGGCTGGGCGGCCGCGGAGGTGCAGGGCCCCGCCTCCCCGCCACCCCTCTCCCCGCCCCCGGCCCGCCCCGCGCCGCCCCGCGTCCTAGCCGGGTCCCCACTGCTCTAGGAGAAGACCCTGCAGCCCGGCCAGCCGCGTGCACGGCTCGTCCCACGGGTCCTGTCCCCTCACTCTTACACACCGGGAGCTCGTCCCGACTCCCTTCCTCCTTGCCTTCTTGGAAGTCTTCTCCATCCAGCTCTTGTGACACCTGCTACCCCATCCCCCACCCCCAACCCCTTTCTCTCTCGCACGATGTGAAATGCTTCTTCATGGACTCGCTTCATTCCTGTCGGAGGACATGGGAAGGGCCAGCCTGACACTCAATACAGAGCCCACCCCGTCGCTGCTATATATACTCCCCCTTTCCCTGCTAAATACATGCCAGTTCCCACCTATTACCACCACCCGCACCCCCACCTGCCAACCTAAGGACAATAGTAGATTTTTCCTCTGCCCAGAGAATAGCACATGCCTCTTAGTCTCAGGCACTGATATTTAGAAGCCAAATTAAGGGTTGCTAATTAGTAGTCTAATGCAAAAAGTGCTGGCAAAGTTGTCCCCATTTATGTGGCTCTGCCATAAGGGGACAGGATAGAGGAAGCTAGAACTGGCACCATGTAGTATAGTAGTTCTGATTTTTTTGGTCATTAATCATGGAAATGAATGCCACTGTTATCTTAGTTACAAACTATTGGTGATGTGTCCATCCTGCCATAGGAAGAATTATTATCTACCAACCATGACCTTTCAGAGTCTGGACACCACCTTTTTATCTGGTAGGCACACAGCATCGCTGGAACTGCTTGTTTACGTCATCTTCCAAAAGACAATCGCTCAAAGACATTTTTATGTCTCTGTAACAATTGCATCTAAATTGATGAGCTGCATAATAGTGAGGGGTTGACTACAAACAACTTCAACAGCCAAGAACAGGGAAACGGCACACTCAAAAAATGGAACATCTAATCTGTGGAATATTACACAGCCATTAAATAATATCACGAAGTCTATGGACGCATGAAAAACGTTTCCAGTGTAAACTAGAGGGGAAAAATCAGATTACATAACTATATCATCACAATGGTTGTATTTAGGTAGAAATACGCATGCATGGACATGAGAACTAGGGAAAGAAACTTGAAAAAATGAGAACAGTGGGTGTGTTAGTTTGTGGTAGTATCTCTTAAAATATTTTATTTACTCTCGTTGAAATGCTGTTTGTTCAACAGAGACATTAGGAGAAGAAAAAAGAATACAACCATGTTGCTACTGTGAAATAAATGAAAGGGAAAGCATTGTCATTAGCAGTTAGTTATTTAATAGCCTAACCACGGACTAATTAAAAAAGCATGTACCCAACAAGAAGTGACAGCAGCTGGTCCCACAAGGTTTCTACAGCCAAACCACTGGTAAAGGAGTGCTTTGAACTAAGTGAAAGGATTTTTAGTTTTAGTTTTAGTTAACAACCTGACCCTGAGTTACAAATGTGTCCCACACCTCAGGCCGACTTAGAAACTGCTAACACCCCCTCCTCCTTGTTAACTGAGAATGGTCCCAAATCTTCCAGGTTTGCCTACTTCTGCCTCCCTCAGAGGAAAAAATACCTACTTGTGAACTGCAAGTTGGATTTGGAAAAAACCAGGTTATTTGAAAGGTTATTGGGACAATAACAGCTCTATTATTTCGATCCTCCAAGATAGGGTTTCCAGGCAGGAATTCCCACCCGTTCTCAGGAATTTTTTTCGTTTTCGCGTTCCTGAATCCCAAGATACAAACTGTTTTCTGTTCTCCACGATGAATCGTTTCCCAAAGTAACGACCGATACTATCAACCACCTGGGTTCACGGATCCGATTTTCCCAATTTCCCGACCAACTTTTCTCGAGATTTGGGAATGGGAAAGTGAAAAAAATTCCTGAGAATGGGCGGGAATTCCAGCCTGTAAGCCCTACTCCAAGAGAACTAGGACCACATCTCATCATCCCTTCCTACTACCCCCTCTCCTACTTACCTCTATTGGCCTTATATTGGCTCTTTGTCCAATTTGTCCCAACTGATTTCTGCAGAGGTCCAACATGAAGGAAAGTGAGGGTTTTCTTCTTCATCTCGTAGGACTCTCCAACTCTACCCCAGGCTGTGGTGCTGGGGCATTTTTAAGGTGTGTTTTCAGGCCAGTATCTGCAATTGGAGTAGAAGTTCCTTGAGGACAATATCTTTCACAACTTGTAGCACTGTGCTAAATATAAGTTTAGCACTTAATTTGAGGAATAGCATTAGGCTTGGGGCTGTGAGGGGGCACAAGAGCGTGTTCCATGATGCGGCCCCTGTCTGTTCGGCAAGCTGAACCCGAGCCAGAACGGAGGCTGCTTTCTGCAAACCCACCTTAGAGACTGTCTGTTGGTAACTGACACTCCTTCCGACATAAGTCAGCACCCCTCCCCTGCCTCCGGCTACTTGTTAGTTCCTGGAACAGGCCTCTGTGCTGACCTGGTCAGGCATGTCATTTCCATACCTGGTAGCATTCACGGACTAGTACTGGTGACTGACCCCCCGCCCCTTTACCCTATAGCATTCTTTGACTCCTGCCAGGCGGCACGGGGATCCATTTTGTCTTGCAGCCACCCAAGACATAGCTTGTATGTAAGTTTCCCTTAATAAGCTCCATTCATTACCAGACTGGAGATCCAGCCTCTTTCTTTGGTCTTTCCCTGCCCTCCACTTAGGGAGGTAGATTTTTTAGTCTTGTGGCTTTTCTCTGGGTCTGCGTGGGTGAACAGGGGAGGCCAGGCTCGTTGTGCTGGGGAAGAGGAAGTCTGGGCTATCATCTGAACTTGACCGCTGTGTAGCTACATGATTTGGGAGTCATGAACATCCAAGTAATTGCCAGCTGTAATAGCCTAGGCTTCTATGTGACATCTGAGCACCTGTATGACCAAATAGAAATGGTCTTCAAAAACTAGGAAGGTGTAGTAAAAATAAGACCCAATGAAAGTTTTTCACCAGTGTAGACCAGCATAGGCAATGATATATATTGGCCTTATAAATAAAGATGAAAACGAACTGTCCCTCCCAAAGAGGCTGAGGTATTCCCACACACATTTGTCCTTTGATGCCATGTTTCTCATTTCACTTGCAGGAGGAGCTGATTTTCTAGTTTGAGACTACTGAACCCCTAGAACTTCAAAGCTGGAAAAGATCCTAAAGGACATCTAGCTCAATCCTGATTTTTCCAGGGAGACACCTTAAGGAGCTTGCCCAGGACCACACACCTGTTAGAGACAAACCTTCAGCAACACCTCAGGTTTTCCCCAACACAATCCAAGCCCAGGACTCAGCAGCAAGGGCTTCGGAGCACACGAATGAAGAGGAGCTGTTGGCCTGGGTCTGAGAGGCGCTCTGGCCAGCTCTTTCAAGGAAATGTCTCCCCGAGTAACTGAAGGATGGGCCAAGTGTCCTCACATTTTAGAATCAGACTCGGAGTTACCAGCTTTATCCTGGTCTCCCACTTCAGACTGCTGATTGATGGGCCAAAAGCCATGGCTACTCTAGCCAAGGCAGAGATTGAAGAGAAAGACAGGTCATCTGCCTGTTTTCTTTTCCTTTGCCTTGAACTTACATCCTGATACCCCCTGGTTCCTATATCCAGCTGTTCTGGGGTTGAAGCCCTCAAGTCCTCTGGGCCCCCCTTCAGGCCCTCCCCAATGCTCTTGAGTGTCTGAGACCATTGTTCTATCCTGGGCCAGCTCTTTCTCCCCTCCTTGGTCTCACCTTTTTATCTACCGTGTTTCCCCAAAAATAAGACTGAGTCATATTAATTTTTGCTCCATTAGGGCTATTTCAGGGGATGTCTCATTTTTTCATGTACAACAATCTACATTTATTCAAATACAGTCATATCATCTTCTTCTGGAACATTGTCATAACATACTAAACATGTCTGTCTGGCTGACGATCTTAACTGGGGCTTATTTTTGCGGTAGGTCTTATTTTGGGGGAAACAAGGTACTTATAGGACCTTGTGTTTCTCTTGGACCCCTGACAACTTTGCAAAATCACTACAGTTTTTTACAAACTGGCTTCCTTCTTCTCTTCTTCTTCTTTTTCTTCTCCTCCTCTTCCTGCATCAAATAGATAGGAGGAAATGGAGTCTTTTTGTCTTTGGCTCCACGATTTCCCAGGAGCCCATGATATCTTGGGAGAATAGTTATACCCACTTTTCACCTATTTTATCAACCATTGAGTTTTATCCAGAGAGATTTGTGGAAGAGGAAATAGAAAATAAAATTTTCTAATTTCTTCTGATTCATGATTTGCTGAATTTATCAACTATTCACAAAGTGTAATACATCATGTTTTATTTTAATGATCTGTTTCCAGATTGGAGACCCAAATTAGACTCTGATATCTTCGTGGGCAAGGACTGTCTCATGATCAGTTTTATATCACAAGTCTCTGGCAATGGCCGGGAATACAGTCAACATGCAGTATGCTTAATGGCTGAAAGAATGTGTATCTGCCATTATACTCCCCTGTGCTAGTTGTGTGCAGTATAACTGAAGTTTTAGACATGGTCCATGCATGACCTGGAAGTGTGTACCATTTAGATCTGAAGGTAGGATTAACAAATATGTGAGATGCTAAGTGGAGAAGAGGGTGAGGCTGTAATTGTGGACTAGAATAATTAGAGATGTCTTCATGAAGGAAGTGGATATTATTCTTTCCATGAATCAGATTTTAAAGCCAGATGGAGAAGAAAGAACACTAAGGAGACAGAAGGGGAGGGCGTAAGAGCGGAAAAGTCTTTGACATTGTTGAAATGGTATCACAAAATACTGGAGGAAAGATTCAAGTTTGGGAAGCTCTCTGTAGAATTTTCTTGAGCTGAAAGGTGGGAAATGAGAGAGCAAGGCTCCCCAAATGCCATTCTGCTGACCAGTGTGGGCTCATGACAGCGTTTGCTCCAGCTCCTTGCAAAAGGAGAAAAATGAAGGCATTGTGGTATATTTTTTCATAAAGCTTTTTTTTTTACTTTAAAGAACTGGCCTTTCTTTTTTCTGTCACTCCCATTGACAGTGTTTCCCTGTGAGACCTCAGAGTGGGAGAATGGAAGGGGGGAGTATGTCCCCAAGGGAGTGAATATGTTGGGGGGAGCAGAAGGAGATGGTGAACCAGAATCTTAGGAAGGCACTGGGAGACACGTCATTTGAAAAACCTCCCAGATGATTCAGAAATCCTGCCTGCACGCCCCACAAATGTACTACACACCTAGAAGTGACAGAAATTATTACTATTTGTGTTACCCATGCTTACTCCCGTTATCAATACTATAGTGAAGAGCTGAATGCAAGTACTTTTTGATGACTTCAGTGCTATCGACTGTCCACCCAGGATTCATCTGGGCTAAGTGACTGTGAGACCAGTGTATCGGTGGAAAATTCTATATGAGATATGCCTGATCATTCACGTAAGTCTCGGGCAGCAGTCTTTCTCAGATCTGCACATACACCTACTCTTTGGCCCATCAAACCCACTTAGGGGAATTTATCATACAAATAAAGCTGCTCAGACACAAAACGATGTGAGCACAAGTTATTCATTACAGCATTGTTTCTAATGCCCAAAGATGGGAAACGATCCAAAAGCTCATTAACTGGTGTCTGGTCAAATATAAAGTGATGCTATGAAGTTGGAAGAATGAGGAAGCTTTCCATGTATTTGATAGAGAAAGATATCCAACATAGTAAATCATTAAGCTAAAAGAGCAAGTGTCATAGGTACGGCGTGCTGACTTTAGTGTAAGGAAGGAAGAAGAAAGCGTATTCATAAATGCTTGTGTTTGATTAAAGAAATTCTAGGAAATATAAATAATGGAGACAAGTGGAGAAGGCGGAGTGGTGACAGGATGGGACTGGGCAAAATCCAGCAGAGGAAGGGACGGATTTGTTTTCTACGTTTAATATTTGATTTTTGAACGCTCTACAGGTACTACCTATTCAGGATTAGTCAGTAATTTAAAATTGTAACTGCAACATAAACAACAACAGTACTAATAATGGAAGAGCTGACGCCTCAAGTTTCTGTCACATCAGACTTGATCTGACTTGGGCCCATTGGATAATTACTAACCTCAGCAGGACCCAATGGGCCGGAACTACACTCCCCACTTCTAGCCTCCCTTCCTGGGAGTCCCCCAACACACACACCCATACACACATACTCACACACATACACATCACACACACACACTCACTCTGAGACACACACCACACACACTCCCCCACACACACTCTCACCCACACCACACACATACTCATGACACACACAAACACACACCACACACACTCCCACACACACACTCTCACATCCACACCACACACACACACCACACACACACACACACACACACACACACACACACACACACACTGTAACCATACTCAACTACTTCTGGATTCCTAAACACTTTCTTGTTCTTTCTTGCTCCCTTGCTTTGCATGAATTCTTCTCTTTCCTGGAATGCCTCCCTTGACTCCACACCCCATCCTGCAAATGTCAGAACCTCCAGATTGGTAAGTGCTATTCCTGCCTCTAACAGAGCCCTCATCTCTTCGTTTGTATGTGTGTCTATCCCACTAAATCAAGACTCCGTGGAGGGCAGGCTCTGTGTTCTATTCATCTTTGTACATTTCCTCCGCGGCCAGCACGTCACCTGATCTTGAGAAATGTTTGTTGAATAAGTAAGGAGGACTTGGTAGAATGATATGCTTTTCATGTTGGACATTTCATTGGGAACCCCTAGAACACCAGTGTGCATGGCTCCTGACTGGATGCAAGAGCTTAGATATGGTATTTACCTCTCCGGAGATAAATATTTTCAAAGAAAAATAAAATATGGACTCTGCAACTGCCAAAAACATTTTGGCGCACAATTATCCCTCTTTATTATGTATTCATCTTTTTGAGAGTTTCAGTTGTAAGAACTGGGGAAAGACAACGGAATTTTAGACCCTTGATAAAATACTATCTGATCCTTAATCTTCTTGTAGAGCATTAGATTCTTGATACACTTGGATTCTACATGGTGAGAGAAGCAATTTCTAATCCATCAATTTCCCCACTCCTACCTTTATATTTCTATCCCAGAATGCCTTGTCCCTTCAAGGATCTTCCCCAAAAAATATGCTCTCAGAAACTGCTATAGTCTTTCTTCAGACACACACACTCAAAGCATTTCTCACTCTGAAAAATGTTTAAAGCTTATAATATTGGGGGTGCCAAAAAATGTATACACATTTTACGAGATGTTATCTATGCTCAAGCAGTAGTTCGCTGTAATCAGAAGTGTCAGTAGATCGCTGTAATCAGTGGTTGTCAAAGTGATGACAACCACTTTGAGCATCTTTTGTAATTGCAGAAGTCAAACGTGACTTGTATTCCTCTTTTGTTATCGATATACTTCATATTACAATTAACACAGTTTTTTCCTTTCTTAAAATGTGTATACATTTTTTGGCACTCTCTGTATGTAGTAATATAACTTTAGTATTCCCGTAGTCCTCAGAGGACACAATGAGCATTAATTTATCCTTGTTTCCTAGAGGTGCTCACAAACACACGAAATCACGGCCAGTTCTTCATTCTCAGGCATTCACGAGCCCATTACTGCATCAATGTATAATGCAAAGTCAGGCAAATAGTTCTGAACAAAAAGATCTGTCGGTTGAGTGATGGTTTGTCCTATAGAAATGCTCATTAAACACTGAACGATCTCAGTGCAAGATTAAGAACCATTTTTACTTTCTTTTGGAAGGACGCCTACGATGAGACGTGGTGTCCTAGTTTTCTGGGGCTTAACCTGGGGCCACAGGAAACTTGGAAGAGCACAGAGGCTCCACTGATGGGGCGGTAGAGAGGGAGATTCACTGGAGTCCGCCTCCGTGCCCACACACAGGCCCCACCCTGCTACTTTCTCTGACTCCGAGGCATGAAGAGAGAAGCCAGAACAGCCTGAAGTTGATCCATGGGGTGTGTTTTCTCCCTGAAGACTTGCCAAACCTTTTCCAGATGTTGGGAGATGGCCAGAGAGCTTTTGCCAAAATCCACAGGTGTGTCTTTGGAAGGGTTTTGATGAAAGTAAAGGTGTTGGTTTTGTGGTTGGTGCCAAGACTGTATCACAGTGCTTGAAATCAAGACCTGACATCAAAGCTGTCATCAGCTTGTTTTGGTGCCGGCTGCCTGGCTGGCGAGGGAGATGGCCTCTTCTCTCTGTGACACATGTAGCCGGTTGGGATCGCACAGGTGCAGACTTGCCGAACAGAAATATGTAATCCTTTCTTTCTACATCTCAAGGTTGTCTCCATACTGAGTCCCCATTCTCCCATGGAGAACGAATTTGACTTTTACCAATTCATGATGAACCATCCATATAGATTTTTTTTTAAGTTAAATTATTGTTTTCTGTTTAGGTTCTGTGCCTTCCCATGGATGCGTTGATGGGTTTTAAGTTCCATCAAGTCATGAAGGAATGAGAGAAAAGCCACGGGTCTTTGGTCATCACGTGTGTATGGACCGAAAGTTTGTGTCCCCCATCCCCAAAATTTGTATGTTGAAGCCCTAACCCCCAGTGTGATGATATTTGAAATTGGCTCCTTTGACATACAAAGAACTTTCTAATCCCAACTGTAAATAAATAACCGATTAGGAAATGAGCAAAAGCCATAAACAGACCAAGAGAACACATGGACGGCAACTGAAGACATGACAAGAGTTCAACATTGTCAGCTACTAGGGAAATGCAAATGAAAACCATGAAGAAATATCACCACATACTTATTAGAACCACTAAAACTAAAAAGCAGTGACAATACCAAATGCTGGCAAGGCTGCAAAAAAAAACAGATCTTTTAGAATTGAGGGAGACCATGTAAAATGATACAGCCACGTTGGAAAACAGTTTGGCAATTAATGGGGGTAAAAATAAACATACACTTAGCATATGATCCGAGAATCCCACTCCCAGGCATTGATCCCAGAGAAATAAAAACTTACGTCCACACAAAACTCTGTACATGAATATTCATAGCAGCTTTATTCATCAAAATCCAAAATTGGAAACATCCCAAGTGTTCCTCCATGGTTAAATGACGGAACAAACTATGGTACATTCGAGGCACAGAATACTACTTGGCAATAGACAGAAACAAAGTGCTGACACATACAACAACTTGGGTGGATCTCCAGGGCTTTATGCCCAGTGAAAAAAGCCAATTCCCCAAGGTCACATAGTGTACCACTGTTTTATAATGTTCTTGAAAAAAACAAAATTATAGGAATGGAGAAGAGACTAGTGTTGGCCAGGGTTTAGGGTCACTGCGAGGGGCTGAAGAGGGGAGCGGGTGGGTGTAACTATGAAAGGGTCACAGCTTGAGGGACATCTTTATGGTGATGGAGCAGTTCTGTATCTGTGGTGGTGGCAGTTACACAATTCTACATGTGTGACAAAATTGCGTAGAACTACACACGCACACACACACGCACACACATGTAACTGGTGAAATCTGAGTCTATGGATTGTGCCAGTGACTATTTCCCTGATCTTGATTCTGTGCTATAGTTACGTCACATGTTACCAGTGGGGAAATCGAGTGAAGGGCACATGTGACCTGATGTATTATTTTTACAACTTTTTGTGAACTATAATTTTCTCAAAATAAAATGAAAATGAAAAGTAACATTTATTATACTCTACCTCTTTGTAGAAAATGTGACTCTAGGTGGAGGAGGGGGAAGGGAGAGGGGGCAGGGTCTTTTCCTGCTATTCCTAACGTTTTCCAGCAAGTATGTGTGTGTGTGTGTGTGTGTGTGTGTACGTCTTCTACCTTCTCTCTACCATATTCGCCACCTTTATTTTTGATCTGCCTAATCTGAATAAAGAAAGACATTCAATTAGACATGACACATCTAATAGAGGAGATTGTTGGGCAAAGAAACCCAACGGGGTCATTCCTCAGCTCTGGCACTGATGGCATAACTTTCTAATCGGGTATATGGGTTTTGTTTACTTAAAAATATTGCCATGGTTTCACCACCATTTGGATGGAAATACCAGTACACGTCCCCTTTCTATCAAGAGTTTCGTTTAAATAACTTTATAAACACAAGAGAGAAAGCTAATTTGTTTTTCTTAATACAACTTATGCCAACATTGTGTTACGTTTGTACACGCCATATCTTAGTTTTCCTCAAGAATCTCCATCACCCAGATGAAAATATGACTTCAGAATGGTGAAGTAACTCCTGCAGGTGTTCAAAATGGTGCAGCCATTTAATAAATCCATGATGTCTGAATCTCAAAACATCTACATAGCTTATATTTCCTCATAAGGCTGCTGTATTTTTATTGAATATTTGGCCTCTGTTATAGTCTATTATAATTTTTAAGTCATTAAATATATCATAGAATATGCCATTGACTCAGTAATTGAAACTCGTAATGGACTATCTTTTTTATTTTTACATTGCCATGGTTTTACCACCTTTTAAATAGGAATGCCAATTAGGTCCCCCTTATACCAAGATAATTTTATCATCACAACAGGCAAATATTCTTTTATATGATATATTTGTATGTATGAATACTTTCAGTGACAGATGCCCGAGAGAACATCTGTATTAGTCTCCTTTGGCTGCTGTAACAAATGACCACAAATGTAGTAGTTTATGACAACACATCTGTATTCTCCCACAGCTCTGAAGGTCTAAAGGCTAACAATGACTTGGCAAATAGTCTCAGAGATATAGAGGAAAAAATGAGGGTTGCTAGATGGGAGGGGGCGGGGATGAGGGAGAAGGTGAGGGGATTAGAAAGTACAAATCGGTAACCACAAGATTGCCACGGGGATATGAAAGACAGTTTGGGGAATATAATCAATAATGTAAAGATTTTGTAAGGTGTCAGATGGACACTTGTCTTATTAGGGAGACCACCTCAGGGATGGTGTAGATGCCTGATCACTGCACTGTACACCTGAGGCTGAAGCTGAGCAATAATGAATGTCAGCTACAAGTTTATATATATATATATGGAGTGGAGTACAGCATAGGAAATAAAGTCAATGGAACTGTAACAGCTATATACAATGTCAGGGGGGTAGTAGGTTGGGGGGGCTATCACTTTGTGAGAGGTGTAAATGTCTATTAATTGTTTTGTACACCTGAAACTAACAAAAAATAAAATAAAATAAAAAAGTAAAACTAAATAGAAATAAAAATGGGTTGGAAGGGCTCTGTTCCTTTGGGAACTCTAGGGGAGAATGTTTTGCCTTTTCTGGTTTTTGGAGGCCGCCTCCATTGGCTCATAGTCGTATATCACCCCGCTTTGGTAGTCACATCTCCTCTCCGATTCTGACCCTCGTCTCTCTCTTTTTCTTACAGGGATCCTAGTGATTACTTTGGGCCCACCCAGATAATCCAAGATAATCTCCTCATCTCAAGAGCCTTAATTTAATCATAACTGCAAAATCCCTCTTGCCTTGTGAAGTAACATATTTTCAGGTTCTGGGGATTAGGACGGGGGATATACTAGGGGCTGCTATCCAGCCTACCACGTCCTCTGAATGTTTATTTGGCATCTTGCCCCAATGCCTGCACTTTGCATTTTGAAGAGAGGGGAAAGAGAAGCAGCTTCCAAAGGACTCTGTCAAAGATCACAAACAAAATGATACATCGCACCACATTGCAAAGTGAGTGCTACCATCACTCCCCATGCAGTACTTGGAAAGATGTGCCCCCTAAAAGGGTTTTGTGCCCCTTCACACATCACCTTCCTGGAGGATTGATGCCTGAAAAGACCGAGGTAAGGGATCCCTGTGGCACTCTGGTGTCGCCCCTCCCCTAGAAGTTGGCTGGAGCCATCTGTGAGGGGAGAAGGCAACCTGAGGTGTGAGCTGTCCGTTGCCCAGGGTGCAGGTGTGTGTACACTGTGGGAATAGACGAGCAGCTGTGAAGGGAGCTGCTGTGGGGTCACTTGGTTTCCATGTAGGAACTGCAAGGAGACACTCAACATGACCCCAGCAGGGTGGTTTAGAGAGCAGGAAGCCAAGGCCTGAGGGAGGCGCCCTGAGCTACTGCAGGACATGGCTGCTGCTAATGGGTTTGCAGTTGGAGATTCCCCCACAGGAGAAAGTGTCCTGCCATCCTGTTCATGAGAGAAACAAAATCAGCCGCACTCAAAGGGCACCTTCTTAGTCAGGGTTCTCCAGAGTCACAGGATGTGTACATATAAGAAACAGATTTTTTGTAAAGAACTGGCTCACGTGATTGTGGAGGTGTGGTGAGTCCAACATCTGCAGAGTGAGACTCAGGGAAAAGCTGCAGTTTGAGTACAGAGCTGTTCTGCTGTCTGCTCAGGAAAGGGTCAGTCTTTTGTTCTATTCAGGCCTTCAACTGATTGGTTGAGGCCCACCTTCATGAGGAAGAGCAATCTGCTTTACTCAAAATCCACCTATTTACATGTTAATATGATTCCCAAATACCCTCAAACAAGGATCCAATGTTTGCCCAAATATCTAGGCACCGAGGTCAAGCCAAGTGGACACATAAAATGAACCATCACAGAGCCTCTGCTGAGTTACAGCTGCCTTTCCTAGCCCTCCCCTCCCTCTCTTTCCCTGGGTACCATATAGGACATACCTGGTGAAGGGCTGAGGACCAAGAGTGAGGAGGGGGAAGGAAAAAAGAGACCCACCCACTCCCCCCAGACAGCTTCCCAGCCTACCACAAGACAAAGCATGTAACCGGAAATGGTAGGAGAGCCCAATGCTTATCTTATGAAGTCTGTTAAACCTCCCCATTCTCAATAGAAGCGGTGGTTGTATCACTTTGTGAATATACTCCGTGCCACCAATATTATGTTACATGATTTCATCTCAATTTTTAACAGTTATTTTTTTAAAAACCTTCCCCATACTCCAATAGCACTGATATGGAGAACTGACTCTAAGGGTAACTTGGAATTATAAGTTTGTGACAAGTACAAATATGCTGGGGTGAACACGTGGTAAAAGTAAATAATGAAAAGGTGTGTTTTCTGAGAAAAGTGGTCCTCATGAGTACTCATGCTAGTCTTTATTTTTTTTTTTTTTATGTTTTGAAACGGTCTGTGATAAGAATTCTTTTTTAAAGAAAACGTTGATTCCACCAGACAGGATGTGTTCATCTGCATGTGTTGGAACAGTGGCCAACTTCACACGATATTTATTTTTTACTTAACAAGAATTCCAAGCAGGTTGAGTAATTTTCCCACGGTTATAGCTAATAAGTGGTAGAAATGAAAGGTGCAAATTTGGGCTCTCAAAGATGGCTCTCAACCACCCCCCTAGACGGCTGCATGTGCTGCAGAAAGTCTGACAGCCTGCTTTGCATAGGTTGGTGCAAAAGTCATTGCGGTTTTTGCAATCACTTTTAACCTTTTAAACCGCAATGACCTTTGCACTAAACTGATAGAAAGTAGTCAGTGACTATTGGTGGCTTGACTGGCTGATTAGTTTACTGTAAATAAATATCCACATCTTCTGATTTGCAAGTACAGTTTGTGCATAAACTTACACGTGAATCACTCTTGTATATTCATTACTGTATGTCAGAATCAATCAGTAGTTTTAATATGTGATGATTTAAATGTTTTTGGAAAGGAAAACGACATAACTGGCTCTAACAATATCAGATTTGCTTATTTAATGCACTACATTAAAGCTTCTTATTATTCTAGAATGACACAATAGTTCATAACTCCCTCCCCCCCAACTGTGTGATCAATACTTTCAAGTTCTTCCTACTTTGCATGATTCCTTTAGATCAGCTCAAAATGGGTGAGCCCCTTGCGCCATCTAGTGGGAACACATTTTGACAAAACATTTCAAGTGACTCTTGGCCATCAGAGTTGTATATAGATACCATCCAAAAGACACAGATAGACTTATAAATACATTAAGAAATTTCAAATAAAACTGGCCTCATTCCCCCCAGTATGTAATGGCTCTAAAGTCATTCTTACAGAATCTCCCAAATTGCTTGCTTGCTTTCTTTCTTTCTTTCTTTCTTTCTTTCTTTCTTTCTTTCTTTCTTTCTTTCTTTTCTTTTATGAAATTTATTGGAGTGACAATGGTAAAATTATATAGGTGTACAATTCTATAATACATCATCTGTATATCACATTGTATGTTCACCAGCCATCACCGTGTATTTGATCTGTTGCCCTCTTTCTTGATGCCACACAGCAGCTCCCTACTGAAAACACCCCGTGTTTCCTAGAAGTGAGCACTCTCCTGATCAGTTGACTCCAAAGACTTATTTTCTTCCCAATATGATGAAGGGCCTCCTGGCTAAGTCAGTATTGCTGTCTGGGTATCTAGGGGACAGGGGGCGCGGGATCTGATGGAAAGTGCAAATTTGTGACTGCGGTAACCCTCTGTCAGCTACTCGCCTTTGCTATTTAGGTAAATGTGATTTGCATGTGCAATTCCATGCTTGGTGGAACGTTCAAGGGCCTCCCCAAGATTCCACAAACTCTGGACATAATTCTTCTGGTAACATCCACTTTTCTTCCCACTCAACACACAGTCTCAGTCCCAGCTTTCCTCCAGTGGTAGACACTATTCTACACCAAAATCCAAATTCCTTCTTCTTCCAGGCACAGGAAAAGATTGCAATTTCCTCCCCACTTAAAATTAAGCATAGCCATGTGCCTTGCTCTGGCCATTGAACTATGAATGGAAATGACTGATGTCACTTCCAGGTAGAAGTATTTGATCAATGTACTCCTCATTTTTCTGTCCCCCCTCCCATGCCTCTCTCAGTCTGGGCCTGAGTGAGGGCAACAGGTAGTAAGTATGTCCAAGAACCAAGCAAAATTTTGTTTTAAGCCCCACACTCTCTGATGTCAGACTTTTGGCTTGTGGCACATGTATCCAATTTCTAACATTTTTCTTTTGAAACTTCTTTATGTTCTGGCCCAAATTACATGAACCCATACCTGTGCCTAAGAGAAAAGGGGGGGAAAAGATGTGACAGATAATAAAATATCATCTTGAGACACGAAAATAAATAATTCTTGGAAAACCTAAAGGAAAATGTCTGGACTTCACTATGAGAAGGAAGCCATGAGTTCATGTATGTGTAGAAAACAGACCTTCTGCAGATTATGTCTCATCTGAACTAATGAACAAGCAGCTGAGGGTCAGATAGAGGTATTTGTAAGTTAGTTCACCTTTGACTTTGCACTTATAGAACTATGCTTTCCCAATGATAGAACCAGAAGTGAATTTTATAAAAGGTGTGATGGCTATCGCCACATGTTGTTAGCTACGCCACAATGAATTACCCTCAGAGTCATGAATCTCAGGTTGATTTATATTTCTTAAAATTTTTATTGAGTACTTAATGAGTTATTATTTTACTTAAACATTTTGAAATATAGTCAATTTTTCTCTCTGATTTTCAAATATATGAAAATGAATATTCTGGTGGCATTTACAGTAGTGATTTCCATTCCATAAATCAGGAGAGTTTAAGTTATAGTGGATATTTTCAATCCACATTACAGCCGCCCTGGCCTGGGGCTGGGACGGAGGGTCCCAGGTTCAGGACCCAGTGACCTGAATACACACACACCCTGACAGGGAGTCATGGAGCTTCTGAACATGAAGAGATCAAACATGGTGTTTCATCCAAGACCTTGGGATTTGGAGATAGGCTATTGGCATGAAAACAGAAGACTGACCCAGGCTGCCCTCGGTTTGGTTGTTCTGAGGTGATTCCGTAGATCAGATTACAATCAAGATGAAACGATTGACTGAAAAGGCCATAATGTTGGGAATCATAATTATTTTTGAAAAACATGCCATAGGGTCGCGATTGCTCAGAGGCATTATCTCAGCAGATAATGCAAAGCTGTGACAGGATTTTTCCATGAGGGTTGGGTGGAGGCACCCACCTGGCTGGGAGCTTGTCCAGCTGGGGTTTGCCAAAGGGGAGAAGAAATGGATTCAAGTTAGTTCTTTCTCATACCACTATCTAATTGTTCCAATAACGTTTATTCAGGGCTAAATTCATTCCCCAATGTTGTGTTGCTTCAGATTTGTAATATATTTTATAGGAAATGTATTTCTGGATGCACTATTTTATTCCATTGATTGGTGTCTCTATTTTTAAGCCTCAAACCATATATTTTAATTCATGCTTTGTAATATATTTTAGAATCTAAAGAACGAGGCATAATTATTGTTTTAAAATCATGGGGTTCTTTTGGCTTTTATTGTCTTTTCATCCTCTAGAGTTTTCAGGTTCTATAAACTTTTCTATGGGGACACAAACATCAATATTTTATAAAAATGTATATAGTAATTTAGCTAATGAATTACTTATTAGCTAATTCAGTTATTGGTATTAACTGTTAGTATTTCTAATAGTGGAGTGCTCCATCTATTCATGTCTTCCTTTATTTTATCAGTTTATTTCTTGTTATAAATCTCTGAGTTAAATTCTTATATGCTTTCAATACAATTGGTTAAAAAGGTACTTTTTTCATGGTATTTTTTGTTTAATCACTAGTAAAGACAAATGTAATTGATTTTGTGGGTTCACCTTTTATCTTGCTGTTTGGACAAATAAGTACTACCTCTAGTAATTTAATTTTTTAGATTCTCTAGATTTTCTAGATAATGAATCATGTCCTCTACAAAACTATCTTTTGGTTTCTCTTTTTAAGAGAGAAGTGATTTTTCTGCATAGTCTTTCTTACTTACACACACACACGCACACCTCCTGTCATGTTAAGAAAAATTGCCTCCTAAAACTAATATTTTCAGCACTTTAATCTGAAAAAAAATGGAATTTATCAAGTGGCTTCTCACTAGCTATTGAGATAGTGCAATAATCTTTAGTATTTTTTTTGCCCAACTTTTATTTTGATAAGTTTTCTTGTGTAATACCAGCTTCAATTTCCTAGGCTAATCCACTCTCAGTTATTGTGGGTTATTCTTTCCTGGAGTCAAAATGTTGTCCATAATCATATTTATTATTTTTGATCAATTAAGTGGGTCTGAAACTTTGTGTGTGTGTGTGTTTGTGTGTGTGTGTGTTGTAATTTTCAGATTTAAGGGTAAAAACAACACCGACTTCATTAAATGAATTAAAAACCACGTAGTCACTTTCTGTATGTTTTTTTTAATTTCTTGGGGTGACAATTGACAATTGTTAGCGAAATTACATAGATTTCAGGTGTACAATTCTGTATTACATCATCTATAAATCCCATTGTGTGTTCACCACCCAGAGTCAGTTCTCCTTCCATCACCATATATTTGATCCCCCTTACCTTCATCTACCACTCCCCCAACCCCCTTACCCTCTGGTAACCACTAAACTATTGTCTGTGTCTATGAGTTTTTGTTTCTCATTTGTTTGTCTTGTTCTTTTATTGTTTTTGGTTTATATGCCACATATCAGTGAAATCATAGGGTTCTCTGCTTTTTCTGTCTGACTTATTTCGCTTAGAATTATCCTCTCAAGATCCATCCATGTTGTCACAAATGTTCCTATATCATCTTTTCTTACCGCCGAATAGTATTCCATTGTGTATATGTACCACAACTTCTTTATCCATTCATCGATTGAAGGACATTTTGATTGTTTCCATGTCTTGGCCACCGTAGACAAAGCTGCAATGAACATTGGAGCACAAGTGTCTTTAGGTATAAATGTTTTCAAATTTTTTGGGTAGATACCCAGGAGAGGGATTGCTGGGTCATATGGTAATTCTATTTGTAATTTTTTGAGGAACCTCCACACTGCCTTCCATAATGGCTGCACCAGTCTGCATTCCCACCAACAGTGTGTGACGGTTCCTTTTTCTCCACAGCCTCTCCAATACTTGTTACTATTTGTCTTGTTGATGATAGCCATTCTGACTGGGGTGAGGTGATATCTCATTGTGGTTTTTATTTGCATTTCTCTGCTGATTAGTGATGTTGAGCATTTTTTCATATGTCTATTGGCCATTTGTATGTCCTCTTTGGAGAAATGTCTCTTCAGGTCCTCTGCCCATTTTTCAATTGTGTTGTTTGTTTTTTTGTTGTTGAGCTTCATGAATTCCTTGTATATTTTGGATATTAGCCCCTTATCGGAGGCACTGTTTGCAAAAATCTTCTCTCATTCAGTCAGTTGTCTCTTTATTTTGTCGATGGTTTCTTTTGCTGTGCAGAAGCTTTTAAGTTTCATATAGTCCCATTTGTTTATTTTAGCTTTTACTTCCATTGCCTTTGGAGTCAAATTCATAAAATGCTCTTTGAACCCAAGGTCCATAAGTTTAGTACCTATGTTTTCTTTCTTTCTTTTTTTTTTTTTTTTTTTGGTAGACAAGAAAAAATACAGTACTTTATTTCAAGCAATAAGTTATATCATTTATTTATTTATTTATTTATTTATTTATTTATTTATTTATTAGTTTCAGGTGTACAAGACAAGGTAATACTTAGACGTTCAATCATTTATATCCCTCACACAGTGAACCCTCCTCCCCCCATCCACTATCCCTCCGACCTCACACCGAGCCATCACATTATATATATAACATTATAGTTGGCATTCATTATTGTTTAGCTTCTGGTGTACAATGCCATGATCAGGCATCCACAGTATCCCTGAGGTAGTCTCCCAAATGGGACACATGACTTTCTGTATGTTATACAGATATTATAATACATATCCTATGAAGTTCAGAAAAAAATGGTCAGGCTTAACTGTCTTTTTTTTTTTTTTTTTTTTAATTAATTTTATTGGGGTGACAATTGTTAGTAAATTTACATAGATTTCAGGTGTACAATTCTGTATTACATCGTCTATAAATCCCATTGTGTGTTCACCACCCAGAGTCAGTTCTCCTTCCATCACCATATATTTGATCCCCTTTACCCTCATCACCCACCCCCCACCCCCTTACCCTCTGGTAACCACTAAATTATTGTCTGTGTCTATGAGTTTTTGTTTCTCATTTGTTTGTCTTGTTCTTTTTGGTTTATATACCACATATCAGTGAAATCATAGGGTTCTCTGCTTTTTCTGTCTGACTTATTTCACTTAGCATTATTCTCTCGAGATCCATCCATGTTGTCACAAATGCTCCTATATCATCTTTCCTTAACGCCGAATAGTATTCCATTGTGTATATGTACCACAACTTCTTTATCCATTCATCTATCGAAGGACATTTTGGTTGTTTCCATGTCTTGGCCACCGTAAACAAAGCTGCAATGAACATTGGCGTACACGTGTCTCTGTAGAGAAATGCTTTTATATTTTTGGGGTAGATACCCAGGAGAGCGATTGCTGGGTCATATGGTAATTCTATTCGTAATTTCTTGAGGAACCTCCACACTGCCTTCCATAGCGGCTGCACCAGTCTGCATTCCCACCAACAGTGTATGAGAGTTCCTTTTTCTCCACAGCCTCTCCAACACTTGTTACTATTTGTTTTGTTGATGAAAGCCATTCTGACTGGGGTGAGGTGATATCTCATTGTGGTTTTCATTTGCATTTCTCTGATGATTAGCGATGTTGAGCATTTTTTCATATGTCTATTTGCCATTTGTATATCCTCTTTGGAGAAATGTCTCTTCAGGTCCTCTGTCCATTTTTCAATTGGGTTGTTTGTTTTTTTGTTGTTGAGTTTCATGAGTTCCTTGTATCTTAACTGTCTTTTTTATGTAACTTTTTCTATTTGTCTGTTTTTGGTCTGTTTATCTCTATATTATTGACCATTTAAAATATTTTACACTTCATATAAGATTTCTTATAAATTTGACACACTAAAAATATCCCTATGTATCAGTAATAGCTACATTTATTATTAAAATGCCTTTCATGTTAATTACACATCTCATTTTCATTTTTAATTTATTATTATATATTCCATTTTTAAAATTGAACAGCTTTGTCATTTTCTTCTAATTTAAAAATTTATTTTATTATCTTCTTTCTCTAACTAGTTCATTTTTAATGTTAGATTTAATTATGTTTTCTAACTTTCTTTTTATTATTTTCAATGACATATATTTTAACCAGATGCCAACCTTGTAGTCCCTGTTTTTAAGTATTTTAATGCAATCTCAACTTTTAATCTGTTTTTCTCTCGTGGAGATAAAGTATAATTTTTAAAGACAGAATGTGGTTGACTGTTTAAAAAAATCATCAGTAAGCCTTCATAATCTTGCAGATAAATTTAATCTATTTGTATTTTGTACTTGAACCAACACTTCAAATTATTTTTGGCATGTGCTTGGCTATCATAAACAAAATGGTAGTTTTAAAAATACCATACTGCATATTTCAATCCGTAAGTTTCTCTTTTAGGGCATTGTTTTAACTTTCTCTTTTCACTGGCATTGCTTTTGAAACAAACTTGAAACCATTTCCCTTCAAACCAAATCAGAAAGCCACCTCAGACAACTGACCTGCTTGTCCTGAGTGCTATGTGATCCTCGGTCACTCTCTGTGGGGCGAGGGGACCTGCTGACCATCCTCAGGGATCTGGAGGGAACAGCCCTACCTCATCATGTGTCAGAGGCCGCGGCCGACTTCCAGTTTCCATCCGGGTGCAAGTTCCCCTGCGTGAGTGGACTTTTAGGCAGTCGTGGTTCCCAGCAGCAGGGCCACGACCAGGTGCCACAGCAGGACCTTGGGGCAGGAAGCCATGGGTTTCACTCCGGGGAAGGAAACTGCCAGAAAGGACGTGGGAGCTCAGGTCTCCCCCTGACCAAATCAGGGTCCACAGCACAGCCCTTGTTCACGCAGATGTCTGGAGCAGAGGCTCAGGAAAAGTAGACTGGCCACCCAGGTTGGGGATAACAGGTAAATTCTAGTGTAAATTCACAGCTGGGGCACTGAACCCCGTGATGCAGGGCAGGTTGCCTCCCTTAGGGATAGTGACAAAGGGCAAACGCTTTGGGGTCAGGCTGACCTTGATCCAAGCCTCCCCTTACTAGTAAGTGCGAGATGTGGACTAAATGACTTAGCTTTACTTTCCTCCGTTGTAATGAGGATAAAAAAGCAAACACACCTCACACAGCCCTTTTATAGGTTGAAGCTCGTGACAGTAAAAGGGCCTGCCTGACACCAGGAAGGGCTCCTCAATAAATCCTAGTTACCATTATTATTATATTCGGACTACGAACGGAAACGCATAACGCACTCGGCTTCCAGGCTGGCCTTCTCCTGATTCTGGGACTGGGGACAACTGATTCGCCACCGACCTGAGCAAAGTCTCATCAGAGGCAAAAGGAACAGACACGGGTCTCTTAATCAAACACTTGTGCGACGTGTCCTCCCTGAAAAGCGCGTCTGTGTGTCCCGCGGGGCGGCGTGTCCGGTGTTCACATGTAACAGGTACTGAGTTATCAAAGGGAGGGAAAAGCACCGACCAGGAATGCTTTGCTCAGAAAACGACAGGGTTTCTTCTCCCGCTTTTGTTAAATTCGTCCTTGCTTTCATGTAAATCAAAGGATTTTGTTTCCAGAAACTTCCCTTAGCTTCTTTTCTCTCTGACTCTGTTTCTCAGTATATAGTTCCCTCTCTTGGTCCTTCAAAGAGGATGGCACTTATCTTTGGGTCTCTCTGATTTTAAGATGAACAGAAATCAGCAAACGCTGAAGCGAGAGAAAAAGCAGCAGCGGCCTCATATCCATCCGACCCTGACTTGTTCTCACAGCCCAGCGACTGCCTACCGCTTTGCTGTTTGAATAACCTCCGGGTGTCCCATCCACCCCCACAGCTCAGGTTTGAACTCCAGAACAAATATTTGTCCCATTTTTGAACAAAGTTTGAGAGCTTTCTTTCTCTTTTTTCTACTGTTTAAAAACGAACTGTATTCCTCTGCTGTCCCTTTGAACTTGGTCCGTGTGGAGTGGAATTCTCCCCCGACGCTGCACTGCAGACCTTGGCAAAGCTGCCCAGCAAAATGAAACGGCTTACATGCTTTCTCCTCTGGTTCTTTCTTGCTGAGGCGCAAGGCTTCAAGATCCCGACCAATGCACTTCCAGAAGTAAGTACGTTTAGAAGCCTCCTTGCTGTTGGCTTGTAAGTATGCTCCAGGACCAGCCTGTGGCTGTTGCTATTCAAGATCTGTATTCTGTGTGGAAAGGAAATTTATGATAACACTCATCTGAGTAGAAGTGCTCACTGTTATAATTACTGGAATGTGTATTTTCCTTTTAAGAGCATTAAGGGTTTCGCGTGAGATTAAGTTAAGTTCAATGGGGGGCCCTATCGTATACCATTTATGGAGTACAGCTGCCCACTTCTTATCTAAAAAATGGGGATAATAGTTGACCTAATCCAAAGGGTATTTGAGAAGTAAGTGACGTGTAAATTAGCACAGGGCAAGCACTAGGAAGCACCCAATAATTATTAACTATGATAATGATGATGGTGAAGACATGGCATTATCACTCTGTACTGAGAGTGTAAGGAAAGTCATTACCAAAGCACCATTGTTTTTCATACCCAGGTTGGCAGTGATTTGGGTACTAAAGGCACTTTGAATATTCCTGTTAAAGGGGAAGATGGCAGGTGGGCTGGCGGAGTGCAGGAATTAATCTCATAGCTCAAGTTCTCCTCTTTGGTCTCTTGGCCATCCCCACATAAGGAAAATCTTGGACTGAGTCATTTTGAAAGTCATACAAGAGCTGTTTTGATCCGCTAAAAGCAATGTGCATTATGGGACTATCCTAAGAGACACAGAGTGAATTACCTACAAAAATGCCAAAGAACAGGACAGCATATTCTGAGGGGGGAGAAAACCACTCTGTCTGCTAAGAAACTATCATATTTTCCAACACTTTAAAAACCAACGGAGTGTGATGGAAATCTCAATGACAGAGCCAGGAATTGAAGTCAAGAAATCCAAAAGTATTTGTGGCCTTTCAGTCACTTCTTACTGATATTCTCTTCAGATCGACATTTTTAATCCACTAGATGATGGTTCACACTTATCCAGACAGACACTGTTGATGCCTCTAAGATCTACTCAATAGCTCCCCCAGGCACCCATCTGACCGATCACTGGGTTACTGTGTCCCCTACCTTACATCCCATCATCTTCTGGCAAACTCAGAAATGAATTCCTTCCACTTAATAACTAGCAACCATAAATACGTTAACGAAATCATTGTGTGAAAATATGAGATTGCCCAGAGACATAGGAAATAAGGTAAAGTAATATAATGAATACCTTTATGCCTGTCACCAGCTGCCTCTTTTGCTCTCAATCTTTGTTATTAATAGAAATAAATATCCTAAATTCTTGTTTAAGTTTGCAGAATATGGAGATCTTGTGGAACTGGCCCCGGGCAAATTTCAATTTGTGCCAGAGAACCGGAGGTACCAGGTATAGTAAGTCTTAAGTTCCCAAACGGAAAATCAGTGAGAGATCATGATTAAAGAAGGAGGAGACGGACTAAGATGTCTTGTGCTGGATTTTCTCAAGAGCTTGTTTTTTAGCAGAGAAGAGCCCACTGGTTTTACACCAGGGCAGTAGCACCGTCAAGGTGAAATCAAGTGAGACCTACTGCTGTCCGTGAGCCCCCAAACCATAACGGTTTCCCTTGTCCCTTAAAGGATATACAGCTACGTGTTTTCTTCACATTTTAAGATTATGGGATGATTTTACTGCTTTATAAGGAAGAATTTCTTCTTAGGAGGGTATTCCCTATCCCAGCGGTAGCAGGCATGTCCCACTGCAGCCACACATTCTCCTTCTGGTCACTGCTGTCTTGGGGAGTAGCTCAGAGAACATGGGGAGCTGGTATTTATGGGAGCAATGCTAAGCTGACTGATGATTTATTTTGTATGGGTATGAATTTCTGACTCTCTAAAAGTCCAGGGTTTTTTTGTAGACCAATAATATTAAAACCCAACAGGTAAACCCTCGTGTCAAGGTCTTTATCTAGTCTCAAAAGAGAAACCTTCCTCATTGAGAACTGCACTCAAAAAAGTCTTTAAAAAAGGCAGCCGTTGCCCTCACTATGTCACATAACACCCCCTAAAACCTCAGTTCACCCCACATCAGGCAAGTTAAGCTTATATCCAACACCTGACTTATTGTGTTAAAATACATTAGACGTTAAATGTGCACCCATCACTAAAGCTGTTCAGCTTTCCATGCCCACAGGACAATCCTTCCTGTGAATAATTCCCTAACATAGTGGTTAGTGTACAGAATTTTCCACATGCCAGTCACATCGTTTGGCTACACCAAGGAGGAAATACATCGAAATCCCCACTCTCGTGTAGCTTAGTCTAATGGAGGATGACAGAACATGTATTCCGACCCTCTCACTTTGAAAGAAGGGCTATGAGGCTACGAAACGCTTAGTAAAAGAAGATTACCTGGTATGAGGCAGGAGGGGGTCAGAGAGAACGTCACTGAGAAAATTCTGCCAGAGCTGGGATCTGAAGGATGAGTAGGAGTTAGTTACACGGGGGTAGGGGGTAAAGGGAATCTGGTAAATAGAGCACCACAGACAGAGGGGATCGCATGGCCAGAGCACCATGGTAGAATGAGGCAATCCCAATAACTACTCAACTGAATAAAAATATCAGTCAGACAAATAGGATAGAGGCCACATGCCCTTCTCAGCATGCATTTGGTTGAATATTTTCATTTAAAAACATTTGTTTTAGCATTATATCAAAAATGATGTGCATGTAACCCAATGCTGGCTGAGAAGTTTGTTCAGAGAAACACACCAGTGGGAAAACAGTATTTCAGAATGTTTGATATTTATATCTCAGCTCCAGTGACTGAATTACAACTCAGTAGTGAAGGGAAAAAAATTCTTTCGACTGAGAGAAAGCAGTTTTTTCCACCAAGGTAATAAGTAACACACTTTTGAAGAATGATTATCTAACTTCCTTTCACAGAGAAGTGTTTCTGGAGAATCTGGAGAAACGGTGGTAAGTTTACTTTGATTTTGTTAAAAATTGAAACCTGAATGATTTTTCTGTTACCTATTATCTAGAAATCCGTCTTGCTGCTTTCTTTGTCTCCCTCTCTAAGAGCATTTATCAGATTTTCGAAATACCCCCTTGCCCAATTCTGTTTGGAAGTGTGTCTAAAACTCAGCATGAAAGAGCACTGTGTACATGTAGCCAGAAGTGATGTCACGGAGAGCTGAAAATGTCCTCTCTCTTTATTTTCTCAGCGTTTGGCAACAACATAGATTTCATCCAAGTATATGTATTTATTCCAACTTGACAGTTTTCATTTAAAATATGACACCTTATAGCTTAAGAGGGTAAAAAAGAATGAGTGTGGGAAACGAACTCTTAAACATGAAACAGCCAGATTCCTTGATCTGTTCAAAGTCGTCCTTCCCGTGGCAAGAAAACGTCAAAAGGAAGTGGTTTGCATTGGCTTCCTGCTCTGAACTGATAGAATCTGTGAGAAGCACAGGTTTGAGGGGTAGGCAGGACAAATAACTTATCTTAGCTGGAGGCGAGCTGCATGTTATCGAGCTATAAGGTCTCATCTTGGATGACAAAGTTTGCGGGATGATACTCACTACTGAAATAAGTAAATCCTTTTGGAGAAAAAAGCAAAATCGAACAGGTCCCCTAATTACCACAGCCCTGAAGCAGCTGGCAATTCTCAGGCACCTCCTAAAAGATGTGTGTTAGCAGCATCTTGCCTTTGAATATACTGCAGTGATTTTTACACCAGAGCTGCCTTAAATCAGTAGAGAAGGACCTGGCAAAGAGCGTTGGACTAATAATTGCATCAGAATAACATTTTCTTGTCATGATATTCCATTTGTTGTTCACGTCCATCAGTGTTTGCATATTTTCATTGGGGGAAGGAGAAGAGGACCGGGAGAAGATGAAATTGTAACAGATAAGGTTGAAGACAGTAGATAGCAATATGGGGACCACACTTGTCTTCCAGCCCACCATACCCCTGTTGTGCCCCACTCTGGAGATACAGCAAGGGTCCCCCGCCAACCCTGCAATCCTGTATCCTTCCCTTGCTATGGCCACACATTTGAAGTTATTTCCTGGACTTTCTCAATCCAATCTTGCTTCCCACAACTATTTTCTACTTGGATTCTAATTTTAAAGATCATTATTGATAGAATCGTAGAGCGGAAAGGCATCTCCAAACAAAGGCAGACTTCTGCTAGGGGGTATTTCAAGTTAGGAGAATGAGTAATCATACCGGAGCAATATGCTTAATGGTGGCTTAGAATTGTTCCTAATTAAACGGACTGCTCTTAACATCAAACAGGCAGTGAAGTTCTGTGTAATTTTTCTCTGAAAAATTACAGTTACCCTTTCTTGCCAATTACAGGAAGATGTCGATCCAGTAACTCTTTACAGCTACAAAGTGCAGTCCACTATTACTTCTCGTATGGCCACCACCATGATCCAGACCAAAGTAGTGAACAACTCCCCGCAGCCCCAGAATGTCGTGTTCGATGTTCAGATTCCCAAAGGAGCCTTCATCTCCAACTTCTCCATGTGAGTAACTCCTTCCTGCACAGAACAGAACTTGGATACGCTCCACCCTCGTAGTCAGTCAGAGTGGATCTTCACGGTTAACTGTTCCGGGGTTCTCACTCTCAGAGCTGTGGACCCACTGGATGTCAAGGGTCATCGTGAAATGGATCCCAATAATTCGTTTCTGATCAAAGAAATCGGAATTTGTGAAGGATTGGCTTTCATGTCTAATTACCTTAACGCAAACTTAAAGCATCTCTACGGTGACCACCTCCCAAGTACTTACATTGTAACGTGTTTCCTTTGGGGGAGAGAAATATATGGAGTTGCCCTGGCTTCCAAGAAACCTTGGGTGTAGAGCAGTTCAGGATCATCTATCCAGTGATTGAATTCCTCTGTGTATTCCACTGACATGTGGGTTATCCAGTCTTAACTTAAATATCTCCTTAATGACAAACTCACTACCTCCCCGGGTAATCCACGCAGTGGTTGATGGGTTTGTTAGCATTATTTCTTATACTTCATTGAAATCTGTTTCATTTTCTACCCAGTGACTCTACTTCTACTCACAAATTTCTTTTTCATTCTCTACAAAACACATACTGAAGTGTTCAAGGATGAAATTATATCCTGTCCGAGACTGGCTTCAAAATAATCGAGGTGGAGAGAGTGGGGGTACAGATTACTGAGATTGGCTGAATATTGATAACGGTGTAGCTCAGTGACAGTTTCATCGAGGTTTCTTATATAATTTTCTCTATTTTGTGTATGTTGGAAGATTTCCACAATAAATGAAAAATTGTAAACCACTCCAATGCCTTTCAAAGAGTGAAGGCTGTTACCTTAGTTACCTTGTCCCACCTGGCAGTTTTGTTTATCAAGACTAAACGTTCCCTGTTCCTCCAAATGACTAGATGGCACTTTATCCTCTGACCCTTCGGGTGGCCGTCACCAGAGTGTGCTCCACTTAGTCAGTGACCTTCTCAAGTTGCCTAGAACAGAGCAAATGCTCTGCATACAGTCTGGTTATTGTTAAAGATCTTTTATTGAGTTATCTCTCATCTGCTATTGTCTTTCATACACCAATGATAACAGTGAACAAATAAAATAAAGTGTTCAAATACCACGCATGTTGGCTTCTACAAACTGCAGAGCCAGTTAACTCTTTTCTAAACAAGAAAAGTAGGTGGGGAAAAGGCATCATGTGACTTTGAATTGGTATTCTTTGAATCGGCTTAGAAATGTACTTAAAAATTTTTTTCAGTAGCCTTTTCTAAAAAGCAACTATAGAAAGGAAAGCTTTTACATAGTGATAGTTTGGAACACCATGTCTGAAAAATTATATTTAAAACTATGTTAATACATTTTTATTTTTAAATCGCATAACCAGAATTTATTCTAGGAATATCTTTTTTCTGTTTTTCTTTATTCTTTCCTTCCCTCCCCATCTCATTCCACAGATTTGAGGGGATGAAAGACAGAATTGTGAATATACATTTATTTTGGTCTCTCTCTACATTGGGTGGGAGCTGACTTTATAAGACCAGAGAAGATAGCTGCTTATATTATCAGAGTTTAATATGAGTTGTGCAGACCTCCATATCCAAAATATTTCTTCTGCCTTTTTATAAAGGTTCCAAATATTCTACCATTAGACCTGATTTTCTTTTGTCTTAAAGACTTTTTGGTCTTTGAAACTTAGCATGATTTTATGGAAACAGTGCTGACCTTGACACCTAGGGTCCAGTTAGTTCTAGCTCGGTCTCTGACCAACTGTGTGACCTTGAGCACGTCACTTGCCTCCTTGGCTCCAGTTTCTCTCATCTAAAGAGGCGAACCTAGAAGTGTGCTTCAGCAAGCATGCTATTGACATTTGGGGCAGGAAAATGTTAGTGAAACTGTCCCTCACATTGCAGAATGTCTAGCATTCTTGGTGCCCTCTGTCATCAGAATAACCCAAAACCTTTCCACGCATTCCTAAGTTCCTTCTGGGAGAGAGACACTGCCTATTTGAGTGCCATAAATTCCCTTTCATTTCCAAAATTCTGTGATTGCACTGTTCTGACCGGATTAGACGACAGCCAGTAAAAAGTCAAGTGGGTAGAGCTGGAGATGCAGCGAGAAGTCCCCAAGAAAGGTGTCAGAGAGATAAACAAAAACTTTGCAAAGAGTTCATTCACCAGCACCTTCCTCATGTTTCTTTCCTCTCTGCCACCTTTGCAGGAGAGCAAAACGCCCCTGGCTATGCCAGACCCACCCATAACTCCTAGATGACTGACCTTAGAAAACAAATGTAAGCTGGATCACTCATGACTTACCACTCACCTCTCCTAGGCACATCTGTGATTCAAAAGCGATACCCAAAGAGAACAATGCTTAATCTGAAGGGTAAAACTCGAAAATGAAGAAAAACTTTAAACGCAAGCAACAGTAGTAAGGGAAAGCTTCTAGGCTGGGAACCTACCTGACCCTTGTAAATCACACTGTCAGATAAAGGTGCTCCTATCTACAAAATACCCAGATGTCTCTCTTTTTGTTTCTAACAGGTGCATAAGGAAAGAAATCAATTCATTAAATCCACTGGGTTGGCATGCTAGCTTGTTTTTTATTTGTTTTGCTAAATCTACTATTCAGACCCACTGGTGTCTTTCCATCATTTTCTAGGTCTGTAGACGGCACGACGTTCACCAGTTCCATTAAGGAGAAAACTGTCGGCCGAGCACTGTACTCACAGGCCAAAGCAAAAGGCAAAACCGCTGGATTGGTGAGGTGAGGCCCAGGCGTGTCTTTATTCCAACTGCTGCCTCTGCTCAGTCCCTTCCCTCAAAGACACAGAAAGTCACACAACCTTTAAGAAGGGTTAGGTGTCCCCATTTCTACTTCCCTTAGGCCGCTCTGCAACAAGTAAGTTATCCTTGCATAGCTTGCCTTGCAGCCAGATGGATGTTCTCTAGCTAAATATTGACTTGGTAAGAGTGCGGTAGAGGAACTACAGAAATATTGGTGCTCTGGTGACAACACTTACCTTAGACAGTTGACGCTTGAGCTACACGGGTTTGAACTGTGAAAGTCCGCTTACACTTCCATCTGGGGATTCAGCCAGCCTCGGAAGAAGCAGTATTTTTGCATTCCCAACCGCAGATTCCCAACAGGGGATCGAAAACACCATTTTTGATGCACAGCTGGTTAAATCTGTGGATACCAAACTGTGGATAGGAAGTGCTGACTATAGAATCAAAAATTACAGCGGATTTTGGATTTTGGACTGCATGGGGTCGGTGCCCTTAACTCCCGCATCGTTCAAGGGTCGACTGTATACAGAGATAAAAGTTTGGAATTTGTTTTAATGACGTGTTCTGCCTTACTTTTATGGGGTAAGCCTTTTTCAGCACCACTTACTTAGCTTAGATTCTGTTTATGTTTTTCTCCTTATAATCTTAAATAAGACACCGGGAATGCCAAACCACCCTCTAAAAGGCAGCCTCTCAAGCAAGAAACTTCAAAGAAATTTTCAACCACCCCTCCTCACACTGCATGTCTAATTTTCTGCCATATCCTGCCACCCTTTGTTTCTTCATCTCCTCCTCCTCGTTTATGTAATATATTGGTAACTATAATAGATATAACGGGGTAAGTGCCAACGTAGAGAGGGTACAAAACCCTATGGGAGTTCAAGTATACAATTCTGTCTGTGAATCCAGAAAATCGTCGCAGGGGATGTGATGTTGGAGCTGAGCCCAAGTAGATTAAAATAATTCATTGAGGTGGAGAAAGAAGAGAAGAAATTCCAAGTAGAGGGAACACCTGCAGGGTGGATCCAGGTTAATTGGTTCTTTTATCTTTACATAACATTTTGCCCTCTTCACCCATCACCTTGACCACATCATCCATTCACCTATTCCACAAATATTTATTTGTAAGGGAAACTCTTGTCGGTCCTGAGGCTACAACAGAGACGGTCGAGCTCTCCTTCTAGCCCCCTCCCCAGATAATAAGGCCTCTCCCCATGTGCTCTGCTTCTAAGGAGTGCTCTGGGCCACGCTTGTCTTTTTCTTCAGCTACCTGATATCTCCGGCTCACTTCCCCCTGGTACTTCCCCGACCCCCAATGGGCTCATTATCACAGTTCCACCTTGCTTATTTAGTCATTTAATTTTTAAAAGTCATTCATTGTTTATCCTAATGCTCAAATCACCCTCATTTGATCATTTCTCTTTAAAACCATAGACACCTCAAGATCAATGCTGACATTGGATTTGATATGTACATGACTAATTAAGGCCTTGTGCTGGGAATACATATTCAATTTGATGAAATAATTTCTGAAGATTTTCAGCAATAGAAAGAATTCCTAGAATGTGTCTCCAATGCAGCAGAGGAAATGTGTGCTGTATTTGGAGTACTCTAAACTTGGGTTTGAGTCCCAGCCCTGCAATCCACTAGCCCCATGTTCTTCACAGGTTACTAATTTTCTATTAGCCTCACTGGTTATCATCTGATAAACGAGGGTACTGATATCTCTCTTGAAGAGCTGCTTTATTAAAGATGACATGTGTCAAGTTCCTGGCACATAATGTGGAGCAATAACCAGTAGCTTTGCGCAAATGACATTCAAGTCTGTAAGAAGCTCTGGAAGAAAAAGATCAAGTAGGAGAGGAGACAGAAAGCGTTGGTTTTAAGTTTGGAATGAAGTTTCTCTGGAAGTTTCAGGGATCTCTGTTGTACCTACTGTTCACTTTCATGAACAGTTGAGCAGGTGTGATTGGCCAGGAAAGTCTGGATGCCCTCTGCCTAGATTCTGGGGCGTGTGCTTGATCACACGTGTGATGACTTACATCGGGGGCTCACATCTTTAGGAGCCGGGCTCTTGATATGGAGAACTTCAAAACTGAAGTGAACGTCCTCCCTGGAGCAAAGGTGCAGTTTGAACTTCACTACCAGGAAGTGAAGTGGAGGAAGCTGGGATCCTATGAACATAGGCTTCACCTGCAGCCGGGACGCCTGGCCAAACATTTGGAGGTAAGCATGGGTTTGCAGGGTGTGCGGTGATGCCGTCCTCTTACGGCTCTGTCAGTCACTACTCTTTGTGGTGTTTGATGCCACTCACTGTGCAAAACAGTGTGCTGTGCTGTAAAGGTTCTGGGTTTGGAGTCCACCAGGCCACTGCCTTACAGATTCCAGTTGCCGCTCAGCTGCTTATTTGCTGTGTCAGTTCTCTAGTGCTGCTGTAACAAATGACCACAAAGTGGGTGGCTTCAAACAACACAAATATATTCTCTTACAGTTCTGGAGAACAGAAGCCTGAAATCAAGCTGTTGGCAGGGGAAGCTGGAAGAGAGAATCTATTCTTTGTTTCTTGTGTTATCTAGCAGCTGCTGGCATTCTTTGACGTGTGGCCTTATGGCCACATCACTCCAATCTCCGTCTCTGTGGTCACATCGCCTCCTCTGGGTGTCCCAAATCTCCCTCTGCCTTATGTCTTATAAGAACATTTGTCACTGGATTTAGGCCCACTGGGTAGTCCAGGATGATCTCATCTCGAGATTCTTAACTGCGTCTGTGAAGACCCTTTTCCAAATAGGTGACACTCACAGGTCCCAGGGACTTAATGTAGACATACCATTTTTGGGGGGGGGTGAGGGGGTCACTATTCAACCCGCTACACCAGCCTTCTGACGTGGGACAAGTTATCCTGAGTGTCCATGTTTTCAGCTACGAAAAGGGTACTATCACATATTTTGTCATGGGGCTGAAGAGTACTGTGGCAGTGTCAACTGAAAAGATGAAGCTGATGAAAGTCAAGAAGTAGGGAGCAAAGTATTAAGAGCTTGGGCCCCAGGTATGAAGGGTGGCTCAGCCACTTAGGAGCTGCGTCACTCTGAATCAGTTTCTATTCATCAGTAAAATGAAAAATAACAAGTGAGAACAATAACAAATAATAATTATGTCAGTGAGAGTTAAACAAATTCATACATGTGAAGTGCTCAGCACAGCACTTAAAGTAGAAAGAGAGAAGTGAAGATATGACTATGGTTTTGCCAAGGATTGCCAAAAGGATTGCGAAAAGGGAGTTGCTCCTATTAGCTCTGCTCAAAACAAGAAGACAGGAAAGTAATAAAAAGGACAGGGTGTGAGGAGAATGGTCTGTTATTGACAGATCTACAGAGTAAATTACAGAATGGCTTTCTTCCTAACAACATGCGTGCTCTTAGGATGCGATTAGATGGGATGGAGTGGGATGGGATGGGATAGTTGGAATGGAATGGAATAAAGAATGGAATGGAATGGAATGGAATGGAATGGAATGGAATGGAATGGAATGGAATGGAATGGAATGGAATGGAATAGAATAGAATAGAATAGAATAGAATAGAATAGAATAGAATAGAATAGAATAGAATAGAATAGAAATTTAGAATGAGACAGGGAATTAAATCTTAGAGAAAGGAAGCAATTTAAGGTAAGCACTGAGTTGCCCAAAGGGTCTTCAGCCTCCATGATAAGACGGATCACATCCCACAGAATTTAAAGAATGTGCAGAAATCTTATTTCCGTAAGGGTCATCATGGAGCCATGCTGGGTCTTTGGAAAAACTTGAAGATGAGAAAAGCAGCAGAGAACTTAGTAATTGTACCTCTTGCTCAAAAAGACTTGAAAGATGTTTTGATGCTTTGAGTATTTTCTTTCCCATCTCTAGGTAGATGTGTGGATTATTGAGCCTCAGGGATTGAAATTTCTTCATGTTCCTGACACATCGGATGGTCACTTTGATGGTGTTCCAGTCATTTCTAAAGGACACCAGAAGGTACCATGGGCACCGCATGTTGCCAAGAGTCTAAGTGACCGTTAGACATGGGTTCCACTTACCTCCTGTGTTCTGGGGAATTAGAAAGCAGTCAGGTATTGAGCTGAAAGAACTATATGAAGAAGCAGTGACCCCTGAGCAAAGTGTCGGGTCTTCCACAGACATACAAAACAAAACTCCCAATTGTTTCATTTTGATCAGTGATTATCCCTTTTGGAGTCCCATTTCACCGAAGTCATCTGCTTGACCAGTAACTAAAAGACAGGTTTTATATATGGTAGATTTTCTTTAATCACAGCAAGAGATATTCAGCTTAATTCTCTCTGCCTTCGTGGCCAATAATACCCAAGTATGGAGGAGTCAAATTCCTCTAAAAACTTTTCACAAACTTTCTAGAGCTGGGTAACCATTTCTTCCATGGGGGAAGGGAGGAATTCTTTGAGTCTCTTAGAAGGGTCTGAAACTTGGCCAACAGCCTCGCAGACTGGCAGATGTTCCCCTCACATGCCTTGCCACTGTCCTATTCATCAGTAACAGGACAACTGATGCAGAACAGCCATGGGTCATTGGGTCATACCTCTTTACCTGTGGGCGTGAGGAGGTGCAGCTGTCAGTCAGCCCCTCACCTGCAGAGGGCTGGGGCCAGAGCCCGGGCTCTGACATCACCGTTCTTTCCAGGCACATGTCTCCTTCAAGCCCACGGTAGCACAGCAAAGAAAATGCTCCAACTGCTCTGAGACTGCGGTGGACGGAGAGCTGGTGGTGGTGTACGACGTACACAGAGAAGAGAAAGCCGGAGAACTTGAGGTGGGTGCACACAGGCCCTAGGAGAACCACCCCGCTGAGGTCACTGTTTCTTGTTGAACAAACTCCCTGGCCTCTGAGTAACTGCAGCTGCCAAGGCAAAGTGTCAAGGCTGCAGAAAAGGGGCTGAAATCTTATTTCCCTAAGTGTCGCTAAGCATTTCACGTCAGGAAAACTGGATAAAGCGTCATTGGATCTCATGTCCTTGTTCCAGAAAGGTACTTCTGGGCCTCATAGAAACAATAGAAAATCACAAAATGGGAGTTTTGGATGACGTTCCCAGGCCCTTTGCAACTAGACTGTCACAGAAAGCAGAGAATTTATGGGGCTGGGAGGATGAACAACAAAAGCCTAGAGAAAGATCTGGGCCAATGTTGAATTCCAGGGTCGATGTTCATTGGGAGAGTTCCCGAAGAGTTTCCTTCCCCCTTTGTCATGTCTTCGGTGTGTGTATTTCCCCCGGTGCTAACGTAAGCATCCTTGGAGGGTACCAAAAAGCCTGTCCTCCCAGGGAGGCAGGGAGGTGTCCACAGCCACACACCCTAGAGCTGGATGGATCCTATAATGTCCTGGCAGAGCAACCAGAGGACATGGGAGGAGAATGAGGGGAGCCAGTCATTACAGCTTCCAGTGGAATCCAGCTGGAGTGGCCTCCCCTTCTCTTCAGGAACAATCCACACTCCCGAGAACACCCATAAAGGCCCATCATGATCCTCCCCGATTCCTGGATTCTTGAATTCTGTGGTCCCACTCACAGAGCCCCAAGCGTGCCATATTCTCTCATGGCCAGGGCTGCACTGTCTGGAACTCTCCACCCCAACCATACCCCGCCCCAACCTGGCCCAAACCCCGCCCTGGCAGGCTAACTTCAAACTCACACTCAAGTCTCATGTAGATGTCATTTCCTTGAGAAAGACTCCCCCGTCAGAATGAGCTGCTCCTCCACAGGGTGTTCTGAGAGCTTTATTTTCCTGATTGCAGCACTGAACACTGGAGCTGCAAACTGTCTCTTGTCTGGTTCCCCTTTGGCCCATGATGGCGAGCAGGGTGCCTGGAACAGAGGCTGTCAGTGGAGACTGGGTGGAGTGGAGGGGAGAGGAACAGAGTGAAATACCCTGGGGGCCGCTAACCTGCGAGAAGGTTGGGACCTTCACAGGAAAGGAAGAAGGGAGCAGGAAGGAGGGCGAGAAGATGGACACCAAGCTGCCACCGTGGTTCTCCTTTTGAGGATCCTCACGCCTCCTGATCACCATGATGCCTGCCCTCTCAGTGGATTGACAACGGTTTGGCCCACACATGTATTCTGTCTTTCAGGTGTTTAACGGATATTTTGTCCACTTTTTTGCTCCTGAGAACATGGACCCAATTCCCAAAAACATCCTGTTTGTCATTGATGTCAGTGGATCCATGTGGGGAGTAAAAATGAAACAAGTAAGTAGCCCTGTCGGCAGTGATACGTGGCAGCCCTGCCTCCTGGGATCCCTCTCAACAATACAGTCATTTCATTTCTCCTGCCCCCAACCCCAGCACTTAGACCGTTTGGGCTGCTGTAACAAAGCAACACCGACTGGGAGGCTTATGTGGGAACAACGGAAATTTATCTCAAAAGGCACCTTTCTGAAAAATTTATCTCAGTATAGCCTCTTCTCACTCTGATCACTATGCTGTTTGATGAAGCAGAACAGTGGTCCTTCTGCATAACGTTTTACTTGAATATCTTGCCCTTGTTCACCAGTAACTCTGACATTGTTATATGCAAACCTTTTCTAATTATACTGTAATTCGGTGAGGGTGTCCACCCTGTCTTATGTCTTCCACGTTGGAGTTCAACATAGGCTTATTCAGTCGTAAATGGATGCAGTTCTAAAAAGCAAACAAGGAAATTTCATATTTTAATTCATCGATCCATCCATCCATCCAAACAATTTGAACAAGCAACTATCCATTTAGTCATTCATTCACTCATTCGTTCTTTCCTTCATTTGTTCAGCAACCATTTCTGACCTCGCAAGTGTTCACTACTCTTCTAGGATCAAAAAGAAGGAAAAGATAGGGCCCCTACACACTGTGCTCATATGCCAACACCAGGTTTCTCAGCAGTGGCACTGCGGACATTTTGGATTGGATCATTTTTTGTTGTAGGGGCTGCTCTGTACGTTGTGGGATGTTTCAGTGTCCAGGGCTCTACCCACTAGTTGCCAGTAGCACCACCCCCTCAATCGTGACAAACAAAAATGTCTTCAGACATTGCCAAATGGCACCTGGGATATGTGGGTGGAGGGACTGCCCTCAGTTGAGAACCACTGCTCTAATACAGCAGCTCATTCACTCCTTCACTCCTTCCTTCTTTCCTTCCTTCCTTCCTTTAATGAATATTTATTAAGCACCCACTATGTATCAGGCACTTAGTTCACCAATAACAAAATCAACCAAAAACATTTTTAAAACAGTCATCCCTGCCCCCATGGAGCTTATGGAGCTTACATTCTACAGGAAGGGGGACAGAGAATAGACAATAAATATAATAAGTAAACTTAGAAGTATTGTCAATGGTGGTGTTATGAAAAAAGCTTTTTAAAAAAAGAAAAGAGTAGTGTATTAAGAATCAGAAGCTAAACAATAATGAATGCCAACTATAATTTTATATATATAATGTGATGGCTCAGTGCGAGGTCGGAGGGATAGTGGTTGGGGGGAGGGGGGTCCACAGTGTAAGGGATATAAATGATGAATGTCTAAGTATTACCTTGTCTTGTACACCTGAAACTAATAAAATAAAATAAAAAAAAGAATCAGGAGTGCCATTTGCAGGAAGGTGTTGGTGGTTTGAAGAGAAAGACGAGAAGTAGTAGTTTAAGAGAGTGGGTGAGTAGATAGACTTGAGAAACGCGTTTGCTTTTCAGGCTCCACAAAAGGGGCACCTGAAGTCTGTGATCCTTGATGTAAAGTAGGATGAGTCAAAGTATTTGTGCATAACAAAGTAAGTCACCCAAAGTTTACGTCTCAAAATGCAGACAGTCTGTGTTCAGAGTAAGGGAGAGGTAGGTCTGTGTTTACTGAGGTGGAGTTAAGAGGTTTTCTTCAAGATCTATAGCTTGAGTCAGTACTTGAAAGATGACAAGGATGAAATATTGGTCTTCCTCTTTTCTTCTCGGGCTTAAAGCATACGTGATGAGACCCTTCTCCTTTCTCTTTTGGGACAGACGGTGGAAGCAATGAAGACCATATTGGATGACTTGAGAACTGATGACCAATTCTCAGTGGTTGATTTCAACCACAACGTGCGCACCTGGAGAAATGATTTAGTCTCAGCAAGTAAAACACAGGTCACAGATGCCAAGAAGTATATTGAGAAAATCCAGCCCAGTGGGGGTGAGTGGGTGTCACCTACTCCCAGCGAGGGTTCGAATCTTGATTCACTGAAGAAATGTTATTCCCGACCACAGTGCACTTTGCCCGGTCTGCGATGGTCTGCCTTAAATAATACATTTGTTATTAAATGACGAATACTAAGCTCGTGGCGAGAGTACAACACATAACCAACCCATCCCACACAAGTTTTTAATTATTCCAACCCTCCTCAGAAAAGGATATCCATAAGTGACAGTCATCTTCTCATTACTTGCATAGCATAAAATGGTAAGTGTCTGCAGAACCGTGTCCAAGTCGATCAGCAAGGCTGGTTTAAATACTTTCTATTTGGTGTTTCCCCAAATCATGGACTGGTGCTTTGAAAGGGCTAAGGGAATCGTTTACTCCAAAGTGAGTATTTTACTCCAGCCTGGGCAAAATTGCTGTCCCTTGGGAAAAGCAATCAAATGACTTGGGTACCTGGTAAATTATGCACAAGTGATCACCAGACAGATGAACTTGAGCCCAAAATACGATTGTTTCTGTGCAAAGAAAGATCATACAACTGAGCAGCACATTGTATTTCCATTTCAGGTACAAATATCAACGAAGCACTACTGAGGGCCATCTTTATTTTGAATGAAGCCAATAACTTGGGACTGTTAGACCCCAACTCGGTCTCTCTGATCATTTTGGTCTCTGATGGCGATCCAACAGTAGGCAAGTACCACTTCAATTTTCCAGTGTCAAATATTTTTACTATCATTTCGTAGGAACCTGACTTGCTTACAGTGGGAAATCTAATGGCATTTGACGGAGTTTCTAAACCATATTAAACCCATGCTTCCTGACAAAAGGCTTCTTTTGACCCTGAAACACTCAACCCGCTTAAACCAGTGCCCAGACATTTTTCAGTGATGCCCTTTAATGCCTCGGTGTCACTTCTACAATGGGGGGCAACTTTCATTTTAATTGTAATCGTATGCTGTGAGGATCGCTGGTGCATACTAGTGAAATACATCCATTTCCTCAACTCAAGGTATGTAAGCTGGTGAACCGGGGGGTGTGTGTGATGAGGGTTGACCCCAGGTCTGCAGTGGTACCTCTGGAGTCACAATAACGTATTCCTCATTGCCTCCACATCCCTGCTTCCTCACTGCCGCTGGACAAATCATGTCTCTCTGATACATCCTCCTGTGAAGCGTTTTTCTTATCCACAAGATGGCTCAGCAACTCCCTGCTTCTATCATGTACTGTTATTTTTATTTACTTCATTTATCTTTACACTGACAAACATAAGTACGAGCAAATGCTTGATTGTGCTGCAGTCTCTCGTGTGGACAACGATGGTGTCTGACCTGTGCCTGACACAGCTCAGTGGGAGGAAAACGGTGATGCTGTCATGGCAACCTGAGTTTGAGAAAGACGAAGAACAACCGTTTTATGAACGCTGAGACTAGAATGGCCGTTGTGATGTCCTTGTTGCAGATTCAGTGTCTTTCTTTTCCCCCTTGGATCAGATCACTTTAAAAATTCAATTTTTGAATAAAATCACAAGGAAGAAAAGGAAATAGAGCAAAAATGTCCCTGGAGGCAGTTGCTGGAGACTTGTGTATCTTTCCAAAGATACTCTATGCAAATCTGCATACTATATGTACATATGTACACATATATGTGAATACACACACATGTGTGCATAGTATATACACATACATCCTACATACACCAATATTTTAATTGTTTTTCCCCTTTAAAAATGCCTTTGAGATCATTCAATATAAATACACAGAGAGTTGCTTTGTTCTTTTGAATAATTGTACAGTATTTCACAGTTGGAATGTACCATAATTTAACCAATCTTTCTTATTGGGATACATTTAAGTTGTTTCCACTATGTGACTTTTTCCACTAATGTTGCTATATGTCATTGCCCATACTTCATTCAACATGTATGAGTGCATCCATGAGAAAAATTCCTAGTAATTGAGTCTGAGTCAAACAGTAAATGCATTTTTAATTTGGACAAATTTCACTAAATGGCCCTCCATGGAGCTTCCAAAAACTGTATGACACTGCCTCCTCATTCCTTTCCTTTCTGTCATCATCACCTTTAGGTGAACTAAAGTTGTCCAAAATTCAGAAAAACGTGAAGCAGAACATACGCGACAACATCTCCTTGTTCAGTTTGGGGATAGGATTTGATGTTGATTATGATTTTTTGAAGAGACTATCCAATGACAACCGTGGAATTGCTCAAAGGATTTATGGAAACCAGGACACTTCTACCCAGCTCAAGGTAACATTTTTTTTTTTCCTGTTCTTCTTTTTCTTTACTCAAAATCATTCTAGGAATATTTGACACTTAAATGAAGATGGAGGAGTTTAAGTGAAAATTATCGTTACCTCAGCTATATCTGGTCACAAGAATTAAGAACGTGTGCGTTCCTTTCTCCCGCAGCTCACCCTACTTGTCCAGCTGCAGTAATACTGAGTGAGATGAGAGGCAGAAAGGCCATGGACACCCCTCACCCCCTGGACAAGTCTTCAGAGGCCCTCCAGCTCCATGAAGCAGTTGGCCCTCCTTACTGTCATGGCCACCATTTTCCCTTTAAAGTGCAATTTTATAATGCGACACAGAGAATCACACTAGCCTATAAGTGTCCTTAAATATAAAGTATGTGACCTACTTGTTTATTTTGACTAAATGAACAAGAAAAAGATGTAGGAGAAAAACAGACTTTACCTCCGCCCCCTCTCCTGCCCCCGCCCCCCCATCAGTACCAAGTACCATAAATCAAATGCAGGCCCATATTTAAACATGGAGACAGGTCAGGGATAAGGTTCTAATTTGGGGAATATCAACCTCGCTGATGTTTTTTATTACGAAAAGCTGTTCGTGCTGGTCATAACACGCAAGAAAAAAAATGCTGGGCTCTTAAGTCAAAGGGAATATTCTTAACAAGTCTTTATCGTCTCTATGTCTCAGTTCGTCTGATAATTGTGAGGATTTGCCTTGTGCCATAGCTTCTCCCAAAGATACTGTGAGAATAAATTAAGAGATAGAGATATCTGTTAAGCATTTGAATAGTCTCAGAGAAAAATCCTTTAGACATATAAAAATAATGATTTCTCTGTTTTGTTTGTTTTGTTTTGTTTTTTTATGAATTGTAGAAATTCTACAACCAGGTCTCTACTCCATTGCTTCAGAATGTTCAGTTCAACTATCCCCATACATCAGTAACGGATGTCACTCAAAACAGTTTCCACAACTATTTTGGAGGCTCAGAGATTGTGGTGGCAGGAAAATTTGACCCTGAAAAATCAGAGCAATTACAGAGCATTATCACCGCAACTTCGGTACTTTGGCTTGTCTGCTTATTCTAAAAATACTAACTGGTCCCCTGGATACAGTCGATCTTGTGTATTAACAGACTAACACTGCGTTCCAAGAATCCTTCCTATATATAAAATAAAAGCAATATCAAAAGGAAGACATGAGAATATCTTTACCATCTTACCAATTACTGTATAATTCCTTACCTTTTCATCCCAAATTCCAGAAGTATGCACCTACTTCTTCTTTGGTCTTCTTTCACATTCCCCTTAAAGTTGCATAGTACCCTGACTCACTCCCAGTAGGTATAAAAATGTGAATTTCTTAACTATAATTTATAATGAACTCTGCTGTCTTTAAACTGAACCCTGCATCGTCCAGGCCAACACGGAGCTGGTCTTGGAGACCCTGGCCCAAATGGATGACTTGGAGGATTTTCTCTCAAAAGACAAACATGCAGATCCTGATTTCACCAGGAAATTGTGGGCCTACCTGACAATCAACCAACTTCTAGCTGAGCGGTAAGAATAGCATGCACCACAGGGATTTGCAAAAGTATGCGGTTTGCCTTGAATATTCGAAGTAATACACAAAAAGAGTTTGAAACCAAGAAAGGCAGCCAATTATTACATGGTTTGGATTATTAATTTCCACTGGTTCTAAGCACGTTTGCTAAAGCTGGGTTCACGTTTTAAATTTTGTATTGAGGTGTAACACACATACAGTAAAGTGTGTGAAGTGCATTGATTTTAAGTGCACTATGTAATGAATTTTTATATATATCTCCCATGGAATCCCCACCCAGATCCAAATATAGAAGACTTCTTGCATATAATGATATAATACAATCTGTATTCTTTTGTTTCTGGCTCCTTTCACTCACTATGTCATCTGTGAGATTCGTCCACGTTGCTGTGCAGAGCAGGAGTTTGGATTTACTCTTGGAAACGGGTTACTGTCCAAACAGAAACGTACAGGGATGCGATTTTGTTATCACATAAGGAAGGGCTCCCTCACAGAGATCTGTTGCATCTATGGCTTCTCAGCCGACCTGTGTTTAAACTCTCCAGTATAAAAACTGTACTTCTAGAGTAATGGATGGATGGCTCTTAAACCACCGGCGTCAGTTACGTATATGTAATGATTAAGAAAATTACCATTTCTGAGCCCACTCTACGTGTCTGTCAGATTCTCAGGAACATGCAGAAGGGTCATCTGAACTAGGTTGGGGGAAATGACGTGCAGTTGTATAACTGCTCACAGAGAAAATCCATGGTGTTAATAAGATTACAAAGCACACAGCGGCTATAAGCTGTGGCTTTGAAATGAGTGAGAAGTATTTCTGCCCCTTTACGGGAGCGCACTGGGCGCATTTAAAAGGAGATAGCAAATTGCTGCGGAAGTTAAATACTGATTTTTAGAAAACAATCCCCTATAAAACAGATCAGTGGTTGCCAGGGGTTGGGAGAGGGGTAAATAGGTGGGCATGAAAGATGTTTAGGGCCGTGAAACTACTGTATATGATACCGTAATGGTGGATACTTGTCATTATGCATTTGTCCAAACCCATAGAATGTACAGCACCAAGAGTGACCCCTAATGCCAACTGTGGACTTGGCGTGATAATGCCATGTTCATACAGATTCATCGATTGTGACAAATGTCCCATATGGTGGGGGCTGGTGATAACGGGGCAGGAGATAAGGGGCAGGAAGTATATGGGAACTCTCTGTACTTTCCACTCAGTTTTGCTGTGAACCTAAAACTGCTCCAACAAAATTAAGTCCATGAAAAAATTCCCTAGGACTTCATGGCTTCATGAAACCTGTTAGTTCTGTTTTCCCTGGTGGAACATCGGAAGTGGTGGGGTTGTGGGACGTTCACTCAGCCTGAAATATAGCGATGCTCTGTAATGTCTCTAATTCCTGAATACAGGAGCCTGGCTCCTACAGCTGCTGCCAAAAGGAAAATTACAAAAACAATCCTGCAGATGTCTCTGGAACATCACATTGTGACCCCCCTCACTGCCATGGTGATTGAGAATGAAGCTGGAAACGAGCGCATGCTGGCCGACGCACCGCCCCAAGATCATTCTTGCTGCTCAGGTCAGTGTTTCAATCCAGTGGAGAAACATCACTCTCGTAGCCTGTGCCAAGGGCCTAGGACCCCCTGAGCCTCTCATGCACCCAGTCCGCCCCTGGCTCCCAAGCCTGTGTCCCTGTGCTCAGCGCTTCCTGTCAGTTTACTCTGTGGATGGTTTATTGCTGTGATCGTCAAACATTTTTGCTCACATATTTTCCAAAGGAATTTTCCAAAGGAATTTTCCAAACTTATGTACCCCTTCATACAGTTTTTAAATCGGCATTAGAAAGTTTCCATGTTGTTTAAGTACTTGCAACGAATTTAATTTCTGGCACAACGTAAAGGTTGAGCTTTCTAAATAAAACTGTGACGTCACTGTTTTAAGTGTGTCCATTGACACAAACCATCATCCATTAAAAAAAGTACATGAACAAATTCTATGTTAATTACTGGAAATTTTATATTGTTCTTTTTTTCTAGTGGACCTTATATTCCCATTCCACTTTCCGGGCAGAATCATATCCTAACATAACGTATTTTTATACTTGAAATCCTGTTATTAATCATCCTTCTCTGCTGCAAGAAAAACATGTTTACAAATTTAAATACTTTCAGTTGTTTGTGACCCTAAGATTATGAGTGTTCAAAGTTTTCTTCTGGGTTGAGTTTTATTAAAATTACTGTGAGTAGACAACTGATCAAAATAAATAAATGTGTTATAAATTTCTATATACATAAGAAGGGATATTTTCTTGGACATCATCTCTTAATGAGAAAAATGTGGCTGAGTGTATTTTTCATGAATCTATGGGTAAATGTTATTTCGGAATCGATTGAAAGAGGCAAGATTCAGCATCAACTCTACTTTTAAAAAATACTTTATTGACATAAGTCCTGATAAACCTTGTTGACAAAGATAAGTAGATAGGAATGTAAAGAACTTAGTTATAGGAATGCCACTCACCTGACCTTCAAAATTATATGATAAAACTCACACCGTTCTAAGTAATTCAAAAATTATTTTTACTAATCTATTAGATTACAGCTTGGACCCTACTCCAATTCTGCAGGGAACAAAGAATTGGGAACAAACAGATATGTTTCTCAGTCTTTGGAACCATTCTGTTTTTTTGGCACTACACCAGTTTTCGAAAGGATGCTTTGGTTCCCAGGAGGTTTTTGGTGAGAGGAAGCAGGGAGCGAGCATGCTTTCCACTTGTAAACTAGGAGAGGGGTTTGCTTAGGAAAGAGCAGATGTGAGAGCTGTGAACCTAGAAACTGCCCTAAAAACTATCCATGACCTCTACGTCCTGCGGAAAGTCCCAAGGCATGCCTGAGGGGCTGCTCCCAAGTTTAAAAGACCTTAGTTTGTCCACCTCCTTCCTTCCTCTTTCTCAGGGACTGTTCAAACACAGTCTTAAGAATGACGTGCGTATACGAGAGGGATCATTTGCTGAATTTTTAATTTTGTCAAAGCAAGATGTCACCTATACCGCAGTGGCCCAGGATTCAAGGAACTCTGACTTCTCGCCTTCCAGTTTCAACAGGCTGGGGCCTCACAGCTACATTGATCCAGGGAGACACTCACCCTAGATAAACGGGCATTTATAGGTGACTTTATATTGCCTAGATGAAATGCCTAGGTGAACTGGCATCTGTTTCTCAAAGACAATAAGACGGACTAGAGATCAGAAAGCAGAATAAATGTGTTGTAGCTGATACGGAACCTCTTTGGGAAAGTAAATTACTCAGGTTTTTGTTTGTTGGGTAAACAGGACTAGATCAGGAAGGTGATGACTAATTCAGGGGATGGATGGGACATTATCTACCACAGAACTAGCATGTCCAATGGGCCCTTCCCCAACTCTGTGGGGCAGTTCCTCCTGCTGCAGACCCCAGCCCATGTCCCAGACTCTGCAGAGTACCCTACAGCAGGCCTACAGCTTTTGACAGAGGGAGCCATAGGAGAGAGAAGTCAGGAATTGAAAAGGTTTTCTACACAGGTGCCCTGTATTACGGCAGCAAAGTTGCTCCAAGTTCACTCCCATCTTGGGTCAGCCCTTCACCAACACCAAGGACCCCAATGCCTGCTGTTGGAGCTCCCGCGGTTGAGATCACTCCTCCTCCCCATGTAATGAGAGGTAAGAAAACTTCCACATGGCTTTCACCTCCCAGATTCAATTGAGTCATAATCTGTGGAGGGAGCACTTCCATGTGTTAATAAAATTGCTGTGTCCAGGGAAAATAGGTGACTTTTACAGGCATAATTGCCTTCCGTTGAAAGACAATAACTCTGTGTATTAGTTAGCTTGGGCCATCATAACAGAATACCACAGAATACCACATAAATAAATACCACAAATTTATTTCTCATAGTTCTGGAAGCAGATGTCCAAGATCAAGGTGCTGGCATGGTAGATTTCTTTTTTCTTTTTGGCTTGTAGGTGGCCGACATCTTCCTGTGAATTTACATGACTTCTGGAGAGAGAGCCAGAGAAAGGGAGGGAGGGAAGCGGGGAGAGAGAGAGAGAGAGAGAGAGAGAGAGAGAGAGAGAGAGAGAGAGAGAGAGAGACAGAGACAGAGAGAGAGACAGAGAGAGAGACAGAGAGAGAGACAGAGAGAGAGAGCTGTCTGGTATCTCTTCTTATAAGGACACTAATCCCAACATGGGGAACCCACTCTTGTGACCTCATCTAACCCTTTATTACCTCCCAAAGGTAGCCTGCCTATAAAATGGGGATGATAATACCTCCTCTACAAGGTGGTTATAAGGTAAGGTCCTGGTTCCCAGTAGAAGCTCAATAAACACTGGCTAGTCTTACGTCATTCCAGACCATTAGGGATCTATGAAGTCAGTCACTGGAGCACTCAATCTATTTTCACCCTAATTAAAATCTAAAGCTGCACAGAGCAACTTAAACATGATGTTTCATTTCTGTTGCCTAGAATAATATCAACTCAATGTGGCAGCTCTGATTCATTGTTGCTTATCAGAAGGTTTGATTGGTGGGATCTGGGTTAATTAAAATGGCAAAACCAACTGTTATCTCTAATAAAAACAATTTCCTTCAAACAGAATGCTTCCAAATACCACATTTGTGTAGAGGAAGGAAGAGGATAGCATAATAAAATGATTTTTAATTTATTTTTTTTAAAGGAGTTGGGAACCTTTGTTCTGTGTTTTAATGATGCCCTCTAGTGCCCAGCTCCAATACAAAATCAACTAACCAAGTATTTATTAAATACACAGCATGGGCTTGGTGGTGTGACGGGTGCAAAGAAATACAAGTTTTTGTTCCTGCTCTGGATTAGTTTATCCTCGATTTCAAGGTTCAAAACACACTTGAAAATGAACGAGCGTGTCAGAGAACGGTTGGGAGAATGGACTTGTAGTCAGACAGCGTGGCTGTGAGTCACAGCTCTAGCACTTACTCAGTCTGTGATGTGACCTCGGGTAGGTCATCTGTCCTCTAAGGATACAGTGAGAATGAGCTGACTTCATGTTTGTAAGGAGCTTTGTGATAATATCTAGAGAACAGTAACCTCGCAAATGAAGGTCGAATCATGTCACCTTTATTCTCTAAAACCTTTAATATTTCCCCAACAGCTTGAAGGCCCGCTTTTTAGCATGGTGTTCCATTGTCTTCATCACCTACGTACAGTTTTAGTGTTATCTTTTTCTACATTGTTCAAGAACCCATCCATGAGTCACACTGAGGTCCTTTCTAAACAAACCATCCACTTTTCTACCTCTGTTCTTCATTCTGTCCACTCAGAATAAAATCCCTCTCTGTCTTCTGTGTCGTAGTCTTCCCCTTTCTCCTCCTATCTTTAAGACTTAAAAGTTCAAAACTCAACTCCTTCCTAAGGCCTTTCTCAACTTGCCCAGGTGAAGTCAAGTATCCTTGCATCTCTGTTCTCAGAGCATTGTGCTTAGGCCATTGTATCATTTACGTCATTCTAGCTTACATGAGTGGTTCTGTCCGCCTCTATGAAAGAAAACATAAAGTTCTAAGTGTTAAAGGAAAAAATTGTTTGTGACATTTGCGAAAGCATGGTAAGGAAGAATTTTATTCAAGGGCCGATGGGCTTCAGGACCACTGCAGTGGGGAGAGAGATTGGACTCAACTTCAAATAAAAACATGGGAAAGTGGGAGTTTATAGACAAGAAGTGGGGTTGGGGTCAGTGGATGAAAGATTTCTACAAGGATACCTCAATGGAAGGGGATTTGGGCTAAACCGCCCTAACAGGATTCTTGCTGCAGGCAGGCCAGCTGATCAGACACCACTTGGGGCATGGTGGGGGATGAGGGACCTGATCAGATATCGATTGTGATCCAATGCGGAGGGCGGGGTTTCTGGTTAAACTGACTTGGCAGGATTCTTGCTTAAATGAAACAACGCAGAGATGAACATGGAAGTCCAAAAGCTAAGGTGTACTTGAAAAGTTCAGGGGAGTCTGAGTAGAGTTTGATCCGGGAGAGAATCTCTGTCACTCCTTCATTAAAGTGTTACTTTCTGGAAGCCACAGACCAGGACTTATATAAAGCAGCACCAAATGTGGCTTAATTCAGTGTTTTGTACATAGTTTTTTTCTCACTAAATATTTGTTGAATGGTTAAACAAATCAACAAATAAGATCAGAAGAATAGTGTTCAGTCACAAAGGAATACTTTCTTGGGAGTAACTTGATTCTTCATTGCTCTTGGAATTGATTAATATTAATCTGTATGCCACCAAATAATGTTTGTTCTCCTTTATTTTTATATACTGTGTATGGCTACTTAATAAAATACATATCTTTGTACCTACCTATACACACTTTCACTGTATATGCGTTTATCCATATGTAGTATATGTGTGTGTGCCCAAAAAATGTATATACATTTTAATAAAGGAAAAAAATATTAAAATTACACTAGTGGTAACCACTTTGAGCACCTCTTGTAATTGCAAAAGTCAAACACGACTTGTATTCATCCTTTGTTATTGGTATATATTGAGTATTATAATTTTAATAGTTTTTCCTTTCTTAAAGTGTTACACATTTTTTGTATATATATTTGTGTATATATATGTATATATAGTGTGTATGTCTGTGTCTTACTTCTTGTGTCTTTCTTATTTATTTTTATCTCTAGCCCAGTACCTATGTGATAGCTGCGGAATAAGTATCCATTGCACCAGGCCCAGTGCCTAGCAGAACAGTACCTAACCTATAGTAGAAGCACAATAAATGTTTGTTCTTGTTAAAGTAGAGATGTTCAGGAGTAGAATAGTTTTCAAAATCATCTTCCCTTCTATGATTTTTCGCTTCTTTTCATTTTCTTTGTATATTTTCCAGTTGAAAATGACCCACACTTCATCATTTACCTACCAAAAAGCCAAAAGAATATTTGTTTCAATATTGACTCTGAACCTGGAAAAATCCTCAACCTTGTTTCAGATCCAGAATCAGGTAAAATTAAAAGATACACATTTGAATTAGACAATTAGATCATTGTCATGCTTCGCTGTTAGTACCTGGGGTTTCTTTCTTTCTGTTTTTTTATCCCCCTTTCTTCCGCCTTCCCTCCCCAACTCCAGTTCAAGCCGTTGTCTCTCAGTCTAGCTGTGTAGGACACAGCTCCCTGGCCCATGCTGGTGTTATGAGCCTTACACTCCCCCCAGCTGAGGCCTGCGGTGCTCGGTCAGTGGCTCACAGCAGTTCGTGCTGGCCGCCAGCTGCTCATGGTGGCACACAGTAGCCCACGGCAGCACACAGCAGCCCACAGCAGCCCACGGCAGCCCACGGCAGCCCGCCGCAGCTCACACCAACCTCTGGCTGCCCACGGCAGCCCAGCTCCAGGGAGAGCTGTTGTTCACAATCTTAGCTGTAGAGGGAGCAACTCACTGGCCCATGTGGGAATCGAGCCCGCGACCTCGGCGTTAGGAGCACCGCGCTCCAACCACCTGAGCCACCGGGCCAGCTTTCTTTCTCACCTTAATAGAAGCCCTCTATTTCCCAAACTCCAATAATAGTAAGAAATAAATTATGAATCTATTTCTAAGTGTTTGAACTATTACAGATAAACTACTCTCCTTCAGTATGAACTAGCAGATCTTGTAATATAATGAAACTATAATAAAGCATAGTCATAACATAAGAGTTAGAGGAAAAAGTGTTATATAAACAAAATAATAATTTTCTCATACTGTCAGTTTTTATAAATTTGAATTATGGTACCCACACATGAAAAAAGAAAGTGGCACATGAGAGAGAAGGAAAAACAAACCTTTTTTATTTCTGTAGGAATTTTGGTCAATGGACAGCTCATTGGTGCCAAGAAACCCAACAATGGAAAACTAAGCACCTATTTTGGAAAACTGGGATTTTATTTCCAAAGTGAAGACATGAAAATAGAAATCAGCACTGAGACCATCACCATGAGCCGGGGCTCTCGTTCATCCATCTTGTCCTGGTCTGACACAGCTCAGGTCATTAGTCAGAGGCAAGTGTCACTATGTCTGCACTTGGGCCTGTCCTTGACACATTACATAAATCATTCCAGATATCTGAACATAAACATAGACCTTAAAATAATCATTTTAAACATGAAGAAGTTGAGGTTCAAAAAAATTTGGTTACCCACGCTTCTGTTCCCAGCAGCAGGGACCATGTGTTCGGTCACCGGGTGCCCCAGCGCTAGCCTACTGCCCGGCATGCGTTTACGTAGGTAGTCAGTAAATACGTGTTGGGTAAGTGAATGAGTCCACCAACTGAAATCCACAGCCAGCTCTGTGTCAGATATGCTCAGAAACACTGTGATTGTGTCTAATGAGTAATCTCTTCCCATTAGTATCTGTTAATTATTTAATTAAACGAACATATACATTGGTAGAATTTCAGAGCTGGGAGTTCAAACAGCATTCTGATCAAATGACCAAAACATGGTAAATCTCTTAGAAACTAGTGGGATTGTACTGGGAGGAATGGGAAGTGCATGTTAGGGATGAGAGGGACGACTTTCTGCAGAGTCTATTCTGAAATCATTGACCCCATTTCAATTTTCCCACTAGTGTGTTTGTCTCAGTGAAGAAAGAGAAGACGGTGATGATCACTCTCCATAAGGAGATGTCCTTCTCTGTGTTACTTCATCGCGTTTGGAAGAAGCATCCGACCAACGTAGACTTTTTGGGGATCTACATTCCCTCCACAAACAAGTTTTCACCTAAAGCGCATGGACTGATAGGTAAAGTCTCGGCCGACCGACCACCTGACAAGTGTGGGACCACACTAGGTCGTGAGCAGCTTTGGGTGACACTGGTTAGAACTTGGGAAAGTGACAAACTGGGTAAACTGAAAAGCACAGGATCTTAATTTATAAAGCAAATGAGTGATGACCCAAAGAGGTCAATGCCACTGGAATGAACTGTCACTCACTGTTTCCCCTGGAAATAGGAGGTCTGGCTGGCCACGCAGGGGCCACGGGAGGAAGGCCAGATTTGGTTTAGGAAGTGAAAGCAAGAATGAGCAGTAGATTCAGGCCAGGCCCTTATCAGGGTTTCCGTGGGAAGACAAGACAGAGCAGGGTAGTTTAAGGGTGGTTGGTTGAATGATTCCCTTGGGCATTGAGCTAGAGGGTGATCTCCAGTTGCCTGGCATCTGGCCCTGGAATGCTTTCTTCTGGGTTGTACAGGCCGTAGGGGATCTGGCTCTGGGTTGGTTAGTTGCATATCAAGACAAGCTTCTGGTGGAGTCCTTTGTTATCTTTCAGAATTGGCTTGCCCAAGGCGGGGCAGTCTCTCCACCGAGAGACAGGTTTATGAAGATGTCAAAACATCGTAATATACGGAAAATAAACAACCTGATTACTACAACCCAAGAGAGCAGGGTGGGGTGACTCAGTAATGCTATAGCGAGGACCTTTACTGTTCCAGACAATGTTTTCCTGGGACCAGGATTTCATCATCACAAACTGGGCATGTTCAGAGAAGGGGCAGATACAGTTTAAGTTTTATGCTAAAGATTTTTTTCTAACTGAAGAGAAGTAGTCTGGCTTAGGAAGTCTGTAATAACAAGCAGGACATCTAGGTAAACTTTCTTTTTAAAGAATGGTTCTGATTTAAGCATATGACATCACAAAGCTGTTTCTGATTTGAGCTATGCTCTCAGTTTCTGACCTTAACCCCCTGTCATCAGGATGCTCGATGTTATTTCTGATTCAGTAGATCAGCCTCGTATATAGTGACCACGGGGTGAGCAGCACGGATTGGCTCTCAGGAGAACCCATTGCTGTGCCCTTTTCCTCTCAATATGTCTTTCTACCCCAGAAATTCTGGAGGGAGGACCAAGTGGTGGGTTGGATCAAATGACCCGCCTGTCTTCTTCTTTACCTTGGTGTTACGTATAAATCCCTATCTGGACTTTGTCTCACTAGGCCAGTTCATGCATGAGCCAAAGATACGCATCTTCAATGAGCGGCCAGGAAAGGACCCCAAGAAGCCAGAGGCAAGCATGGAGGTGAAAGGACAAAACTTGGTTGTCACCAGGTAAGCCTCAGATGCACATGACAGTAATGAAAGGGCTCCTAGTAGGATTGGACTCACACAGCAAACAGGAGAGTAAGAAAAGCTCCTTTTTTAACGTATGACCTATGTCAAATCAAAGAATTCATTAGGAATAGACACATATGTAGCATGTGCATAAGGACACTACAGACAGTCCGTCTGAAATGAAAACAATGTCTACATACATAAGTACATACTGTAGAATCCAAGATTACTTGGTCAGTTGTCGTCACCTTCAAACAGTGGCAGCCCTATGGTCACAAGCTGGATAATTAAAAAAGCTGCTCAGAGAAGGAAATCATAAAAATTAAACCAAGGCACTATGTACCTTAGTGCAAGAGAGAGAATGTGTATTTTTATATTAAAGCTAGAGCCTTCTTTTTAAGTATGAATCTACTGAGTGTCTTTTTGTGTGGCTTTTCTTAAACTATATCCATATGCTATTTTGGAGTGAGAACTTAAGATACTTGTAAAGCATGCTGTGTACAATTCTTATGCTTTTAATTTTTCTCAGTCTTTTACAGTTCTCACCAATGCTTAACTCGGTATCATTTTAAAGCATTTTCTGCCCTTTGAGAGTTTTTACAAAGCAACCAAATTTGCTTTATCAGAAATGACTCTCTTTGCCCACAAGTGTCATTGACTTCCATGGACTTAATTAAGCCATCAAATTACAATAATAATTAAACCATAAGATTACAATAATACGTACTACCACAAAAATAGATTGGTGAACTAAAACAATGAGCTCTTGGTGAGTACACCACCCAACTGGCCCCGGTTTACTAGAGATCAGGGCGTTAGCAGTGGGCTGGGTAAGCATGTTTTCTGGAAGAAATGGTAAACGGTAATAGTAATAAGCTTCTCTGAAGTTAGTGCACATGCATCTACTAAACTGGAATGACCAAAGGTAAATGCTGGGCTTCAGTTTCGTCTACTGCAAGCCCCCATGATGCACCACTGAAACCGAGTTGACCTGTGGGCCATACACAGTTATATAAATCATAAAGCTCATGAATGGCAATATGCCATGTAACTTTTCAAATCACTGGCTCCTTTGTCCTTTACATGAAAGACATGAATTTCTCAGCAACATCTGGCATGCCCTTACAGAAAACACACATCCATAAAGTGAAAGTGACAGGCATCTCGGGTTCATTCTGCAGGTAACATGTGAGGTCAGCTCACAACACGTCAGAGTCTTGTTCCCTCCTTCTTTCTGTTTCTACGTTAATTTGCACTCTTTACCTTGCTGGAAAAGTCCACATTGGTCAGTTTCTAAGGACACATTGCTTATTCTGTCCTTGCAACACCAAGTCCCCAACTCTGATATTTCCTGTAGCAGGGGTGGATGGGTGGGGACAGGCAGATAGGGTGCTAGAAGGGGCGCCATGAACAGCAAAGGGGAGAGTGTGTCCTTTGGGGAGAGGCAGGCTGGCGTGCCTTGTTCTATGCCCTAACCGTCCATGCCCCTTTCCTTGCAGAGGCCTCCAGAAAGACTACCGAACAGATACAGTGTTTGGAACAGACGTTCCCTGTTGGTTTGTACACAACAGTGGAAAAGGTTTCATTGATCGACATTACAAGGATTACTTTGTGCCTCAACTCTATAGCTTCCTCACATGGCCTTAAAGGTTTGGAGTTTCGGAAATTACATGTATAAACCTACATTTTCCCCTGCCACTTTTGCAGTCATTCTTCAGTTTGAATTATTTTAAAAACAAACCAGTTATCAGGGTCGTTTATAAAAGCTGTTGACACCTACCGAGAAAATAAATGCTTTGCAAAACTTTAGGATTTTGTTGCATTTTCAGTTCTCAAGTGTGTTCATCTGTTGGCATAGCCTTGCCCAGGGTACCTGTGAAGGCCCAATACACTTAGCCGAGATTCCCTCCAGTGTTGGCCTCGGAGCCACGTTTTAGTCCCCGAGGCCTGTATAAGTCAGGGGTTCTCCAGAGAAACAGAGCCAATAGGAGCTATGTATATATATGCAGGGTGGGCTAATGGTGCAGGAGACCCTAGGAAAGATGTTCTGGTTCAAAGGCCATTAGGCAGGAAGAACCAATGTTGCAGATGAAGTCCAAAGGCAGTCACTTGGGGGAGGGTCAGTTTTTTGTTCTATTCAGGCCTTCAACTGATTGGATGAGACCCACCCACCTTAAGGAGGGCAATCTGCTTCGCTCAGTCTACCTTTTTAAATGTAGATTTCATCCAAAACACCCCCACAGACACACCGAGTATAACCAACCCAGTTTGACCAACTCTCAGGGTCCCCCCAGGGCCCATCTAAGTTGACACATAAAATAAGCTATGACAAGGTCTTAGTTGACCAGCTAGCCGTTCTCCAAAAATAGAAACACAATTGGGTAGGTGTCTTCTGATTAAATTATAATCCTGTAACAGTCCTCCCTGACATTATTCTAAGATCACCTTGGAGATTTTGTTGCTCCCAAATTCTTCACATATTTAAAATTGCTCAGGATATTATCTCTGATGGCTTACTGCACAGTTTTAACGTTACTATGAATTCTGACAGAATCACAGTTCCCAGTGCTCTGGAAGCCCCTCTGTGAAGCACAAATCTTGAACACCAACACTTCCTTAGTACTCCCTGTAGACCTTTGATTTTAATTATAGTTAAGTGATTCCTAAGAGTAAAGCCACTTCATTTTAAACCTTATTGATCAGATTTATTTCAAAATAAATTAACTAGTAAATTGTGTCCAAACAAAAGGTTAATGACATTTATAAGGCAAAATAAACAAGTTTAAAGTGAAATTGGGTGACCAACTTTATGATGTCTGTGTAGATTTTGGTGATACAATCCAAGTGTTACCCATTGTAATTCTGTGCTTTCCTTCGTTTGTAACTTTCTTTTAAGAATCAGTTCCTAAAAGGGGCACACTTTCAAAGGCCAAAGTGATAAAATTACACTTATAAGTTTTTAAGGTGCATTTTTATGAAATTTTCTCTCCATAATTTGATAAAAATAATTTTTCATTTTAGAAAGTAGCGAAAACTGTCTCTTCTTGGAATACCCAACCCACATTTGAAAAAATGAGTGATTGCCTTTTGACCTAATTGTAAAATATTAAATAAATACGATTATTTCTATAATCCAGTCTCAGTACTGAAGAGGAAAGTGGCATTGCCTTTTAGTTTTATACTTCTATAAAAACTGGTCACCTGATACATTAAAAAAAAAAAAGTACATCTTCTCTATTTCCTATTTCAAAAATACTAATCTTTTTTTTTCCAAAAATACTAATCTTAAAATGCTAATATTCAACCCAAACTTCAAAAGTGGGTTCTTGTAATTGTTACTTGGTAAAAATTTTAACTTTAAAACTTCTCCTTTAGCGAAGTTTAATTTGATTCCTGGTATTTTCTATGTGCTCTGTTGCTTTTAGGAAGAGGAAAATGCTGGCGTACATATTTACATGCCGGCTATTGAACATTAGATTCCTATCGAAAGGACTAGATTTAAAATCAAATCCATGTTATTCAAATTATCAATACTTTGCTGAAAGCTAGTGTTTTGAAATGCATTGCCTGTAAAATAATCTTATTAATACTGTTTGCCAGGAGTTATTTTAGTACTTAGTGGTATGAAGTCTTAGGCAAGTCATTCTACATGCTTTAAAGGATCACTTCATACTATACACAGCAGCATCTCTTCTTCAGCCTTGTCCCACCAGGAAGTGACTCCACAGACTCAGTGAAGGCCCAGCCCTGACAAGGCTGCTCACACTCTCTGAGTTCCACTCCACATGTAGCTAAGGTCTGCTCCTTTTCAGTTACATGAACTAGAAATTTCCTTTCCTTTTATTTTTTTTTGTGCATAAGCAAATGTGAGCTCGGTGTCCTGTTTTCTGCATCCCTGAATAATAATACATGGCTCTACTTTAAAACATGTATAATTCAACATTGCTGGTGGGATTGCAAATGGTGCAGCCCCTTTGGAACAGTCTGGCAGTTCCACAAAATGTTAAACAGGAAATCACATGAGTTACAGTGTGACTCAGCACCTCCACTCCCAGGAACTGAAAGCATGTGTTCACACTGAATCTTGTACACAAAAAACTGACTGAATCTTGTACACGAATGTTCACAGTATTCATAATAGCCCCAAGGTGAAAACAACCACAATGTCCATCAACTGATGAATGGATAAAGAAAATGTTGTCCATCCATATAATTTCCATTTTATTGCTGTTCAGCAATAAAAAGGAATGAAGTGGGGGGAAAAAGGAATGAAGCACTGATACATGCCACATGGATACCTTGAAAACATGCTGAGTGAAAGAAGCCAGACCATGTATTGTATGATTCCATGTGTATGAATGTCCAGAACAAGCAAACCCTTAGAGACAGAAAGTCAATTAGTGGCTGCCAGGGGCTGGAGAGAGAGGGAGAAAAGAGCGACTAAGGGACAGGGTTTCTTGTTGGGAGGATGAAAATGATCTAAAATCAGATAGTGGTGATGGCTGTACAACTCGACAAATATACCAAAAACCACTGAAATCGTACATATTACATGGGTAGTATTATATAGTGTGTGAATTATATCTCAATAAAGCTGCTATTTAGTTTAACTTTTGAAAATGTATATTTATATTTACAATTCAACGTTACTACTTTACTACAAAAATATAAATTTAGAGTATATGAAGAATTTCCTCTAGTTATATGATTCTAAATTGTATTGTATAAAACACTTTACAATAACATTCTTTTAATGAAGATTAAAAATCAAGGAAATGTTACAAAGGAAATAAAAATATCGACAAATTTACATGGTTTTGATATTTCATGAGACATAATTAGATTTTTCTCTAAGTTTCGCTAAACAACTATACAGTAATAGTTAAACAAATCCATTGGTTTATACAAAAGAAACACCCTCACACAGTAGAGTCTAATAATGCCTTGGTGAACACCAATTTGATGCATTAGGACTTTAATATGCTGTTAACAAATTTTCAAACTCAAGCAAGTTTGGAAATGTCTTCATACTGAATTCCTTCAACTCTGCGTCCTTTTAAAGGGCCCTACAAATTAAAATAATTGAGGAAAAGGTTAAAAACACACATGTATTTAAAAGACACAAAAATGACAGTACACTTCTGAATACAAATTTGGCTTTTCCATATCCTGAAAATACCATCCAGGACACTAACGTTTCTATCGCTATATATTTTAAGAACATTCTATGGCTTTCTCATTAAGAACTAGCACACATTCTTCAATGGTATCTGAAAAGTGTTATCACTAGATACTGCGGTGAGATCTGCCAGCTGTTCACCATCTCATCTGCCTCCTGGATAGTTAGATTTCCTAGCTCCCCGTGTGGTTAGGTGTGGCCATGGAGCAGCCCACGGACGTGCACAGAAGGATGTGTGCCCCCGCCAAGCCCAGGCCATGCTGTCCTCTACCCTCAATCCAAAGCTCCCCGTTGGTCCGCCTGAAGCACACAACATGACAGCTGTAAAAGCCACTTGTTGAGGATGGTAGAGCCACAAGTTGGAAGGACCCCGGGTTCACAATTACCTCTTATTAACTCTTAGAACAGAGCTGTTCCCTGATCAAGAGCACCATTTTGGATTTTTAGCATAAGAGATAAACCTCTATTATGTTTGTACCATTATCAATTTGATAATTTCTTTCTCTCCTTCCTTCCTTCCTTCCTTCCTTCCTTCCTTCCTTCCTTCCTTCCTTCCTTCCTTCCTTCCTTCCTTCCTTCCTTCCTTCCTTCCTTCCTTCCTTCCTTCCTTCCTTCCTTCCTTCCTTCCTTCCTTCCTTCCTTCCTTCCTTCCTTCCTTCCTTCCTTCCTTTTCTTCCCTCCCTCCCTTCCGTTCCTCCTTCTCTCCTTTCCTTTCTTCCTTTCCAGCAAATATTATTTTAAGTAATATAAATACTCAAACATGTTTGTCTAGTTTGGCTGTGACAATTGGGCTGGTCTTTATTATAGAAACTGAGTCCAACTTTAAACATATTTTCATCTTCTCCTCATATCCAACAAAAAGGGAAAGGGGACAACTAGATGTGAAAGACAGTACCTGTCATAAGAGCTGACACAACCTGAGAACACAGAGTCTAAGAATATGGGCTCTGGGCCTGGACTGCCCAAGTTCAAATCCCGCCCTCCTCAAGTGACTAAACCCTTCTGTGGTCCATTATCCCCTACTGGGGAATAATAAAGTACCTATATTACTGAGTTGTTGGTAAATATAAACGAGTCAATACATATAAAGGGCTCAGAACAATACCCGGAACATACTATGAGTATGAGCTCAATAATTTTCAACTCATTATTAAATCTTTTGGCTAAAATTTAAAAGTTGGTCCTCTCCCTTGCAAAATAGAAAATGATAATGACTCCAATCCTGAACTGAAATTTTAACATTTTTTAGTGAGACACACGCCTTTCCTTCAAGAGGCTTTCTAAGACGCCATTCTTTTAATATGATCATAATGATTATATGTAAGGGAAATAAGTTCCCAGATAAAGCATAACCCAGGTTGAATCTTACATTATCGAGTTTAAAAGATCTATGGTCAATTACACTTTTATGATAAGACTATGAGGCTGAGGAATAAGAAGGGAGCTAGACATTTGCATTAACTAGGCAAATAGCTAAAAAACTGAGGCTATTTTTGAACAATTTAACTGTTTTTAAATCTGCTTAATAAATATAAAAATTTCAAATATTATGATACTGACACAAATTTAAGATTCCAGAAATAAAAAAAGCAGGAGAAATCACTTGAAAAGTTCGTGTGTTTCATGGCAGTGTCTTGGAGAAAACATGGGACATAACAGAGACACAGCACCAGAAACACAGACTTTTTTTCTTTTTTTAATATGGAGGCAGGCAGCAAAACAAAAATGGGGAAAAAAAACAACAAAGAATAAGCAGGTGGGATTCCTCTTCCAAAAGTACATGCTGCTTTGCAACCAACCAGAAAGGTAGATTTCCCCCTAGGTTCTATTTCAGTACAGCTCTGTAAGCAACTAAGGCTTTAGAAAGAAAGATGAAACTGGGGGTTTCCAGTTCTTGAAAATCATACAAACTGTAAACCAAAGGTATCCGGATGGAACTTAGGAATAGCCTCAGTTGTAATTAGTTGTTTTGTGTTTCTTTGAGATGAAAACATGAGACAGCATCTAAATTGGATAGTATTATAAAATAAAAAGTAGAGGAGGACCAACCTGCCATGGAAGTGGGAGATTTCCCATGACTTACACTGACTGACTCAGAGAGAAAAACTTACTGACTTAAAAACTCAATCTGTTCAGCCAGACTGATAAAATCTTCAACATCCTTTTTTTCTCTTCTAGTTTATGTGACAGTTTCTAGGTTAGTACTGTCAGGGTCAGGAAAAAAAAAATAAAAGGCCTAATTTAGTTAAAATGTAATATCTCTCAAATAAAGACCCAAATGCTTTTTCCAGAAAACCTTCCTGAGACACAATTCTCTAACCAATCCATACAGGGGTTTAGGGGCCTAGGAACTCCTTAAGGTAAAACATAAAAATTGGCAGTTGTGTACAATTTTTTCGGAGAGAGTTTAGAACTTTCACAAGGCTCTCCACAATGTGAGCACTTAACTGTACCGGAGATGAAGAAGTCTTTCATTTAGAGAAAAAGATACGTAATGCATAGTTCAGAGTCCTAAAAAAAAATTAGGCAGTGGGGACGAAGCATGTTTCAGATCTTTCCTTCTAAAGACGTCTTAGGTCCCCGATGGCCTCACACACAGACCGGTCACTGAACGAGCAGTTCTAAATCAGTAAGCAATCTTTGATGTCAGATTTCTTTAAATGAATTATTTTATTGATCTCTTCTCCCTTAATCCTTTATGAAAGGAGTAGGGATGTTTAAAAAAATTGACCTCTGGCTTTTCCCCCATTAATTATGACTCTACATTCCCCACGAATTATACCATGCCAAATTGAGTTTTATATTATTAGATATGAGAGCAAAAACGTTAGGAGATGAAACTACATATTGTATACAATTTTATAAAATAAAAGACTAGAAAGGAATAGACTAAAGTATTAATGGGGGTTATCCCTTGGCTGGGAGATTATGGGTAATTTAAAAATTATTTATATTAAATTGTATTTGCACAGTGAGTATTGCTATAGACTGTGTCCCACGCAGAATTCATATGTTACAGCTTAATGCCCAATGTGATGGTATTTGGAGGTGGAGCCTTTGGGAGGTGATAAGGTCATGGGAGCAAGACCCCATAAATGGATTTCTGCCTTTATAAAGGGACCCCAGAGAGTTCCCTTGTCCCTTCCACCATGTGAGGACACATGAACCAGGAAGTAAATCTACCAGTGCTTGATCTTGGACTTCTAGCCCTCAGAACTAGGAGAAATACATTTCTGTTGTTTATAAGCCACCCAGTCTGTGGTATTTTGTTACAGCAGCCTGAACAGACTAAGACACATATACATTTCCTTTTTAATCAGAAAATAAAATGCTCTAGCAATGGTAGTCACTAGAGAAAATAAACTTACTTACAAATTTCCGAGTAGGAGAGAAGGCAAACAAAAAACCCAAACTCTAAAATAAAACAAAGATCTATCCAACAAAAGAAAAATGGCACATTTTCAGAGCATTTTAAAATTTCTGTCTTTGTGTAAACACACTTACAGTTTCGATGACTATAGTAGCTGAAAAGGTCTTCTCATTGATGGATTCTAAGGTACCTTCATTTCCTCTGTAGCCTCCATTTAAAACGAGAATTCTTTTTCCTACAATAGAAAAGAATATGACACCGAATGCAAAGAAAAGGTCTACTTTTTTCTTCTACTTTGTTACAGCAAAATGCACTGAATGAATATAACGAAAACCAAAGCCCTTCTCTTAGAAGTTCTTGATCACTTAAAAACTCTGTAATATTCTAAAGCATAGTTGTAGATACTTTGATTACTATCATATTATAAGACTCCTCATTTTTTCCCCCACTTATTTGTCAAAGGGATATGTTTTCATTTTAGATTGCAAGGTGTGTAAGGTATAATACTTGGAGGAAAAGCTCAGAGTCCACAAGTAATCAGAAAAAAACTTGCTTGCTTTACTTTGTCTCGTTTTAAAATCATAAGACGGTTTGGCAGTTTCATAAAAGAGTCAACGTATGCTTATCATATAACTAAAGCCATTCTATTTCTAAGTATTTTCCCAATAGAAAAGAAATCATATGTCCACTTGCACGTGAACGTTCACAGCAGTTTTATTTCTAACAACCCAAAACTATAAACATCCCAAATGTCTATCAACAGGTGACTGGATAAACACACAGTAATGAAAGCAGATGAATGGTTGCCTGTGGGAAGTCAGGAGACCACTGGAGGGGTGGGAGAGAAGGATTATAAAGGGAAATGAGAGAACTTTGAGGGGGTAATGAAACATTTATTATCTTGATTTCAGGAATGGTTTCATGAGAGTAGTCATGTTTTAAAGCTTATCAAATTGTATATTTTATACAAGTCCAGCTTACTGAATGTCAATTACATCTCACTAAAGCTGAAAAAAATATTTTTAATCCATTAAAGGAGTTGTATTTTAGAGGGGAAAAAATAAAGGATCTGAGAAGCGAAATTTTAGAGACTAACATTATTACTGTGGCAGCAATGATATCACCGAGAAGAGACTGGGTCAGACAAATGAGGTGACCAAAGTAGCATTAATACTAGATATTGCGTTAGTGCCCAAATGATCGAGATAATTAAGAAAAAGCAAAAGCAAAATAATACTGACTTTTACTACCGTGTTTTCCCAAAAATAAGACCTAACCAGAAAATAAGTCCTAACATGATTTTTCAGGACGACATCCCATGAACATAAGCCCTAATGCGTCTTTTGGAGCAAAACTTAATATAAGACCCAGTCTTATTTTCAGGGAAACACGGTAGCTCAGGTACCTAAATATATTAATATTAATAATAACCCTAATATGGCTGAATTTATCAAGACATGTCTGTGTTTTGTTTCTGGAAAAAAATAACTTTAGGAAGGCAAATTTATTCATGCCACAAATAGCTTCTCAGAGGACTGGCAAACTACCACGTCACCTGAAATGAAATAGGATCAGCTATACTAGCAGTTGCTAAAAAGGAAGCTCGTCTCTGTAACTATCAGGTAATCTTAAAAAACTACAGTTTAACAAATGAAATCACTCATTTTGTTGGTATTTGCATTAATTAGTCTGCAAAAAAGGTTTACCTGGTGCAGGAATTACTGTTTCTAAATGAGTCTGGTCAAGTTTCAGCTTGTCTCCAGAATCAATCATCTTTACAACAGCTGTGTATCTGTCAATTACTTCCTGTTATGTAAAATCAACAATTTTAAAAACAGAAGAGATATGTGAACACAAATTTCAAAAGACAGAAATCAGTAAAATGAAAACAAGTGAACTTCTAGTCAAAAGATAAGAGTAGCTCCTTCCATAAATGACACTGTTTTATAAATTCTGTATACGATTTCTCAATCTATGTTTCTTAATAAAGAATTCAATTCAAAGCTTAGTTTAAGGTTTTCATCGGGAAAGAATAAAAGGCTGGTGATCTTAGAATAAGACTTTAAGAAATATAATGAGAGGGATAATTTTGCCCAGCTTCCAGTACAGTGGAAGGGCAATTTCTGCACGCACAGGCTGGGCACTCAATGAAACTAGATTCAGGAAAAGCAAAAGGGAGAAAAGGACTGGGGTGTTGATTTTTAAATTTTAAACTCCTAAAGCGGCCAAAAGATGGTCTCTCAAGCCAAACACAAGGAAGTCCTCCTTGGAATCCTGAGGACACAATTATATTGCGCATCATCAATAAAGAGAATGCAGCTTACTGGTTAGCAAGGCGTGCCCACTGAGTTTAAGAGGTACCAGTGGGATTTCATACACACTATTTGCTCTAGTAAGAAAGCAGACCAAGGTTAAGTATAAACGGTGGTTGGAAATGACACATCTTTCCAACAATTAGGAATACAACTTTCCTTTTATGGAACCATCAAGAACCTTAGACAGATGGTTTCCGCTACTATGACTTTATTTTTAAGGCATGGCAAGATGGCTTTACTCAGTCACCCATCAGCCCCTTTCACAGATTCCATTCATAACTATGTTCTTACCTTAACAATGCCCTTTTTCTTATGATACTTCTCTCCGAGTTTTTTGGTTATAATTTTCACAATGATTTCCTACAAAATAACAATAAAAAAATAAAGATGAAAGGTAAGATATAGATTATCTTTTCCGTTTTACTCCTTCATTTTAAACAATGTTCACCAAAAATCATCACAAAATATAACTGCTCCGCTAAATAGGAAATTTTGGAGTTCTAAGCCTTCCCAATGATGGTGTTTCCTTACCAATCTTTCATTCTTTCTTTCTCTTCTTCTAAAACATGGTTACCAAGGGGAAAAATATACATCTAATGGCAGACTTCCAAAGTGCATGTTTTTTGAAATCTAGGACCTTTACCTATAAATCTCAACTCTAGGAATTCATGTCTTTCATAGACAGCTTCTTCTTTTCTGTCCATCCCAGGAAGTGAAAAGTATCAAGGATTTTATACTGTTGGTGTTCACTGCTGATAAAAACGCAGCCAGCCAGTCTCCCAGGGAAGTCCCAGGACATGACACTGTCCACAGTGTTTTTTCCTCCATATGCTGCTTTGAATTTTTGCTACAAGCAGGATTGTTCCAGATTAGCTCCAGCTAAAAGTATCATTCTTCTGAGCAACTAATTCTGGAATGGGAGAGAACGCTGGGCTTATTGCATAATAATGCATTCTGACGTGCTTCTTTCTCGTTTTCCTAGTTTGGATTAGCTGTGTAATGACTGATAGTAAAAATGACATCGCCTAACTTGCTGCAATACTCACTATAATTCTACATTTGCTACTTTGAACAACTATAGTAGGTAGTAGGTGGTCACAAGTACTCCATTAAGCCATGCTAACAATTATGTTAATAAAACTTCAGTAAGGACTTTGTGGGGAGGATATTCAATAGTAGGAAGACGAGTCTAAGAGAAGACTTGACGGGCCTTATTCTTAAGTGTCTTGCCTACTTTCTAAGTAAGCCAAATAATGCCTAAACAGCTTCTCTGATTTAGTCAGAGTATTTCGGGACTGAATTTCTCATAGGCCCTCATGGGTACACATTCTTAAAACTTAAAGGTAACTCATCACATCATTTGACTTTTTGACACATGTTTGTAATAGATCTGTTCAAAAACTGCCTTTTCTGAGTTTAAAAAATGAAGCTTTCCAGTCTATCTCTGTGGACTACTGGCTATTTTAACAAACATTGCGTTTTTCAAAATAAGAGATACACTGAGTCATCAGAGCACTATTGTTTGACTGTCACTTGTAACCTACCACTCTGTAAGGGAAAGTATGAAGAAAATCTGAACAATTTACCAGATGAGAAAATTATCAACAGAAAATAAAATTTAACCAAAAGTTTTGGCAATGGAAAGAGAATTTTGGGACTAACTAAAATTTGGAATACTTTGCCCTTTTTTTCTTTTTTTTTTTTCTTTTTGCTTTTAGTTTGTTTTCTTTTTCCTGTAAACCAATGGTTCTTCACCAAGGGTACATATCAGATTCACCTGGGAGGTTAGTGACCATGTCTATGCATTTCACACCAGGAGGCTAGATGGCAGTACTACCAGAGCCTGCGTAGTTTGAAATCCCATGACCTATAGGACCCTAAGCTTCTGTCTCAGAGGATGGGTGTGTGCAATAAATTATGCCATGAATGATGTTTGCTATCATGGAGACTAACGTAAGCATAGGAACTAACGTAAGCATAGGAACAATTTTCTTAATCACTCCTGGTTAAGAACTACTGCTTTTTTTATACATTTTCATAAATATATAATGCTAACTACTCTAACTGGAAAAGGACAATAATTCATGGATGGTTGGTTTCTTCCCTACAGGTCCTTCCTTTACGAATCTTAACCCAAACTTCTCAGAGAGAGTCAGGGTGAGTTACGCTTCCCAGGAAGCAGTATTGTTTACTAGTTGAGAGTACAACCTACTGAGTCAGGTTGCCAGGGAAATCCTGGCTCACCACTTACTAAATGGCCTTGAGGAAATTACTCAAATACTCTATGCTTATTCTCACCTATAAAACAGAATAATAACAGGAATTACCTGGGCTGATCAGAGAATTAACTGAAACAATTCATACAAAAGGCGTATTTTCCATTGAACACAGCAAGTGTTTTTGTATCAAATAACTTATTTGATGGTCTGTGACATGATCACCAGGTAGAAATGTCTTTCATTATATACGAATATAAACTAAGGCACGAATGCTAAATTATTTTCAGGCCTAGTGGCAGAATGACGATGACAATCTGAATCAGAACTTTGGACTTGACCTTCCAGGTTATTATTAATCTTATTTTTCAAATCAGAAATTACCTAAATAACACACTACTTTTCATTCTCGTGCTAGTGATTAACCCAGTTTCCTTAAGAATAAGGCACCCTGAAGGTTTTATACGACTTCACATCTCTGTAAGTTCAAAACACATCATCAATAAAGAACAATTTTAAAAATTATTTAAATGTTTTCAAATTATTATAAAATTAGTATCTTAAAGTAATAAACAATAATAACGAGCAAAATACAAAGCTTTCCTTGAGTTTGTAAATCGAAACCTGTTTTGTTTTGTTTTTTGACAAAGTACCTAAAGGGGCATTCTAAGTTCATTAAGATAAGTTGAAAACAAGGACTTCTGCATTTGCAATTCTATTTTTTAATCTCATGTCTGAAACTAAAATCTTTTGTTTTATAGTGAAAATGGAAAATAATTCCAGGCTTCAATTTAAGGCGCCCATAAACAAGTTTGGCATTAAAATCAAGGACTATTACCGCCCATAAACATGAAGTCACCCTCCAATACAGGTGCAACCAATAATTAAAGATCAAAGAGGAAAAAAATCTCATTGAAGTCATAGGTCTAGCTATCAAAGTTATACGTAGTTGAGAAATTTAGTCATTTATACCAAATGCTATTGAAATCATTCACTTGAAAGTACATTTAGAACTTAGGGAGCTCCAGCTGAATACATACGGGCTGCAGCCAGTAGTCTGTTCGGGAAGCCCTTTTCTTTCCCTCTTCAATCTATAGGACACGAAGACAAATATAAAATGATCTCTTCAAAATTCTAATTCATTTCAAGCAACATTCTATTTAGCAAAAGAACAACATATGAGGTCAGACAATTAAGTTCATGAACTCATCCTAGAAAAAGTGCCCCATACCTCATTGCTGAATATCACTATAGTCACCTTCGAGGTACTCCCCTTGGGGGGCTATGACACTGATGCCAGGGCCTAGTCCATCCTTCAAAGCAATTGTGGAATTCTTTCTGGAATGGCCATCAGAGCTGTGGTCATATTTCCCTTGATGTTCTGAATGTCATCAAAATGTCTTCTTTTCAGTATTTCCCTTATCTTCGGGTAAAGAAAGAAGTCACTGTGGGCCAGATCAGGTGAGTAGGGAGGATGTTCCAATACAGTTATTTGTTTATTGGCTAAAAACTCCCTCACAGACAGTGCTGTGTGAGCTGGTGCATTGTTGTGATGCAGGAGCCATGAATTGTTGGCGAAAAGTTCAGGTCGTCTAACTTTTTAACACAGCGTTGTCAGCACTTCCAAATAGTAAACTTGGTTAACTGTTTGTCCAGTTGATACAAATTCACAATGAATAATCCCTCGATATCAAAAAATGTTAGTTAGCAACATTCATCCAAGTTCATGAACTTAATTGTCACACCTCGTAAAACACATACTTCACAAAAGATCAGTGATATCATTTGTATGCTCTGATAAATAAAAATAAATATTTTATTTTTGCAATTAGTCTTTGATTAAAAAAACGAAATCTGGACTGAAGAAAAAAAACGTGATAAAACAAGTCAATTGACCAAGAAAATAAACACAAACCACCTTGCCTTGGGCAAGGCCATCTGCCAGTCCTATGCGGCCCTCTCCCTGCCTCCTCCCATGTCACTGTGACAAGCTGGAAAACAGGCGTTATTTTCATGTGGTAAAAACAAAACAGTGACAGAGCAACTTAGCACAGCAAGGTTAGGGACACTATGATGGCGAAAATGAGCTTCCCTGTTGGATAAGGAAAATCCAGCTTGTGAACAGAGGGCAAGGAACATACAACCAGCAGAGACGTATAATCACTAAAAGCATGACCAAATGAAAAGAGAGCAGGCTGGCCATTGTGGCTCTACCTCACGCAGTCTTCTTTCTCAACTGCTAAGACTTAGAACCCAAAATACCAACTTTCAAGGGGACGGAACAGTGTGATTCTTCAGTTGATTCTAAACCTCATTTCAATTTCTCCAACTTTTCAATATGAACAAAGACTATTCTAAATTTAGCACAGATTATATTCAAAGCAGGTAAATCTGGCTTTCCATTTGCCTTTGAATTAAATTTAAAAACTCTTGTCATGGCCTGTGATATTCTTGTGCTCACCATGCTCATCCAGCAACATGGCTCTTTCCTTCAGATGCTTGAATTAGAGACCTTTCCCACCTTAGAACCTTTTCACAAGCCGTCTCCGCAATCCCTGCCCTCAGCCCTCTTTGGCATGTAGCATTTTGTCATTACTTATTCACTGATTCACTTGTTCACAGAATGTCTCTCTCAATAGAATGAAAGCTGCGTGAGACACAGGGACTGTTTTTCTCCTACTCGCAGACCCAGGATCTCGCACCATGTCTAGTCCGTAACAGCGACTCACTGTTTGTTGAACGATGGGATGAGCACATCTCACAGTGCACTCACATTACTCTTCAAGCTTCCAGACTTCCCTGCATGGTATGGACTCAGAAACAAGGAAGACCAAAGAGTGACCTCCATCCCTTCACAGTGGAAGAAAAGGGATGGGGAGACTAGAGGAAATGACATTGCAGAAAAAGGAAGCTGCTTCTTGGATCCATTTATCCTTTCTCGTTGCCTAGAATTTCTCTTCTCTTGCACTTATCTCATAAATTTACTGATAAGGTAAGGTCATGTGTTAGGAGGGAGGAAGGAATATTCAGGGGGTATACTAAGAACCTTCTGCAGAACGGCTCCATGTTCCAGGTAGAAAGTATGGCCCCAGATCCAGATAATTACAAGTTTTCAATGATTGATCACATAAACTTAGCCATGAGGCTAAATTAAATTAAAGCTATGTCACAGCCTTCTCCTACTGGCTAGGAGGCAGTAAGTGGAAGTCAGACAAGAGGAGAGCACAGATTGGGGGGGGGGGACCATGGAGGGTGCCAATTTCACAGAACCACAGAAGGAGACCAGCTTTAATTTCCAGCTTCCATTACCACCAAAGTCCTTCTCACTGACCTCGACTGCCCATAGCTGCATGGAGAGTCCTGCAGACAGTACTTGAGGCAAGAAACTAAACCTCGGTGGGGGATTCCAACTCTATGCAGATGGAACTGCATCTCAGCTCCTTTTCCCTCACCTAGTATATGCACAATTTCGAACTTTACATGAATCGAATAATGGTGAAACTACTTCAGTTTCTCTAATTTAAACTGCATTCATTATTCCTCTAACACTAACGAGTTGATAAGGCAGTTCGTGCACTGTACCTCCATGATTTCATCGAGTGCAGATTTCTTTTTCTTCTTTTCTTTTGGTTGAGCTGAGCTCTGAGAAGACTCTTTCCGTTTCACCAATGCTGTAGTCTCTATGATCTTCAGTGCACTTGGTCCCAAAGAACTGAAGAACAGAGGAGCCGTGCTTGTTAACGAAAAGTACACACAGAGGGAGGGTTTATAATGTGCATAATGAACAGCACAGAAGAAATGTCTCACGTGATTCATCTATAATAGATTACTCAAAACAAGAAAGGAGCTGTCTGTGTCCCTTAGCGGACTACAGGCACAGGAGAACAGGTACCCCTTCCAGTCTCTAACCCCCATCTGCCGTCACCTCACCCCTTCAGTTATAATAGTGCCAGAATAATCAGCTCAGCAGTGATGACGGTATTGGTTCCAGTGTGAGGCAGATCAGGGTTTGAGGCTACTTCTGCTTAACAAAAATTAACATAAGACCGAGTCAATAGAATATAATAAATATAATATAATATCGCTCGTATTAATTTTTGCTCCAAAGATGCATCAGAGCTGATTGTCCGGCTAGGTCTTATTTTCGGGGAAATGCGGTAGGTGTTAATTCTAAAATGTTTTGATCAATGCTAAGACATTTGGCAAGTCATTCAGAAGCAGTTATACACTGTTGACTCGGCCTAACCATTTCCTTCAATTCTCCTACCAATCATTTAGTGTAGTCTATAAACTAACCAAAAAAACAAAACAAAACAAAAAACACAAAACACCCTGAGTTAGGCCCTAAATAAACATGTAAAATGCTAAGTAAAATAGAAAATATCATCCAGCTTAAAACTAAATTCTTGTATATACTGGTACCTTCCTGAATATCTTCTTTTATATTTAGCTTTTTAACCTCTTTAACTAAACTGAATGCACTGCACATAACAAACAGTGAATAAATATTTGGTGAAAGAATATGTAAGAACTAGAAGAAAAGAGAACACGAGAAGTGGATAGAAGTACTGACTACGTGCTAATCCACGGTTTTGTAAACTACAGCCTCAGGGCCAAATCCAGCCTGCGGCCTGTTTTTATAAATATGATTTTACTGGAACACAGCCACATCCATTCGCTTATGTATTGCCTATGGTTGCTTTCTCACTCTGACAGCAGAGTTAAGTGGTTGTGACAAAGAATTATATGGCCAAGAATGTCTAAGATATTTACTATGTGGCCCTTTGCAGAAAAGAGTTTCTGACTCCTGCCTATACTACACCATCTAGAAAGAAAGGCAAATATTACTGAGTGCCTACTAGTGGATTCATACTGTACTAGGTGCTTGTATGGAGGAAACAGGTCAATAACTTAGTCTCTAGTCTCAGAAAATCTTAACACAGCAGGTGAAACAAAAAAGCATACCCAGCTAACATTTAAACTTGCTAAGCAGGTTATGATAGAAAAAGAAATAGTATTGCAGTAGCATAGAAGGAACCATAGACTGCAGGATTTACGGAGAAGCAACAGTTCATCTTTAATCAAAATGAGCCTTTCCTCAAAAGACAGAATCATCTTATGACAGGCAACTAAGAAAAAAAACAGCTGCTACAAAAACTACACACACACAAAAACCCCAACCAACCATCAAACAAAACCCCAAAATGAAAATTACAACCAGAAAAGGTCATTCACAACACTGCTGCTTTTGAAATATAGTAATGGACATTTCCCACAATTCTCAAGCTCTAAGGTACCTGTTCATGCAGCTCACTCACCTTGACTTGGAAGATGCTGCTGCTGAACTACATGCTCCTTTATTCAAATTAAATGTAACTAGAAGAGAACAATTGGTGTTCCAGGTATTTCAGGAAAACTGTAATAAAACTTAGCACATAAGATACCACAATATATCGACATACAAATTCATGAACATTCTGAATAGGTGAGAGCCGGAATGCTCCTCTCCAGAGATCACGAATTCCTGTAGAATGTGCTGGATGGACGCTGACAGGGCTGGGAAAGACCTTCCTATGACTGAGCTGTGGCAGACAGCTTTGGCTGCCTCTCCATCCCACTGCCCCTGCTCCCCTCACCAGCAGGAATCCAGTTTTGTTTAGATGTCCAGACCTATCACACATGGCTCAGAGGATGCTATGGTATGAATGCTTTTGTCACCCCAAAATTCACAACTAAATGAGTTGAAAGCCCACGCCCAAGGGGATGGAATTACAAGGTAGTACCTTTGGGTCTAAACCAATCAAGATAATCTCATTGCCGTTCACAGTGACTGTTCATGAGGTGGACACATGACAGTCTGGCCAATGACATTCAAAAGGAAGTCCGCAGGAGGGGTGTCTTGTGTCTCCTAGGAAAAGTTTCCTCGCTTATAGGGGACTCCAGGAGAGAGGAGAGATGCTCTATGTCATCGTCTGGACAATGCTCAGTCTGCATATGATGGCAGTGCTGGCAGCCACCTCGTGTCCAGCTCCTGATAGTATGACATCCTGAACTACCCTCCCTCTGGGACTCTTGGTATGGCAAGATCTCTCCTTATTGACTAGGTTGAGCTCAGTCAGTGTTGTTATTTTGTTTCTTGTAGCTGAGGGCATCACATCCAATTCATTAGTACTGAGGAGAACAATGCAATCCAGATGGATTCCATGTCTTACTCCCAAACATGTGACTAGCTGGTAGGAGAACCAATACAAAACCATCCACGTTAGAAAAAAAAGAAAGAAAAAAGTACAATTACCTTTTTCTTCATCATTTTCTCTGCTTAATTCCGTAAAAATAGGAGTCTCCTTAGGGGGGAAGAAGGTTGAAGGTTTGGTTCAAAGTGAATTTACTATCAACATTCAATATTCCAAAATTAGGACTTGCTCCCTATGTTACAAGGCAGCTCTAAGATATAACTCTAAAAGGATGAAGATCCTAATTAAGAAATTATATGTATTGTAAATATTCTCCGATTGAGTGATTTTATAGGATTTGTAAATCTTTTGTTCACTGCTGTATTCCCCCGTGCCTGGCACACAAGAGGCACCCAAAAAAGATTTATTAAAATAAATGCCTTGATCCAGTTATTCTAACCCCTGAACCACCACCATGCCATCCCTTCTCCACTTACCCAGGTTTTGCCCATTAATTTTCCAACAATCCTCAACCAAGGGGCTATACATAGCTACCTCCAGACACTCCCATCCTCCCCAGGCTGCAGCCAGTAGTGCCAGCCCTGTACGTGCCCCTTCCCCACGCCCTACTCTCTCCACTGCCAATCTCTAGCACTGCATTCATCAAATTCTGGACAAATGGTCTTTCCATTTCTTCCCCATTAAGGACAGCCTCGTTTTAGGAGAAGGAAGCCGAGGTTTAGAAGGTGATATAATTATACAAAAGCGTGAAGTCCGTAAGTAAGGAAGGGACCCAGGTTTGTCTCAACTCCAAAACCCGAGCTTTGAGACTCGGCCATTTTCTTTTCTCCTCCTAGTTACAGAACTAGACCTATAAAACGCAATTCTGGGCTTAAAAGAATAAGCAGTTTTACTTGTTTGGCCCTTTTCAGTTACCTCTCTCAATGATACTGTTGCCCACCTGTTCTTTGCCTTCCAGACCTCTTCTCACTTGCTCTTCAATAAATTTGGCAGTTTTTTCTTCGTCATCAAGGTCCTGCTTCTTCTTTTTCTCTAGTTCGAGTTGCCGGCGGATGGTTTCTGGGTCCCTGTCTATGTACTGAATATACCAGCCTTTTGGTGTCTCATCCACTTTGCACAAGCCTGAAAAAACAACCACACAAAAAACCAGACACCATAAATTTGCATATAATCAAAGCTAAAGGTAAATATAAATGTGCTCTATCTCTGCATTATTTACTTATTCATTCAAATGTATGCATTCATGCAGTACATGAATTTTCCATATTCATAATGAGATTTAGATACTTTAAGTGAAATATTTTATCTCTTTGAACAGAAAAAAGTTATCACTCTGATTTTTAATGAGCTAGGTTGAGGCAACATATTTAAAAAAGGAAAACAAGTGAAAGAAGTATTATCTTGTTTAGTAATCATTCAACTGTCTAAGTATTTAACGTCCAATGAGCATGTGATATTCTGCTAACTTAACTAAGTAGAAATAGTCCACAAAAATGGAATAGAGTAACGCACTGAATAAGTAATACATGGACACAAAATTTCCTTCTCTTTTCTTCTTCCCAACTTTTCATCCTATGAAGTTTAAAAATTGGAAAAGAAGCCATAAATTGTAAAAATCTCATTAAGAAGTAACACGTTTCCTAAAGTGAAATGAATATGGCGGTGGGTGGGGGTAGAAGAGGAGTGACAATAATCCTTAACCTACGTGAGAGGACACTTCAGTGATAAATCTTGACACTGTCAAAAGAACTATTCCAGACACTGATACTTGACTGGAGTACACAGAACCAACCCCGGACTACTCCACTCCTCTCCACCAGTTTTTAATCGCCCTACCCATCCTCTTTTCCGTAAATTTACATAGAAACTATGACAACTCGTTCTCTCCCTGCAATGGAGCCCATCACATCTATTCAAGTATGTCTTACTCTTACCTTCTCTGCCCAGCCACTTGGTAAAATCAGTCAGCGTCTCCCACTGAGTGGCATTCATATGGATGTGTTCTCGGTGGCTGATATATTCATTGTAAACAATATTGTTGTGAACTCTCTTAGTGCCTAAGAACAAAACAGGACGCTGTTGACCCTGAGCAGGTTGTAAGGTTAGGAAGTTATTATGTGCATAATGCTTAAGATGCTCACCAAAGCGTCTCCTGAGAAGTTCTAGAAAGTCATTGCGGAATTCTCTGGGAGAGAAAGAAAGGAAAGCATGAAGGTAATTTCTGCAAATATATAGCATTACTTTCCTGAAATTTAAGCCATCGTACAGTTTGAAATCTCAAATGATATATGCATATATGTGAATATCTGTTATGAATTTTTACGAATGGAACAAGGAAAGAATCCCAAAAGATTATAGCTTTCAAGAATTAAAGTCAACAGTCAGTGTGGAGTCGAAATTTTGTCTTGGCCAATCAGCCACAGAAAAAGTGACAACACGTCTTTTGAGAGGGTCCTTAATGAAGTCTCTTAGCACTACTGACTGTGTCATAATAACTGCATTCTACTGATGATACCAAAACTGCCCTTATTCCACAAGATACTGGTATTCAATGTATCCCTCTGAACTGAGGCCACTGTGTTAAGTGCTAGACAAACATAGGTGAATAAAACATAGATCTTGACCTAGGTTACAATCTAGCAGAACCAATCATAACAGAAGTCAAATTGGAAAAGAGATGTAACAAAACATCATAGAACGAATTGTGGAAGATGCCGGAGGTGATCTTTAATATGGGTGGTAAAGTATAAACAGGACTTTCACAAGTGAAGAGAAAGAGAAAGCCATTCCCATCTGGTAGAGACAGGAAAGTATCACAGGTTTGAGGAATGACAATCTACTTTGGCTAACATGGAGGGCCGATAAAAATGAGTGTGACAGTGGGGGTAGAATAGAAAAACTGGGAGAAGACATAGCTGGAAAATGTTAGGGTTAACCTTTGCAGTGCCTTGAAGGTCATATTAAAGAGGTTAGGTTTTATGCAGATGATAGAAAAGCATGAAATAATTTATTTAGGAGTTAATTAGGGAAAGTCTGTGATTTCCAGAGATAATCCTGGTGGACAGTATACAAGGATAATTCCCAGAGTGTGGTCTCCAGACCAGCAGCATGGCCATCACCTGGGAACCTGATAGAGATGCAAAGCCCGCAGCCCAACCCAAGGTCAAGTGAATCAGAAAGTGGGCCTGGGGTCTGCCGGCTGTCTTCACAGCCCTCAAGGTGAGGCCTCAAGGTGATTCTGCTGCACACACTGGTCTGTGACCAGAGGCACAGAACTTGTATAGGAGGAGTAAAGGCAGCAGGTCAGGATACCAGTGAGGAAGTCACTGAAACCTTTTAGGAGGAGATGATGAGAGGATAACAAGGGTGTAAGTTTACAGGACACTATAGAGGAGAACCCACGTGAAGGAATTCCCGGAGGGCTCTGAGCTTAGCAGTCTCGGGAGGCAGTGATTATTAGCCAGCGCAGAAGAACCAGCAGGTGGGGTGGAGAGAATTCTAAGTTCAGCTTTAGAAATGTTGACTCTGATATAGCCTTCAGGAATATAGTTCAGGAAAAAAAATCTATAACTCAAGACAGATGTTAGGAGTGAACATCTACATTTAGGAGTTTATGTTTATCCAAACAGAAAGGTAACAGAATAACGTAACTCATGGAGACTGTGCAGAGTGGGATGAAGGAAGCCAAGCGGGCAACCAGAAGGAGCTGGGAAAGGAAGAGGAGTTCATGCAGGAAGTGAGCTCAGACCGAGTGGTAGGAGGGTAATCAGAAAGAATGTAAATCGGAGAGCTGTTTCAATTGAGAGTAAAGCTTACCCACTGAAGAAAATCAAGGGAAGAAAGACTTCGGGAGACTGAGAGAGGCACAAGTCAGTTACCGTGGATGGAGGAGTGAATGGAAGGTGACCAGGAAGGCACTGAGTATAGACGGCTCTTGCCAAAATACCTGGTATTTCCCAAAGTGTGCCATTTGTACCCCGGTGGTATTCAAGATGGTTTTAGGTGGTTGACTGATAAATAATTTTTGCCTTTTTCACTGTGTTGTCTGCCTTGGTGTCATAAAAGCCATGGAGGGTACACCTACTGGCCTCTTAGCCAAGTCAAGGCAGTGGGCAGTGATGCCAAACTACCAGCAGTCAATGTATTCTTCACGGCCTGGCACTCGCAGTGAAAACCAATGCTAGCTGCATCAGGAATGTCCTTGATGAAGCACCAAGTATTATTACTTGCATGAATTCTCAATCTTCGAGTACACACATCTTTCTAATATTCTGTGCGATGAAATGAGAATTATGAATAAAGCACTTCTGCTGCTAGACGATGGTTATCTTCAGGAAAAGCACTTGTGTGACTGTTTGAGCTGTGAGTTGAAACTTTTTCACCGAATACCATCTCTACTTGAAAGAATGACTGACATAAACCATGGTTATTCCAAATTGGATATTCAGTAGAAACTTTCTTTAAAGTATCCAAAATGAGACTGTCATGTCAAGGAAAACAACTTACAGCAATTGTTGCCAATGATAAAATTTCAGCTTTAATGAAAAAAATCTGAATTTTGATAAACTAATATCCACCACCATGACTTTGACATGCTTCCAAATACTTAAAGATGTTTCTGATGACACTGATGTTGAGATTAATGAATATAATTTTATGATATTGCATAATAAAATGTATCACCATTCGGAAGATCTGTGTAACTCAGTGAACCAACATTTTCCAAATAACCAGTGCATGGTGTTACAAAATCATGCATGAATACACAATCCAGAGTCAAAGTTTTCACTTTGACTCAATGTACTTTAATGTGAGAGAGTACGAAAAGTTCACTGATAGGGTTTCAAATTCCACATTGCAACTAACTTTTAAGAAATTACCACGTGTTGTGTTGTGATGTAATACCAAAGCGGAATATTCAAAATTATCTGAAAAGACTACTAAAATACTCTGCCCGCCCCTTCCAACTACAACTCTATGTAAAGGCTTGGCTTTCTTTATGTGCTTCAACCAAAACATTCTGAGATAGAATGAATGCAGAAGCAGATGTGAAAATCAATTAAGCCAGACATTCCAGAGATTTGCAGAAATACAAAATAATGCTACTTTATCACTGTTTTTTGTTTTGTTTTAGAAAACATAGTTATTTTTCATTAAAATGTTACTTATTTTAACACGTAATATGTTTGCTATTATTTTTAATGAATTAATGTTTTTCAAAAATTTCTCAGTTTTAATCTACAAGTATCAATAGACATAACCCACATAAATAAAAGCTCTTGGGAATCTTCAATAATGTTTAAGACTGTAAAATTTGGTCCTAAGACCAAAAGGTCTAGAATTTTGGAAAGAGATGGATAAAAGCAAGATTAATTATTAATAGTAATAATAATAATAAGTAACAGCTAATATTATTGTGTATTGGGCATTCTTCTAAACACTTTAACAGTATTAATTCATTTCATCTTCATATAAACCCTATGAAGAAACTATAATACTTAGAAGAAGGTACTATTTTTAGTCCCATTTTACAGATAAGGAGAGTTAAGCACAGAAAAACAGTGGACAGGCTCAGATTTGAAGGTTTAAAATCAGGCTGAAAGACAGTTTCCTTTGTCTAAAGTGAAGGAAAAAGAAAGGCTGAATTGCGAGAAACTATTTTCTTAACAATTTCATACTATGATAAATTGGCAAAGGAAGACAAAAACTGAGCACAGAGATAATATAGCTGTCATGTTAATATGTAAGGAATAAACAGAGCCTCCGAGATATAAAGTATTAAGCATCTATTAAAAGTCCAACTGAATAAAGCTTATGAGATAAAGATGTCTTTGAGTTACTTACTCTGAAAAATAATCCATAAACTGCTGAGGATTTTCTGAAGCCAGCAATAGTTGTCTCTGATGAGATTCAGACATACAATGACACTTAAAGCCATTCTACAAAAACATAAAGGCAGTAGTTAAATTCTGACTTAGGTCATCATAATGGGCCCTGAGTAGAAGTATGTAATTAAACCGTAAAAAGCTGCTCTTTGATGATAAATTGTAAAAAAATAATCAAATCACTAGCTTGTAAGCACCCTATCATTAAAAAAAAAATTTTTTTTTACGAAGTTGAATTTAGCAACCCTGCTAATCAAAGACTAATCCCCAAGATTAAAGAGACAGAAAAATAGTACTTTAGAAAACAGATATTAGTAAGAAAAATTTAAAAAAAAATAAAATAAAAAGAAACGTTACTGGGCACAGTAGCAGAAGAGTGATTTGTTGTTTTTGACTAAATTTAACCAATTCCTATGGAGCACCTACTTCCTATAGAGTGTTACTCAAGCATTTCGAGGGATATAGTGAAATAAAATAGGTCATTAGTTAATTTCCACTAAGAAACCATTTTTCATTCACTCTTCCTCTCCTTTATCTCATTTTCCAAAACACATTAATTTTTTTATTGTTATAGTTTCAACATAATGGGCAGACATTTACACCCCTCACAGAGTGATAGCCCCCCCAAGTCTACTATCTTAAAATACATTCGTGCATACTATAGAACCTTATGTTAAACATACTAAATCTGTATAGTCTTCAGATGATTGTTAAAAACATGTAAGTTTTGACTTTGTATCTGTTCTACTTACCACTTGAACCTGATTCTTCACTAGTAATAGAAATGAAAAACGTGCCTCTCCTGACCCCCATCTCAATGAACAGCACTATTCCACACCCAATCACCACGCCAGGACGAGGATGGTTTCCCGGTGTCTTCTCCTTCATCCCACTTTCTATTCCTCATTAAGTCTACTCAGCCTTCTCTGTAACCTCTTCTTGGTCCCATTGCCACTGTCCTGATTTCAACACTGAATCTTGCTTAGGGTACTTTCCTATCCTAATCTTTAGTCATCCACAGACCTCCTACAAAATTCTTGCTCATCTTTGCATCTCACTTACTTAAATGTGTCTTAAAAGGAAACTTAGTATCGGTCTCATAAATGAAACACCAGTCCCATTTTCCCCAAATTAAAAATAAGTCAAAATGAAAACAAAATAATGTTATTAAATCCTGGAAACCCAAGGAAGGAGGGGAATACTCTAGCTCTGACCTTCCTCCCCCTTTATCTTCCAATATCGAGACAGAAGACAGACCCCTATTTATAGGGGTCAACTTCTCCTCCCCCAGGCTGGACTCCCTGATAGTTGAAGGGCAACGAACAGATCTGGGGGCAAAGAGGCCAGGACCAGCGGAAATGCCTTAAGGAGAAGGATTAAGCATTTCTTTTCCCTTTCCCATTGGAATTGTATTTCAGGATGACATTTGAGAATAACCCAAAACTAGCTGATGAGAAGCTCATTTTTATAAATAATTGACAACCAATAAGAAATGCACGAAGAATTAGAAAAATAACCACTTTGCAGCTCCTAATGAAATAACTGACTCAGGCAAAGTTGCTAAAACACATGTAGGTAAAAGGTTGATGGGAAACTAGATATATGACCATGATTCCAAAGAATCACTCCACTCATTACTTGCTCTTACAAGAGAGACAATATTACTTCCTAACATTACAGGCTGTCATCTTTACTCACTCACCTTAGCACTACTGGACATAAGGGCTCCCCTACGTGATGCGATATGAAATACACTGGCTCATCTATGAAGTATTCTTTCCCAAAATGCTTAACCTGAACCTAATCAAGCCTTTAGGTCTAAGTCCCAGTTTACAGAAACTACAAGAGTTAGGGAAAGAAGACAAAAGACAATCACAAAGAAACAATTCAACATATCCAGAAGGTGGGAATGCTCCCTGATAACTGACTGAGTTAGTCTCTTAAGTCAATGTCAAGAAACAAATTGGGGTGGGGAGTGAATGCTACTCTAAATTCAGAATTGAGAGAGAATTAAAAGTCCCAATAACGTGGAGCACAGAGATTTTTAGGGCAGTGAAACTATTATACTATAATGGTAGATACATGTCATTATATATTTGTCCAAACCCACTGAATGTGCAGCACCAAGAGTGACCCTGATGTAAACTATGGACTTTGGTGATAAAGATGAGTCAGTGTAGCTTCACTGATTGTAACAAATGTACCGGGGGAAGCCATACATGTATGAAGGCAGGGGACACACACATACATACATATATGTATATCAAATCTCTGTACCTCCCACCCATTTTTGCAATGAATCTAAAACGGCTCAAAACAATAAAGTCTAGTGTTTTAAAGCCTTAATAACCAAATCCAATTCACAGTTTTTGATTGGATCCTGGCTTAAAAAAAAAACTGCTTTGAAAAGCATTTGGGGGAACAAGTGAGGAAACACGGGTATGGAACAAGTATCAGACAACGTAAAAGCATTTTAATTTTGTTATGCGTTGATGACATAGATTGTGACTCTAAAAAAAATTCTGATATTTTAGAGATGCATATGTAAATATTTAGAGGTGAAATATCCTTCTGTTTATAATTTAAACTATTTTTTAAAAAAAGTAAATGTGGCAAAACACTTAAAATGTTAGATCTGGGTAGTAGATACATGGATGTTCATTGCACGAGTCTTCATGTTCTGTGTGAGAATTTCCCCTTGACTTAAATGGAAAGAACGAAAGAGAAATGAAAGCGAATAACCGCATCAGTGCTATTCAATACGAGTCCCACCTAAAACGTCGCATCCCACACTTCAGCAGAGGAGACTGTGCCCACTCCCCAGTGCTCTTCCGTCCTTACCAGTCGGCCCTGCAGAGGAAAGCACCACGACGTCGCGAGCCCGCTCCTCAGCACCCACATCGCTAGTGGGCAACAGCGGCGACTGCACAGCAAGGACGCAAAGCTTTCCGAGATCTGCCCCAAGACCCCGACTCACGTGACACAGAACCCATTTAAAACTCACAACCACCTCACACGTAGGCACAGTCCTGGTCCCCACGGTGCGGACAAGTAAACAGGCAGAACCTAACTTGCCCAAGAGCACGCAGCCAGCAAGCGGTGCGGCTGGGCTTGTGATTCTGGCCGTCTGACTGTGCCCACACCTTCCCAATACCATCGCGGCACATACCACGGGCTGAACATGCGACTGCTGGATGAGCAGCGCACAAGAGCTTATCGCTCCGTTTCCTCTGCTCCCGAAAAGAGCCGTGAGTCCTCAGCGTCCTGTTTCGCGTCTAGTCCGGGGGGAATGTTATTTCTACTGCCCAGGCGTCCGGGCATTTAACCACTCAGGCCTCCGTTTTACGAACGCTTGAGGAGGATCGCTTACTTCTACGAGAACGGCAAAACCTTTTCTTAGTCGTATTTCTTGTCTTTCGGGGGCAGACTGGGGAAGACGGGGGCGTCAAAGAGCCCTGGTTCCCCGCCAGGACCGGCGCTGCAGGAAGGGATGTCCCTACTGGGTGGAGCAGCGGGCCCGCCCGGTGCAGACCCCAGGACTGGGGACCTGAGACCCAGGCCTTCACCCCCGGCGTCCGGGACCCGAGCCAGGACTTGCAGCCGGACCCCGCCAGGCGAGAGGCCGGGGCCCGGGCAGGGGCCCCCCCGGGCCGCCTTACCTCGTCCCGGCACTGCTTCTGGCACATCTGGCAATACCAGCGCAGCTTCTGAAGCCCTTTGGATTTGATTCTGTTGGCGATGGCCTTCGGGGTAAGAAAGTCTGACTTCCCCATCGCGACCACTGCAGCGATTACTTTTTGGGACCCAGTGCCCGGCCAACCGGAAGCGGAACGGGGCTGACAGGCGTGGGCGGGACAAACACCCGCTGCGAGCCGGAAGGAGGTGGAGCCTCGGAAGGCTGAGCCCCCAACGCTCGCGAGGTTTACCTCAGCCTGGCGGCTACAGGCGAGACTGAAGGAGAAAGCGGGGGGGAGGGGCCGTGGGGAGTCTCCTGCGCATGCGCGGCGAGGCCTGTCTGACCGACCTTCAGCTTGGGCCGGTACCACCATGTTTTCTCGGGCGGGCGTCGTGGGGGTCTCGGCCTGGGCCGTGCAGCCGCAATGGTATGGCAGCTTGCGGTAGGAACGGGAGGGTTGCGAGGGATGGAAGAGTTCGGTGGGGCAGAAAAGGAAGCGGGTGGAAGCGAGTCGGACGGAACTGGGGTTGCAGGGCCTGCTCGGCCTCCAGTCCCCCGGAGGCCCCGGGAAGCGCGGGCTGCAGGAAGCGCCTCCGATCGGGACGGGCGCGCGAAGGGACTGGACGGACCTGTCGGTCACGCCACGTCTCCTGAGGCGGCGTGGGGCGGGGTGAAGGCCACGAGGAGTGGTCATCTGGGACCTCGGTGTGGAGACCTTCGTCCGAATTTCGGGGCGGTCCCGGCTCCAGCCGGCTGCTGAGCACTCGCGGGGCGCCTGCGGGGGGGCAGGCGGCGAGTGTCGCGCGCTCTCCCCGGAGCCGCAGAGTGGGCGGGAGGGGACGCCCTGGGCGAGGTCGCGGGGAAGGTTAAGTGTTCTCCGTGTCCTTGACTCCCGTTGAGGCGCAGCGGTGCAGGGCAGGGTTTGCGGGCGCCGGGGCAGGGCGCGGTGGCCCTTCGCGAGCTGGTCCTTTCGGCCGCGACGTTCAGGCAGCACCTCCCGCGGCGCAGGCGCCTTGCTGGGCCCCGGGGAACCCAGTGCGTGCCCTCGGGGGCTGCTGGTCGTTGGGGTGCCGGAGGGACCGCACATACCCGTCAGTCGGCGAGGGAGGGAAAGACACCGAGCCGAGGCAGTAACCCTGCAAGGTCATGAAATTGTCCCAAGGTCCTGAAGGGGAGGAGGAGATGCAGCTAAGGGCCGTCTGTCAACTGCTGTGCACGTTGTAAGGATTTTAACCCTTGGTTCCTGAACACAGTTGCAGATTAGAAGGCCTAGGAGTAGCTAGGTTAAGCTTGGTTTGTGGTGGTCCCGTATAATAGGATGCAGTGTCTTGAAGCTAGAATCTTGAACAAGAATCTAGGAGAATTTCAGACTCATTGTTAAGGGGGTTGTTAGCTGGAGTCTGTAGCAATTCCCCGTTTTTACAGTGGAGAAGAATTCTAAGATGCTACAAAAACGGTGTTTGTATCCACATGTGTGTGAAGGGACTGTAAGTCATTCATTGAAATAGGTGTGGTTTTCGTTAAGCCAAGAATTTATAACAGACAAGCTTTTCAGGGTAATAAATTAATTGTCATATGAAATAGCTACATAAAAATGTTGACGGATTTGCCTTGGAAGTCAGATTTTTTTCCCTAATACTGAAAAAGAAATTCGTGGGAATTAAGAACTCACCACAAGTGGACTTCTGTCGTGCAGATTGTGCCATTGGTAATCACTCGGCAGACACCTGACAGTTGTTAGGTGCCTGTACTGCCCCAGGTTGGCACTGCGGCGAGCGCTGAAATGTGGTGGTGAACAGACACACGTGGTCTTGCTTCGGGGAGCGGTTCATGGACGCACTGAGGCTCAGCAGTCAGCTCTCCTGTCCTTCCCGTCTTGCTGTCCATTCATGTTAATGGTCATTATTTTTAGAACCATAAAGTGGTATCTAAGTTGATCTTTAAATGCAGAGTTCCTGAAATGAGGACAAGTATTTTACATAATACTGTGGAAATAACTTCTTTTAAAACCCTGTAAGACAATTTGAAGATCTTTTAATAAAGAGCTGTTTTAACGATGAGCTCACTCTCAATCTGTGAAAACTACTGCCAGGACCTTAAATTGGAACCTCAATCAGCAAATAAAGGTCATGCTTCTGATCTTCACCCCTTTGGAATGTTGTTTTTAAATTGGTAGGTTATGGATATTCATTAGCCATCAATGTTCCTCTGTGGAAAGCATATTCTGTCCCCTTTTCACATTTTCCATCACTCTGGGTGCCTGACATCTTTACTGCCTCTGCTGCCCCTTTGCTTCCCATTCATTATAATTGCCTTTTAAATTCAGAAATGAAAACCATATTAATGATTCACACTCCACAGAATTAATTTGAAAGGAAAGAAAAATGCCTTTGCTTTAACAGAACCAAGTGGCATTTCCTTGGTTCTCTTGGTTATTGAAAGCTTTGAAATGTACAATTTGTCAGTGTTAGGTTTTGTTTCGGGGAGGTTAGCATGCTAGTTTTAACTAAACATGAGTCGTACTTAAAATCATGATGAAATTATTTTAATTGTTTAAGGGATCAGAAAACACCCCAAATTTTTATATATTAAACCTGTATTTTTAAAAAATAGCATAGAAGAAAATGGAAATAAGAAATCTGGGGGGAAAAGTTTCTGTTCTTCTGTCTCAAATTAGGGGACAGTGCATTTCTATTCCCTAGTATTCCACATTCTCTAAAATTGAACTATTTTATAATACAGCAGTGGCCATAAATTGAAATATGTACATTGAAAAGGAAGGGAGATGGCATTTCAGGAGAGAAAAGGCAGATATTGTCACCTGAGGCTGAGAAAGCAGATGTACAAAACGGGAGGCAGCAAGGTATGTATGGTACAAGAGGTGGGCTGGAGCCAAACTCCTGGGCTTTGAATCCTGACTGCCACTCACCTGGCAGTGTGACCTTAGACAGGTTACTCAGTGTCTGATATTACTAATATTACTGATATTACTTACCTATTAAATGGAGGTAATAATAATACTACACAATTAATGGGTGAATGTGAGGGCTAAATGAGTCAGTATTTGTAAAGAACTGAGGTCAGTGGAAGATACGCTGCTGTGGACCCAGACGTATCAATTGAAAAATGAGACCAAGTTTATAACTACAGTTTCTACTGTATAAAATAGACTGTAAGAAGGTTTATTATAGAATGTAAGAATGTAAGAAGTTTTATTGCCAAAGAAGACTCAGTCGCGGGCTGAGTCTTGGTGAAGAAGTGCAAGGGAGTTATTTTCTGGTGGAGGGACAGGTGATGGACTTGCACGCAGGCATTCTGTGTTATAATTACACATCATGATTTTGTTTTCCTTAACAATTGGTGGCTGCTGCTGCTTCCTTAATTTTTATATTATACTGCATTTATATGCTCCTTAAAATTCTTTCAGGCATCTGTAATGTCTTTGATAAATCATTCATCTAGCAACCTCGCTGATTCCTTCCACCACTGCCTTCTTCAGCTTTTCTGACAATGCTGTATAAATACAGGAGAGACTGGTAATCCACAATCTAATTTTTCCCACCCACTGTATTTCATACGTTTCTGGTTTCTCAAATAATTTCCTGAATGTTTCTTGAGGTATGATGTAATTTTCCAGAACATAAAACTGATTCAGAACTTTATCTTTTCATTTGCAAAAATTGTATATTCATTAGATAAAACAAGCTATGGTTTTTGTGTACTCAAATTGTACTTAAAAAATAAAGTTGCAACATAGATTGACATCTTTAGAACTAAATGAAGGCTGAGCATCAGAGCACTTCAAAACGGGAAATTAGGGCATGTGCACAGCATAAAGAATCACAAAAGATCCTACCTTGTCTGGGATACTTACAGAAACATGTGGTCATTCTGTGTTCATCCAAATATGGCATGCAATTCAAATTTGTTCCCTATCATACTCTCTGACTAGAAACTTGTATCAGTTAAATTAGACTGTTTGCCTAAAACCATAATGTCCAAATGTCACTCTTTATAATCTATATATTTAGAATGTTGGGGGTGAAAAAGTTTACACCAAAAAAAGAAAGTCATCCAAACAACAGGGTCACTTCTCAAGTGCCACTATGGGAAAATGTTCAGGGAATGGTCATTATGTCATATACGCCTATACTTGAAATAGCAGAGCTTGTCAGTTTTTGATGGCTTTAGTCGTTTCTTCTAGTGGATCCATTCTTATAACTAAACCTAATGTTGTCCATAGAGTCTCCTTTCTGTTATTTTCCTTATTTTCCTTTGGTTGAGTAATACCAGTAGTAAGATGTATAAGTGAAGAGATTTTTAAAGATAACTTTTGGTTATGACCTTTCAGACTTATTTTTATGCACATAAACACATATCACAAAAATAGGATCACATATCATTTCATAACCTCATTTCTTAAGTTATTAAGAGACTTTATTAGTACAGTTTTAGACTTGTAGAAAAAAATGAGCATATAGTACAGAGTTTCATATACCCCCACCCCACTCTGGACAATTTCCCTACTTACTAACATCTTGCATTAGTGTAGTATATGTTCTACAGTTAGTGAACCATTATTGATACATTAATAACTAAGGTGCATAGTTTCATTAATGCCACTCATTTTGTGGTACAGTTCTATGGGTTTGGACACATGCATAATGATATGTGCCTACCATTACAGTATCATACAGAATAGTGTCACTACCCTAAAAATCTCTCCCGAAAATCCTAGCAACTGAGCTTTTTACTATTGCTATAGTTTCGTCTTTTCTGAACTGTCATGTATTTGGAATCAATACATACCCTGTTTCCCCGAAAATAAGACCTAGCTGGACAGTCAGCTCTAATGCGCCTTTTGAAGCAAAAATTAATATAAGACTTATAGTAAAATAAGACCAAGTCTTATATAAATTTTTTGCTCCAAAAGACACATTAGAGCTGATCGTTCGGCTAGGTCTTATTTTCGGGGAAACAGGGTATATGCCATTTACAGATTGGCTTCTTTCACTGAGCAATATGCAGTTAAGGCTGCTTTATGTCTTTTTGTGACTTCATAGCTCATTTATTTTTACTGTTAAATAGTACTCCATTGTGTGGATGGACCAGTTTGTTTATCCACTCATTCTCATTGAAGGACATCTTGGTTGCTTCCAGTTTTGGGCGATCATGAATAAAGCTTCTATAAACATACTTGTGTTGGTTTTATGATAAGTTTTTGTGCAATTCCCTAATGACATGATACTGAGCATGTTTTTCTATGCTAATTTGCCACCGTGTATCTTGGTGAGGTGTCTGTTAGAATCTTTTGCCCATATTTTAACTTGGGTCATCTTTATTATTGTTGAGTATTCTGCAAATATTTTCTCTCAGCGTGTGGCTTGTCTTTTCATTCTCAATATCTTTTGAAGGGCAGAGGTTTTTTAAATTAATAAAGTCCAGCTTATCAATTTTTTTTCATGGATTATGCTTGTGTTTTATCTAAAAACTCATAGCCAAACCCAAAGCACCTAGGTTTTTATAGAAGTTTTGTGTTTTACATTTAGATCTCTGATCCATTTTGAGTTAATTTTTGTGAAATGTGTAGGGTTATTCTCTGGATTAATATTTTGCATATGGATGTACAGTAGTCCAGCACCATTTGAAGAAAAGCGTATCCTTTCTCCATTTAATTATCTTTGCTCCTTTATCAAACTTCTGTTGACTGTATATGTGTGAGTCTATTTCTGGGCTCTTCTGATCCATTGATCTACTTGTCCATTTTTTCGCCAATACTACACTATCTTGATTACTATAATTTTATAGTAAAGTCTTGAAATCAGATAGTGTCAGTTCTCTGGCTTTATTCTTCTTCAGTGGTGACTATTCTGGGTGTTTTGCCTTTCCACATAAATGTTTATTGATAAAATTAGTTTATTGATAACAACAAAATAACTTGCTGAATTTTTTTATTAGTATTGTATTGAGTCTTTAGATCAAGTTGGGAAGAATTGCAATCTCAGCAACATTGAATCTTCCTATCCATGAATATAGGATTTCTCTCCATTGATTTAGATTTTTAATTTCTTTTGTCAGTTTTGTAGTCTTTCTCATATAAATCTTATACATATTTTGTTAGATTTATACATACGTCTTTTGTATGTTTTTTATTGTGATAAAATACCTGTATATATGTAAACTATCATAACCATTTTTAAGTCTACAGTCTGTGGTACTGTTGTTTTTAACTTGAAACTCAAGTTGTTCATAGCTTGTATAAAAGGAAGCAATTGGCTGTTGTTACATATTAACCTTGTATCCTGCAACCTTACCACAGTTGGTTATTAGCACCAGGCTTTTTCTTTTTTTGGCTGATTCTTTGGTATTTTCTACATAGACAATCATATCATCTATGAACAAAGACAGCTTTATGTCTTCCCTCCCAGTCTGTATACCTTTTCTTTCTTTTTCTTGTCTTATTGCATCTTCTAGGACATCCAATGTGATGTTACATAGGAGTGGTGAGAGAGGACATCCCTGTCTTGTTCACAGTCTTAGGGGGAAAACTGCTCGTTTTTCACCAGTAAACCATAGGGATTTTTTTTGGTAAATGTTCTTTATTGGGTTGAAAACTTTCTCCTCTATTCTTAATTTGCTAAGAGGTGTTTATCATGAAAGGGTGTTAGATTTAGTCAAATATTTTTTTTGCATCTGTTAATCATATGGTTTTTCTTCTTTAACCTGTTGATGTGATGGATAGTATTTGATTTTGGAATGATGAACCACCCTTGCATACCCGGAATAAATCCCACTTGGTCGTGGTGTATGATTCTTTTTAACACATTGTTGGATTCAATTTGCTAATATTTTGTTGAGGGTTTTTACATCTATGTTTATGAAGATATTGTTCTCTAATTGACATTTCTTATACTGTATTTATGTGGCTTTGGTATTAGGCTAATGCTGGGCTCATAGAATTAGAAATGATCCCTCTGCTTCTGATCTGTTTCCTTTTTTCCTTCTTTTTTTTTGGGGGGGGGGGATTGGGGCATCAACTACCACGTTTACTGATAGTTACAAATCTGCATCTCAAATCTCAGAACATGTTGGACGTGTTCTTACATGTCGTTACATGTTTCTCAGAAGTGTTGGACATTTCCACCTGGTCGCATGGTCTGTTTAACTATATCATATTGAAAATTCATTATCTCAGGGGATATCACCCCCACCCAGTTTATCTATCTTGGTTAATGATAACACTGTCCACTCAGGTCATTGAATTAGAAAACTTTGGGTCATTCTTATCGTTTTCCTTTTCACTCTTAATAAGTTGCTCTCAAATCTAGTCTTGTTGCTTTGCCAACATCTCAGTCCAGTTTCTTCTCTTGTCTGGAAGCTGCAGTGGCCCCTTATTTAGTCCCCATGTCATCAGGATTCCAATGTCATTTTGTGGTTTTCACTGCTGTCCAAGATACTTCACTGAAAAACTAAACTGATTTGTGGACTTATAAACATTTATCATTTCCCTACTACCTATCAAATAATATTTGAACTTACTAACCCATCCTTTGTCTCCAGCTTCAAAACTATCCCCTTCCTGGGAATGCCCTCCTTAAGCCCTCCTTCTTTCTGCACAAATTTACTGATTCTTGGATTCTCCCAGGCAACATAGGTAGTTTGTGTAGATTTAAGGGCTGAAAGGTCATTTATATTTGATAACATGTTGTCTTCCCCATTAGAGTGGGCATCCTCTCATGTTTACCTTCTATTAACATTGCATTTAAGTCACATCATTTTGACTCTTATACATTGGCACTTTTATTTTAAAGACTATAGAAGAATAATGTAAATTGTATGTCAATCTAAGTTTTCATGAATCTCGTTTCTGAGATAACAGTATGCTTCTTGTGATTAGAGACCATGTTCTGGAAGACAGTGGCTGCTTGAACTGTTTATTGAATTGAGTTGGAAGAATTAAGAGTCAGTTTAAATAAACAGTGTTTTCACACATTTCATCATGTTAGGATGTATAAGAGTTATTTGGAAAGGTTTTGGTGAACTGAGAAAATCAAGAAAAGCTTTTTGACCTTGAGAGTTGGATACCCTACGAAGGGAAAGGACTTTTCTGTTGGGGACACAGTACAGGCCAAGACATGGAGGTGGGAACAGAGCAAGTGAATGCCCTGTGAGTTCAGTGAAAGGTTTGTGTTAGTTGGGTAAATAAAATAAGGCCTTTGACAAAGTATGTGGTATCAGTATTAAGGAATTTAAAAATACAGAGGGTGCCAAAAAATGTATACACATTTTAAGGCAGGGAAAACTGTATCAAAATTGTAATGCAATGAATGACGGCTAGCATTCATTTGATTGCTACTGTAATTCAACTTCGAAAAGTAATACATAGATAACATATCTTAAAATGTGTACTTTTTTTTGGCATCCCGGGTATGTGTGTGTACACACACACACACACACACACACACACACACATTGAAAGTTCTATATTTGAATGATTCTCTATGGGGCATTCTTTAAATAAACATTAACTTTGAATGTTTTTCTTGTATAATGGAGCTATTTTTCAAAAAATTAAAATATTTTTAAAACCTTTATTCTCAGGATCCAAGTTCGAAATATGGCAACTTTGAAAGATAGTAAGTACTTGATCTCAATATGTGAAATAAGAAAAACTAAATTTTGACAATTAAAAATATTTTCAAAAATATGCTGCTTTAGCCCGTTATCTATTTGGTCAAAACTGATAAAATAAATCTGTATCATATGTGGAACTTTGAACTTGTTTCACATGCTGATTCTATTATCTGTAGAATGATAATAAGAAAAGCTAAACTATTTGAGTAAATATAAAATGTTACAGAATATATGGTTAAAGGCCATTTTCAATATCGTTTAACATTATAAATGTATAATTTACTGTTCTCTAATGTCATTTTGCTTGTCTGATCTAAGTAGCAGCTAGGTTTGACCTTTTATTAGTTAGTACTCATTCTGACATTAAGCCTAGTTTAGCATCATGCCGTTAAGTGATGGGCTGAATGCTAATTATTCTACCTTGCAGTTTAGAAAAGTTTTCAGTAAATTTACAAATAAAATTATAGCTCTTGTATCTTAACACAGCACTTCTATTTTTCAGTTACCAGGCGACTAAAGTCAATCAAAAACATCCAGAAAATTACCAAGTCTATGAAAATGGTAGCGGCAGCTAAATACGCCCGAGCGGAGAGGGAGCTGAAGCCAGCTCGGGTGTATGGAACAGGATCTCTGGGTAAGAGAGGCGTGTAATGCACAGTTATGGAGAAGTACGTATTTAACAAAGATCACGACTAGGGACGTATTTAATGCTTCCCACAATGGGAGGCCAATTCTGAGTATTTTACATGCTCTCATTCTTCACAGCAGCCCTATGAGGGGAGGAACTATTAGAGTCCTGCTTTGCAAATGAGAAAACTGAAGCACAATAACAACAAGTAATTTGACCAAGGTCACATACCAAACTTTTTAAATATTCCTAAGGTTCCTAGATTGTTCAGTGTACCACCAAAAGTACTTAGAAACAAACTGCGTCAAATTCCAATGCTTGATTTCTTCCTGTGAAATTGTGGTATTTTAGGACTGCCAGAGGGGGACGTGGTGGAGGGTTGACCTACTGAGCATGGATATGGCTCGTGAATACATGAGTGCAGTGGTTTTTTGTTGTGGTGGTGGTGGTTTTTTTTAAAAAAAATAAATACAGTATTTATACATCAACTGTAAAGAAGGTGAAATTATCTATCTTGTATAGTGGTTTTCTTGCGCTCTTCCATAGTTTTTAAATATGCATTTACACTGCTAAAGAAATTTTGCATGAGAAAATCATAGAGCACAAGGCCTCAGTGGAAATGGCTTCTTGCTTTAAAATGCCATACTTAGTTTCAACTAGAGTAGAGTTGGCAAGTTAGATTTTAGCAATCCTTCTCAGCTCTAGCCATTTGCTCTCATGAGTCTCCTTTTCTGCCCAGACAATTCTAAGCATCTATTTGGTGGCTCAGTAAATGTTGGTTGGTAATTACTCTAGCATATTGATGTGAAAAAGGAAAGTCACTGTACTGTTTACCTTTCTTGCTGACATGAATAGGTATAGTACATTTGTTTCCCTCCCAAAGTCTATTACCACAAAGTTGTCTAATAAAGAAGAAACTGGCTGAGATATCTGATTGGAGTATTTGTGGTGAAATACTAAAAATCCAAGTTGAGGCTGCCAGTCAGCTCCTATAAAGTCCTTGAAACTAAAAAAAAATACTAATTGGTATATTGTAAATGACTAATCATTTAAAATATTTAAAAATGGAAAGCAGGCATTTTATGCTGTACATTATAAAATATAAAGAGACTTAAAAGAAATATTCTCCCCACTCCACTGAACTTTGGAGTTGAGTATTCTCTCTGATTTGTATGGGGGGCTTCGGGTATTGAAATCTGAGAATCATGGCTCTGTAAGGGTAGTGGCAGGAATTTGTTGAAATGGGTGGATATGGCGGCCACGAAGATGCTCCTTGCAACTGCAGTGAGCACCAGCTGCGGAAGCCCATCCTGCATTTGTGACCCGGCCATGCTTCCGGTGGACTGCTCCTGTCAGCAGCTGGGCACAGGCTGGACGCAGGCAGGCATATTCCTGGGAGACTTGGGCTCCCAGCAGCCTTGCTGAACTTCCCTTAAATTGCACAGTGGTCAGCAAAGCTGCCACCCACCCTTTCTTCTCTCTGCTTCCCACTGCTCCGACCTGCATGGTGGTATCATGGCTCTCCTGACTTCCTGTTTTCTCTCAGTCATTTCTCCTAGTAAAGTCCACGTATATTTCATTGCATCCTGCTGAATCCTCTCTTGGCCCTGCTTCTTAGAAAATTAGACCAACAAAGTGAGGTTGTTAAAGTAATCCCCAAAATAAAGTGGCATCATTTTATCATCAACAGTTTTTATAAGAGCTTGATAATGCAGATTATATGAGCAGTTGGTAAATATTTGCTTTGTACTTTTTTGGTTGTACACTGAAGATTTGCATTCTTTTGGAGTCTGATATCTAGATAAGTTGGTACCTCTATAATTCTGGCCTCTTTACAAGTTCTTTAATTGTACTAGAGGTTTCTTTTAGTCCATATTTAAGATAAAGTGGCCATTAATGGGCTCTTAGGAACCTTTGTCATATAGAGATGCTTTTCATCCTGATTGTAAATGGAATAAATACATGGGCGCTTTTGATTATGTTAGTCAAGTGCCATCTAAATTTAAATGCATCGTTTTGAAAACCGCCCGCTGTTTTGTAAATTAGGGCTTATTATTGTATTTCGTATAAATTACATATAAAAAATTCTTGGTTCTTTTTGTTTGTTTTTAAGCTCTGTATGAAAAGGCTGATATCAAGGGGCCTGAAGACAAGAAGAAACACCTCCTTATCGGAGTGTCCTCAGATCGAGGGCTCTGTGGGGCTATCCACTCCTCGGTTGCTAAGCAGATCAAAAGCGAGGTGGCTACGCTCACAGCAGCCGGGAAAGAAGTGAAGATTGTTGGAGTTGGTGATAAAATCAGGGGTATACTTCATAGGTAATTTAACGTAGTTTGTTTAAAAGGGTGACAGCATGACTAAATGGAAGTTTCTTTGATAGTTTATTTAAGCAAGGTGCCCGTTTGGGTTACCTATTTTATACTCAAGAGATTTTTGTTTGTTTTTCCAGAGCACATTAGAATATATAGATTTCCTCTATTCTCTACTTGTCTTTTGTTTTTTCATCCAAACCATACATGGAATGCAGTAGGAATGTCACAAGCCTCTGACATTTTAAAAAATGAGAACTGAACTCGAAGGAGCTATCATAGCCTGGGAATGTCCGAAATGAACAACAGTTTAACTTAGGATTAGAAGGAGAGAGAGAACAGCACAGAGAAATAGAAAACAAGAAAGGCCTGATTACTGGTCCTTAGTTTGTTGCACGTGCTGAAGGAAAGGAATCACCACAAATGGGTGGAATACTTAATTTAGTGAACAACCCCCCCAAAAAAAAATTGATCCATAGCAATACTATTTCTTGTTCCCTGTGTTTTTTTAGCAGAAGTATACTATTACACTATTTTAGGTGACCTCTTCCTTTTCTTGTAGGACTCATTCTGACCAGTTCCTGGTGACATTCAAAGAAGTGGGAAGAAAACCCCCTACTTTTGGAGATGCATCAGTCATTGCCCTGGAATTATTAAATTCTGGATATGAATTTGACGAAGGATCTATTGTCTTTAATCGATTCAGGCAAGAAAATTTTAGAAATCAAAGTTTTTTTATGTTTATGTTTATATTTTAAAATAACTCTGCTTAACAGTTGAAAAGTTATCAGTTTGAAATTTACATTTGCTTTTGTCATTTCTAGGTCTGTCATCTCCTATAAGACAGACGAAAAGCCCATCTTTTCCCTTAATACCATTGCAAGTGCTGGTAAGTAGTTTTTGTATGGCAAGTATTTTTCCATGTAGAAAGGAGAGATTTGGACATTTAGGAAAATAGTATTTGTCAGGTTGGCCTGTTTCAGCGGTAACGAAATGCCTTTGGGCCGTTTCTATCACGAACTATTAATGGCTTCCGTGATGTTTTAATCCATGCGTTGTTTTTCGACTTACTCCATTCCTTCATTAATTAAACAAATAAATATCTGTTGAGGGCCGTCATTACATAGGTTTTCTGTCCTCGGGGACTGAAGAGCCTAGCTAGAAATTTGCTTTGCAGTCTGTGTGTGAAGTGTACCTAACTGCAATACAGTCCGAAGCTCTAGCACAGAGATTTGAATAAATTCACAGCTCATTTACATTGACCCAGTCGGTTCTTCTGTTCTGTTGCTTGAATAAAGTCACCATTGCTCAGTGAAGCATCCTAGAAGCAATACTCTGGACCTGATTTTATTTTCCTAACGCATTTTTCCCTTCTGTGTATCATATTTCATCTAAGATGTACACTCTTACATTTTTAACATGCCTCAAATTGGGGTTTTTCTCCCAGTCAGTGGCATGTCATTATTAATTGCCTATGTTGTTTTCTTTCTTAATGGTACATCAAATGTGTTTATAATCCATAGCATCTTAAGTTGGATGAAATATAGTACTGTTTGCACGGCTTTACCCAAATGAATGAATTTTGGAGTGTCCTGCGAAATTTCTGCCACCTGATTACTGAAGTTCACATCAGCCTCAAATTTTCCCAGTCTTCCATGTTCGTGGAAAAGTTTTCCCTCTCTGAAGCGTGACTGACTGACTCCCAATTTCTCCAATCATCAAAAGGCTGAACTGGAATTTTTGTATTACACTAGACTACTTTCAGTTCTTAATTTCTTTATTGAAAAAACCATTTATTGATTGTTTGCTGGCTTTGTGCCAGGCAGTCAGCTAGATGCTATCTAGAAGACTTCATAACTGTGAAATGTAGAATATAAAGTAGAATATCCAATGCTTTGTACATTTAAAATTGGCTGTAATTTACGATGTGGAAATAGATGGAAAGCTTAGGAATGAGTCTTTTGACCTATCTTTCATTTACTTCTGCTTTGTAATTATGAAGGAGTTTTATAATAGTAAGCTGTTTTGATTAAATCGTTCTTGTACTGTATAGCTTCAAAGATATTTATCACTTGTTTTAACAGAGAGCATGAGCATCTACGATGACATTGATGCTGACGTGCTGCAGAATTACCAAGAATACAGTCTGGCCAACATCATCTACTATTCTCTAAAGGAATCCACCACGAGTGAGCAGAGCGCCAGGATGACGGCCATGGACAACGCTAGCAAGAATGCTTGTAAGCACAGTGGATTGCGGAGAAAACTGTGGCTGAGAGGAAACTGTCTGAGACACAGGAAAGCGTGTCTGAGACCCTCCCATGAAAAACATGACCATTCTTTAAGTAGACCAGGAAGCAAGAGAGCTAGGAATTGGGCCTGGGATCTGCTACTGGTTCTGTGAAATTTTTGACCAAATACCGTCTTTCTTTGAATTTGGTCTTCTGAAAAGATAGAAAAATAATACTCTCTGCCTTAAAGGAAGTGGGTATTATTATTTCTTAGGCAGTAAGTCTGCCAGTACTTTGAAAACATATCCCATGGAAGATTTAAAAGTATCTTCTTGAAATGTTTCAAGAGGCCAGTTTTGGTACCCCACTACCGTCATCCTCACTCCCACCCCCCAAATAAAAGAACAGAATTTCTTATTATTAAATTAAGCAACATATATCTATGGATACGTTAAAAAAGAAGTTATTCTTTTCTAGTTTTAGATTTTGTTATCTGTCTTTTGTTCTTTTGTAGCTGAGATGATTGACAAATTGACTTTGACTTTCAACCGCACTCGCCAAGCTGTCATCACAAAAGAGTTGATTGAAATCATCTCGGGTGCTGCGGCCCTGTAAGTAACTGCAGGTTCCCTTTAGAGAGTTTGTTTTCATCTCCATGTCTGCTGACTTAACCTTTGGATGCTTGAGTTGGGGGTTTGTTTTGTCTGTTAAAGACGAAATAAATGATCCATTGCTTAATTTTGTAACCTTGTTCTTAGGATATGAAAATTTGGTGAAAAGGAGATCTCTGGTTTATTCTGGTTGTTTCAGGCTTAGTTTCTTCTTTTTAGAAATCTATATATTGGTAGTTTCCACTTCTCCTAAAGCTTTTGGAATGAGGATGTGAATAATTCACTATCATTTATAAAACCTGTCTTTGGAACTTAAAACCATTATAAACCAAACTTTCTGAGTTACAGGACTGGTTTTGGGTTTGGTTTTACATAAATCTGTAAATCGCTGAATGGTAATAGGGTCCAGGAATCTTTTAATTATTGAAATTTCTATATCAGTATCATAAGATAGTGTACCACTTTCCTCAAGAAAATTTCTCGTTGCCTACATGTTAATGTTTGTAAAACCAGGGTTAAGATAATGGGAATTCTATTCAAAAAGTTATTAAACTGCACACTCACTATATGCAAAGTACAATGCTGGGTAGGCGCAGTGTTAAAAGCATTTATGTTCTAATCGGATAAAAAAATGCAGATAATTGTGATGAAGGATAAAATGTGTAGTAAGTTATCTTTGACTCATTCTTTCTCCCCTCTTACCAACTGGTCACCAAGTTCCCTAAGTTTTGCTTTCTAAAAGCCCTTGACTCTTCCCCCTTTCTGCCCACTTAATGCAGATCGTTGTCATCATTCCTCTCCTGAATTAAAAAAGATGTGTCTTGGGAGCCTCTGACATGCCGGGCCCTGTGCTAGGCACTGAGGATGTGATGGGGATGGTATTTCCCCTCAAAGAGCTCACAGCCTTAACAGGGAAGACGGACCTTATGTTAGAAACTGCAGTAGAATGAACAGGGGCAGCACACTGCAGCCCAGAGCTAAGAATGGTTTTCACATTTTAATGGCTCATAACAAGAGAGACAGTATATGGCCACAAAGCCTAAACTATTTACTATCTAGCCCTTCACAGAAAACATTTGCTGACCCTGTGAGAGAGTGGTATGAGGAAGATGACAGCCCATTCTCTCACATAATCCTGAAAAATCCGCTTGGCTTGACACATGTGAACCTGTAGTCTAGTCACTTCCCACTGCCATTTCTCACTTCCCTTGAGCTTCAGCCACACTAAGCTACTGCCAGTTCTATAAACACATCACGTTCTTTTGCCTTCAGAGTGGCACGTGCGCTTGCCTGAAATGCCATTTTTCTGTCCCCTTGTATCCTTGGTTCTTATGCCTGACTCCTGTTCGTCCTTCCAGAGCAGGGAGAATCCTTTCCTCCAGAAAAGCCTCCTGCATGGTTTGGGGGGAGGGTAACTCTTCTTTGGCACTGTGTGCTTCCTTTTCTCAGCACTTACATTTTATTAGGAATTGATTTTTTATTTGTCTCTGTGGTCCTGCCACTAGGGAGGGACCACGTCTTCTCACTTTTGTAGCTGTGTCACCTGGCATACTTCTTCAATAAATGTTAAGTGACTTGAATGACATGCCATAAGTATATTAAGAACTGGAAGTTCAGAAGAGAGAGGAATAACATTTTATTGAGTGTGCGAAAACGTAGGTCCATGTTTAAGAATCAGGGAAAGCTTTATCACTAAGGTGAAATTTAAAGTTGTCCTTAAGTATAGTCTCTCAAGGACAGAAACGGGGCAAATGCCAGACAAAAATGATGGAGACCATCCGCAAAGTTATTAGTTGGTTCATCGGCTTTGCTGGCCTAAGGCTTCTTTCTTCTCTTACTCTGCTTTCTGAGATGACACGTCAAGACTAAGCCTTCTCAGCCTGGTCACTAATGTTCTCTTAGCATCATAGAGTGCAGTGCGACAATCAGTGGCCCTGCCACTTAGTATCTTGATAAACTTGGTTAAGATACTCTGCAGCTCAGTTTTGTCGTCTGTTTTCTTGGATGGCAAGTGAGGGAAGGCCTGAGGGAAACAACTGCATTCTGAAGGTTCAGGGCTGTGAGATCCAGAGAACCAAGCTTCTTCTTTTGCTCTTGAGAAAGGAATGCGGGGGCACGAGTTCCGCAGAATTGAGGACCAGGGTTTTTCTGGATTAGGAATGTGGGAAACCTGACTATGAAGTAGCAAAATCAAGGGAAAGGACGAGAGGGTGATTAGGACATAAAAACTGAGAATTAAAAAAAGAATTCCAATAATTGGAAATTGACTAATAAATTTTCGCTTTCTAGAAAGGTTGTCCACATCCTGTATAAAAAATTAGCTGTGTCGTCCCAAAGTTGGATTGTTTATATGAATGAACTTGACTTGCATATTCTCTAACCTATCGGTTATTCTGGGTGAAGACTTTAATATTTAACAGAAACACATTTGGCTTTTTAGTAATAAAATTAAAAAGCATGAATAAATCATAGTATTTGAGGTGCCAAGTACTAGTTGCCAACCTAAAAATTTTAAATACATTGTATGCTATATGTATAGAAAAAGTAGTGATTTTAATCATATATTCAGTTTTGCCTACTTGCATGAACATGGTTTTATTGCTTGTAATCAGATTTAAAATACATCTTTTTTATAATAATCACTGAATCTGTTTTCAAGGAGTATTTTGGTAAGTATGTGATGTACTCAAAATAACAAGTGAGGAAATAAACGACGTTTTTTAGTTGGAAAGTGGACATGATTAACTAGCATGGATTGCTTCTTAACCAGCTTGTTTTGTGTTTGTCTTTTTCTTTTAACACAATAATTAGGAATTAATGAAAATCAACTTTCATCCTCAGACAAGAGGTAAAGTGGTGACCTTTCACATTCTCCCCACACCCCTTGAGAAAAGACACCCCGCCAGCTGTAACTGAAGCTAACTGAGCAAGTGACACAGGTTCTGAGAGGTTTAGATTGCTAGGTCTGTTTACAGTAGCCAGCTGGTTGGGGCATATGGGTAATGCTGGGGGGCTTTTGTTCTTGGACTTGTTAAATAAACCTTAAGGATAGAGAATTAGAATTATTTTGAGATATTAAGTATAGATTGGTGAAGAGTGGTGGTTCTCAAACTTTATGGTTTTGGGACCCCTGACTGTCTGACTCAACAACAACAACAAAACAGCTGGATTCTCATCTATTTTTGTCCATTCCGTTTTGATATCACACTCTGGAAAACTCCACCGTATACTCTTGAGAATGAGAATAAAACCCTCAAATAACATTATTATGAAAATAGTCTGACCCTCACGGACCCTGTGGAAGGGTCCCCAGACCAAAACCTGAGAACCATTACCTGTAGTGGACCATTTTGTTAGGTAAAGTCAGTTCTCTAAACCCCACTTAACTATGTATTATCTCTTGATGTCATTATTTTCTCAGAAAAAGTATTGATTGATTTTTATTTGTTCTGTACTTTGTTTTTCAGGTAAAGAAGGAAAATTCAGCCAGTTAATTTTGGTTTTAGTTTACTGCTGTCCTGGTCAGAAGAAATTGTTGGTCTAATTGTTGAAATTACCAAAGACAGCAAGATATTTGTAAATTATCTTACAATAAACAACTTACAATAAAAAACTCCTGTCTTTCTTAGTATATAAGAACAGTTATAGTTTTCAAAATGAGATGTTAAAATATTTAAAGCTATTAACATGCTACTACCATGTTTCCCAGAAAATAAGACCTAGCCAGACATTCAGCTCTAATGCATCCTTTGGAGCAAAAATTAATATAAGACGCCGTCTTGGGGCCGGCCCGGTGGCTCAGGTGGTTGGAGCTCAGTGCTCCTAACTCCGAAGGCTGCCGGTTCGATTCCCACATGGGCCAGTGGGCTCTCAACCACAAGGATGCCAGTTGGATCCCTCGACTCCCGCAAGGGATGGTGGGCAGCACCCCCTGCAACTAAGGTTGAACTTAAAGTTGAACACGGCACCTTGAGCTGAGCTGCCGCTGAGCTCCTGAATGGCTCAGTTGGTTGGAGCACATCCTCTCAAACACTAGGTTGCCAGTTTGATTCCTCGACTCCCGCAGGGAGGGTGGGCTGTGCCCCCTGCAACTAGCAACGGCAACTGGACCTGGAGCTGAGCTGAGCTGCGCCCTCCACAACTAAGGCTGAAAGGACAACAACTGACTTGGAAAATAAAAAGTCCTGGAAGTACATACTGTTTTCTAATAAAAGTCCTGTTCCCCTTCCCCAATAAAATCTTTAAAAAAAAAGAGCCGGTCTTATTTTATTATAAGACCCGGTCTTACATAATATAAGACCAGGTCTTATGCTAATTTTTGCTCCAAAAGACACATTAGACCTAATTGTCCAGCTAGGTCTTATTTTCGGGGAAATGGTATTAATTTTTGTTATTTTTGTAAAAAGATATTTGAAGAGTCTCTTCTGAATCAATCTTAGAAAGTCTGGCCTCCTTGGGGTCGGGGTGGAAGGAAGAGGCGACAAGCCACACCCTCAGCCCAGGCTTCCATCCTCTGGAAACCTTCAAAGAACAGCCAACAATGAAGTAACAATGCGCCTGGAGTCATTTGCTGTTTCTCATATGTGAGATATAGAACGCCAGGCATAGACTTAGCCAAAGTAAATTTTTAAATATCTTTTCTAAGCACTTCTTAGAACTCCATACTCACATTTAGATAACTGGATGCCTAGCTGATTCCATACAACGAGTTCCATGCCAGGATCTCAGGGTTTTTCCTATTTGTTTAAAATAGGGAACTTAGTTTTTCTATTACGAAAGTAATACACTTTTCCAAAAGACCACAGAACTATAAAAAAATAAAATATATGGAAATATAAAACCCACTCTTAGTTAAAAGTTTGACGTATATTACTCTTAAAAACCATGAAATAAATAATATATTTAGAAAGAATTCTCCAGATATTTTATTTTGCCAACAACTATTCATAAAGATTAACTGAACAGAGTATGATAAAAATTGATTAGGAAGCACGAGTACAGAGCAATGCTGCCACTGTAAGAAGGCTGCCACAAGACAAACTGAACAGACGCGTGGTCGTTTTCTAGCTTTCCTGAATTCTGTAAGAGCCACTTCTGGATGGGCCAGTGGGAGAGGCTGTGAGGAACAGCTGGCCACAAGCGAGGCGCTGGGCAGGCTGCAGTGGGAGCCAAGTGCCAGATACCTTTTCCCGAACGTCCGCAGGGGATGGGATACTGCGGTTTTAATTTTGCTTCGAAACTCACCTTGGCCCCCCTCCAATTTCCAGGCTACCAGAATACTTCTTTGGGGACAGATGGAATGTTCTAGACCGTAGGAGGAGGAAAAGCAGGAATTTTAGCACATATTCAACATAAGTAAAAACAATCTGTCAGTCTGACCGAGGCATACTCCTTCAGGTTCGGAAGAGGAGGGGGGGCCCTGGTGGTCACAGCCTCGGGTTGTCCCGAGTATGGGATGTTCCAATCTACAGGTGGTCCTCTGTCAACTACGTAGCTGTCCTGGATTCCCTCTGCTTTCCTGAGAAAACACGATAGCCCGTGAATGTAATAAACTCTACTGATGCAAACATTTTTTTAATTATAATTGCACTGTTACAACACTTAGCAGAAGAAAGAGGAAGCATAACTTGGGCAAAAAATTGAAGCTCACTCTTCAAGGCTCCTTTCTATGTGTCTAAAGTGCATAGCATGATGTGCTCAGAATCCTGCCCCAGATAACCTTTCCAGTTTTATCCTGCCCCAGTAGTTTCTTCTCTAATTTCTACTGTTGGTCATTGGTTTATGGGAAATGTTTAGATATCACTTCTCCAGGCAGGTCAGCCTTCTCAGTCCCCTCAGCTCCTTTCAAATGGCTGGCGGAATATCCCTGTTGAGTGCTCACCAATTACAACCCTTATCACATTTTTTCATTATTTGCTTGTCTTTGCTCAAGACTAAGATCCTAGCAGAAATGTTTTAATTATTGTATCTTCCGAGTTGACAAGTGCCAATACCTAAAAGAGCATAAATAGTCTCTATTGAACTGACGATCACTTTTACATAGATCAGGCAACATTTAATCAGAACATTCCCCCATGTCACGTAAGACATACTGTGCAAATACTGACTCAATACAGCAACCCTATAACCTAAGTACTGTTTTAATCTCCACAGATGATCAGACAAAGATTATGGAACTTGCCCGAGGTCACAGCCATAAGACTGACCTGGGATTCTAACCCAGTTCGCCCCAGTCTAGGCTCTTAACCCCTGGTCTCTGCATATAAAACTACCTTCTCTATAGGTGGTTGTTGAAGCAATGTGTTTGTTTCTCAAGACTTGACTTGGTGCTGCGTCTATAAGGAACTAGTAGAAGTACAAAAATTCTAATACTACCATTTCCCCACACTGAGTATTCCTTTCCTTTATATGATCAGATTGTATTTAAGAAAGTAGGAAAACTGATAGCGCATTCTTATCCAACAGGGTGCTCAAAGTTCCCTAAGTTTAAATTGCAAAATCTGACAAAAGGGTTTATGACACTGCACAGAACTCATTTCAGTGAGAAAAAAAGATAAGTCAATTTTTAAAATGGGGAATGAATGAGTGGTCAGCTTGTGTTTTCACCCATCAGATTGTTAAAGACAGTTTTAGAGAGTAGGGGGGATTGATCTCATGCTGTTAGTACAAGTTTGCAATCCTTGAGAGCGATTTGGCAGTGCTTATTAAGCTTAAGATGTACACAGTTTATCATCAATTCCACTTCTAATAGTCTAAAGAAGTACTCATACAAGTGTGCAAAGACTTGTCCAAGAATGCTCATTCAAGATCATCGTGACATTTCAGAGCAATGGAGGTAAAGACCTAAACGCTGTCAGAGAAAAACGTCACAAGGTTCAGAAATCAAAATGGCTTCAAGCCAAGAAGAGAGGAGGACCCCGGAAATGGATCCGCCAGCACCCCGATCTCGATCTTCCAGCCTCCAGAACTGAGAAAATATAAACCCGTTGTTTTAGCCCCCCAGTCTGTCATGTTGCTATGGCAGCCTGAGCCAACTACACTCCAAGAAAACTGACCAGCTACTTGGCATGTTGACCACCGTGGCCCTGTGCATCCTAGAAACGGAATCCATTTGTTTTGATAAGAATAGGCACATGTTCTAGGTACAGATTTGCCTTTTCTACTCAGTAATGTAGTGGGTGTTCCACATCAAGCTGTGTCAGACCTAGGGAGCCATGTGACAACAAAGGTTGGGAGTGGGCACATGGTTGTGAAATCCGGTCATGTCACCTACCATACCACTCAAGCCGGCAGCCTGGCAGAGCCATGGAATGGCCTTTGAAGGCCCGCTAGAGCAGCACTAGCTCACGGACAATGCCCTGTGGGGATGGGGTGTGGTCCCCAGGATGCCACATCCACTTTAAGTCAATGACCCGTCTGTGGTGCTGGGTAGATGACACACGGTGAAAGCTGGAGTTCCATCACTTACCATCATTCCCAGGGACCCACCTGGGAAACTGTCTTGTCTCTGCAATGCTGGCTTCCCCAGGTTGATAGTTTTTATTTCCCAAAGGAGGACTTTTTTCACCAGGGGAAACAGAAGGAGTCCCACTGAAACATCAGCTACAGTTGCCACCTGAACACTTAGGCCAGGAGCTAGCATGCAGAGAGAGTAATTGACCCTAATCTTCGGGAAATCAGGCTGCCGTCACACAATGGGGACAAGGAGGAATGTTTGGTACCCAAGTGATCTGGTTGGGCGCCTCTTGGTACTCTTGCCTAATGTCGGTGGTCCATCGACCTTGAGCTGTTCCTCAAACTCGTACCAAGAAGTGGATCTGAGGGTACAAGGAGTGGAACCTAGTTGCATGGTTTAAACGTCTGTGTCCTGTCCCCCCCACCCCCCAAATTCACGTTGGAACCCTTACTGCAATGTGATGGAGTTAGAAGGTGGTGCCTTTGGGGGTGATTATTAGGTCATGACGGTGGAACCCTCCTGAATGGGGCTAATGCTCTTATAAAAGAGCTCCCTAGCCCCTTCCATCTTAGGAGGACGCAACAGAGCCCTCACCTGACCATGCTGGCACCCTGAGCTCGAGTCTCCAGAACTGTGAGAAAAACGTTTTGTTGGTGAGTGGCCCAGTCTGTGGTCTTCTGTTATGGCAGCCCGATGAGACTAGGACTGAACTGAACACTGTAATGCAGTGCTCAGATCCCCTCAGGACTGAAGGACTCCCGCCTCCCCTGGAGTTGCCTCTGCTGCAGAGAGCACTTTTGCCTAAGGTCACATACCGTTTTCAGGGAAGGCCTCACACAAGGACCTAACCAACTCAGGAATATAAAGGTCCAGCCCCCTTGTGCCATCTCAGGACAAATCTGAAGGGTCAGCCCATCTTTAGAGCTCCCTATGGGATTGGCTGAGGCCTCCTTCAAAGCGCACTGCAAGCCCCTTCCTTTGCACAGGTGGTGATCCCAGGAGCCCTCCTGAATAAACCACCTGTGGGTTGATCTCCAGCTCAGAAATGGCTTCCTGGGGAACTGAACCTGTGACATATAATTATGTAGAGAAATGTCCTTGTTTGGGGGAGATACATGCTGAATATTTCTGGGTTACGTGTCATGAAGTTTGCAATTATTTTCAAACTATTCTGGAAAAAGGTAGGTGTGTGTGTGTGTATAGTAAATATGGCAAAATGTTAATAATTGGTGAATCTAGGTGAAGTGTATACCTGTGTTTATATTTTTCTGTTTCAGCTTTTCTGTGGGTTTGAAATTTTCCAAAATATGATGTTAAGGGGTTAAAACACACGCACCACAAATCAAGATGGGTCTGATACAGAGAAACTTCCCGAAGTACTGAAGAAACAGCAAGACAGTGGGGTTATATGAGACCCAAGGTACAAGAGTTTCAAAATTAAGGTAGTGTTCAATGTTATCAAATGGCTACAAAATGGTCAAGTAAGGCTAGGAATGAAGTGGCCCACAGATTTAGCACCCAAAAGGTCCCTGATAATCTTAGGGTCAGAAGCGTTAGTGAAGAAAATGTTATAGGTACCCTGCCACCTAGCACCTTGTTCCTTTCTCTACGGATGGTCATTTAGCTGAAGTACAATAGTTTTCTACTGGGTTTTTAAGATTTTTTTTTTTTTTTTTTAAGAAGGGCATAACTAACAGTGGCCCCTGCAGGGATCCAACCGGCAACCTTGGTGCAACCAGCACCACACTCTAACCAACAGAGCTAAGCGGCCACCACGGGTTTTCAAGGCTTTTTAAAAATTGAATATTATGTATGTTCAAGGTTCTGGAGTAGTCATGGGGAGGTTATAATGCTCACAATTTATTGGGGGAGGCACAGAAACGCAAACACTAAATGCACTGTGATAGTGTAAGACTACCTAAGAGAAACTGACGGACGATACAGAGGAGCGTGATGAAGGCAAGTTAGGAAGCTACACCCCAGAAGCTGGGGGGAGACACACGCACACAGGGGCATGTGTACGAAACAGTAAGTGAGCCATTGCAACCTGCCTGAATCTGCCGTAACCATGGGGTTCGTTTGCAAATTAAAACTAAAAGTGTATTCCCAGTATTTAAAACTCGAGTCATTGATCACAGAATCCCGATTTCTGGCAAATCGGAAAGCCGTGGCAACACTAGGCTGGAACTGCAAGGAGGCTCTGGAGAAGGCAGGTGTCCCTCATCCCTCGGCCGGCGTCGCGGAGGGAAGGTGCTTGTTTGGCCTCTGCAGGCGACTGGCGCCTTTTTCCCTTCGCCACCGTGGCTGGCGGAGGCCCAATCGGCAAACGGGGGCCTGTTTTGGTAAATAACGTTCTGCTGTAACCAGGGCATCATAATGGGGTGAGGGAGGCAGGACATTTTTTTTTTTTTTAGCAGCCGTTCGTACTTTTAAAAAATACATAGTGTACTAAAACATTGTGGATCTTGAGTACGTTTTCTGATGCCCCGTAAGTTGTGCACCGAGTCCGGTCCTCCCTCGCCTCACCCTCGTCCCCGTCCTGTTTGAAGGGCTCGGCATCGCACGCCGAACAGCTTGAACTTGACCTAATCTAGACAATGGTACGCAGCTCAAATATCTTTCCCCCTTTTTTTTTTTTGAGTAGAGATAAGAGCGGATCAGACCCGCGTTTGGGGGAGCCCTTCGGTTCCCAGGCCCCAAATCCCGCTCCCGCACTCACAGTCTTTAAGGTTCCCAACTTCTAATACCTGCATTTTAATTTCATGTGCCGGTTCCCTCTTCTGCCCCTAAGTCACCGACGGTCCACTCTCCCTTCCTCTCCAAGTCACCGCACCCCCACCCCCACCCCCACCCCGGAAGGTCCCAAGCACCTGCCTCTCCCGCGGCCTCCTCCACCTGCACCCGGCGCAGCCTCTTCCTGCGTCCTTCCAGGCGCCAGAGTTGATACCGACACCATCGCTCTGCCTCAGCGGGGCGGAGCTTCCTCATCGGCGCGCTCAGTGTTCGGCTAGTGCTGCCTCGTCCCGGCGACCGTCCAGCGGGAGGCGGAGCGAGTCCAAAATGGCGGCTCTCAGGCTGGCGCGCTCCGTGCTGCTGAGCCTTTGAGGTGGTCGCCAGGGGTCGGGGGGAGACGATTTCCCCGCCACGGGGGCCCTAGAGGATGAATCGGGGGCTCTGCTAAGGTTAGGCGGTGGGGGTGGAGAGAAGTGGCAGCAAGTGCTGCGGCGGAGTCCACGGAGCGGGATGTGCGAGAGTTACTCCAGGTCGTTGTTGAGGGTCTCGGTGGCGCAGATCTGCCAGGCGCTGGGCTGGGACTCGGTGCAACTCAGCGCCTGCCATCTCCTGACGGACGTGCTGCAGCGCTATCTGCAGCAACTGGGCCGGGGCTGCCATCGGTACTCGGAGCTGTGTGAGTACCGGGCTGGGGCGGGCGGGCTGCCTCGGGACAGTCCCGAGTGACACCTGCGGTGTCCCCTTCGCCCTCCCAGCGTCTGCGAGGTGTTCGTGTCCCCCCGCGACCCCGAGGTCGGGCGTCTTCCCGGCCCCTGCCGCCCCCGCTCCCAGCGCCCCTGGAAGCTGCGGCCGTCCCTCCGGAGCCCCGTCGCGTCCGCGAACTTCGCGCCTCCCGCCGGCGCCCGGTCCCGCCCCGCCGCCCCTCCCGCCTCTCCGCCGGCGGCGCGCCGCGGTCTGTCTCCGGCTCCCGGTGTCGGGAAGCGCGTCCGGGACGCCTGACAGCCGCTTTGACTGTGGTCCTTTTGCTTCCCTTGCCGCAAACTACTACAACTAGGTGTCCCAGGCGCTCCGTCTACCGGCCGTTGCCTACACAGCGGGCCGCTCCTCGGCTCCTGACCGCACTCACTGGGTGACAGCTCTGCTCCGTGGCGGACACCGCCTCCGCCTCGTGCAGCCGCTCGTCGCCGGCGCCGGTCTCCGCCGAACTCCCGGCCAGGGCCCACTTGGGCAGTTTCCGCAGGTTAACTGGCACGGACATCTCAGCCCCCCGTTGATTTCCTCCTCCATATTTTTACGTTAGTGATTACCAAAGTGTGGTAGAGGGATCGTAGGCAATGCACAAGGTCCCCAGGTAATCTGGGATACAGGACTTACGGTTCTTAAGTGAATACCTGGCGGTGTCTGTAGGTGATGGCATTTAATAATCGGGAATATTGAACAGAAGCCGCACGTCATCTCATGGATGCGATGCATGGGTGTGGGAGGGAAACGACCCTTTATTTAAATTTCAGGTCGTGGTCGTTAAGGTGGTAAAGCGGAGAAAGGCGGGAAGTGTTTCATTGGGTATTTTGTTTTGTGCAAGTGATTCCTAAACTTAAACACTGAGACCTATGGATACAGTTTTACTGCTTAGGCCCCAGTTTCCGTTGCAGTTTCCACAGCGCTGCCGAAATAATCTGTCCATACCACAAATCTGATCGTGTCGTTGTTAAAAATACTTGAGTTGGATGCAGGCAGAAAATCTAAACTCTGAAACAGCACAGTCCTTTTGTGAGCTAGCCTTTTTCTTATCTTCTACCATCCTGCCATCCTAGTCTGCAACCAGGCTGAGCTGCTTATCTTTTCCCAGGCATTTTAAGCCGTCCATTCCTGTGTACATGCTGTTTCTTACTGTCCTTCACCCCCTGGTCCACCAATAGCACTTCTTCTATTTTGAGATTCACTGTATCACTTGTTTCAGGTAACTCGTTATCTGCTCTCGTAAGTCTGTGCATAGTATGTTATTTAGCACTTTGGTCTGTAGTCATCTGTGTATAGCTGTCATGCTCTCCTACCTCTTCCCCAGGAGACAAATTTATTATATTTCTATTCTGTAAGCTAGTATGGTGCCATCGTATAATGGGCACCCAGGAAATATTTATTGACTAAATGAATGAATAACCCACTACCGTAATAACTATTTACTCACTTCACTTTTTGTTTTAAAAGTACGTATTTTTTGAATGCTTGATTTCACTGATACTTCTAAGCTGAATTTGAACTGCCCAGGAACTCTCATTCTTGGCTATCCTGAAAGTACACCAACAACACACGATAGGACTCGCTTGGCTTTTGCTTCTGCCCCACCCTCCGCTGTCCCCACTGTCCTCCTCCATGGTCTTTCGAGGTTACTGTTAGGGTTATGCATCGTCCAGAGTGTATTTTTGCTACCAAGTCCCCTGAGTAAGGATGGATGTTCTGTACGTGTAGGTGATCGGAATATCCCTCAATACATAGTCACCTTTCCTGCGTTAGACAGAGCCAGGATGTGCACTCCAGGTGTGCCCAAGTCATCAAGTGATCACTGTTGTGAGTCAATGCGAACCCCTTTCCTAATGACCCAATTTCTGTAGTTGATTTTCTTTCTCTTAGTGAGAATGCAATTATCAGGTTCATTATTCTCCATTGTGATTTGGTGACTTTTTTAAAAAAATGCTAATTCCTGGTATTCTTATTAGTTGCAGATTTTTTAGATTCTTTCTTCTTTACTATCCTTGTTTTAACTTCGAATCCTATAACCAGATTACTACTATGCAATCTTGTATTCTATTCCTTTAAATCCTGTTTCCGATAACTAGGTCTTGAATATATAATATACTTGATTCTGAGTTACATATTTGCTTAATGTTTTCTGTCTTTTTAATAGACATTTATTGGGTACCACTTAGGAACTAAACACTGTGCTAGGTGTTGGAGACATAAAATTACTTAGGCACAATCCCTGCCCATCAGGTTTGTATATGGGTGTCACAATGTCAACAAAACCAAACTGATGGTATCTGTCCCTTTTTCAAAAGCCCCCAAGTTAAAGCAAGCATCAGAAGTTACTATTCATTCAACAAATAATGCAATTTTAAATTTCCCTAAGGTAACAATTTGTCAAAGCATTCAGGGGCAGATATTTCTGTATATGTTGTAATACGTATAAAATATGAGTATGTGAACTGGAAGCAGGTGTAAATCTTTCAGAATGACTCTTCAGGACTGGTACTATAACTTAATTATTGCGTGGTCTAGGCAGTAAATGCAAAAGGAATTAGGTAAAGGACAGATGGTTTGGAACCGTGGGTTCTGGGCAGGATTACTTCACAGAAAAGATGAGATTTGAGTTGAGCTATAAAGTATGGTTGTGTAAAGATGGTGAGTATGTCAGGTCAGAGAAAGCATAAACTAAGATATCCACATAGAATTAAACATGATGAAAGTACCAGTGAGGTGGCTGGCTTGACGTATGTAGCCAGTTCATTTGGAGGGATTTAGAGGAAAAGGTTAAACAGTGAAATCAGGTTAGGGAGGGATGTAAAAGACAGAGAAATAAAAACGTGGTCGAAAACACTGCCTACTCCTAAGGAAGGAAACAGTGTGATGAAAGGGATAGTTTAAGAAAGTTGTCTTGTCAGTGAGGGGCAAGAGACTCAAGTGGGGAGAACTTGGAACTATTCCAAGATAGTGATAGTAGGAATAGAATGAAAAATTCTGAAATCCATGGCCAAAAGCAGAGTGGGGGCAGGGAGTGGGAAGTACCCAAAGGTCTTAGACTGAAACTGCAAAGCATACGAAGGAATTCAAGATGATTATATTTTTTAGACTGAGAGAATAATAATACTTTGGATAGGAATAGAAGAGTTGAAATGCTTATCTACATCATTAAAAGGAAGAATGAGTATTGATTTTATTTCTTTTTTATACATCAGAGAAGTAACCCATACTTGTAGAAACAGCCTAACTGCGGAAGCGTTTGAAGTTAGAAGTGAAAGTCTCCTTTTAAACTTTCCCCTTCCTCTGTACTGCAGCTTTCACCCCCTTTAACTGTTAATGTTAACACTTGGATGTATAATCCTTCTAGAGCATTTTTAGTGCATGTGAGCAAGCATGTGTTGAATTTTTACAAAATTTGTATTATTTTCATTTTGCAGCGTGATTTGATTTCAGAAATGCTGAGTTTGAGGTGAGCATAGGATATTTCAGTAAAAAAAATCCATTAGGCTATTGGAAATCAGGAACTGGAATTTTCATAGAAGTTTTAAAAGATGTAAAACCTTAAGTTCTGCTAAGGGTAGGCATAGGAGAGACTTTCTTTTCTAAAGAGAATCCTACTACGTCTAACTTAATCTTTTTCTCTATATCTCTTTTTATGGTGTCTTTTAATTACATTAAAACTTTTATATGTAAATTACCGTTATGATTTAAGTTCTTTCTGTAAATTTCCTTGGATTTAAAAAATTGATTCAACGGCATAATTCATTCAGTGAGTATTTATTGAGTGACAGCTGTTTGCCAGAGGTGCATCGTTGAACAACAGAGAAAATGTAATGGCCATTGACTTAGCACAGCCTTCTAATTATTTGATAACAGACAATAATAGTGACATTTATTGAGCATTGACTTTGTGTTAGCCACTGTTCCAGATGCTGTTGACCATCCCTAAACTACTTTTGATACTTGTTCTATATGAGCTGATTATTAGTATGAATTGTCTGTGGTGTTCTGGTTGGTTGTCAGATCATATTTAAAACTGACTTTAAGAATCAGTTTTCTAATCTTTAAATAATATTCTCCATTTCACTAGTTCTTGAATATATAATATACTTGATTCTGAGCTACATATTTGCTTATTATTTTTTAAAGGAGTATTTATAGAATTAAAAAATAATAATAAGTTGCTTTGCTTTTGACTTTGTTTCAGATGGCCGAACAGACCCAGTTTTGGATGATGTTAGTGAAGCTTTCCAACTTATGGGCGTTAGTCTTCATGAACTAGAAGATTATATTCACAATATTGAACCTGTCACTTTCCCACATCAAATTCCTTCATTTCCCGTTAGTAAGAACAATGTACTTCAGTTTCCTCAACCTGGAAGTAAAGATGCAGAGGAAAGGAAAGAGTACATTCCTGATTACATGCCACCCATCGTGTCTTCTCAAGAAGGTTTGTAATGTTTTGTTCGGTTCTTACTCATATCCTCATGTAACTATTTTAATGGGGTTTTAATCTTCTCAGTTCTCCTAAGAAAATTATATAAAAGCTATGCCAATATATAAATTCTAGAAATACAATCAACATGTTTTAATGTTATTTACAAATCGTTCTAACCTTTAAGTCAACAAACTTGCAGCTGGCAGCCCCAGGCAGAACCTCGGCATAATCCAGATTCTTTTGTAAGTTTTAAGAAGGGGAGAACAGAATGTGTCCACAGAGACATACCAGTATGACATACTGGTATGACATACTACTGAGACATACTCAGTAGACATACCAAATGAGAATGGCACATTTAAGTAAATCAGAAAACCTTTGAAACAGAAAAATTGGGGTAGCTCTTTTCTTCCCTCCTTATTATTAATGTGAGTTGGATGAAGCTGGGAACAGTGAGTGAACAGTCACTAATCATTATGCAGATTTATCTTTGTTTTTTTTGTGATAAGTAGCAGTGTTTGCTGTTTGTTTATATAATTTTTGATTATAAAATAATAGCTTATCAAGCACAATAGTCAGTCATCACAGAGGTCTTTTTTTCCTGCATGATTTGGCATGTTGATTATTTAGGTTCACTCAGATTCTAAGGACTTAAGTATTGTGGTCTCTAATGCAGATACATAATGTTTTTTCTTGTAATAAATTAGAAAACTTGCAGTTCCTTTCTTTTTTCAATTCTAAAATCATAGGTATACTTCAGAACAATGCAAATGATGGCAGAAATAACTTTCATTTGTGATTTTTTTTTTTACTGTGGTAAAATATGCATAAAATTGACCATTTTAACTATTTTTAGATGTACAGTCAGTTCGGTGACATTATTCACAGTGTTGTGTTGCCGTCACCACGAGAACTTTTCCATCCTCTCCAACTCTGCAACCATTAAACAATAAGTCCTCATCCCCCTTCTCCCTTCCTCTAGCCCCTTAGTAACTGCCTAAAAGTGTGTCTCCTCCCCACCTTTGAATTTATTTGTATTTGTAGCCTTTATTACCTTTGAGGAACTTTTACTGTTTATAACTCCCCATGTAAAGTCATTCTCTAAATTTAAACCCCTCATTCCCTAATGTCATTGGTTTTGATCTAAGAGACCTGTATTTGTTACTTCTCTGTACATATATTTATTTATTTTAAAAACATAGCAAATGCATTTTAATATCAACATTATTAAAGGAGGGTTTCTTGGGCAGAGGCCTGATTGAAAAGAACTCCATTTTCTCTTACAAACAGGACACGAATGTCAAATGGGCCTGGAATTTTCTTTGCTGTTGTCTTTAAATATAACTTATTAAGCTTCCTAGACATCTTTATAAAAGTCATGCCGAGTATTAATCCATGATATGTCCTCTTGTACTTTAAGAATAATCTTTCTGTGGCTCTGAAGTTTTTAGCCGAAAGGTACTTAGAAGCACACAAAATTTGGAATTGTGCTAAGAAAACGTGAATGGTTATCCAATGCTGGGAGAAAACTTAAGGCATCGTATAGGAGGAGACTAAAGGAAAGACGCTAATATGTGAGTAACTGGAACGCCAGTGATTCTCAGAGTGATAGGTCATTATAAGTTTTGTATCAGTAAATTAGACGGTGGTTGAGTTTAACGGCGAGGATATATGTGCATTATCAAGAGGCATGTGACTGAGCCTGAACTATTGTCTTCTCCGTTTAATAGATTTCAGGCCATTTCTTCTCTGCCTTTTGGAGCTTTCTACATGTATCTTGTGGCTTGTATGTCTTTCTCTCTCCTATTATACCTCCTATTTAATAGTTAAACTGTTTGATTTTTGTTTTTTTCTGACCTTTTAATAATTTCGACTAAGATGGACATTTGATTAATCTTCACCCTTGATCTGTGCATAGGCTCATCTTTGGTCCATGATTAATCTGCATTTATCTATTTAGAGAGTTATTTAATTATTTTTTTAGAAATAAGCTCTTTAGTATTCCATTGTGTATATATATCAACAACAAAAAAAAGAAAGAAAGAAAAAAAATAGAAATAAGCTCTAACAAGCTCACTACTCAAAACCAAAGCTAGGACTTTGATAATAATCTCCACTTAACCAAGGCCCTCTTGTTTTATTTTTATAGCATGCAAATAATACACAATAAACTTTTCTCAAAGTAATATGGTTATCATGTTTAAATACTGCTAAGGAAATGTAACCAAGATGTAACTCAGATGTAAGTCTGAGTTACGTTACATTGTGTAGTGAAGGAGTATGAAAAACAAGTTAATGATTTTAGATACTTATGTCTGTCTGAAATTACTACAGTAAATTTTTGTGTTTCTCTCCTGGAATATTTGAAGCAAAGGAGATCACCCATTTGAGTTTTTATGGAATATAAATTATAACCTTTTAAAAAGGAAAATAACTCAAGTCTGAAAACTAGTCTTCTTTTTTTAGCTAATATTTACGGATTCTTTAAGAAGTAGAAATTTGCTGATTCATAAGTTAATGCATATGATTGATAAGGATGCAATAAATGATAGGCAGTACGTTAAGATGCTTTTCAAAACCTTCCCTCTCTCCCCCGTTCAGGGAAAAAGATTTCAAATGCAATCCTGTGGTTACCATTTTTCAGTGTAGCCACCCAAGTCCACTTAATAAATCATTCCAATCCAAAATCTCTTTTTTCATGGGTACGGCATGTTAGAAAGTTCCTGGTATTCTGGTTAGCGGAGCAAAGTGTGGTACAGACGTGAACAACTTTGGTAATAACATCTGTTTGCCAAGTTCTTTATTATCATTTTATTTCCTTATGAGCCACCTGTGATGTTGCTGACTTTGGTCATAAAATGTGATTAGTCAAGTGCTGTCACAGGACTACCATCTTATCAGTCCTTCTGCTTGGTTCGTGTCAGAAAAACATGTGAATGTCTTCTCTGCAATGGAGAGTGTGTAAGAATAGAAGGGCCGAAGGGGCATAGGCTGTCGTATAAAAAGCAGGGGCTTCATGAGCCATTTGGACGGGACTCAACCACTGTCTGGGTTTATAGTCCTACCAAGTTGCTTTACCTTTCTGAACCTTATTTTCATCATCTGTGAAATAGGTGTAAAAATAAATAAAAGCAATTTGAAATTTTGTAAAAAGCAGGCTCATAGATACAGAGAACAGATTGGTGGTTGTCAGAGGTAGGGGGTGGGCAAGGTGAGTGAGAGGGTCCAAAGATACAAACTTCTAGTTATTAAAAATGTCCTGGGATATAATGTACAGCATGGTGACTATAGTTAATAATACTGTGTTACATGTTTGAAAATTGCTAAGAGAGTAGCTCTTAAAAGTTCTCACCGTAAGAAAAAAACTTTTGTAACGACGTATGGTGACGGATGTTAACTGGACTTAGTGTGGTGATCAATTCCCAATATATTGGAAGTACTGACTCATTATGTTGTACACCTGAACCTAATACAGTGCTCTGTGTCAGTTATACCTCAATGAAAAATATAATACATACCTCATAGGTGACAGTGAGGGTTAAGTGAGGTATTTTGTAATACATTTATATAAAATATATTAACTCCTATGACACACAGCCACAAATGTTAGTTCTCTTGCCGTTTTCCCTTCCTCCTTTTTAAGGACTTTACTTTTGAATGGAAACATAGCATACATTTATGAAGTACCTCTACAATAAGAATAAACCTAGAACATTGTGAATCGTATGCGTAGGGGCTAAGGGAATGCAAACCTAACAGCTGGGCCGGGGTACTGAGGAGCTGTTTGAATGTCAGCAGTGTGAAGGTGATGGAGGAGGGGAAGGAATTCTTGCCCATTGAATCATACTCCCATTTCCCCGGAATAACCTTGTTTAACAGGTGTGAATCCTTCTAGATCTTTAATGTCAAATGTCTTGACTCCTTACACTCAAGATCTGTGTCCCCTTCAGTAGCTGCCATTTATTTCTCAATCTGCAATCTGACTTCCTACTCTCATCCTTTCCTTGAAACAGCTCTGAGATCCCCAATTACGTAGTAATTGGTGACCTTGCAGATCCTCTTTTTGTGGGGGTGTAGCGTAGTGAATTATTAGAAGGCCAATCAAATACCTTTTTAACCCCCTCTCAGTTCAACACATAAAACTTTACTAACGTCCCCAGAACCGACCCCCCACCAAGCCCAGTTCACAGCCCCTCCTCCCTCCCTCCCTCCAAAACTAACCAGGATCCTAACTTTATAGGGAATATTTCTTTGCTTTATAGTGTTATCAGCAAAGTGTGTATCCCTGGCACTTTGATTTCTTTACACCGTCCTCGTGTTTTACTTTCCATGTCTTTTAGGTCTTTCTTGATCCACAGCCGCCCCCTCTTCTGCCCCCCACCAACCCGCTCTTTCCAAAGCCCTTTCTTTTTCTTCCAGTGTATTGAAGAATCTGGGTGGCTTGACTTCCAGGGTCGCCACCGTCTGGGTTTTGCTGACTGTGTGCTCCTAGTACGCTTCAGCATGTTTCTCGAACACTGGCAGTGAGAAGCTGGGGCTGGGTCAGACTCGGGCCAGACAGACGCAGGGCTGTGCTTCCTCCTCGGGAGGCTGACGTCGGGGTTCCCTTTCTTCCGTATTAGCAGTGTTGATACTCACTCATGGGGGGTGGGGGGGTGTTGCGAGGTCGTGACAGTGCGTCACTGGGGTTTTATTTCATTCTTCACTAGAATAATTGCATAAGGAAATCCTTTCTCATCTGTTACTGAGTTACTTTAGTGGCACAGTTCGTACAGGGAAAGGAAGAAATGCCTGATTCTTTCATTTTATAAACCCAGTTTTGAAAATAATGAGTTGGTTCCTGGTCATCTGTAGGTGACTAATTAGTTTTACCCTTATTGCAACTCAGATTGTCCCATCTTTGGCCAGTGGCAGCTTCTTCCATCTGGCTTCTGAATCCTTTTGGAATGATGCCAGTCTTTGAGAGAGCCTTTGCTGTCTGGTGTATCAAAATGTTCCATGCTCATCTTGTATATTCTCGTCCGGCATTGGAATCAAGAAGCCCTGGCTTCTGGGGAAATGGCATTTCAAGTTGACAATCTAGGCACTTGGGGTACTTATTACAACTGTGTCTTCATTGTTTCTAGGCAATAAGTAATAAAATATACATATAGATGTATGTGGATACATAGATAGGTAGGCAGGCGGATAATAGATGAGGTACTTTATGAGTCCATATAGATATTTCCAATTCAGATTCAAGACTACAGTTTTTACTTTTTGTGTTACATCAGTAAATACTTTTGTCCATAACAGGAATTCTGGCTCCCAGGGGTAAAGAAGATGATAAAACATTCCATAATCACTCATTTACTTACTGTATCTTAGATTAGGCATACAGTTTAATACTGTGTCATTCATGAATACTGAAACAGGTAAAACATTTTTTTGCTTATGTTATCCTGTTATTCACCCCAATTTTCTATAATTGTACATTGTCAAATCGTATAGCTACCTTTCTGAGTTCTGTCACCTCATTTCCGAGTTTTTCTAATTTTGATTTATTTTCAAAAATAATCATTTCATGTCTTTTAGACCATTTTAAAATAGAACATTGCAGTTTTTATCTGTTGGTTTGGTTTGTTTTTTTTTGAGTATGTGTTTCTTGTGAATTTCCATTGTCTTTGGTATTTCATCTCCTTTTTATTATAGAAATTGTGTATGTGAGTATAGTTTTTCTGAACATCTAGAAGGAAGTTCAGGGGAGTTTTTCTGACTTTACAGTGGCCCCTCTCCTGCTGTTTTTGTGTAATGTTCAGAAGTCGGGTAGCTTCCTTTCTGAGATGTTCTGTCTGTTTTCTTCCACCACTTTTATCTGGATCTTTTCTTAATGCCAGTTTTCCTTTTCTGCTCAGTTGTGACTCCGGTGCCAGCAAGTTTCTTTGCAGTGGGCTCTGCCCTGGAGAGAGTAGCAAATGGTCAGGTTTGAAATCTCTGCACTTGACTCTTCCCAGCCCTGTAGGTCTCACTCTGGCCCCTGGACCTCACCCATTTTGGAAGTAGCCAGACCCTGCTCGGCCTCGGCCACTCTTCTTACAGGGCCTGCAGGCTTTCAGTGGGTATCTGTTGGCTTTTGAGGTTTTCCTCTTTGGGCCAGTCTTCCCATTACCTCTCACCGCCTCCCCCTGCACAGATGGGCAGTACTCGAGTCTCTCTTGGCTCTTGGTCATTAGTCTTCACCCTCCTGTGTCTTGGCACTGATGCGCATACTTTGTCACCTCATCATGATAATTGCTCTATTGTTATGTGGCAATTCGGAAAGATCCAAAAACTACATTGCTGCTTTCTTCCAGGAGTCCCTTTATTGCTTCTTCTTGTATTTATCACTCCTTGAAACTACTTTTTCTTAGTGATATCATGCTCTTAATGCTGCTTATATGACTGATTCATTCTCTCTGCCTTTTGTGGGCTCATCTTCTGTAATTCTTCTACCTCTCAAATGTTGAGGCTCCCAAAATTTTATCTTTGACGTCTGCTTTTCTCACTGTACGCAATTTCTGTGTGTGATCTTCTCTGTGCTCATGGTTTCGTCTCTCATTTGTATACTGTTGACTTCCTGAGCTGTCTCTCCCTACCACCACACCCCTCAGACTCTATACCCCATCGTTGGTGGGTTGTTTCCACGTTGCCCCTATCAGTGTATTGCACCTCACATCAGTATATCAAACGCTGTTCATGTTATCTTACTCTTAATACACATGTGTTATCTATTTTAGTTGGTGGCACCATCTAATACTTAGTCATTCAAGCTAGAAATGCTTCTTCATTCCCTATAATCAGTTCTGCTAATTTTGTTTCCTATAAATTTCTGAAATGCTACCCCATTATTCCCTTTGTTTACGTCTTTATCTCTTCTCTGAACTAGTCTGATCTTCCAAAATAAACTCTTAAACCAAAAGTAAGTTTATTCCACAGTATAAGACACTTTATTAGCTTTCTCTGTTTACGCTTACAGTGAGCAACCCTTTTTTCTCAAGGAAAACCAAAAATGTCTAAGGAGAGCAATTTCTTTTTTTCATTCAAAATAAAAATGGCTTTAATCATTCTAGAGAAGTTCATTCTTGTAGGTGAGATTACGAAATGAATCGAAGACTGTTACTGAGGAAATTTACACTGCCTTTTAGTCACTAAAATATTAATATTTGTGTTTACTTGCAAATAGAAATATAAAAGCAGCCGTCAGATAATTTGTCCTTGAGAGCACATGGTATTTTCATAAGCATTATCTTATTTAATCTTGAAACAAGCCCTAACGGCGGATGCTGTTACCATTCCCGCTTTACAGAAGGAATGGTGGAAGTTTTACAAAAGGGTGGATGAACTTGCCTGTGTCACACTGAATAGGGAGCAGAGCTGGATTTAGTTGATTGCTTTAGTGCTGCATGTAGGGTACCCACTGTGTGTCACGTCGTACACACGGAACCCACATCGAAGGCGGAGGCGTGAGTAAGATGCCCATCCCTCCCCTCCTTTGGCCTTTTTCTGTGGTTGCTGGAAAGCTCTGCGTGGGCAGGACATTCCTAAGCGGGTAATACCGTCATCAAGCCAGCCTTCTGAGTAGACAGGTTTGCAGAACGCCTCTGGGCCCCAGAGCCCCGCCTCACACCTAGCACTCCCCGTCGCCCCCTCGGGTACTTTACCCTCATGGCCTTGCAGGACTGGAGTGCAAGGGTCTGGGCAAAATGTATTCTGTGCATCCAAGGCAGTTGCCTGGGGCTTTGTGGTGTTTGTTTTTTCCAAATCCTACAGCATCCGAGCCAATAAAGGTTATATCTGAAATGATCTAGAAGGCTCATTTGTGGTGACTAGCCTGTCACGTTCCGTACAGGTTTCTCTGTGTAAACCTGTGGGGCCCTCCATGATGAGACTTCTGCCTACCTTTACATGTTAATTTCCTGCCCCTCATTACTTCCGGCTGTAACCCCCAGAATCATTAACTCGCTTGTTTCCCCAAAGGAACTGTGTGTCTCCCGGTCTTTATGGGCTGACTTGGAGTTCCTTTCCCGTGCCATGCTCCTTTGGGCACCCATATATCTCTACCATCACACTTAACAGATTTTTGTTCTAATTATTAGTTTTATTTGTCTCTAGAACTTACCCTCATCTTACTTACTGTTTACATGGTACACTCACTCTCCATTTCACCTTCTGCACAAAACCTAAATTCCTGTTACTCTACCTGAGAGATCAATTCAAAACCCGGAGGAAGTGACTGCTATCTTTAGGGGAATTTGTTCAGTATGTTGGGGAAGCAGTCTCCGAAAGTAGCTTATCCAAAGTAACACATCTCTTAAGTGACAGAAATGACAGCCGAGTCCCAGTCTGTTAGTCTTAGCCCAGTACCCGTGGCTTCCCTCGTTACCCTGGTATTATTCTCAGCGTACACGAATAAAAACAGGAAGGTTTATCTTGTGACATCTCAAGTTTTTTTTTTTCTTTCAAATTAACTTCTGGAGTAGTTTTTATTTTTTTAAATTATGTTCCGATTCTTTTGCTCATGCTACTTTTTCTGCTTCTTACTATCCTTAGAAATGGCTCCTTACCTATAGCATAAAGATTAAATCTTTAAAAATTTATAATAAAATTTTTATAATAAATACAGTGGTTTGCATTCAAACCACCAAAATTAGTCCTGAAGTAGAGGTGTATACATTTCAAAATAGAGAATAAAGTACCAGCGTACACCGATTTGGTAGACTGCAGTTTACAGTGGACTTGGCCAAAAATTCTCTTCTTTACTGAAAGTTTTTTCTTTAATCTGTCTGGATTTATAAAAATAACACATTTTCACTATAATAAAATAGTTTTTTTGTATCTAAGTCAACAAGTAATCACATCAAATGTCTTAGAAAAATTAAGTATTTTGAGATTTTACTTACGACAACCACCTAATTTGTCAGTTTCCCCCTCCAGGCATCCAGATCAGAAAAAAAAGATTTTGTTGTTTTTTTTCCCCCCAATTTTAAGTTTTCCAGAAGTTTAACATTCCTGTTATCTAATTATATTTCTTGGGGGTGGGCGGGGAGAGAGAGAGAGAGAGAGAGATTACATGGCTGATTGGCATAAGACCCCAAAGTTAGTGTTTTGTTGTAAGTTAGGAGTTCGCCTGTCTTGCTTTCCTGAATTTGAATCTTATCTGGGACAATGCAGTAATTGCATTTTACACAACTAATTACCCACTATGGCTACATAGCGCTTTCCTATTTCAAATAAAATAATATTGTTATTTGCGCCATTCATGGGGTTTATATACTGCTCCTGTGCCATTGGTGCTAAAGGGAAATACAAAGCCATTTTGTCATTCATTCATCAAGTAGCTCTGGAGAACCTACTGTGTGCCAGGCACACAGCTTATTTCTGGAAATACAGAGATGCCTTCCTAGAGCTTCCAATCTATATGGGAAAAAGATTAGACCAATATTTGTATGTGATTTCAAATTAGAATTTGGAATATTTACTTTGTCTGTTGCAAGGAATGAGGGAGTCTGGATAATTTTTAAATAACCAGGATACGTTGATTAGATTAGTAGATTCTGGTGGTCGTGGGAAGGGTGGACACCAGAGAGGACACCACTGGAAGCATTGATAGGGCTTGTCGCAGTCGCCCAGGGAGAGATGATGGGGCCCGAATTCTGACTGGGGAGCGATGCAGAGTAAGGACCAGGTGTGGGAGACGTGGCTGCATAGGACCGGGTGATAGAGAAGTTGTAGAGAATATGCTCGAGAGGAGCTGAGGTTAGGTGAGCAGTTGGGAGTCTGGGTATCCAGATCCTAAACAGACTGGCCTGGTCAGGAGATAAAATTTAGAATGCACCTTATCTCCCTCAGGCACTGCGCTAGCATGACCTTTCATTTAATTTTTAAAAACAATCAGGTAGAGTTCAAGATGACATAATCTGGCATGAACCTGGGATACGGGCAGACTTCCTTGCTTTAAAAATGGCCAGGTTTACTTGTTATGACCAGTTTGCTGATAGAGCGCCCAGTCTGTGCCAGACGTGCTTCGTTGGGTGGTGCAGAGGCCCTCCTTTCAGGGACCTCCTGGCGGAGGGAGTATATTTAAACGTGGCCCAGTTGTCCTTGTAGGATGCTAAGTTAATATTCCTTGAGTTCTTAGACAAGAAATTGCTTGAAAACACCTAATGTGAGTTTTGTCATAGAAGATTAAACATTAACCTTTAGTTTATTAGTTCAGGGCTTAAAGTTATATATAACATTTGATGTTTTCTTTAGTAATGGGATGTTTGACTACCAAAACTTTGTAGCTTAGTATTTCATTGAAGTCTGACAATTGAAAGCCTTTCTTTTTACTTTCTCCCAAGCCCCAGTGCCCTTATTTGTAAAATGGGGATAAATAGCCTCCATGGGATTATTATAATTGAATGAGATAAATGTTATCTATCGTTATAGGTTTTTGATAGGGTCTTCTGACAGCAGGCCTGCCTTTACAACGTGTTCCTGTAACTCTTAGGACCAAGTACACTGGTTGTCATACCACTGTAGCCTCATGAAACACTTAGAATACAATAAGCGTACACGTTTGTAATAATGCCCCCTCTCAGTCTTTCTCACGTGGAAATTCTGACATGATGTGTGAAATCCTGCGGCACAGAGCGGGACGCACAGAGTCAAACTTAGGAGTGGCACTGCATTCTGAGTAAGGGAGGTTCAGTCCCACCCATCCCCTGTCCACTGCACTTCCCCCTGGTGCTGGTTCAGCAGCTCACACCCTGAAGACCGAAGCACAACTCAAAATTTTACGACACTGATTAACTTTGAGAGAAGCAAAATGAAGACATACGTGAATGTGCAAATTGTGTTGGCCAGAGCTTTACAACTACCTCTCAGCGCTCTGTCTCTTCCATTGTGTTTTTGGTAATGGACTTTAGTTGAACGGATGTCACTTTTACTAACTTTTAATCAACTTTTTCTGACCCTAAATATTTAAGAATTTGTATTTTAGATAATACTTAAGTGTAGTTATTTGCTTCTAGTTTTACCACAGGAAAGAAGTAATGCTTTTTCTCTCTTTTTGTTGTGAGCACTGTGATGTGATGTTACAGTGCTGATTAATTGTTGAAGTTTTTTTCTAATACATTGCCAGGCACACAAGGAACACTCTAAATTGGTTATTTCCCCCTCAAATAATCACACTTGATTTAAATTTACAATTCATTTTTATCAAGTATTATATAGTAAAAATGTAATGTTTAAATATACTCTGTTAATAATATTTATTTATCATCCATCTATTGTATTCTTGCTGGAGACTTCAAATTCTGCCGTTTAAGTAAGAAAATTGATTTCTTTTGTAATGTGGAAGTGATTACAGTTCAGTAGGTGGCACTCTTTCCTTTTCAGTTAGTGTTAATGAATATCCAATTAAAGGCCAAAAAATGTATTCAAAGTCTTAAGGAAAAGCATAAACTTAAACCACTGATGGCTTGTTTTAGAAAGAATAATAATAATTTTGTTAATAATTTAGCATCTATGGAACTTTGTTAGTTACTATGAATATATTTAATATTTATTTTCCTTGAGGAAACTTGTATCTAGAACAGAATTCCTTTTGTCATTTAGCAGCGGCTTTATGTTATCCTTTCTGAAACTCTGGATTTTTCTGAAAAATTTGAAATTATTATCCATTAGTATCTACTTTCCCAGCTTTGATTTTTAAATATTATCTTCAAAGTCCCACTAGAAGATACTTTTAAAATGAATACATTTTTCCCATTCTAACATAACAGTTTTCCTCATTTTTTATAGTGCCCATTCCTTTTTCACTTATGAAGAGAATATTTGGTTTGTTGAAATAGTTAATACAATTTTCTTTTACTCTTTTTATTCAACTTATGTTCCACTTTTTAATCTTAACATTTTTGTTGTGTTTTCCTTGTTCTATGTATTTTATATTTACTGTTTTTAAAGAATGTACTATACTTAGCCATGTTCTTATTTTTAGACACTTTGAATGTTTTTAAATATTAAAATGTTGCATTAAATATCTTTGTGCATATTTTTCTTTTAAATTATTTCCTTATGATAAATTCCCAGGGTAGGAGTTTATAAGTCAAAGGTATAAACACATTTATGGCTTTTGACATGCATTACACATTGCTTTCCAAAGGAATTGTATCGTTTTACGATGCCATAATGAATGTGTGATTTACCAGTATCCTGGCAGTCTCATTGGAATTGAATTTCAAAGTATTATTTATTTATTTATTTCTTTAATGCAAACAAATTAAACACATTTTGAGGCTGACATTTTGTTTTAAATTTCTTAGTTAAAATTTGGGAACTAAAAGAAAAACTTCCACTGGAATATAACCACTATTATTATTGTGATTTAATCCTCCAAGTCTGTGTGTGTGTGTGTGTGTGTGTGTGTGTGTGTGCAGGCTGATTTGAACATAGTTTAATAATAATATATAATTTTATAGACTGTGTTTTTCATTTAATTAATTCACCTACTATGTGCTAATCCTTAAGTAACTTCTGTTTGCTAGGCAGTGGTAATAGGTGTAGGAGTGAATTGGAAATGTATAAAATGGACTTACGAGATTTGGTTTGGGTGGTTCTTAGTCATGAGACGGTGTGTATAAGCAAGGATATGATTGGAGTAGGTTGGTGGTATGGAGAGGATGGCAGTTTGTTCGATATTTTGACTTGAAATACTTAGTGACTATCTATGAGCATGTATGCCTCATTGAAGTTAGCTATTCCAATACAGAGTGATGGTTGAGAGGTCTCATTAGAAATAGAGGAAAAATATTATTCATGTTGCCATGTGGTTTTTATAACCACCATTTTAAATGACTGGACATAATAGGCCATCATTTAGTGTTGAACATTTAGGCCTCTTCTAATTTTTAACTTACACGAATACCACTGCAATAAAAACCTTTATTCATACAGTTTTCTTAGTCTTTCAGATTGTTTTTTATGATTGAGTTTACAAGGTCTGATTACTATGTTAGAGAGTATGAAGTTTTAAAAAATGTTTTTGGTAAAATCCCTTTAAAAAGTATTGACAGTACCACTGTAATGTAGAATACTCACTTTATTCCATCCTTTCATTTAAAACAATATTTCTAATTTAATGATGATTTTTATTTGCATATTTTATATTTTTCTGGACTAATATTTAACATAATTTGAGAAAAAGTGTTCTTAACTCTCAGTATTTTTAGAGTCCATGGGCTCCAATTTTTTGTTTTTAGTTTTGTTTTTAAGCAGTTCTTACTATTTGAAAGCATTAGCATTTTATAATTTTTATTTTTAGAGCTTTCAAAAGGACAAAGAAAACATTTTCTTTAATTGCATAAAACTCACTCTGTCTTGCCGTTGCCACATGGGTTCCTTGAACCTTGTTATAAATCTAAGTTGCATTATGGGATCTTATGGATCATGTTTTTCTGGTATCTTGAAACATTTTGCTATTTTATCATCATAGGAATTGTTTTATTATCATTCATCATTACTCATCAGTTATTCCAAACTATGCTTTAAACAAATAAATAATAAAATAGAAGAATGATGAATCTCCCAGATAAGGTGATCCAGTAGGGAAATAAATAGTCATCCTTCATTTTTCTAATTGTGCAACCAGAGTATTATATTCTATTTCAAGAAGACTGGAAACATTATCGTTTTAGTCTACTTTTAGATTTAATGGATCACAGTGAAAATGTAGAATTTTTAATTTCATTTATAATGGGAAAGAAAAAAATTGACATGTTTCACAAAGAGATCAAAACATTTCTGGCTTTTTGATGGTGATGATGATGATGATGATGATGATGATGATGAAGAAGAAGGAGAAGAAGAAATTGATCATATAAATGAAATTTCAATTGTGGGTCTTCAAATGACCATATCCTAGATGAATTTTCTTCAACTGAGAGTTGACAAGAGAACAGTACTTCTTAAGACAAACAAATAATATGGTTTTCTCATCCAGTCAGTCATTTAACAGGAAGGGCTTCATCATGCAATAATATTTTCATAAAAAGACCATCCCATTTTGCTAAAAGGATGTGTGACAATATTTTTTCATATTTTATGCCTATATACCAAAATTTACATGATACAAAGGGATTGCTGTGTTTAAATTCTTATTATAATTTGTAATAAAGTTGTTTTTACTATGCTTTTATTCATACTTCTGTAAATTGTTAATAAAATGGCTTAAAAATATAAAGGTTCCATTAGACCCAGATGTCAAATGGTAATGGCTATTTTTCCTGATATATTCGGGGTTAAAGTAAAAAAGATTTGTCAGATTTAATGGCATTATTACATTTTAACACTTCTTTTTAGTGTGCAATCCTAATTATGTGTGACAGACACAATTGGGAATAGTTAGAAGGAAATAGTAGTTCTGGACCAATCAGCAATGGAATGAAAAACTCAGGAAGTCCCAGTGCCATGGTAAAGGAGAAAAACTCACTTTTCATTTCCTTTCATGTACAGTGTGTTCAGATTAACTTTAAAGGAGACTGAAATGTAGGTCGGAAGATTTTGTCTACAATTGGGCATTACCTGTGTGTGGAGCCCATCTCAGCAGGCATCTCGTCATCAACTAACAAACCTTTCTAGGTCCCTTGGTAGCTGCGGGATATCCGATTGCAAGTTAAATATGAAACAGGGGTACACTTAGTTTTGCATTAAAGGATTTCTTAAAGTTCAACTTCAAATGAAGTTGTTAGTGCATTCATTTTTATTAAAGCTGGCTTTGTTAGGAAGGAAAGGATAGCTAGAACTGTCCTCTGTGGTGTTGTGAAAAATGCTTTGGGAACATAAAATGAGTAGCATAAAATTCTGTACCTTTACATATCTGTATGGTACATACCATAAGTCTTCTTATAAATACTATATAATTATCGAGCCTGCCAAAGGATCATTTAACCTACTGTGGCAGTAGAGCCTATCAGTAAACGTATCTCTACAGTTTAACAGATACTAAACGTTTCAACAAATGTGTCATGGCAGGGTTTTTTTGGGACTTTCTTTTTTTCAGCTTTGCCTATCTCAATCTTAATAACAAAAAGAAATAGCACGTGGTGAGTTTATATCACACCTTGAGGGACAAGAGGCTAAGTTCTGGATTTGATGAAACTTTGGTAAACAACAACACTCAGATACCCTGACTTACACCCCAGACACTGATCTCAGGGCTTTCCACGTGATAGCTTGTTTAATTCTAATAATAATCCTATGAGTTAAGTACTGTAATTGTCCTCATTCGATATATGAGCAAACTGAGATGTAAAGATGATAAAGAACTTTTAAGGTCACATACTAGTAATTAGGGGATCCAGGATTTGAACCCAGGCATCCAACTCCGAAGAATTTTTCTTAAATTACTAATTAAGCTAATTTTGTGCTTAAATACTATTGCCGTAAGTGATACTCCAGTTTCTAAGGCATTGTCTTAGAGGTTCCAAGGTCCATAAGAAAGAGTTGGGATACCTAATACCACTGGTTTCACCCGGTAGACCTGGGACTTCTTCGAAGACTTAGGGTTATTGCATGGAATGTGTGAATTTATATTGCATAAGCGTGATATATAGGCTAAATAAAAAAAATCTTAAATATATGTGTATATATGTATATATATAAAACTATTTTAAATGTACATAACAATTGTTCATAACATACGATTTCTTTTAGTATTGCTTAGTTCATAGCTTTTTGTTACTAGTATGTATTTCCCTAATTAACACATACTAGAATTAAAAATGTTGTTATAGGCGTTCATGAAATCTTTAGATGTTAAAAGGAGGGTATTATTTATTAGAAATGGTTGGGAACCATTGAATGACATGTTGCAGGATTTGCTTAACGTGGATCCCTGTCTCCTGATAAATCTTCTCTGAGCCAAAGTAAATTGCTCAGCCAACAATAACAGTGAAACTGTTATTTTCTATTCTCAATGATGTACTGTAGATAAAATCCTTACTGTGTTTTAATTAAGAAGCATGCTTAACAGTTAACTACTCTTCATTGATTCGCTCTCACAAATGAGAGCATTCATTTTATTTTGGAATTGACAGGACCATCATGCTGTCAATTTGGGGAAGTCATGTGGGAGACAAAATCCATACTACATGTAAATTTAAAGTTAAAATTTATATTATTTAAAATATTGGCCTTGTAATACATATTCTGGTATTTAAGAGATAAAATTTTAACTTTGGGGTTTTAGCTTTATTTTCCAGGTCCCCCAGACTTCTAAATTAGTTGTGCTTTTGGTTGTACCCCTGTGTTCTTAAGATACTTGGTACGTCCTTACATTGTGGCCCTTATTATTTCTTCAATTCATTCAACACAATTTATTGATCTGTTGTTGTACGTGCCAAAAACACTGTTAGGAACAAATAAAATATATATGTGAACAAAACAGACAAAAATCCCTGCCCTTGTGGAGTTTACACTTTAGTAGGTAGAATAGATAGGAAATAATAAACATAACAAAAAAGTAAAATGTATAGGATTTTTTGGAAAGGGATAAGTACTCTGAGAAAAAATAGAGCATTATACGGGGAAATGAAATGCTAGGATGTGGGGAAGAAAGTTGCAATTAAAATTATGGTTGTCAGATAGATATCGTTGAGAAAGAGACATTTGAGCAAAGATTTAATGACGGTAAAGGAGATAGCCATGTAAGAAGACACCTGGGGAAAGAGCCTTGCAAGCAGAGAGAAATCTAGTACAAAACCATGAAAGGGCATATGGCTGGTGTGTATGACACGGAGGTCAGTATGACTGGGGCAAAATGATGATTGAGGGGCAGAGTGTTAGGAAAGGAGGTCAGGTACCACCAGGAGGGGTCATCACGGGAGCCCTTGTAGGAGTCTGCCTTACTTTCAGTGAGATGGAGAGCTATTAAAGCTTTTTCATATTTAAAAAACATTTTCAGTGTAGAAAATTTTCAAACAAAAAAGTAAACAGAGTAGAATAATTAACTTAACGTGTGTCCATCACCCAGCTTCAACAATATCTACTCATGACCATGCTTGTATCATCTGTATCCCCATTCACTTCTCTCCCTTTCATATTATTTTGCAGAAAATCCTTAGCATCATATTATTTTATTCATAAATCTTTTCACTATCTATCTGAAAGATAAGAACTGTTTTTTATCATAACTATATTAGTATTGTCTACCCTCAAAATTAATAATTCTTTAATATTATCAGATAGTCAGTCTTTTTACAAAATTTTAATTGTCTCATAAATGTTTATGTTTATTATTTCCTTGTTTGAGTCAGGATCCAAATAACACATTGTTATTGGTCGATATCTCTCCCTGCCTCTCCCTCTCTTTCCCCCTCTCTCCCTCCCTACCTCCCTCTCTTTCTCTGTTGTATTTGCATATTTGTTGAAGAAACTGTGTTCCTGTAGAGTTGTTCATAGTCTGAATTTTGCTTATAGAATCGCAATGGTTTTGTTTTACATGGTCCTCTGTAAATTGGTAGCTGGATATAAAATTTGATCATTGTGTGCTTTGATTGTTTTGGCAGCACTATTTCATAGTTGGGGATGTGTGATTCCATCAGGGGACACATAATGGCATTGTATGGTGTGCGCACATGTGCGCACATGCGTGCATGTATGTGTGTGTGTGCGATTTTAGCAAACATTGAACTATTAAGTCAACAGAAGTTGCAAAATAGTAACAGTCCAATTCTGTTCTTTCTTCTTTTATTAGCTAGAGTACTTCTATAAAGAAAAACTTTCCTTCATCTACTATTTGGTTACCTAGTGGTACAGTTTATATATGAAAGGCTGGATCAATGTTTGATCTCTTTTCTTCATCAGTTTTCAGAGCAACTAATTGGTTTGCTAGTTTCTCTCAGCAGTCATCACATAGTTGTGCATGGGTTTTTTCTAAGTATCATTAGGAATAACTTTGACCAGTGTCAGCCTGTCGCAGTTATTATCCTTACTGGTGTTCAGCTTGTCCTGTCTTTGGCATGTGGGACCAGTGGTATGCTGGAGCTGGCTCATACCCACTTGCCAGAGCCCATTAATAATATTGTTAAATATTCAGAAAGTTTGTGGGTTGGTTGTTAAACACAGCTTTTTTTTTTTTTTTTAAAGATTTTATTGGGGAAGGGGAACAGGACTTTACGGGGGAACAGTTGTCCTTTCAATCTTTGTTGTGGAGGGCGCAGCTCAGCTCCAGGTCCAGTTGCCGTTGCTCGTTGCAGGGGGTGCAGCCCACCATTCCTTGCGGGGTTCGAAACCAGCAACCTTGTAGTTGAGAGGACGCACTCCAACTAACTGAGCCATCCGGGAGCTCACTGGCAGCTCAGCTCAAGGTGCCGTGTTCAATTTTAGTTGCAGGGGGCAGAGCCCACCATCCCTTGCGGGACTTGAGGAATTGAACTGGCATCCTTGTGGTTGAGAGCCCACTGGCCCGTGTGGGAATGGAACCAGCGGTTAGGAGCACAGAACTCCCAACTGTCTGAGCCATCGGGCCGGGCCCCTAAACACAGCTTTTATTAAAAAAATCAAGTCATATAAACTTACCATTACATAAGTTATACTAAAAGCAGAGGTACTCAAAACTCATCACATCCTAGTTATTTTAGTTTTGAAATTAAGTTTATTGTGTCTGTATGGAGGGATGCTATCAACCGGCTGCATGCCACTGTACGTCGCCTCTTAATTCCAGTCATGTGCCTCACAGGGGTAGTTTGAAATCAGCCATGGTGGGAGCACTTACACCTCAGAAATCAGCAAATGCTACAGATGATGGCTTTGTGGATTGTTTTGTTGATTTTGTAGACTTAAGAAAGTGATAGTGAAAAATGCTGAAAATATGGATTAAAATGTGTCATATCTGTAGCTGTTCCATTGTAAATAGCACCTCAAAAATGAGGAAATATTCTTCCAGTATTCTAAAACTATTGCATGTGGTTTAGCTAAGAAGCTGCTCACACAGTTTACAAACAAGTGAAGTTCTAACATAAGCCTTCCTTATTTTACTTAGTTTAAACCACAAATCAACAGACAATTCATGGTCAGCAGCCTGATTTAATAAATAAAATATTTATTTATGCCCATCTGTTTACATATTGTTTGGTCATACCAGATAGCAGGGAAGTGATCAAAGACTGCTAGGGTAGTATCGAAAGGACTTAGAAACTAACTGAAAGAGGGTCCCACTCTGGTAAATGTTTCATAACTGCTCTAAAGAAAGGATGCTTGTATATGCATTTATAAGTTTATTATAAATTTACTGTCATAAAATGTATAGTGCACAATTTACAAATAATAACAATAATAAACAATACTCTCTATTGTAAATTCCATAGAGCCAACTGATTTTCACGGAATGCTCTTGAGTTTTGCTGAACTCTCATATCCATGACCAAACTACAGTTGCAGCTGACAAAGGAGTATAGTTCCAACATGAATGGTGGTTCATATTTTCCCTTATGTTAATGAGGAAGATGAAAGTGAAACAACAGATGTGTACTTTGAAACTTCACCCATTCATTGATAGTATGAGTGAGTTCTTTTTTGAGTTGGATACTGGTTTTTGAATACTAGAAGATTTTCTCGTTTTGTGCTGTTTACTACAGTGGAATGGCTATAGATACAGCACACTTTTAAATTTAATCTGCATTTCAACACTTTCTCCATCACTTTTTTAAGTGACAGTGAACAAAACAGTAAATCATTCTGTGTTTTGTAGCATTTGTCCATTTCCATGATGTACATACTCCCACCCTGACCAGTTTCAAGCACCAGTGTGATGCCACAGAATGCAGTTTTGGGAAGAGAACTGCTGACTTTTGTTATTATAAAATGTTTTCATCCTACAGGTACAGTACATGTAAATAAATGAAAGAACGTAACTAGGAGTGATGAATTCTAAGCATTTTTTACTTTTATTTTTATATCATTTAATTGTAAGCTTATAAGATTTAATTCTAAATCATATACCTATTCCAGCACACCACTGGGCGGGTCTCGCTTTTTGCAATAAGCATATGTCTGAAAACGTTGATATTACTCAAATTTTTAAAAGCAGAATTTAAAATAAAACCAAAATGCTCCCTACTTAAAGGATGCTTGCCCCCAAATCTTTTGTAAAGTGACGCATCATTCTGTGAAACAAGCAGTGATCCCAGCTTCAGATGAGCTGTTTGAGGACATCTGTCTAGACACAATTAAGACCATAAAACTAAGAGAGCTGTCAAAAACACTTAGCTCATTAGAGGAACGATAGATGGTGCTTTGTATTTAGAATATTATGATAGCAATGTTATAGTTCCCTCACAAAAGAGTATCTTGAAAACTATAAATTCTCTGTTTAATGTTCTAAACTTTCTTTTGAATTTACTTCTTAATGGAATCAAATCCACTCCTCTTTTTGTTTGAATAATGATCAGTGCAAGTAAGTTAAGTACTTCGTTTCGTAGGTGATATGATTTAGGTGGTCCTGCTGATGCCTCAAATAAACGAACATGAAAGGAAGGAAAAAAAACAAGATTAAAAAACAAAAACTGACTGAAAATGCATGATCTTCAGCAGGCCACGTAAACGTCTTTCTGAAACTGGGCCTTTCCTATCACAGGTACATCGTTTTGTCCCATTAGCAAGTTAGAACTGCTTCTCACCACTGCTTTCCTAGACGATCCGTCTAGGAGAAAGCTCTTTGGAACTGGAGGAGAAATTGGCAGGATGCCTGCGGAATAGCAATAGGTACTCCCAGAGAGTCAGGCTTGGTGCCGGGAAGTCTTCGGGACATTGAAGTAGACACTGGATAGTGTATTATTTGGTGGACTGTCACAGGACTCTACTCAGACTTGCTCTAAAGTTTTAAAAGGCATTTTGATTTTATGTTGCTTGAATTCTTCATCCTATTTGTGAGTTATTTCATGAAAGGGTAATTGTATTTTGACGTGAGGGAAATAATGACTTTTTTCTTTCACACGGGTATAAATATCATCGGAGCAAAGCTCTTAGCTTTCTCTTAGCTTTTTTACATGATTATTTACCTCAGTATCTTAAGTGATGTTTTGTTAAGGTTAAGAAAGAAAAAGGTAGGAGAAAATTAGAGGAGTTATGAAACTACTATTAGCTTTCTAAATTCATTAGGGGAATACTCTGATTTTCGGCCACAGCACACTCCGGGGTTCTTTTCAGCATTTCTGGAATACTTGTTTTTCTACCAACCTTAGGCATTTCTCAGAAACTTTATCTATTTGTCTGATGAATTATTTTGGGGAGGTAGAAGTAGGTAAGAGTGGAATTTGAGGATTAATGGGGCTGACAGATTACAAACAGGTTATGAAAGGCTTCGGTAGCATATCGACTTTTGAGCTCTGTTGTATGACAAATGGAGACACGAAATCATATTGCTCTCCCTTATATCCTATCCCATAGGCAAAAAACTACTCTTTCAAAATAGTAATTGTTCTGGCTGTCTAAAAGGGTCTGTCCCAAAGAATTTTAATAGTAGACAAGTAAAATCCTCATCTTTATTCTAAAGCCACTGGTTTACAAATCATAAAGAAATTGGTTGATATTATAAGCAATTTCCAGTAATTTTGTATAATTTGGACTTAGATTCTGGTTCTGTTGCTGAATTTTATATTTAGTTTTTCTTCCTGGCACTTCTTACTTCAGAATCTTTTATATGAACCATTTCTGTCAGCTCAGCTCTAGTTATGGTCATTGACAGGGTTGATTTATTCTTGGATATGTATTTGATTCATTTTTCATGAGCTCTGGTCACGACCGATTCATTAGGAAGACTCCAGGCTTTCTTACTCAAGTGTGGGTGCAGAGGGTAACGCTGAACTGGGCTCGGAAAACTCTAACGGTGATTTCCTGAATTCCCAGCTGTGTCATATTGAACAGTATCTTAGTCTGTTTAGCTGAGTTCTGTCTTTCTGTTTGTTTTGCCCCTCACAGATACGTCTCTCGTTAATGAGAACTTACTTTAGGGATGTTGTGAGTTTAGTGTGTATAACACACTTAGAACAGTGCCTGGAGCGTAGAATATGTTAGCAGCTCGATTGTTTTCATGTCAACATTATCATCATCAATCCACTGGTACATTACAGGTTTGTTTCTCTGGTTGGGGTTTTTGTAGATCATGCAAGATATTATTTTACTTGTGGAATAGAAAAATGAGCAAGTTCTCAAAGAGTGATGCCCTGGGCTCTGCTACGTATGTGAAAGCACTTCTCTTCATTCAGAGTGGGGGGAGATAGAAAACTGGGTGTCCTGAGATAGGAAAGGAGTGAGACCTGAACAGTCTGCTCCTGCCTCCCCAAATAATGAAAACGGGTTTAGTTACTGATTTCATACACAGTGCTATCCTTTCCCCTCCTCGTGTCTTTTATTGACAATGCTGTCTGACCGAAAATGACCGAGCCCTTATAGCCAGCTTGGTTCAAGAAATATGACTTTGCAAAATGCCAGTATAAACACAAAATTCAGAGAGTCTCTTATGGTTTGTTGTAATAAAACTTTGACCTACTGTGCCTTCAGATGGTACTTGATTTTGAAGGCTTGAAATCATCGGATTTCAGAGTCCACAGCTGACACTGTTACTGCAACACTGGGGATCTGCTTTGTGAGTGGACCTGGAAGGGGGGTTTCCGTATTGACGCTTAGGAATGAATTGGTTTACCCTGAGCATGCACCGTGCTTCAGATAGGTCTTTCACTTAATCCTGCAGCCACACTGTGAGGTACGCGTTTATCCTCAATTTAGATGAACAACTAAGGCCCAGATAAGTTACGTAATTGTCTAAGGTTATACATTTCTTATGTGGCAGAGTCAAGTTGTAAAGCCAGGTTTGTAGGCCTCTTCATGTATCTGTTTTTATTGCTTCTTAATTAATCTTGTATTGAACAAATACGAATGAAAATTGGAGGTACATAGGGCTTCTAAAAATTATGTTCTTTCTCTTCTGTTTAAGTTATGTGACCTGAGTCTTGTTGGTAGGGATGACAGCAGCGCCTTTGACAGTAGTACATGCATGTATATATGTAGGTGTGTGTGTATGTGTGTGTGTGTATATGTGTGTGTATGAATATGTGTGTATGAGTGTGTGTGAGTGTGTGTGAGTGTGTATGTGTGTGTGTATATGTGTATGTGTGTATGAATATGTGTTTATGAGTATGTGTGTATATGTGTGTGTGTGTCCTGTTTTACTGTTTGCTTCATCACCTTCTTCAGTTCCTTATTCATATGTCATCTCATTGAGAACTTTCTGGAACACTTTATTGAAAATCATAATCCCTCTTCTGTACATACACATCTTATCTTTAAATCCTGCTCAGATTTCCATATCCCAGATGAGGTGTTGCTAAAGCTGATGTTTTTAAATTGAAAGGTTCTACCTACTTATTTTAAAAGCAGTCTTAAAGGTTTGGAACTGAAAAACTGAAATGACCTGTTAGGTTATTTTGCCACATCCCAATTACAGCCACTTCCTCCCTTCAACAGTAACCTCTACCCTGACTTTTGATTACACATTGAAATTATTTTAAACGGAGACATTTCCCCTCATGCACTATTTGGTTACCCAGTGGGATAGTTCATGCAAAATAAAAGGCAAGATAAATGTTTGATTTCTTTTATACATTCAGTTTTCTGATTAGCAGAATGATATGTTGTCACCTACAAAAGGCACCAATTAAATTTTTATATCATTATGAACTCATTGATTTAAACATATGTAACAGATTTTAATCCATTTCAGTTCTTACAGCCCGGTTGCCCAATCTTTTGCTAGCAGAAGCCTCTTCGTGTCCGGTCCTTATTTCTTTTGACTCGATCCCCGTGATCTTGGACAGGTTCCTTGCTATCTGATATGTCAAGTAGTTACAGGCTCTGGCTTGGTCTCAATTGATTGCCTTTTCTCTTGAGTATGGATCAAATTTTCCTGTTTCTTTACATGTCTAATAATTTTTTATTGTGTTCTTGACAATGTGAATGGTAGGTTTGCAGAGAGCATAGATTCTGTTATGTTCCTGTGAAGAATGATGATTTTTTTGTTTCAGCAGGAAGTTAACTTGGCTCAACTCAAACACCAAACTGTGTCTCTGTGTCTCTCATATGTTGGGCAGAAGCTAAGTATACAATTTGATAAGTTTTCACATGTGTGTGTGTGTGTGTGTGTGTGTGTGTTGTGTGTATTTGTGAAGTAACTGTCACAGTCAAAATGATGAACATGTCCGTGACCCCAAGAAGTTTCCTCAAGCCCTTTGTAAACCATTCGTTCTTCACTCCTTCCTAACTCCTTTCCCAGGCAACCACTGACGTGCTTTCTGTCACTACAGACTAACTTGTGTTTTCTAGAATTTTATATAAATAAAAGAGTATATGCTATTTTTTCTATCTGGCTTTTTTCACTCAGGATAATTATTTTGAGATTCTTTGTTGTTGCAAATATCCACAGTTTATTCCTTTTTGTTGCTGAGTAGTATTCAATTATGTGGATTCAATTATGTAGATATATCACAATTTGTTTACCCATTCGTTTATGGACATTTCGTTTATTTCCTGTTTGGGGCTATTTCAGGTAAAGTTGCTATGAACATTTATACTTTCATTTTTCTTGGCTAAATACTCAAGAGTGGAATGTCTATGGGTGATAAACTGTTCTTCATCTCTGAGCCGGGGATCTGACGTCTTCTACCAGAATTCATGAAACTGTGGTAGATTAACTTCTTAGCTTGGAAGTAGGGTAGCATTTCGGGCTCTGTATAGTTCTTGACACTAGGTCCTTTGTTTTTCCACATAAAATTTAGAACTAGCCTATCAATTTGTACAAGAAAGACTTGGAATTTGTATTGGGACTCCTTTGAATCCATAGACCAATTTGGAGAAAATTGACATCTTAACAGTATTGAGTCTTCCAATCAGTGCACATGGGATATCGCTCCATTTATTTAGGTCTTCTTTCTTTTTTCTCAGGAGTGTTTTATAGCTTTCAGTATACAGCTCTTGTACATATTTTGTAAACCATAAATAGTTTACATTTTTGATGCTGATTTACATGGCATTTAAAAAATAATAAGACTTTATCTTTTAGAACAGTTTCAGGTTCATATCACACTTGAGCAGTAAGTACAGAGAATTCCCACATGCCTCCTGCCCCCATACACGTACACCCCCCCACTGTGTCATCCCAAACCAGAGTGGTATATTTGTTGCAGTCGATGAACCTATATTGACACATCATTATCACCCAAAGTCCACAGTTTGCATTAGGGTTCCCTCTTGATGCTGTACTTTCTAGGGGTTTTGATAAATGTATAATGACACGTATCCACCATTGTGGTGTCATACAGAGTAGTTGAATAGTTTCACTGCCTCTGTATTCTACCTGCTTATCCCTCCCTCCTGTCTAACCCTTGGCAACCACTGATCTCTTTAGTGTCTCCAGTTTTGCCTTCTCCAGGATGTCATAGAGCTGGAATAATGCAGTATGTAGTCCCTTCACGTTGGCTTCTTACACTTAGTAATATGCATTCTGCATTCCTCCAGGTCTTTTCATGGCTTGATTGCGCATTTCTTTTTGGTGCTGAATAATAGTCCATTGTCTGGATGTATCAGTTTAGTTATTCATGCATCTACTAAAGGACATCTTGGTTGCTTCCAAATTTTGGCAATTATAAATGAAGCTGCTATAAATATCTGTGTTCAGGTTTTTGTGTAGATATAAGTGTTCAACTCATTTGGGTAACTGTTTAGATTTTTTTGTTTTGTTTTGTTTTTTTATCATTATTGGAGCTGCTTGGAATCTGCCCTGCACGTGCATAATTTAGAGGTCAGTCAGAGATTTGGGCAGAGTTTATAAGCAGAAACCAGGGCTCTCCCTCTGGTGGATTTCTCCTTCGTAGGATTCTCCCCTCACTTTTTCGTTATTAAAATTCCAAACTCTGTTCTCTGGTTCCTCAAGCCAGTGAAACTGCAGGTTTCTATCTGAGTCTAGTCATCTACTTAAGCACACACTAGGGTCTTCCCTTAGTCAGAAAACCATGGAATTGGGAAACTCATCGGTGCCTTTCCCTTTTTCCAGCTGGTGACTCCCTTTCAGAATCTGCTTGCTTTGGGTTGCTCTCCAGTGCCTTCAGATAATTGTTTTTAGTATTTTGTCCACAGTTCCTGATTGCTTCTTGGGGAAGACCTGGTCTGGCATGTGCTTTTCTACCATTACTGGAAACTGAGCTCCACTCACCAATTTTTCTTGTGGGAAATGTTTTTTTTAAACCACAGTGTGAGTGCTGCTCTGCTCCTTGTCATTGGTTTAGCTTGTCGTTTCTGGGTCTTTTGTTTCCTTATAAATCACTTGTTCTTTTTGCTTAAATGCCCAAAAGATGTTTTCTTTTTCCTAAAATGTCTACCAGTTTTACTAGATTATCTTGATACCGGTTGTTCTTAGTTGGTATTCTTAGGTACATGGTGTCCTTTTTCAATAAGTAGTTAAAAATCTTCAGGAAAATTTTCTTGACGTATTGCCTTAATGTTTGTTCCATCCTTTACTTTGGTTTTCTTTTTCAGGACGTCTGATAACCATATGTTAGGCCTTCTTCACCATTCATCAATATTTGTCTCTTCTTATTAATCCTTTTTAATCTCTTATTTTGATTTTCAGAATTTTCCTTCCTTTGACCTTCTAGTTCTCTTCAGACATTAGGTTTATTTGCTCTTTTGTATTTTCTAGTGTAGTCTTTGTTTCTAAAATGTTTTTTAATTTCTAATTATTTTACTTCTATCTTATTTCTGAGTTTTTCCAATTCTAATTTGTTATTTTTTTCATATCTTATATAATTTTTTAAATGTTCCTTAGCTTGTTTTGAATTAGTATATTTCAGTGTTGAGCTGTTCTGTTTTCTCAATGGTTTTCAGTTTTGCTTTTATTTTTGGTAGGATGTTAATATGCTGCTTCTCCTTTTGTATAGTAACTTGGTGTGGGTTTTGACCTTGATGCTTTTCTGATGCTCATTTTTGTTGAAATTTGTTCTGACAGTCTAGAAGAAGGCCTGGTTCAGATAGCTTCTCTAACTTCCCAGAGCTCCCTCTTTTGGTGTTTGTGTGTAGTGTTAAAAAATACAGCAGCGTGATTTCTGAGATTAGCTGGCAGTGTATCCCGTGTCCACTTTATATGACTTCCTCTTTCTTTCCTCTCTGCTGTCCCTTTTCTGCTCAGGTTGGATTCTAGTCCCAGGAGTTTCTCCTCGGTCCGGGGCCCTGTTGCAGCAGGGGGCCCTGGCGCGTCGGTTCTGAGCGTTCACAGAGCTACACTCACCAGCCCCCTTAGACCTCACTGTGGGGCTTTGGGACTCATCAGGTTTGGTGGCCAGAACCCCCCAGTTTTAGCCACTGTTCTCAACGTGGGCCCTGCACTTTGCAGGGAGTGTCTGTTGGTTATTAGGGGAGTTTTTCTGTTCTCAGGTTAAGTCAAAGGCTCTGTGGCTTTCCTCTCCTTTTTCCATAACAGATGCTGATAATAGACAGGTGTTGTGTCCCTTGGTTGTTTGTCCACATCTGCTTCTATTTTGGACTTGCTTGGGGGCTTCCTTACCTCTTAGTTTTGTTGTAAATACTGTCAGCTGGTTTCTGATGTTGCTATCTCATGGCTGTGATGTTTTCAGTGGAGATTTAGGGAGATCTAAAACTGACGCTGCTACTGCTACCACAGGTTTTTCCGAATTTTCAAGATTCGTGTATTTTGTTTGTACCGGAAGTCATTACTTTTTATTGCCGAGTTGTATTTCAGTTTATTTAACCATTCACCAATTGATGGAGACTTTCAAAAAAGTTTTTGGCAATTATGAAGAGAGCGGTTACAAACATTCATGTATAGCCATGTGTTTTCATCTCTCTTGGGGAAATGTCTAGCAGTAGGATGTCAGGATCACATGGCTTGTTTGTCTTTCTATCATTGCACTGTCAGAGTTCAGGAAAGTTCTTTTTTGTATTCTGGTCACCAGTCCTCTTATCATATATGTGTTTTGCAGCTATTTTCTCTCAGCCTGTGTTTTCTGTTTACATTTTATATTTAATAACATCTTTCAAGAAGCAGACATTCTTAATTTTGATGAAGTTCACTTTATTTTATGTTTTTACGATTTTTACTTTTTGTGTCCTATGAAATCCTTGCCTAACCAAGATCATAAAGATTTTCTCACATGTTTCGTTCTAGAATTTTTATAGTTTTAGGTTTTACATTTAGGTCTATGAACCATTTTGAGTTAATTTTTGTATGTAGTGTAAGAATGGGTTGAGGTTCTTTTTTTTTGAAAAGTCATCCATTCTCTGTTGAATTGCCTTGGCTCCTTTGTTGAAAATCAATTGGCTGTATGTGTATGGAGAGATTGTCTTTGAGAAGACATTTCTCCATTATTACGGGAGAATCCCAGCAGAGATACATGCAGATTCCTGGATGTGTGAGGTGGTTTGGAGGGAGTTCCCAGGTGATGGCTACTGAGCGAAGTGTGACTCAGAGTGAGGAGTGGAGAGTGGTATTAATGCGAAGTGAGAGTCAGAGTTTAAGGAGGGTGGAAAAGGGGAGAGAGACTGGTTCCGAAAGTAGAAAGCAAGCCGGCTGGAAAGCTGGGCTGAGATCGCTGCCCGGTGCTGAGGGCCTAGCTTGAGGTTGGTGCTCATACCCGGCCTGCTGGTTCTTTCACGGTGACAGTGTCTAACAGTCAGGGACAGGCAGGTGCAAAGCGGCAGTTGGTTCGTCCAGATTTAGGGTTTTTCACAGGCAGGAGCGAAAGAGAAATAAAAGGTTAGTCAGTCAGTAAAGGTATTTGTCTTGAATGGGCAGTACTTTCACTTAGTTCAGAAATCAAAATGACATAAAAAAAAGTGTACATTGAGAGAGTTTCTCCCTGGGCTTTCCTCTCTCTTTCATTCCTTCTGCTCCCTATAGGTATTCACTTTTATGTTTCTCTTTGCCGTGTTTATTATGCAGATACAAGCAGCCATGACTATATTTCACCCCCTCCCCCCACTTCCTACACAAAATGCATCATACAATGTACACTGTTCTGCACTATGCTTTTTAAAAAATTTTCCTTAACAGTACATCCTACTGATCGTAAGATATCGATCTATTAGCAGTTAGAACTTTTGAGCACCATCTTAGTGATAGATTAACTGAAGTATTAATACGGTAGCAGGTTTGTTTGGAATGTAAAATGATTTTCCAACTTTCGAAGTTCCATCAGTGTGCATGCTACTTTCATGATTAGTAAATGTAAAAAGTTAAATTTATTTCTTTGAACGGATGTTTGCTTTGTGCCATCACTGCTCTAAGCACTGGGACGCACAGGAAATCACATAGCCAGGGTCCTGCTTGCATGGCACTTGCAGCCTGGTGTAGGCCAGCCGTCACCAAGCAAGAAAATGGGAAATGATACATGTCATATCTGCGGAGAATTAAAATGGGGGGACGATCGTGACTGACCATGGAATTTCAGGGAAAGCCTCTTGAAGTCAGTGATGACAAAGAGCTGGTCACCATCAGGGAAGAAGAGTGTGCTGGACCAAGGAGAGCACTGGTGCCAGAGCTCTAACGTGAGATTAAACTGGATGTTTTCAAGAAACAGAAATAAGGCCAATATGTCTAGAACCTCCTGAGAGCGAGAGCAGTGTGAGATGAAGCAGGGTCAGTTCTTATCTGGTAATCAAGGAGAAGAATGAGGATTTTATTTTAAGTGCAAGGGGAAACCATTGAAAAGTTTTAAGTTATTGGAAAGAAAACAGAGCTATAGAAAAGGCTGAAGTTGACAGATGGATAGAAAGAGAACCTAGAAAGCCCGGTTAGAGGTGAGTTTCAAGAAACCCTGCCTCAGTGTCCAATGCATCAGGCGGCTGCTTAGGTTGAGGACCAAAAGGGGATTATTAACTTGGATTTTGGTGCATTCTGAAAGTAATCTACTGAAACGGTGACTCCAAATGTAAAAGATAAATTCAATTTTAGATCGATACGTAGTTTAAATTCCCAACTGCAAAAAGGAGTTTTTAAAGATGTGATTTCAAGTATGCATTTAAAAACTATTTTATATTTTAGAGTAAGGAATTAGTATTTAGCCGTTCACTTCTAGAATTATTATGCTGGTGCTTCAGGAAATCTAGTGTTTCAATTGGAGCTCAAATACAAATATTTCCTGACACTCATTTAAAAATCACACTCAGCAGGAAAACAATCGACAACTTGCTCTAAGAATTTGTCTTCTCACTACATGTTGAATTGAGACATACCTTTGAACTCTTATGAAATAATAAAACAGATCCCAAGAATGATTAACTGGATCCCTACGTTTTTGTAATCCATAACTCATTCTTTGATTATGAAATTCTTATTGGTCATTGTTGTACTTTGGAATAACAAAGTATATCAGAAACCCTGACTTCTTCAGGGAGTATATCCTTTAAAAAAAAATCTTCAGACCTATCGAGGTATATTGTCTCCATTTTTACTTCTAATGTAATTCTCTACTGCTCTCATACTTATTTTTGTTTTTTCTCTTTTCTTTCGCTGGTCAGTCTGAATACAATTTCATTTCATGGATATTGCCTAGTTGAAAACACTTTCTGGTAGTTAATTATAAAATAAGTTTTCAGAATGTAAGTTTGATTTTTCTATTTATTTCTGTTATAAAATTGGAAATTACCTGCTAATGAGAAATGGGGGTCTTTTGCTGAAGAAGAGTCAGGATGGGAATTGGTTAAACCATCAACAAAATTCTTCTCACTTGGAAGTTTGGCCTTTACCTGCAAGCAGAACTTGACACATTTCAGCTTCCTTCTCTTTTTCTCTGTTCCTGGGACCTCTCAACAACCCACCCACCACCAAAGACTTGACACTCTTGCCTGACAGTTTCCTGCTTGTGGCTGCTTTGTTCTTGATCCTCCTTTCCTCTACTCACCCCCCACCCCACATATTTAAGTTGATGAAAGAATGTATTCTAGGCATCACCTTTCTTGAAGCTCAGAGTCTCATGTAAAACAAGTTATTTTCCTTTACGTAAAGTCATGAAGTTCTTGTACTGCTTTTACAAGTACAGTTTCCATAACTTAGATTATCTATACCTGTGATTGATATTACCTGTTTATGTATAAGGAAAGATAAACAGGCGGTCTTCCTTAGATCTAGGCATAGGAATCATTTATTTTTGCCAGAAATAAAAAATAGTAATACATTGAGGTCAGTTGAAACTGTTCTTAACTTTCTTAGTTCACTTTTTAAAAAAGTTTCCTATCTTATAAGAATCAAAGACTAAATTAAAGTACGTGGGAGTTTGAGTCTCATATTGTGATTTCTTGTAAACAGACTTTTGTATGTGGTAGAGTTTTTACTTCCAACAAAGGAACTATAATAATAATTATGGTTCTTTTGTTATTGAGCATATGCTAAGCATAGATTGTTAATTGTTGCTGAATCCAAGGGTATTCTTACAGAAATACTTATTGTTTTAAAGAAATATTTGCTGATTAAAAGGAATAAGTAGAAGTCAGTTTTCTCTGAATCTAAGTTGATTACAAATTTGACTATTGCTATTTTGACATTATGACGTGATGATAGGCTGAGAATTGCATAAAAATCTATACATTTAATTAATGAAATTTTAGTTTCTTTTACTTGGTATGCAAATTTTAGATTAAGAAATATTATTGGTGAATTATCCAAATATTTCTAATTTTGTTTATCACTTAAGAAAACAGTTTGTCTCTTAGCCAGACGGTGTTTAGTTGGAAGTTATATTTCTTGAATTCAGTTATTTCGAAACTACAAATTTCATCAAGAAGCAGTTTCAGACGAAAGTTAAATGTTGATTTAAGTTTAAAGTGTTACAAGTTGTATTTTATTATTTATGTTAAAGAAAGGAAGCAAAGGTCTTTCTGGCTTTCTTTGCTGTCCTTTTTTTCTGCAAAGTTCTGCACTTACCAGTAGAGGGCACTGTTGTAACATCATAGAAGTGTTTTATTGATTCACTAACTCCCCCATCTGCCTTTGAATTTGAAAAGTGTTTTTAAAAGCAATGTTCTCTGTGTAATTAAAATCAGTTCCCTGTATAATTAGCAATGGAGCCTTATTCTTTGTGGCAGAGTTTGTGGATGGCGTTATTTTTATTTTAGTCTGTACTCTTCTATTGCCAATGCCAAAATTGTCGCCTTTTGAAATATAGGAAGTTGTGTTGCGGTTTATCAGCACTAAGCAATATTGTAGATGGAAATACGTAAAATTACAGTATGTTTCATTTAGGCGCTCTGAGCATATTATTCGATAAGGAACGTTTAAAATTCCTGGTTCTACCTTGAGAAATAGCAGAGTTAATGTGCCGTAGTAATAATATCTTGTGTTCAGGTGCCCTGAATAATAATAGAGGACAGCAAATTCTTGCAGGGTTTTTAAAAATGAATCAGCATTAGTACACTGCTTTAAAAAACCACTGATCTACTTAGCAGATTCTCTATATAATTTCTTTTTTGTGCTTCCTTAAATCCTACAGTATTGATACAGATAGCTAACTACTAAAATAGTGAATATTAAAGCACAATTAGAGTTACACCTCTTTTAAAGGAACATAAATTGTTATGTAAAATGACAGTAAATGTGCATTCATTGCTTGGCTACCTTGGGAAATGTTTGGGGGCAGGGAGTTTAGAGAGAATCCAAGCCTGATTTTTAAGTTGTCACAGGTGTGATTCATAAAGTTATAATTTATCCATAAATCCCAAAGTCTCTCTAAGTAGTTTAAAAACAAACAGAAATCTTATTTCAAATCAAATTATAGATTGTTAGCTGTGTAATTTTCAGGAACTAAAATATATTTCAGTAATAATACAATTGTTTGAAATTAATTTCTTTCCATGCTTTAATATTTGTGAAACAAAAATATTTGAGATTAGGAATCTTTGTGGTTTATTTGTTAATCTTTAATTGGTAGCCACACGAAATTAGGAAATTAACTAGCATTTTCTTTAAAAAGTTATTTTTTTTAATTTTATGAATATCTAGTTAAGGGTTGGAATTGAGTTTATTTCAAAACGCCTTTATTTCAGAAGGTGAAGGGATTGGCTTACTTTGTGTATCTCAGACTTTGAAAAGCAGAATAGATAATTTAATGTTGATGTAGCATTTACTTTCACAATAAAAATGTAGGGGTAAAATTTGAGAGAGGAGTAAGATTATTGAGGAAAGCTACCATGTGCATTTAAACAAACATCTAGAAATCTTTTATGCATCAATCACTGTAGGTGTAATTTTAGAATATTTTAGTGGAATTAGAATAAAGCATCAACTGAAAATTTAAATGCACCTTAAGAAAACCCTCTGTCATGCTTTTTCCTGTGTTGCTCTGACGTTATAGGTGTTCCCAGAGGAAGACATCCTAGTTTTCTCCTTTTCCTCATATTGTCCCACACTCCTCTGTGCTCTGGGGTACGTCGTGAGGCCAGGGTTTGTGAAGAAGCAGCAAAATAACTGAAGAATACTATAGAAACTACTCTTGCTTCTTGTTAGGAAACTGAAATATGTTAGGTCGATTAGGGAGAGTAACTTAATGCTATTTATCTGTAGATATAAAACTATTGTTTTCTCATTTCTTATTATCAAAGTGAGAATTAAACAAGTTTTCATTTTGTTGAAGCATTTCTGTCAAATACTTCCAGTTCCCTGCCTCCTCTTGGTAATGATTACTGCTGTGTTTCCCCCCCAGAGAGGCCATCACAGGTTTTAGTCTAGGCTGTTTGTATTCAGCAAGGTCAAGATAAGTTTTATCTCGCCAGATAAGTCAAGTGCATTAGGATCGATAGGTAATAGTAAAATGCACTGAAAATATTATTGCCAAGGTCTTAATGAATTTTTAAAGCTGTGAGCTTGTCATATAAAATATACCTCATTGTTTTTATTTATTTGCAAAGAGCTCAGGAATGTCATTAATTTTACAGGCGTTCTAAAGAGAAGAAACTTAGGAACAGATTACTGTTTTTAGAAATCCTTAATTGCTCTAGATTTAAACCTCTACTGACTTTTAGAGGCTAATTTTTTTTTAAAGAAAAGAAATTCAAAAGCATAAATATCACAAGGCGTTTATAAATTATAAGTATAAACTGAGTTTACTTGCTAATGATTTTTATGAAGTTACATATATCTTACCCACGGGCCTTCCTGCATAAATCTGATTTCTGCTTCCTTGGTTGGGGAACCGTGGTGGAAAAAAAGACCTCTTATACTTATCAAGAGATGATGGTGAGTATTTCATTATTATAGAATTTCTGTTCTAACCTATTTAAATAAGCTCTGTATGTTTAAAGACAAAAAGCATTTTCCATTGTTCTTGTTTTTCTTTCTTTATACTCAGGAATACTTTTATGGCTTATATATATTCATGAATATACTTATAAGAAAATACAGTTTCTAAAAGGGTATGTTTTGTTTTAATTTTTTTCAGTTAATTTTCTATGGGAAACATGACCAAGACATTAGGAGAAATAGTAATTGAATTAATATTAATTAATTATTAATTCAATTACTATTTCTAGGTACAGATTACATGGAAAAGTTTCCCACAGATTGCTTACCTACAAACATCACATCACTGTTCAAAACACATATGCTAAAGAAATTATGTATTTACTCAAGTTCTTTTCCTTTTTCAGCATTGCTATTAAAAAGAAAGCTTCTCTAAGCTTTATAGGCTCATAGTTTGGAATTATGCTGTGCCTGCTTATGTTTATGCTTCTTAATTCTCCCAAATGCACTGTTTTTCTTTGGATACTCATTTTACCAACTCGTGGTTTTGATACCTAGGAAATTTGATAGCAGTTTGTAGGTTTTCCTTGTTTTAAATGAAGTTTGCTTATATTCGCTGTTAATTGAAATACGGAAAGTAAACACCAGTCGATTTTAGGTATTATTTTGTAGGTATTATTTATCAGTCATTATTTGTATGGTAGACAATAATATACTCTATTGCGGTCATAATTGTCCCTTCTTATTTTGTCTCTCTCTCTCCATACTTCACACATTGTTTGTTTATGTAACCATTGAAATTGAAGGTAATATAAATATCCGGCACCGTGTCTGGAAATTGTAACCATTTTCTTTGAAAGTTCCTGTAAATGATGGTCTTTGAGCCTTACATTTATTAATCTTTCTAATATGGGTCTACATTTCCACCTACTGAACCATTTCTCTTTCTGGTTGAAGAATGACAATTTTTCCTCAACATTAGGTCGATTTATTTTATTGCTTGATTAGACAGATTGCACTATAACAGAGAGAAAATTGAAAGGTATGGAGGAAAGTCTGGAAAACGTTGAAAAACGCAGTACTCTAGAGTGGGCAGTCATGAAGAGTTCTTCTGGCCTCTCATTGAAAAGTAGTCTGAAATCGAAGTTGACTGTCTCTTCAAAAGTTATCTTTGTGTGGTGGTCCCCATGCAATATTAGGAAAATTAGTGCTTTAAAAATAGAACAATGGTCCTTTTAAAATATATCTAGTTTAGTGAATTTACCCCCACCCCCAAAATCTCTGGTGTCTAATTACTCAAAACAAAAAAGAAAAAAGAGAAATCCTTATCTACTTACGGAAAGGAACATCGCAAAGAATGGCAAGGTTTTACGTCTTTTCATGGAGAAAACTTAATTCTGCTTTAATCAGGAGGGCAATGAAAGCAAACTTGGTTTCAAAAGCAAACACGTTTGAAAATACTCATTTTTTTCCCCATAAGGCTACTTTTACTGACAGAAAATAATCAAACTCCAAGCAACTGATAGTAATCTGCTATTACTATTAAACTTTAAAAACTTTTATTTACAAAAAGAAAGTTTATTTTCCCTTCTTGCTATATGGTTTGTCTCTTCTGTATAATAAAGGCAGACACCTAATGACCAAAAGAAAAATGTTACATGTGTGTAAGTTAGTTTGTATAGTGATTTATAGTTTTCTTTTCTTTGTTCCTGAACAGTCATGAAATAGAAAATTCTAATAAGAGAAAGATGAGACTATTGTTTAGAGTTAATTTCCTAAAATAATGTGAAGTGAGGTTTTTAAAATTAATTGTTTAAAAAATTGTTACCTGAAAACCATTGGTTAGCTTCATGTTTAGGAGTCTCCATATTTCTGACTATGGTGTTTGTCATCTCTAAATTTAATTATGAACTGTTAGATAGAAGTATTTTATTTTGAATGAAATGGGCCGTGTGCAGGTGTTTTAGAAGTATTTTAAACCAGTCGTTTACTAAAAGTTTTCCTGTTTGTTTTGTAAGAATCACATTTGAAAGAAAAACTTATTTATTGTCACAGTAGCTATTGACATGCTGTTATTACAAATGAATTTATTGTACACAGAGGGGAAAAAAGCAAATGATAGCCTTACGGATTCGTGTGTGAGAGCTGTGTACACAATCATGGGTAGTAATTGTTAGGTCACATTTTGTGTATTTATTTTTAATTGAGAATATAAATGTATTATCCTATAAGTTGTGAAAGTTCTTTGGTTATTTTCTTTGTCTTTGGAGTATAGTCCAAATCTATTATTTTACTGAAGTTTTCATCTGTGCTTTAAAATTTCTGCCACCTATTAAGACAGTTTTTCACCCCCCCCAAATGGATTGCTTAAACTTTGGAAAGTGCACGATTCTTCTTCCGGACATTTTCCTCATACTGGAACTAGGGCAATGCTAAACCTATCACTTTTACTTTGATTTTCCTTTATCTTTAGCAAATCTAAATAAAACTGTCATCCTGATTTTCAGATCTCTCTTTGAACTTCCTTTACCCAAATTGTTCACTTTCCTGTTTGCTCACTACTGTTTTTTTAAAAATGGAGATTCCACATCTGATGTTTATTTTTTCCTCTGTTACGGTCGTTTCTTGGAATTTTAAGAATACTTTTCACTTTATAACTTGTTACTCCCTTTTTGTAACCACGAACTTAGACAAGTTGAGAATCTTACAGGATAAGTGAGGAAACTCGGCCTCCGAGAGTCTTTAGGAATAATTAATACTGACTTCATAAACTTTTTTAAAGACACCTGAGTTTGTTACTTTGGGAGTCATCAGTAGAGACTGAGGTTGTGGATATCTATGCAGTTTCTTTTCTTTCACATTTGAATGTATTTCACACAATTAATTTCTTAGTATTTTAAAAACTTTGAGTAAAATAGGTGGACACATTTCTTAGCCCAAATTGTCAACACGAGTGTTTTTTTAAGGTAGGATTTCTTGCTCAGTTTTTTAAGACACATAGAAAAGTTATTATAAAAACTACCTGTGTGTTTAATTCCTAAATATTTGGAATGTGAATGAAAATATGGTATAGTGTATTACTAGAATTTTCAAACTCTTAATAAAACAAAAAATAGAAATGCTTTTGCTTTATCATTTTCTTCCATGAAAAAAATCTAAGAATTTTAGAGCTCAAATGACCTCTGAGATTACAACCCTTCTAATTTACAAAATAAGGCAATTCAGGCCCATAGTGATGAGGTGACTTGACCAAAGTCTTCAAAGCTAGTGAGTGACAGAGACAGAATAGGGTTTCTGGGTACTTACTCTACTTTGTAAAACTGTATGATAAATTCAGGTCCTTATCTTTCCTTCGATGTCCATTATACACCATGTATGTTATTTTGAGAAGGGACCAGCTAGAGAGGTAGCTCCTGTAGTATAGTGACAATTCAAATCTAAAATACATTTGAGCTATTGTTTCTGTCATCTTACCTGTCAGTTTCCTTTGAATGACTTTAGTGTACTTTCCAATTTGGTATTTATTCAGTAGACATTTGTGAATACGTACTATGTGCCGCCGGCATGCAAAATGGTAAGTTACAGATAGAGTAACTTACTATTCCATGCTATTAATTATTCTCAAACATGACTTTAAAAAGAATGCAAGACATTTCATCATACGGATGTCCCCATGAGCAACAAAAGCAGATTCAAAGTCATGTCAACAGTAGCATGGGTATAGTGTGGAATATTATGCAGCCATGAAAAAATGATCTATTGCACATAATGTAGAAAAATCTCTCAGACATAAAGTCGAATGCAAGAGGCCAGACCCACACAGCACTGTTTCTTAGAAGACTGTGTAGTGGTGACCTCAGAAAGGGGAGGGTGATTGGGAGGGGCGTGAACGCTGGGGGTGCTCGTAATAGTCTTCTGTGGATCTGAGTGTGTCGCTTACGAAAATTCATCAAGCCGTACACTTATATGTACTTTGTGTATGTTTATTATATTTTAGTAAAACTTTTAAAAATCAGGTATATAGCCTTAAAGGGGGCTTGTGTGAGGAACCCAAAGGCAATTTATTATAAGCTTCATGGTAACCTCACGCTCCCATGGTAAACACTGTAATAAATTCAACCAATTTGCTATTTTTAGACATTTAGGCTGGTTTCAATACAGATACCCTTGTGAAGCTAAAAATTTTTAAGTGTGTAATTTTATGAAATGTTTAATATATACATATTTGGATTTTTCTTTTAACTACTGTTTTCAAATAGTGGAATAACAAGGCACTTTTATTTTCTATTTTCGCTTTCCGTCCTTTTTATTATAAGAAGTTATACCTTTGGTATAAAATACCTTTACCCGTTTTGAATATGAAGCTGTATGGTAGATGATTACCATAATCACAGATTTATCTATGAAAGATTTTTGGAATTATATACTATTATTGACACGCAACTTTGCATTTCAGTTGGTAATATGCTAATACATATTTGATGAAATTCTTTATCTTGGGTAGTTTGGAGTCAGAACTACTTTAAGTATATATTAAATGAAATAATAACGCTCATCTTCATCTTTGTCATGAGATTAAAATGAACAACAAAGAACTGTTTTATTTGGAAAATGGCAGTTACTTTTTTAGATGATATTTAGAAATTTATTATATTAATAAGCCCCAGAGTGGACTCCTAAAAGAAATACAAAGTGTAACCACAGACTTTTAATAAGATAATTCAGACAATATTGGAAATAATGGGAGACGTCTGTAGGATATTTAGTTTCTATGGGGTAACTGACTTTGTCTGCCTATAGATAGACCATAGTTATTTACCTTTCTGGCTTTATGTGTAGCTTTTTAAATGTTGCTTTGATTTTGATTTTATTTCTTAGTCTTATCAACCTATATTATTAAAGATAATAAGGTATGTAAAGAAATAATACATACTTGGATTTTTGAAATCCATTCCTTAGACATTTGGGGAAAATAAAACCTTAATTTAAAGGAGTACCGTGTTTCCCCGAAAATAAGACCTCGCCAGATAGTCAGCTCTAATGCATCTTTTGGAGCAAAAATTAATATAAGATTGGACTTATTTTACTATAAGACTGGGTCTTTAATATAATATAATATATCATATCACATCATATCATGTAATGTAATATAATATAACGAGGTGTCTTATTTTACTATAAGACTGGGTATGATATGGTATGATATGATATGATATATGATATATGATATGATATGATATGATATGATAAATATAATATAATACCGGGTCTTATGTTAATTTTTGCTCCAAAAGACACATGAGAGCTGATTGCCCGGCTAGGTCTTATTTTCGAGGAAACATGGTACCTTCATTTGAAACATTTTTGCCTATCTGAAAACAAAAAATATTTTGTAGTTAATGTGATCATCTTTCCTGAAATATAACATATTAGGTTAGGTGATGGTCTGGAGAGAATTAGTAGATATATGAAATAAAAACATTTTCAGTTATCTTGACCAGTACCCCAGCACTATAAGAGTGCTGAAGAGTATTGAAGATCAGTAAACAGTTGAGTAACAGAAGCTGTATTCGAATTTTCTTATGTTGCCCCCTCTCTTAGATTGTATGGTAGATATCATCTTGCTGCCATTGTTTCCTTTGACAGCAGTTTCCTGTAAATGCATTCGTATTTCTAGAATAAGTGACTCAACAGAGAACAAGCTGTCTCTTCCCATGGTTTAAGTCCCTCATCCATGTTTACTTTCTGAATGGTTTCTAGTCTGACCACCAAGGTCAGAGTCAGCTCCTTACTACTCATCGCTAAACTATTTACATTGTGATTTGGCAAATGTCATTTTTTGATTATGAGTACCATAGAATTATAACATTTAAACTACATAACCTATTCATATTAACTTATCTAAATTTCTGCGAACCCAGAATATCAGTGGTCAGAAAGAAATAGAACTAAACTAGGGAGAAATTATTCACCTCACCAAAGGATTCCCTTAAAAAGTTACCTCTTTTCATGTAGTATTTTCCCACCATGTGTTGCAATACTGTGGTGTATCTTACGTTTTCAGTTATATTTTAAAATCATGGGCCCCTAACCGTCAAGAACTGCCTTTAATTAATACCTCCACATCAGCACTATATCAGAATTCTAGAATTCCCTTTTTTTAAAGAAGAATGTTATAAAATAAGGTGGTGTAATTAAATCAGGAAGGAGACAAACAGAAGACTTTGTGTCTCAAACCCACAAAATGGACAGCAGATTTAGTACAAAAGTTAGCAATACAGCATGAACTTTATAGGTAATTTATTTTTATATCAAATATATGTTTATACCGTGTTTCCCTGAAAATAAGACCTTGCTGGACAACCAGCTCTAATGCGTGTTTTGGAGCAAAAAATTAATATAAGACCTGGTCTTGTTTTACTATAATATAAAACCGGGTCTTTATAACATATAATATAATATAATACATATAATAAATATAACATAATATAAAATTAATATAATGTAATACATACCGGGTTTTATATTAATTTTTGTTCCAAAAGATGCATTAGAGCTGATTGTCCAGCTAGGTCGTATTTTCGGGGAAACGTGTGTGTTTTACAAATAGAGCAAAACACCCTCAATTTCTAGAAAGCCCCTCAAAATGTGATGGAGTAACAATTGTGCATTGAAACGTAGCAAGATTATCCTAGAGGAAGAATTTTAACACCAAGTTGGCGGAATGATATAGTAGAAAGAGCTGACAGGGGAGCCTTAAGGCTTGAGTTCTAGTTTCAACTTGAAATCTAAATTACTGTGTAACTTTGGATAAGTCACTTACTTCCTCTGCCCTAGTTGACCCATTAAAAAAATTAATGCACTGTGTGATTCGTAAGAGATATTATCACTAGAAACTTAATGCGAGACGTTGATTGGTTGCCATACAGGCTGTTCCTGTGAATTCACAGTTGTGTCATGGGATAGATAATGTAAACAAGTAATACCGTGTTTCCCCGAAAATAAGACCGAGCCGGACAATCTGCTCTAACGCGTCTTTTGGAGCGAAAATTAATATAAGACCCGGTCTTATTTTACTATAAAACCGGGTCTTATATAACATAATACAATATAAGACCGGGTTTTATGTTAATTTCTGCTCCAAAAGACACATTAGAGCTGATTGTCCGGCTAGGTCTTATTTTCAGGGAAACAGGGTAAGTTCAGTTGAACAAATACGGATTGGGCACCTACAGTGGGTTCAAAACTGTGAATCAAGCCAGTTTGATTCACCCACAAGTTTTCACAAACCCAGCTATTTCCTAAAGTGATACCATATATTTTTTATTGGACTATAGAGAAGCAATTAGAAATTTAAAGGTATTTTCTTATTCAAATTTTGGAAAGTTATATGTAATGTGTGGCATTAGGCAGAGATCTGCTCATTGGGAAATACCAAAGAAACAGTGATTTTACAATGTTAGATTTGGAAGTTCGGTCGATCCAACACACATATTCCTCCTTTCCAATATGTCAACGCTAAACATAAAAATACTCCGCAGTCTTTGCCTCTAAGAAACTCAGTCTTGTGATAGGATCTTAGAGGCCATCTAGTCCATCTCCTTCATTTTGTAGTGAAGGAAGTCATATTAAGAGGATGAGAAACAAGAAATGAGAGCGAGAAGTTTGGTCTTTATAAAAGGAACGTGTGACAATTAAACCTAAAGGACAGTGGAAGGCCTTTGAGAAGATCTAGGGAGGTAACATTGTAAATAACCGCAGAAAAGGACGGAGATTTGATTGATGAAACCTACATGGGGATGGATTTTGACCTGATGTAAGGAAGTGTTCTCTAACAATCACAATTGTGTAACGATGTGATTGTTCCTATCAGAAGGTGGTAGAAGTAGTGAGATAGTCGCTGGTGCTGTTCGAACATTGACTGCGTGATCACTAGACAAGGTTCTCGCAAAAAATATTAAGCAATAGATGGTTTAACACTCTAGGTGATTTTGTGTTACTTTTTTACTTTGAAATAATTTCAGAGTTAGAGAAAAGCTGCAGGAATAACACAAGGGATTGTTGTATATTCTTCATCTAGATTCCCTCAACGTTTACATCTTCCCTTATTTGCTTATCATTCTGTTTCTGTATATTTACATGCTTTGTTCTGGTTTTTTCCTGAACCGTTTAAAGGTAAGTTGTGGACAAGATGCACCTTTACACGTAAGTGTTTGTGTTTATTTTTAAAAAACAAAGAGTTTCTCATAGATAACCACAGCACAGTTATAAAAATCAGGAAATTAACTTTGATATAATATTATTATGTAATCTACAGACCATATTCAGATCACATCAGTTGTCCCAATAATATCCTCTGTAGCAAAAGGAACCTGAAAATGTGTCTGGTCCAGTATCCAATCAGGAATCGTGGGTGGCACGCAGTTGTCATGCCTCTTTACTCTCTTTCACCTGGAACAGTTCTTCAGTCTGTGTTTGCCTAGCATGACCTTGCCATTTTTTAACAGAACGAGCTAGTTATTTTGTAGAATGTCCCTTGACTTGGATTTATCTGATGTTTCCTCGTGAGATGCAGGCTGTATATTTTTGTCCGGAATCCCGTAGAAGTGGTATCTTAGCGTGTCATGTGAAGAGCTTCACAATGTTGATTTTGTGTACATTTTACCTGGTCAAAGTGGTGTCGGCCATGTTTCTCCACTATCTAGTTATCGTCCTCTCTCTCATTGATATTACTCTTTTCTTGTGGGGAGATACTTTGAAGCGATGGAAATATCCCGTTTCTCATCCAATTTTACCCACCGGTGTTAGCCTCCATTGACAACCTTTACCTGGATGAGTGATTACTCTCATGGTTGCTGGATGGTAAATTCCTAATTCTGTCCTTCTACATTTATTAGTTGGCATTCCACCCTAGGGGAGAGTATCCTTTCTTCCTCATTTATTTATTCATGTATTCATAGCAATGTACACTTGTGGATTTAAATTTCAGCCAGTGTATTATACTCCATTACTGTCGTCCTTTATTTTCGTGCTCAAATTGTCCCTGATAATGACCCATCGGAGCCCCCAAGATGCCTCCAGTGACCTTTGACATACTTGCATCATTCTTGGAGCACTTCCTTACATTCTAGCCCAACAAGATGGTCCAGGTTGCACTTCCCAGCTCCAGTGCTGGCATCAGCCATTTCTCCAAAGAGTCCTGGCTCCCTTTTTTTGAAGAATGGAATTTAAAGTCCAGGATCTGGGCACTAGAACTGGTATTGCTACTATAGTGTCCTTGATTGTAGATGCTTTTAGCAGGTAGCTAAGAAATACACTTATACACACACACCCCTGTATCTATTCCCATCATTTTATGTAGTAAAAGCATGGGTTCATACTGATAACTCCAACTGTAATCCAAAGCGCACAACTTCTCTAATTTGCTTAATTCTAGAATATACAGAAAGCAGCTTCAGAATTGTTAACCTACGGCAATGTGAAAAACCAACCTACTAACTAGACTTCAATTTTTGTTCGGTTATTTTTTTCAATCTTTAGTTGGAAGATACGTAGTCAAAATTTTGTGTTCAGAAGTTACTTGGAAAAGCTGAAGGAGTTGGGGAGTTACTGCTTACTGGCTAGACTTTCTGTTTGGGGTGATGGAAACGTTTTGGAAGTAGAGGGTGGTGGTAGCACAACATAGTGAATGTAATTAATGCCATTGAACTGTACCCTTAAAAATGGTTTAAATGGCAAGTTTTGTTACGTTTCTTTTACCACAAACAAAAAAGTTACATGGATTAGTTTCCTTTCCTCCACCCCAAATATAGTTATGTTTCTCTTTGGAAATACAGTTAGACTCATTTGTTTATCGTATTTCTATTCCGTTTTAGGACACCCCTATAGCCCACCGTTGTTGTGGGTTTTTTTTTCTTACGTAAAATTTTAACATGGTTCCAAAAAATTGGAAGTATACTCAGAGAGGTGTCACTCCCTCATTTTAGGTATCCCATCGCCACACCCTTCGTCCTTCCCACTGTTCCCACCCACCCCTGTAGGTCAAGACTCATTAGGTTCTACTTTACCCTTCATGTCTCTTATATTCATCTTCTCATTTGGGTCTATATTTGGTTATACACGTTTCTAATTCAAACACTTCTTTCTGTGCATTTGATCTTGTTACTTCCCACATGGTATCTACTGTTCCCCAAATAATCAACCGTTCTTCCTCCCAGCAGCAAACATGCAGATGTTATTTCCTAGCAAACCTCTTCATTATCATCTTTCCTTCAACAGAGGCTCTTCAACACTCTCAGGGATTCTTGCCTCCAGATTATTCTTTTTGATAACCTTTTGTCAGAGTTTTAAGTTTGAAGAACCCTATGTAGGCCATATCTTCCCTGTGTGGATATTTTTAGATGAGTCAGCCATATTGGATGTGACCGGCGGCCTCTCACCTGTACCATCTGTCTCATTTCCTCTGCGATCACCTGGATCCCCTCCTGGCCCCTCCGTTTCTCAGGTACATTCTTTGCTTTCTTTCTCCTACAGCTTTCCTTTCTGTTGCCAGCCTTTCGCATTCCCCTTCATTTTCTTCCCCCTGAATATATAACTACTACTATTTCTTTCTTTACTCACAGTACGTAATAACCAAAGAAAAGTTTGGGCTTTGCATTCATAGACCTGGCTTAAAATTCTGGCTTTGTCATTGAATAGCTGTATGATTCTCTTAACCCCTGTGAACTGAAGTTTCCTTATCAGCAAAATGAAGATAATAATATCTCATGGGTTGTTGTGAAAATTAAATGAGATAACATACATACAGCAGAGCACATGGCATATATCCAATAAATTCTAGTCCCTTTTTTATTTCCCCATTTTAATACCAATATTCATTTTACTTTTAACACTTATAACCCAATCTCTGCTTTCAAGTAACTTCTGTCGGTCTTATTTAGGAAGTGAAACTTATACTCATGAAATTAATAGAAAAATAATGTAGGCTGGAGTCATCTTATATTGAAACTATTTTAAATATCTTCTTTAAGAGTATCTTTAAATTTTGTTTGAAATGTTCTCTTTTATAGAAGGGATACAGCTAGTTAAGAAGATGATCAGGGAAACTAAATCTAAAGCAGTTATTGGTATTGCTGGGGTAAATTCAATTACACATAGACTTGCCATCTTACGTAAAACAGTGTAACCATGAGCTGGCTTGAAATGTTGTTTACAGAATTGTTGCAAGTGTGGAGAGAACTTTCTGTCATCCCAGAGTCAAGAAAGAGGCTTTATCCTCCCGATGAGAAGACTCTATATGGAGCTCTTCTCTCTTTCTCTCTCTTTTACTCTTTTTCTTTCCCCACTTCTGCTGCTTATAGGGAAAGGAAGCAGAGATCAGAGAGCAGCGTAGGTGAAAATGCAACCTAAGACTTTCCTGGTGATAAGTGTGGACTGTTTAGGCAAGATGAATTGACTGCCTGTGACTGAAACAGATAAGAGCCTCCGGAGTGTGTTAATGCTGAATCATCTGAAGTCTGAGAACAAACCTCAAGAAAGGCTTTTCAATTCAAGTGGAAATTGGGGATGATAAAGGAAAAGTTAAGGATTAGGGAGGACGATACTTGATTGTACCTTTAGGTTATTAGAATTCCTTTTCATTTTAATTGGCTCTCTAAAACAGAACACCAAAGTATATTATAGAGTTTAAAAAGTGAAGCATTTTCAATCTGTGACACACAAAACCCTTTCTCTGAGCTCTACGTCAGTGGCTCCAGCTCCATCCACCGAATCGGCAATGTTAGAATAACTTAGGGGCTTTTCTTTGGTGGAGATTTCTGGGCCTGTGAATCCGCATTTCAAAATGCTTCTGCCATCATAGTGACCTGACCCACCCGGTCAGGCGAGGGTCCTTCTGCCTTTCGTCCCCCCTCATTTCCAACTCTTTGTCCAACTCTTCTTCCCGCAGCCTGCAGACATGCTCACACCACTCCTGTCTTCAGAAAAGCATTTAAAGCCCCGCTTTAACTCTGTCTTGCTCAAGGCCAAGATTTACACCCCGTCTGTCTTGTACCAGCAAGCTTCCCGAAACTGTTCTGACTTCCTGACTGTTTAATGAGCCTTTTCAGCAGCGGCTTCTGGAGTGGAGCACACCGGGAGATCCACCGTGACACATGGAGAACACATTCGGGCTCTATTTACTTTTACTAAAATTTGTCAAACATATGACTTCATAAATATTTGGTACATTGAATTACATTGAATTTATTTACATTTCCTGCGTTTAAACATCGGTTGATACCGTATTCAGTGTTGATGGGTAGACCGCTGTCATTCACTCGTTTATGTGCTTTCGGTGTGTGAACGGTTTCTATGGGCCCAGGTGAGGGCACTTACAGATGTGTAGGATTGCACAGGTGAAATTGCCGATACTGGACTGCTTTTCATCTATAATTAGGAAAAGACACTGGCCCCAAAGCCTTCGATCGCATCTTCTGTGCTAGTTCAACACAAGCACACCTGAGTAACGAGAAAGTGGCCGCACTTAACATGCCGGCTGCTTATTCGCACACTGTGCTTGAAAAACAACCATCTAATCCGACCCAGCGAGAAATTACCCCCTAATTGGAAGTTCTCAATGAAACTATTTGAATCAGGGTTTCATATCTTCTTTGTTGGGGTATGCAAACTCCCTACAGCGTATATTGTCCCTTGAGAAACTAGCCAGTGATAGCTGTGTATGCAATCTATAAAGATACAGGGTATTTATATAGGATGATTGAGGTACAAATCTGTTTTTTTCCACATGGGGTATTTAATCATAAAAAGTGTGGGGACCATCCTCTTGAAATCATTTTTAGTTAAATCTCCAGTGACTTCTTACTTCCTGAATCCAGCTGACATTTTAAGGACTTTATTTATGTCATCTGCCCATGGTCTCACCATTCCCAACACCTCCTGTCTCTAGAACTGTAGTCGCGCATGGCTTCTGTGGCAATCCTCTTCCCCCTTCTGCTCCTCCGCTTCTGCGTTTCCTGCCTTTTAAATCTTAGCGTTTCTAGGATCTCCTCGTTGGTCTCTTCTCGCTCCTCACATTTGGGGGGTGTCAGCCATCCAGATAGCTTTGGTTACAGTAACAACAGCAGGAGCAGCTAGTACACAGACCCTAAGTACATGCCAGCCACTCTTGCAAACACTTCCCAGACACTCACGCTGTCTTCACAGTAGCCCTGTGAAGTAAGTACAGCCAAGGAAGCAGAGGCACAGGAAGGGTAAGGAGTTGCCCACGGTCACAGGGTAGTCGGTGGCAGTGCCCAGATCCACGCTCAGTCTGGCTCCTGGGACCACGCTTTCCTCCTGTTGTACTCTACGAGCATACACCTCCAACCTCTTCCTCAAACCCTGAGCTCGTGTGTGGGGTCCAGGCCCATCTGTTTAGTGGCTTACTGGACAAACTCTACCTTATAGTCATTATTTCTAAGATAGGATTGATTATTTCTTCCATTGCTCTGGGTCTTCTCCATTATCGATATCTTGTTAAATGGCCTCTGTCATCCATCGTGTTTCCCATGGGGTCTTCTTAAAATCCTTCTCTGTTGCACTCTTGTCCTTAGCTCTCTCCCTAATTCTTATCAGTCCCACCTCCTCAGTATTGAATTCATATTCTTTTCCAGTCGCATGGGCCTGCTTTTGATTTCTGATTCTGCAGTTACTGTTCCAGGTTACTGCCTTCCCTCTTCCAGCTCTCATTCTGCACCAGACCCGCATTCTCAAGTAGAAATCTGGTTACTGCTCTACTTAAAGTTCTTCAGATGATTTGGCTTCCTGATAGAAAAGCGAACTCTTAGCCCTAGTGAATAAGAACGGCCTCACTTTCTGTCACTTTCCCTTTGCCCTTTACTCTCAAGCCTAACCTGCAGCCACCCGACACGTACCTGGTCTCACTTGCCTTCCTGGCTTTCTGTGCCTTTTTCTCCTTATCTCCCTGCTGAACTCCCTTTTAAGATTTAACTTGTTTCACCTTCTCTTTAACTTCTCCTTGGTGTCCAAGCCTAACTGGATGCTTTTAGCATGCAGTGCCTGTTTCTGTTGTGGCGTTCTGTCATTCTGAATTGTCTCACATTGTGGTTCGTGCTTTTGTGGTCTATGTTCCAACATAGAGTAGAAGCCTCTTACCCTGTCACAGTTGGCCAGGTAATTACAGAAACGAAGTAAGGCAGGAACCTGTTTAAAAGAAAAAAAAAAAAGATTCATCTGTGAAATCCTTAACATTCTATTTTTAGTAAGAAATGTAAATGTACATTCATCTGTCTTTTTAAGTGGGGTCAAGGTTCTTTGAGTGTTGGTTCTTTGTTTGGGACTTAACATGGATTTTCTTGCAGAAAACATGCTCTAGTATATCATCGGTGCTCTCAGGTTTCAGTTTCTTTAAAGTTAAGTTATAACTTTAAAAACTTGCAAAATAATCAGTGCAGAATTCTAGATTTTAACTTCTAATCCTTCTATTTTTTTTTAAATACTTGCCCCGACTTATACCAACAGGCATTTTCCCCCAATTAGTCTATATTGAGTCTTTCTGAAGCATTCAATTTAATTTTCATTAGAAACACATCTCTTTTTGCACTCATATTTCCTTGGTTAATATTTAATTAAATAACAACTACAGTAACAAGTGCAATTGGTAAAAACTAGTTTGAGAACAGCACAACTGACTTTTGGTGAGCATATATTAATAGCTCAACTAGTGGTTGCCAGTGTTTGTGGAATTGTTGGAGAGTAGCTCCAGTTGGAGAGTAGCTCCATTTCTCTGGATGTTTTAGAGAAATGTGTCAGTAGATACGTTTTAGAGGAAAAAATGGAGAAAATTAGTTAATCTAGTGAGTCAATTAAATGGAAGTTGTGGGGTTTTGGTATAGATTGTTATCTCCCTTTGGTTGTTGGTTGTAAATTTTTTTTAGCTGCTTTTATCATTTTACCCATTTTTCATATGGGGGAATCATTTTGTGATTTGTTATTTGTACCACTAGTTACTTGAAGAAGCTTAAAGAAAAAGACACGTATACAAGTTAAATTTTGTACATGCAGCTATTTTTAAAACTTTGCAAATTATATCAATTTTCAAAAACTCAGTATACAAGTATTATTTTTAATTGATTATTTGTGTGCTAACTGGCCCCATGGTACAGACTAACAAGTAAATGTATTAAAAGGCATGATTGATGCCTGTGGTATAAAAACATTTTTTTTCTAAAAATATCAGTAAGCTTTTTAAAAATGTTGTATTTCCCCCTCTGTGTTCTCTTCACCCTCTTCTCTATATTTTTGTTAGAAACTTTTTTTTCTTAAGATATTTGATTATGGTATAAGCTAATTTAAGCATCTGTTTATCACTGCCTGGCTAGACTGAATGTAAAATTTCATTTGAATTACCTCCCTAGAGAGCTTTGAGCTCTTAGGGTAAAACACATCATTTTCTCTTCTCTCCCCTGGGATTGTCAGCAGAAAGAATTCATCTAAATAGTTTACATGCATTTTGAAAATGTTGTATCTACTGGACTTAGCTTTGTTGTTTGTGGAACATTGCCAATATAAATGGAATATCTACTTTGCTTGTTAACTCAAGCACAACAGTGTTACGTGGTATTACAATATGGGTATAAATTGTAACAGTGAATGACTTTTGTTGATAGTTAACTTATAACCAATTTTCATACTAACAAGAGATTCTCCTCTTTTAAAAATTTAATTTCAAAACCCAGATGTTTAATCATTCATTCAGTCATTAAACATTTATCAAGCAATTACCACGTCTATAGCTTTACATATTACAAAATTCAGATACAATGCTTATTTTGCCCTGTTTGTCTGGAAGAGTTTGGGTTTTCCATGTACTTTTATGTTTCGTAAGGGCTCGGTTAAGAAAAATGAATTGAAATGAAGTAAAAATATCAGTAAGCAAAATCAGTGGATATTGTCTGTCGGTGGCTGTAGCAAGACTCCGTGTGTGCGAGCTCGGGGCACTCTTCACTCCTTCTCGCAAGTACAGTTTCATGAGAAGGCATAATTTTCTTGTCCTTGTTTATTTGATTACAAAACTTCTGAAAAAAAAAAAAAAACAAATGAAAATTCAGTGGCTCTAGTTTTCTTCTGTTACAATAAAAAAATGATAGGTTTTTAAAAAGTATCACATAGTATTTCATAATTGACTATATTAAAATAGCAAATCTGAACCTGGTCACATATTGGCAAATTATTAAAATGAAAATATTTGTTATCTCAAATTATTAGTTCTGTCATAAAACCTAGGTTGGTTTTTGAAACATTGTTTCTTACAAAGCCCCACCAGTATCTGTTGGTTTGACAGTCACTTGGTCAGTTGTCGTTCTGTCCATCTTTACTTTGAAATCTCTATCTGAAATGGAAATAATTTTTCATTACTTCAATATGGCTTATTAAAATTTACTTTATAAATAGACTTTAAAATTACAGTCTTTGAGATGCATATTGGGAAAATTGCTTGTAATTGCTTGAACTTGGTGTCTTTTAAAGAGAATAATGTAAAGGCCTGTATTACTGAAAGCTTTGTTAATGAATCAGCATAGGCCTAACAAGAAAACATGTTTTATGGTTTTGAATTTGGTAGGTGTAGCCCGTGAATGATACGTTGCTTTTTAAAGAGGAGATAAACATACAAGAAGTAGGAGGAGCTGTGCGATGTCTAAGTTGCTACAAGTCCGCCCTGTGTGGTGACAGTCCCCCACTGGCCGTCCTCAATAGTTCCTTGGAGTGAACCAAACTTTGTTCTTCTCCAGTATTTTCCTCTGTGCTTTGTATTTCTCACCTGGCTTCTGTGCCTTGGCTACTTGCTTTCCTTCATATCATTGATTGTATTGTCACTTCTTTTTCACTCCTGCAGCCAGATCTCTGCTGGTCATCTTCTGCTTTCACTGTTGCCACTTCCTTCTCATTGATCCCCTCGCTTCCAGCATTGTCCTAGCCTGTCTGATGCGTGTTTGCCAAGGTTATCTCTTTCTCCTGCTTTTCCAGCTTCAGCTTCTTACCTCTGTTTGGCCCATGTCGACCTTTTATCAGATATTCTTAATCCTTATTAGGAGCTTTCTTATATAAATTCATCCTCATAATTAAAATACCACCTCTTTTTATATTTCTGTATAACCCGTATCTATTTAATCATCCTCCATAAAAGAGCTCTTTAAGAAAAACCAGAAGAGATGGGGTCTCTCTCACTCTCTCTTCCCCTTGCTTTAACCTAATGCTTTCAACCAGCAGAGTAGGTACAACTCAAAATACCTTTCTCCGCAACTGTGATCTGTCCTTCTCTAGCTACCCCCCAAAGGAATTGCACAGTGTACTTTATTAGGACTAAAATGATCCTTTCCCTTTTCCATTTTTAAGTTGTCTTGGAGTAAATTCTGAATTGACAGAACAGTTAGCTACTCTGATAGAAACAATGGAATGTAATCCAAAATTGCAGTTCCAATTCTTCTCTGTATTTCACTTTGGAATGTCACACATTTATGATCTTTCCCTTCCTTTAACCAATACACATTCTTCAATGACATAATTCTGTGCCTACTGCTTTTCAGCTGCGAGTGTCAGCCCTTAAGAAACATATTTGGTCATAAGAGCATGTAAGAAGAAAATGACCACATAAGGTTAAAAACAATAATAGAGAAAAATCAAAACAACCAATGACTGTTGCCTGTATTATACCTCAGTGGTGTCTGGTTTCGAAGGTAGGTCTCTAAGTGGAAAGGAGATATCTATTCATCCCAGCAAGTGTGGGGTGATACATAAGTGAGCTCATGGATTCCCGGATGAGGGCTGAACACTGAACTGTTGAAAGTAATGATTTTTTATTGGTCAGTGTTTTAAATTGGAGTTCATTTCCTGGAAAGCTATTTTCTATTTTTTATCCATTCAGTTAATATTTGTTGAGCACTTACTATAAAAATGTCAAAATCAAGTTTGAAATTTTTGTGTACATGTGTTGAATGTATAAAATCAAATATTTAATATGGAACTATTTTAGTATATTTTTCTCTTAAAGGGTTTTTCTTGAAGGGCTAACTCTATTCAAATTAGGGTCTTTTGCTCTTGAAACATTTCCTTTTTCCTTTTTTTTAATTTGCTTTCAAACCTCTTACCCTTCTAAATGAGGGGTAGTTACCTTGATGAGTGAGGTTTACTATGTGTATTTCTTACACATAGTAACCCTCTCATGCTAAAATCTCCTTTTGGGACACAGTTATCTAAATTTCAATTACGTGAAGCATTCTTTATAAAGTAAATATTCTTTTTTCCTTTCAATATTGAGCTTTTGAGAAAAGAGGGATATATATAATATGGAGAGAGAGAGAGAGAGAGAGAGAGAGAGAGAGAGAGAGAGAGACGCAAAACAGTTGATTGTTAGTGTGTTAGTTTTCTTTTGCTGTGTAACAAATACTACAAATTTAGCTGGTCAAAACAACACTGACTTTTTGTCACAGTTTCCATAGGTCAGAAGTCCAACGTGGCTCAGCTGGGTTCTTTCCTTAAGGCCTCACAAGTCACCCAGGTTGAGCTTGGAACCCTCTTACAAGCTTTTTCTTGATGGGCAGATATCGGTTCCTTGCAGCTGTAGGACTGAGGTCCTTGTCCCTAGCTGGCTGTCACCGAGGCTGCTCGCATGCCTTACCACGAGTTCCCCACCATCCTCAGGCCAGGAAGGGCCCATCACATCTTTCTCATGCTCTGAATCCTGACTTTCTTTTCTGCTACCAGCCAGAGGAAACTCTTTTTAAAGGATTCATGTAATTCAATTGGGCCCTCTTGGCTTACCTCATTTTCACTGAATCATGGAAATAATTGCATCATATTTACTGGTTTCACCCACACTCAAAGAGGAATGGATTGTATACAAGTGAGAGTCATTTTTAGAATTCTGCCTACCACAGGTTGTTTGGCTGAATAAAAAAATTCTAGGTTGATATTTCTTTTCCTGTAGAATTTTCAACAAATTATTCCATTATCTTAGCATTTAATAATATAATTGAGAAATCCTGTACCCATCCTGTGATGAGATGAGAAATCCTGTGATGAAGCCCAGTCATTCATGTACTAATGTACTACCAGTATTTCTTCTCTAGCAAATTTGGATTTTTCTCTTTATAACCGTGTTTTGAAATTTCACTGTCATGGGCCTTTGTGTGCGTTTCTGTTTTGCTTTCATTGTACTACTCGCACTTGGTGGGCCCTTAATTTCCTTCTCTTGAAAAACCTCCTGTCTTCTGCCTGGCTGTGTAGGATTGGGAGGGCCACCTGAGTAGCTGACTTCTAATGCTTTCAACGAGTCCTCCTTTGGTTAGCCCCACGCTCCACCTTCCAGGCACCTGGTGCCCCAATTCGAAAACTTTTCCCTGATCTGTCCTTGGGGGGCAGTTTATTTACTCATTTGCATTTCTCTTTGCAGGGTGTTTTAAATATCATCTTTTCCTTTCCTTTCAAAATTAGATACACTCACTCATTCCCTCTCCATCTTCTAAAACCATGGATTTCCTTTTTTTTTAATAACTTTTTATTTTTCAATTACAGTAGATATACAATATTATATTAGTTTCAGATGTACAACAGTGATTAGACATTTATATACCTTACAAAGCGATCACCCCATAACTCTAGTACCCATTTGACACTATACACAGTTATTACAATATTACTGACTATATTCCGTATTCTATACCCTACATCCCCATGACTTATTTTGTAACTACCAATTTGTATTTCATTGTATTTCTTTTTTTATTTTTAGTTTCAGGTGTACAAAGCAACATAATAGTTAGCCATTTACACCCCTCACAAAGTGATAAAGTGATACCCCCCCCCAATCTACTACCCCTCTGATACCATACATAGCTGTTACAATACTATTGACCATATTCCCGATGCTGTACTTTACATCCCCTGACCACATACATATATATATATATATATATATATATATATATATATATATATATATATACACACGTATGTATTTTATATTTGTATATATATGCTACTTAATTATAGTTGACATCCACTATTACTCAACTTCAGCTTCAGGTGTGCAGTGCACTGGTCAGGAATCTACACCATCTATGACGTGATCCCTCTGATAAGGCTAGTGCCCATCTGGCACGTCACATAATCTTTACAATATTATTGATTATATTCCCCATAATGTGTTTTACATCCCTGTGACTATATTGTGACTACTAATTTGTGCTTTCTAATCCTCTCACCTTCTCCCCATCCCCACCTCATTCCCGTCTAGCAACCATCAGTTTTTTCTCTATATCTCTGAGTCTATTTTCGTTTCGTTTGTTTATTCTGTTCTTAAGTTCCACATATAAGTGAGATCACACGGTATTTGTCTTTCTCAGTCTGACATTTCACTTAGCATAATATTCTCTAGGTCCATTCATGTTGTTGCAAACATTGACTTTTTTATCCATTATTTTTTCCTCTCCTATTTCTTTATCACTGTAAGGTTAACACAATTTTAAGTTCCTTTTATAACTTTTTTTTTTGGCAGCAGGCTTAGGTAGAAGCAGAGATATATCCCTCTTTTATTCTTCCGTGTTGATGCAGAAGGTCTCCCTTCTTCGATTATTGAATAATAAGTATTTAATCTTGATTTTACTATAAAGTGCAGTTTTCTGACGTAGACAACCAGATTATAGTATGGTTTCTTTTATTTATTTATTTATTTTTATTAACATTGTTTTGTACACCTGAAATAGTATGGTTTCTTTTTCAGTCAGTAAACTTTGAATGTATGTTTTATGTATAGTGTTGTGCTAAATACTAGGGAACCAGAAAAGAAAGATACATTTTGTGCCCTCAGGAAGCTTATAGTCCTGCTGATGAAGCACACAAAGAACAAAATTAGAGGGGAAAAACCCACAGTAGGAATATTACTAAATAAATGATTTATTTATATGGTAGATTGTTGAGTGCTCGTTAAATAAACCATGTTTTTGAAGATGAATTACTTAGGGTTATTAAGTAAAAATAGGACATAAACAGTTTAGTATGATTTCGGTTATATGGGAGAAAAATAGAAATATGTGTATGAAAATATTAAAAGAAAATATAAACTCCAATGTTAACTGATTTTTTTTTAATCTAGATTATAGGATTATGATGACTTTTGAAAGAAAAGTATCTTTCGGACTATAATTAGGCTTGGCTTTTCCCTTATTTCTTCAATTGCCATATTAACTAGCATCTTCTTGTGTCTAGTAGGATATCAGTTCTTTTTTATCTGCCTCCTCATTGGTGTCTATCAATATTTGGGAAAGGAGTAGGGATTTGTATCGTGGTGTAAAGCCTACACCCAAGCAAAGGCACTGACTGGCGTACCTTGGTATGCCTGGTTATAGCAGTCCTTTGTCTTTATCTACTGCTCCCAGTATCATAAATCCAGCCACTGCTTCCCTCTTGTTTACTGTGTTATTTCATATCTCCAAAATAAGTCTTCTGTTCTTTAAAAAGGTAGACAAATGACGGAGAATACAAATAATATTTTATAGCAATTATTGAGGTATTATACTTTTGATAGAGAGGTTTGCCTCAAAATCATGTTAATGAACAAATAAACAGAAAGCTATCATTTCTTGGGGACTTGATCAATTTGGGTTGCTAAAATGTTGCAAGTAAAATGGGTGACTGTTTTATATGTAATTACTGTTGCCGGGTGGATGGCTGAACAGATGAACAGAGAGCCAGATCTTATTTAGTGACTCTGAAAGGAACCAGGAAAACGGGCACAAACATTGTAATGCTGGCGTCATTGGAAATTGAAAACCCTGTTTCCCCATCGTGTGGACTGTGAAATCCAGTCTCAGAAATCCGAAAGGAGGAAGTTACAAAATGATTCAGATTCTTTGAATTACTCCAACAGGAAAACTATTTTTATAAAAATTGTCACTCATAAGATACATTAAGTAGCGGTTTCCCCAACTTTCAGGGAGATTACATAGGGAAATTATACCGGTTTCCCCAACTTTCAGGGAGATTACATAGGGAAAGTGTACCGTATTTCATAGGATACGATTTATTCTTAACTTACTCTGTTTACAGAACTCTTTTCTCTTAAGGAGAAAATAAAAATTTTGATTGAAAGCATGTGAATTTTATCCTAAATTATAAGAGACAATAATTTTTTTAAAAGTTTTTATTTATTTTAAATGTGTTTTCCCAGGACCCATCAGCTCCAAGTCAAGTAGTTGTTTCAATCTAGTTGCAGAGGGCGCAGCTCACAGTGGCCCATGTGGGGATCGAACTGGCAACGTTGTTGTTAAAAGCACCGCTCTCTGACTGAGCTAACCGGCTGCTCCCATAATTTTTTTTAATCATAGTAAATTCATCACAAAATAACTTGCATTTAGGATGCCATGTTAATCTTTTAAAGTCATGCTTCATGTATATAAATATATAACCTGTATATAAATGTAATTTCTTTCAGCGTGTTTATGGCAACTTTCCAAATGCTCAGATTTTTTTTTTTTAACCTAAACTGATAATCCCAAAACTAATTTTTAGGTTACATATTTAAAGTTACTAAGATCCATTGCATTTTATTATAATTTAATTAAGAACGCCTCACATTATAAACCTGTTTTCTTTATGGGGATTTATCTAGGCACGTCGTGTCAATGGTGTGTGTCAAAGCTATTTGTAACGGAGTTTAATGCTATAACACTATAATGTATATCTTTAAGATGAGCGAAAAAATACTGGAAGAAGTAAAATTTTAAAACAAACAAAAACATTCTTGGAATGTTTCCAGACCTAAAAATAGTCCATGCCATAAAAGTAAGAAGTCTTTCTTGGATAAAGTTAATTACCCGCGGGGTGCATGTTGGTCACTCTTTAAAATTCTTATAAAAACAAAGAAATTAATTATCCCATATAAAAACGAGTCATACTCTTTCTGGCAAACATTCAATTAACTTTTTAGTGCTTGCTGTTTAATGTTGTTTTTGACCAACCAACCATTGAAAACTACTTTCCTTTGAAATTGGGCTTGAGTGGAAAACAATGTTGTGTGTAGCTGTTTAGATGGCCAGTTACATTTGATCATCAGCTTCTTTCCCATGATCTTTGAATTCAATGGCTCGTTTTATTTTAGATTCACTGTGAGGTGTGCGTTGAGCGCAGTTATTTTGTGTGTTTAGTGTTTAACAGAGTTAACCTCTAACATTTATTGGGGATAATCAGGAAAATTCTTAAATTAGTGTTTCATATTAAGAGATTTCAAAAATATCGTACTATCAAAAATTTTTCATCTTGATCAACTAAGTCCTGTGACAATCGCATTTATTTATTTATTTGTTTGTTTGTTTGTTTATTTATTTCAGAAAATAAATGCTTGGATTGCTTTTTGATATTTTGGCTGATAAATACCTTTTGTATTTTACTAAGTATATTGCAAACTTGATCATTTTAACATTTTTCCACTTGGGCTTTCTTTCTCTTTGAATACATGGACATGTGTGTGCGCACACTCATACACACACACACTCCAAATTTTATTTTCCATTTGAGAGTGGTTGTTACTTCAGTATGTATTTTCCTAAGAACAAGGACATTTCTCCTACATAACCACATATCAACACATTTGGTTTAACATTGATGTAATATTGTTGTCTGATATTCAATTTTCTTCAGTTTTCCCAGTAATTTTCTTTGTCGCCATGTTTTGTACCCCTCAAGTCAGGACACAGTTTACAATGATACATTGCATTTAAGTTGTATCTTTTTAGTCTAACAATCTGTTAGCTTGTTCCCCCCTAAATCTTTTATTACAGGATATTATTGAAGAGTCCAGGCCTGTATGGATGTCTGTTTCCTCATGGTTAGATTGAAGCGAATAAACTTTGGCAGTGGGGCTTCATAGGTGATGCTGTTTTCAGTGCTTGCGTCAAGAGGCACATAATGTCGCTTTCTCCAGTTTTGTTTTGTTTTTGGCGGGGAGGGGTGGTGATGATTAAGTTAATATAGTGTCTGCCAGATTTTTTTTCATTGTGACGGTAGCTTGCCCCCTTTGTAAATGAGTAATAGGCAGGGGGATATTTTGAGACTGTGAATATCCTGTTCCTGGGCATTCATTTATTTAGCATTCATTGATGATTCTTGCTTAAATCAGTTTTTATAATGGTGGTTGTAAAAGTTGATTTTTCAGTTGCTTTCATTTCTTCTACATTGGAATTCTTCTGTTTAATAAAAAAGATGATTTTCCCTCTTCCTCTCCTATCCCCCTTTTAAGTTATTAGACTGGACTCAGGATTTTTTTATTCAATATGTAGTGATATGTTCCTGTCATTATATCATTATATATCTTGCTGCTCAAATGTAGTTCCTAAGAAATGCCAGGTAGTTGCCAGCATTTAAAACTTGGGATTTCTCTGGCTTCTCTTGAGTCACTGGAAGATCTGGCAATGCCAGGCGTGCCAGAATTGGCTGCAGCTCAATAGCACCTGGCTTTCCCCACTGTGGGCTGGGCATGCAAACTGCCGTCCAACGCAGTTTCCTCCACTTCCTGTCACTCCTCCCCGAGGCTGTCGGTGCCATGTGTCATTTTCTCACACTCTCCTTTTCTTGTGCTTTCCTTTTTCTTTTGGTAGAGTTAAGAGGAAAGATGAAATATTGCTTGTGTCCACGTCTCTCTTAAGGGTGGGAAAAGCAAAAATGAATGAAAGATTCCAAGAAAGATGAGAGCATATTTTTTTGTGGATCTGAAGAGTATTCTTAGTCTTTGATATGCACTAAAATGTGTCTGTATCGAAAGCATACAAACAAGGGGCTGTGTATGAAACAAGACCTGTCTCCCCTGTAAACATTAGAGTTTGAGACCCCGGAGGTAGACGGTCGGGAAGCTGACAGATGTTAGATGAAGTAGTAGGCAAGAAGAGAAAATTTGGGTCTGAGGGTTCGAGCACATCTGACAGGTGCTGCGTTTAAGAGAAATTGGAAAGTCAAGAGAGAGGCATGTGTTTTTGAGGGAGCTGATGATTTGGACAGTTTTTCCTGATTTTCATTCAAATAAATTATTTATTCTTTTCTTGTTTTTAGACAGTTTGTTTATTTTCATACGTAATGAAAATAAAAGTATCCCTCATAATCCAAAATCATTTACATTCTGAGCTTGGTTAGAAAGAGTGCAGGTAGCTAGAGATTCCTGTGTTATGGTTTGTTTTTGAGTATTTTTGTGAAGTCGGGGTAAAAATATTGCAAGGCATTAAGATTCCTGTAAAAGCTTAAATTTAGGCAAAGGTTCTGCCTTACATAGTTTGTACTTTTAAAACTACATGGTAAATGCAACAATTTTAGGCAGAAAATTTTATTCCAAAAGTTTTTTGGCAATTGCCAATCAGGCAAAAGGCAATTTCATAGAATGTGATTTAGTGAATTGCATCGGGGTAATTAAAGATGCTCCTAGGATAGGAGTTGATCCAATGAAAACACTTTCCTTTTGTTGCTTGAGTACTTTAGAAATATCTGGGATGCTGCTTGTCTAATTCCTCTTCCCCCCCTAACTTTCCTTTAATTTTTCCTACTGAAGTTATCATTTTGTAGTATCTTATCTTTCATTTGAATATTGGGTGGTAACTTTCCTCTCAGCTATTGGCACCTCATCCTAGGCAAGAGGTATAACAAATAAGATATCTGATAATGTCCACATTTAAAGCGAGTTGGATTGGATTATTCAATAGCCATTCTGACAAAGCGATCAGAAACAGGTGGTAACTACAGCTGCATGGTTCTTATTCAAAGGAAAAACCTGATGTCTGATGGGAGAAGGGGCAATTTGCTGATTAAGATTATTACTCTGAAGCTCTCTTCTTTCAGAGGTAAATTCTGAAACACCAGTCAAATCTAAAAAGATTTAGAAAGGAGGCTGTTTTAGGAGAACTGACAGATTTCGGCTGCGTTGCTCTTCATTTGCTCTATGGAACCAATGCGACACCAACAAAGACATCTTATTCTTTGGTTGATCTCTTGTAACTCTTGACACCCCAATCTAATAACGTGCTTCTTATCCAACACTGTACATGGGAGGTCTAGCGTTTCCCTGACTCTTTTTCCTTGCCTTTTGGGCTGAAATTTAGGGGGCTGTCATTGGGCAAACAGTTCCTTGGGTCCACTGGTTTAGTGTCCTATAGACTTGAATAGCTTGAACAACTTTGAGCAATTTCTAATGGAGCACACCAGGTTCTGGCACATACAGAGCACCACCATGCACATGAAATCTCCAGAGCTCCATGCCTAGGTGGAGTCGTCTCCATATATCATGTTGTCACCTGGGAGCTTCCGGCACCCACAGAGCCAGCAGCTCTTTAGGTTTCTCCTTGAGACTAGATGTGGAGCCTAGAATTGTAATGCTGGTGAGATTATTTAAATCTCGTTTCCCAGAGCATGAGTTGCATATCCCCCTGGCAATCGAGGTGATATTGGGTGACAAACAAATGAACATTTAGGTTTATTGTTTTGTATTTTAATATAATAAAAATATAACACAAGGATCTGGTGATTTCACAGGTGTTATTGCTTAGAACAAGGATCAAATGGGTATATAAGTTAGAAATTAGTTGAATGTTAAGAGAAATAAAGGGATAGTGATTCAGATGTTATGCCAATGATGCAAAACATCATACAGGCAATACACAAATGTCAGACGTTTGGGAAGTACTAACCTAGTTGAACTGCAGGAAGACAAATGAAAAGTGAAATGGCTCTCCCAGCTGTGAAGTAGGTGATTTGCAGTCGCCTTCTCCTGTAGTACCCATTGTCCTGTCCTTTCAGCACGTTGCCTTTTATTCCCTGATGATAGCTCAGGGAAAACAATCCAGTAAGGTACTGCGGGTACCTCCTGGGTTTTTTTCACAGTGCTGCTGTGTCAGACTGCCTATCAGGTTTCCCTGTTTCTCTTCATAAAAGGAAAACCAGTTTGCTGTTCCCCATACTTTCCAAGCGCTGTTGTATTCTGCTTTGCTCTACTTTTTAATTAGAAAATAGATTGCTACCAGCCTTTCCCCTAGCATTTGGGAAGAAAAGTTCCTGTGAATATCTTCTTTCTACCAACTTCTTTGTTTTTTTCCAGAATACTCAGTATGTTCATTATTTTGTTAGTTTGGATATATGGGTGGTTATATTAGTGTTTTGTGTTTTTTTTTGTTTTTCTGGGGAGCATAGAATTTTCTTATCAGCTTGCTTTCTAAAAGGGTTGAACGTCTACATTAGAAAAAAACACAAATCAAATCGTATTAACTAAGGGTAAGGTTAAGCTGCAGTGATTAAAAGGCCAAATAAACAGTGGCTTACACGAGACAAGAGTTGAATTCCCCAGTGGACAGTGTGGCCAGTCCAGGCTTGCAGGACAGCTCTCTTCCAGCAAGTCCTACGGAGACTTGGGTTCTTGCATCGTGTTGCTTAGCTGTCCCCTGGGAGAATTGTCCCCGTCTGTACGGTGGAGCCGACTCACTGCCAGCTGTGTGTCCCCAAATCCAAAGAGGTTGCTCTAACATGGAGCTGAAGCCCAAGTAACACGCCGCCTTCCGAGCCCCCCGGGAGCCCCCGCCCTCCCGTCACAGGCCATACCTAGGTCGAGGAAGGCTGCAGAGGGAATCGCTAGCTGGACAGCCACAGGTGCCCAGGATGCGGGGGAGAACTCAATTATAAGGGACAACCAGAGCAGTTCCCTGTTCATCTTTCTAATATATTAATCGCCAGGTAAGCGTTTTCGTTACAGAGAAGGTTCCGTGTCTTAGTTTGAAAGCTGCTGTTACAATAATGTGAAACCATGGAAGGGTTTTGGTAAGAAGGCAAATGATTAGATTTTTATTTTAGAAAGCATTCTAAAGGCAAAGTAGAGGTTGGATTGAAGCTGGAAAAGACTGAGAAAGGAACTAGTAAAGTGAAATCTGTAATAATCAGCAAAAGTTGATAAAGTCTTAAACTAAGACGGGGGCAGCGGGAATAGATAGAAGGTGATCCATTCAGGAGACGTGTAGGAGTTAGAGATACTAGTCATTTACAGAGTAATCTATGGAATTTGCAGATAATCCCCCATCAGAGCCTTTATTCTGCATGTCCAACCTGCTTTAATTCCACTACTCCCTTTCTTCCCTGTTCCCATTCTCTCTACATATAAATAGACATACACTTTTTTTAAAGGAGGGACAACTAACTTAAATACGTTCCAGAACCAGGAATTAATGAAAATGACTAAGGGGCTGAGCTGAGGGAGCGGGGGCAACATCTTTGACTGGAGAGTGCTTTTGGTGTCTGAAGGGGGTGGCTGCTGCACAGCTCAGCTCAGCCCATTATCCCCAGGCAGGAATGCAAGCCCTCTGTTGCCAGGTCTTTCCGTTTTAAAAATAGAAACTGGAAATTCATATTATTAATTGAAACCTGCGTTTTAAATGATGGTGATTTTAAGGACGTTAAATTCTAACAATAGCTATTTCATGGAATGCGTATGAAGATTAAATTGAGTTAATAAGTGAAAAAGTCTTAGAATAGTCCCTCACACCTTATGAATATCACCTGTCACTACCCAGTATCGTCAGTGTCTCCTTCCACCTCTTGCATTTGCCTTTTCTTCTTCTAAATCGGAGTTACTGAGAGCTGCTGGAGAAAAAAATACACACACAAAGCCCTCTCCATAAAGCATCCCGGTTACTCCACACCGCCAGAGTCACAACACACATAATGAGACAGAAGCGAACATCAGCCATTTTTCAAGCCCCAGAACTCTTTCTTCAACAGATGCTTACATGGAAACCTGATAAGAAAGGTTCATTTGGATCTGCTCTGTGTGAAGTGTTACGGAGAATTGAATAGAGCCGTGGTTCTCAAACCCTAGCTCGCATCAGAATTACTTAGACCATTTATCACAGCCCACATTTCTGGAGCCCAACCCCGGAGTTTCTGACTCAGTGGGGCTGGGAGGGGCCCAAGAGTTTTCATTTCTAATAAGGTCCCAAGTAATGCTGCTGCTACTGCCGCTGGGGAGCGGGGTGCTGGGGTGGGGCGACCACAACTGACACTATGCTTAGAGGTTACATTTGTATACGTCAAGAGACTGGCTTGGAAAGAAAACGATTCTGGACAGGCGTGTTCGTTCTCGGCCTGAGCGGTGGCCATTCCATTCCATCATGGAGTCCTGTTGGAGACCTGCTGTCGGGAATGTGGTCGGTGGGCTGGACAAGGTGTGATTCGCTAAGCAGCAGCGTCAGCGTCACCTGGAGCTGATGGAAGTTCAAATTCATGGCTCCATTCCAACCTCCTGAGCCAGTCTCCTGGGGGCCCAGGATCTGATCGTTGCACATCCTGAAGTTTGAGAACCATGGGCCCTCTTCAGAAGTTGGGGATGGCTTCAGAAATGCCCCAAGAGTAGAACTGTGTTTACCACATTCAGAACTTGACCTCCACCACTCTCTACCCCTCAAAACAGTACTTCTGCTAAATGAAAGGCCCTGATTCTACCAGAAGCTTCCCTGGCCTTCACTCTAGTGGTATCATTGGATAAATCGCCGCATCAGATAACTTAATTTCCAAAAATGATTCAAGTTATGGAATATGACAAGATGGGAGGACAAACCAATTGTGTAGAAGGGTGATGCATTAAGTTTTAAAAATATTACTTGTGGTTGATAGCCAGAAATCCAGGGCAAAAGGAAACTAACATTGTTAACTTGACTAGACCCATTGAGTTCTCATAACAATGAAGAGAATTCCACTGCAAAGGAGATACAGATACCTTCATTTGCAGCGCAGGGATCCACAGGAAATGGGCACAGCCAGGACTTGAACCCAGCTCTGTATGATGTTACCACCTGTGCTCTTTCCCCTCCACGCTCACAGTTACACTCCACAGGCCTCACGTCCTTCAGTGTCGTCCTTATGCTGAACACTTACAATTCATAAACACCTAGTTTCTCCTCCTCTATTTAGCTATGAGGTGTCAAAAAATATGTAATGTATTTGGGGGTTCATATGGTATTTTGACTTTGAGTCTGTGAATTCGAATGAAAAGACTCAAATTCAAAAGTTTAGTCTTCCTGCGTAGATCTTTCTGAGAAGGTACTTTGAGATGGAAAACTGTGTGTTAATTATAGACATGATCAAAACACATGTTTTAAGAAAGTAGAACTGGTAAACAAGCAAATATGGGGAAAGGCTGGGATGTTCAAACCATGAGTTATTTTGATTATATTGAGTTGGTAAATGAAATCTGGCCTATCTGGATTGGTGATTACTGGCATTTCAGAATATATATTTAGATTTCTAAGAGAAAATACTTAAATTAACTGAAATTATTTATGCACAGAAATGAACATTTGCCCATGAGATTCACAGAAGACACTGATTGCAGGTACTCTGCCACCTGGCAGAGAAATAGATGCAAAATCAATACAACGATGTATTTTAACAAATGACTGTTGTACGTGGTGTGACAGCACAGACCCAGTGCCCTCGTGTACTGTTACCTTGTACAATTATTTAGAACACATGGTTGAGCTTTACTTTGTAGACTTCAGTGGCTGGCAACAGCAGGGCATTTACCAGTGGTTGCAAATGAGGTAGGATGGGAGCCATGATTTTCATTCATCCTGCAGATCGGTTTAGTTTGAGTCACGCAGTGCACTTTAAAATTTTTCTTTCATTGCCAACATTTTAAATAGGATAGATGTTACACACCAAATAAGCAGTTTTTAGATTTTTCCTTAAAAACTGGAAGATTTGGGAACACTGAGCTTCCATCCCACTAATGACCGCAATTATCTGGAACTGAGACTTGCCCTGTCTAGTTTGCACGGGGCCCGAGACTCCCTTCTCCGGTAGGTCCAGCTTGTTTGTTTCGGGAGAGATTCTTCCTAGGTAAGAGGAAGGATACGATAGTCATTATCTTTGAGGAATTGAAATGGAGAAATAAAGAGCCAATAGATGCAACATTTGAAAGCTTCACGTTACCTATGATAACTAAGCCAAGCACAAGTAAGAGAAAAACGCTGAAATGCTGAAATGGTAATTTTTATGAGTAAGAAACAACGTGGTGCAGAGGAAGGAACAATTTAGGATACTTTTATCCTGGGACCAGCTATGCAGCTAATTCGTTTTATAATTTCAGTAACTTCAGTAGCTCTTGGTCACATCTGTAAGATTAAGGCTGAATGCCCTAACCCTTCCAGGTATGAAAGCTACACTTCCCTTAATTTCTGGAAACGTGTGGTCATTCTCAAGGTCGAACCCTTCAGAAATCTTTGGGAATTGGCAGGCGTACCAGTCAGAAACTTGAGCAGACGGAAGAGGTAATACAGATCGACCAGTGACTGTTTTCCCCCAAGTCCAAATCCAATCCAGCGGTCACTTGCCAGTGGTCTGTCAGCTCAGGTCCTCTGTGGCCGTAGAAACACTCTGGGGACTGAACTGTGTTCATGACGCGCTTCTTTTTCTTTCCGACCTGGACCTCAGAATGTCCTCTGCCAGTTACTTTCGCCTATTAGGTTTTTAGATGGAAAGGAAATAAGACTAAACAACGGGATTCTTTTGAGTGCGGGATAAACCTGAGACCCTCACACGGCAACTACTTCAGCTGTCTGTCCCTGTTTGCTCCAGGCAATACCTGGTATCTTGTTTCTACCTCTTTATCTCATAAATAACAGAAATAGAGAAGTCGGAAGCGTGCTCCCCTCTTCTAAAAGGTTGTTGTAAGACTAGTGTCACTAGTCCTTTTTGGTGAGGAGCTCATCCCCTGATTTCCAAACCCATCTGTATAAATGCACCTTTTCCAGCTTCACTGGTGTCCCTTATCTCCCACGTATTCCTTCTCGCCTCAGGACACACACTGTTGTCCCCTGTGCCAGGGACACTTCCACACTCTCTAGGAATTGTGACAACACTAAACGTGGGACTAGACATATGTCCTCTACTGTGACGCGATAAGTACACTTCATATCTGTGACGTGTTTCTTGCCAAATAAATGGAACTTGAGTGTAATCAGGACTTTAGAACCAGTTACACGCTGGCGGGAAATACATGGGGGGCAGGGTGGGGAGGCGGCGAGTGGGACGGTCGATGCCGTGAGGCAGGGAAGCAGCTAAATCCAGAATGGGGTGCTCTTCACAACAATGACCCAGCCTATCAGTGGCACGCACAGGGAGACGAGGGGGCACTGTTACTGCGCCAGAGAGACCTCTGGGACACATCAGCTCATTGTAACGTGTGATCCTGCTCTTGATGAGTCAGGGAAACCAACCATAAGAAGACATTTTTGCAGTTTTGAGGAAATTTGAATATGCACTGGGCATTAAAATTCTTATTAATTTTTCTAGATGTGATCATGGCAGTGTGGCTATGCATATTTTTTTAAATGTCTTTTCTATTAGAAATACCTATGGAAGTATTTTTTGTTGAAATAATATGTTGTCTGAGATTTGTGTTTAAAAAAGCCAAGGTAAGAGGGGGGATGGTTGGTTCCTCATCTTTCAGGTCTTGGCTTGCATTACCTCCTTGGGGATTCTTGGCCACACAGGTGTTTGCCCCATCCTGTTAATTTGTCATACACTGTAATTAAGACTTTATTTCTATTTATCTGTTGCCTTTCTTAGCCCCAGACAGTAGACTCCAGAAAGACAGGGACCATCTCTGCTTCACCACTTTATACTCAGAACCTAGTACATACTATGTGTTATTATTTCAAAATAATAAATGAAAGAATCTGATTTTATCATGTTTGCATTTTAGTGTTTCCAAATTTGGACTTCACTGTAAATTGTTATAATCTACTGTAAATGTCTAAAGCCTCTTCGCTTACCTTTTTCTTTTGGGACAGGAGGGGGACAGTAAGTGCTGCCTAAGCTTTTGTAGTTAAGAACTCAAATCTGAGGCAAATATGGACATTTTAAATAGTAATTTGTTTCTTTAACAGTGGGTACTTTGTTGTTAGCGTTGAAGGTAGAGTAAAACTTTATTGTTAAATCATTGACCCATTAGGCCTTTCCGTAAATAAAATAAACATACACTTACAACACGTATAGTACCACACGCTTCCCCAGCTTCTCGGTGCTTTCCTGAAAAACCTGTCACTCCTACCTTTGCTTTTACTTTCCTGCAGGAGCGTGAATTCTTGTTAGCGTTGAGGATGAGGACTTTTTAGGCCCCTGGAGAACTGTGTCATCCCGAGTTTATTAATGCCACGTAGCTTTTAAAGCCCCAGTCTCCTTAAGAGTCTAAACGGCCTATTGTATCTGTTGTGTCAAAATGAGTGAGTGGTTTGTAAACTGTTTCAGTGTGGTTCTTTCACTTCATCCGCAAGTGTTTAGTTTGGATGTTACCCAGTAGTTACCGGTTAAGGTACTTGACAGAATAGAAATCTTGCTTTCAGTCAGATAGTTTCTTTCTTTGTTAATGGATTATTAGATTGTGTCTTTGTCTTAATCTTCTTCAGGTAATTAATATATGTATTCTTATATTGACCATGCCTCCCAGTTACATAGACACATAGAAGCTAAAGTATGGAATATTCGATTTTTTTAAAAAAGTGTTTTTTTTGTTTGTTTTGGAAAATTTCAATCATGTACAAAAGTAAAATAGTATAATTAGCTTCAAGCCATCAGCTTCATATGTAGATCTTAGCTATAAAATGTCATAAATATAAGAAGTCAATGAATTTTCAGACTATAAGAACTGAATTCTAAAAGTATGTCAGTGTAGCTGTTGATATACCTACAGGTAGCTCAATTTTAGTAGAGTTTGTTTTAATAACTAATACCACATCTGTTACACAATTTTCTACTTAATGTAAGTTTCAAGATAGCTACACTTGTAAAAGGCATGTCTTTCATAACAGGTAAGATTTTAAAAATTAAAGTATGTGGATTTCATTTGTAGATTAAATCACAGTTTACCGTCTCTAATGCAACTTCTTCTTTAAAGGAATCTTTGTAAAACTCAGTTTCGTGTGTGTGTGTGTGTGTGTGTGTGTGTGTGTTTATACATTTGAGCTAGTATGTACACATGTCTTGTTGCCTTAAACCAATCTAGGAGCATATATAGTTTCCTTCTTCAACACTGATACTTTTCCGTTTTGTTAACTGTTTGAGACATATTCTTTATCTTAAAACATAATAATAGTTTTGAAGTAAGTTAATTGACAGACAAAAAGTAACTTAATTGGGTTTACACTCATTTATCTAGTTTTCTTGACAATAGAGGCAGTATGTGTGTCCTAGGAAGAACTGAGGCTTTGGGGGGAGGGGACCTGGGTTTGAAGCCTGCCCACCCCTTACTAAGTTCCTTCATTCAGCAGATACTTACATGACTCCCTTCTGTGTTCAACACATACAAGCACACCAGACATCTTTTTTCTTCTCAGCCTTGTGGATATCTTAGGTAAAGACTATTTCAAGCAGAGGTTTGCAGCAAGTACGCAAGCTTCACGCAGAAACAAGGTTTACATTCTCTAGGATAAGAGGCTAGTGTGGCAGAACAGAGCCTGGAGGGAATAGTAGTAAAACCATGCCGAGGTGGATGAACTTGAGAGGCAGGCAGGGGCCAGCTGGTAGAGGTCCTGCAGTAACTGCAATTACTTGCAGATCAGTAACTGCAAGTGGGCCGTAGTAAGGAATAGAGTCTGGGTTTGTTCTCATCTAAAAGGCGTTTGATCAAGGGAGTGGCACGATCTAATTCACGTTTTAACGACGGCGTGCTGGCTGCTATTTGGAGAGCAGCAGGTAGGGAGGCGTGGGCTGGGAAGGTGGGTGAGCTGCAGGGCGACGGTGGAGGCCTAACAGTGGGTTTGCTCGTGGGCGGGATGGATGAGGGGTGTAAGGGGAGCACGAGGCGGCAGCTGGTGACGAAAAAGGCAATTCACAAGGGAATACTTTTGAGAAGTGACGTGCGCCGAAGCCTGCAAACGCGCTGCTGGGTTTGGCAGGCCAGGGGCCGGTGCTGAGCCGGACGGGGACAGGTTTGGTGGCGCGTGGGGGGTGAAGGCCGGCTGGGCGGAGGCGGAGGACGAGGCCAGGCGAGGACGCCCCGACCACAGCAGAGGCAGCGGCAGTGTGTCCACGGGACCGAGTGGACACGCAGGGAAGGAGCTGGGTCGAGGAAGGGGTGTTTTGGTCGTTTGTTTTGTTTTTTTAAGATCGGAGATAACCTTATATGCTAATGGGAAAGATCTGGTTGAGAGGAGGCAGTTGATGGTTAAGACAGAGCTTAAATGGAGGCGCCAAGTCCTCCAGTAAGTCGGCGAATTGGGGAAGAAGAGGTCGTTCTGGTTGCTTCTACTGGTGAAATAAGCGAAGTAAGAGGCAGTTAAGGGCTGAGAGGGGAGAGGAAGTGGGGCGCGGGGTGAGAGTTTGACTAGAGGAGAAGGTATGAGACGGTGGGGGGGCGGGGTCGCGGCGGGGGGGGGGGGGGGCTAGGGGGCCGGGGGGGCTGGGGGGGGCCGGGCGCGTGGGGCCCGCGTTTCACCCGCACGGGGGGGGGGGGGGGGGGGGGGTCGGCCGGGCCCGTGTGCGAGCCGCTGCAGCCGTGCTTCTCGTGGGGCCTGGTGTCCGGCGTGGGGAGGAGGCCGCTGAGCAGCCGAGGAATGTTGGGCGTGGGGTGGCCGGGGTCGGACGCGTGGGTGGACCGCACGCCCCGCCGAGGGGTGAGTGGGGCGCACAGCAAAGCTGCAGACAACAGTAAACCGGGTGCCGCGATCTTCCCCAAATGAAGAGAACTGAGCCCTGCGGCCTAACGGTCACCGCCACCAGGAAGAGCCGCGGGTCCACCTGTGGCACGTGCGGAGGAGCAGTGGGGGGGGGGGGGCTAGCCGCCCGAGGAGCCAGGACGGGCCGCGCCATAGACCACGGAGAGGGAAAGGCCCGCGTGCGGGCCGTAGTGGACGGCGGAGCCGCCGAGACCTGACCCTGACCCTGACCGAAGGGCGAAAGAAGCCCTGAGAGGACACCCTGGGCGCGGGAGATGCTGCTCATGACGGGTTGTAAGTTGGGGGGGCCCGGAGTCGGAGCAAGATGGAGGCTGAGCCGGGCCGGCAGCCCATCCAGGAAGCAGGATGCGGGGACGCCGGGTGGACAGGTGGCCGGGGAGCTGTGGCCTCTGGGGTGGCGGTGGCCGAGGGACGGCGAGGGCAAAGACACATCAGCCTTGGTTTCGCCTCGGGGGCGGTGAGGATCTGCTTTATGATAGGCCCCTTCTGGTCTGTTTTGCAGTTTGTGGCAGTGAGGTGGGCTGGGGGGGGGGATGCCCCCACCCCCGCCAAGGACTCCGTAGGCCTTGCTTCCGTCGTGCAGAATGTGCTGTCTTGGTGTTACTTAGATTAACTATGAGACATCGAGCAACTCGTAGGCCTTCCCAAGCCTCGGTGTTCTCACCTGTGAAATACAGATAAGTCCCATCTTGCAGGTATTTAAGATTTAGAGTTAATGTGTGTCTAGATGCCCAGAGAGACTGGGGTTGTAGTAGATGCCTAATGATGTTTTTCCCCATGTATGTACATAGAAAAATATTTTATACTTTTCTAGTCATTGCTCATATTCTGTAATGGTTTGTTCGTTTGTTGATGTTATCCTCAGAAATACACACACACACACACACACACACACACACACACACACACACACACACATATATAATGTTTGGTTCATTTGTTGGGTTTTCTCCCCAGCTAGATGAATGCTATGGGTGAATGTGATCCCAATCTTTGTTTATAATGTTGAGCTTTTCATGCTGTCCATTTTGTTCTGAGATATAAATGATAAAATGCATTTCTAGCCATCTTATCCCAAATAAAGTCATATTGATTTTTGTGTAGCATATAATGAAATAGAAAATAATCTCCTGGTGTCTATTTTGTATTATTCACAGAAACAATTTTGAAAGGACAAGTCTGTGTTTGTACAATATAAATGCCTTATCTTATTTACTTGATATAAACTAGCACTTTTGAAGTCAGAATAGAGATAAAAATCACATTTAATTGTTGTTCTTCTTTAACATAATATGGCTAACCTGGAAAGCTTTCTGATTTGCAGGTAAATGTTTTTGAAATAAAGCTTATCTTTTTACCAAATATTTTCAGAAAATTTGGCAGCACTGAAGTAGAGTGAAACTGTTTGTTAATTTAGAAAGTTAATCATTTTGGTAACAGTGATTTATACCATAGCTGAAAAGCTGTTGCTAGTTTTCCAAATTTTAAAGCTAACTGACCTTGCATTTGAACCCAGCTGTAATGTAAACATTTTCTTGAGATGGCGAGGGGTTGGACCAGCCAATCTGGAGGATATTAGTGGTATTCTGTCGGAGGGAAATTGGGAATCCCTAGGTAATTCTCAGGGGCTTTTTTTTTTAGGTCAGAAGCTGTCTTAGATATTATGTATTTCTTAATTCTTCCTTGGTCTTAATAGTACATACTATTTCTGTTGGAAATTGAACTAGTAAAAACATAATTAACTTTACTTTGAAGTAGAAAGTGAGGGTAGTTTTGTTAGGTAGTTTCTCTATCCTTTTAACTTTATTTAGTTGCTAAAAAATATAGTATTGAGGCTACCGAGCTTCAGGTTATTGCCCTGCTACCTTTAAAAATTCGTCTTAGTATTCTATTACTTATCTGAAATATTTTGATTGAAACTAAACTAAAGACTCTATTAAATTCCTTTGGCACCTCCGCCTCTTTTTAAAAAAAAAATTCTGAGATGTACTGTGTAGTGTTTGTCAAACTTTAGGTCATGACTCACTAATGGTTGTAAAATTAAATAGACTACACTGCTCATAGTAAGGGTAGGTATTATTTCATGACACTTTTGTTGTACATCAGCAGAGAGTGCCAAAAAATGTATACACGTTTTAAGAAAGGAAAAGACTATTAAAATTACACTGATGGTAACCACTTTGAGCATCTCTTGTAATTGCAGAAGTCAAATGTGACTTGTATTCATCTTTTGTTATTGATACATATTGAGTATTACAATTTTAATAACAGTTTTTCCTTTCTTAAAATGTGTATACGTGTTTCTGGCACCTTCTGTGTATGTGTCATATATAAGTGTGAAAAATAAAATATTTTTTACTGTGGTTCACCATCAAAGTTTGAAAACTGTTAGTACAAAGAATATTTCAGGTAAAGGTTTTATAGTCTTTGTTGCAAGTTTACATTTAAAATTTTGAGCTTCCACTATATAGTCATTACTGTTGTTAGTTGAATATTTTAGAAGAAACTCTAAAATACAGTGAAGTTTTTTTAGGCAATATATTATTTTTAGTGATTTTTTTTCTGAATCTGAATTGTCATATATCAAAAGCTGTAATGCCAGAGCTAAGCAAAAATTATGCTTCTCTTAACTCTAAAAGTATTTACTAAGGATCTCTAATTAATAGATATACTGAACTCTATAAGGTACAGTTTTCCATCTCCAAGAAATACAATCAGATTATTTTTAGCTATGTTGAAATGCTTTTTTAAAAAAATAATAAATTCAACTCTCAGTGTTCAAACTCAAAGGAATTTTAAAAAGAAACATTTGCTCCTGAAATTGTCAGATTTCCCAAGGCTATAAGTGAGTACTTACTTCTTCCTACCTGAATTTTTTCTGCGCATTAAATAAACAGACTATCATTGAGCTAATATTAATTGTTAAAAGACTTTGGACTAGTCTCATGTTTCGGTCCTAAGAGGGTGGATGTCTTTGTTACTTTTCCTGGAACCACGGGAGGACCAATTTGTAAGTTTTAAACTTGTGGGATTTTTCCATTGTGATATTTGCACTGTCTTAATCCCATCCCTTAATTTCTCCAAACCTCTCTTTCCTCTCCTGTAGAATGTAGATGACAATCTAGTCAAACTCCAAATATCAAACAGATGCTTCAGTATCTAAGTTAAAATAATCTAATACTCAAATCTCCAAGACATTACAGATGACAATGGGCTGATTGATAATATGGTGCGTGGTGTTTTTATGTTCACTGCTATTTAGATAGAAGTATAACATAACTGAGATAACTGCTTAGCAATTGAGACTTAATTATTGACTCAGAACAGTTAAACTCTCACCTCACTTAAATAATCAGTGTGTAAAGCAAATGGCCAGCAATCCTTTAATCGTAGTGTATTACTTAGTTGTTAGTGTTCCAGTGTATCTATTGATGATCTAATGCCAGTTTTGCATACTGAAACATATAAAAGGTATTCTATTTTCAAGCAGTGTTACAGAATAATAATGCTATTCCTTGAAACATTTGGAAATCACTTGGAGTTCATTCTATCTCAGCTACATGTCACTTTAGAGAATACAAAAGCAGATTACAGTGCATAACTGAAGCAGTGCATTGGTCTGTCATAAATAATCTGTTTATTAGAAAACTTGTATCACCCAGAGCATACATTTAGACCACTTAGTAACATTAGTTTCTCTTAATGTGTATAAATCTTCTACAATATAAGAGTTCTGCTCTGCCTACCGAACAGTTCCTCTTACTATCATTATTAGAAGGTTTTTTCTTTCTATATGTAGATGAAAGTCATTAAATTGAACAACTATGTTTAAGTCCTGTTATGATTATGACAGAAGTCATCCATAGCAAAGTAGTTCAAGTTGAAAGCTGACATTCTAGTCCTGATTCATGGCATGTAGACAAAAATAAGAGTCCAAGAGCAGGGTGTCACCTTGTTTCCCTGAAAATAAGTCCTAGCCGGACCATCAGCTCTAAGGCGTCTTTCGGAGCAAAAATTAATATCAGACCCGGTCTTACATTAAAATAAGACCGGATGTTATTTTATATTATATTATATTATACTGGGTCTTATATTAATTTTTGCTCCGAAAGACACATTAGAGCTAATGGTCCGGCTAGGGCTTATTTTTGAAACACGGCAGATGTAATTGAAAATTGCTTGTTGTCACATCTTAAATAATAATATATAATTTGTGTGTCTGTTCATTAACCTTTTTGTTACAGGTTTGGGGTGTGTGTGTGTGTGATAAAAATGGACTCCTGTGTACTTTGGAGGGGGGCTTTGTTTATTTTCTGTAATCTGTAATATTACTTGCATGAAAACTAATGCTAATTTTTGTTCTTCTGGTGTTTGTTACATCTTTATATTTAAAATGCTCAAAAGGAGCTGAATTATTTTTTTCTGGCTTTATTTTTGAAGTTAGTTACTGTGTTTGCTATATAGCAAAATAGCCTTTTTTCCCCTTTCAACTCTAGTTGTCACGTCAGTATCTAGTACTTTGATGTTTATCCTGAATTAAATACAGAAGTTGATGCATGATGGTAATTTTGTAAAGAGTACTCTCCTGATTGACATACACACAAACAAGGACTCCTGGCCCCCATGTTTTTGATTCCCTATACAATTACTGCTGTATTTGATGGTCCATTGTATTTGAATAAATGGGGAAAGAATTAAATTTTTGCACACATGATTGACTTTTACATAAACGCCAAGGTTAAATATCTTGAATAAGAAGTTTGTGTAGAGCTCGCATTTGATGTGAAATAATAATGAAACTGTTTATTTTCATTTTGAAAATAAAGGGACGCTCCAAGGTATCAATTATATTTCACAGTTGAATTTTACAAAATTTGATAGAAATAGAAAAACCAGGACAGTTGAACTATGCAGTCGACAATATGTAGGCTATAATTTTATTTAAAATTTTCTTCTTGAGCACCCTCATGCCGCTACAAAAAAGCATTCAACCTCTTTACTGTCAACATGCGTAAGTCTTGAATATGTCATTCGTAGACAGTGTTTATTATTTACTGTTTTGTACTTGGTGCCACGGTGTTTGAGAAGTGAGGGAGAAACAGAAAGCCAAGGCTGGTTTTTAGTAGAGTATACCGAGTTTGTTTCATTTTGTGCTAACCTGATGAGAAAATATATTGATACAAAAACCCTGAAAAAAGCAACAGTTCTCCGCTAGCATGTTTTGATTTTAAAGTACATCTGAGAAGTCTGAGCTTTTGGTCCTGCAGTGTAGCTGGTTTGACTTAGTATCTGTGCTTCATTTATCATTTAGGAGTTTGAAATTCCCGGTGAGCCTTGCTTGTTAAGTCCAGTGGCCTGCCTATCAAACAATAACAAACAGAGAAGTCAAACGTGGGTCCTTTACACATTTTTATGGGAATATGTCCACGACTTTCCCCTTTTCACCGTTTTCTACACTAAACTCATTTCTTTTGGTTCAAGTTAAGAGTTCACTTTCTTGGTGGTTGACCCTATATAAAGCCATCAAGTGTTCTTTAAAATTCTATTCTTTGTTTTTTCCTTCTTCAATATGTACGACATTACAGAAAAATTGGAAAGTAGAAAAGAAAAACACCCATAACCTCACCACCCCAATGTAACACTATCTGTGTGGGGTCTTGTGTGTTTTTTGCTGTTATTTGTGGTTTGTTTTATTTTTTTGACAGAGGAGGGAGATCAATTTTAAAACATTGAGGAAAATCCTGACCTCTAGAGAAGCAGGCGTATTGTAAGATAGGCTACACTGTGTAGCTAGGTGAAGGCATGTGCGTATGATAAAATTTTTATTTCCAAAGCAGAATTATTTTTTACTGTTCTGCATTTGTTTGTAATCTTAGAAATGGCAGGTGAAAGAGAATATTTACTCTTTAGTAGTTATCATAAGCAAAATCCTCATACACTTGAGTTTAATGTAATAACTGTATTTGTTCTGCAATACATACTTATGTTTTGAGTATTTTTGCCTTCTAGATTGTTCTCTTTCAGCTTTTTATTCTACTAAAAAGATTTAATTTCTAAACATTAGAAAATGTTTTATGCGGAGACAGGTATTACTAACTATAACTAGAATTATAAGAATCCGTTCGTTTGTAGTAATTGAGAGAAGTTTTAAATTTTTTCTCTGTTTTTGATTCTGGTCTTTCAAAATCTCTGTTACTGTTATCAACTCAGTCCTTTCCAGCTAAGAAGGATTGTGTTCATTAAGATGAATTAAGATGGTTCTAAAGGAGTGAGATGCAAAAAAAAAAAACAACAAAACAAAAACAGCTCCAGAGGTGACAAGCAAAGGGAAAATAAGTCAGAGTGAATAAACCCAAAGAAGAAATTAAATATCGGTGTAAATACAAAGGATGCAGCTTCAGAGAGATCCAGGAAGGCTAAGTCACATAGGGAAGGTATATTTTGAGTGTGTGTGTGTGTGTGTGTGTGTGTGTGTGTGTATATATATATATATATATGTGTGATTTTTGATTGTCCATGAATAGGTTACTGAGGTCAAGTATTCCCTAAGAAATGGAGTCCATCTGATAAAGTAATTTTGAATAATTAATTTTTGTAGTCAGCAGTACTAAAGATGGACTTAATGTTTGTGTTCAATTTTTTCTCTTACTACTGGAAAATATAGGGATTGTATTTTTGTAGCACATGTAATATGTTAATATCTCTACAGGAGAAAAGGGTCTTTATCTTGAGAAATCCCACAACTTTCCCTTTCCCAAACTGCATCTACCAAGAAGAACTGAATCTGGACATCCATTTCCAGCTAAGCTGCTCGTTGCCATCTGACGCCTGAGAGCAGCCGATATTCTTAGCAGTACCATTGCCTCGTTTTCCTGGTGGTTTTGGATTTTCATTTGTTTTTTGCCTCACATGGATGTTATGCTTGATTAATAACCCATGTAGTAGTTCAGATGCACTGAGTGTTTAATATGTATCATGTGTCTCCTTTAACTCCTCACGGTAACAAAGAGTTGGTTTTATTATTATCCCCATTTTACTGATGCTGAACAAGGGTGTGGAGAAGTCTGGCAGCCTGTTTGTGTGCTGCTGCGAACCAGTGGCAAACCTGGACCTTGAACCCCACAAAACTCTGTTCTTACTCTCTATGCCATGTTTATGTTTCTATTGGTCCTGAAGTTCATTTCGGTATGCACTGGAAGCTCCCTTTACGTTTTTCACCCAGGATAGACCTTCCATGGATCCTGAAACTGTGCTTAACGATGGGCTTGGGTCCCAGGGAATTTAAGGGCACAGGTTAAATTCTGGTAAACCACAGGGATAGGTCCTTGGTTATTCAACATTTCTGATGTAATAAGACTTTATAAATAACAAAACACAGGTTTTCATGAAGGTTCTAAAATATAAGAAGGTGGTAATTATAACATGAAGATTTCAAAATGGAAGCTAAAAAGCCCGTGTTTTCAAATCTTAGATTATGATAACATTGTGTGTATTACAGTTTAATTGTGTGAATTGATTCTAGATACTCGGGCAATAAGTATTAACACTGATTTCCTTTGGTTAGCCAACATTTGTAGGCAGTTGCTCGATGCCAGGTACTGAATACACAGAAATGGTTATGGTAGTTCCATCCTTCTCAAAGTATTGTCGTCTCATCTTTGGTCTTAGAAGCACATAGATAAATGGATTGTTTATCGGACGATGTGGTAGGAGAAATAACAGAAGTGCACTGGGTATCTGAGGAGCACATGCGGCTTCAGACATTGTACTCATATGTTCTAATAGTTACTGAAGAAAATTATTATATTACCCAATGTGAGCATACAAAAATAAAAAGATCCTGTATGGATTTGTGTTTTAGTTACCTTTGGGGGAAAAAAATCAGTCTTAGAAATTCAGTTAGAGCCATATTCGATACTGGGAGTACATAAATTTTTAAAAAGCTAAAGCAAGATGAACATGCAATTAACTGCAATGTTAACCCATTTTTTACTTGTTTCTTTTACATATATCATTTTCTCTTGATTCCACATTTCCCACCTTCCCCTTCCCACCATTTCTTTACAGTCCTTGGAAGGGGAAATCACCTGTATCAGTTATTGTGACAGTTGGTCCTGTTTAAAATGATATACGGGCTAAATCTGTGCACCAAAGAGTGATATCAGTTTTCACCTGGGCTGATAATTCTCTTTCTCCCCTCTGCTTAGAAAACACAAAAGCTCATATACAGGCCGAGTATACAGGCCAAGCTTGCATTTAGTCCAGTAGAGAGAATGGCATGAGGCTAGTCAGTATTCCATCAGATACACAAACCCCGGAAGTACTGGTTCACTGTTTTCTGCAGCAAATATCCAGAAGTCAAGAGAAAGGCAGGCAGACACTGATTGATAATGTATGGAAGCAGAATATAAATGCGCCACCAATAGAATCACCAATAAAATAAAAACATTTCTATTTTCTCACTTAAAGTAATCCGAAATGTGGAGACCAGTTGTGTTAACCTTTCTTAGCCCGAATTACAAATGTTTAACTGACATTGATTTATGTTATACTTAACATTAAGTGAGCAAGACTAGAAGGAAACCCAATTCTGCTCGAATCCTTCTAGTTTGAGTTTGACATTCTTTCTGCTAAAAAAGGGTAAGGGGTTGGGGGTCATCTAGTAAACCCCCAAAATAGCTGGTTACTCTGAAATGAGTGGGAATTATATTCTCTTCAAGATTCCCTGCATCTCTATGGCGTATTTCATGTTACTGAAATACCATTCTTTAAAACTTAAACACAGACATTTACTCTAAGAACACAAACACAGTGGCATTTTGCTTTTTAAAATGTTAGTTCATTGAAAATACAAGTGATTACATGAAATAAATTCCAGATCAGAGATACACAATTGCAAAAGTTTATCTCATCATTTATGCTCACCTCATAAATTTTCTCAATGCCACAGCTTTATGGAACCCACCTAAGGAGAGGAAACACCCAGCGTAGAGCCAAGTGCTGCGTTGTCAGCTGCACGCAAGCTTTGATGAAACCTCTCTGTGCCACTGCAGAGCAGATCTATTACTGAAAATAACTTTGCCAGTAGTGATAACATCTACAAGGGGAATTTCTGTGCTGGGTTCCCTTTCTCTCCTTCTCCATCTTGTCCTCGTCCCTACCCCCCCCCCTCCAAATCCAAACAGAATAGAAAAGTGGGACACTAGTCACAGTGATAAAATGATATCAAAAACTTCCGCACACAGGCGTGAGCACACGCACGCATGCGCGCGCACACACATATGTCAGCGCTATCTTTTATAGGTTTTCTAGAGATAATTCTTTCTGCTTTAATCTTCACCGGGAAAGAAGGAAAGAAAAAGATCATAAAATGAGCATGCAGTAGAAACTACAAAATTATGGAAAGAATCTTAAGCCTTTTTCTTTGCTATTACATAGTAGGAAAAAACATGTTCCCTGGATTCTGAGATGCTCATTTTTCCACATTTAGCATTTCTGAAATCCAGATGCATCTTATGGTCACTGCCCGGCAGCTGTCCGGACATAGTTGTCACCACCTATGTCACGTGCTCTGAAACTTGCAGAACGAGTGTCAATGGCTTGAAGGAAAACCTGGAGGAATTCACTGACCACAGAATGCTGTGTTTCTCACACTCCTAACGGCAGAAAGATTGATATTATGTGGTGAAGCATGGATTTTGGCAACTCAAGGTTGAAAAGTAATTCAGAAGAATTAGACAAAGTAAAGAGGTATTTTTTAGCACTATTAGGTTGGTAATTGCGGTTTTTGCAATTGTTTTTAACCTTTTAAACCGCAGTTTTTGCACCAAACTAATACTTTAACAAACTTTTTTCATTTTCCTTTTTAATGTATGGATGAGTGATATATTAAAATCTAAAGTATAGAACAGCTTGTTTGTTTAGTCTAAAATAACATTTCTAAGATAAAAAATGCATTTTCATCATTTAATTGCCAGGTTTTGTTTCTTAATGGTACATAAAATGTGTTTTATAATCGATGGCTTCTTAGAAACAAAGAAATACAGTGGTTATTCTTTCCTTATATAAAGACTTAATCTCCTATCTTTTTAATACTAAAAAGCGCTGTGATATTTTATAAGAAGTGTTATAATAGTTGCTATGAAACACCAAATACTAGCAGTTTGTGAAGTGGTCCGTTCATTCATTTTAAAACTAGTCATTGAGGCCCTGTTCTAGAAGCTGGAAACACAGCAGGGTGTGAACAGAACTAAAGTCCTCTGTCATGAAGCATATGTTCTAGGGAGGACAATATACAATAAACAATAAATATTAATGTCAAGTGGTAAATACTTGTACTAAGGAGAAAAATAAAGCTAGGTGGAGGGACCGAGTGGAGGGGCTTACAACTTTAGGAAGAGTATTGAGGGAGGGTGTCTCTGAGAAGTGATAATTAGGACTGGAAAGAAAAAGGGAAGAGGCCCTGCATTCCCATGGGGGTGGGGGAATGAGAGAGTTATCAGGAGGTAGGCAGGCTTAGCACTCTCTGGATGAGGGGAGTAAAAAGATCCTGACTTTCCCTCTGCTGCCCCCCCCCCATCAAGGGCACAGTGATGGAGGCATCAAGACCTGCTCCGAGGCTGTGGGAACCACCAGAGAAACAGACATCCTGGACCAGGACGTGGTTGTATGTTAAAATAGAGAGATGATGTGATTCTAACCATGGTATTGTAGTGATAAATACAGCCAAATGGTAGGCAACAAAGTAAGATGGGTTGTGTAATCACAGTATTAGTTATGCGCTCATTCCTTGGAACACATTGGAAAGGAAACACCATAGCTAACAATATTTTCTTGAAGTAAAACAAGCCTTGGTTAACTTTTAAAAATAATTGATTAGGCATTGTGTACTAGAATTTCAGTAACAGTTTCAGTAGAATTTCAGTAGCAGTATATGATTGAGGAACAAATGTCAGCTCGTTCTTTTCAGGGTCCAGGAGAAGTGGAGAAATTTTATGGCAAGCTTCATAGAAGAGGCATGACTTGAACTGTACTTTTTTCAAAAGACTATTTTTTAGAGCAGTTTTAGGTTCACAGCAAAATTGAGCAGAAAGTACTAAGACTGCCATACACTCCCTTCCCCCCAGACACAGCCTTCCCCCTTATCAGCACGCCCCCCCACCCCCCGCAGTGGTACATATGTTACCGTCTATGATGAACCTGTGAATTGACACGTCACTATCACCCAGAGTCCACAGCTGACATTAGGGTCACTCTTGGTGCTGTACATTCTATAGGTTTTACCAAATGTCTAATGACGTGTGTCCACCATTACAGTGTCACAGAGAGTAGTTCCACTGCCCTAAAAACCTCTGTGCTTCCTCTGTTCATCCCTCTCCACCCAACCCCTGGTCTTTCTGCTGTCTCCATCGTTGTGCCTTTTCCAGAATGTCATAGAGCTGGAATCATACAGTAGGAAACCTTTTCAGATTGACTTCTTTCACTTAGTCATAGCATTTTAGGTTCCTCCATGTCTTTTGATGGCTTGATGGCTCATTTCTTTTTAGCTCTGAATAATATTCCATTGTCTGGATGGAGCACAGTTTATTTACCCAGTCACCTACTGAGGGACATCTTGGTTGCTTCCAAGTTTTGGCAATTATAAATAAAGCTATTATAAACATCCATGTATTTGTGTGAACATGTTTTCAACTCCTTTGGGTAAATACCAAGCAGCAGGATAGCTGGATCCTACAGTAAGAGTGTGTTCAGTTTTCTAAGAAGCTGCCTGTTTTCCACAGTGTCTGCTCTACGCTGCATCCCCACCTGCAATGAGTGGGAGTTCCCGTTGCTCCACACCCTGGTCAGCATGTGGTGATGTCAGTTTTGGATTTGGGCCATTCTGATAGGTGTGCAGTGAGGTCTTGTGGTTTTAATTTGCATTTTCGTGATGATGTGTGATGTGAAGCATCATATGCTTTTCATATGCTTATTTTCCATCTGCATATCTCCTTTGGTGAGGGGTTTGTTCAGGTCTTTGGCCCATTTTTTAATCAGGTTGTTTTCTTATTGTTGAGTTCTGAGAGTTCTTTGTATATTTTCGATAACAGTCCCTCATGAGATATGTCTTTTGCAAGTATTTTTCTCTGAGTCTATGGCTTGTCTTCATATTCTCTTAATTAAGCTGCATCTTGAAGGATGATAAAATAGGCAAGAAAGGGAATCCTGTGCACAAGAGGGAATAGGAATAACAACTAAAATTTATCATCGCAAACTCTCATTTTAAGTGATATGTGTGTTTCTCAGTTTGTAAGTTTCCTGTGGGTAAGCATTTGGTGGGTCTTTTACTTACTTGAGTCCTTAGCACCTGGTACCCAGCACATAGCAGGTATACAACAAACACTTACTGAATGGAAGCCCCTCTTTTGCCGACCTTTTCCACAGACTTCCAAACCTTGTATCATTCTTCATTGTCACTACTGATTCCATTCTGGCTGCCAGGAGTGTCTGAGAGCCACCAAACTTTGGGCACTACCAGACACAAAGTTTATGTGGCCTTGAAGAAGAAACACATTTCAGTTTTCTCTGAACTCAGGGCTTACAGGTGATAGGTGCTCAGTAAATGTTAAATGCATGATTTGGATACCTCTTGGCTCTTCTTCTTCTATGTCGAGAGCTCTAGGAGGAACTGCAGGGAAGCAAAAATGGGTTATGTGGATTTTCAGCTTTCTATTCGGGTGTATTCCTCAATTAGTAATGAATTTGGAATCATTGTCTCTATCATTTCAATCTATTAACAGAGATAGTCAAGAATTGATATAACAGATTTGCTTTATTTGGAGGATAAGTAATTAAAAATAAAAACCATTACCCCTTTATAAACCAAGTTTGAGTCACCTTACTGTTATAGGGTTCTTTGTACTTTGAAAATAGGATGAATTTTCTTATTCTATCTGCATATTAAGGGAAGAATACAAAACCATGAATCCATTCATCAAATACTCATATACTTTAAAAGTTATTCACTTTTTTTTTCATGTTCGTGTGTATCTGTGTGTGTGTGTGTGATGGGGGTGGGGGCGGGAGAGAAGGGGGAAGGGAGAGAGGTAAGAAACTAACTTATTTAGGCATTATTGTCAATTTTCTTTTATTTTCTGTGTACTTATTGCTTTGGGTAAACATACTGGAATACTGCCAGAAATTCAGGTGGCTGAATACTAATTTTGTTGAAATTAGATGGAACAGCATCCCCTGCCAATTTTCTGTCTAAATTATGCAGAAATTTGATTCTTGTCAGACATAAATCTGGTCAAAAATAGAGTCCTAATTTTCTAGTTACTCAGTAAGACCTTCAACAGACTAATTATTCATGTTTCAGCTTTTACTTTTTAGGTAGGAAAAGAAATCAAGGAAAAATGAAATGCGGTAAAAGTTGTTAGTCATTTTTCTTGTGCGACCCAAATGTAGATTTGCAGTGTTAAAGAACCTAACATTCATAACTTGTCTGACACAAAGCAGGCGTGAGCCTCAGAAAACAATTAGTGCATCTTTCAAACGTAGGCTAGTTATTGAATAATTACTCAAATAGCGGTCAGTAATGGAATACAAAGGGTTATCTCTTAGCTAACCCTCAAGTAATGGAATTGGTGTATCTCTGATTTTTCTCTTAGCCTTCCAGGGTTTAGAAGAATGAGACAAAAGTGATTATGGGAACTAGGGGGAGCCACTGGAGGCCAGCAACGAAAAGGAGACCTTATCTTAAGCAATTAATCAAGAAACTCATATTGTGGGACAATTATTCAGAGCTAATTCTAAAATAGCTTTAGAGCCCCAGGTCTTGAGATATTCTAGAATTTTGTCAAGGTCGTTTAAAGCACAGGGACACTCTTGCATTAGAACAAAGGTTTGGTTAAAAGTACATCTTACTCTGTACCTAGGAGTATGTGCAGTACGAAACTGTAGCATCAGACAACTTAAATGTAGTTGTAATTTTACTTTACTTTCATTTTTATGGTAGTAACTGTGCAAAATCGAGTATGATATTATCCCAAAGACAAACAACCTTTCTTGATCCACTTTCCTAAGTGCAGTGGCCTCTGGCTTGTCCGTTTCACCCCCTAGAAGTTGGATAATAATGCTGATTACACATGCGTTGTCATTTTTTTTATTAGTCTATCATTTCATATAATTGATTTCCTGTCGGGTATGGTTGTCTTAAATCTGACCAGTCATTTTAACTTCCTACGACTGTCACATTAGTGGAATGAAGAACTGTTATTTTCTGGTTCTTTTGTCTTTTCCATCTGTACAGCACACGTTTTGAGACCTGTCCTTAGCTTTCTTTACCTCTACCTTCCTCAATCTTTGCCTTTCTTCGAATCAAGCTTCCCTGCCTAAAACTCAGCAGTGGCTTCCATTGTGCTCAGACACACTCGAGGTCTTGGCACAGCATGAGGACACACCTGCTCCCACACCCGCGTGCCCATGCCTCCGCCCTCCAACTCCTCTGTGCCCCCCTCCGGCGCCCCCTGTGCCCCCCACCCCCTGTGCCCCCACCTCCGCGTCCCCCACACCTGCAGCGCCCCCCACCTCCTGTGCCCCCCACCTCCTGTGCCCCCACCTCCACCGCCCCCCCACTTCCACGCCCCCCCACCTCCGGCGTCCCCCCACCCCCGTGCCCCCGCTGTCCCTCCATGGCCCAGCCATGCGCGTCTGCTCCATCAGCAGGGTCTGGCTCCTGCTCTCTTCTCCCCGAAGTGCTGTTGAGATCATCCCCTGGCCATAGTTTCCTCAGGGATCTGGTCTCAGCTGAAACGTCACTTCCTCAGTGACTGTTCTATGTGAAGTAGCCCTTTTTCTCCCCACACGGTCACCCTGTTTATGTTCTTCTAGCACTTACTCGCTGTAAATTATCTTCTGTATTATATCTTGCCTGTCTGCCCTCCCAGCATGTAAAGTCCATGTGAAGAGAAACCTTGTCTTTTGTTTACTTACATCTGTGCTGCCTGTTGTATGGTACTGAGTGCTTGTTGGGTGAGTGAATGAATGAATGAGACAGAGAGAGAGAGACTGTATTTCCTGTGTTCCTTGCCCATACTGCCCTCCAGGTCCTGCCTCCCCCAGTAGACTGGGAGCTGTTCACTCACTAGTAGTCTTTTTTTTTTAATTTTTTTTTTTTTTTTATGATTTTATTGGGGAAGGGAAACAGGACTTTTTGTTGGGGAACAGTGTGTACTTCCAGGACATTTTTCCAAGTCAAGTTGTTGTCCTTTCAATCTTAGTTGTGGAGGGTGCCGTTCAGCTTCAAGTTGTCCTTTCAGTCTTAGTTGTGGAGGGCGCAGCTCAGCTCCAGGTCCAGTTGCCGTTGCTAGTTGCAGGGGGCGCAGCCCACCGTCCCTTGTGGGAGTCAAACCGGCAACCTTGTGGTTGAGAGGATGCGCTCCAACCAACTGAGCCATCCGGGAGCTCAGCGGCAGCTCAGCTCAAGGTGCCGTGTTCAGTCTTAGTTGCAGGGGCAGAACCCACCATGCCTTGCAGGACTCAAGGAATTGAACTGGCAGCCTTGTGGTTGAGAGCCCAAGGCAGCCTTCGGAGTTAGGACCATGGAGCCACCGGGCCGGCCCCTCACTAGTATTTACACAGCCACTGGAGTAATCATTTTCAAAAGCAGATCGAACTATTTTAAAACTGTCAGTGACTGCCCATTAACCCCTAAATAAAACCCAAACTCTTTCTTCCCCATGGCTGGTGAGGCTGCCTCTGCCTCTCCAGCCCATCTTATTGCATCTGCCCTCCGTCTGTTCTTGCCACACGGGCGTCTTTTCAGTGCCTCAGACACACGCATTCACCCGCCACATGGCTGTTCCTCCTGCTGTTTGTCCCGTGTGCTGAGAATACTGCTCCTCTGGCTCCTCTGAGCAGCTCTTCTAATGATTCAGGTCTCTCTTCAGTTAATCAGTATTCAGACAGTTTCTTCATTTTTGGAAGGTGGCACTCTGCCTCACTACTACCTTCCATGTTATTTTCTATTACTTTATCCTATTTATCTGTTTCCTAACACCGTTGATCATAACACTTGTTTTGGTATACTTGATGCTTTCCTAATCTTCGGCGTAATTGAATACTCCCTACTTGTTGAAAGTCTTATGTCTTATACTTTCTTTTCTGGTTTTCTTCCAACCTATTGGCTATTCCGTCTCATTCTTCTTCTCAGGCTCCTTTTCTGCCACTGCTTTAAATTTTGGTGTGTCCCAAAACTTCTGCCCTTGGTTCTCTGCTCTTGTCACTCTGCACATTTCCCCAGGCGTCATTCTTGCACTCATGGCTTCAGGTGTGACAGTAGGCGTGTGGCATGCTTGTTAAGTAAGAGCTTTCGCTCTGGGTTGGCTGCTGTTTCAGACACTGGAAATACAGCCTAGGAGATACCCTGCCCTCAGCAAGCTTACATGTTAGTGGGTGAGGCTCATGTAACATTAGGTAGCAATGAGTGCAGTGGAGAAGAGGCAGGCGTGAATGTGACTGAGAGGCAAGTAAGACTGCAGGGTGCTGGTCACCGCAGAAGACCACTGAGGTGACATGGAGCGCTGAAAAAACTGAGAAAAGCCAGGAGCCCTGCAGGAAGAACATTCCAGGCCATTGGGAGAAATGGGAATTAGCTTGGCAAGTTCCAGCTAATGGCCGAGGAACAGTGAGGTCAGGGCAAGGTCATGGAGGACCTCGCAGGTTATAGGAAGGAGCTGGGATTTTATTCTCATTGTGACAGGAAGCCATTGAGCCCGTTGAGAGGGTAATGACCTGGTTTGGCATTTGGAATTAGAGAGCGTCAGCTCAGCCTCATCCATCACTCGGCCTTAAGAGTGACTAGACAGCCATATTGAGCATCTTCTTTGTCAAAACTATTTATTTACGAAGTCACACAAGTGTACTTTCATCCCTGAGACGTTGTGCCTTCCTGACATACCTCATATCAAAGGAAATTTAAATGAAGTTCCAAGTAGTTTTAGAGTGAAATACAGTCCTTTTTTCATCTGATTTTTAAGAATTTTTTTACATCTATATCTGATGTCTGTGATAAGTTTCTATTACACAGGTTGGTTAAGCTCTGTGCTCCTCTCCCCAACTTGTCTGCCATACCAGGAAACAGTTGATTATAGTTTCATAGTTTTTCTGGTAATTTTTATACTCTTGTGAATTGCTTGTTTTGTGGCTTGTATGTGGATGGTCTCTCAGGGTGTTGTTTGTTTGTTTGTTTGTTTGTTTGTTTTGTGAGACCAGCAGCAGATTTTACAAGCTTTCTCAAATATGAGGATCTTTGGAGTGAGATATAGGTAGATACATAAAAATCAAAAGCTTAAGTACTGATTTTTTTTCTCCCTATCACTTTTATCATTTGGTACCAAGCTAATGTTTCTCTTACAGTCTCAAACTAGGGTCATCCCAAATCTGGTCTTCTTTCTGATCTTGCTTCTTAACAGTCATTGTGTGATTATGCTGAGCTTTCTTTTTTCAGTGGTTTTACTAAAACGTCTAGGCCTGTCCATGCGTAGTTAGGGGAAGGAGGAAAATGGCATGTGTGGGAGCAGCTCCTCCGTGCGCTGGCTTTTGGTAGGCGCTGGTGGCCATTAAAAGGTCTGTGCTGTTGCTGGCACTGCTGGCATTGACTTCTGTCTGAGCAGTTTTTAAATGATTTCACATTCAGTTTTCACTGACTTCACATGATAATCCAGTGAAGTAAGTAGGGTCGGCATGATTTTGTGTGTGTACAGATCATCTTATACTTGTCGATACAAAGAAACTGGAAGGGGCTGTTGCTATAAACCAGGGCCATCTTCTAGTCCATCACTGTTTCTATTGTAAAGAATGCTGCCTTAATAATCAGGTATGGCTTGAAATAAAGAATGTGCTTCTAAACACTATCCCCAAACCTGGAGGTCATGAGGCAAATGAGTCTAGTGGGAAGGATTGTATACAAGGTCTAACTGGTGAATGGGATCGCTTACATAAGTGGGCACAAGAAGGGAAGAAAATGGACAGCATAGGGCATCAACCCCGTCACAGTTATCTGAGCTATTCCCTCTGAGTCACACTTTGTAAGTGTCCCCTTCTTGGACCCAGGGATTTTAGGTATGTCCAGTTTGATGTTGCTTTAATAACTAAAACAATTTCTCTTTATCTTGTATTAGATACAAGGGACATGGTAAGCATTTAATAAAAACTTAGAACAGCTGTCATATTTCATTGATCCTAAGACACCATCAATTGTAACAAGCACCATTCTTTTATGTGCCACCAAGGAAAACAAAGATACACGATGCCAATTAGACTATGACACAATTCTTTCTTATCATATACAATGTTTCTTTTTAACTGCCTAGAACAGATATTTCTTCTTCAAGTTTTTAAATGGCTTGTTGACTGAAGCATCAAGAAGTTGCCATGCCCCAGTCGCTCTACCAAGAATGACAGTCAAGTTCACCCGTGGGCAGGCCACGACACTCCATCACTATCCAAGTGACAGACAAGAAGATGCTACTAATTATAAAACACACCACAATTTCAGAATTGCACATTTGAACAACGTAGAATCAGTGAAATACGATAAAATAATTTTTCTTATTTTCCTAATAGTAATACTGCCGAAGCACATACTTATCAGCCTGTGATGACTGCTTAGCAGCTGCAGGCAGACCTGCTCCCGGTCTTAGTGAAGCTTAGTTGGAGAAGCAGGTAAGAACTACACCAACGCTCAGTTCCAAAGTGTAACTCTTTATTTTGGAGTTAGGGAATGACCAGACCATACTTCTTTGAGAAGACAATACTTAAGCTTAAGACTTAAAAGGCAAGAGAGAGAGAGAGAAGCATGAAAATAAAGACGGGAATTATGTTCCCAGCAGAGACAAGCAGAATGTGTGGGTATAAATACCCTGAGGAAGCGAAGAACTTGGCGTAGTCCAGAAATTCCGAGAATGAACCTATGGCTTGAGCAGAGTGTTCTACAGCTAGCTAGTTCTTTGAATTTAAACTAAAATATGTCCCGATTTGGATTTGTCTTGCCAGATACGGTCACAGTGTTAAAGTTCATGAGGCATATTTAATCTTTTCGTTAAATGCCTTCTGAGTACTGGACTCACTTTCAAGTAAAATCCTTTGTCTAAGTCAGTACTCCATAAAAGTATTTGATGTTGATGAAGTTCTACCATACAATTATATATAGTTGGTCCTCGTTATGCACAGATTCTACGTTTGCAATTTTGCCTACTCGCTAAAATGTGTTTCTAAACTTATCATCACGTTCACGGTCATTCACAGACATGCACCAAGGAGGAAACACTTTGAGTTGCTCAACACACACGTTTGCAGCCGAATTTGAACAAGGCGACCCTGGGCCTTGTTATGTCAACTGTCGCACTGTAAACAAGTGTCATTTTCAAGGTCTGTTTAGTGCTGCGTTTTTCACATTTTGTGCTTTTTGGTGGTGATTTTGCTGTTTAAAACGGCCCCCAAGCACCATGCCGAGTGCTGACTGGTGTCTCCGAGTGCAAGAAGGATGAGCTGTGTCTCGCAGAGGACGTGCTTGTGTTACATCGGCCTCATTCAGGCATGCGTGCAGTTTGCTGGCCATGAGTTCAGTGTTAATGAATCAACAATATATCATAAACGAGGTGTCTTTAAACAGAAACACACAGAAAACGTGTTGATCTGCTGACAAAATGCTTGATCAGAGCTTCGTAGGAACCTAACCTTGTATTTCCCTTAGAAGCAATGGTTCCGTTTTCGCTAATTTATTGTTGGTGGCACCTTTCTCAGAATATAACCACAAGTAGCACGAGTCCACTGTGCATGTCTGTGTGACTGGATTGTAAACGTGCTGCTCTGGGGCAAGCCACCCCAAAAGTTAGTGGCTTAAAACAGCAGCTGTTTTTTTGGCTCACAGTCCTTTTGCCGGCTGCGGCTGGGCTGTTAGCCATCTGCGATCATCTGCTGATCAGTCGCCTCACTCACGTGTCTGACGATGTGGCTGGGGCTCTGAGCCGTGTGCTACTCACCATCCAGCAGGCTTACCTGGGCTCACTCACGTGGGGGTGGTTGCAGGTTTCCCCAGAGCAGCACGTGGTTTTCAGTCCTCTGTTCATGTCTCATCCGCCAGCTCTGACCCGTCAAGTAAAGCAAGTTCCGTGGCCTTTGGATTCAAGTAAGCTCCACGTCTGTGAGCCCACTCACGAAGGGGCATAGATGCAGGGAGGGGAAGGATTTCTCTGCTTTCCATATGCTCTAAGTCAGGTAGTAAGCACGTGAAGGGTCCTCTGTACTGTTACTCAAGAACCAAAGAGGTAGTACTTCTGTTAACCCAAATCAGCATCAAGGGAAATTGAAGTAATTGGCAAAAGCACACGTGTATGTGATTGCAAAGTTTTTATTCTTCACTATTTTGCCTTCTGATAGATGAATGGCTAATTTGCTTAATTTGTCTAGTTCAGGGGAGAAGAAACCAACAGTATGATTAGTTTCACAAATAGAGGAAAGAAACAACTGCCATTGTCTGTCTTGGAAAAGAAACTATATCCTATGCCAAGCATTCCAATTGAAGTAAGTTTAAGAAAATCACAGTAGCCGTGGTTTGTGCATATGTGTTTGCGTATGAATTTGATTTGCATGAAGGGCTTATACCCTGGATGTGGAATCTTAGTTGTAATAGAATTATTCTGAAAGACTTAAAGGAAGATGATTAAAATATTAGAGATATTGACATTGTCTAAAGAGATCTCCTTGTATTTATTTCTTTTTAAAAAATCCACGGCATTACCATAGCTAGGACCTATTATGCTATTGTAATCATAGTTGAACCGGGAAGGGTGATTAACGATAGCAATTTATTGTATCTGAGGAGGAGAGAAAATAGGAGATGTTGTCGTTATCATAAATCATATCATAAATAACCAAAAAGAAGCACTCAGGAGGCTTGTGTGGTGTCAGCAGCCGGCCCTCTCAGGCACGTTAGCCCAAGATGTAGCCATAGAAACCCCAGAGTCATACTGTTATCTTCCTCTTGCTGCCGTTATGTGGTACAACAGTATTAACATATAGATTAGGCCATTTATAATACTAGGTGTCATTTCAGGTTGGCTTCTTATAGAGCATTTTAGTTTTTTATTGTGCAGAATGTTAGTAAAATAGTGCTTTTTTTACAGGTCAGTGTGTATATAGGTATTACAACACCTCATCTTCACTCTGCTGTTAATTTATTGTGTAATTGATCGGTTGTACTATATGAATTGTCATTGCCTAATTGTCTCATCTTTGCTAGTAATTTCATTTTTTTTAAGTAAATAGGTTTATTTTAAAAATACGTACCCACTTATACATGTTGAGTTTTAAGGATCTAATTTCTGTGACATTATAGACAGGACAATTTAAAGTATATTCTATGAGGAGACGTAAATGGGATAAAAAAATATTTTAGCCTCATTTGGAACTCAAAGATAAAATGTTGAAATGGATTAAGGCTGGTTTTATATCGCTGTTGTTCCTGTCCTTCCCAGGCGTCCAGTGTCTGCCTGTCTTCCAGCTGCCCCAGACCTCCCCCCTTCTCCGCTCCTCCCCACCTGAGCCTTACCCTCCTGGCAATACCGTGTTCCCGACCCTTTAAATCCTCAGCATTCCATCAAATCACTGCATTTATATTCCATTTTCTCTGAGTCTCCTTACCTCACAAAGTAGGGTAGTGTGCATGGTTTATTTGTTAGCTTTATAGCCTTAAACATACATAGGTCGGTGGCAGAATTTTAAAAATACTGTCTTTATCTAAGACATAAATCCAGTGGTCAGGATGCCAAGTATTGTTGCCTATGGTCAGTGAGATATTTAGGGGCAGGAATAGCTCTGTCCTGCTCTGTAGACCATCCCACATGCCTAGTCAACTACGTGTAGAGATGGCCCTAATAATGAAGATCTTCACCTCTTAGAAGCAGGAAGTCAGGTGTCAATACTTACATTTTGCAGATGAGGAAACTTCGGTCTGGGAGAGTAAACGGGCTGTACTAGGTTGAACTGTGGCACTGGTAACGCATCTCACAGGTAGTTTCAGTGTAGCTGCCTATCTAGTCAACACTGATTTCTGTCTTCATATCCCCACTCGTGGCCACATATGTACTTTGTACCTGTCCCTGCCCCAGCACTTGAACTGATGATGACAAAACGTGGTTGATTCTTAAGGGGAGGAGTCATGTCTTACTCAACTTTGTTTTCCTAGGATCCAACATACTGCTTGCCGCAGAGGTATTCAGAAGTTACTCAATAGATGGGTGGGTGGGTAGGTAGATAGATGATTGGATGGATGGATGGATGGATGGATGGATGGATGGATGGATGGATGGGTGGGTGGGTGGGTGGGTGGAGGGAGGGAGGGAGGGAGGGAAGGAAGGATGGATGGATGGATGGATGGATGGATGGATGGAGGGATGGATGACTGGATGGATGGATGGATGGATGGATGGATGGATGGATGGATGGGTGGATGGGTGGGTGGATGGATGGATGGGTGGATGGATAAGGAGAGAATGAATAAGCATTAGTAGTAATGAGTCATTTCAAGGAACTGTTTACAGTAACTATACCTACTATCCAGACAAATTGAATGGTGTTTTTTGGAAAAAAATGTGATTTTAAATGAATCCTTTCGTACTTGTAATAAAAGACTTGTAAAAACAGTGGGATGCATAAACTCATAGAAAAATAGGAAAGTTTATATCATCATTGCTAGAAATTAATTTCTTCATGTGTATGTCCCAAAAAATCAGAAGAAATCTAATTTCAGCTACATTTAATTTTTGATGAAATATACACACATAGCATTTTATTGTCCCTATATTTAAAGTTTGGAAACACACTTGTATTTTCTGCTCAGTTTAAGATCATGCCACTGAATTTTAAAGTTGCATGCATCTGTGTAGTTAATGAGATAAAGCTTTCATGCCATATGCAAACAATTTGCTTTTTTTCCTAATGTCCATGCGCTTTTTAGATTATAGTGTTTCTTTAAAGGCATTTACTATTCTAGTTAAAAAGATATTTTGTTCTAAGTCAATATTTATGGTAGCTTAGAATTAACCCCTAAAAAATCCTTTTGGTGTGCCTTGTTTTGTTTTTGTACAAGAAGTTTGGTTAAGAAGCATGTTTTTCTCATTACTCCTCTGGGGAATGTAGCTGTGTAGATTATTTATTTGTGTCATTAATGAAGGAAAATTGGATGAAAATGAATGGACTTTGTAGTGTCTCCCATCTCCTATCAACCTCTATGGACTTTTTAAAAAAATGTACATTAATATGGATCCATTTTGTTTCTTACATGTAATTAAAAAAGAATTTTGATGCTTGTTCTGCAATCACACACTGAAGGAAAACGTTAATTGGTGAATCTGGGTACAAAGTATTCATGAGTTCTTGGTAGTATTTGTACACCTTTTTCTATATGTTTGAAATGATTTCAAATTAAAAAGTTAAGTAGTTTTACAATCAAACGTTGACTTGAAATCATTGATTAAGTGAGAAATACTTTAGAGAGTATCTCCATCCTCCCCCCTTTTCCATACGTTATAAGATAGTCTGCTACCAATTAAGTATGTTTTAAATTGTTTATTTCTAACTGTGGTGATATATTTGTGCTGAGTCATTTCTGTTATTTCACATCATTTCCCTTTTTTGACAAATGAGAAAGCGTACATATATGTAAAACATTTGGCAAGATGAAGTCACTTCTTACTGTAGCAGGTTTTTTCTTTGCTTGAGTTATAGCGTTCATCTTGTAGTGAATTTATATGAAAAATAAGGTTGTTGATAGTGGACATGGACCTTTACCAGGAACTTAATTTTTTTTAATGATAGGACTTCCTACACGGCTTTAAGTGTGGTTCTTCGTGTCTGTTTTCTTATTGTTAGCGTCTGTCTTCTTTTTACTCCTAAAAGTAAAGAAGTTGTATCATAATTTGTGGTATTCTTTGATGAATGACAGTGCTAAGGATCACTTATAGCAAACAACTTTGAATAAATTCTCACACAAAAGATAATCAAAAGTCTTATCACTGTTAACTTTAGCCAAATTTTAACGCCTGCGGCATGAGCATCAACACTGTTGCAGAAGGAGCTGCCCTTACTACAATACCTGTTCCCCTAGAAGGTCTCCCCTGCAGATCCAGCCTGCTTTCCTTGCAGGGGAGAGTTCTCAGGGCAGATGGCCGAGGTGACGCCCACTTGACCTGCAGACTGTAACTCTGGTCGTGCAGTCTTGTTACGTAGAGATTGGAGCGGAGAGAGGTGGTTGGTTTTTTCAATTTTCTCAAAAAAGCATTGCAACGTTAACTTTGCAATGTATATCTCCATTATTGACAAGTATTATTTAATAGTTTGAATACTTATTGAATTCTAATTAGCAATTAATTTTCTCTGTAAACGATGCTAGCTAGTGTCCTCATGTTCTGAATCAAGGAACTAAAAGCAATTCAGAAGTTGAGAAACTTGTTTAAAACCTCAGAGTTGGGGCGGCCGGATGGCTCAGTTGGTTAGAGCAAAAGCTCTCAACAACAAGGTTGCCCATTCAATTCCCACATGGGATGGTGGGCTGTGCCCCCTGCAACTAAAGATTGAAAACCTCAACCGGACTTGGAGCTGAGCTGCGCCCTCCACAACTAGATTGAAGGACAATGACTTGGAGCTGATGGGCCCTGGAGAAACACACAGGTCCCCAATATTCCCCAATTAAAAAACAAAACAAAATACTCAAAACTAACAGTTTTCCTCGGACTCATATTTTTCCCGATATTTAACACACATACGAGACAGAAGAGTCCTTTCCTCCAGTTTCCAAATATTGAAACAGTAGAAAATGAGTTAGTTCTTTGGAAATAAACATCTTTAAAATACTTCTCATATCATAATGTCACCCTTTTGACTTTGGAACACAGCTTTTATTCTTATGTCTGGATTTGTGTTAAATTAGAAAAAGCTTGTGACTCAAATATTTACTTACTATTTTTGTACCTTTATGTAATAACATATCAAGATCAAATATCTTGTAATATTAAACTTATATTAACCAAATCATAGGCTATTTTATAGTAAAACTGTTTCCATGGAGGAGTATAGAAGAATGTTATAACACTTTTAAAATGTTTTATAGATTATTGGTAAATGGTGCTTACTATAACACACATACACGCAAAGAATACTTTATTGCCATTCAACTGTTATCAAACTGAAACTAACCTTCATGTTGGGGTTTGGGTGACCATAAAGGGTAAAGCATTCAGTAGCCATCTCATATGTATCTTATCCCAAACTCATAGAGTGTAGAGTTAAAATTATTTATGTAATAAAAAACCAGAAATTTATTGTATATAATCATCAATTAAGTCTTTGAGCAAGCATAAGCTAGATCAATTGTGTCATTTTTTGGAATTTTGTAATATTTTAAAAATTAAAATATATTCACTCAAGTGAAAAACTTTCATACCAGGAAAATGGATTCATATACGTGGGACAATTTTACACCAGTGAAAATGAATGGATGGATGGACGGACGGACAAACAAATGAACAAACTACATCAACACGGGTGACTCTTAGAAAGATGTTGGGGTTAAAAAAATCCAAACAAAGTCATAATATGGTACCACTTACATAAAGTTCAGAAAAGAAGCAAGCTGGATACAAATGTGGTAAAAGTATAAAGGAACAAGGGAATGAGAGATACAAAAATCAAGACAGTCATTACCTGAGGGCAGAGAGGAACCAAGGGAGTTTCAGTGACATTGCTAATATTTTGTTTCCGAAGTTAGGTGGCAGTGTCATAGGTCTTTATTCGTTATTATGAATCTTTCTGCCTTCTGTGTATATTGCTTGTGCTTTCTGGTATGTACCAGATATTCTAATATAGAAAATTGTTGTAAATACCTTCATACTTTTCCTGTTCTTGTTAAAGTTTAAGGCTCTTCCAGGAAAATTCTTTTCTCATTTTGATTAATTTTGATGCTGCAATTGAAACTTTCTTATAAAATCTTTAAAACATAAAAAGTAATTGTAAATTAAACTAATAAAAATAGGAAGCATTTGTATTTTTAAGTATTTCTAAAAGCAGCATTTGTAATAGCTTAGTTTTATAATTCATTCATATTCTTCTAAACCACGTAAAGTTCTAGATGCATACAAATTAGCAGCAAGGACTTGAAATAAAACCAAAAAATAAAAAAGAAAGAAAGAAAGAAAAGAAACAGTAAAAAATTAAAATAGAATAATCCCTCCTAGCTTGTGGAGACCCACTTTGAATCAAGCTTTATGTTAATTTTTTTTTCACTTAAATGAGAACTGCCACCATTAATTTTCTTTTGCTAGTTTTCTGAGGTACTTTAGCTCCAAATTCCAAGCAAACCAGTCTGTTCTCTAAAGTATTTGCAGTTTCTTCCCGCCCAGCCCGCATACTTCCTTCGACTCAAATGCCTATTAGGTGGTTATCTCTCCCGTTCCAATTTGATATCGTCACACACTGGTAAAACAATACCCTGTGCAGAAAACGCCGATGTTCAAGTTGTCCTAGCTATAAAACAGGCCTTCCATCTGGACGACTTAGCCCTGTCTCACTCGTGGTCCTGGAGGTCCCTTTCTAGGGACCACTTTCATTCGAGCAGTTTCCCTTTGGCTCTCCCAGAGCATCCACTGAGGCTCAGAGCTGAGCTCACTCAGATGAGCCTCCAGAGTGAGCACGAAGCCCACCTTCACATGCTGGAGGTCCGCCCGGCTGCCTGGGAAACCTTTCTCCCGCTCCGGCACCCCTGGGCTTGATGACCCTCTGGGTGACGGGGTACAACAGGTCTATCTGTAGGACTTAGAAATGTAACAGTAATTCATATTCGGAAATGTTTCATTCACTTGGAGAATATCCTCGTTTTTTTGTATGTTTACCCTTTAGCAATTGAGTAGATTTGAAGTTTATCTTGTCTGTCTTTTTTTTTTTAATTAGTTTTTTGGGGTGACAGTGTTAGTAAAGTTACATAGATTTCAGGTGTACAATTCTGTATTACGTCATCTATATCTCACATTGTGTGTTCACCACCCAGAGTCAGTTCTCCTTCAGTCACCATATATTTGATCCCTTTAAGGACAGACAGGGACAGAAGGAAATGTTCAAATTATCTGAAAAAGCAAGTAAAAGGCCAGGTAGTAAATATTCTAGGCTTTCTTTGTTGCCTGTATAACCGGGATTTGAGCCAAAAGGGGGGAAAGGGACATTTCTCGCTGCTAACAGAAAGCGTCACAGAAGAGAGAACATTTGATTGGAGGCTAAGAAAAGATAGTCACCAAAGCAGGAGGGCAGAGGATTCTAGGCAAAGGCAGTTTCTTAGTGGCCCCGTGCAGACACCTAGTAAGTTCGGGGGCTGGACTGGGGGTACAGCGCTCAGGGCCGCCCTGTGGGAGGAGAGGCTCCTCACTGAGCTGGATGACGGGTTCCCGGGAGTGCATGCTGAGGAAACTGGGTGTTTATGTTTTAGAATAGTGGTTTTGAACATGTTTTAGCCTCACAACAAAAGCTGTTTGGGGAGCTCAGCATGGAAAATAGATACCTTTCGGGGTAACACTTCCATTTAATATAGAATAGGGGATCCAGTCTCTACTGGGCAGCAGCCTCAAAGGAGTTCCACAAACCCTCAGGCTCTAAGGAACACCTTTTGCCAACTAGTAGTGTAGGGACCAGTGATGTGTCTGTAAGATGCGTAATCCCACTCGCAGAGGTGTTTTCAGAAGGTCGCTGGGAGGCAGTGTGTGAGGAAGACCGTTCTGAGGCCGTCTGGGCCTGGAGGCTGTTGCTGTCGCTCAGAGAAGAGGTGCTGAGGATTTGAACTAATAGTAGCAGTGGGAAAAGTGCATTGAAGGAAATACAGTAGGAAACTGTTCACAGTTGGAGGTGGGGAAAGAAGTCATCTGTAATGGTGTTGAGTACCTGGACGGATGGTAGTACAGTTGCAAGTGACAGCAATAATTTGTCTTGTTCTCTGTAGTTCACAGCGTGCTTTCACATACTTTACATCGCTCGTTCCCTAGTCGCCCTCAGTGTGCTGGTGGTATAACGGCTGCTGTGAAGCTTCATTCTCGTGGGCTCACTGGTCCTCCTCTTGAAGACTCTTGCCCTCAAACTCTTTGACGTCTTCTGATTTTCATGTATTTCTTTAGTTCTTCTTCTTCCTCTTGTCTTTATACATAGTATTCCTCAGAATATCTGGACCTGACTACCCCTTATTTCTCCCTTGCTAATGTTATCCATTATTGTGATTTCATGTATGTCAACAAAGATCTCTCTCACACACATACCCAGTCCTGTTTTCTGAACTTGAGTATATTTTTCAGCTCCCTGATAGATGTCACTGAATAACCGTTCATCAAACTCTGAGTCTAGGGATTGAGCTAATTAATAATCATCTTCCTTCTCTATTTCTTTATTTCCTTTTCTGTTAATGGCTGCATTTCTCATGCACCAGCGCTCAAACC